>NC_090932.1:1541851215-1543129578 GCF_040938575.1 Ambystoma mexicanum
GCCAAACTAGCTTGCCTTTTTTCTCCAGGTGCTTGGATTTCTACATGGGAGATTACAAAAAGGCCTGCATGCGTTTACCCCCTTTTTGGTTATCACCACATTCCACAGGCTGGAAGGGAAAAGTCTGCACTCGCCACACAGGTTTACACTCCATGCAATTCTGTCACAATCAGTTTATTTCTATCTGGCGTGGCAATGTATTGTGTGCCAGGTTGGTGATTGAAGGTAGCAATCACTGTACAGTGTGAGAGCTGGCCAGAAGGTAGGCTGCATGGCGTTGCGGTTTATCACATAAGGGAGTGGCATTAGGAGAGTCAGAGACTGGGGCCCTCCCACCTCGTGCACCCCGCCTCTGGGGTAGGACTGGCTCCCACAACTGCCCTGGCAGGGCCCCTACAACAGGCGGGGGGAGGGCCTAAGCCCCTTTGAAAGGGTCTGGCCCCTGACCTAGTCAAAATAATGAGAATATTAATGCAAGATCACAGAGGATCCCAATATGACAAGCCAAATAGTGACACAAGGTAGTGATGGACTCCACAGTTTTGAGCAATTCTGAAGGTGAAAACTATACAGTTGCTATATAAGTATAGAATTGTTATAGTTTAATTATTACCATCTTTCCCCAAGACGCTACGATGCACCATAATGCATACATGGAGTGCGAGATCAAAATGTTCCATCATATTACTGTGGCACAAGTGTTTTTTTATTTTCACTGACCTAGTTTACCTGACAATTCCTCAATGAGTCCTAAGCAAAGGCTTTGTCTGGGACAAATCCTGAATTGGCACCTACGCTATCCTAAGCTTCTCTGTATAGGGATCCCCAAAAGCATCGCGATTTCTGTGCAAGTCTCTTCAAACAGTTTGTGTGGACCTCACTAGTTGGTGGAAACATTTGTGAATGGTTACAGTGGGGTACAGCCTGCTTTATCCCAGTGGTCTCCATACCAGAACCACAGCCTTCATATCAGAATCAATATGTAAATCCAGAATTGAGCCCGAAAGCTAGTCCTTTCTTAAAAGAGATTGAGTGGGATACAAATGTTGACACACATGATGGTCATGGCTGCTGATTGCCATGGAGAGCAAGGACTGCAGTTGCCAGAACCACATCGGGCCCGCTTGTTAATGTTTTCTGGGATTCAAGGTCTGAAACCCACACCTGAGAAGCAGATGAAATCTAATTGTTGCAGCCCACAGTTATTGGGTGTCTGCAGCCTCACCATTTCTAATCTGGAGAAGAGGCTTGAAGCAGGACAGAAGACTGCAGCTCCAAAAGGCATTGTGAAGTAGCTCTGCTGGAAATTGATTTCTTCCAAGAGCTATGCTGATGGCAAATCTCATCAATCAATCTTCAAGAGACTAGGGGGGAGAAAGAGGAACTGGCAATCTCTTCCCTTGACCCAGAAACCACAACCAAGTAGCAATGTCTCGAAGACTGCTCTCTTTCCAGGAAAGCCATGTTGCCCCATCCATGTTGGATGCAACACAGATATTGAAGCTAAAGATGACAGTAGAACCACAGAACTGTTGTTAATACCCAAGATGGATTAGGAGCCGAACTTAGTTAATATGGGATAGGTATTGCATGAGTATCTAAGACCTAGTAGACATCCATCAAGTTAAAGGAGCAAGGAGAAATCTGCCTAGAGGATCACACACTTGTAAACCTTGTGGTTCCTTTGTGGTTCAAACTACTACACATCTTCTCCAGAGTAATGGGATACCTCTGAGTGAAAGCTGGGTCCATAAGACTGTTAAGATGATCTTGTGGCATTTTCTGATTAACAAGCCACCATACCAGCGACATTTCTGAAATAATATCTGTGTGATATACGGGGCTACGAAAGAACAAAAATGGTGTTTATGCCTGAATAGTGACTATGATACTCAAGTTTCCTCCTAATGAATAATGGCTACTTTATTTTATTTATTTTTATTTTATTACATTACATTTGTTATACGCCCAGACCCGGGGGTATCACGGCGTAGTTACAGACAATGGGAGAATGCAATCTTAGAAAGTACACAGAGGTACACAGGAATAGCAGTCAATAACATACAATAATATGCAAGGCAATCAATAATATACAATAATATGCAAAGCAGTCAGATATGTACAGTTAATTGGAGCGGATTAGTGCTCTAGTTCAGTTAGAACCCATCGAAAAGCCAAGTCTTCAGGAAGCTTTTGAATTTAGGGAAGGAGGTTTTGTTCATAATGTGGGTAGGTAGCGCATTCCGGTGTCTAGGTGCCAGTGTTTTGAAGCTACTACCCCCTGCTTTCTCTCTTTTGTATCTGGGGGTTTCAAGGTATGCTTTTTTGTTGGACCTGAGAAGTCTAGTCTGGGGCTTCATCGTGACTGTATTGTTGAGATATTTGGGAGCTTTGTTAGCCCTGCATTTGTGGGTGATGCTCAGGGTTTTAAATATAATTCTGGCTTGGATGGGGAGCCAGTGGTGGTCTCTTCTGGTGTTAGATATATGTTCAGATTTTTTGATTCCTAAGGCTGCTCTGAGGGCTTTGTTCTGCATGAGTTGGAGTTTGGCTAAGTTGGCTTTGGACGTGCCCAGGAAGAGGATATTACAATAGTATAGCTTAGACAGTATGAGTGCTCTGGCTAGAGTAACACAATTTTTGGCTGAGAGGAATTTACGGCTGAGGGAGATGAGTTTGGAGGTGTAGGAAGTGGACGAGGCTAATGTGTTTACTTGTTTAGACATGGATAGTGTTGCGTCTAAGTAGACGCCAAGGGTCTTGACTTGTTTAAGAACAGGGATTGTGGTTCCATCGATGGTGAATGATTTGAAGGCGGGCTCAAGGGTGTTGATTTTGCTGGGAGCCTAGTATGAGGAGCTCCGTTTTATCGTAGTTGAGACAAAGGCTCTTATTAGCCATCCAGTTTAGGATGAGTGAGTAGATTTGGTTAACCAGGAGGGAGTCTTGTTCATGATTGCCTGAGAGAGGAATGAGGATTTGGGTGTCATCGGCGAAGTTAGTATAGATGACACCCATGGCATCCAATGCTGCAAATAATAGCTTGGTGTAGGCATTATACAGAGTGGGGGATAGGCAGGAACCTTGCGGCACACCTGCAGGGACAGGCACTGGGTCTGCTGATTCTTTGCCGATGGACACTCTGGAAGTCCTATCAGCCAAGAATGATTTGATCCAGTTGGTAGCGCTCTGAGCTAGGTTGAAGTTATTTGCTAGAGTGTTGCAGAGTTTGTCGTGGTCAACCAGATCGAAGGCCGCTGAGAGGTCCAGGAGCATCAGCAGACAGAGTTGACCTACTTCTTTAGTGGCATCCATTTGGATCTTCAGATCAAGGAGGGCTGTCTCTGTACTATGGTTGGGACGGAATCCTGACTGGCGGTCTCCTAATAGTTGATGTTGTTCCAAATGGTTCTGAATTTGGCAGTAGGCTATTTTGTCAATTATTTTTAGGAGAAATGGGACCGTTGTAATAGGTCGGTAATTAGTGGGTATTGAAGGGTCCAGGGATGGTTTTTTTAGGAGTGGTGTCACCCAAGCCTTTTTGATACTGGTGGGGACTGTGTTTGTGAGGAAAGAGGCATTGATGAATTCGGTAATTATGGGTGCGAGGGTGGGGGCACAGAGTTTCACTAGATGGGAGGGGAATTGGTCTTCTTTACAGTTGGAAGCTTTTGAGTTTCATTATGGTGTCAAATACTTCTTTTTTAGACACTGGTGTAAATTGAAATTGGGGCCAATAGTGGCATTTGATGTAGTCGTTGATATGGTGGGTGGAGTTTTGTCAGCTAGGAGCGTTTTTTTATTATCGATTTTATTTTGCAGTAGGAGAATTTTAGATGAGAGTGCGTTTTGTATAGTGGTGCACCAGTCGTTGCTAGTGTTAGAAGGTGCTGAAGTTTGACAGGGGTTTTCGAGCTCTCTAAGGATGGTAAACAGTTCTTTGCTGTCGGAGGACGCATGCGGAGGTTGAAGGCATTGGCTTTTTGAGTGATTATTGCTGATGTATATGTTTTGTTGGCTTCAGCGAAGGCTAGTGCCGATTCTGGGGTATTCTTTTTTTCTTATGGAGGTGTTCAAGTGATTTTTTTGTGCGTCTTAAGGCTACAACTTCCTCATTAAACCAAAAACAGGAACGTTTGTCAGGTCTACGGGTTTTGGTGGTGATGGGAGCAAGTAGGTCAATAGTTTGGGTAAGACATTGTTGGTATTGTTCTGCTAGATAGGAGGGGTTGTTGGTGCCTAGAACCGTAAGGGCGCAAGGTCAGCACTCAGGACTGGAGTGAGTTTGTCGGAGGAGAGTTTTTTGATATTTCTAGTTTCGAATGTTTCTGGTTTTTTAGGGGTGATGTGCTCTGTACTGGCATTATCTATGGTGAAGTTAATTACATAGTGGTCTAACCAATTGACTGGGAGGATGGAGTCAATGGTGATTAGAGAGTTGAGTGTGAGAAGCCAGTCTAGGGTTCTTCCTTTTGAGTGGTTACATGTTAACTTGCAATACACTTTGAAGCACTTGCACTTTCTGGTTACTAACACTGATGCGCTTTAAATCACATTTTGACACTTCTTGTACAATATGGTTTTCAGGGGGAAAGAAATGTCATCGTCATCTTAACAATGAATAAAAGTTGTGTGTAAAAATGTTATCAGTGAATTGTATGGGATGAGCCTCTTTTAACGCGATTAAATCTGGCAAAAAATAAATAAACAAATAGGATATTGTGCTCAGTTATGCTGACAGGACAGGGTAAAATACTCATCTTTTTGTGAATACATCAATTATACCAATGCAATTTATTCTTCCGTGACATCTATTGGGATTAGCAGTTCTTTCCTACTAGCCGTCCTCCATCCTGAAGTTAAGCCGCACTGCTCTACTACAGCTACCACTGGAGAGTCTACTCTTTCCTTTTGAGTGAGACACTGTTCACCATTGGGTTACATGATTACGCAGCCCTCGCCACAGGGATGTGCAACAATCTCCCTAATAGGAACTCCTTTAGTAAGAGAAACTCAGATGGCAGGTCTATGCATTACAACAAACTGCATCAGAATAGGACTCCGCAGCACAGAACAGGATAAACTGCAACCTGATCAGCATTTGCTTTATGTCCAAGCACAGAACGGAGACCCATAGCCAAGGAGGAGCAGACACAGTACTCCTCACAGAACCATGGCTATGTGACTAATATAAAAGGCAGTAGCACATGAAACCCTCCTAACCAATACTAAATTCCACCAGGCCAACAGAGAAGGCGGGTCACATAAGAAGTATCTCATGATGTTAGCAGCCCCACCTACAGACATTCCAGACGGCAAATCCCTCCTCATCGACAAAGAGCTTAACCACCAGACTAATCCATCTTTCCTGCATTTGTACAGACATTCCACTTGCAATGCCACCATCACAGAAAGGCTCTCCAAATCAGTCCCAAACCTCATGGGGGAACACCAGCAACTAAAATCTAGTCATTTGTAGAATTAAATGAAACTTCACCAAAAATCACTGTTCTGCTGAAGGGCCAGTTTTCACATTAAACAGATGAGCAATGGGCAAGATACTGTGACAATGGACAATGTTCTGCAAAGAAGGCCAGCCGACTATAGCACAACCTATCCGCATTCTCTAGAGTGACCACCTCAGAGTACCATTTGTGATTAACATAGCAATATTCTTGCTGCCTGCTCACAATGGACTTGCCACCGGTGAGAGGAGAAGTTGGAAAAATCTCAATCCAGACGAATTTCCAACTGCAATCGATGTCACCAAACCAATCCCTGCACCATTGAGTCATCGGCTCCCTGAGGCACAACCAGAGGTGCTCCACAGGTGGATTACGAAAGCCCTGGACAGCCTCACACCTATGGTCACCCTATTATCACAGGAAAAACTAAAAGAAAGGGGATTTTCTCCGCAACTTTGAACCCCAAAGAAAACCAACCAGAATCTAGAACAGACATGTAGGAAGCCCTACAACCAGCACTACAAAACAGCATACTAGCAACAGATCCGGCACAAGAAGGGAACAGTATTGAAGACCAAGAAACTACACTACATCAAATGCATCAAAACATGCACCCTGCGGGGGAAAATCATCAAGGAAATGAGAATCGCGACATTGTCACAAAACCCCTACATCCTCGAACTATGCAATGACATCTTCAAACATTTCACAAACAGGTCAAAATCAGTCAGAGAACCAGACTGTTAACTTATTGACAGGAACATTATTTTTCACACCAAAACCCCACCAACAACTGCAATGCTTGATTTCAAGACCATTTCTGAAATAGATTTCTCTGAGCTTGGGAAAGAAAGCAACTAAGCAGGTTCACCAACAGAACCATGTAACTCAGACATATCGACTGACATCAAGAGCAAGGAAACTTTAGCCCATTTCTAGAGTGAAAGCAAACTTCTCACTGGAAAGTACAATAGTTTCATGACTAAGACCGCCTACATTAAACCATCCCACAAATCCACCAATGGAAACCTGGACGACCCCACAGAGTATCAACCAATTTCCAATGTCCCATGCTCAGCTAAAATTCAGGAAAGATATATTAACTTTCAAATTCTGTAACATATTGAGCCAAATTGCATTCTAGAGCACTCATAAGTAGGTTTTTAGACCAGTGGTAGGAGCAGAATGAGCTCTCCTATCCATTTGGGACAATCTTCAAATCAACATATACGCCAACATTACATCAGCCCCTCATTCTCCTAGAGATCTCAAAAGCTATGAACATGATTAACCAAACAACTATTAAAGAGGCTTTGAGAAGTTGGGCTATGAAAGACCACGCAACTATGGATAAGATCCTTACTCATGAAAGAACCAAAACCACCTGGCTACCACCTGTGAAGTCAGGAATTAAACTTTAACATAGATTTCCAATTTAGGAAAAAGCTATTTCGTCAAAAGTGGAGGAAATTAATAAAATCCAATATGAATGTGAAGGACAAAGTGAGAGGAGTACATAAACTGAAGCAAGAATATCGGAATTGGGTTAAAGCTCATAAATGCCTCCTATTACAAATGGATGGTGATGGTGATAATTGTAATGAAAAATACTTGCAATTTCTGGGCTCTTATTAATCAATTGGATCACTCCCAAGATAATCTGCAGCGTAATACGATTAGTGGCCAAGTCTGGGAAACCCACTTTAAAACCTTATATAGTCTAATAGAGTGTTCGAGGGGTCCCGTCAGAGGGATCCCGTCACATCAGAGTGGAATTTGCATTTTTCCATTAAAGACATTGAAACTGCACTATTTAAGGCATCAAAGTCAAGAGTCCCTGGACATAATGGATTTAGCAATTATGTTTGTTAATCCAAGATTAAGATCTGGCCGGTGATTCTGACTATTATATTCGACAACATCTTGTGCTGCAAGAACATTCTCCCTTCATGGAGATTGGCTACTAATATACCAATTTACAAAAAAGGTGATAAGAACAACCCAATAAATTATAGCCTCATCGCCCTTCTGGCCGCCGACTCAAAAATATTTGCAAGATTAATCTTGAAGGAATTAGAAGTATGGATTGCTAAAATCTGACAAATGCAAAGATTTCAAGTCGGCTTCCGAGGAGGCATGAACACTACTTTAGGTGGTTTCATATTGACATCGCTAAGGTAAAAGGTTTTGCCAAAGGATGGAATTCCGTTGTATGTGGCAATGATTGATTTTAGTCAAGTCTTTGACACAGTAAACCGCAACTTATTATGGAAAGACTTTGGAAAAGTGGGGAATTCAAATGCCATTATTGCATCTTAGTAGATGCCTGCAAGAAGGCTCTCACTTGCAAATTAAATAGTGAAGGAGTGGTCTCGAAAAAAATTCCCACTATTCGGGGGCTGACACAGGGATGCACAGGGCTCACCTCCAACTTAGACAAGCTGAACGGAAATGGCGTTCTGGTTATAACCCAGAGCTCAGAGATATATATAAACGCAAACTGTCCACATACCTGGCGAGCGTTAAACTGGCAAAATCCTCCTTCTTTGCCCACAAAATTGAACACGCTCTGTGCAAACCAAAAACTTTCTTTTCCATTGTGCATTCGTTATCCTCTTCGGAGACCCTGACCTCTATGGTTAAGCCCTCTCAGGAACTGTGCAATGACCTGGCCTCCTTTTTTACCACCAAAATTGATGCTATACGAGCAAACATTGCTAAATCTCTTGCGATATTGCCTCCTGAAACCCCCAGCTTTGTGCCCTCTACTGATACCTTGGCTAGTTGGTCCTCTTTCCCTCCATTCACCGAGGCAGAGGTCTTGACAGCCATTTTGAAGATTAAATCATCATCTCCCGAGGACTCCATCCCAGCCTCTACTATGAAGGTTATTGCTCCTGATATTCTGACTGAGATCACATTGGCAATAAACAACTCGTGTCAGTCGGGATTTGTTCCCCCAGAACTGAAATCTGCTAGGGTTATTGCCCTCCTTAAAAAGCCTTCTCTTGATCCCACTATCCCGGCTAATTTCCGCCCTATTTCTCTGCTTCCGTTTCTGTCCAAACTGTTGGAATCACTGGTCACACCGCTTCTGTCCTCTTTTTTGGAATCTTCCAAAATATTTAATCATGCCCAGGCGGGTTTTAGGCCTGGGAGAGGTACGGAAAGTGTCCTGGTCTCGGTGCAGGACGACATGTCCAGATTTGTCGATGCTGGCGGAGTTGGGGCCCTGATCCTGTTAGATCTCTCTGCCGCATTCGACACGGTAGACCACTCCATTCTTCTCTCTCGCTTCTCACAGACTGGGATATCCGGTGCTGTTCTTGCCTGGTTTACTTTGTTTCTTTCGGATCGCACTCAGACCCTCGCTATGCCACCGTTTCTCTCCCCTTCTTGCTTTCTCACTTGTGGTGTCCCTCAGGGATCCTCTCTATCGCCAATTCTGTTTAACATCTACATCTGGGCCCTGATTTGTCTCATCCGCTCCTATGGGTTAAACTGCTACTCATATGCAGATGATACCCAAATCCTGATCCGTCTGGACCAGGATCAATCAGAGACCTCTGTATGCCTCCACGACTGCCTTAGGGCAGTCAGGATCTGGATGGACCAGAATTGGCTAAAGTTAAATGGTGATATAACGGAGGTACTGTTGGTAGGCTGCCCCCCCAACCCGTCCCTGTGGACCCCTGCTTTCTGGCCCGCTGCCTTGGGTCCGCTTACCCAACCCAGTTAGCAAAGTCAAGAATTTAGGAGTTATCCTCTCCGCTTCTTTGTCAATGTCTAACCAGGTTGCGGCCGTGTGCCAGTCCACTCACCACCAGATCAGAATCCTTAAGAGGGTCATGCCCTTGATCCTGGTAGCCCTCCGCCCCCCTGTGGTAGTCGCGTTAGTCCTCACACGACTGGACTATTGCAATTCGCTCTATTTGTCTCAACCTATCGGCCTTATATATCGCCTTCAGCGTATGCAGAACCTGGCTGCTAGGCTGGCTACTGGCTCCCCTTACGGTGCCCACATTACACCAGTGCTTCGCCAACTGCATTGGCTCCCGGTGAACCAACGAATTCAGTTTAAATCTCTGTGTATTGTTCACCGGGCTATTCACGGTCAGGGTGCTGAATTTTTGCAGCTTAAATTCACCCGATATTGTCCGGACCGGGACCTCCGCTCTGCTACTTCTAACCTGCTTACTGTCCCTAGGTTTAACCGGGCAAGGCTCGGTGGTAGAACCTTCTCCGTTACCGCGACCATACTTTGGAACAGCCTCCCTGAACCTCTTAGGGCCACTGTTAACCATCTCGGATTCAGAAGAGCGTTGAAAACCAACCTGTTCTAAGCCTGACCACTCCACTGGTCTTCTCCGACTGGGTAGCTTCCTTCCAGCGCCATGATGCCTTTGGGCGAACGCGCGCTTTACAAATGTTAATAACATAACATGTTGGCTCCCTGTCTTTTTAATCTCTACTTAGCCGATTTACACGAAGCAATAGAGGCTATATCACTTGCGAGACCTAAACTCAGAGAAAACGATAACTTGGTTGGCCTACGCCAATGATCTGATTCTAATAGATCTTCTTAGGTATAAATGGACTTCACCATCCTGACAATCTGTCACTGACTTACCAGACAGATGTTCTTAACGGCCTACTGGGCCCTTTACTAATTCTCGAACACTAACATCCAATACTAGCACTAAAATCTTCAAAGTCCTGAGCTCAAATGACTAAACGCAAACCAAATACAGCACCTCCACACAGTATGCTAAAGATTCTTATCAGACTTCAAAAAACAAAACACTATCCGTCTACTACAAAGTAACATACCACAACCCTGGGCCAATGCATTCCAAAACAATGGGAAATTAGGTTCCCCTCAGGAAACAAACACCTCTGTGCCTGACAAAACCCTTACTAACAGACCTGCTTTCAGAGCTCATGGTACTTCCAGTCTGCATACACCAACGCAATAGCAAAGTAATCTTGCATCTTCCCTCTCATTCCCCTACGCAGGGGTCTGCGACTTTTAGTTATCTAGATGTTTTGGACTACAACTCTCATCATCCCTAACCAGCATAGTCAATAGCCAGATATCATGGGAATTGTAGTCTGAAACATCTGGAGAGCCAAAGGCTGCAGACCCCTGCTTAACCTTACCAGCCACCTTTGTTGAAGATCCTTCAAAGCAGCTCCTGGAGACCACGCAAAGAGCAGCAGTGCATTCTATACATCCCAGAAACATACAATATAACTGTAAATGCATACAGCAACAGTAGGGTGATTTTTTGAGCATAAAGGACAGGCCAATCTAATATATGGCCAAGACCAGTTTGAAACAGTCACCTTCCTGGATTCCTTTTTGGTTTAGTGTGCAGAGGCACATTCTCCATGTGTTTTTGCCTGAAGTTGTTTTTTGTCCTAGGTGTCCAGTAGAGAGCGACAGTTTTCTGGTTGCATGGCAAGTACCCACAGAGTAAGAGCAATGTGTGCCTCCCCAAATTCATGAAATGACATCAATCATCCTTTGTAAGCAGTCTGTCATTCCCTCTTGCCTCGTGCATTGCTACATGTGTTCACTTAACCTTAGACAAGAGTAACCGATACGCAAGGAAAGTATTAAAGCGCATGTCAGCATTCAAATCTACAAATAATCAAGGGTTGGTAAACCAGAAATGCTTCCACCAGATGTCCAAATGTGTGTACATGTAAGTCTTCATACAAGACTTATAGTCAAGCATTCAGTTTAGATGTATTAAGAGTGTGATGTAGCTGTATCCCAGACTTTTAATTCATAAGAATTTATTTTTTAAGTGTTGGTACTTGCTCATGCTGCAGATGTACCCTGACCCGTTCATTCTACATTATGGACTAACGTAAAATGGCAAAATGGGTGCAGCAGAACTAGGTTGCACCCAATCTGCACACAAGATAGTTCTTTAAATACCAAAATTGTATTGTATTGAGGGGATTATAGAACTCCATTTCACTATGGTTATCCTAGTGCTATATGGGTTCCCCGAAAGATGAGGGAACAAATGTTTCGTTTTTAGAAGACAACAGAACGCAAACTAGCTTGCTTCACTCTGTATGGTAAGAAGAATCAGATTATAGGGCACTGCGCAGAACAGCAAAAGCCCACCTGCCGAGTCAGGCATAATGCAGCAGGCGACAATTAAGAGATGTGAGCTTGACTAGCAATGAGACCGTCCAGGGATACTGTGGGAAGTTTGGTTTGAAGAAAAAGAGGACCAGCACCATGATAGGGTCAGTGAACAGAGCATTTTAAAATGATTCTCTAGTGAATTGGTAACCAATGAAGAGTAGCATGAATAGAGGCAACATTAGTACCACAGCTTGCCCTAAAGCAAGGCCAGCTGAGGATTTGGTTGAGCGGATTACTGGGAAGGAAACATTAAGCCTGAGAGACCCAATTAGAGGGAGTTCCCACAATACACACCCAAGCAGATATACGTGTAGGAAACTACTACAGGACACCTTTTACTAATGGGAGCAGAGATTGCAGACTGATGCGACAGCCATAGGTACCACCTATTCTAGGGGGCCACCAATCTGTTCCCCAGAGACCTTCGTCTCCTCCCATGACCATCACTTCAGTTTTGCTAGCATTCAATGGTTTATAGTCATAATGTCGAAAAAAAAATGTCGACAGACAAAAATGTCGAAAAAAAAATGTCGAAAATAATAATGTCGACATCCTATACTTATAATGTAAAAAGTCATTTTTTCGAAAAAAAAATGTCGACTTTTTTTGACATTATGACTATAAACCCTTAAAACTATCAACACCTCACCCAACACCCCCCTGCCACCCCCCCCCACACCCCCCAACCACCCTTTCACCCCTCACACTCAGCACATACCATTTATTTATTTATTCAATAAATAAATAAACTAAAAAAGGATCATTTACTATGGGGGGGTCCCCCCCAACCCCCCCTCACCCAACACCCCCCTGCCACCCCCCCCCACACCCCCCAACCACCCTTTCACCCCTCACACTCAACACATACCAATTATTTATTTATTTATTTATTCAATAAATAAATAAACTAAAAAAGGATCATTTACTATGGGGGGGGTCCCCCCCAACCCCCCCTCACCCAACACCCCCCTGCCACCCCCCCAACACCCCCCCAACCACCCTTTCACCCCTCATACTCAACACATACCAATTATTTATTTATTCAATAATTAAATAAATAAAAATTGTATTTACTATGGGGGGGTCCCCCCCAACCCCCCCTTCACCCAACACCCCCCTGCCACCCCCCCACACCCCCCCAACCACCCCTCATACTCACCACATCATATATATTTATTTATTTATGCATACACTAAGTTAAATTTCGAAAAAATATCGAAAAATGTCGACATTTTTGTTTGTCGACATTATTGTTTTTCGACATTAATTTGTCGACATTTTGACTGTCGACATTATTGATGTCGACATTATGACTGCACACCGCATTCAATTTGAGCTAGTGGGGGGCAATCAATGGTCAATGGCTGATGAGCACTACACAAAACCAGACTTGTTGGATCCCAGATCAGATCAAGTCTGACCAGAATCTATGTGTCCTCTGCACAGGAGTAGAAATTTAGCCAATGATCATGGATAAGCTGTGCCAAGGATTTGAGGTAGAGATTCCAAAGAAGTCGGGAGAGCAGACCCCTGAGGGATCCCACAACAGAGGCAAAAGGGCCAAAGAAAACTAGTCAGTGATTGGATTGGGTATGATGAATCTAGCAGACAAACCGGCCAATCACCACTGCCAATGCCAGCTTCCGCTAAATGGTCTGGAAGAAAGGAGTGGTCAACCGGTGTCAAATGCTGCCGGTTCAGTATCAGAGCAGTGATAATGCGGACATTAGAAGTCAGATCAACCATAACTCAGGACATCTCACCAACCTCAAATCTCTGCACGCAAACCATAGGATTGTGATTACCGAGGCCAAAGCCGTTACTACTCCACCACCATTGCAACATCCCCATAAGAGGGGCAAAGTATTATACCAAATAAACACCCGACCCGAGGTACCATCAACTCAAGGAAAAATGCGACAGAATCAATACATTTTGTATTGAAAAAAAAAAGACAAAAATCAGAGAGAACATCAAATCAACCTCTCACAGCATCAGCATCCCCTGCACACCAGCACACACGATGCCCCGCTCTATCCCCCGGACCTCTTAAAAATGAATTCCTCCCTCAAACCTACTTCTTACTCCAACAATATAATTCCGGCCTCCATCATTAAACAACTGACAGGCCCGGCACTCAATGTACTCCCCAGAATCATCAATGCCTCCCTCGTAGAAGAATAATTCCAGGACACC
This sequence comes from Ambystoma mexicanum, assembly GCF_040938575.1. Lineage (NCBI taxonomy): Eukaryota > Metazoa > Chordata > Amphibia > Caudata > Ambystomatidae > Ambystoma > Ambystoma mexicanum. Next base: position 1,541,865,043 of record NC_090932.1, read on the forward strand.
CTCAAGACTAGTCTCATATGACAGCTTTTGAAAAAACCAACTCTAGATCCAGACGACCTTGCCAACTACAGGCCCATTACAAACCTCCAGTTTATTGGCCAAATCTTGGAAAAAGATTCCAAGATACTACACCTCCTAAATGACTATCAGTCAGGGTTCTGCCCAAAGTGTAGCATTGAGACAGCCACCACCTGAGTGGTGGATGATGCTCTCCAAATCATGGATAAGGGAGACTCATACCTCCTCGTCCTCCTTGACCTCTCGGCTGCCTTCGACACCGTCGACCACTGTATCCTTCTCTCCCTCCTTGCTGACAGGATGGGATTCTCTGGCACAGTCTTGAATTGGTTTACCTCCTACCTCTCATGAAGACACCAAGCTGTCCAGATGAACATGTTGCATTCTAACTGACGCCAGGTCTCCTGCAGAGTCCCCCAAGGCTCTTTCCTCTCACCAAACCTTTTTAACCTTTACATGGAGCCTTTGGGCACACTCCTCAAAGATCCCACTATAGCCATCCACCACCACGCAGACGATACTCTGTTGTATATGAGAGTAAATAGCGCGCAGGCCATCATTCATCTCTGATTAACTTTCTATCCTCCAGTCCTGGATGTCGACTGCTTACCTCAAACTAAACCCATCCAAGACTGAATTGGTCCTCATCAGTCCGCCCGCCAAAAGAACTTGTCCAACAATGGAAGAAGGGTTTGATCCACAACTCTCAGACTCAGCAAAATCCTTAAGCTTCACCATTGACAGCCATCTGTCCTTCCGGAAACACAGACAAGAAGGCCTAAATAGCCTGTCTCAGAATCTCTACTCTCAAAAATCAAATCCTTCATCCCGCCTGCAAGACTTCCAGACCATAGTGCAGTCTCTTGTGGTCTCACATCGATGGGGAGAAATGCTCTCCTGACAGGGCTTCCAGCTGCTCATTTGGCTCTGCCCCCAGACATCCGGAACAGGTCCATCTGTCCAGGGAACAGGCACTCAAGAAGACAGGAATTCCCAAAACCCCGCCTAGGGGCTATATGGGCTCATATTGCCAACTTTAAACTATGCAGGTCATCCTGCAAAGAACTCATGTACTGGCCATCATGAGGCCATGAAGGGACTACTTTCCTTTAGGAACTATTTTGCTGCTTGGGTGTTTTACTGGAACTTCTTACCTGGGAACTACTTTTTTGATGCTATTTAAACCACGCCCGAAGAGCAGCACACGCTTCGCGTTATTCTGCATTTTAGCAGCGTAACGCTCACCGTGTCTGCAGTCCAGCATCCAGTCTACAGCCACACCCGTCTTATGTCCGGAGCCGATCCTATAGAAAAGGGAAGAAGAAGAGAAGGTTAGAAAAAGGAGATTTCCATTTGGTCATCTTTTCCTGGAGCAGCCGCACCTGTGGATAAAGAAAAAAGACATTAAAATAAACCGCGTCGCACTGCCAGCTGCAGCGCCGCGCCATACTCACCTGTCTTCGGAGCATCTCCACGACCCGGCGCAGCACCCGTTGAATCGCCGCCCGAAACATCAGCATCTGAAAAAACAAGAACAAACAAAAGGTAAGCGGGATTCCGCCAAATACATTCTTTTACTTACCGCAAGATACTTACTTGGAATTTTACCGCTCGAGGCAGCGCTGGTCACTATCCTACGTGAGACATTTTCGGCAAGGTGCCGCACCTGCAAAGAAGATAGAGAACTATTGGTTAATTAAATTTGGAACAATATTACTTATGACAGTGCTTGGTACAAACTGACTCTTACCTAAACGCTACCTTCATCCATTGAGGCAAACTCACTCCTTGGATCACGCTGCAAGGGAAAAGGTATGAAAGGAGCAAGAGTGAATTAACAGACATTTGAACTCTAAAAGAACTATACATTCGGTTTACACACTACTTATCTCTGAGTCATTGTTGTCTGGAACTCTGCCAAATACCTTCGGATCAGTGGATTAAATGAACTTCTACGCGCCCCTACACTCCACGCAGGATGGAGAGTTCATCCTTCCAAACAACAAGGTGAGACTTTATGAAGGGGAATACTGGAAGTTTTCAGGGAAACTAGAGTTAGTGTAACCTCTCTACCACGTGTGGCTAATCTCCTTTACTGCTTTTAGGAAAATATTCCTGCGGGCCAGGCAGACAAAACTGAGGGGGCAAGTGCAGTCGATCATCACTTCGCTACAAGTCACACTGGTGGAGACCGCAGCAGTCCAGCTTCGTTCGACGCCCCTGTGGAATACAGGTGAGCGTAACACTCCCCTAACAGCAATCCACCATGCTGCAGCACGTCTTATTACGGGAGCACGGAAATTTGACCGAATTACCCCCAAACTACATTGGCTTCCACTCCATGCCAGGATACTATTCAAGACTGCACGTATCATCTACAAAGCAGTCATGAGTAGCACACCAGTGAACCTGACAGCTAAGCTCCCTCATGCACCCTCCCTCTGAAACTCGATCCCGGTGTCGGCTCGGAATGCCCCCACAATTCTCCAATTTCCCAAATATCTCAAAACATGGCTCTTTCAACAACTCCAGACCAAGGACTAACTATAATGGATGCACATACCAACGCACAGACCCCACAGTTCTGTGCTACTGTTAAAAGATGCCAGCACAAATGCCGGCTACCCTACTGCACAGCGCTCCGCTGCTCCCAACCTAGGTCCACGCTTTAAACAATAAAATAAAAAATATAAGGGCCGATACCCATAACAATTTGGCTGCATGTGAAAATTCAACTTGAAACAATCAAGCAAACTGAGTCTTTCAAGAATTGGCTTTGTACATAGGTTCTTAATGCCCAAGGTTTTTCCTGGGACAGATTCCTTATCCAGTAATTATATTTTCATTGGATTAATATATTTTACCATACTGTTTGTCTTACCCGAGTAAGTTTGACGAGTATCAAGAATATTGAGCTCCCTTGTCTTCTCTTCCAGCAAGGACATGTGGAAAGATTTTATAGCAGTGCGTGCTCTTACTTAAGCAGGTATTTCAAGTTGTTATCCTAACCATTAGGGTGAAGCTTTGTGGTCTTATTCAAAGTCATCTAAAGTGCACATTTTATATTACTTCTCAGTCTCATATGCACCTGAAGGTCATTCGACCGAAAAACGTCAAGTTGAAATACTTGTTGTATTCTTCAAGAGACCTTGTGGAACATTACAGTCTTTGTTGCACTGGCTCTACAGATTGGATTGAGCGAATGACTCAAGAAACGCTTGCTCTAGCCTTTGTTGGCCACTGGAGCTCATTGTTTACCGAATATCTCACTAATGGATTTGGCGTGGATTGTATAATATACATGCTTTACCTTTTTTGTACTTAAAATATAATTGCTTGGAGTTGAGCATTGATGGTCCCCTGATGTTTCCCACAGTCTTTTATTTACAGAATTCATTAAACATCTTTTTGAAGGGGTGATTTAAACAGATTCAAAAATTACATGTCTGATAAAAACATTTTTGGAATGTATGGTATGCAGTACTTCCATTAAGACAGACTAGTTGTTCCCACCAGTCTGAGGTTAGAAGGCACCTTGCATAACTCTTTCCTGTCAATTAGGTTGGGGTTCGTGATGCAATGGTATTGGCTGAGCCAATGCTGGATTTTGCAGTAGTCCTCCGGCATCCCTCGGTCGTCGTCTTCTTCCGGTCTTAACACCTCCAGTGGTCTACTTGGTCTCTGCGTCCACCTCGTCTCCTTATATCCAGAATCTGGGTTGGGGAGCAGCCATTGTCCTCCAATAGGGACACTTGAAGCATTTAAACTTGGAGGAGGCTGTCCAACAGTGGACAGCAAGCCTCACAGAATCGGCCAAAACACATCAAAGGCCTTGGAGGAATGTGGATTGGGGCGGACAGCGCTCTCTTCCCCACTTCATGCCAGCTTGCACACAAAGGAGAGCCTTTGCAAGCTTCTTGCAAGAAGCCTGCAAAGGTTCATTACGAAAGGTGGCACTCCCTCTAATAGTAAGGTAGCAGGACAACCAATAAAGGACAGACCACCTTTAAATGGAACTAAAACACTTGGAGGCCATTTTGAGTAAATGGTCCTGTTCGTGTATTATCGTGGCAAAAGCTGCAGCGTGAAATTATGCACCTGCAAAAATGTTGAAAATGTAACAACTGCCAGGAGCCTGTTCAGAGAATGCCTGGAAAGACTAAAAAATGCCACTTATGAAAAATAAAAGGGTACACAAAGAGTCCCCACAGCGCTCCATGCATGATTGTAATGCAAAAGTAAAAACACAGGTAATTAAAAAATGCGTTAATAAAAATGTCAAAAAATAAAAGCGGCCTACTGCAGTGGTAGACCTATGGGCTACCCAGTGAATCCAAAACAACTTTGTAAAAGGGGACCATTGCAGCACACCACATAAGGTGGGGGTCCTGCCATGGGGAAAATATGGGTTCCAAAACAAAGGGGAGAGGTTTACCCTCACTGGAACCTCAAAAAGGCGGTGCAGTGTCCGCAAAACAAAAGTGAATGCAGGAGATGAGTGAGAATAAAAATGTCTCACTCACCTTCAAAGTCAAAGACAAAAGTTCCAGTGAGTACAGCAGCAGTGCTGGGAGGCTCGGGACAGAGTGTAACATTTTCAAAAATAAAATCTCCCTAACAGGATTCAATCTGAAAGGGGAAAATGATTTTGAATAGGGGGAATATACGAATGAACGTACAGGTCCAGACCTGGGCTTCATTTCAAACCAAGGAGGACCTGGATTTTATCTCAAACCAAGGCGACAAACACATTCTCAGGGCATACACCTTATCAGTATTAACACACAAACATTGCTATGGCAACACCACTAAGCCAAACAGAAAGACACAATGAAGCCTGTACAAGAGTATGTCTGCAGATCCGGAATGGGAGGAGAGAAGGGGATAACTTTAGGCAGTTTCCTTCAATACAACTCAGGGCAGCAGGGTAACTGATTATTCGATCACTAACCTAGCCCCCTTGGAAATCAATGGCTTTTATTGCCAAAAAGCAATTTACACTCCCACACCATTTCCAACTGGTTTAATATAACAAAAGCAGCCATCGAAACAAGAACACCCCCTCCAAAGAACCTTCACAACTTAGTCCCCCACACCCCCTAACTGCACTGAATTGAAGAGGGGGAGTAAATATCTGATTTCAATGAGCAATACGAGAAATATGACCTGGACCTTACCCAATAATACCTTCAACCAAAAAGGATCCCACACAATCCAAACTGCCAGGGATGTGAATAAAATATTCTGCAGGACAGCAAGAGACCCAAAAACATAATGACCAACTGGAAACATTGTTAGGCAAAGACTGCAAAAAGGTTAAATGAAAGCTTATAAACCAGTCTATCATTACAAAAAATACAGGAAGCCAGTGAACCCTACGGCTTCGCTCAAAACATTTCTGTACACTCAGGGAACATAAAGCAATAAGGAATAAGGAATAAGGAAAAACAACAAGGAGTACATGACAAGTAAACTGGCTCAGCTAGAAGCTACAGTCGACAGCAACTCCTGTGGACAATGGGGAAAGTTTAAAACAAATAAGGCACACGCTAGAGCTATTAAAAAAGGAAAAATATGGACAGACTAGTTTACAAACCTATACAAAGACATCCCCAGTGAAAACTTCACAGAGGGCCAGGTAAAAGCCCTGAGGGAATTATTAAAGACCAGCAAAACCCCATAGACAAAGCTATGAAAATTGAGCAATTACGAGAAGATATCCCAAAACGATTAGCAACAAAATAAATTATTCCGGCCCAGATTAAATACTAAATTAAAGGCTCAACCATATGTGATAATAAATTAAACCAGTGAAATTATTCAATATTATTAGACAGTGTGGGCACATTCCAGACGCTTGGTCTACAAATAGAACTTGCAAAATCCACTCAACCAAGCACTAGAATAGTCAAGTACCATTTAGTGCTACTCGACCCTATGGTCGAGAGTCTCTTCTGAACTATCGGCAGTGCACCATGCTAATCCCAATTACCTGGAAATTAATCCCTCACTTTTAGACTTACTTTAACCCCATCTCAGACAACAAGCTCTTAAAAACTCCAAGTCTGTCATCCAAATGTATTATAACACTCATGTTAGCCTCACCTAATGGTATGCAACATGCAGAGGAGAGAGGGGGGTGGGGAGAGTTCTTGTATTCTCAACAGTCTATAGGAAACTGTGTTCCAATGTGTCCAGGAGGAGGTGAATATTGGAAAGGCACAAACATTGTTGGCGCAATGTTTCTTCATATGCCGCCACTGGATTTTCAATACAAAAGATATTATGCCATCAAGTTAATTTCTCTTAGGTCGAGTAGATAAAATAAGTAACGCAACCAACAGGTCTTGCAGGATTTTAATGCTTTTTCGTGGCCTGTATTATAAAGATGGCGACGCCAGGACCCCAAACAAGTACATGTGTATCTTTGTAAACCGTAACCGCAGCAAACCATTTTGCAGCCTCATGCACCAACAAATGTAGTACTTCCTAACAGTAACATCCTACAAAAGCTTCAGATAGGATTCCTACCTACTCCTTGGATTCTGGAACCAACAATAAAACAAACACACCGTACCAACTACTAACCATTACTGCTCCTCGCTCCTCTCCAGCATACCCCACACATACCTCACATTACCCAACAGGCCAGTCTGACCTCACACAAATACACAACCTACACATCCACCATAGGAACTAACTGCCACAAACATCCCAATAACTTGGTGTTACTCTTCTGGATACAATAACCCCAGTGCGCACAATCCAAACACACCTAGAAATCAAACTTGCACAGACACCAGTGCAAGTGGTGTGAAAGTGGTCTGGCAAAGGTGTGGCTACAGTTTGCTACCTGTCTACAGAGGACCTCATAAAACCACAGACCTGTGGAACACAGAGCGGGAAGTGGTGCGAAAGGGGCCTGGCAGTGGTGCCATGTTGTGCTCTGCTCAGAGGATTCTTTCAGTGCCTGCTCAACAGAGGTGTGGATACAATTTGCTATCTGTCAGCAGAGGACCTCAGGAACCCACAGATCCACGGGAAGTGGTGCAAAAGTGGTCTGGTAGGAGAAGAAGTTTGTTTTCATACGCAAGACTGAGTTAAGTTACTTTTCCTGCTGAGAAGGCCTGTGGGTCGATTTTGGCTGTTTATAGCCAAGGAGCTTGTGAGGTTGACAAAGTGTCTTCAAATCGAAAGTACAGCACAACCAAGGTCTGCCCCCCCCCACGCTCTTCAGCGGGTTCGATGTCATGCCTCCACCCCAAAACTGCGATCTATGCTGGCCACTCACTTCAAGTCGGCCTCTCCTAGGACCGCGTGCAGGCAAAAAGAGGCAGGCTTTTTTCAATTTGGATCCACGCTATTTAATTCATTTACTTACCAAGACTTGTCAGTGGCAGAGCAGGGAAATAACAGGAGGAACAGAGTTTGCTAATCCTATGGCTAACAGTGAAGCGGCTGGCGACCAGACTCTTTTAAACACATCCTTTATGATGCTTCTAGTAGAAAGCATAGAAATCCTAAAGGAAATCATGGACCGAAGGCCCTGTTGTGCGGCTGAAGGTTTTTTATAGCGATCGAAATAAGTTAAAACTAATCTGACAGAAAAACTTGACGCAAGTCTTGCTCGTCCTGCCCCACTGGGGGAGACTATTTTTTGTCAACAGATCATCTCCCAACCTACCCAACAAAGGGAATGGAAACGGGATTAACAATGGCTGTGCTCCGGAGGCTAAGTCAATAACAAATGCTGGCACAAAGATCTTTTTATCTCCCGTGTACATATTGAAGAGATTCCTGAGGGTCTGAAAGATACTTTATCACTTCCAAATTACGGAAGGGGCATGTCAACAAAGGATGCAGAGAGCCTTTCTGCTTCGCACAAGACCCTTGAGAACACAGGGAGCGTCCACTCCCTGGTCCCAAAGGGAAGAGTTGATTTAAATCCACAGGAGTGTGGTAGACTTCTTAGGAACAATGAATGTCTCCAAGGCTGCCGGGCTCCTTCTGTGGGTTGCCATGCTGGGAGCAAAGAGCTCACAGCATTGTGATGTCTTGTGGAGTTACAGCAGATGCAAATCTACTTACCATCTGGAATGAAAATATGCCATTTGTTGAGGGGTTTCTGAAGGGGCTTGAATGTAGATTACTCACAGACCCTGCCTCCTGTCTGGTTGTGTAGCTCCAAGCAGGTGGGAAGTGCAGGAGGTTATGGATTGGGGGAAACAGGGGTAGGGGGAAGGTGGCTCCCTGCCCCCTGTAATGGAGGTGATCAGCTTCTTTGATGAGCTCCCGTTTGGGGAAGTGGAGCAACTATCCTCCATTCATCCCAGTGTAATTTTGGTGGCTTATGAATTGTTGGGAGGATGGGGGGAGGTTATTCACATGTACACAGAGGTGGCCACTGATAACGCACCTGTCGAACTAGGGAATTCTGTGATCTTTGATCAAATTAGGCCAAAGTGGAAAAGGGCAAAGCAAAAAGCTCCGGAGCCCCCGCCAATTTGTTCTAAAAAGTAAAAAAACTGAAAGAATGTGCAAAGATGCGCCGCAAAGGCCTCTGGAGCCTCCTTACGTAATTTGGTGATCCACAAAATTTCTTTCACTCCCACAAGTCCAACACAACTCAAAGAAGGGATGTCAGCAAGGGAGAGAGCATTAAGGAGTGAGGTCTACCCCAATCCGCTGGTTCATCGCCTGTTGATGAGGAGCCTCCCCCAGTCACCTCGCTCAAACAAGGATTGTTGTGGGGGTGTAACGCACAGGTGAGAGTCCACAAGCAATCTCTTTGGAAGGGGCTTGCCCAACAGCCCCCACCCCGCAAATAACCACAGATAGAGCCGGGATCACTGACAGTATAGCGGCTATGAAATTGAAGGAGGTTGGTTGTGTACAGAGGTGGTTCATTAAGTGGACAGCAGAGGGGGTCTCCTGCACCTAGAAACAATGTGTCATCTTGGAATCATGTATTCTTGACCATGGAGGAAAGAAGGCAGCAGATAAGCAAGGTTACTTTAAAAGGTTGCAGTGGGTTGGACAACTTAAACTTGACTCATTTTGAAACGTCTGATGGAGGATAAAGTGCCAATGATTTTAAACAGATCTTGTGTTCTGAATCTGCTGAAGAAAGTACCAATCCTGACTCATTTAACCTCTGCTGACATTCATTTGGTAGAATTCTGGAACAACGTAGGCCTGCATAAAGTACTTTTACACCTAAATTCTAGGCTGGTGTTGGAACAAGTACTTCAGGCGGCGCCCCACCTGAGGTTGTTGGGCTTCTCTTTTGCACCAAGTGCAGCAGAGAAGACCCTGACAAGATGTGGGGTAGATGGATCTTCCAAAAGGCAAGTGGTGGACCCCATGGATGGTAGGGATGCAATGAAAGTGGGAGATGATTGGAGCTGGTTGGCCACAACATTAAATCCATGTAGATATTAACCTTAATATGATATAGGATATGATATATGGCATTTATAACGCGCCTGTACACAAGTGTTTAGCCTCTTCCGAAGAATCTGGTTCTCATACACTTAAAATCACTTCAACGAACAGCAGGGGTCACTCCCACCTGGGTGTGGATATTTTTTGCCTTCAGGAGACCTGGCTCACGGGTGCTTTGGTTACGTATGGGTACTTGGTGCAACTCTCCCAGGCCTACAAGAGAGTTAATGGGCGTCCTGAATCAGGGTTGTTGTTTGGTGTAAACAACAACATTGGGCCTGTTAAGGCCCTGGCCCCATTGAATCCCTTCATCCAAATGGCAGAGTTAGAGTGGGATAGAAGATGGTACCCAGAAATGAGTTTTATCCTATTCTTAAATCTGTACTGGAACCAGAGGGCACTGAAGCAATCCATTTTTTTTGTATATAAAGGAGTTAATCTGTTCATGGCAAATTGAGAGGAAGGACAAAACCATAATTTGCGGGGACATTAACGCTGCCTATCTCCAATTAGAGACCCAACATGCAAATAACACTCATAACCAAGAGCTCACCACACAAGGAAAGGCCTGGTTTGCGCTAATGGAGACATGGGGGTTTAGCATCCTGAATGGTGTAGCGCCTGGGGATACCCCAGCAAAAGCACACATGCCAGAGAGATGATTATAAAAGTATCCTGGACTACATCTACGTTGCCGGGGGAAATCCTTCAATGTATCATTCACCTTTCGTTGCTGTCCCTAAATATGAGAGATCATCTTCCCGCCCTATTGAGCTGGCGACTGGTGAGAAATGAATTCTCAAACTATAGTTATCCCAGTAAATTGGAGGTTAACACTGGTAAAAACCATTTGAAGTGGAATAGAACAAACATACAATCATTCTACCATATTTTGCGCGGTTTATACGCACAAGCAGAACTTGAGGCAGTCCTGCTCAGGACTCCATACCACACAGTCCGGGACCAGATTTATCAATTTATGCCCAAGCAACATATCACCCCCAACAAAATTGCCAATTCGATCCCTCAAAACAATCGCCCTGCCCCAAATATGGCACACCGGCGGCAGATGCAATCCACATGTATTGGCACTGCCCACCAATCCATCGATTCTGGGAAGAAGTAGCAGAGACAATGAGTGAAATACTGAATACCCATATCTCGCCGTCTATGCTGAAATATCTACTAGGGGACATTGGAAAGGCCTCGATAAAAACCCGAAGACTATTTGCCGTAGCAGGAGCAGTGGCCAAATGAAATATCCTCAGGAAATGGAAGTCTAAATCCTCCCCCACAATCCAGGCCTGGCTTCGAGACCTGATACAAGTTCAAGAATGCGATGAGTCATACGCGCATAGCGTACAGACTACCTCTAGACCCAAAGACATTTGGGCCCCTCTCAGGAACTACCTGTTAACCCACGCAGACCAGTCGGAAGAAGAAGCGACATAGGCTGAAATTATGGCTGTGTGCCATGTATTTACGTAAATACCATATAGTTAGATCAGCAAGCTGTTATATGTCATTGATATCCCATTTAACAAGCTGCTCCACTATGATTGTTACTGTTACCATGCCAGTAATAAATAAATGTTATAAAAAAACGTATGCCCAAGCAACAGTCAAAGAGCTGTGTAGTGCGGAATCATGAGTTCGACCACAAGGTCCAAGTGAAGAAGAGGGAGTCAAAAAGACAACTACGCAAAAATAAAGGGTTGATGGACGTGAAGGCACTTAAAATTACATTTAAAAGTATGGTTGAAGTTTCATCTTTATGAATTGTTATTCAAAGATTTTAGGAAGATGCTGCATCAAATATTGACCCGGGATGCTCGGCAGTTCTGGAGACTGATGTGAGAAACCCGACGTTGTCTCACCCGCTAGTCCCTGGGAATCTGTCAAGCAGGTGGCCAGGATACAGCTATCACTTTTGATCCAGTTCCTGGAAGTGGACCAGTGCGGGAGGATCACCTGGATGAGGGGTCCCCAGGGAGTGGAAGTGGGACACTGACGGGTGAGACGCGGTTCCCCTTTTCCTATAACAACTTTTCCCCGCAGGATATTCAGAAGTCCTACCCCGCCCCCCACCAAACCCTTTCCTACACTGTGACAGACAACAGACTAACCCCAGAGCAGTTTACCTGACATGTCCCAACACAAGGGTCAGGCAGAGTCAGGCAATTGACCATAATTATGCACACCTGACGGCCCTTTCCGTTCCCCACACAGATAAAAGACCAAAACACTTCAAGCAAGGCCGAACGCACGAGGAAGCAGCTATTCTGGACCGGCAGTTCAAGCCGAGGGGAAAGGCGGCGAGACCTAAAAGGACGAGGAGGGAATTGCCCTTGCCCTTTTCAACTCAGACCTGCGAAGCCTCCAAAAAGGGAATAACAAGACCAGAAGGTACAGGTGTCACAGGCACACAAGGGCCTCCCGCGCTGATAGCCAAAGCGGGGAGAAGCGATGGCTCGACTCTCGAGACAAGAAACTACAGCAAGTTCAGCACAGCCGGTGAGTCGGAGAAAAGTAATAATAAATCGAATTGTGCTGGGCCCAAGATTGCAAGCAGCAACATTGTATTAACCCCAGTGAAGGGCCAGCTGCAAAGTGGTTAGGTGCTGCAGGAGAGCTCATACGAAGGACTCTGGCTGGTCCCCTTTGTTGAAACAACAAGTACCAGGAGGCCGGCGTGAGGTGTCAGAGTGGTCCTACAAGGGTCACGTCAAATCCCTTGGACAATCGAAAGTCCAGTTGCCAAGAGAAAGCTAGGGGAAGGGAACCCTGCTTTTGATAATAAAGAAATCATGAACTGTGTTAGAATTACTATGTGAACCCGACGGAGGGATGCCAAGGGGTAAAGTTAACGAGAGTGAATCCCATACTGTGATAAAGCAAAGTGAACCGTGTATCTGGAAAATGTGAACGCCGCTGAGGGATGCCTGCAAATCAGAGTGAAGCATAATACCCCGAGAAAATTGTGCTGACAAGAGTTACCTGACCGAGGGCAGTCTACAATGAATGATTGCTGCAAAAGACATTGAGATTCTTGAATGTTACTTTGTGAATGAAATGCCGTATTGAACTAGACAGACGAAGGCCAACACTGGGAGAAGGATCGGAGCCTGGCAGAGGGGGATCGTAAGGCGAAAAGTGATCGCCAATGTGGAAGATTTATTCAAGGAACTTTGTTGTTTATGTGAGACATCAGGTCCTCTGAGGCAAGAGACTGTGTGAAAGAGACTTGGTCACAGAAGGCCCTGATATTTTGGAAACAAATTGTAACCTTGTGCTGGCGAGGCCCAGGAGTCCCGTCTTGTCCCATGCTAAAAAATGTGGGGAAGGGAGACCCCAGCCATACCACCCTGACTTATCATTTTCTGAATACTTCTTTCTTTTCTGGTGAACATTATCCCACACTCTTTTGTAACTTAGTGGTAAGGATTGGCAATAGGTTTTTTAGTATAGGCTCTTTTTATTTGACAAGATGCCACTAGGACGGCCTTATTATTATTTGATGGTTGTAGCTTTCTCCCATTTTAGTTTTAGGTTTAGATTAGGCATTTTCTCACCCATTGATACAGTTTAATAAATACCCTTGAACTGTCTTTACTGTTGCCACCAGGAGTAGCTTACACCGATTAACCAGGGGCTCATCTTTTCCATCATATAGACAGCTGAATCTGATATCTGTAGTTGTCCTGAAGCAAGATCCTGTACTCTGGGCTAGGTTGTTGGGTAACATATTTGAAGTGGTGTTATCAACTCAGTGCCTTACTAAATCTTGGACAGAGTCCATTATAGTACCCATACGTAAGAAGGGTTCAAGGTCCGTAGCAGGCAACTAACTCTTAATAGCGTTATTGGATACTTCATCTAAAATCTTGGCCTCTCTTCTTTTAAAAGATGTATCCTGTGTGGGCAGATTAGATCCGTTTCAGATAGGGTTTTGGAAGGGGGTCGGTACTCATGTCAATGCCTTTCTCCTGGGATTATTAAAACAAGAGGCCATGGTGAAGGCTAAGCTTGTTTATATAGCGTTCATCGACTTCACCATGGCCTTCGATAGCGTGAACAGGAATCTTCTTTGGCGTAAATTACAGCAGTGGGTTTGTCCATCTGTTAGGAAACATTTCATATTGTATGTAATTTTCCCTCCATGTGGCAACCCCCAAACTTTTTGCTGCTGTTTTACACCCTGTTCTAGACTTTGCCAGAGAAGCGCAGCCTTCCGCTGCACTCCTCTGGGCTTTCGCTCAATTCTTATGGAGAAACTGACATGCCCTTAAGACAGTCAGTACGGGGAGACTTTGTTTCCCTTAGTCCTTTTCTCATGTTGCAGCTTTTGTGCAACAAAACACAAAAGGGCACTGTAACCTAAGTTACCGCACTCTTGGGTCTCTAGTCATTCCAAAGGCCCTAGAAACCTCTCGCTGGACTTATTATGAACGGTGCAAGTGTGTCACGGACAGGACTGGTGGCAGCTATTGTTTCTTTTGTGTTTTGAACCCTTTTTTGCCATGTTATCCGCGCTTACCGTGTTTGGCACAAGTAAGTGGCCTGGCTCCAAAATGGCCATGCCACGAGGTTCTTTGTCCTGTCCGCTGACCGTCTTGCCCCTTCACCTTCCCCCAGGTCGAGCCAACCCGGGGCAGTCCTTATTTGGTCATGCACTTTCCTGCAAAATACAACGCTTTTGCGGGCTTCTGCATGCCTTGTGTGTGCCTCCAGGATGTGGGCTGGGATGTCTGGTCCCAATACACATCCTGGGTGCAAGAGAGTCTGGAGTGTCCTGAATGCCTGGGACCACCGTGGTCCGTGATAGGTCCACGTATGGTGTGAGTGTTTGTGAGCAGATCTCCCATTGGGTCCTCTCCATTTTGGCGCAAAGGAAACTTTGGATAAGAGAAGACTGGAAACACCACTACCATGTCGATCTCCTGAGTTCACACCGAACAAGGGATAAGGAGCCAAGTATCCTGCAACAAGAAGCTGAGTCGAGGAACCGCTGGTGACCCGCTGAAGGTTTGGCACCCTGAGCCGCTGTCGTCCTGCGAGGCCCCTCTGCATCTGATCGTCCTAGAAGGTCTGCGAAGGCGCTTCGACCCATTGGAATAGTGAGATCAACTATTCCCGGCACCTTCATCAAACCCTGCAAGTAAGCCTCTTCAGAAGTGTCCCTGGGCCAACCAGTGGGCTGACCAGCTTACGCAGGACGCTTTGCTCTGTCACCGCTGCCGTTTCGGGGAAGCCCTCCAAACTTGGTCTACTGCTTGCTCTGCGTCCACGGCACCCTCACACCGAATTCCATACACTTGGCATTCCCAGGTCTGAAGTGAGACGAGTGCGCCCGGACCAGAGTAAACACGGTTGCCGTGTTGCCCTGCTGTGGTAACAACCTGTGCACGTCCGCTGCATTTGGGAGACCCTCGACCCTGCATCCTGCTACGGAGAATCTACACAGTGTCGAGACGTCCTGATCATCGCAGCTGAACCTGCCAGCAACGTGAACTCAACTGGAGAAGTCTGGGTCTGCCTGCGTCGGGGACCGGTGAGTAGTCCATACCCCAACCGGTGGCCCCTCACGCAGGAGCCCGTTTCTTTTCTACCGCTGTTGCGAAATAGCGACTCTATCCTGCACTCTCACCCTGCCTCTGCCCACAAGTGGAGGCCTTGCTTGAGTAGTGGGGACTTGTTCCGCATCGTTTCATTCACCTTCCTGAACTGCCTGATATCCTTGAAGAGGCCCTCTTTTGTCCAGTGGCACCAGCGCGTGCGGGTACTTTTGAGCATAAGGCTCCTCTCTTTGTGGGGCTCGGACTTCCTCCTAGTTAGGTGTATTTCGGATGTCAAACTGGGCCTAATGATTACTTGCACTGCCTGTTTTCCTCCCCATCTAGGTGGTCTACATATTACGTGCTCTTAACTCCTTAGACCCCTCGGTCTTGTATATATATATTTTATTGATTGTGATGTGTTGGTTTACTTTAGTATTATTGTGATTCTTTGCGATAGTCGGTGTTACAAAGGCCTTGTAATAAATGTGTCTATATCTTTCATATAACACCTGTCTGGAGTAATTTGTAAGTGTCCTTGCTTTGTGTGCTCATTGAGGTCTTTCAGTCACCCTCACCCCTCTTGAGACTTAGTCTTGACCGCCGCCATCGCTACCCTGATTGGTCTGGCTTGTCCAGACGATACCCTGTTCCAAGAAACTAGGCTGGCCTTCTGAACCTCTGCCCCATCCAGGTCCGAGTTCAGAAATCCATTTTAACACCATCCAGTCTCTTACAGATGATCGTGATATTGCACTCGAACACCTTGGTGCTTTTTAGGCTGAATAATCAGGGAAAGTTGTCATCCGAGAGTCTTACAAATCGTGGCCTTAAGCAAGGCTGAGTTTTGGACACGCTTTTATTTAGTCTGTTTATTTCGGACATGAATGATGCCTTTGAAAATGTGCGTTTTCCTCTGCATTTTGCAAATTGTAATCTGCACTATTTACTATATGCGGATGATTTGGCAATATTCAACTATACCCCGATTGGCCTGCAGCATGAGCTAGAGGCGCTGGATTCCTGCGCCAGGGCTAATGACCTAGTAATAAATGGTACAAAATCAAAGACACTTTGCCTTAGACCACACCTTAGAAGCAAGAATACTAAGAATTTCAGTGGTATCTGGGAGCGGTATAATTGGAACATGTCCCGAATTTTCTCTTTTTGGGGATACGGTTGTTTGACCGAGAAACCAGTCACAACTGCATGATTACTATGGAGCTAAAATGATGGCTCTTGCAGCACAAGCTATTCCGATTAACCGTAAGTACGGTCAATTCTCTCTAACTCCAATTTTGGAATTTAAAAAAATGAAGGTATTACCCACTATAAACATACAGGGCAGAACATTTTTGGCTCCCAGTTCAGTTTGATTGCGATGGGCTGGAAGGTCACTTTTGCCGTAAGGTACTAAAACTTCATAACGGGGTTCCAGCAGTTGGGCTTACCCTCAATTAAATCTATGATCCTTTGGAAGAACCTCTTATTACTAAATAAGATAATGTATGCAGAGGACGGTTCAATCTGGTTAGAATTGAAAACACTACTGGAGAAGGGTCTTTGGCCTTCACGGTCAGACTGAAGTGAGGAGCATGAGAGAATTGGCTAGGAGTACAGCATCTCTAGCGATGCCGAACCCCATTGAAAGAAAAAAAAAAGCACTGCAAAACTGAATGTGCCCGGCATACTTGATTAAGTCTATAAGTGCTTTCTGGCGAGCCCAGATAATGAGACCGAGATTAAACGTGGTATTGATGTGTGAAATTGCAGGAATTAGATATAACACCTCGAGAAACCAAAGGAACTGTATGTTCTGTAACTGTACAGACATGCTGGAAACTTTGAAACATATTTTATTATATTGCCAAGTAATGAAGGAACACAGATTTTTATTTTGGAAAACTGAGTGATATAAAGCATTGTCAGTGGAGTTGGTATGGCAGTTTATGGTGTCTGCTCACTGACAAAACCAATGGCCTATGGCAGCTGTGCATTTTGTAAACAACATTCTATCTCTAACTTTTAAAATCTGATTGAATGTGACATATCAGTTCTTAGGTGTGTACGGCAGCTAACTTTTTCCATGGATAAAGTGGATATGTTAGCTGCGTATTGTGCTATTAAATGACATCGTCTCTTCAGCAACTATTTTTTAAATTGTGGACGACGGGCCAAATCTGACCCTCATGCCCCCCTGCACGACTCTCGACATGAAAACAGAGAAACGACAGAAGTGCCTCGCTCCTAGGCCCATCACCCCAATCATTGCTGTATTACAGGTTTGAAAAACGGTATTCTCTTAGCCAACCATTCAGACCATACACAATTGATGACTTGGACAACATGGAATTGACATCAATCGATCAGGTCGACTGACTGGGAAATAAGAAGCCACTGACATTATAACGTAGCCACGTTTTATACATGAAGTACATATTCATCCATTCATACGCAAACCTGCACTGGTTTATTGCATATAGGGACGAACAACGGACTAACACCCGGGCCGTTTGCCTGACATGTCCCAACACAAGGGTCAGGCAGAGTAAGGCAAGTGCTGATAATTACACACAACCGACTGCCCTTTCCCTTACCCACAGGGATAAAAGGCAGAGCACAAGAGCATACTGGAAGCAAAGCCGAACGTACGAAAGAGCAGCTATTCCGGACCAGCAGTTCAAGCGAAGGGGAAAGGGAGAGGGACCTGAAAGAATGACGAGGAGGGAAGTCCAGCTGGCGTGTGGTGTGACCACACACAGGGCCCTCCCGCGATGATAGCCAAAAGCGGGGAGCAGCAATTGCCACTGTGGTGCCGTCCTTCTCCCGAGACATTTGTCCAGCAAGTTCACCACAGCCGGTGAGTTGGAGGAAACTGATGTGAAACCGAACTGTGCTGGGCCAGAGTTTGCAAGCAGCAACATTTGAACAAAGAACTTGTGTTTATGAGCTTTAAAGAAAGCCCAGCTAAGGTGCAGGTGCAGAGGGGTCTGGCGCCACTTGGGCGCTCATTAAAAAGACTCTGACCGGGACCTGTTTTGAAACCACAGTACCAAGGAGCCTTGGAGAAGGCCAGTGTGTGGTGTCAAAGTGGGTCAAGCAAAATCATGCATACAGTCAAACACCTTTGACACGTGGAGGAAGCAAAAGTGAATTGTGTTACCAAGAACTGTGTGAAGCCTGACTCGGGCTAAGACCCGGACGTAGGTAAAGGGAAGAACCTAAGCGTTCTAAAGAGACTTGTGATTGTGGCAAGTGTGAACCCGACAGAGGGATGCCAAGAGAGAGCTAGGGGAAGGGAACTCCCACTTTCTGATGAAATTGCGAATATTGTGAACTAAGGCAAGTGTGCACCCAACAGAGGGATGCCGAAGGAAAAGCTAGGGAAAGGGAACCCTGCTTTTCTGATGAGATGATAGAATTATGAAATGTGCTAGAATGGCTATGTGAACAAAAGGAACGTTTTGTTTGTTGTTTTGGTGCATCAGGGCCTCCGAGACCAGAGATTTTGGGTAACAAGAGACTTGGCCACAGAAGGTCCTGACATTATCGAAAGGGGACTGTAAACTCGTGCCAGAGAGGCCCGGGAGTGTGCTGTGCTCCAGAAGCCTGCCTTGTCCAGTTGTTAAAACGCAGGGAAGGGAGATCCCAGCCATTACATCTCAACTTATTTTGTGAACACTTTTGGTGAAAATTACCCCCACACTACTTTGTAACTAAGCAGTAGCGATTGGCAACAGGTTTTTCTTAGTATAGGCCCTTTTATTTGACAAGACGCCACTAGGACTGCCTTATTATTTGATGGTCGTAGCTTGCTCCCACCTTAGATTTAGGTTTAGATTAGGCATTTATCTCACCCATTTGTGAAGTTTAATAAACACCCTTGAATTGTGATAACTTGTGTCTGTCATAACTTGATACCATGCATTCCTTACAGAGCAACGGGATGCATAGCGCGATCAGCCTTCGCCTCCTTCGCCTACTCCTCCTTCTCCTTCTCCTCCTCATCCTCGTCCTCCAACAGTAGACGCAGACACAGACACAGCAAAAGAGAACACAGGATTTTACCCCATGAAAGAATTAAAAGCATCGGCAGGATACACAAATCCCACTTTTGCGAAACCAGCGTATAGTAGCACAGACGCACTTGATAGCGCAACACAAGCGAGTAAGGCGGCACAAGACAATAGCAGCAAATGCACGGAGCGCAGCGAGATGCAAGCGAAATACAGGGGAATGACTCAGGGAAGACAGAACTTGCTACGGGCCAAGAGTTATGAGCAACAACCGAATGGATTGGTGGACTAGATTGAAAGCCAGCAAACAAAACAGGGAAGGTGGATAAGGAAGCAATGTCCAGTAAAGACAAGGAGGAGGAAGCTAAAGAATGGGTGGAGATAATGGAGGAAGTGCATAGGAGGGAGAAGGAAGAAAAAGAGGAAAAGGAGAGATTACAAAGGGTAAGAGCAAGCAGAAGCGCAAGAGAGAGCGAAGAGAAGGAGTGAAGAAAACAGAGCTAGAAGATATAGCAAAGAGAAAGGCAGAACAAGAACGGGAAAGACAAGCGCAGCTAAAGAAGGTAAAAAGGAGTTTAGAAGTTGAGCGGATCGTTAAAGAACGCTGACGTAAGCAAGTGGAAGAGTGCAGAAACGAAAGACAGGGACAAGAGCAGAGGGAGGCACAAAGTAGTAGGGATTAAGATGGATTCAGCACATGTAAATGAGGAGGATGGGGAAGGTATACAGAGACGAATAGGCAAACTCTATAGAAGCAGAAGCAGCAGACGGGAGTGCTGAACCTTCGATAAGAGGGGAAAGCAAATGTATAGATCGAACGAAGGGAAAGCAGTAGGATGACCTAACTTTAAGGGGACTTAGTTTCAGCAACGACGGACACGGGAGAGTGACAGTAGCATCAGAACTATGGGGTCAGACAAAGACTCACAGGGGAGTGAGGATGATGAGGAGGGAAAACACTCTCACCTGCTCCAGAGTAATGTGCCTGGACAGAGACACAGTATGCAGAAATGAGGAAAGTATAGGTAGAGAAGAAGGAGACATTGAAGGGCAGGGGTGGGGGTGAAGGAGAAGGCCCGCGGGACACAGACAATATCACTCCGTATGCGCAGAGGCTCAGGGCCCGGCCCGGATGGAAGAGCACAGGAACGGCAAGGGCGTTCACAGCCACTAAAGACATAGGGGGACAAGATGAAGAAGGGAGACTAACACAATTCCCACTACTGGAGAAGGGAGGTCGGCAACCTCAGTATATTTCATGGCAGCAAATGGAAAAAGACAATTTAAGATACAAGCTACTGTTGTTGATGACTGGGGCTGGCAAATGGATCTATTAGATAGAAAGACTAACAGCAGGGACAAAATTAGCGGTGGGAGACATGAAAAGCCTACTCTCACCTATTATTGGAGAGGTAGCTGAGAACGTATAGAAAGTAACAGGGTATCCTGCAGTGATCGCACAAAACACGGCATACAACGGTCCACCATTCAATAACTGTCAAGAGGACGTATGGCAAGCTCTAAAGCTGCAATATCCGGAAGCTTCGGATATAAATGAGATTATGGCACGCAAAATGCGTGAGGACTAATACCCACTTCAATACATTCAACAGATTCAAGAGAGATGACGTCTTGAGACAAGAGAATCATGGGACAAAATGGTGGGGTTATTTTGTATTTGTATTTTTATTTATTTGTAAAGCGCACCAGGCCCATACCTTAGTTACAACATGGTAAAAGGTGGACAATATAGAACATTAATAGTATACATAACAGTTATATACATAAGCACAAGGCAGTAAACATTACAATAATATACATAAGGCACAAAGTATGACACAAAACAAGACAAATCAGGAGGCTATATACATGAGGTGAGGCTGATAATTATTCATTGGCAGATAGCCAAGCTTTGGTTAGGTTTTTGAATCTGTGGAAGGAGGGTTCCACTCTTACCAAATTATGGAGCGAGTTCCACAGTTTAGCCACCAGGACTGGGAAACTAGTGCCGCCTGATCTTTGCAGGTTGTATCTTGGTATAGCAAGGCAGTTGGTATGGGCAGTTCTGCGGGGTCTGCTAGAGTTCAATAGGGAGAATCTGTTGGCTAGGTAGCAAGTTGCTTGGTTGGCGAGGCATTTATCAGTAAGGGAAGTGTTTTTAGTGAGATTCGTTGGGTGACTGAGAGCCAGCGAATATTGCGTCTAGTGTCTGAGATGTGATGGTTGCGTGGGATGTTTAGAGCTGCTCTAATGGCATTATTTTGGATAATTTGTAACTTGTTTAGGTTACAATGGTTGGTGCCTAAGTATAGAGCATTGCAATAATCAATTATCGACAACACAAGAGTCCTGGCAAGTGTAGTGCAGTTGGCTGGCGATAGGAACGGGGCGACTAGCTGTAATGAGCTTGCAAGTATAAGCCGCTGCAGAAGCGACTGCATTAGTTTGTCTGGCCAAGTTAAGAGTGGAGACAATGTAGATCCCTAGGGTTTTGGAGTCTTTGGAGTCCTTCATGGTGTTGCCATCTATGGTGAAACATTTGAATGCAGGGTCTAGTTTGGAGAGTTTTTGGGGGGAGCCGAGGATGAGAATCTCCGTCTTGTCACCGTTCAGACAAAGTCCATGCTGCGCCATCCAGGCTTGGATGACTTGATAGCTGGCATTTATAGAGAGAGAGTCAGCTGTGTAGTCTCCTGAGATGGGGTTGAGTATCTGGGTGTCATCAGCATAATTAGTGTATGTGACACCCAGATAGTCCAAGATATCGAATAAAGGTTTAGTAAATACATTATACAGAGTGGGAGAGACGCACAATCTTTGTGGTACTCCGCAGGTGACGGGTGAGGCTGCTGCTAGGGGCGATAAAGACACGCATGGATCTATTGTCCAGGAATTAACTGATCCAGGCTGTTGCTTTGTCAGAGAAGTGGGCTGCTTGTTTAAGGTGTCTACACAGTATTTGGTGGTTTACGAGATCAAAAGCTGCAGAGAGGTCTAGAAGGAGAAGTCGTGCAAGTTTACCCTTGTCACGTAAGTCTTCAATTTGGGTCTTAAGGTCGATAAGGGCCGTTTCGGTGCCGTGACGAGGTCGAAACCCTGATTGCCTTAGTCCCAGGAGTTTATTGGATTCAAGATATTGTTGAATCTGTAAATAGGCAGCTCGGTCCAGGATTTTTAGTAAGAACGGCACCGTGGTAATGGGCCTGTACCTGGTGGGAATGTTAGGGTCCAGGGTGTTTTTTTTAGGAGCGGGATGACCCAGGTTTGAGGCTTTTGATAATATCTTCCACTTCAGGAACAGAGAGAGGAGTGAACCTGAAGGGAGTCTAGGTTTCCGAGGTGGGAATATTTATTGTTGGGTGAGAGTTAGGTTGAGGGTTGAGTTGTAGACTGGTTTGTTTGTCATTGATTTTGGCTTGAAGGGTGGCTATCTTGCCAAGGAGAGCGTTTTGACTATTGGTGCACCAAGTGCGATCTTTGGTGCAAGTTTCGGGAGCTGAGACAGGAGTTTCCAATTCTTTTAAGATTCGGAACAGTTATTTCGTATTAGATTTGGCTTGTTCGATGCGTTTATTATAGGTTTCTTTTTGTTGCCTGGAGTATGGCTTCCTTGTAATTTAACGTTGCTAGAATGATGCTGACTTTATTAGTTTCAGTGGTGTTACTTTTCCAATGTGATTTATAAATTCGTTTTTCTTTGCGTAAGGTTCTCAGCTGAGGTGTGAACCAAGAGTTAAGATGAGCTTGAGGTTTGGGTTTTCTTAGTTTAGATGGGGCAATAAGGTCGAGGGCTTTTTGGGCTTTTAACATAGAAAGGTTGTAGATGTCAACCAAAGCAGTGGGGTCGGTACATGAGAGAGTCTGTTCCTTGAGGGCTGGAAGGATAAGGGCGATGAGTTTATCGCAGGTTATGTTGCGCTTGTTTCTAGTGGGAATGGCGGGTGCAACATCTGGGTGGGGGTGGGAGCTTTGGCAGAGAAGTTAAAAGTGATCAAGTGATGGTCAGTCCAGACACAAGGTTGGTTAGAGTCAACATTAATTTCACAGTTATGGGCAGCTATACAGTCAAGGGTTCTCCCCTTGGTGTGTGTCGGTTTGTTAATATGCTGGGTAAAGCCTGCGTTAGTGAGCATATTGTCAATCAGCAAGGCAGCCGAGTCATTAGGGTCGGCCAGGCCTAGGTTGAAGTCGCCTAGTACGATCATTTTGGAGCTAGTTTTGGTATTCTTTACCAAGATGTTAGAAAGGTCTTCAGCGAAGGTGGATAGCGGGCCAGGAGGCCTGTATAGTAGGTGGAGTGTGATGGTGAGGTTGGGAGTAAGGGCAAGTTTGGCTGTTAGCACTTCCATTGAGGAGATTTGATGCACAGATGAGAGAGACGGAGGTTCAGGGAATTTTTATAAATTATGGCAATACCACCAAATTTGGCTTGATTGGTGTTGCGGTCGTGCCTAATGATGTTATAATCAGTGGGAAAGGCTAGCGAAAGTAGAGGCCCAGAGGCGGCGTGGAGCCACGTTTCGGTGACGGCCAAGAAGTCGAGGTTATGCGTCAGGATAATATCGGCTACGTCAAGCTCGTGGGCCGTAAGAGATCTGGCATTGATAAGTGCCCCATTGATCATATTTGTGGTGGTGTTGATGTCTTGAGGGATGGGGGTATGTGGGAGGGAGGTAGTCCTGGCGGTAGGCTGAGAGTGTTTATACTGACTAAAGGGTGTCGTGTAGTGATGAGAAGCATGGGATAGCCCGGAGCCAAGTCTAATGTTTCTCATAGGGAGTTAGCATGGTTGGTTAGGTGTAGGTTTCATGGCAAAGTGATGGAGCCATAAGGCAGGGTTGTTAAGGTAAGGATTAGTGGTCATGATTGTCTTATCATGCTGAAGGGAGTTAGGCCACGGAGCAGTACTGAAATCGTACAGGGAGCTTGAGTGGATGGCGAGGTAGAGTATGGAGGCAATGGCTAGTGCAAATAGCTTAGGGAGAGACAGTTTGAAGGAGTGATTAGCTGCCTGCGGCTGGGGCATAGTGGCAGATTGCATAAGAACGAGCATGTGGTTGCTGAATTGTAGTAATAGAGCAATTTCAGGTGACTGGTCAGGGAGTGCAGTATGGCTGAGGAGAATACCACTGAGCGGTCCCAACAGGTAGATTCGTGGAGATTCAGCAGTGTGCCTCTAGGCAGTGTCAACTAGATAGGGTCAATAGTAAGCAGTACGTTAAGTGCGTACTAAGAGGTCGGACTGGCCGTGTATACACAAGGAAACTGGTAACAAGACTTGAGTGCAGCGTCAGTTGGATAGTCTAGGCAGTGTTACTTTATATGCCAGCTAAGTGGAAAGGTCGGGGCAGATGAGAGTACAGTGTGGGCTCAGTGCAACAACAGCGAACTAGTTAGGGCAAGCATATAACTACATGCACGCTACGGGCAGGCCTGGTAGGGTGTGCACATAAGCAATCGGTAGCAGGGCTTGATGCAGCGTCAATTAGATACTATGGATAGCATAGCAACATTACATTAAATGCATGCTAGGTGGCAGGGTGTGCACACATAAGCAATCGGTAGCAGGGCTTGATGCAGCGTCAATTAGATACTATGGATAGCATATCAACATTACATTAAATGCAGGCAGGGTCGGGGCACAAGAGTACAGTGTAGGCTCAGTGCAACAACAGCGAACTAGGTAGAGCAAGTATATAACTACATGTGCGCTATGGGCAGGCCTGGCAGGATGTGCACGTAGGAGTATGGCAGAGTATGGCAGTGAATTACAGGTACAGAAGCAGCCGAGTAGGCTAAGAAATGGCGATCTGGCCGGATAAGTGTGCTGATACATAGAATAGCATGGCGTGCACGTGAAATACAAGGGCACATGAGTGCATAAATGTACATTGAGGCCTCACCGTGTGCAAGTTCGTAAAGTCAGAGGAGCTTCCGGCTGATGTGGGAGCAGCAAAGGTGAATAGTGGCAGAGCTCGAGCGCAGACCGCAGCACGGCACGCTCGGTCAGCTCAGTCAGCAGCCTTATTCTCTGCCTTTTTCCATAGGCCGGCGTTCGCCTGCCGGCGATTCAGGATTGATTAAAAGGTACAGCCAATCCGTTTAAACCAACGCAAGTGGACTCAGAGGGAGGGCGGAGGTCGATTGTCGCAGGTCGGCCATCTTAGAGAGGGGTAGACCGCATGTGGGTCAATGGTGGAAATGCCTCAGTGCAGCCACTGTATCATATATTATGTCAGGTGCTACCAGAACAAGTGCAAAAGCAGCTTAAGAAACTAGTGGGGATGGAAGCTAAACTTTAGTTAGAAATCCAGCTAACCATAGTGCAATATTGTAGATGAATGCAAGAGAATGTGAAAAAAGCAGGAGGAAGCAAAACGAGTGCTGAAAAAAATCAAAATATAATATGGAAGGGATGGAGTTAACAAGCGGAGAAGGGGTAGTTACACAGCACGTGCAGAATAGGCCATAGATGGTAGCGGGAGGTTTCGTAGGACGAGGGGACATGAACCAGTGGTCGAGAGGACGAGGAGGGATGTCTCTGGGTACAGGGTTTGGACAACCGATGCAGTAGAACACGGGAGGGCTTCAAGGGGGACAGCAAAGGCCAATGGCGGGGGTCCCATAGTATGTCGGTTTTGCGGACAAGGCCACATAGCCTGAATGTGCAGGGATAGAGGACCTCTATACTAAAATGGGAGAATGCAACAACAACCCAAGTACCAGACTGAGCAGAACAGACAACACACAAGACCACATGTGCGCACAAACATACGCGCCACAACAGATGCACGTGCAAGACATGCAAGCACAGGCATACGCACAACACACACAACCGATGCATACCCAGGACATACAAACGCAACAATATCAGCCCATGATGCATGCATTGCAGACACAGGGGGCACGTGCAGCAATCACAACCAATGCAACAAGCACCATTCCAACAGAACACCGTAGCAACGACACATGCGGACTCCACAATGCAGATGCAGACACCCGTGCGAAGACTGGGATGGGCGACGGTCATAGGTGGCAATCCATTTACAGCGACAGATGTCACTATATCCACAATAGGATAGCCCACAGACAGACCTGATGTGTTCGATCCTAACCATTACACCTTATCCGGCTCAGGAACCACATATAGAGGTGACTATAGGTGACAAGACTTTTTCCTTTCTCGTGGATACGGGGGCGACTAGATCCTGTATCAGGGAGGGGCGATATTCAATGTCAGATATTGCCATGAATGCGCAGGGATTTTCTGGGGCATCGGATTTGGTTCCTTTTACTGACAAATTATTGCTTTGTGTAGGAGAGCACAACATGTCCATGCCACCATTACCAGTAAATATAATGGGTAGAGACATGAGTAGACTAAACATGACCATTTCGTTCACTGACAAGGGGATAGTGTGCTAGACACCAGGAATTCATTAAATGAACGCAAGGGAACTCATGCAAGCTTATTGTCATGATGCCTACTTCCAAGGAGCCAGGTCCGACCTAGCAACACCAGAGGCAGGCATCATTTCCCCCAGGGAAGTGCCAGCGGGCCCAAGCTGGGGCCCTTTGGACACAGTCCTGGCGCCTTAGGCGCCAGGCTCATAAAGCTAGACATGTGTTCAAGTGTTTTAAGGTGCACTTACCTGATGCAGACCATGCTGCTACATCCAGGCCCTCTTGAGGCCTGAATGGAACTACTTTACCTGTGGACCTACTTTCCCCTGGGTGTGGTCGGGGAAGGATACATACCTGATCGGTGGAAGGATACATACCTGGAACTTCTTCCAAAGCTATTTAAACCACGCCCGATCAGCAACTCACGCTTCGCGTTGTTCTGCTCCTCGCAGCTGGACGCTCACCGTGTCAGCTCCTGCATCTGGACTTCAGCCATGCCTGTCAGCATCCTGGGTCACCTGCTAAGAGAGAATTGGAGAGAAAGAAGACCTTACCTGCTAAAGCTGCATCTCAGAGACTTCACACCGACGATCCTGAAAGGGAAGACATCATTTTAAAAGCATTTCACTCCGATCGCTGCAGCGCTGCATTTCACTCACCTTTCCTGGGCACCTCCATCTTCAGCAGCGATCATCCAGATCCGCAGCCACTTCCCAGAGCCTAGAAAGAAAAGAAAGAACACAAGGTGAGAGAAGGAAGGGAATAGGAAAAGCTCAGTTTCCTTCTAAGACTTGCCTGTTGGGTCATTCCCATTTCATTTCGGGTCCTGCCGCTTCCTGGCATTCCGGACCCCGGCCCCTATGGGGAAAAAAGACAAAGACATTGAATGAGCGAATGCAAAGACATTACCCGAACGCTCATCCAGAACGTACCTGTCATTTACTGGAACTGCACGTTTCACTTCGGGTCGGCGCCATATCTCCGGCATTCCGAACCCCAGCCCCTAAGGGGAAAAAGACATAAGCGTTAGCGCTTGCTGCAATAAGACAATGAACATTATTATTAAGCTTGAACTTTTGAACTTGCTACAGAACTCTTACAGCACCTTACCTGAATAGTCAAGCTTATTTGAACTCCCATCAAACCTCAATCCAGTGAAGTAACTGGGTTTCAACGCGCCCCTGCATCAGAAGCAGGATGGAGAACTCATCCTTCCAGACCCTAAGGTGAGACTTCACGGGGAATCGAGGAAGGGTATCGTGGAGGGTTGGAAGGGAGTGGGAGGCTTGAGCATTATTCCGTCAGTAGGTAATACTCCCTTTTCACGCACAGGGGAATATTCCTGCGAGCCAGTGAGTCCATCTTCAGAGTCCTGCGCTTCACCATAGAAGAAGCATCAGCACTCGAAGCCAGACCTGCGCCTCCGTGGGAATGAGGTGAGCGTGACAGAACGCAAAGCCCACCCACAATTTCCCACCCGGGCGCTATGGAGACTTCCGAGACAGATCAGCTGGCCCAGCTTTTGGGGGAATTACGGGCAGAAATGCACTCAGCCCGCCAGGAGACTAACGCTCTCAAAAGAGAACTGATCCTATCCAAGGAAAGAACAGATGACCTGGCCAAAAGGTTATTGCAGGCCCAGGCAGGGCACACTCCTGTACCTAATTCCGGAGATACTTCCACATCAATGGGTTTGAATAACCCGGTACAAATCAATCTACCTGGACACATGCCTTTGGCCCCGCCTGAACGTTTTGCGGGGGATCCCAAGAAATATGCCGTCTTTATGAACCAATGTCGTTTACACTTTCTATACAGACCCGGGGCCTTCCCTAACGACCAGACCAAGGTAGCCTTTATTCTATCTTACCTCAGTGGCAGTGCTGCCGATTGGTCTATTCCATTGGTAAATCAGGATGATCCCATTCTCCAGAATTTTCAGGGTTTCCTGGCCAGTATGGAAAGATTGTTTGCTCGACACTGTCAAGGACAGGCCCTTGATAACGAACTGCTATCCTTACGACAAGGTAATCAGGATCTTCTGCCCTACGTTGCCACCTTTAATAGACTGGTTGTGGAAACTGGATGGCCAGAAAACAAAAGGATCACATTGTTTCATCGAGTGTCATGATCTCTGCTTCCAAAAGATCAGGACTTGCCCGACTCCCTTAGAAGCAGACCCATAACCCCGGTTCCGAGTGCCAGCCAGTCCCAATTGGGACCTTTTGGACCCTGTCCTGGCGCCAGTGGCACCAGGCTCATAAAGATGCCCAGTCCCAACGCTGGAAGTGCCGGGCTCATAATGCTTGGGTGGACTTACCTGCAGCAGACCATGCTGCTTACTTACCTGCCAGTTGAACCCCTGATCCTCTTCTGTTTGGGACTACTTTTCCTGTTGGGTGGGGCAGGAGCCACTCCCTAGGTTCAGAACACTGGAACTCTTCTGGAAAGCAGGAACTCTTTTCTTACCTAGGCGTGGCTGTGGAAGGAGACACCTAAGCACTACAGGAGGCTATTTAAACCACACCCGATGGATGAATCTTGCTTTGCGTTATTCTGCATTCTCTGCAACAGAACGCTCATCGTGTCTTCTGCTTCTGATCCTGGGCCTAAGGGAACAAAGGCTTACCATCCTGGAATCCAGTCTTCAGCAGCACCTGTAAAGACAAAGAAAGAACAGGTTAGCACTACGGTCTTCAGTGGCAGCGCATCTCTTACCTGGTCCATCGGCTGTCACCAACGCCTCGCGCTGCATTTCGGCATCTGAAAGACAAAGGCTTACCTACTCTTCGCATGCTCCGGAGGTCTTTGCACTGCATTCCGGCATCTGAAAGACAAAAGCTTACCAGCTCTTCGCACGCTCCGGAGGCCTTCGGCGCTGCATCCCGCATCTGAAAGACAAAAGAAGGTGCGTTTAAAGTCATTGGGCAACTTTATTACTCACGTGCCATTACTCCTTCCCACGCCGAATCCAGTGGGTATTCCAGCACCCTTCAGCTTCTCTAAAGCTCCGAACTTGTACCTGCAAGATAAAAGGGACAGTTAGTGCGCATCGTGAAGCAGGCTACAAGCGCTTACTTACGTGCTTCCAGGCGCTTCTATTCCTCACGCGGGTTCGATCCTCAACTCTCATCAGCCCGCCATCCGCCATCGCCGGAACCCTGCAAAACAAGAGATATCATTACAAAAGACTTTTAAAGACATTTGAAGTGCCCAGAACTTACCGTTCGTGCAGTTAACGACGGACAGCAGTCCTCTGAGGTCAAGAGGCCTGCACCCTTATCCAGTGAAGAAACTGGTTACGGCACCCTGCCCCGAGGCAGATGGAGAGCTCAGCGTTCACTTACCTAAGGTGAGGGCGTTAACCTTTGGGGTTCTACAGGAGAAGAGAGGCACCCAATAACCCCAGTTCATTAATCCCATATTTTCTATCTGCAGACATCTTACTCTTCGAGTCAGACATACAGTGCACAGAGGTCCAGCCCAAAGAGCCAACCGTGTGTTACACATCACCTTTGAAGATACGGCATTCACCCAGTCAAGACCGGCGCTTCTGCGGGAATCAGGTGAGCGTTACAGAACGCAAAGCCTACCGCAAAACTCCCACCCAGGCGCTATGGAAACCTCGGATACCGACCAGCTAGCCCAGTTACTTGGGGAACTAAGAGCAGAAGTGCATGCAGCCCGTCAGGAAACGAATGCTCTAAGAAGGGAACTGATTATTTCCAAGGAGCGAACAGACGATCTCGCTAGACAATTGCTACAGTCACAAGCCGGACAAACTCCGTTACCCGCATCAGGGGCAAATCTTCCTTCAACATCCTCTACGAACCCAGTGCAGATCAACCTACCTGGGAATGTACCTCTGGCTCCGCCCGAACGATTTTCTGGTGACCCAAAGAGGTTTGCAGTATTTATTAATCAGTGCCGGTTGCACTTCTTATGCCGGCCAGCAGCCTTTCCAACTGATCAAGCTAAGGTAGCTTTCGTGCTTTCGTACCTTAGTGGCAATGCGGCAGACTGGTCGATCCCTCTAGTTAATCAAGATGATCCGGTTCTCCATGATTTTCAAGCTTTTCAGCTCAGTATGGAAAAACTGTTTGCAAGACATTCACAGGGGCAGACCTTGGACAATGAGCTCCTTTCATTGCGACAGGGTAATCAAGACCTTTTGGCTTATATTGCGTCTTTCAACAGACTGATAGTGGAAACTCGATGGGCTGAGGACAAAAGGATTACGCTGTTTTATAGAGGTCTACGTGGAGAGCTCAAAGATGTGTTAGCCCAAGTAGTGAATCCCCCGCAAGACTGTTCGGACTATATTGACTTAGTCGTTCAAATTGACCACAGACTGCAGAACAGGAAGGCCGATCGTTCCAAGTTTGATGCTCGAGTATTTTCCAAACCACCAACTCCTACCAAAGGAGTAGACTCCGGGGAACCCATGCAAATAGGAGGCCTGAAAGGACCACTAACACAAAAGGAGCGGGAAAGGAGAAAACAGCTGCAATTATGCCTCTATTGCGGAAACTCGGGGCACTTTCTTTGAGACTGTCCGGTGAAACCAGCCAAGAAGGCAGTAGGAGCTGCAGTTACCAGGGTCACAAACTCTGTGCAGGGAAACAACCTCGCCCGACAAGAATAGAGGTCCTCTTGCCGAGCGTTAAAACCAGTTCCGTGACCTCGCATTTCGTGATACCTATGGTCCTCATTAGCCCTGAACATCCGGATAGATTACATGCGATTGAAGCTTACGTCGACAGCGGTGCCATCGGCAATTATGTGGATCATGAAATGGTTTTGAGGATGAATCTGACTCTTTGTCCAAAGGCTGTAAAGGACGTCATTACTACGGTGGATGGTACGGAGATAGCCTCCGGCCCAGTAACGCATACCACCCAAGAAGTGACGCTAGTAAGTCAAGATGGACACCATGAGAAGATCGTGTTCGATGTGATCAAGGCCCCTCAGTTCCAGATTATTCTAGGAATTCCTTGGTTAGAGAAGCACAATCCTCAGATCGATTGGCGAGCAAGAACGGTTCAGTTTCCAGAATGTGTCTCTACTTGTCACCCTCGAACTGGTGTTGCACTGGCAGCAATTTCCTCGGAGGCTCCCCAGTTACCTCCTGAATACCTAGAATTCCAAGATGTTTTCCGGAAGGATCAGGCTAACTCTCTACCTCCTCATAGGTCTTATGACTGCCAGATAGACCTGATACCTGGATCTACTCCTCCTTGTAGTAGAATTTATGCCCTCACCGAGCCTGAGAATCTTCACCTCCGACAATACCTGGATCAATACCTAGCGAATGGGTTTATTCGTCCTTCCAAGTCCCCTGCTTCCTCAGCTTTGTTCTTCGTTCCAAAAAAAGAAGGGGACCTTAGAACTTGTATAGATTATCGCACCCTGAACCAGATCACCGTTAAGAATAGATATCCGTTACCTTTGATCCCTGAACTCATGGACCAAGTCAGAAAAGCATGCATATTTACAAAGCTGGATCTTAGAGGAGCCTACCACTTGGTACGAGTAAAAGAGGGCGATGAATGGAAGACGGCCTTCCGCACCAAGTATGGGCTATTTGAATATCAGGTCATGCCCTTCGGACTTTGCAATGCCCCGGCCGCCTTTCAATATTTTATGAACGATGTCCTCAGAGAGCTCATAGATGTGTGTGTTGTTGTTTACATTGACGACATCCTCGTTTATTCTTCATCGGAAACTGAACATCGGAAACACGTGAAAATGGTCCTCGAGAGATTGCGGCAACACAAACTTTTCGCTAAGTTGGAAAAATGTGTTTTCAACGTGACTGAAGTTGAATTCTTGGGATTCATATTATCACCTAGCGGAGTGCGTATGGATTCAAAGAAGGTCGATGCAATTCTCAAATGGCCATCGCCATCCTCCGTAAAAGGTGTTCAAAGCATGTTAGGCTTCGCTAACTTTTACCGCAGGTTTATCCCCGAATTCTCTCGAATAGTCCAGCCCATCACCGCCTTGTTAAAGAAAAACAAACGTTTTGAATGGTCTACCGAGGCGGATCAAGCTTTCCAGGATTTGAAGACTAGATTTATCTCTGCACCGATCTTAAAACATCCTCGCCCAGAACTCCCCTACATCGTTGAAACTGATGCTTCGAGCCTTGCCATGGGGGCAGTTCTATCACAAAAGGACCCAGTAACCAATCAGTTGCATCCTGTGGCATTTTGGTCCCGCAAATTCTCGCCTCCTGAAATCAATTACACTATTACTGATAAGGAACTTATAGCTATCAAGTCCGCCTTTAAGGCTTGGCGGCATTATCTTCTGGGGGCCCGACACACCGTTACTGTGATTACAGATCACCGAAACCTGCAATATTTGAAAACCGCAAAAGCTCAATCCTCTAGGCAACTCCGTTGGGCACTATTCTTTGCCGAGTTTGACTTCATAATTACCTATCGACCTGGTACAAAAAACGGTAAAGCTGATGCCCTTTCTCGGATGGGAGTGGAAGAACATTTGATCAATCCTAAACCTGTACCTATCATTCCCGAACAAAGAATTCTAGGTGTAATCGCCACACAATCCATAGAGGAAGTTAAGGATAAAGCCAGACTACTGGTAACTCCAGCAGACATACAGAATTGGCATCTGCAGGGAAAGGACTTTACGGTGAAGGACAACCTATTATATTTCCAAGAACGGTTGTACCTGCCCAGCACAGATTTACAGAAAAAGGTAATCTCTTGTTATCACGATTCTTTAATGGAAGGACATCCCGGTATGACCAAGACCTCGGAAAAGATCAAGCGCTACTTCTGGTGGCCGTCTTGGAAAAAAGATATCAGAGACTTTATAATGTCCTGTGGAGTATGCGCCCAAAACAAGAGTCAAAAGGAAAAACCAGCCAGCCTCTTACGCCCTATTGACATCCCGCCTCGCCCTTGGCATACACTTTCTATGGACTTCATCACCGATCTACCTCCATGCTCCGGATACAATACGATCCTAGTAATCGTGGATCTATTCTCCAAGATGGCGCATTTCATTTCACTCAAAGGCTTACCAACAGCAGCAACTCTGGCCCGAGAATTTCTCGAAAACATCGTCCGACTGCACGGTTTTCCTTCAGTTCTAATTTCGGATCGAGGTAGTCAATTTATTTCTCATTTTTGGCGAAGTTGCTGTCGGTCGGCTCAAATTGATGTGAGACTTTCGACCAGCCACCACCCTCAAACCGACCGACAAACCGAGAGGACCAATCAAACTCTGGAACAGTATTTGCGCTGCATGCTACAACAAACTGAAAAAACTTGGAAAGATATCCTTTGGATAGCCGAATATGCCTACAATAACTCTGTCCACTCGGGAACTGGGAAGACCCCGTTTTTTTCTTTTATACGGTAGTCACCCTCGAACCTCGGAGTTGGATCCACTCCAAGATCTTGGAACACCAGCAGTAGACCACCTGCATTCTACAATCACCCAAGCCTTTAAGGAAGCCGTTTCTCACCTTTAAAGGGCTAAAGAACAATACAAGAAAGGAGCAGACCAACATCGGAAGGAAGCCCCCCAATATCAAGTAGGAGATCAAGTCTGGTTATCCACCAAATATCTACCTCTAAAAGGACCACTCACATTCAACCCAAGATACCTTGGTCCCTATTCCATCACTACCATAGTAAATCCAGTAGCGGTCAAGTTGGACTTGCCCCCTCACATGAAGATACATCCGGTCTTCCACGTCTCTCTATTAAAACCCGTGCAACCTGAAACCCGACTAACTACATCTCCAAAACCTATTCTAGTTGATGGAGAACTCGAGTTTGAAGTCAAAAGCATCCTGGATTCCAAGATCTCCAAATCTAAACTATTTTACCTGATTGACTGGAAAGGCTACGGTCCCCAAGAAAGAGCCTGGGAACCTGCAGAATATGTCCACGCGCCTCGTCTAATCAAAAGATTTCATCGAACATTTCCTAACAAGCCCAAACCCCCGGAGAAGCCCGGTTTGGGAGGGGCCTTGAGGGGGGGTGCTGTCATGATCTCTGCTTCCAAAAGATCAGGACTTGCCCGACTCCCTTGGAAGCAGACCCATAACCCCGGTTCCGAGTGCCAGCCAGTCCCAATTGGGACCTTTTGGACCCTGTCCTGGCGCCAGTGGCACCAGGCTCATAAAGATGCCCAGTCCCAGCACTGGAAGCGCCGGCCTCATAATGCTTGGGTGGACTTAACTGCAGCAGACCATGCTGCTTACTTACCTGCCAGTTGAACCCCTGATCCTCTTCTGTTTGGGACTACTTTTCCTGTTGGGTGGGGCAGGAGCCACTCCCTAGGTTCAGAACACTGGAACTCTTCTGGAAAGCAGGAACTCTTTTCTTACCTAGGCGTGGCTGTGGAAGGAGACACCTAAGCACTACAGGAGGCTATTTAAACCACACCCGATGGATGAATCTTGCTTTGCGTTATTCTGCATTCTCTGCAGCAGAACGCTCATCGTGTCTTCTGCTTCTGATCCTGGGCCTAAGGGAACAAAGGCTTACCATCCTGGAATCCAGTCTTCAGCAGCACCTGTAAAGACAAAGAAAGAACAGGTTAGCACTACGGTCTTCAGTGGCAGCGCATCTCTTACCTGGTCCATCGGCTGTCACCAACGCCTCGCGCTGCATTTCGGCATCTGAAAGACAAAGGCTTACCTACTCTTCGCATGCTCCGGAGGTCTTCGCACTGCATTCCGGCATCTGAAAGACAAAAGCTTACCAGCTCTTCGCACGCTCCGGAGGCCTTCGGCGCTGCATCCCGCATCTGAAAGACAAAAGAAGGTGCGTTTAAAGACATTGGGCAACTTTATTACTCACGTGCCATTACTCCTTCCCACGCCGAATCCAGTGGGTATTCCAGCACCCTTCAGCTTCTCTAAAGCTCCGAACTTGTACCTGCAAGATAAAAGGGACAGTTAGTGCGCATCGTGAAGCAGGCTACAAGCGCTTACTTATGTGATTCCAGGCGCTTCTATTCCTCACGCGGGTTCGATCCTCAACTCTCATCAGCCCGCCATCCGCCATCGCCGGAACCCTGCAAAACAAGAGATATCATTACAAAAGACTTTTAAAGACATTTGAAGTGCCCAGAACTTACCGTTCGTGCAGTTAACGACGGACAGCAGTCCTCTGAGGTCAAGAGGCCTGCACCCTTATCCAGTGAAGAAACTGGTTACGGCACCCTGCCCCGAGGCAGATGGAGAGCTCGGCGTTCACTTACCTAAGGTGAGGGCGTTAACCTTTGGGGTTCTACAGGAGAAGAGAAAGGGAAGAGGAGAGAGGCACCCAATAACCCCAGTTCATTAATCCCATATTTTCTATCTGCAGACATCTTACTCTTCGAGTCAGACATACAGTGCACAGAGGTCCAGCCCAAAGAGCCAACCGTGTGTTACACATCACCTTTGAAGATACGGCATTCACCCAGTCAAGACCGGCGCCTCTGCGGGAATCAGGTGAGCGCTACATCGAGGCCTGCGCGGAGAGCTTAAGGATGTTCTAGCTCAGATAGTAGATCCACCCCAGGTCTGCGCAGACTACATAGACTTGGTGGTTCAACTTGATCACAGACTTCAAAATAGAAAAGCAGATCGGTTCAAGTACGAAACCCGAGTACCGATCAAAACCCACGCTAACTCCAAGAGTACCGACATACCCGAACCTATGCAAATCGGCGGTGTTAAAGGACCATTAACACAGAAGGAACGAGAGAGAAGGCGGCAAATGCAACTTTGCCTGTATTGCGGGACTTCCGGTCACTTTCTTCGAAATTGTCCGGTTAAACCACCTAAGAAGGTGGTTGGAGCCACTGATAACGATTTATTGACACCTGATTCGGGAAACGACCTAGCCCGACAAGCGTACGGGTCCCCTTGCCGAGCTTGAAAACAAACTCTTTGACCTCGCATTTTGTAATGCCAATGGTGCTCGTGGACCCAAA
This sequence comes from Ambystoma mexicanum, assembly GCF_040938575.1. NCBI lineage: Eukaryota > Metazoa > Chordata > Amphibia > Caudata > Ambystomatidae > Ambystoma > Ambystoma mexicanum. Next base: position 1,541,901,449 of record NC_090932.1, read on the forward strand.
ACAGCCTCAGCTGTTGCATGCTATAAAAGCATACATCGACAGTGGAGCTATTGGAAATTACATAGACCGTGAATTGGCTTCCAGGATTAAGCTCCCTCTCCGCCCGAAAGTAACCCAAGATGTCATTACTACAGTAGATGGAACCGAAATAGCCTCAGGGCCTGTAACGCATTCCACTGTTGAAATGACACTGGTGGGTCAGGATGGACATCGGGAAGCAATCGTGTTTGATGTGATCAAGGCCCCACAATTTCAGGTAATTCTTGGAATTCCTTGGTTAGAAACACATAATCCCAGAATTGACTGGCGAGCAAAGAAGATACGTTTTCCTGATTGTGAACCAACTTGTTACCCAAGAAATCCAGTTATGGGTCTAGCCTCAGCAACTTCCACCCCTGTACAGCTACCGTCAGAATACCAAGAATTCCAAGATGTTTTTCAGAAGGAACAGGCTAACACGTTACCTCCCCATCGGTCTTATGATTGCCAAATCGATCTGGTACCCAATGCTCAACTACCTTGTAGTTGGATTTATGCTCTTACGGAACCTGAGAACCTACATTTGCGTCAGTATTTAGATCAGTAACTAGCCAATGGTTTTATTCGCCCGTCCAAGTCTCCTGTCTCCTCAGCTCTGTTCTTCGTGCCGAAAAAAGAGGGCGACCTTAGAACATGTATAGACTATTGCGCCCTAAATCAAATAACAATTAAGAATCGTTATCCTCTGCCCCTGATCCCTGAGCTTATCGACCAGGTGAAAGACGCTTGTGCGTACACCAAGTTAGATCTCCGAGGAGCTTATCACCTGGTGCGTATAAAAGAGGGCGAATGGAAGACTGCATTCCGCACCAAATTTGGGCTCTTCGAATATCAGGTGATGCCCTTCGGTTTGTGCAAGGCACCTGCCCCCTTTCAGTACTTTATGAATGATGTTCTTCGGGAGCTTATCGACGTCTGTGTCATTGTTTACATTGACGACATCCTGGTGTACTCCTCTTCAGAATCCGATCACAGAAAACATGTTAGGGCAGTTCTTGAGAAATTGCGCCAGCACAGACTATTTGCAAAGCTCGAAAAATGCGTTTTTCATACCACAGAAGTGGAGTTTCTCGGATTCATCCTGACACCTCAAGGAGTCCGAATGGACTCGCAAAAGGTGGACGCCATCCTCAAATGGCCATCTCCTAGCTCGGTGAAGGGAGTTCAGAGCATGCTCGGCTTTGCCAATTTCTATCGAAGATTCATCCCGGAATTTTCCCGAACAGTCCAACCCATCACAGCTCTCCTAAAGAAAAACAAACGCTTTGAATGGACTCTTGAGGCCGAACAAGCCTTTCAGGACCTGAAAACCAAATTCACCTCTGCACCTATATTGAAGCACCCGCACCCAGATCTCCCTTACATTGTGGAAACCGACGCATCCAGTTCGGCCATGGGAGCTGTCCTGTCGCAAAGAGACCCAGAAACTAACCAACTACACCCTGTGGCCTTTTGGTCCATGAAATTTTCTCCTCCTGAAATCAACTACGCAATTACCGACAAAGAGTTACTGGCTATTAAATCTGCTTTCAAGGCTTGGCGTCACTACCTTCTCGGGGCAAGACACACCATCACCGTAATTACGGACCACAAAAATTTACAGTATTTAAAGACGGCCAAGGCTCAATCTTCACGACAACTCCGATGGGCTCTATTCTTTGCGGAATTTGATTTTGTAATTACCTATCGCCCTGGCTGCAAGAATGGTAAAGCGGACGCCTTATCCCGGATTGGCATGGAAGAACCCAATTCGAGTTTAGAACCTGTGCCAATCATACCAGAACAAAGAATCTTAGGCCTAACTTCATTGCAAACTATTGAGGACATCCAAACGCAAGTAAAACAACTTCTAGACTCTTCAGCCTTACTGGAATGGAGTCAAAAGAGTCCTCATTACACCGTTAAGGATGACTTACCCTACTTCCAGGAGCGGTCGTTTCTGCCTAGTAAAGAATTGCAAGAACTTGTTATTGCCCATCATCATGAATCATTAATGGAAGGACACCCTGGTATCGCTACAACGGAGGAAAAAATCAAACGCCACTTCTGGTGGCCTTCTTGGAGAAAAGACAAAGTCTTTTGTATTGTCTTGCGGAATTTGCGCCCAAAACAAGGGTCAAAAGAAAAGGCCAGCCGGCCTACTTCAACCCTTGGATATTCCACCGGCACCATGGCACACCTTGTCAATGGACTTTATAACTGACCTGCCTCCTTGTGCTGGTTACAACACTATCCTTGTAATTGTGGATCTATTCTCCAAAATGGCCCACTTTATCCCTTTAAAAGGTTTGCCTTTTGCTTCCACCTTGGCCAAGGAATTTCTGGAGAATATAGTTTGCATACATGGTTTCCCTTCCATATTAGTCTCGGATCGTGGAAGTCAATTTATCTCCCATTTTTGAAAGAAGTGTTGCCAACTAGCACAAATAGATGTACGGCTATCCACCAGCCACCACCCCCAGACCGACGGACAAACCGAGAGAACCAATCAGACTCTCGAGCAATATCTTCGGTGCCTGTTACACCAATCCGAGTTAAATTGGAAAGACATCCTTTCGATCGCAGAATATGCATACAACAATTCAGTGCATTCTGGAACCGGACAAACTCCTTTTTATACTTTGTATGGTCACCATCCTCTGACCTCTGATCTAGATCCACCTCTGACCCTGGAAATGCCCGCAGTAAATCATCTGCATTCCACAATAACCCAAGCCTTCAAAGAAGCTGCAACTCATTTACAGCAAGCCAAGAAAAAGTATAAAGAAAACGCTGATTTGCACCGAAGTAAAACTCCTCCTTACCAAGTAGGAGATCAGGTATGGCTAGCAACGAAACATTTACCCCTCAAGGGCCCGCGAACCTTCAATCCCAGATTCATAGGACCTTATCCCATCAAGGCTATAATCAATCCCGTGGCCTTTAAACTGGATTTACCGTCTAACATGCGTATTCATCCAGTTTTTCATGCATCACATTTGAAGCCAGTACAACCAGGGACCCGACTGTCCAAGCCTCCAGACCCAGTTCAAATTGAAGGGGAATTAGAATTCGAAGTTAAAGACATTTTAGACTCCAAGGTGTTAAAGTCCAAACTCTTCTATCTTGTTGACTGGAAGGGATATGGACCTCAGGAGAGATCGTGGGAGCCTAGTAACCATGTTCACGCACCTCGATTAATACAAAGGTTCCACTGGAGATTTCCGAACAAGCCAAAACCCCCGGAGGGAACAACCTTGGGAGGGGCCTGGAGGAGGAGGGGGAGGAGGGAGGAGGGAGGAGGGAGGAGGGAGGTGTATGTACTGTCATGATGCCTACCTCCAAGGAGCCAGGTCCGACCCAGCAACCCCAGAGGCAGGCATCATTTCCCCCAGGGAAGTGCCAGCGGGCCCAGGCTGGGGCCCTTTTGGACACAGTCCTGGCGCCTTAGGCGCCAGGCTCATGTTGGACCCCTCTCCTGGCGCCTTAGGCGCCAGGCTCATAAAGCTAGACATGTGTTCAAGTGTTTTAAGGTGCACTTACCTGATGCAGACCATGCTGCTACATCCAGGCCCTCTTGAGGCCTGAATGGAACTACTTTACCTGTGGACCTACTTTCCCCTGGGTGTAGTCGGGGAAGGATACATACCTGATCGGTGGAAGGATACATACCTGGAACTTCTTCCAAAGCTATTTAAACCACGCCCGATCAGCAACTCACGCTTCGCGTTGTTCTGCTGCTCGCAGCTGGACGCTCACCGTGTCAGCTCCTGCATCTGGACTTCAGCCACGCCTGTCAGCATCCTGGGTCACCTGCTAAGAGAGAATTGGAGAGAAAGAAGACCTTACCTGCTAAAGCTGCATCACGGAGACTTCACACCGACGATCCTGAAAGGGAAGACATCATTTTAAAAGCATTTCACTCCGATCGCTGCAGCGCTGCATTTCACTCACCTTTCCTGGGCACCTCCATCGTCAGCAGCGATCATCCGGATCCGCAGCCACTTCCCAGAGCCTAGAGAGAAAAAGACAAGAACACAAGGTGAGAGAAGGAAGGGAATAGGAAAAGCTCAGTTTCCTTCTAAGACTTACCTGTTGGGTCATTCCCATTTCATTTCGGGTCCTGCCGCTTCCTGGCATTCCAGACCCCGGCCCCTATGGGGAAAATAGACAAAGACATTGAATGAGCGAATGCAAAGACATTACATGAACGCTCATCCAGAACTTACCTGTCATTTACTGGAACTGCACGTTTCACTTCGGGTCAGCGCCATATCTCCGGCATTCCGAACTCCGGCCCCTAAGGGGAAAAAGACATAAGCGTTAGCGCTTGCTGCAATAAGACAATGAACATTATTATTAAGCTTGAACTTTTGAACTTGCTACAGAACTCTTACAGCGCCTTACCTGAATAGTCAAGCTTATTTGAACTCCCATGAAACCTCAATCCAGTGAAGTAACTGGGTTTCAACGCGCCCCTGCATCAGAAGCAGGATGGAGAACTCATCCTTCCAGACCCTAAGGTGAGACTTCACTGGGAATCGAGGAAGGGTATCGTGGAGGGTTGGAAGGGGGTGGGAGGCTTGAGCATTATTCCGTGAGTAGGTAATACTCACTTTTCACGCACAGGGGAATATTCCTGCGAGCCAGTGAGTCCATCTTCAGAGTCCTGCGCTTCACCATAGAAGAAGCATCAGCACTCGAAGCCAGACCTGCGCCTCTGTGGGAATCAGGTGAGCGTGACACTTATTGTGGGCAGACTGTATAGAGGGGGCTGCCAGTAGACGTTGAACTGGTTTCCTAGCGGGTAGAAGTGTTACCACATGGGTTTCAGGGATACAGGGGAGGCTGCTACGAATACCGAACGAGTTCTTATTTAGGATTACAGATTCCCTTAGATGAGAAAGGCAATCCCAATAGAAATCGAGGCAGTCATAGTAAGAAACGAGATGATAATCTTGCATGGGACAGATGACAGGACGATCGTGGAGGACAGTAATTGCAGTAGGGGGAAGGATACAGACTGACTGACAGGACAGATGAGGAATTATTCCAAGATGATAGGTCAAACAATGAGGCGATATTTGACAAGAGTATTACACATTGAGTGGGAATACATTATAGGGAAGTACCAAAGAGAATGGTGGTGTTGCGAAAGCAACCTCTACCATTTCTCGAAGAAGGCCTTGGGTGGGTACCCAGTGTTTATTTTAGGGATCACTCAGCTCGATGAAGTGGATAAAGCTAAAACTAGGAGCCATTCTACCAAGGGCAAGGCAGTACCCCATATAAAGGGAAGCAGATGAGGGCATTTCTGAGACAATAGCTGCATTGGTGAAGTGAGCAATATTGGTCCCTTCAGAATCGTAGTGTAACACAGCTGTGTACCCTGTGAAAAAGGCAACGAGGAGGAAGGTCTTGGTGCTTTTTGATCCAGGACTTCAGCCCCCTAAACCAGATAGTAGAGGCAGAATTTCCATTAGTCCCACATCCAGCAACAATTCTGTGCAGCGTCCCAACGGAAGCTATGCACTCCACGTTGATAGACTTGAAGAATCCATTCTTTTCTATACCACTTCATGAAGAATCCCAAGACTTGACATTGTTTCTATATAGAAACCGGAAATGGAAACATACAAGGTTACTTCAAGGGTATTGCGAATCACCATCCATCTTCAATAGGGTCCTTCAAATGGATCGAGGCAACATACAGACAGAGCATCGTCATACAATACGTAGACATTTTGATTTGCAGCAAGACACAAGAGCAGTGTAGAGATGACTCAGTGTATCTACTGACAGTATTAGCTAAAAAGGGATACAAGGTGGATAAGGCGAAATTACAATATTGACAGAAGGAAGTGCTATACATAGGACAATTGATATCCTAGCATATGGTGATTCCAGAAAGGGAGGAGGCGATCCACAGACCGACGATGCCCAAGACAGTGAGGGAGATACAGCAGTTTCTAGGCCTCTGTAATTATTACAGAGTGTGGGCGTTTGACTATAGCACATACACAAGACACAAGACCTTTGTTAAGCGGACTCAAGGAAGTGCAGAAAGGGAATGGCAAGTTGTTGTGGACACACAAAATGACTGATGTATTTGAAAGGCTGAAGAAAGCAATATGCACAGCTCCAGTGTTAGGGATTCCAGACTACCGTGACAAATGTTTCCTGTTTTCGCACGCCAACGGAGTGGTGTTGACTGCAGTACTCACACAAAAGACTACCCTAGGACACAATACCTTAGCTTACGATAGTGGACATTTGGATCATTTGATGAGTGGACATTACCCTTGTGAGCAAGCTCTGGCTGCTGCCGCATTTGCAGTAGAAAAGTCAGCGAGTATTGCTATGGGGTGTAGTATCACACCACGCTACATGGAGCATGCTCTCTTTGCTATTGTCAAAAGGCCCAAGAGTACGTGGACTACACAAAGGGCGTCTGGATACAAGGTGATTATCTTGAATCCAGCAATCAAGGTAGTAAGGTACAGGACTGTAAACCCAGTGACATTTGCTGCAGAACAAGTGGAGAAAGAAGACTATGTACACGACTGTACTACATACATGGAACAGTAGGACGACAACCCCATGGTCGGGGAGAAGCCTCTTGAGGGGGAGAAGTGCTTTATATTGACGGGTCATTGACAATAACCAGCCAACGGGGGAAAGACATACAGGAACTGCAGTGGTGACATCAAAATCAGACAGTACAGCAGAAATGATAGCACAAGATTGTCTTCACATTTTTCAGCGCAAGTAGCAGAATTAGTAGCCATCATAATAGCATTAGAAGCGCGCAATGGCCAGGAGTTTACAGCGTATTCCGACTCTGCGTACATGATGTCTACAGTACACTCTTGACTGTCATGATGGCTGAGGAGGGGCTTCCGACATGATGACGGCATACGTACAGCACACACCCCTATTGGGCAGGCTCAGAGGCGCTTTAACTCCCAGCAGCCGTAGCGGTCGCGAAATGCCAAGGCCACACACACAAGGGGGGAGGCCCGGGCAATGAAGCAGCAGGGACGGAAGGAAAGTGCAAAGCATATTTTTAAGAAAAAACAGACTTTGATACCCTATTGAAAGGACGTATTTGTGTGCGCAACATGATTTTAAAAGAAGGCTCCAACACATTGCCAGCCACGCAAATAATGGAATTGCAAGCGAGGGCTCCGGGAAAGGAGAAATAGTTGTGGATGAGAAGGGGGTGTTCAATTTCCCCTACCGACGCCTTGTGGCAACAAGACATCCCAGGAATATTAGTACTTCCTATAGCATTATTGCAGATTGCGCTCATACAATTGCATTACCTTCTCACATGGCACTGCGGGACATACATTATGTGTAATGAGAAAAGCCATACCACCGGGCTGCAGAAGAAAGAAAGAAAGAAAGAAAGAAAGAAAGAAAGAAAGAAAGAAAGAAAGAAAGAAAGATCCAGCGGTTCGACAATGGCCTCATTTCGTGAACGAGACCTTTGAGCATATCACAACCCTACTGGGGATATAGCACACATTTTCTTGTGCCCATCACCCACAAGCGAACAGGATGTGTAAGTGCCTGAATGGCCTGCTCAAGGAGAAAATTGCCAAGATAAAAGTTAACTTTGAAAACAGGATGGCTTCATTACCTGCCCTTAACACTGTTCGCATTGCGTAATCAGCCTGGATCTAATCACCATTTAACGCCCCATGAGGTGGTATCAAACATCCGCTGGCCCCTCCCACTAGGGCTCTGACCGATGCAAATGCAACATCCAGTATTTGTGGAGATTAAATGTACAAATATATGGCTGCTTTGAAGTCTATTGCGTCTTATTTCTCGTCAGGTGCATGGGGAGAAGTCGAAGAACATTGAAGATGACAACAGCACAGACAAAATCGAGAGACTTTTGAACAGCCATTGTTGTATCCTGGGGACACTATCTTACTTAGCAATTTTGTGCGGCTGTGGTACAAACCACGATTTGAGGGTTCTTTTGTGGTTGAAAAAGCAACGGACAGAGCAGTAAAACTGCATGGTAAAATATGGAACTATATTGCAGATTTCAAGCCCTGTCGAAGGCGAGACCTCTTCCAGTTCAAAAGAACATTATTTGATGCAAGAAGAAGACAAACAAGGAAGAAGAACCACAGCAGAGGATATTGAGGTCCGAAGTGAGAGTGCTCAAAAAAGAATACATGCACTTTAATTAGATACACTGTCCTTTCTGCACAAGCAGCATTGATTGAGAAAGTAAAAAGACTGTTTCCCATGAAAAGAATCAGAGTGAAGGATACCTCCAAGACTATTCTTTCATGCTTTCCCGTTATATGTAGCCCATACCTATCCACAATTGACAAGTGGAGACCAGTCCATTATTTCTTTACTTGGAAACCCAAGAATATGTATAGTGTAGGAGGGATTGTTCTATGCAGCACTGCCCAATATTACAGACGAAGAGCTTGCAAAAACACACACTAACTTGATAACGCAGTTTTAGCATCAATCCGCAGACCTGGAGCTTTGCACGACGACGAGATGGGAAACACAATATGAAAGGTTGTAAATAATGTTTTGTTCATTCTGCCGGTTCTACTTCTTTACACTACTTGTTCTACGAAGATTGTTGTTTGCGCAGGTTTAGACCCATACTAACGTGAACCCAGTCCATGGTGTTACGGAAGTCACATCTAGGCAGGCAACAAGCACTGCTAATAAAGTTAAACAAAAAAGAGTAAGGCGCAGTGCAGGGGTAGATTTCAATAGGGTAAATTCATATATAACTAATTCGGCCCGTATATCAAACAATATGTGGTATAGCCACATGGTTAAGGTGGGGAAACAAACAACCAAGGAGAGCTGTTATGTCTGCTCTCTCATACCCTATTCCATGGGTGCTTCCAGAATGTTCGTGGCAACTGAAATTCCAGCGGCAAGAGCACAATGCATCATGCCTCAAGCATTTATCACTTTGCACCACAAGAAATAGATTCCAAGGCAAACAAGCAACACAAAGGTGGATGTCCAAGAAAACTTTCCCGTACAAAGAAAACTCTATAAAGACTCAAAATGTTAGATGATTACTGGAATACAGATAAAAGTATAGACTATATCACAGAAGGATCGCGCAAAGAAGAAGTGCAGACAGTGATACAAAAGAAGTTACAATGTCCCAAGACATGGCACCTAGAGATAGGAGGAATGCCAGGATGCTGGAAAAGACCGCATATGCTGGTGTATACACAAGTATACACCTGAGAAGGATGGAAATGGGAGTAGTTGGGACTAAGGCACATGCTCTCCTAACGGTTCCAGTGGAAATAGTACAGCAGGAAAATGACAAGTGCCTTAAGGAATGGAAAGCAAGCGCCAGATTAACAACATAGGTCGAAAGCAAAGCAGGACCCATGCTCATTATGCCGCTCAAGGGAACTGCTTTATGTTTCCAGAATGATGGAGAAGTAGAGGTTGGAGAGAATGAAGGATGCAAACAGATTTCGAAGATAGCAGGCGTGAAGGACGGGACAGCAGTACCTATGGATCACTAGTGGGCTTGTGCATCGAAAGCATACCTGCAGCTGCCACCCAACTGGGCGGGGGGATATGTTCACTCGTACATCTGAATACCCCAGCATTAGTAGTGCCTCGGAAGGACATAAACATGGAAGGGTTCCCTACGATAGATAACAGCAAAAGAAAGAAAAAGAAAGAAAAGGAAAAGAGGTCTGCAGAGATGACAAGAATAAGAAGAGGGAACTATGCCTCATCAGACACAGAAAAGGCATTTGATGCGATACAACCAGAACACAGGCTATTCAGCAGAACTGAGATGTTCTTTGCATCCATCGTTCCAGCAGTAAAGACAAGCATGAATGCCAAGTGGCTCCACATTACCCATTGAGAGCTGATGCAGACAAACTCGACCGTCAAAGGGTTCAACGTCATCAAGGAAGAGCTGAGAGCGGTAAGACTGATGGCCCTCCAGAACAGATATGTTCGGGATCTCCTCAAAGCCATAAAAGGGGGTGTTTGCTCCAAGATTGGGTCTCCCTGCTGTACATTCGTTCCTGCCAATGACGAAGATAATGGGACGCCGACGGAGGCCATCACCAGGCATTCTGAAGTTCATATGAAGATGGAGGCAGAAGCGAAGAATGTTGGAAAAGATGAAGGTTGGCCGTCGTACATATTCTCATGAATGCCAACATGGATGGAGAACATACTGAAGGTACTGGCGGCAGCATTAGTACTAGTGTTGCTAACACTGTGTCATCAGGATCATAATAGCGAAGTGTAGAAAAACAACTAAGAAGACTTTAGGGATGAAGGTGCTGATTGACAAGAGACAGAAGAGACGAAAACAAGACATTCATTAAAAACACAACTGACACAGTGCCCACTGTTCCAAACAGGAGCAATGTTCAAGTATCCTTACAACACACGTGACTATTGGGGGGGATGGGACTAGGATTGGTGCACCCCTGACAGAGACTGCAGTTATATCACCTGGAGCCCGGAGGACCATGCCAAGTACTATGGACATCTCTGAGGAATAACGAAGGTGTGGCTCCCAAAACTAAAGGCAGAGAGTTGTGTAAATGGTGTGGTTGATTCATCAACCAGAGGGGGAATTTTAGACAAGGGGCCAAATCTGACCCTAATGCCCCCGGACGACTCTCTACATGAAGACAAAGAAACGATAGATGTGCCTCATTCGTAGGCCCATGACCGCAATCATCGATGTATCGCAGGTGTGAAAAACGCTATTCTCTTAGACAACCACTAAGGCCATACCCAATTGATGATTTGGATAACATGGAATTGACATCAATCGATCAGGTCAACTGACTGGGAAATCAGAAGCCATGAGGAATACTATAGAAGTTGTAAGCCTCTGAAACGAACAAGAAAGGAGAGACTGGTTCTGACTGCATAGACAAGCGGACACGATCGCCGCAGCTCAAGGCGAGCAGAAACAGGACACCCAGCCCAGGGCGAAGGGGGAGCAGGAACATTACAGCTACCGAGATAGTGAGCCACCTGCAGAAATTCAGGCAAACATTTTCAATTACAGATGAGACATTTTGTGGTCTCGACACATGTGACCCAGACACAGAAGACCATTCCCAGAGAACTAGAGAGAAGAAAATACAAGTGTTGCCCACTTTTCATTCACTGACTGCACTCTCACAGGCTTGGGTGATCAGAGAATAGCAACATTAGGGATCGCTTCGACCTGCATGTTCTTTCTCATTACCTTGAGGTACAGTCAGTCTGAGAACTGTCTAGGGTCCCAGGGCTTGGAGGACACTTTCTGCCCAATCCAAATTCACCTTTCTCAGGGGGATATCATTTGTTGCACAGGCCAATGGTTTTGCACGTGACCCTGCAACATTGTAGATAGGTGCAGTAGAGATGATCCTAGGAGGAGCCACAAAATACAGACAGCCAATTAGAAGACTAACCTATTGAAGTTCTATATGAAACCTTACCCAAACTGACCAATGTAATTGTTCCATAGGTTTCTGGGATGGAACCTGAATTTTTGACGTCATAACAGAATAAAACCGGGTGACGCATGCATAGAAGCTGAGAGCTCTAGGTGAAGCTTGTTTTTCTGTTGTGATCCCCATTATGTCTATATGCTAATAAACAACAGTAACTTTGCCCCATGGCCGAGTCCTCCATTCTTATGGCTGGGAATTTCTGAGGGGCCCAAGTTTTCTCTGCAAATAATTGGGGTGACTCATAGAGGAACCCATCCACGCTATACAAAGGTAAATGAAATGTATTAATCTGTGTAAATTATTAAATGAATGTATTTGTTAAGGTTAAGTGTAACCATGTAACAAATAAATAAAAACAATTAAAAAATGTGTCCTACATGCTGCGGAACATCTTAAAGTACTCTGAAAATTCAACCCCATCACTCTGACCTTTATCGAACTGCACTGGCTAGTGCAGTAAGCAGGTATCACCTTCAAATCTAGCTGTATCGTCTACAAGGCTATCTTGGCTGAGAAGCTCAGCGTTTTCTTAGTTCTATGATCCATCATAATTCAGGACACATGAAGGCTTTTTCTCCACCATTGCAGGAAGCAAGGTACCTGAAGACCGGCCTTCTCAGTCTGCACCCCCAGACCCTGGAACCTCTTCCCCATGGACATCAGACTTTCGCTCCTCACTTTTACATTTTAAGGAGTTCAAGGCTCTCCGCATCAAGAAAGGACTCCTCCTTAACACCTAGATCTACACCCCCTCTACTCGCCATCTAACACAAGACTGGGTTATGTGCGCCCCTTGGCCTCAGTTTCCTCACCTGTTGCTTGAATATACCTTACTGCCAAATTGCCCTCACTCCCCTTCCAAAGTTAGCCCCTCACTCCCTTGTATTGGTCCTTTGAGATATGCTTCCCTCACCATGTACTCCACCATCCCCCACTTGAATTGCAATGCTCTGTTACTTCCTGAAGCAAGCACCTTGCTCAATAAATACCCTAATAATAATACCCAAACAACAACCATATCTTTACCTTGCAGTGCCAGATCAGATGTAAATAACAAAAACAGGGGAACATATTTGCTTGCTTAGTTGATTCGCAAAAAGCATTTGATTCCATCTGGCATCCAGTACTAACCCTTAAATTACTGCAGACTGGAATAAGGCGGCAGGGGATACTTATGACATTTAAATACATGTACAATCACTCAACTGCAAGGTTAAGATTAAGAAGATGAAAACTGGATCCTTGAAGCAAGAATGAGAAGTGAGACAAGGGTGCAACCTCAGCCCAACCCAGTTAAAGATCTGTATCAATGACCTCAAGTTACTAGAGGAATCCCAGGCCCAAGCATGAATGGCACAGAAATAAATACCAAATTCATGATATGCCGGAAAAAGCAAATAAGTGCAAACTATTTCTTAATGGCACAGAGGTTCATCCTGTTACAGACTACACTTACCTAGATTTCAGGACAAGTGCATCTGGAAGTTATAAAAAAAAAAAGAAAAAGCAATAAAGATTTTGAGACCAAAAATATATAAACACTATATGCGTTCTACGCCATCAAGAAGCAATTATCATACTTCAATCCACCAGTAAATTAAAAGCGCATTTTGCCAGCACCATTAACCCTATCCTACTTTATGTGAGCAAGGTGTGCAGTCGAACATCAAGCAAAATGAAGCAAACGCAGATGGGGCAAATCTTCCATGATGGAAATTCTGCACCTCCAGCTCAGGCACTTTATGTGCAGCGAAACTGCCCAATAAATGAGTCTAGAGGAGAACTAAGGAGATTCCCTCCTGCTGCTCAACATTCAAAAGCTATTTCTTTTAATTCTGGAGTCATATTAAGAGCAGCAATTCAAACTCCTTCCATTACCACTGACTGCAAGACCAAACAGCAAAAATCCCTTGAAATATATATTACAGAACTGTGGTCAGTCTGCAGCAGTGCCCCACAACAAACACTAGTGACCACAATGTGGCACAGCACAAGCAAGAAGCTCAGGAGGGGTGGGTGGGCAGGATCTATCAGCAATGTGAATTAGGAAAAGTAGAGAATTTCTCTCGTACTTTCCTGTATACAAAGACATCAGAAACACTTATTTCCCCACATTTTGCAAGAATATGGAAGTCTTTGAAAGAAAACTAGCCATGGATGCTCTGCTTCCTCCTTGCCGAATGCCAGAATTAGCACAGAGAACAGCAAAATGTGTGTACAAGGTTGCATTAAGAAAAATGTTGGAAAACAAAATGATCACTACTGAAGAGAATGGAACATATATGTATCCCATGGATTTAATTTGGCGATATTTGCCTAGCTTGCCACCTTCTGACATACATTACTTACCGTAATCATATTTTTTCTGATGATTGTATCTGCTTAGATTCATTTGATGTGCATATAGTCCGACATCTGGTGGTAATCGTGGATTGTTGCACCATTCTTTTGAACATCGAAAAGGGACGTCGACATGGGTGTGACTAACACTATCGCTAACGTGACATGTAGTGTACCCAAATACTTCACACGGCGAGGTCCCACTGGTTGTTTTTGTTCTGCCGTGAGGGAGCCTTACAAAGATCTGTGACTGAGTACTGTGGAGAATCCTGTGGATCCCCCACTTAAGCCCTGCAAGTATTGTGTTTCCCGAACATTGTCAAAGACGAATGCTGTCTGAAGTAAAGGGAACTCTTGACTGTTGTAACATTCTAAACAAACATTTAATTGTTGCAGAAGTTGTTGAACTCACAAGTAGAACACGCATTACCTAAGCCAGTAGACCGAACCTTCCACAGGGGAAACCAGTCCAATTAAGAACTGAACCTCGTTGTCTTGAAATTGAAGCTGATACAACCCCACAGTCCTCTGAAACAAGGGTGAGAAAGTTATATAAGACTGGGAGAGTGGCATTGTAGCTTAGGGGTAAACCCTGGAGAGAAAAACATGCATGTGAAGCTGGGGAAGACAGCTGGGTGCTTTTAACAAAAACTAATCAAGAATCTGTGAAGCAGATAACTGTGGCAGTCAGAAGCAAAAGCAGATTTTGTGGTAGCTACAAGACTTACAGGAGAAAAAAAAAAAGAGGCTGCCCTTTCTTGTAATAGTGGAAAGAAAAGTGCCTTGCCAACCTGTAGATGTTGAACAGTCTTGTTTAAGTTGCCTAAAACATTTCCACAATATCAAGTCGCAGCAGAAGAAGTAGAACTGTGGTTGTCTAGAATGTTACTACCCTGCCTAAAGTCTCTTCCCAGGAGGCCAGGAGAGGGCAGACGCTTCCTGATCCCAATCCTGGAGGTGGTATACAGAGAGACACGGCCCAGGGTAATGGGGTGATTTCATAAGACACAGTATTTCTCCTTGGAGAGGGATGCCCTTGCCACTGAGGTACAGGAGGAATTGGCCTATTGTCACTTTGATATATCCCAACCTCCTATCAAGAATGGAAGGGTGAACTCCAATGGTGTGATCCAACAAAGTGGCGTCTCCAAAGAACATGTCTTTAGTAACCCTAAAATCATATGTCCCGCCCAATGCCAAAGGTATGTCAAAAAGAAAGACGTAAACACAGTCTGTTTTGTCTCATCAGGGGGAAGTAGAAACACGGTTAGAAATAATAAGGAATAAGATGAACCTAATTTCCTTAAACTACATGTCCCAGAATCCCTCAGGGACTGAAACAAAGAGGGCTGAAAAGGCATGTAAAGCTAAGGGACAGGCAGGCAGGCCTAACAGCCTGTGGCAGGATTAGGCAATCATCTCTAACGGCCCGCACCTAAAGCCAACTAACCCAACTGAGGGGCATGAAAGGCTGCTGCAGGAGGGAGCAGTAGAAAGAAGCTGGAACAGGAGCTGGAAGGTCGTCAGCAGAAGGAGAAGCAGAGCAGGAGGCTGGCAGTTCACTAGGAAGTGTGACCACAGAAAGGACGCCAGAGCAAAGAAAGAGCAGATTTCACCTGCAGGCTCTGAGTTAGTGCTGTGCTCACAAACCCTGTTTGGCTGTGGCTGAATTGGAAGAGACTGGGAGAAGCCGGCAGTCTTTCCAGATGTGCCTAATTGCTGTGAATGCAGAGCTGAAGTCCTGTGTTTTACTCAAGGCCCGTGTGCAGAAGCAACCCGAGGGAAGCTGGAGAAAGGAAGACTCCATTAACGAGGCCAGATCCGAGACACCGTGCTGAAGAGGGGTATAGATACTGAGCATGCCTGTGGTAGCAGTAGCAGCGAAGAAGTCAGGAAGAGGAAGCAGCCCGCAGATGCTGTAACTCTGGAGACAGTAAACAAAGCGCTGTACGCGAAAGCATCAGAAACTCTTTGCCGGTAACTGTAACCAGCTGAAACTCACCCGCGTAGAAGGGAAATCGAGTGAAATCGTCCGTAGTTGTGGGAAGTCTTATTGAACAAAAGAAAATGTATCACGCTTTTTTTTGCAATCGCTAAAGTGCTCGCGTGTGAAGAAAGTCTTTTAATATAACAATGGTAAAAGAAAATCATTAACAGGAGAGGACGTGTGTCTCCTATTAAAAGGGAGAACGGTAGCGGTAATGGTTTATGTTGTGGCAGACTTTCCCAAAGAGTTACAAGAATATGTCAATTCAAAGAGGCCACGTACAAAGTATTGTGTTTCCCGAACATTGTCAAAGACGAATGCTGTCTGAATTAAAGGGAACTCTGACTCTTGTAACATTCTAAACAAACATTTAATTGTTGCAGAAGTTGTTGAACTCACAAGTAGAACAAGCATAACCTAAGCCAGTAGACAGAACCTTCCAAAGGGGAACCCAGTCCAATTAAGAACTGAACCTCGTTGCCTTGAATTTGAAGCTGATACAACCCCACAGTCCTCTGAAACAAGGGTGACAAAGTTATATAAGGCTGGGAGAGTGGCATTGTAGCTTAGGGGTAAACCCTGGAGAGAAAAACGTGCACGTGAAGCTGGGGAAGGCAGCTGGGTGCTTGTAACAAAAACTAATCAAGAATCTGTGAAGCTGAAACTGTGGCAGTCAGAAGCAAAGGCAGATTTTGTGGTAGCTACAAGACTTACAGGAGAAAAAAAAAAGAAGAGGCTGCCCTTTCTTGTAATAGTGGAAAGAAAAGTGCCTTGCCAACCTGTAGATGTTGAATAGTCTTGTTTAAGTTGCCCAAAACATTTCCACAATATCAAGTCGCAGCAGAAGAAGTAGAACTGTGGTCGTCTAGAATGTTATGCTAGTGTTACTATTCCAAATGCAGCTGACGTCGGTGCTCCTCTGTCTGAGAGGTGTTGATCTTTCCCTCGTATGAGTTCAGGATGCATATTTACTCTGCATGACCCCGAACCACTCTATTGCAGTCTGTCTGCTATCCAGGGTTCTTTGACAGCTCAGATCTGGAAATGTCTAAGTTTCTCTTACTAATACAGAGAATGAAGTCTACGGCCCCTGTATCTTTACAACTAAAGTCAGGAGTCTAGCGCCGTCCCACGTGTGTCCTCGGGGTCTTTCAGTTGTTGTATCTCATTTCTGATTTATTGATGTATGAATCTATCTCATTTTAACATTTATATGATTCAAATTACATTTTTATGAATTTCTCCTTGTTGAGTTTGCCTTCGGCTGCCAATTTAACATCATGTCTGTGTGTTCAGTGATAAATGTTTGTGCCATGTTAAACTGTGTGTGACTATAATCACTCAATCTCTATCCTCTCTAGAGTAGAAGTAGTGAGGGGTAATCAATTCTCAGTGCCCTTTTAGGCACCCTTTATATTCCTACATATTATTTGAGAATTGCTCCGCCTTTAACAAAAAATGGGGATATTGCCAATCTTGTATTACTGTCTAGAATGTTGTCAGAACATTTGCATTTTCATTAAGGTAGAGTAGAAGCAGTCTGTGAAGCAAAGAAGCCTGCTTTCGCAGTAACATTGGCAGGAGGAAGTTGCCAGAGAGAGAGCAACTCCCTTAAGAGATGCATCCTGACGAATTGCATTCAAGACACTTTAGAAGTTACAAAGTTGTTATCAAAGTGGAAGAGGTACTTTTTGTTTTGAACATTATCCAGGATTATCATTGGTGCAGTTTTCTTTTTCTTTGTGGAACATTGAAAGGGAAGCTTGTCATCCAATGAAGAAGAAACTGTTAACCATAGATTTTTGTTTGAGTGACATTTTTTTCTTTGGAACTTTTCAAGAACCGAATTAAGACTATTTTTGGAAGAAATTGACTTTGGACATTTCTGGGGGAGTGGAATCTGCCCAAAACAAGTACAAGTCTTTGGTTATTTGGTAAATCTTTAATGTATGTTGTTTGTGCTTAACTTTGAATGTTTTGTTGTTTAGTGTGAGGGTTAGTTTTGTGTATGCTAGGCAGTTTTCCTTAGATACTAAACTAGGTAGGGAATCCCCTGGTAGAGCGGGTTTAGTTATTGTTTTTGTTTAAAACAAAAACGTCAAACCTTGAGAAAACTAAACTTAGTTGTAAGCCTAACATTACCGACCCCTCGCAGTACAGAAGAAAGAAGGTGTGTAAGATGTCCATGCTCCTTCTACTCCAAGAGGGAAGGAAGGGTGGGCGCATGTAAATCTAAGCAGATACAATCATCAGAAAGCCCATTACAGTGAGTAATGTATGTCTTCTGATGCTTCAGCTTAGAATCACATTCTGTGCATAGACTAGCAAGCAGTACCTGGAGATGATGGTGGGAGGTCTGAAGGAACAGTAGCAAAGACATGCCTTAGCACTGCTTGTCCCACCACGTGTTAGGTCACCTCAAGCCTGGCTACAGAAAACCAATAGCTTTTCGTATTGTTTACAATATTGGTTGTAATATGTCTATATAAGTTAAACTCTACTATCACTTGTCACTAATAGGTGGTGGTCACTAAATTTTTTTGAATACTAATTGTTCCATGTTGAAATGCATAATTAAAAAATGCAACTCTATTACATGTGAATCTTTAAGTCTATTTGTGTTTAGGTTTCACACATGATTGAATACGTGTGACATGACTAAATAACTTAATGTGTACTATAAAAAAAGAGTACCCCCTTTAAATCCAATTGTCAGAGCGAACCCACTTGTGTATCTTGTCCACCTGAGAATCAGACAGAATGTGGGTCTAAGCAGTAATGTTGAAATAGAATCAAGAGGAACATTTGTAATAAAGGCTATAGTTGCTCGTGCCCCTAGTAGAGCGAGTTCTAGGTGCAAAGGTTAAGTCTCCTTTGGCAAGAGAGTAACACAGTGTGATGCATTTCACATTTCATTTGGAAAAAGCTGATTTAGAGACAGGGTCCCCTTCTCTACCAGCTGCCACAGAGGCAAAGAATTGGCTTGCCTTTCTCAGTGGTTTCGTTTTTTCAAGGTAGTACACTACTGCTCTCCTAACATCTATCTAGGAGGCTTCTTTTAGTAGAGTTAGTTGCGCTCTGAAAGAAAGTAGGTTGTTCGATTGATTGGTTTACGTGGAACTTAGAAATTAAATTAGGCACAAAATGTGGTTGTGTATGCAGTACCACGTTGTCTTTGTGAATAATCACAAATGGGTCTTGAACTGAGAGGGACTGCAGTTCACTAACCCTCCTTATGGAAGTAATGGCCACTAAAAAGCAAGTCTTATAGGTGAGGGCCTTAAGACTAGCCTTATGTATTGGCTTGTGTGAACACCATTCAAGTCCCTTTCTGGAGTTGGCTTAGAAATAGGAGGGTGAAATCTTTTTTACTCCTTCCATGAATGCTTTTATTACAGGAAACTTCCACCATGAAACCTTGCTCTGCATTGTTTTTTTACACAGAGAGGACATCGAGGTGGACCTTGAGAGAGATGAAAACAAGTCCTGAATCTAATAGGTGTGTTAGATAAAGGACTATATATTTAGGTGAACATTCAATAGTATTGATGTTTTTAGAATTGCACTACATGACAAAACATTTCCATTTATTGGAGTATCAATGTCTGTTCCGTTTCTGTGCCTCTTTAAGTATGCCCATGCATCTTTGAGGTAATTGTAGATGTCCAAACTCTATGACTTCAGGAGCCAAGATGCTAAATTGAGTGTTTGGGGGCACGGTTATAGTGTCTTCACTAGGTCCTGTGACAACATGTTGTACGAGCAGGACAGTTTCTTGGGAGGGGAGACGGACATCCTCAATACATGCGAGAACCATGGCTGTCGAGCCCACATTGGCACCACCAGGATAAGCGTGACTTGTGCACTATTCTGTTGAGAAGGGGAAACAGGTGGAAAAGCATAGGCAAATATCCCAGACCAGGTTATTCAGGGACTGTATAAGAAGAAAGAAGATTGTGTTTCACTGGAACATGTTGTGATAGTGATTAGTAGAAACATGTTGCGTCTGTGTGCCCACTTCCAAATGTTCTGTGATAGCCTGGATAGCCCTGGAGAGTGAGTCCCCCTCTGATTGTTCAGAAAGTACATGGCTGTGCGGCTGGCTATGAGGACAAGAACTGTCTTCCCCTGTAAGTGTGTTTGGAATGCCTTCAGTGCTTTCAACACCACTAGTAGTTGCAACAGATTGATATGTTTGGAGGCTACCGATGGAGACCACATGCCGTGCGCCGTCTGTTCTAGGAGGCGTGCTCCACATCCTGATAGAGATGAGTCCGTGGTGAGAATGGCTTCTACTGTGGGGGTGGTAAAGTATTTCCCCTTCAGTAGGTTTTTCCTTGACCACCACTGCAGAGACTGAACGAGGGCTGTCGAGACATCCACTAGATCATCCCACTGGCCGCTTGCCCGACAGCATGGACTCGAAAACCACTCCTGAATGCGGCGCATGTGCACACAGGCACGTGGAACCAAGAAGTTGCAGGATGCCATCATGCCTAATAGCCGCATGGCTTGCGTACGGCTATCTCGTGACTGGCTACATAGTGAGGACAAGACGAGGCAGTCTTCTGTCCGAATTAGTGCCCCCAGAAACTGTTTGACTTGACTGGGGACCAAAATGGACTCTCGTTGATTGAGAATCACAGATTGAAAAGGAGATCTGTCTTCTGGGTGTTCTCCAGACACGTTCCGAACAAATCTCCAGCCAGTCGGATACACTGGGATGGACTGGCTGTGGAGGAGAGTAGCTGCTATCGCTAGAACCGTTATCTAGTCAATTCATCTAAAACCATTCCATCTAATCCGATTCCATTGAAATCTAATGCATGTTTTTGGATTTTTGGAGGGGTAAAGGATTCATTTTTGTTCAGGTGTTATTTTAAAGGGTAAAAAACAGGGGTTTGGGGGGTGGGGGACGCCCCCCAAAAAAATAAAAAATGCATTAGATGGACATTTTTTTTTGTTGGAAAGATTTCGATGAAATGGTATCTGATGGAATGGTTTTAGATGAATTGACTATAAACCCTAGAACCTTCTTGAACACCCTTTGGGCTGAGGTAATTCCAAAGGGGAGCACCTTGAACAGATAGTGAGTGTTCTCCATCTTGAACCTGAGGTACTTTCTGTGCACTGGCAACATTGAAATGTGAAAGTATGCATCTTGCATATCCAGTGTGGCCATGTAATCCCCCTTTTGCAACAGTGGGATTACCTTCTGAAGAGGGTTCATCCTGAAATTTTTGAGGTTTGACAGATTTGTCCGCCGGATGCAGGTCAAAAACGGGACGCATGGTTAGATTCTTTTTGGGTACAAGGAAGTATATTGAATAAATCCCCTAGTTTACCTGAAGATGGGGGACCACTTTGAACGCCCCCTTGTCTAGAATGATCTTTACCTCTTCCAGCAGGATTTGCAGATGCTCTGCAGACAGTCTGCTCCTGGGTGAGTGGTAGCGGGGTGGTTGCAGGAATTATATGCAGTACACATGGGCGACGGTCTTGAGTAGCCACTGATCTGATGTGATCCCCTCCAATGCGTGGGTAAAAGATGTTCGACGTCCCCCGACAGGGGAGACATGGGAGGGGACCTGTACTGCCGAGTCATTTGCTGGTGGGGGTAGGGGAGACTCTGGCTGCAGAGGTTCTCCCTCTACCCTTTCCACGTTCGAAATCCCAGCTGTTCAGGGAACTGGAATCCGCTGAAGGTACCGTGACTGAAAAACCAAGGGGTTCCTACCAACCCGCCCTGCCCCTGGGTGGACTTCCTGCGTAAGGACCAGTGGGTATTGAATGCCCCTCGCTGGACAGAAGGTTTGGCTGAGATCTGGTTGAGATTTGAGAGTATTGAGATTTTTTTTTTTTTTTTTTAGTGGTGTCCAGGGCCTCATCGACCGCCTTACCAAAAAGAGCAGAATCTTCTACTGGCTTATTGATGAGGGAAGCCTGAGTCTCTGGCTTGTACCCTGTATTTTTCAGCCAGGCGTGGTGCTTTAGAAGAGTCCCCTTTACGAGGATGCTTCCCGGTGTTTCAGTCGAAGCCAAAGTGTTTTTTAGGATATTCTGTGTTCATGGAGACCTTCAGTAACCACAGATAGGAGTTGGGTGCAGGCCGGCTCTGGGACGTTCTGGAGGCCCTCCTGTACGAGTCCTCATTGTACATCACCATAGCTTGCACGCAGCGTGGTGTTATTGGCGGTTGCAAAATGCAGCAGAGGGGGTGATCCATTTACCAAGAGCGTACAGCTTTTTGCAATCCTTGTCTGGAGGAGACTAAAGAGGATAGCGGTACTCCTGCCCTTTTCATGGTGGGAATAACAACCAGGGAAACCGGGACCGCTTGGCCTCTGATATACAGAGGGTGCCTGGTGGAATATCCTTCCAACTCATGGATTGACTGACCGAGTAAGTGATGGCGTCAACAAGGAGGGAGTCAGGCGTTTCTTCACTGAATTTTTGAGTGGAAATGCCTGGCTGACCAGGACCTTTTCCTTAAGAATGTCCTCCGCGAAGTCCGAGTCAGGGACGGCTTCCTGCCTGGTGATCTTAAAATGGTCAGCTGCCTTCTTGAGAAGGTTATTAAAAAGCATCTGGTCGGCAATAAGTGACAAGTCTCTGGGTTGAACAATGGGAGGAGTGTCCAAAAAAATGTCTGGGTCCGAGTCATGGGTAGTTTACCAAGTGCAAACGGGGTCCCTGTGTGGGTCCTGAGAGACGGGGTCTTGAGATGCCTGACCTGGGTCTGGAACATAGTAAACGTCCTGGTCAGGGTCATCCTGGTCGTCCTGGAACACATCAATGGGAGGTTCCTGTGGACGCTGTCCATCTGGGGATACAAACTGAGCACCAGGTGAAAGGAGCCTCAGGGACATGAGAGGAATAGGACAAGGATCCACAGACCTATGTAGTGTAAGGAGATCATCAAACTGGCCAGTGAAGTTGATAAACTCGACCATTATGTCCGTACATGCTTCAAATCTTTCCCTAGTCCACCCAGAGGAGGTGGACTCATCAGTGGGAGGGAAGGGCTGGGCAGCTGGAACAGGATTTTGCTGTAGGGCTTTAGAAAGAGTAGGAGAGTCCAGAGAATAACCTTCAGGTAAAGCAGAGGCCTTTTAAGGGACAGAACCGTGAGAACAGGCTTTAGAAAGCTTCTCGCGAAGCTTTGGAAACATTTTTGATAAATGGGCCTGTTTCAGCACCTCTTTCGACGCTACCACATTGAGGCCGATGATTTAATGGAAGCGCCCACTGAAGAAGACTACTTTGTGCCTTGCGCAGGCCGCGATGACAGGTGTGCAGAGGGCGCTCAAACACTAGGTTCAGGAGGCCCCAACAAAACTTTGATGGACCTGCGGACGTCTAAGGCTTTTTTTCGGTGGATCCGCCGCAGAAAGCATAGGGGGTTGTGTGCTTAGGAGGTGTAGCGTGTGTGCCCTTGTCGCTGGGATGAGTCTTCCGCAGAACACTGCTGACGGCATGCTTGTCTGGGACGGACACACAGGAACGCGCAGGTTCCACTGTTTGTCTGCGGCTTCTGAATCTGAGCCGCTGCTGCTGACAGACTCCTCGTCCGAGGTGCCGGTGGTAGAATGAATCTCGGCCTGCATAGCGTAGGCCGCCCACCGCTTAGTGCGCCTGTCTTAAGGTCTTATGCCAAAAAAGCTTTCAGACATTGCAACGCCGCTCATTGTGGTCAAGAGGGAGGCACCGATTGCACTGGCGATGGGTGTCTTTCCAGGGAAATTTCATATTGCAAGATGAGCAGAATTTAAAGGGCGTTTCTCCATAACTGAGTGAAACGGCAGCCAGACTGAAGGAAAAAGAAGGAGGGGCAAAGAAGAGGCATTCTCAGAAGAAAGTTAGTAATAACACGGCCCCACTCTCACTACTGTGAGGCCGGGCCGGAGGACCAAGGCTGCAAGGAAATCAGTCGCAGTCTCATCGGTAGAAGGACCGTCAGCAGGGCAGGATCAGCCATCGAGTAGCTGTCCAGGCAGTCGAAGAAGTAAGCGCGAGCCGCTTAAAGTAGTCAAGCAACTACATAGGCAGAAAAAAACAATCTGATGGGACCTCGACATGTGAAGGATTTTGGGTACACTACATGTAACATTAGGGATAGTGTTACAGTCACGGCCATGTCGACGTCCCTTTTTGATCTTCGAAAGAAAGATGCAGTACTCTGCGATTACCACTAGATGTCAGACTATATGCAGAGTATGTGATTCTAAGCAGATTCACAAGCATCAGAAAATATTATTTTTAGATTAGTGTAATATTGGGAGTAACTGTACCCGTCAACCAGCTTTTTTTACTCCTTAGAGTTAAGCCTGAATACTCTGCCATAGCTATCCATATGGAGTTTGGTCTATCTTTTGGTGAGGACACTTTTTTCCTTAGGATAGATGGTTGCACACCCCTCACCAGAGGGCTGGGGAATCTTCCGAACAATGACAACCACAAAAAAGAACGGTTACTATGAAGGGATATCAACCTTTCAAGTGCTTTACTTCGTGCACATAGCATTGCATGTGTGTGCCCCTTGATCTCTCTCCAATTTGCTTGAACATCTAACAGCTGGCCAGACTCTTTTGTAGTTTGTTTATTATTTGTATCACGCACCTAACCCTAAGGTAACTGGGCGCTGGAAAGCTTAACATGTTATAGACATAATTACATACATACAGGTACATCGGAGATCAACAGGTAGGTTGACCAAGGTTACAGATAGGTCTGGCAGTCGAAAACAGAGAAGGGCATAGCGATCAGAGCCATGAAGACAAAGTAAAGGTCCACTAACCGCCAGCGGCTAGTTGTTAGGCTTGTCAGTGAGCCAGATCTTTACTCTGGTTTTGAAAGCGCTGAAGGAAGGATCCATTCTAATAGAGGGGGGGAGGGAGTTCCAGGACTTGGCGGCTTGGACAGGGAAGCCGTCTCGTCCTGCTGTTTTTAGGTTAAACCTTGGAACTAGAAGGAAGTGTGTTTGGGAGGATCTGGTGGGTCGGGCTGGTTGGTGTTTGGCAAATTTGTCTGACAGATATTTAGGGGAAGAGTTAGACAGACATTTGTGGGTGATAGACAACGCGCAAAGTGATATTCTGTCGCACACTTGGAGCCAATTAGATTTCTGCCTAATGCTGGAGATGTGGCTGGATCTGGGAATGCTAAGTGCTGATTTTTAGGAGTTGTTTTGTAGGATTTGAAGTCTATTGAGATTTTGTTCAGAGGATCCTATGAATAGCGTATTGCAATAGTCTATATTGGAGAGCGCTAACGCTCTAGCTAATGTCATGCAACTAGTGGGGGACAAGTAAGATTAACAAGCATTGATAAGCTTGTTTGTGTAGGCTGTTGATGATGCAATAGAACTCACTTGTTTCTTTTAGGATAAGGTAGAATCGAGATAGACACTTAGAGTTTTTATCTCCTTAGCAACTTTGATCGGGTTCCCTTCAATGTTGAAGGACATTTACCGTGGGTCAAGCTTGTTAAGGCGAGCCAGCGTACCCACAATCAAGAGCTCGGGTTTTTTCATCATTAAGGCAGAGGCTGTGGCCAGCCATCCATGCCTGTGTTTCCAAATAGATATCGTTGATTAGCTTAGAGTCTGCTTCATAACAACCAGACAATGTCATGAGAACCTGGGTGTCATCAGCGTAATTCGTATAGATGACACCCATGTTGTCAAGGCGGTCGAAGAGGAGCTTCGTAAAAATGTTGTATAACGTTGTCGAGACGCATGAATCCTGGGGAACCCCACAATAGATCGGAATCAGGTCTGCTGAGGCAGTGGGCGAGAAGACTCTGGTAGTGCGATTGGATAAGAAAGACTTAATCCAATTGGATGCGTTGGTAGAGAAGGCCGCTGCTGTGGTCAAATGTTCAGTGAGAATCTGGTGATCGACCTGGTCAAATGCAGCTGAGAGGTCCAACAATAGGATCAGAAACTGGCCATCTCCCAGCTTAACCTCCATGCTGAATCTGTTGGCAGTCTTCATGACCATCAATGTGGCTTCAGAGCTGCCAGAAGCACGGAAACTGCTCTCCTGAACATCCGTGAGGACCTGCTTTTGAACCTCGACTCCAACACTCCGTGTGTTCTCATTCTGCTCGATCTCTCTTCTGCCTTTGACACTGTCAACCATGCCATCCTGCTCAACCGTCTCCGTGATAACCTGGGTATCACTGGTCAGGCTCTGGCGTGGCTGACCTCTTTCCTCTCCAATCGACCCTCCCAGGTCCACCTCGGGTCCTTCCTCTCTGACATCATTTTCTCCACCTGTGGTGTCCCCCAGGGATCTAATCTCTCCCCCTGGCTGTTCAACCAGTATCTGGCACTCCTTGCCCACCGCATCGCCGCTCTCTGCCCCAACTTTCATTGCTATGCGGACGATACCCAGCTCATTTTCAGGCTACCCTCGGCCTCCTCCTCTCCCTCCCTCATCTCTGACTGTCTGTCTGCTATCCAGGACTGGTGTTCCGCCAATGACCTCTGCCTTAATGCCAGTAAGACTGAGATTCTGCTCATCGGCACACCCACTCCCTCCTTCCATGCAGCTCTCTGGCCGGCCTCTCTTGGCCCTCTTCCTGCAAGGCAAAAAACCTCGGGGTTATCTTCGACTCCACACTCTCCTTCTCTCCTCATATATCTGACGTCGCTAAGAAGTCACACTACCAGCTGCACCTCCTCAGAGGTATTCTTCCCTTCCTCTCCTTCCCCCAGAAGCTCGCTGTCTCCCGAGACCTGGTTCTCTCAAAACTGGACTACTGTAACAGCCTCTATCTTAATCTGCCTGCCTCCCCACTCCGCCCTCTGCAACTCATCCAGAACAGAACTGCGAGACTTGTCCTTGGCCTCAAGCCCAGGGACCGTATCTTTCCAGGACTGAAATCTCTACACTGGCTCCCAGTGGCTGCGAGGATAAAGTTCAAAACCCTCTGCATTGTCCACAAGGCCTTCTGGGGCCTGGGGACTAAATACCTTCAACTCTCTCTTCCTAAATATCTTCCTTCCCGAGCCCTTCGCTCATCCGTCTCCAACTCCCTCAGGGTCAGCCGCTTCTCGAAGCAACGAGCTGAGGGTAGATCTCTCTCCGCGGCAGGGGCCTCCCTCTGGAACAGCCTTCCTGCCCCCCTGAAACTTGAGGAGAACCATCTCCGGTTCCGGAAGCACCTCAAAACCTTCCTCTTTGCTTCTGCTTTCCCTCTCCCTCTCCCCTGCTAATTCTTCGCTGAAACTGCACTGAATCTGCAACTGGGCCACTCTCATCGACCTCGGTCCTGGGCCCAGCCACTCTCCACTTGCACTGCCTCCCTGGCAACCCCTGCACTGCGGGACTGTCTCTGTATCCCTACAGCCCCCCCTTCCCAGCACTTGTTCTGCACTTACCTTGCACTTGCCACCAGCTGGCCCTTTTATTTATTTATTCTACTTACCTTGTACTGCACTTCCCCCCCTCCCCTTCCCCATGCACCTCTCCCCTCCCCCTCCTCCTGCACTTGCGCGATCTGAATGACACCTGGCCTAGTAGGATCGTTGTCTGTCTTCCCCTTGTTCCGCCCTCCCTGCCTCGTCGCGCCTTGCAACACTTATGTATAGGCGCGTTACAAATGCCTTATCATATCATATCATATCATATCATATCATGGCCAGTTTGCCTTTGTCTTTCGCCGCACACATCTGTATTTTCCGATCCAGAAGGACTGTCTCTGTGCCATGTCTGGGCCGGAATCCGGATTGTCGGAGACCAAGTAAATTATTTTCCTCCAGGTGTTTCTGGGTTTGCAGGTATGCAAATCTATCCAGAATTTTTAGAAGGAAGGGGAAGGTTGTGATTGGCCTGTAGTTTGATGGAATGGTAGGGATCAAAGTTGTTTTTCTTTTAAGAGAGGCATGACCCAAGCCTCCTTGCGATTGTTAGAGACAAGGCTGGGCGGGAAAGAGGCGTTTATCACTGTAGCGATGAAAGGGAACAGCTCTTTGGTGCCTTCCTTGATAATGGGAGCCAGGCACGGGTCTCCTTGACATCTTGAAGGCTTTAGACTTCTGATGATATCCTCCACTTCCTTAGGAGTGACCGGAGAGAAGGTAAATGGCGGGCACTGAGGGAGCTTATGCACAGGGGAGTGTTTAGGGGAGGAGCTGCTGAGTTCTTACTGAGTTCACCGAAAATAAACCATCCCTCTACACTTACAGCAGGTTACTTTAGTAGCATGACATCAATATAGTAGAACTAAAGCACATCAGGAAATAATGCACTGGATAAAATATATGTAGTAACACAAAACCTGGGCTTTTCCAGATCCTAAATTTACCTGCTCAATGTGAGTCACGTTCCGGATGCCGAAAGCAATTGTGTAGATGTCAAATGTATCATCCATGAATGGGAGTTCTTCTGCATTTCCCACCACCCAGGACAGGCCTAGCAAAAGAAAAAACAATGCATTTGTGCAAGAAGTATTTTTATAACCAGTGTGAAGATTGGCAATGTGGTGAGCACATAATGGTAGTCACACACGATCAATGAGGTACACAGGAATCAGAGGGTTAACAATGTATGCAGGGTCATAAGACTTGAGAAAACTAAGAATGACCAGCTGAGAAACAAATGAATGTGTTGGAGTAAAGGAATGAGATATTGTAGCTAGTTGTGGCTAAGTTAACAATCAGTATCACTATTTCTGTAATTTACAATGAATAGCTCACTAGACCTATTGGAGCAAGTAGGGTGGCATCAAAATCAAGATAAATTGTCTAAAAAATCAAATTTAAAAAAAGGCTAATGCACTGCTCAATGCTTTCAAGGCCTTTGATAATGTGGAGTAAAACCTACCAGAATTTGTATTATCTGAACATTTTGACTATCTAGGTAAAGGCCATAACTGCATCCAAACCACAGCTAACGAATAAACTGGGAACCGATCGCTCTAAGTCATACTGCGCTGTCATTAGGTGACACCAAAGAATTCAAAGATCCAATTCCCAATGTGTAGATTTTATTTTACTTTATTAATTGGATATATGAAAGGCACCTTATACAACAGGTGGTGTTTCAAAGCCCCACAAGACAACAAAAGGGGGGGGCACAACAAGGGAAAAAGATACGGTCCTACTAGGCCTTGTGACATTCGGATCGTGCAAGTGCAGAACAAGAAGTGCGAGGGGGAGAAGGAGAAGTACAGGTCAGTGCACAAATGCTAAGGTGGTAAGGGAAGATTGAAGGGGCAAAGTGCAGGTGTAACTGGGAGGCCCAAGGGCAAGTGGCATGGAAAGCAGTTAAGGCACCAGGAAAGGGGCTGGGGGGGGAGAAGAGGACTAGGACCCTATAGAACTCAGAAGGGAACCAGGAGCCAGTCATAGTTATGGGAGGAAGGAGCTTAGTAGGGAAGAGAGAAGGAGGAAGAGAAAACAAGGGTCTTGAGATGTTTACAGAACTTAAGGAGATCCGGCTCAAGTCTGAGAGGGTCAGGGAGACCATACTAGAGGGAGGCTCCTGCAGAGAAGAGACATCTACCGCCACTCTTTGTTTAGAGAAGCGACAGATTCGCAGAGAGTTGGAGCAAGCAGACCCAAGGGCTCTGGCAGGGAGGTATTTAGGGAGAGAGAGTTGGATGTAATGGGGTCCCAGGCCCCAGAAAGCCTTGTGGGTGATGCAGAGAGTCTTGAATTTGATCCTAACAGCAAGCGGGAGCCAGTGGAGAGAAATTAGGACTGGAGAGATGCAGTTCCTGGGCCTGAGGCCAAGAATAAGTCTTGCAGTCCTATTCTGGATTAGTTGAAGGGGACGAAGGAAGATTAAGGAAGAGGCTGTTACGGTAGTCGAGCTTAGAAAGGACCAGAGCGGCGGAGGAGAGGGAGGAGGAGGAGAGGCAAGCTTGAAGGAGAGCTGCATGTCGTCTGCATTACACTGGAAGACAGAGAAAGAAGAGAAGAGATCAGATGGGCCAAAGGGGCAATGTTGATATTGAAAAGCGAGAGGATAGAGCATTGAGGGACGTCGCAGGTGGAGAGTGTGATAGTGGAGAGAAAAGGGCCCAGTTGGACCTGGGAAGGCCTGTTGTCGAGGAAGGTGAACCAGTTCAGAGCCAGACCTGTGGTGCCAAGGGTATCACAGAGCCAATTAATCAGGGTGGCATGACTGACGGTATCAAAAGCGGAGGAAAAATCCAGGAGGATAAGATCGGAAGGAGGGTTAGAGTCCAGATTAGAGAGCAAGTCGTCACAGGTGTTCAGTAGAGCAGTTTCCGTGCCTCTGGCAGCTCTGAAGCCAGACTGGTGGTTGTGGAGACAGCCAACAGAATTGGAGTGTTGGGTCAGTTGGGAGGGCAAGCTTTGAAGGAGTTTGCCCAGGAAGGGGGTAATAGAGACAGGGTGATAGTTAGCAGGGCAGGATGGATCAGAAGAGGGCTTTTTAAGGAGGAGATGCACAAAGGAGTGTGGAAGGGGTTGAGGGAGGGAGCCAGTGCCAAAGGAGTGGTTACAGATATCAGCCAAGGAAGGCGCGAGGGAGGCAATGTTGTCCTTGAAAGTTCTGGAGGAGAAGGAGAGCACCTGTTTGGAGGAGACTTTCATAGATATGACTAGTCTAGAGACCTCATCCGGTACTATGGGAGAGAAGGAGGAAGGGAAGGGGAGAGAGGAGTCAAGGGAGGCAAGATAGCTGGGGAGGAAGGAGGGTAGAGAAGAGAGAATACTGCAGATGAGGCATTCAAAAGGAGGAGCATGACTGAGTGGGAATGATAGAGGCAGGGATCCAGTCAGGGAAGATCAAGTCTACTCCGCCTCCTGAACGGTTTGGCCTAGGCTTGGAGAGGATCTTGAAATCCTCAGGCAGGAGTGTGTCAAAAGCAGTGACAGCTGGCAGTGAACCATGTTTCAGTGATGGCGAGAAAATCGAGGTCAAAGTCTTCGACGAGGAGGCGGATATTAGAAGCATGTTTGACTGCAGAGCGAGAGTTGAGGGTTGCACGGTGGACCTGGTTACCACCTTTGAAGGTCTTCCAAGGCGGGGGTACAGGGACGTGGTACGCCCATTGGAGGTGAAAGGGAAGCGGGGTGGGTGCCAGAGGAGTGGAGGGAGAAGGGTGGAAATTGAGGAGAGATGGAAGACGCCTGTCAAGAAGAAAAAGTTTGTGCTGAGAGCCCTGGGCCGTGACATTGCCATTGTGATAGACATTAATGATGCACCCAGAGGATGAGAAACCCACCAAGAAGACTTCCCATCTGGTGCCACCATTATTGGGTGACGAGCAGAAGGGAGAGAGGACAGAGACCATATGTGCTCCAAAGGTCCGGGAAGAGAGCAGAAAAGAGGATGTCTGTGGCAGTCTGCCTGGAAGAAACATTGACATAGGTGTCAGCGATGGGCAGGCCTGGGTTGGAGTCCAGGAGATTCTTTTTGAACTTCTTTCTTCCAGGCTTCAAGAGGGAGGAGGGATAAGTGATAGAGTAACAGAGTAAATAGGTTAGATGTAGAGCATCATGGGTGGAGGGAGAAAGCAAAGAGATGGAAGGAAAGAGAGGGGGAGTGGAGCGCTGCACAAGCACAAAGAACTCACCAGGCGGCCTAGTAGCAGACAGATGACGTGAAAAAGAAGCAGGCAGTGTCTTTTTTGGCCTCTTCAGGGCCACACATTCAGTCAGGGCCTCCTTCCACCGAAGCAGATGCAAAGATGCAGCAGGTGGTGGCATTATGTAATAGAGTTAAAGATGCCTTTAGGTGGGTAGATTCCTCTTCCGGTTCACGCCTCAAGGACGGGAGTAGAGTTTGACCGAAATGTCCACTGCACACAGTATGTTAAGCAGCATTGATTGGAATGAGACCAGTTCGCCCACGGAGGAGGCAAATAGGCAGGAGAAGCAAGCAGGGCAGGCCACCACTCAGTGAGGCCAAAAAGGATTAGTACAATGAAATTGGATATCTTTAGTAGGAATACAAGAAAAGGGGAAACAGGGGCTCACAGATCAGCTCCAGAAGAGAAAAGCAGCAGCAGAAAGGAAAGCCAGACATACAGGTGCAGGCTCGGGCGAGATAGGGCCCAAATTTCACTGGTGAAACACTCCTTCGTTTATGCACAACAGTGCTGGAGCTGTGGTCAGTGGAGAACGGCCACCAAAAAAATTATGAATAAGGAATGATGAGCAAAGGAAAGCCCAACACTTGTGGAAGCCGGCAAAGGCGTGTGAGGGCCCAACAGAAGGCCATGGTGAAGCACATCTTACTTTATAGGCCAAGGCTAGTGCAGCGGTTGGTGCAGAAATGCTGCCACCATGTTGTCGGCCAGGTGAATGCAGACAAAAGAAGGGCTCAATATACATGGGTGCAAGCAAGGGCATGAGGGGTCAAAACGCAAGGCCAAAGGTGAATTTGTATTTGTATTTTATTTATTTGTATAGCGCACCAGGCCCAGGGGCAACCGGGCGCATCACTTAGAGATCTTGCGCCCTTTATCGCCAAGCTCATCAATGCCTCCTTCAGGTCAAACCTAGTACCCAACAACCTCAAACAATCCTGGGTACTCCCCTTGCTCAAAAAACAAACACTTGACCCTGCCATACCAACCAACTACAGACCTATAACCACCGTCCCCTTCCTATTAAAAATCATAGACAGAGTAGCCTACTTGCAAATACAGGACTACCTGGAAACCAACTATCTATTAGGCTCACGCCAATTGGGCTTCCGCCCCCTTCATGGCACCGAAACAGCCCTGATAGACCTCAAGACCAAAATGGGTGAGCTGAAGGACAATGGAAAATCAGCTATGCTACTCCTCCTTGACCTATCAGCGGCCTTTGACTTGGTAGATCATGCTGTTTTATGCAATCACCTCAGCTCAGCCGCCCATTTCTCAAGCAACGCCATATCCTGGGTGCAATCCTTCCTTGCCAACCGTACAATGAGAGTCTCCCCCCCACCCCCCTAGCTGCCGCCGATCCCATACAAGTCTCCTGCGACGTCCCCCAAGGATCCTGTGTATCTCCTACGATGTACAACATCTTTACCAAGCCCTTATTCGACAAGTTGGACAGACTGGGTGTTATCTACACAAATTATGCTGATGACACTCCGATCCTCATCCCCCTTTTGGGCAACTATGCAGAAGAATCGGCCTTGGTAAACAAGATATATCTCTTCATTCAGGCATGGATGGCATCCCATGGCCTCTGCCTGAATGACGACAAAACGGAGCTGCTAATCCTTGGCACAGAGACAGCAATTAAAAAACCTGACCCCAACTATACCTCTTTTAACATCGACAACAATGTCATTAAAGTGATGCCTGCAGTCAAAACCCTTGGGGTGTATCTTGACTCAGCATTCACTTTCAAGAAGCAAATCAATACCCTAGCATCCTCCACAGCGTACACCTGTAAATTAATCCGAGCGTGCAGACCTTTCCTATCCGAGTCCAGCTGCATCACACTGGCTAATGCACTAATCATATCCAGATTGGACTATTGCAACACTCTGTATGCAGGATCAAACAAATACATCCTCGATAAACTACAAACTCTCCAAAATAACGCTTTAAGAGCAGCCTTAAACATCCCATCCAGAAATCATATATCCGCCGCCAGAAGAAACATCCACTGGTTAAAAATTAAGGACAGGATTACCCTAAAAACCCTCTCCCTCACATCCAAATGCCTCAACAACATAGCTCCTCCTTACCTGACAGAAAGAATTACCAAGAGATTGTCTAACCGTCCAACTAGAAGGGCCAGCGTAGACACCTTAATGGTGCCCAGATACAAAAAAGTACTGCCGGCGGCTCCAGCTTTCCGGTCATAGCAGCCCAAACCTGGAACAGACTCCCTGCCAATCTCAGAACTGACCAACCCTACCCAAGCTTCAGACGCCAGGCCCTCACCTGGCTACGTACTAACGACACATAACCTGACTGAACAACCTGCCCTCCTGACTATGCCTTCTATGCTCACCCGCTTGCCTCGTGCTTATCTCATCTTGCCTTAATGTTTTCACCTTACCTACATTTGTAAATATATGTCTCAACTGTTTTTACTTATGTATCACCTTGTAACCAAGTTCTCAAGTATTCTTGTAATATCTGCGCCCTTCTACCTTCGGGTTTGGTTTTGCGCTATATCAAATAAACAAACAAACAAACAAAGCATGAAAAAGCAGACAAAGCAATATTTACAAAGTTAACAGGTATAATAACAATAAAAGGACAAGCAGATTGTATTTACAAGGGTACAGCTATGTACAAGTTAAGGAGTGAGCCCAACACTAGGTGTCTTGGCCGGTCAACCAAGCTTTGGTAAGGTGTTTGAATCTCAGGAAGGAGGGTTCTGCTCTAAGCTCATTAGGAAGCGTGTTCCATAATTTAGCTGCCATAATAGGGAAGCTGGTTCCACCTGATCTTTGGAGATTGAAACGTGGAACAACAAGGCAGTTTGATTGTGCCATTCTACGAGGTCTAGTGGAGTTGTGGAGGGCAAATCGGTTGGCCAGGTAACAGGGAGCTTGGTTATGAAGGCATTTGTGGGTATGAGCCAGAGTTTTCGGTGTGGGATAGATAGCCAGTGAATGTTGCGTCTAGTGTCGGATATGTGTTGGCGCCTGGGAATGTTGAGGGCAGCTCTAATAGCATTGTTTTGGACAATTTGAAGCTTATTTAGGTTGCAACGATCGGTGCTTAGGTAAAGTGCATTGCAGTAATCAATCTTGGATAATACAAGGGTCCTAGCCAGGGTAACACAATTGGCTGCAGAGAAAAGGGCGGCAGGCTGTAATAAGCTTGCAGGTATATGCCGCTACGGACGAGACTGAGTTAGTTCGTCTGGCCAGGGATAGAGTCGAGTCAATGTAGATGCCTAGGGTTTTTGTGTCCTTAGCGGTTAGGATAGTATTCCCATCGATGATGAAAGACTTAAACACAGAGTCAAGTTTGATAAGTTTTTGTGGCGAACCAAGAATAAGGAGCTCTGTCTTTTCATCATTTAGACAGAGTCCGTGTTGTGCCATCCACGCTTGGATGACCTGGTAGAAGGCATTGATAGTGAGGGAGTCAGCCCTTAGTTTCAAGCACAAAGCAGAAATGTCGTCTCACGTTGCAGGTAGGCCGAATGCTGATCAGAGAGATGAAACAAGCACACACAGGAGCCGCTGCCACAGGGGAGAAAGTGACTGCAACGGGGCGTGCATCCCCAACAACGGGCGTGCATCAACAACAATTGAACCTTGTATATTTTTAACTAATTGTGTCCCATGTATATTCTGTAATTATCTGTGTCCTATGACCTCACTGTATTTTCTACTGTACATTCTGCCATTATGTAACCTGTAACGTGATTGACCTTTCTCGAATTTGTATACTTTGTAATAACTGTATTTTATATTGCACGCTATGCTCTGATGTAACCTGTAAGCTTTGCATTTTCTTGCCTCTGCGCCCTGCTACCCCTGGGTCTGGCGCACATAAAAAGTGAATAAAACAAACAAACAATGCAGCAAGTGATTGCTACGTGAAACTGAAATTAGAGCCTTACTTGGGAAAAGGCGAGTGTAGATGCCTCAGGATTACGTTGGACGAACATCTGTAGCGCCAATTAATTAGCCGGAGCGATCAAGGACTAGGAGCTATGGTCCAGAAGCAGGAACCACTGAGCCGCCAAATGCCCAAACATAAAACACTCTCAACACCGAAGGGAGAAGAAAAGGGTTGGGCCTCAGGATGATGGAAAGGGGAGAGACTCCCAGGCCCAGGAGCTCCAACGAATTCTGCCCCACACAAAACACACTGTCGCAGATACGTAGCTTGATTAAAATTGGATGACTAGCAAAGTAGCTTCCAAATAGAGCGCCACTGCTGAATTAATGCACATAAATTGGTTATACATGCATGGTCACAAGTCAGAACTTATGATGTTGGGAAAAATTGAATAAGTGCCTTTGAGTGGCCTTCACTAAACCAGTTACAGCATATTGGCAATCCAGGAAATAATGTTGGACATCTTAATCTTCTGGTTTTCTCTGACACGTTGGTCAACAGTTAAAGCTCATTTGCAAAGTTCACTGAGCCTATGCCAGGAATACAAAACTGGTGCAACATTCACTTTTTAGAGACTAGGTTTTGCTGTAAGTTTATTCAGACCTTCCTACAAAATCCATTAAAAAAGAAATCTGATCCACAAGTTACTTTTCTTTTAAAAACATTGCAGGTGAAGAATGTGTCCTAGAATATTATTTTGAATTAAAAAGTAAGGTGGAGGTGGGAGAGCCTAGGTGGTCAGATTGGGCGGGCCTTGCAGGGCAGCAGAAATCTCTGCCTGCAGTGCACCACTGTAATTCAGAATGTGGGCATTTGGGATAAACTTCCTTAAAAGTGTACATTTGGCTTAATTTAACACTTATATCTCATAATCTTTTTATTTATAGTGTTCTTTAATAATCCATGTAGACATTCAAACCCTATTCAGACCATTGCTTAAAGCAAGATATGGTTTCCAGTTATATTTACTTTGCAAAACATTCATACAAGTCATTGTTGCATGCTGTTTTTCATATTACATTTTTCTAAGTTACCCAAAAATCTTTACCCAGCTCAAAATGTATTAATAGGAACGAGCAAGGCACTAAGCATTTAGATCATAGTTTGACAATGATGCAACAAACAAAACAAAAAAATAATACTAAAAAATAAAAAAGGTCTCATTTATGAACATGGTTACCTTTCCAGTTTTGAAGTATAAAAAAAAAAAAGCCGTTACCTCCATTTATTTATATATAGGAGGAACAAAGCTCTTTTGATCACAAAAGAACCTACAATAGATAAGAAATCAGATTTGATGGGAAGCTGTGAGCTTCTTACAATGGGGTGAGTTTGAGGGACATGGACATTCTGACGAGGTTGTGGAGGGGAGTAAATGGAACAGTCACCGGGGACTCTACATAAGTGGACATGCATAGATTAAGGACAATTAACATTGGACATTTTTAAGTGCAGGTAGGAGGCACGGCCAGCTGTGCTTGGGATGCGACCATGATAAGTGTTCGTGTGGAAGCAGGGGAAGGGAGGGACAGAGGTGAGGGGAGGTTTTTAGCTAGCAGGCAGATGAGAGGTAGGTTAAGAGGGTAACTCTGAGGCAAGGAGGTAGGATTTTATTTTGGTTTTGGACAAATCCTCGTGGACTGTTTTTCGGATGTCAAGGGGAAGAGAAATCCATGAGGGTGCAGCAAGAAGAGCGAAAGAATGCAAGCGAGAGAAAGCACAGGGAGGGCAAGGAGCCACAAGGGTAATCAGGGAGGCAGAGCAGCGATTACGAGAAGGCTTGTATAGTTGGATAGATACAATGGTGGCTTACTGTGGATAGATTTGTGAACCAGGAGAAGAAATTTTAATCTGGCCCAGTTTTGCATCGTCAGCCATCCAGTCGATTGACGGTACAAGGAAGAAGGTGTGTAGTGAGGATTTCAATAAGTCCTGGTAGCGAAGTTTATTTATCTTGTCGAGAGGACAGAAAGCATAGTTGGGGAGACCAAAGAGGATGGTGGCACAGTAGTCCAGTTTAGAGAAGACAGGAGATGCTTGGCGTTGTTGAAAGGAACCTTTCAAAAGCGTCAGCCTTTAGGGCAGGGACACACCAGGAAGGAAAAATGAACACAGCAGTCTTGAGGTTGGCGAGTCTGCCATTAGTCAGCCAGAGATTGGAGGCGGTAGTAATCTGTTGTGGACTATCTTCTAATGCATGGTGGTTCAGTGAAAGGCTTATGCATGAAAGCCGGTCTTCGCCGGTCCTCGCCGAACTTGCCGCGGGTGCCCCGCACTGGTAACTGCAGAGGGAATCAGTGATTCCCTTTGATTGCTGCACGAAAACACCCTTTCCCCTGGGCTCACACTTGTTCGTCGGCACCATGGGCCAATCCAGTATTCTCGACCTCCTTATTGCATGCCAGAGCATGCTTGGGGATAGTCTCCCGCTACCTGGATCAAAGGCCTGATACACGGCACGTCCCCCAACCGCCACATGAAAATGCTCCACCCTCAATAAATACAAACCTTTTAGCTAGCTCTCCTCCAGATAATCATTGGGTGCCACCAAATAAATGCTGCTTGATGGCCTCACCTCAAATACATGATCTGCCCAGCAAGACGCCAGTCAGATCAAAAGCAGACGATAAAACACTTAAAGCAGAGCTGCTGAACACATGCTCCCTAAATAAACATACCCTCGACATCAAGTCTCTCTCCCTTTCTAACCCATCTAGCCACTGCACTGAGTGTGAGATCCTGCATATTAAACTCACTCCAACAGCTTGCATTTGCATAATGTTTGTCCTAATTCACCACCCTCATGCCACTATGGAGCTCTTTAACAAGGAAATACTGCATATTCTTGCAGACCTCAAGGGGCAAATAGTGCTACCCTATACCTGGGAGACCTCAATCGCTGGTGAGGGGACCCATCCAATATGATATGGCATTTTTAACGGGCCTATACACAAAGTGTTTCAAGGTGCGATGAGGCAAGGGAGGGGGAACAGAGGGAAGACAAAGAAAACGATCTTACTAGGCCAGAGGACATTGAGATTGCGCAAGTGCAGATGAGGGGGCGAAGGGAAAGTTCAGGGGGGCGAGGGGGAAGAGGGAGGGTGCAGTGCAATATATGGGATCAACATTAAAGAATAAATGAAACAATAGGTAAAAGTGCGGCCAGCTTGTGGCAAGTGCAGGGGTAAGTGCCATCGTACTTGAATCCAACCTAAATGACATCGACTACCATGTCCTAAACTCTGACCCTACAAATGCCAAAGGGAACGTCTTGGACTGGATTGTTTCACGAAATCTTACAGCCCAGGTTACTAACACCACCCTCTGCATCGGATCAGACCACTTACTGGTCAATTTTGATATTTGCCTTCCTACACCCCCTTCCAAGCCATTAAATCCCCTTTAAACAATTACTAATCGCAACCTAAAGAAAATCTCAACCCCCGACCTCAATGAATGTATCGCGAATATCATATCATGTCATCAACTCTGGAGACAGACTCCCCTGGTATGCTAATTGAGGTTTTTAACACAAAACTCACTCTGCTCTTGGATAAG
This sequence comes from Ambystoma mexicanum, assembly GCF_040938575.1. Lineage (NCBI taxonomy): Eukaryota > Metazoa > Chordata > Amphibia > Caudata > Ambystomatidae > Ambystoma > Ambystoma mexicanum. Next base: position 1,541,940,371 of record NC_090932.1, read on the forward strand.
CTTGCTCCTCTTAAGTCGAGAACCGCCTGGGATAACTGCAACCATTAATCATGGATTTCACCCGAGCTTAGATCTTTAAAAACCGACAAGAGCACAGTGGTGTTGGCTTAAAAGCCCCACATCTGACAACACAAATACATGGAAGACTCTTGAAAAAACCTATAAGAACCTTATCATAGAAACAAAAAAGAACACTTACAATCTACAAATTGCAGTAGCTAATAATCCCAAGAAGCTGTTCGAGATGTTAAAGCTTCTCGAAAAGCCCAAAGCACAATCAACACCATTCACACCCACTAATGCAGATTGCTCCAGAATACAGAACGCCTTTCAAGCAAAAAATCCTTAAAGGTAGGGGCAAAATCGAATCTCAGATTGTTGCACTTCCAAATCTACCGAGTGCACTCCTTTAAGGACCCTTGGCCCCGCCTCCCCACCACCAGCACTCCGAGAGGATCGCTCTCCCTTTAGCTTTTCGCAAGGGTCCAACTCCGACCTGTTGCCCATTTTCGGTACCATGCTCCCGACAAATGGACCAGATAACTTAATACCCCCAAAAATGATCCAGGAAAACAAGGACATTTTCACCCCATTCCTAGCATGCTTTATCAACGCCTCTTTCCGGACTCGCGTAGTGCCAGCCGGCATCAAAAACGTCCCAGTGACCCCCCCTCCTGGAAAAGCCAGGTCTGGATCCTATCAATGCAGCTAACCTAAGACCCATTACAAACTACACCTTTTTCTTGAATATCCTAGAAAAAGTAGCTACCTGCCAGATCCAGACTCACATGGAATCCATGAATATTCTACACCCAAGGCAGTCTGGTTTTCGCCCTGCATAAAGCCCTTATTGATCTACAGAGCCAGGTGCGAAGCATCATGGATCGAGGAAAATCCGGCATTCTAATCCTATTGGACTTATCCACCACGTTCAATTTACTAGAACATGAATGGCTCCTTCACATCATAAAGGACACCTGTCACTGCTCGGTATTAGCTTGCAAATGGATACACTCCTTCCTGACTGTAAGACAATCAATAGTCTGATGTCGGCAATGCCACCACGGATCCCATCCTCTGCACCTGTGGGGTGCTTCAAGGAGCTTGCATGTCCCCCATCTTGTTTAACCTATACATCCTATTCCTATGTAGCCTCTTAGAAGAATCAGGGGTCTTTTGGACCAACTATGCTGACAACACTCAGCTTGTAATGGAGATTTTGGGGGATTACGCATCCGATAGCCTACTCCTCCAAAACATCTACAACCAAGTAGACACTTGAATGGCGGAGAACTGGATGTGCCTCAATAAGGGCAATACTGAACTCCTTATATTTGGCTCTTTGCAAGCCAGGGCGAAAATCTAACCACCATCAGTCCTTCTCCATTCAGGACTGCAGCAATGCAGTTAAGAAGAAAATTAGAACCCTCAGTGTACAAACCGACTACACACTGAGCTCAGAATCCCATGTGAACCTAGTTGCCAAAAACTGTGCGTACCATCTAAAATTACTTATGAACATTCACCCTTATCTCAACGAGGACAATTCAGCAGCTATTGCCCAGGTAACTGCCCTATCGAGAATAGACTATTGTAATGCGTTTCTTGTGGGGGCCGATAAAATAAAGCATCAAGCGCCTCCAAACCATTCAAAATGATGCAGTCCGGATCGTTAAAAAGGTCCCAAGAAGATGTCATATCTCAACCCAACCGACAGGAATTACACTGGCTACCGGTCGCGGCCAGATGTCAATTCAAAGCTGCAACCTTACTCCATATGTGTCTGCATGGGAAATCTCTGAGCTACCTGAAGTCAATCATTTCCTGGTACGAATCTCTACCTTCTTTAAGATCAGCTAATAGCGGTCTTGTTGCTTGCACGCCGTCTAAGAAATCAAAAGGGCTGGGTAGATCATTTGCAAACTGCGCATCTAAAATTTGGAATGGTCTCCCGAAATCCCTGCGATCCAACTGAAAACCCTCCTCTTCGCCTCGAAGAACCAGACTGATCTCCCTTTTCCTGTACCTCTCTGTTGGCTTCTGCGTTTGTGTGCGCCCTGATGCCTGCGGGCTACGGTGCGGTATAAACAAATAAAAAAATTGCCAAGCAAGCTCGCAAATTACATATCAGTGTACAGGGAGAAATAGATCATAAGGTACATTGCGGATGACCGATTCAGAAGTCCACTTGTGGAAGGAAGTACTCAGAGTCCAACATCTGATATATGAGAGGTGTTAGAATTTGCTTTAGGTGTCTTGACAGTTTGGATGCATCATTGCCAGTGGGTGAGGCCATTTAGACATTTAAATGATTATGTATAGAAGGACGACCCCCTGGGAATGTGCGAGTCTGCACCACTGCACGGTGAAGATGGGGAATCTTCGGGATCCTACAGAAACCAAGGGACTTGGTCTCAGATTCAAGGTGCAAAGGAAGGGTTTTCCAGAGAGCGGAGCCCTGAGTGCATTAATACAGAAGGAAAAGCTAGTGCATCAAGCAATGTTCTAGCTGTGCAACCATAGCAAGGTGAAAAGAAGCTAAAAACGGCAGGAAGTCTCATTGTAAAAATGGACAGGGGCAGCACAAAGCAAATCTGGAGAAAGCATACCACTCACTGTCAACCCACTCTCCCGAACCGTTTTTGGGTACGACCAGAATGTTTGTTCCTGGGACCAGAGCAGTCTGATCAGTTGGTGAACAGAGCTATGTTATTAGGTTCGACATAACACAACTGCTGCCAGTTTCATACTGTTGGTGCTCTGGGACTTGCATGTAATGGTTTAGATTTGACTGGTGCAGTGGTATTAAAACTTTTTAATACCAAGTCTGCCCTTGAGAAAAAATATTGTTTCTGGGCCCTCCCACCTAGGGGTTGACTGCCTCCCTCACCCCTTTAAGGGTTCCAAAGGATGTCTGGGGTGGTGGGCTCTTTTAAATATAAGCAGATTACCTACTGCTAAAAACACTCATCTTAACCCATTTTTCAAGAGTCTGGCTGCCCCCAGACATCCTTCAGGCCCCACTTGGGAGTTGGGGGGTGGGGGTATCCCCCAAGTTTGAAGACTATATGACTAGTGGGAGCAATGCAAAACTGCTTTTCTGTTTTGATGTGTGCAGATAGTAAGGAAACAGGACGTTTCCTGGTAAAGTTCCAGGTGTTATTGGTGTGTCGTGCATTGGGATGTGGCCTGGGTGTACCTTGAGCTACACATACATGTTTATCACTCGTTTGAGTGCTGTGCTGGTTATTGTCTTTGCTGTGAGTGTCGGTTTGTGAGATTTACAGGGATGTGATGTTGGTTAGGACATGTGGGGGGATTAGAAGGACACAGAGGCTGTGAAGACATTTTAAGCATGATATGTATTCTAAAGTAAATAAGGCCCAACTCTCCCAATATCTATGGGGTGTTCCAGACTTATTTTACCAACCAAGATGCTCATCAGTCAGGATGAATGTCCAAAAGCAAGTCTGTCCACTGTCCAAATAAAACCCTACCAGTAATGTAACTAAATTAAGGACAGGAGATTGACTCCCTTATCCTGGTTGCTGTGTTTTGTCACAGGGTTTTCTGTGTTCTTTCTTTCGACTCAATAGACCACACGCAAATAGTCTCTTGTTATCTTCTGGATAAAATCTTGAAGGGGACTGATGGTTTCCTCCCCTCTTTTATGCAAACAATCTTACTTTTGTATAAGATTCTAGCATCGCTTCCCAAAGTGCTTTTTCGTGTAGGAGTTTTGACTTCCTTGTCTCCTGGGTGTGTGTTTCCCAAATGTCTTTATTGTGTTCTCCTTCTCATCTTCGGGATCTGGGTTGACTTTTCCCTTCTCCCAAGGCAACGAGTTTTTAACTATACTCCTCTCTCAATTTGTGTATTTCATGTAGCTCTGCCATTCATGAACATGGCTCTCATTTGGCTTATTGACAATACTTTTCTCATTAGCACTGGGACGATTTTTGTTCTGAGTTGTAATGAGTTCCCAAATGTCCTGTAATTCTGTTTCCCTGCATTATCTTCTATTCCACCAGTACCGGTAATGCCTTGGACTCTCCTTCTGCTTCTTGGCTCCAGGGCAACTTCTCGCGCCGTCTGGTTCGTGTTCGATTTTGTTCTAGTCTTCCGAACCAAACTTGCAGTGTATATCGGGTCAGGAGTGATTTTCTCCCGTCAGTGGTATCGGCATTGTTCTACGTGGTCACGTCAGTATCAAACTCTCTCTTCAATCGTGTTGTTTTCTCTTCAGGTTCTCATACACCGGTCTGCTGGCGTCTTTGGCTCTGCATCAGGGCTAGACTGGCTTACGCAGGCTCTGCTTTCTGTGAGAACTATGCCTCCTTCCGCTCTGCTATGCACAGGTGGCATCCCTTGGTTCTCTCTGCTTTCTAGCTTCTCTCAGCTTTTCGACCCCTCTCGCCATCGCTCACTCTCGTTTGTCATATCATCCCTTTTCAGTAACCTTGGCACAGTCCATTGGAGGGACTGATTTAAAAGGGATAGTCTTAGTTTCCTGTTGTGGATAGCAATAGTTCACTTCATCTTTATGGAATTGATAATGTTCCATTATGTCAGACAAACCATTCCTTCAACAAATCCATGTAGGCCATCCCTTTGAGGACATGAGGGAGTTCCTCACGGGATTGAGAGTCCTCGTCTGCAAGGGTGGCCCCTATGAAGTGTGTTCCAGAGAGGGATCAAATTCCTAGCCTCATCACAGATAGGAGACTGAAAATGGCTAATAGGATGCAGTGTAAATACCAAACACAAATCATGAGCATAATATCAGAGAGTATAATCAAAGAAGCACCATATCAATGAGGAAGAAAGGGGTAATGCATCAATCTAGAGGGCGGGGGAGACATTACTGGCGGCAATAGTATAAAGAGCAGCAGAGATGCCGTGGCACAGTCAAAGTTCTAAAAAGCAGCACCAGGTTCTTTTCGAACGTTGTCCACATGCAAAAAATAAAAGCTGCAATAAATCTCACAATGTGAAAAATATAAGGTGCATAATAAAAACAGCAGAGGCTAAGTAAACAGCAGCAACACTTTTGTCGAAAGCATGATGGTTGGGCCCACCAGGCTGTGCTTTCCATGCATTGTATAATTTGGATGCAATCCAATCTCACCACTATGAAGTGGTGGTGTTGAGGGACAGTAGCAGCAGTGCAATCGGTCGCTCACCTTCAGCTGTACCAAGTCGAAGGGCTTTCTGTTTCCCGACCTTCAACATCTCCTTGTTTATGTCACAGATGACAGCGTGGGAGCCTCTCGGTGATCCTTCATCTGTTTGCTGGTAACTCTTTGCAATTTCCTGCCACGACAAATTCTGCTTCGACTTAATCTCCTGACGGAGTTGGTGCTCCTGCTGCGAACGCACATAATCAATGAAGCGAACTGCAATGTCACCTGGGGGATATTAAGAGAAGGAAATGGAAAAGTGAGCAAATGACAGAGTGCACCCTGTAGTGTCTTACTTCCTATAGGCAGGTATGGCCCGGGGGCAAGCTGTGCTGTACCTGAACTTCGCTGAAACTCCTGAATAGCAGGAACCAGTTTTGTATATTTTCTCACCACCAGGCTTTTAAATCTAGGTTGTAGTTATTAATAGCAACAGTGGACAGTCACGTTATCCATATTCACATACAGCAGAAAGGGAACAAAAAAACGAAAACCCACCCAAATTATTTCAGCGTCTCCACCATACATTATTGTGTGGAAAATAATGTAGGTAGTGCATACCACAAAAAAGCATCACATTTTTAGAAAAATAGATATTATTCACTCTGTGTTGAACATGCATATTTGGTTGTGTCTTTAACATCATCGACAGTGTGCATTATGCCTAGTTAGCACATCTCTGCAGGTTACCAGCAAACTCACTGCCGTGTTACATTGTACCCAGTTATTAAAATACCTCATGCCCCACTTAACAGATCATTGCCAACGTTCCCTGTATCTAGATGGCATATCATTGAAGATGTCCCGTCTATCGACTTAGCACATCATTGCTAGTTTCCATTATGTTCACGAAGGTCAATTTCCAGTTTGCGTTAGGCTCCAGTCCCACATCATCGCCAGTTTCCATTATGTTCAGTTAGCAAATCAATGCCCGGCTTTAACTTCCCCCGCCAATTAGATGTTCCCTTCTGGTGCCATAATGAAAGGAGACCAATGCTCTGCATGGTGGTCTCGGCCCTTGTAAGGCAGCGGGCTGCAACTAGCAACGGACACAGCAAACTGCACTATCCTTGCTTCTGGAGCAGTGACACGGTTTTCACTGCTTGTAGTGCCAGTGAACAATAGAGCAATGTCAGGATTTGCATTGTTGAAAGCAGCTGGACATTTCTGATATTTGCACCAGCACTTTGAGCAAATCGGGTTAGTGCATCTACAGCTGCTAATTAAGACACAGTAAAATGACCAAATTTGGCTGGTTTTAGCCATAGTGCCATGACAACTTGGCTCGAACTAGCACAAGTGTGGTAATTGCGCCAGACCAAACACCCATGCAAATCCTTTAAATGCACCAGTGCAGACATAACAAATATGGCCACTGTGCTGGCTCCACACCGGCATGCCATGCCCATCATACAAGTAATAGCAGATGTGAACTTCCAGCAATCCGGTATAGTTCCCATTTGGACTTGAAATGTTGAGAGGTCATCAAATGTAATTTCATGATGGATCATGAAGCGGGAGGGCGTGACTTGACATTCCCAATAACATCCCAGTTTACCCAATCTTGCATAGTGCATCGAAATCGTTAAACCAGCCTTAAGTATCACAGAAAGCCAGACATGTTGAAGAAAGCCTGTGTCTGCGGAGTTCTAAGTGAAAAGTCACCACAAACATCCTTAGGCCTTGTAGAACATAATGGCAGACAGTGCATGGGATCCATCCAAACGATATACTGCAGGAAGAAAATGGAGTACTTGCCATTCCACAAGGGTACAACAAATAGCTGCTCCGCAAAGAAATCTTACCCGTCCCTCCAGCAACATCCAGGAGCTGGGTGCCAGGATAAGGATTCATCTGCCGCAGGAGGACGTCTTTCCACAGCCGGTGCACGCCAAAACTCATCGCGTCATTCATGAGATCGTATTTCTTGGCAACGCTTTCAAACACTTGGTAAACTAAACAACAAAAGAAAACAAAAAACATTGCACCACTTATTTGAACTTCATTTCCAATTCTTTTACCACCTGCATGTTGAAAAGGCCTTCTTCATAAAGCTTCTCCACAAGCTTACACAAAAACTACAGGGCTCGAAATTAGGATTCAATGAGCAGGAGCTAAAGCCAGCTGCTGGGTGGGAGGCATAACCCAATAGGTAGTAGCTACCACTGAGGAACCAGGAGCGAGTACCCAGCGCAACGCAAATCTAACTTCCACAGGAGATGAACACTACAGTTTTGCCCATTGTGCATGATCCGTTATACTTAACTGAAATGAGTACTAATTTGCCTTTATTCAAATTCTTAAATACTCAAAGAAAATGTCACACTTTCAATACTCTAGTTCCAGGTGCACTGTGATCCACTGATACCTCATTTTATAGTTACCTACTGATCACCAACATGTCCAGTAAAACTCTTCTGTACCTGGTTTCGTCTCCCATGCTATACCTACAAGACGCCAGAGGCCCAGGACTGCACTCGTTATCTATGGTTAACATCTCAAAACAACAGAATGATTTCAAAGGTTTTACAGTGCTACTAATGCTATGTGATATGGCATTTGTATAGCACCTGCTGTCACTGGTATGGCCTCAAAGGGCCCTGGATGTTGAAAGAAGGATTCTAAAATGCGCGTGTGCATTTTTAGCCAGCACTATGGTAGGTAGGGAGCGGCAGCCCATGGGAATCAGATGAGGATGGGTGCTGTGGCAGACAGTCAAGAGAGTCGAAGAGCCAAGGAGACTGGTTATGTGTACAGCTGGGCCACATTTGTGTGCGAGACTCAGCTGCATTCTATTGGAAGTGGTGATGTGTGTTTGGGTGGATGAAGTTGAGCTTCACCAGAGGCAAAATTATTTTAGTTTCTTAACATATTTGATAGAGAGACTGGAGACCTACTTGTTCGTGAGGTTAACCCACATATTCCATCCCCTTGTCATGCTTACCCCCATGTTTTCACATCAGGAGGGTTTTGACGCTAGATAGATTCTGCTGTTATAGGCAAGTACTTTCTAGTATTCGCTCTTGTGCCTGCACTGCTGAACTGTGTGTGCAACAAGTACTTTGTCACCATGTGTCTTTTGCACGCTTCCTTGAACACGGGTGAGAACTTAAAAGCTCATGGTACTTTTTTGAGTGCCGTTAAAAGTCGACCCGGAAACACACATGCTCTGGTGTAGTAAAATACGCAACACAACGTCCTGCACAACTCAAGCTTATTAGAAGCACCCCACAGCTCTGGCCACACATACAGTTCGCAGGACAGCACCCACCAACTGTCTCTTTGCGGACATACATCCTTTTCTGGGGCTTTAGTGGGATTAAGGCTCCAGAGTTCGGCAGAAGTTCACATTAAGATCATAATATCTCCCATTCAAATACAAAAAAGAGGCAGTCTGAGTGCCAAAGGGGCAGAGAAGGAAGCGCATTTAAAAGGAATGTGAACAGCAAATAAACTTGCGATGCCTAGAGGGTAGATCCCTCTGTCTGGTGGTTCAGTGGTCTCTCTGGTGCAGTCATAATTACTCAACTTTCCAATTAGCACGTGTTTTAACAGTGTTAGAATAGATTTTCGTTTTGCCGCTTTCCCTCCATAGACATCCACAGCCCCCCTCAACGTACTACTTTTGTTGTGAACCTGACCTTTAAAAGTATGTAGAGCATTTTTGGCTTTTTTAAAAAAATTGTGAATTAGTTTTCTTACAAACTTTTAACACATAAAATAATATTTTGTATTCCAACACATCCCTCCCAGGATAGTTTGAGTTCTCCTCAGATTATGTGCTCCATTGCACTAAATGCACTAACTGTTCCTAATGTCACTCGTGATTTTGTCAATTTTCCACATTATGCATCTCCGACATTTTTTCTGTTATGTCCCTCATGACTTTATCTAAGAAATTAATTCCAGCACAGATCAACCCTTTCTTTTACCCACCCAAGAATAGTAACCACCATTCCTCTGCTGATAACGTGCTTGCTCCTGTCACATATTTTTCCAGAATAATGATCTTGTTTCCATTAGAGCCCGACATTCCGCCACTGTGCGTTTTACTGTTTCCAAGTGTTCTCGGTTCTTGCAGAACTTACATTCGCCATTGTTGACACCTCTCTTTCCTGTTGACCATAGGTAGTCATTTGTCGTATAGATGTTAATTCTAATTCGCAGAGGCGGATCTCGATGATATCTACTTGTAAAGTGTTGTTTTGGGATGGTATTTCTCTTTCTATGCTCTTGGCCTGCGTTTCGCATGCGTTTGTACTTCATTTTCTGCTCTTGTATGTTGATCCAATCAGCTTTTTGTAATTTTTCTTTCCCTCCTTCAGGGTTCGAAATCAACATCTCGAGTGATGAATCTATTTGTTCCAGCGGTTATCTACATTTCTCTTTTCAGTTTGATATCAGTACCGCACCTTTTCCTGTTCCCTCTGATTTCAGGCATTTGTAGGCAGTCGCCAGTCTGTCATCGGCAATTTTTCTGAGCAAGCTCAATGATTTCCACAATATAAGTGATTGCAGTGAATGAAGGCCTAGCTCGGCTCTTATAACAGCCATTGGAAGGCAATTTGGAAGTTTCAACATACTTTTCAAGAACTTGCTTTTGAGTCTGGACCATATTTTCCAAAGCAAGTTCAATATTCCCTCTCCTCCATATGTTAGACTGGGTGCCACTTTTTGCAAGTAAAAAGTTTGTAACGGTACCAAGGTAAATGTCCCATAATGGGAATGTATTGACGTTGTTTTCTTGTTCTCTAGCTCCACTTGCCAGATCTTTTCTACTGTTGATGTATTAACAAAGATACCCAGATATCTTATTGAGTCTACTGTTTTTCGGTCTTTTTCACCAGTTTTCCATTTAACACTCTACGTTTGCTTGCCTTCCTGTTTCCAATAATCGAGACTCTTGATTTGTCAATGTTTATTACTAAGTCGTCGTCTTCCATATATTTTTGTGTTTTGTTCAGACAATGTTGTAGACCAAGTTGGGCTTGATCTATCGCAACCCGATCATCGGCGTAAACCACTGCTGGTATCTTACAGTTATTGAGGATCGGTGATAAGAGCTTGATGTTTCTTATGGCTTCAGGTAGATCTGCCAAATACAGTTTAAATAACGTTGCAGCAACTGGGCATCCTGGTTTAACGCCTCTTTTTGTTTCTATTGGCTCTGATAGTACTCCCTCTTTTTTCAGCCGTACTTTCACGGTCGTGTTCTTATGGAATGCTTCAATTATTTTGAATAGGTCCTCAGGGCAGTTCCATTTTTTGCAATTTTTCCTATAGCTCGTCTGTTCACCCCATCGAACACTTGTTTCAAGTCAATGAACGCGAGGAACAGTTTAGTTTTCGTTCTTATTGTTTCCAATTTCAGTAACGACAGCATGAATACATTAAACTCACTCCCAATACCTTTGGTAAACCCTGTTTGTCTTGGGTCAATTACATTTACGTCATCTGCCCATTGTATCAAACTTATTTGTAGGCTCAATGCTAGAATTTTCCCAGTTACACCCAGCAGTGCTATAGGCCTGTAGTTAGCTGGATCTTCTCTCGGCCCTTTTTTTAAAGATTAGTACGATTATTCCTGCCGTCCACGACGTTGGTAATTTTTTTGTTCCCATGATGTTATTGTACAATTTATCTAGGAAACGTGCCCATGCCTCTGGATTTTGTTTTAAAATTGCATTCGTCAAACCATCCGGCCCTGCTGCCGCAGAGGTTTTTTTGTTTCCTTATTATCGTTACAATCTCACTTGCAGTGAGTTCCAGATTCCAATTATTTGCTTTTTCTATCTCTGTGGCCTTTGGTTCTATATTGTCTCTTCTGAATACTTTCGAGAAATGGTTGAGCCAGCTTGCTTCCAATTATCTGTTGCTCAGACGGATTTGTTGATTCAGCGTCACGCTACTAATGATGGTCCAGGTTTCTTTTGATGTCTTATTTCTCATGGCCTTTATCATGGCTTCCCCTTGTTCGCGTCAGCTTTTAAAGCGAATCAGCCAGTTTTTGTATTGCTGTTTTTATTTTAGCTCCTTGTTCTAGTTCTCCTTCAATGAGGCCTGTGTGATCTCTTTTCCAATTTCTTAGCTCCCTTCTCAGTGCCTTTCTCATTACCACTACTGTTTTGCTGTATGTGCGTTTTGGTTGCCGCAAAGGCTGTTTCAGCCCCGTTTTCACTATAGAATATTCCGCCAATTGTGGCTCATATGGAGCAGTCACTAACTCCGCTTTCAATTTGTTAGAGATATTTGCTCGTTATCACCTCTATCTCACTAGTTCTTATTTTGAGTCGATTGCCTCCTTGACTGAATTTTAACGTCGATACTGCAGAGATTTTACCTTTCCTATCTCAGACATTCCACATCAGCTTTAGTGGCCTGTGGTCGCTACTTTGTTGATCAAGCACTTACAATCACACCACTTTATGCAAGTAGTTTGACGTGTAGATGTAATCAAGCGTTGAAGCTTGTGTCCCATTAGTCCATGTCTTTTTACCTAGTGTATCCCCCTTAGTCTGCCCGTTGAGCAAGTAGAGGTTGCAAGACTTCATAAATGTTGACCACTGCACTTCATTTGATGCCACCCGCCGAGTCTCATTGTCGTGACCTTTTTTGGATTTTCCATTTTGGTTCAGACATTTAATGTTCAAATCGTCACAAATCAGGATGAGCGGTCTGTTCATACTGTTATATGCTTTGTCAATTATTTCCCCTACGCCACTTACAAAGTTGATCATCATAATTTTCAATGCATTCCAATAAAGGTTTATGATCAAGACATCTGAAGGCTCTTCCACGCCATGTTCATTGGTATGCAGTATGGTCCATTGTATGTAGGGATTTGGGTATCCTGTACTGGACATTCTGAATTTCCAATAGTTTTTAATCGTCGTCAGTAGTCCTTCATAGGGTCTTCCATTAGGTCCTTTTTCTGCTGGATTTATCCAAGTCTCGTATCCTCCGGACACTGGCAGTGTTTGTAACCAGGTATCATGTAGGCAGATTATCTCAACTCCCTTCAGGTTCTCCGATGATTAAACAAGTGCTTAAATGCTCTGGTGTTCCTGTAGATCAGTATGCATGCTGAATTTCCCTCAATGTTTCCTTGCTATTCTTTTTTTGGGTTTGGCTAGCGCTCCAGCTAGCCACGACTAATCGTTTCCTCTGGATTAATACTCTACTTCTTTGTTCACCTCACCCTTTCTTTTGTTGTAGAGGTTTTATTGACAAATGTTACTTTTATTGCTGCATGCCATTCATCTTCCGTGTCTCCGACCAGTTGTTGTTTGACTCTTGACAGCTTGTCCCTTTGTTGCCTCAATTGTCTATCTTGCTGACTTTTATCTACCTCTATTTGATTTTCTCCATACACTCTTAGGTCAAAACTGAGCCGGAGAAGTTCGGTAGTATCCTTTAACAGAATATCTTTTACCCCAATAGATTTTATATGCAGGACTACTCAATCCACTCTTTGTTCATCTACATATTCCACTATTGCAATATCATCCGAGGTAATATATTGCAATGTTGGTACAGTGTGTAATAGATGTATTACATTTGCACGATTTAAATTGACCTCATTTCGTTCTATGAATATGTCCTTCAATTCCAATTTCAAGTGAACTCTTTTTTGGGATCTTCTCTTTTGTTTCCGATTTTGCTGGCTGGTACTCTCTTCCCCACTTATACTCGGTGTCTTCGGGTTCCAGTCACTGTGTATTTTTTTTTCCCCAGCTGCATGCGTCTCCTTCTCTTATATCCTCTGTGTCTCTAATATTTCTTTTTTGGGATAGGGTTAGGAATGGGGACGTTACCTTTGAGCTCAATGAGTAATTGATGATCCTTTGGTCGCCGTCTCGCACACTGTTCTCCTTCCTTTTCCCCCGATAAGCAATGCATTGTTTTTTGATTGTGTTGGTTCCGTGGTGACGGTCCGCCTAGCGAGTCTTCATTCGCTTCTATGTAGTACGAGATATCATCAATCAAGTCAATTTCATCCAAGTCGTTCTTAGCTTCTATTTCATCATATAGTGAAACCTCTGATGTCTCAAGTTGTGCTGTCATTGCACTTCGTGGAGCGTTTGCCCTCAGTTTTCTCGTGACCGTCTCTGTGGTACTATCTCTCTCTTGTTTCTCATGGTGGGGTTGATAGGTTCCTTAAAAAGGCACACGAGCCAGTAGCCTTCGACCTGGTTGTTTTTGTCATGTTTTTCGTCTTTTTCCCCCCTTTGATTTTTCTCCTGGAGCGTGGCGTTCCCGTTATTTTGATTTTTTTCCTCACCTTGTTCCATCACCATTCTAAGCCATTCTGAGCAAGCTATTGGATTTCTCTGGAATACGGGATAGATGGCGTAATTTCGGGTTTTATTTCCTTGCATTTCCCCTTCTGAGACCTTTAGGGTGTCTTTCGTCCACCTCTGTTGAATTTGTCCTTGACATACACATGGGATCTCTTCCTCTTCTTGTCTTTCTAGTCTTCTATCATTTGGAGTTATTTTTCCTGTTCCGTTTCTTCTTGATATCGGTATTGTGTCCAATGTTAGATTTATCGTCTTTTTTGGATTAAGGCTTTTCACTTGATCATCTGATCTTACAGTATTAGATAAAACTATCTGCATGTCAGGTTGTTGTGCCTTGTTTAGTTTTCCAGCGTTTGTTGCCCTTATCTTCCCTTTTGTTGAGTCTTGTTTACTATTGCTTTTGGCCGGTTCTCCATCTAGCTTGTTTACCTGATTTCTTATCCATTTCATTGTATCCATTAAAGCTGCCATCATTATTGACTTGTCTTCTTGATCACTACTTGCCAAGTTGCATAATCTCCTTTGCCATGTCGCTGAATTCCCTGCTTCATAATTTAATCTTTCTTGTACTTTTGAGGTGAATGTCTACAGGTAGATTAATTTGGAATGTACCATTGCAAGTAGCGTTGCGTTGTCTTTTATGCCCTCATTCATTGCTTCGTATAGCTTTGTGAAAGGGGCCATCGAGATTGTCATTGCAGCCATTACATTATTATTAATTTGTACCCCAGCTGTTATTGAGAGGTGTTTACTGTTGTTTTTTGAGCTCGTTGTGTCTTCTCTATTTCTGCTCTTTTGTTTTATCTGAGCATTTGTCGCCTCTTTCCATGCCCGGCTCCTTTCATGGCTGCACAAAGTCTCCTCCTCGTTCTGTGTCTTGTTTGCTTCCTCCTCTTCCCTGGGGATGAGGTTTATTTCGATGTTGCTATTTTTGTCAGTGTTGTCTTGTCGTCTATTTAAGGTTCCAGCTCTGCACTCTTGTCGTTCCTTGCTTTGTTGTTTGTGCGGTGAGAGATGGGAGTGATTAAGCTTCTTCTGCACATTTTCTTTTTCGTGCCCCAGCTTTCTCACAAGGGCTTCACTCCTTTCCACATACGCTCTGTCTTCTGTGTTACAACTTTCCTTGCTTACTGTTGTTTTTAGCCCAGCTCCAACTTGCATTACTTAAATGAATTTTGTACGCAATTCATATTCTTTTAATTCTTCTGCAAATTATATCTCACTGTGTATTTGTCAGCGCTCTTTGCAACACACGTGTGATATTGGCGCTGGCGTTGACATTTGTATCGCCGAAAGCCTTCTTGTTGTTCATCGTTTGTCCGCGTGCATTGCATATGATGTGTGTGGCGTTGTGAGTGTCAACTCTGGCTCTGATTAATTATTGTTGTCAAGGCCTCCTTGTGCCTTAGTTGCCAATTCTGACTATACTTTACTAGCATTCTTCACTGTTTACCATCTGCCGGTTACATTTTGTGCCTTATTTTTGTTTGGCGTCCTCATCCTTGAGCATACTAATGCCATTCAAGTTCAAGTTTCTGTTCATATGGTGGGGATCGATTTCTTCCCCCAGTGCCCTTTCTTCTCTGTGCGTTTATGTATCCAGTGTCTCGCCACGCATCGTCACGGTTTCTTGCATTTTATCACAAATTTTGTCTGTATTGCCGCTGTTTGCATCGAGGCTCTCGTATTCATGTATCTTATCGTCTCGGGTGTTAGTGTTCGTGTTGTTGTAATGCCTTCCTTGCGCCGTTATTGGCTCCATTGTTAGCGTATGGCTCCGATCTTGGGTTGGTTTCCCAGCCGGCCCCGCCCTGCTTTCTTTGAAAAGCCTGCTCGTGTGGATGCTTTCATTGAATTTCGCTGGCCTTCCGTAGGCAAGAACTAATAGTTCAGCCTAGAGCAGCTCAGCGTCCGTAATGTCTAGAATCAGGCTGTGCCTAGACTCGCCCTCTTTTTCCCACTCGTCTGACAAGTGACAGCTTATTTTGTTTTCTTTCATTTGTAATTCATTACAAGTTTTGTTTATCACACTCACCAGCGTCTGCGTCGGAGCCTCTGGTTCTCCGTAGACTCGAGGCAGTTGGGGGACGTTAGCAACAATGTTGTACTACTCTGGCGCTCCTTCCAACACCCGCTGCTTTAAACGGGTGTTCGGTCTCGCATGGGCACCGCTCTGTTCCCCGATTTCTGCCATCTTTTCCTGCCTTCCGTGACCTGGAGAGACTGGGACACACGTGCAGCGCTACGTGCTGTGGAAGGGTTTCTAAAGCCAAACCCACTTTGTTAGAGGTGTAGCCACTGCCTTCTCAACACAATTCGGCTCACAGCTAGCAGCTCCTCCAACATGCCAACTGGGAGAGACTGGGACTCTCACACAGGACTCGCGCTTTACTTACCCTGTTTAGTGCATCTATTTTGGCTGCCCTGCTCAATCCATACAGATACCAGTGCACGCTCCCCTAATAAATTTACTGCAGAATGCCATCTAGCGTACCCTAAACTCTAAAATGGCCAGACCACATGTTTTTCAGCTCTGAATATGCAATTTAAGATAAGCTCTTTCCAGGGCAAAGCATTGGCTTCTCCAGGCAAAGCGACTGTATGATTTGGTCGCTAGATGTGGCGGCTGGGACCGTCTGGTCCCATTCCACATCCTGGCCAAAGTGTGTTCGTTACTGGGACGGTGTGGTAGCTGTTGATGATTAGACAGCACCTCCCAGTTGGAATCATACAAATGCTTGCCATTGGTGGGCTCGGTGGCAGAATCCATCTCAAATTCAGGGTAAGAGGAGGACATATGCAGCCATCTTCAGATCTCCCATCGCCGTAGGAGCCAAGACCCCTTAGAAGAGGAGCCTTCTGTTGAAGGCCCATGGGTCCTTGTTGCAGCCCACCAGCACAGCCTCCACAAAGTCCTGGCAAAGACCTGCTCCTTTGTTCTGATCTCCTGAAGGCCTTCATCTGTGCTTCAACATCTGGACCGGTGGAAACAACAGTCCCAACCATTGCTTGAGTATTCTGCCCATGGAAGCCGTTGAAGGTGTCCCGTGACCACCCTGTGGACTGACCAGCTCCCTCCTGGCTTCTGCATTGCATCGGTCAGTGTGCAGAGTTCGGACTTGGGACTCTGCAGATTCTCAACTCATGAGACAACCACCCCCCCGGGAGTTGCAGATCTCCAGCAAGAACAGAAGCCTTGCAGAACTAGCTTCTATATGTCTGCTATGAGGGTCACCTACCACTGCCTGATTGCTGTGTTCATCGCCTTCATCAGGTCCTGGGGGGCTCCTGAGGTTATATGCATTGTGGTGGTGGTGGTTCTCATTGTGCCAGAGTCGTCCAGCTGTCCGGTCACAGGAACAGTCTTGCCGGAGCATGGAACCACCGGCTAGCCGGACCCAAATCCCGATGCCCAATGTGACCTCTGCATCAGAGATCCCTGGGACGCTCTTCAACTAGACCGACACTTGAAGCAAGTGGGCCCAGCGGATTCAGAACCACTACAGGTGGATTCTGAAGAAATGAGTACAGGGGTTTGCATATCTGTGTCTACCCCCCCATCCTTACATTGGGCAAACGGGCAACCAGTCCAACCCTACCTCTCCCATGTCGGGTCATGTTCGATGGAGTTCTGATCAGTGTCTCCCGTGGGTGTTCCCTAAACAGGTGTGATTGGGAGAAGGCCCCTAAAGCACTTTGCTTGCTCTATTCTTGCACTTCTGGAACACTTACACCTTCACATGGGCTTTGTCAACACTTGTTCAGCTTCATTAAATTACTTCTTACTGCCTACAAAGGGCTCACTTTAGGACTTGTGACTCTTAGGGCACTAGGTCCAATGCCTTTTAGTAGGGACAGACTTTTGTGGTAGAGCATTGTATTATAAATGTACGATTATTGTTGTTTTCCAATTACTGGTTTGTAACCTGTTCTTTTCTCTACCGACTTGACTGCATCCAGTTTGCGAGTAGTCTTGCATGAATCCGATGGAGTAGGTCTGTCTTCTGATCCTTTCCTTCCTTTACCAGTGAAGTTCAAGTCATGCCTTTTCTTCTGATTGATCTTAGTTCTCTGGGAATGCACCGCTTCTCAGCGTGGTGGCTCGAGAGCAAAAGCATTGTACACAACGCAGCAGGATTTTCAGGCGATACGTGCTTGCAGCATGAGCCAGTGCAGTTCGATGAGCGTCATGGTGAAGTGCTTGAATTTGAGCAATCCTTTGAGCGGTCATGCTGTAGCACTTAGGACACAACTCAGGGGTGCCAGGGTGGTCGCCAGAAGGCCTTTTAGGAGGAGTATTGCCACCATCCAGGTGGGAGAGGACCAAGGCTTTAACACCAGATCTGAAGTGGTTTGCTGGAATGAACAGCTTGATTTTCTATAGGAGGGAAAGTTGGTATCAAGCTGTTTGTGTCTGCCTTGCTATGTGCTCCTTGAAGGAGCACTGTCTGTAGATGTAGAATGTTCTAGGAGGCTGTAAAAAGGGTCCGAGTTTGTCCATGCCCTGTAGTTGGGGAACTTTTAGAATGGCGTCTGTGAAGTCTTCCTTTCTTTTGGTCTGTTGCCCGTGGAGTAAATTAGGTGTCCCAAATAAGACACTTCAATTGCTAGAAATTGGCAATCAAGCGAAGTCCTTTTACTCCGATTGACTCCCCTCAATCTGGCATCCTATTCCCATATACAAGGTTCAAAATAGTTGGGAGCTATTTAGCTCCTGCTTCTTGCCTAGGAGGATCTGGTTACTTTGACACCAACAGTTACCAGGAACTGGTGTTATACAAACATAGCTATGCAACATTAACTATGTGTATTTGGGAATAAAGAAGCATTAGGACACATCTAGAGCACATTTAAAACACAACAGATCATACACAACAGACAAAAGGTTTATATGTGCATCTCATGGGAGCTACTTCCTACCAGACAAAAAATCAATACCGAAGAGCTGATTTCGGCGCCTGCTTATCAAATCGCCATTTCGAATCCTGCAGATTTCTTTTACAGTCCTCAAGATATTGCCCTGAAAAAATAACACATTGCACCTGAACATATTAGGCATAAGGAGCTGGAACACAGCAGCAGCAGAACCAACCAGAATGGCATGCGGTGAAAATAAGATCCCAATGGGCTGATGAAGGAGGTGCAGTGTCTGGAGTCTTCGCTCTGCTCAATTTCATTATATGTTGAAAATAAGCTAAATGTAGACAATTTTGTTGCTGGTACAGTGGCTAGCATCTCACATATGTTTAGTAAGGGGGGTGCCAGTCTCCTATGCAGCGTTTAGTCTCATCAGGACCAAACACATTTTGAAAGTATGGTTAGGTTTCCTTATTATGACTACAGGAGAGAGCCAATCTGACATTACATAGGTTCTATTATTGCCCCCTTACAAAGTTTCTTCAGTTAATTTCTTAGTTCTTCAATGATCCCTATCGAACTTGCCTCACTGTATGCGTAATTGTCTGGACATTCTTTCTCAGCATAACCCTGTGCTTAATCTTTTAGGCAGACAGATAGTGTCACTGAACACTTCTAGAAACGTCTCTTGAGGATAGCTCAGCGGCAACGTGCTCGCCTTGGAAGCAAGACGACACGGAGCAACACAGGTTTGATGCCCGGGTCCGCTCTTAGAAACCTCTGGGTATTAAGTGTGTTATAAATAACCTATCATATCATACCATATATTCAGGTCCTTGCGAGTCCTCTCGTATCTATGAGGCTTGGGCAAGCTTGATGCAACAAATCTGTAGCGCTGATATTTATCCGAACCAATCATAGACTCCTTCTTTTTAGCAATACACTATCTGGACACGGCCGCACTTCCTTTTACTTGTAACATTACACACATGTACCCATTGATGACAGATTCCATATCCTTTGGGCTCACCTCAAAATGTTCTTCTTTCCAAGATAATACACTCTGAAAACATTCCTAGTCTATTATAGGATATGATGACCCTAGTTCCAACAGGATTTCATACAGGTTGTTCTGTCAATTTTCCTGTAGTCCATTGTGCATGATGTTAATACAGACAATTTCGTCCTGGCCACGTTCATATACAGTCTAGATTTTGGCCCGTTGGCCCCATCGGCACACATGCATGTGAAACGTCCTTTCAAGCCACACTTATGGACACCCAATTTAAACGCTGGCCATTCTCACTCCTTATTTGCATTTCTTTTGCCGCCACAATGGCCACACTTTGGTTGACTTTTGAGTTTGATTTCATGTGTCCCAATGCAATCTGTTGCATTTTCTCTTCTACCCCCATGTAAGGCATTTATTTGGCTGTCCTGGTTCAATTCTTGGCCCATGTGCCACCTCTTGATCTTGTAAATTGCTGCTATAGGTCTCTTCATTGTGTCCTGCCAGCACTGCGTGAACCTCAGTCCCACACTTCTCATTTCCTTGCATTACATGTATGCATTTGGTAGCCATTTCAATATATCTGGCAAGGCTTATAGTCCCACTTGAGTTCTTCACCTGCCATTTCTTGTATAATGCTCTGGTCTGCTGTGCAGGTCTTCAATTATTCTCCAAGGTGCTCATTGGGTGTTGCAGTGAAATTGGACACGGCAAAGTCCCCTTAATGCAGACATATAATATCCACTGATTCACATTTTTCCTTGTTTTTGGGAGAAAAATAAAATGGTACCTTGCCAACACCACATTGGTTTTGTTTCCAAAGGTTTCCTTTAGTTTTGCCATGGCAAGTGCATACTTTGTGCCTGCGTACAATGTCACGCTTGACCTCTAGTTCTTCTGTTGTGCTCTCAGGGGATCAGCCGACAACGCTATGTCCCTCTGTCCCAAGACTGTGCATTAGTGGAGCTTCATTTTGCCAGTCTATTTTATTGCTCCTGCTGCACATATGTGTATCTGGAGGGCATCTGCCCGTAGTTCACAAGGTATATAAACCTCCCAGGATGTGGAAACAATGTGGCATAGGAGGCTATATTCTGCACGTCAGGTATGTCTGGTTTCCTGGGAAGGTCTATCTGGAGGGTTATAACATTTATCTCATAAGGAGGCTTCACTGTGCCTTGTAGGCACATTGTTGCATCACAATGTAACCTTCCTTGGGCGTTTTGCCTAATAAATGACAGTTAGGTTTTGAAATTGAATGTTTCATTTGAGAATTCGGATTGATCGCTCATTTCTCAGAATGGTCCTTTATATATGGCCCTTTTGCTGCTGCTGTGAAATACAGATAATTTTCCTCTTTGTACTTTCATAGTCCATTGGCGTATTGCTGCACAGGAACTACAAATCCCTTGAACGTTTGGGCCATTAGTAGTAACTGGCGCACCTAATGAGTCTCTTTACGTTCAGCATGCTACCACAATGGAGCATCTCTTTTACTTAGTTTTTCATTGTGTGAACGGTCTTGTTTCCAAGAGCGTCATTGACCCTATTGACTCTCCTACTGACTCTGCCCTTGCCAATCTTCATCTTGCTATTACTAACACTCTTGAAATTCTTGCCTGTGGCATGAGAATTCGCCTGAAACCTGCCTCCAAGCATAGTTGGCACGACTCCAAACTAGCTGCTTTGAAAAGCAGGTGCAGGGCAGCTGAACGGAAGTGTCAGTCCTCAGGCCAGTTTGTCAGAGGATGAGCCCGTTGCCTGCTCCAAAGACAATACCGTCTTTCCATCTGCTCCAAGAAAAGGGCTCACAGCCAGGCATGTATCTCTGGAGCCACTAATAACACGGGTGAACTCTTCTAAATCTGCAAGGAACTAACCAATCCATCTGCAGTCTCCACCTCGCCTCATCCTTCTGAGGCCCTCTGCACTGCACTGGCCACCCATTTCTCTTCTAAAACTCAGGATATTCAGACCGCTCTCTCTTCTCCCACCTCCTCTACTTCTCTCCCTGTCCCCCTGCCTCCCTTCGTTTCCACCTGTTACGCTCACCTGGTATCTACAGGGACTCCACCCAGCCTTGGTTGGATGATTTGCACTCTCGAACCCTCTCCCGGTCCCTTGGTAAGGCCTCTGGTTAAAGATAGGTCTTAATATTGTAAAAGGTGGATTCTCTGTCCTGCTCCTCCTGGCAGGGGCGCGTAGATGTGGGGGGGCGAGCAGCGTCCAAGTTACTTCACTGGTGCAAGCCCCCCTGTGGGAATGCAGGCCTGATGCGACTCCGTAGGTTTGCTGCTTTACAGTCTTTATATGCAGTTCTTATGTTCCTCTTAGTTCGAATAATAATGTCTTGCTTCTTTCCTTTTAGGTATGGAAAGGTATTTTGGTGTTGTCATGCAGTTTGAAGATGAGCATGGACCGGGAGGCGAAAGCGCGGTGTGCGCGATGCTGACCGGTGAGTAATGCGCGGCGCTGTTTCGCCTTTTATATTGCTAACCTGTGTCTTTTCTCTCCTTGCAGGTTGCGATGTTCCTCGCCGAGCGCTGTAATGTTCCAGCAATGATACTGACCAGGAGATGACTACCCAGGTAAGAATTGTGTGCTTTCTTCATTCGGGAGGAAATGTGAGGAAATGCTTAATAATGCTGTCTTTCTTTCTCCTCTTTTCAGGTTATGGTATTCCAGGATGCATGCGGTGCCGGATGATGGCGTTCGTACCTTCAGATGAGTGGAACTGAAGTCAGCGATGGATTGAAGGCAGGATACTGTTCCAGGTACGTTTCATAGTGTTCTTTCTCTCTCTGCAGGTCCTTGGTTTCAGGTAAACTGCCATCAAAGAACTGGACACGGTGAGCGTTACGCTGCCCAAAGCAGAATAACGCAAAGCATGTTCTGCTGTTTGGGTGTGGTTTAAATAGACTCAGGTAAAGTAGTCCAGGTAAAATAGTCCCAGGCCTGCCACACCCAAAGTAGTCCAGGTAAAGTAGTCCCAGGCCTGCCACACCCAAAAGACTAGACCGCATAGCTCAGTTCCTTGCAACTGAGCTATGTGTGTGCCTCCATGTTGGCTGAACCCCCCCCCCCATGTTAAATAGTCCCAATAAATAGTCCCATTCTAATGTTGGTCTTCATGATGGTTATGAGCCTGGCGCCAAAGGTGCCAGGACTGACTCCAAGAGAGTCTTGGGTGAGGTTTTAAGGCCTTTGACCTGGCCCTAACTGGAAGGCTGACTTGCCAGTGAGGGCCAGGGGCAAGGGTCATGACACCACCCCTTCCACCTCCTCCTTTCTCCTCCTTCTCACCCATCACAACAGATATTATTATTATTTATTTTATAAGGTCTCTAGAGTAGTCTGCTCAATGGAGGTTTCCTCCTAACAGGTGTCTTGCTGTTCTTCCAGAACCATTAAGGACAACATCTTCTCCCTCGCACCAGATCTTGCTGACTTCCGCAACCATTCCTTAGCCTCTGGCTCTTTTCCCTCCTCTCTCAAGCATTCGCTTGTGCACCCCCTTAAAAAAAAAAGCCTTCTACTGACCCCTCGTGTTTGGCCACCTACCGCCCTATCTACTACACCCTTCCTTGGGAAACTCCTAAAGACGTTGGTCTTACCCCAACTGACCCAACACACTGAGCTCGTTAGTTATTTACATGACCATCAATCTGGATTCCGAGCATCCAGAGGCACGGAAACTGCTCTCCTGAACACCTGTGAAGAACTGCTTGCAAATTTTGACTAACTCTCCTGCTGCATTCTCCTTGACCTCTCTTCCGCCTTTGACACAGTCAACCACGCTATGCTCAAAGCTGCTCCAAGATACCTTTGGTATCTCAGTCGGGCACTAGATTGGTTGACTTCCTTCCACACTGACTGCCCCGCCAGGTTCTACTGGGCACCTACTCCACCACCACTCTCTCTACATGTGGTGTTCCCCAGGTCTCTATCCCCTCGCCCTGGCTCTTCAATATCTACCTTGCACCTCTTGCTCACCTTATCTCTGTCTTCTCTCCTCATTTACAGTGTTACGCAGATGACGCACAACTCTTCAAGCTCCACTCCTCCTCTTTCTCCTCTATTATCCTGGATTGGCTGTCTGCTATTCAGTCCTGGTGCTCCTCCAATAATCTCTGTCTTAATGCCAGTAAGACTGAGATTCATCCTATCGGGACACCTTTTCCCCGTTTCCCTCAAGCACTCTGGCTGCCCTCCTTGGTCTCCCCGCCTTCTCCTTCCACTGAAGCCAGACACCTTGGGGTCATCTTTGACTCCTCTCTCTCCTTCACCCTTCACACTTTCAACTTCACCTCCTCAGAGGCATTTTCCCTTTCTTCACCTTCACCCAGAGGCTCAAGGTCTTATATTACTGCAACAGCCTCTTTCTTAGCCTACCTCTTTCTTACCTCCGCCCTCTTCAACTAATCCAGAAAAGGGCTGCAGGACCTATCCTTGGCCTCAAGCCCAGGGACCAGATCTCTCCAGCCCTAAAATCTCCCCACTGGCTCCCGGTTGCAGCAAGGATCAAATTCAAGACCCTTTGCATCATCCATAAGGCAGTCTGGGGCCTTGGACCATGCTACCTGCAGCTCCTTCTCACTAAATACTCTCCTACCAAATAAAAAACCTTTGATCTTCTTGCTCCAATTCTCTGCTGGTCAGACACTTCTCCAAGCAGAGAGCTGAATGGCAGATCTCTCTTCGGCTGGCTCCCTCTCTCTCTACATATTGAACTGGATATCACCTCAAGTTCCACAAACAACTCAAGGCCTTTCTCTTCTCCTTCTCTCTCTCCCATGCAAACCACCCCCACAGCCACAGAGATTGGCGGCCCAGTCCCTCAAGAGTCCAATAGGGTCCTGGCCGTTTGCCCCCTCGACACACGCATCCAACACCTCCCCTGCACTGCCCTCTTGGCCCACACCTGCTAGTTGGGTGATTTGTCTCGGCCTTGCACTTACCTGATGGGTGTTAGACATCCCTGTTTTAGCTTGGGATGCCTCCGCCCATGCACTTACGTGTTGCCTTCCCCAACAGGTGCCTCTGGCACTCCCCCCCCCATGTCCCCCGGGGGGTCTTTAGCACTTACCCCACCCCCATTTTCTCTGCACTTGCACGTTCTAAATGTCATATGGCCTAGTAGGACCGTTTATTGGTGTTTCTTATTTAATTTCTGTCATTTCCATTTTTTATTTGCTCCCTTGCTCCTTCCCTTTTGCCCTGTGGAGCTTTGAAACACTGTCTTGTTGTATAAGCGCCTTATAAATAACCGATAAAAAAAAGAAATCCCACGTCATGCAGCACCCGTGCCAGTTTATTACTAGTGGCACGATCGAAGTTTGCATCTAGTCTCCTTCCAATACATTTCAGACAGGCACAGGTTGAACTGGTTTATCCCAAAGTTGAGTAGTGTCCTTTTCTGATGGATAGTCTAATGGTTGACTGCTCCAGTAAAAGCGCAACCCTTTCATTTAGGAAGTCCCACGCTAGTCTAACATTGACTTGCGTGTTCTTCAGGGTGCTCAGCGCTCATTGGAATTTTATGTAGTAAAGTAAAAAACTCAAGTTTATTGGAGATACTCTGTAGCTCAAGTCACACATCCAGCTCGCAGGACAGGGCCCACCAATTGACCGTTATCAGACAGATATTCTATTTTGGGGCTTCAGTGTGACCAAGGTTCTAGAGTGCTGAAGGGCTACCCATTAAGATTATAACATCTGGCCTCACTCTATTTGCCTCTATTCCATGCTAATTTAAAGGCTGTCGAGGAAACAGCCTTTCCGCCTCATGCTACATGCTCTTCACAGGGGTTGCGTACAGGGCTTGTCACTTTTCAGCAATGGTGATGCTCCCTGCTTCACCCGTACTTGATGGTTGTCCTATCGGGACAAATAATAACAGATGCACTTGCAAACAAATTCTGTTATCAAGACTTGACAAACAAAAAAAGAACATGTAAACAACGCTGTAGGGGTACTTATAAAGTTGGACATTATCCCACACTTCCTATTTAGCCCCAACTTCTTTATGCAAAAGATGCAACCACCTCAATGTTTCCTACCTCATCCTTCTGCTGTGGCAATTCTTTTGAAGTGTTGAAAGGCAGGCAGTGTTTTACAAAGAACATCAATAGTAAAAATCTACCACCAACAAAGACGACTCTAAAGCTCTAAAGGCCAGTGTGTGTTCCGACACCCTCAACTGACTATTACTCCCATGGTGGAATGCAGTAAATGCGTTTGATGATGGAGTAGCATGAACTGATTAACACTACCAACCAAAAGGTAGGTGATATAATTGCAGCTACGTGTAACTTCGAACAATTCTTTCATAATTTGTTATGCAATTCGCCAATGGCACTCAGTAACACTGAAGGAGTGGAGAGCAACAAAAAGCTTGAGGGCTACAATCTTTATTGCTGAACACAATTACAAGGACATACTGCTATAAGGTGAGCTACTTCTGCAAATACTTTGGAAAGTCACTGCCTGTTGTGTTCACATGTGAAAGTTACAGTGACAACATTCTCATCTTTCCCCATCCCCAATTTGGTTCAGCAAACACTATTCATTGGTAATCCGAGTAAGGAGTAACTTAGCTATTCATCTGTTGTACCTGAAATATATTGCAAGTTCCTCCAGTGAGCATCCTGCAAAACACAACTGGGGGAGTGTCCATTACTGATTGAAGATCACAGGGTTGAACTGTTGAGGAGAAAACTCAGTTGTGCAAGTTGGTGCACAGCCTGAGGAAGACATCTATGTGGAAATGTCACTAGTCCATCAAGCACGAATGGAGCAATACTGAATCATGAACAATCACATCCGTCCTCGTTCATTAGTTCCAGTGGTATGGATTTCTCTAACTAGCCACCTTTGTACAGAGCAGAATGTGCCTGAAATTGTTAGAATTTTTACCTGGATCAGCACCATCATTGAGAATGAGAGCTCTTGGCTGTTTTGACTGTCCCATGTGTCGGGACTGGACAATCATCAGAATGATCAAAACAAGAGACTGAAGCTTTGGTCACATCATGGGCTTTACTCACAACCATCTTAAAACCAGTTACTGTTTGCCAAACTTTCATTGCAAATACGACAAAGAGGAGAGACACACCGTCATAGTTTCTACAGAGATATTCCTGTAAGGTAGCTCAAAGACACACTGCTGCAACAGGGTTCGAATTTGAGGTGAGCTGGGAGCTATGTAGCTCCTGCTTGTAGCCTAGAAGAGCCTAGCTACTATAACACCAACAGCTATCTTTGGCTCCACAAGTCAACTATTTTTGCATCTTATGTGGAAGTTAGATCTGCAGAACGCTATGGAGCAGCTCCTCATCCTGCCGTCGTAGCGCCTGGTCACTGGTAAATAATGTATACCCATGAACTGCCTTTAGCTCCTGCTTATCCAATCTTAATTTCGAGCCCTGTGCATGTTTCCTGCTTAGCTGCTGGAAATCTCAGAACTGGAAACATAGCAGTTGTTTTTATATTTCACTCTTTTCTCGCTTTACTCTCAATTTTCACATTTTTGTGACATAAATTGCATTATATGCCTTGAATACGGACAGCTCTAAACTCCACATCAGCATGTAGTCACATACAAAACATTCCTTGTCAACTTTGACAGCGATACATTTCACAGATGTGCATTCCAATTCTCGACTTTGACAGCATTCTCTTCTCAAACAGAACCGGAAATATATGGAACATTAGTACCCGGCACGCCCGGCTGAAGGGGAATACTGTGTGGTGATTGGCTCATTTGCGAGCCATACCACACGGTAGTCCCGTCCACGCCGTGCGTGCCAGCTACTCTGTTCCCGGCGAGAATTCTGTCATGACTTGTTTCACTGTTTCCCTCTTTGATGTATTTCTTTGCGGCAGATGTGACAAAAATCGGTCCACTTCACTCAATAAGAGAGCAGGGCCTAAGACACTTAGGACAGGCAGGCGATTTATGCGCAAAAGTAGAACAAATCTCTGCAATTCACCGGAGGGGCATATGTCCACATAAAGTTGAGACTTCAAATATGTGTATAATACGTCGGGAATGAAGGAATAAAGTTTTAGCGCGCTAAGCTTGCTGAAATTTTTATTTGCGTCCCAAAGCCCCAGCCGTTTTTCAAATGTATACCTTAAATCACAAAGATTATCCCCCCAGCTGGGAGTCCACCCTATATCCTTAAATAGAGTTTTCATGTTCCTATTGAAGCTAGACTTGGCTTCCAGCCGGCGCTCAGCATTAACTAGGCTCTGAAACAAAGGATTGATAGTCCCACTCCTCATTTTGATATGCAAGGTTGCTCTTTTTTCAATACCATAGACTTAAAGGACATAAGACCAAGTTCTAGACACAGTATCGCCATAGGGACACAATTAGGCAATCCCAGTATCTTCCTCCAAAATCTACCTTCAATCAGCTGTAGCCATTCCAGATCAAGGTTGACCAAACTCTCCAGGCCATAGGTAACAACCGGGACCAGGTATTGCAGATATAACCGTTTTACATCCACGAGCATTTAGCCACCCCTTATTTTATTGAATTGCACAATTAACAATGTGAGCCGAGTTGCCTGCCTGGTACGCACCTCAATACAGGTTTTGGAACCAGGTCTAGCATTAAATTCCACCCCCCGATATGTGTAGAGGTCAGCATAGGAGATTGCGATGTTTGAAACAAGAAGTTTAGATCTAGCTACACGTTTATTTTATCATGAGAATGAAAGGGGGGGAAGGTCAGTGCCCCGAGGATAAATAAAGGCCCTGCACATCAGTCTCGCTACTGTATGATTAGCAGGGAGGAGAGGAGAAGGAAGAGGTAAAGAGAAAGGTGTTGAGACTTTTTCAGAACTTGAGGAGGTCCTGCTCAAGACGCAGTGGGGGAGGGAGGTTATCCCACAGAAGGGAACCCACCGAGGAGAGGGATTGACCACCAGCTCTATGTTTAGCAAACCGCTTCACACGCAGGGAGTTGGTTCCAGAGGAACGCAGGAGTCTAGAAGGAGAGTATATGGTCAGGCAGCGTTGAAGATAGAGTGGTCCGCGGCCCCAGATAGCCTTGTAGATGATAGAGGGATTTGAATTTAATCCGTGCTGAGACCGCTTAGCGCTAAACAACACAATCTGGGTCTTAGCTCTGTTAATTGTTAAACTATTTTGGTCTGCATATGCCCAGAGGGCACTGCATGCCGCAAAAGGTGTGGTCTAGTAGGACGAGATTGTCTGCATAGTCTAGAACTGTGCAGTGTGCCTGATAAATTTTAGGAGGGCAACCACTGTTGCAAGACAGAAATTGAGGAAGATCTGAGGCGCACAGATTATATAAAAGGGGAGCTGTGAGGCAGCCTTGTTTGACCCCAATGGACTGGTCTACCAGGACAGTCATGGTACCCTCTGAGTCGAGTCTAAGAGATACTGTATTATTCTTGTGGAATAGTTTGAGATAATAAAGAAAGCCAGGCGGGCAGCCCAGGCGTTCATGTTTATACCACAATAAGGCCCTGTTCACTGTGTCGAAGGCTGATGGTGCATTTGTGCCCTGGGTTTGTTCAACCAGGAAGTCGAGGATCCGTAGTTTATGTGAAGTGGAATAGTCAGGCTGGAAACCACTGTGGCATCTGTCTAAGATGCCCTCGTGTTTCACCCACCTCTGTAGTCCCTTCAGAAGGAAGGAAGCAAACAGTTTCCCTGTGCAGTCTAACATTGACAATAGACAGTATTTACCGTGTCATTAGGGGAACCCTTTTTTAGGAGTGGGATGAGGATGGCAGTTTTCCAGTAGGCAGGGATATTTCTTCTTCTAGGACCTGTTGAATAAGATCTTTAACAGCAAACACCAGAATTTGGGATTATGCCCCATGACTACATTAACCACGCCATCTGGCCCTGGTGCCCGAGATTACTTTAGTGGCTTAATTTTTAGGTGAATCCCTTCTTCGTCTAGATCTAAGGCCCAAGCTGGGGGTTGAATGTCAATCTGCAGAAGGTCAGGAATAGTGGCAGGGATATTGCGTTTGTTCAGAAAAGGCACCCATGTGTGCTCATTAATAGGGTTTACCATTCTCTGTTTCTCACACCGTTTTTCCTCCCCCAGGAGAGTCCAGATACTCCAGAGTCTCCACTGCCAAGGGCCGCTACCATAAGTTGCCAATGGGCATCTCTGTTAGAGTGCCGCTACCAGCGTAGCCAGTTGCTGTATACATTTTTTAGATGTTTAATCTCTACGAGGTTATACCCTATAAGAGAAAGCAGTGCTCTTTGTCCTACGCAAGTCCCCACACAATTTGTGTTTCATGTCTCTTATGGTTTGGTCATAGGTGAGGTGTGGTTATTGTTCTCTGCAAATCAGGGTCATTTTTGAGGTTGCATGTCGACTGGCAAAAGTGGTACTCCGCCTCTCAATGTCCTCCATATCCATATTATGGAAGACATTGAGATCAAGGTGAGTCATAGGCAAAGTGGTGAATCTAGCTCTTAGAATGTTGTTTTCAGACAATTTGATACAGCTGGATCTTTGATTCGTTTCCAAGTCTCTCACCGGCCCAGCTATTGGCAGCGGGGAGGGGGCTCTTAGGATTAGGGCCTCATAATCACTCCAGGTATTGGGGCCAACATGTAGCTCCATAACCCTAAGAGCTGCCTCCCCGTTGACAAATAGGCAATCCAACGTTGCACATGCACTTCCACCTTTCCAGGTATATTCACTTGGAATGTCACCTTTTGTGCGTCCATTCAATATTTCCAGGTCCCAACTATGGAAAAACCATAACCAACATAACCCCTTGTAATCCGAGGGATTCTGCTTCACTGTACTCCTGGGTAACAGAATCCTTTACCTGGGTACCTTCAGTACAACAGCAATTTAGGCACACCCCCCCAATAATAATACAATCCTCCCCCTGCCCACCATCCCAATTCATCAGGTGGTCATGCAACTCCTTTTGGAGCTGCTCTCTCTGTTTTGCTCAAGAGGGAGTGTACACATTTAACAGCAGTGTCTTATTACATATGTTATTTGTGTTAGTAGTCACCTCAACTGCTAGTAATAGTTCATGCTGCACAAATGCAATATTACGGAGTTCAGACTGTGGATCTCCCCTGTGGCTAGGCCCCCATATAGTCTTCCCCTGCTACCCTTCCTTGCAAATGATTGATAGACAGTATAATAGTCAACCAATATAGCCATCGTTAACCATGTTTCTTGAAGCCGAAAGAAAGTATAATGTGTTACATAGGGAAGGGAGC
Source organism: Ambystoma mexicanum (assembly GCF_040938575.1). NCBI lineage: Eukaryota > Metazoa > Chordata > Amphibia > Caudata > Ambystomatidae > Ambystoma > Ambystoma mexicanum. The sequence continues at coordinate 1,541,970,961 of NC_090932.1, forward strand.
CGTAGGGGGATAGGAGATGAGCAAAGCCCTGGGTGTTCCACGTCATTAGCAACCACTCTCATTGTTTATCCATTGCTACAGGCAAGGAATCAGCCAACCACTTCAGCATCGTTTGAATGTCAGATAGCGGGACATTATCCTTGTCTGGGAACTGCGTCACAGCTACTGGAGAGGCTTTACCGAATTCCATAGCGATAGGTAGTGCTGGGTCCATACGTCCACCTTGGCATCCAGCTCTCTTCCCCCAGTCAAAAGTTGTGCAAGGAAATTGCTCAGAAGATGTGGTGTTTCTGCATGTTTGCAGTGCCCCGCCGAGAAGTTAAGAGTTGGAGCCCTTCAAGGGCTCAAAGAACTTAAAGTCCTCTGATACTAGCACTCGCAGTTGGGGCACTAGATGGAGGCGAGCCAGAAAGGCGGTCCGAGATAGCACTAGATGGAGGCGAGCCAGAAAGGCAGTCCGAGATAGCCATTTGTCACAGGATTTTTAGTTGATGTTCTTTATCGTACACACCTTGCTCTCAGGCGTTATTCTCGTGCATGTGCCACTTTACAAGCACGCACCCTTCTTTAGGGTGGGTCTAGTATCAATGGTCTTTTAGTCACAATCAGGGTGGAGATGTTATCAGGAACGTTCACACTAGTGTGTGATGCGATTGAGTCCAAGCTTATGTCGTGTTGCTGAGACATAGTGTGTGCCCAGTCTAAGGACTTGTTCACTAAACGTGGCTAGTGCCCTAAAATGGCTGCGACACGAGATTGATGCTTCTTCTTTGGCCATATTGTAGTTTGGATTTCTTCCTGCCTTGCGAGGTCAGAAATACCATATAAGGTCATGCACTTGCCCAAGAAAGTTGCTGCTTTCACGGGCTAGTGTTGCTTTTGTTTGCGTGTCGCCCAGAAAGGGGGTGGGACTGTCTGGTCCCATTCCACATTCCTTGAGCCAGAGAGTCTGGGTGTGGGGCACATGTGAAACCAGTAGTTGTCCCCGATTGCTTACAGGCTGTATTTTGGATAAAAAGGACTCCTGCAGCCAGGTCTTCAGATCAGCATTGGAAGCAAGAATCCCCTGTAGAAGAAGAGCCGACTGAAGATCTGAAGGAGACCCCCCTATGAGGCCTGGCATCCCTTCCTGTGTTTTGCCCAGTGAAACCCTGTTGGACTACCTGATCTGTGAATTCCCTGAGCTCTGCTTCGACCCCTGGAATAGTGGGACCAACTGTCTCAACGGGTTCTCGATGATCCAGCCGTCTTGAGCCTTCTTAGCAATTGTTTGTTTCATTTTTTAGTGTGCGTTTAGGGCCTAAAATAAATATTGTATTTTCATACATACCAATCTAAATTGAATTATTGTGTGCTTCACTGTGTGGAATCATTGTGGACACCTGACCCCCGGCTCACACTCTCCTAAGAATAGCCTTGACTGTTCCCCACTGCTACCTTGATTGGGTTTTACCTAACCTCTCAGAGATCCTCTGTTCACTATAACTAAGGTGGCCTCCTAAAATATGCCCACCAGGCCAGATTCTAGAAATCCATCTTAACACTGTTCCACAGAAAGTCAAAGATTATGTGATTTTTTTACCTCTCCTCTCCCCCCAGACTTTCCACTATCGAAGCAAGTTGGAAACAGTATAGGTCTCTCCTCCAAAAGGTGGTTGAGCTAATCCTATAAAGGGAGCGATTTGTCAATCGCCAAGAATGAAAATGTTACCAGTAAAAATGTTACAAACTAAAAGAAATTCAGTGAAAGAATCATGGTAAAAATAACTTTGCAGTGAAAAAGTCATCAAATAAAATGTAGCCACGAAATACAGATGTAAATTGGCCAAAAACCACAGTACTTTTAGGGTATATTAGGGTTAAGGAAGGCGTGGAGGGCTTGCAAGTGCCTCGTTTCAGGTTAGAATAGGGACTAGGGTAAGAGTAAAGATTTTGGCTAGAATTTAGATAATGGGATGTCTTCATATGGGAAAGCTTCCAGTCTTTCGATACTTACAGCTCAATGGGGCGATGATAAGCTCAAGATTGGGGGTAACAATCTGCGGAAGGATCTCACCCCTTTTGATAAGGTTCTGTTGCAGAGCACTAGTATGAAGGGACGCATAGCCAAGTTGTTTGGGGAATTGAGACGTAGTAATCCTACTGACATCCTAGTGGCAAGGGCGAAGTGGGCCAGTGACCTGGCGATAGACATAACCGACCAGATGTGGACTAGGATTTGTAGGAGGGTAAAGATGTCATTGCTGTCCATACAATACAGAATGCAGGCGTTTGAGCTAATACATCACTGGAACTACCCTCCAGCAGCACTGGCCAAAATTTGCAAGGAATGGATTTGCAATGCTGGCGTTGCAGACACCCACACAGTGATTATTACCATATGTGGTGGGGGTTTTCTCTCAAACAAAAAGGTACTGGACTGAGGTCCTGGATTGGCTCAAAGACCTGGATGGGGTGCGACGAGCATGGTCACTGAGCTTATTGCTGTTTGGGGTGAATGTGGAGGATGAGGAGACTGGGGAGGAGGGCCATATGTTGCACACCTTGCTAGTGTCAGCGAGAATCTGTGACATGCAGTACTGGAAGCGAGTGGCCGTCTCCACTGAGAAGAAATGGGTGCAGAAAGCAAGGACCATATATTATATGGAATATCTTACACACTTACTTGACGAGACGTGCATGATCATATAGGAGCGTGGCTTCTGTTCCTCACCAAATATGGACATTGACCTGCTATGGGAAAGTTAGGGGATTGATAATGGACTTGGTGGCTGTGACAGTGTTGCAAGTTGTTTTGATAGTAATGCATGGGTGACAGTGTTGCAAGTTGTTTTGATAGTAATGCATGGGTGACAGTGTTACAAGTTGTTTTGATAGTAATGCATGGGGGAGGGGTGGAAGATTAAAAAATTGACAAGAGCGGTATACTGTTTGACTATACAAGGTTGAATTACAAAATGCCAGAGTATAAAATGACAAACTTGATTTTTAAAAAAATAAGAAAAAAAAAGAATTTAGGTAAAGGCTAGGGTCAGTGGTTGTGGAGGGCTGGGGATGTTGAGGGTTGGTTAGAGGAAGGCCGAGAGTAGGTGTTAAGGTAAGATTTTATAGTAAGGCTATTGTTAGCCGAGTAAGGATTTGGGTTGAGATACAGAAAGGGAGGTTGTGGAGGGCTGGTGATATTTGGGGTAGGATAGGTTTCAGGATAAAGCTACAGGGCTAGGGTAGAATATGGGTTAGAGTAATATGATTAATCCAATGGGGTCATCACAGATGCCCCAGCGGTAGCCTCCTCCCATGTGCCCTTTAGCCCTTACAAGATAATAGAGCAGACAGGGCCTTATGATTAACGGGTCTCGCAACCAGACAGAAAGAGAAAAAAATCATAGCTATCATATAAATCCTCGTAAGGAGTGGAGAAATAATCCCATTGAAGACACTACAGTGGTGCTAACCAGTTTGCCATCTGAAGAACTTTGATTCCAGCTGACATAGCACAGCATGAAAGGTGGACTTAGTGATTTAATGGACCTCTTAGAACAGTTCCCTGATGTGCTCAAAACTACCAGGTCGGGTGAAAGGAATTTATGATCACATCCGTACACCCCCAGGAAAAGTAGTTCATTTAAAACCATATCGGATACCTGAAACTAGAAAAGACATCATAGTAGAGGAGAGTAGAGGAGATAGAGAGTATGTTAACGGCTAATATCATTGAACCCTCTCAGAGCCCCTGGTCGTCCCCAATAGTGTTAGTTGCCATGCCAGGTCAATCATGGAGCTTCTGCATTGATTTCAGGAAGGTGAATGCAGTTCTCACAATTTGACAGCTACATCCTGCCCAGAATTGATGATCTAATTGATTGGGGTCCACCGTTTTCCTCTCCACGAGTGATCTGACAAAAGGGTACTAGCAAGTCCCTATTAATCCAGCACAGGGAGAAGACAGCATTCTCTACTCCCATTGGCCTTTTTCAGTTTAAGGTGTTGCCTTTTGGTTTACATGGGGCACTGGCTACCTTTCAAAGGTTAATGGACAAAACCCTCCCAACCTATGCATCTTTCTGTGGAGAATACATTGATATAATCCACAGCAGGTCCAGGAAAGAGCATTTACATCATCTTTACCTAGTTACAAGAGCATTAGGAAAAGCTGGGCTCACAGCAAATCCAAAGAAATACAACTTGGCAAGATCAGCCATCACGTATTTTGGATTTTTCGTAGGTAACTGGTTGGTCCAACCTCAAACGGAAAAGGTCAAGGCAGTCAAAGAAACCCCAAAGCCCAACACAAAAAAAGACCCGAGAGCCTTGTGATGAATCAACTTCCGGAGCACCAGTGGTCCTGGGATGAATATCTGTTTCTAAACCATCTATCGGCCCCACACCTCTAGTACACCAGAAGGGATCCGAACAGATTGGAAACACAAGCAAATTATAAACCTTGTCTAATTTTGGTAACATGGACGGAACGGCAGGTTTATCTCTGCAAGGTTGTGGATAGTTGGTTAGTTGCAACACAGCGAAAATGCAATTATTAACCAATTTAATTATTTATGTATTTGTAGGCATCAGGGCGCAGGCCAGGGGACACTTACACAGTACGACAAACAGCAAGACAGGACAAGTCAGAAAGAGAAAACAATGCAGAAGAGAACAGATTACTCAAATAGATACGTTTTCAGCAGATTCGCTTCGAGTCTCGCAGACAAAGGCAACGAGTTCCAGAGATGGGCTGAAGTTACTGGGAAGCCGTCCCTAGGCCATGTATGCGCTTGTAGCTGGGTTGAGTCACCAGTGCCTGGCTGGAGGAGAGAAGGGCTCTTGCTGGAAGGTGAGGGGTGACCACGTTTTGAAGATATATTGGGGTATGACCTTAGAGACATCTGTGGACAAGCAATGCTGATTTGAATTGTATATGCGCAGAGACAGGTAGCCAATGGAGAGATTTTCCGACTACTATAGATGTGATCTCTTAATTCGCATTCCGGGAGATTAGCAGTTGGTCCATATTTTTCTTGCTAGTGCTCAGTAGCAGTGCATTGCAGTAATCCAAACGTGAGAGAAGGGTGGCATGTGCGATGGAAGCACAGTTGGTGTCCGAGAGAAAAGGATGAATGTTCCCAAGTAGGCGTAGATGGTATGAGCAAGATTTAGAGCTTTGATTAACCCAGGTGTCTTCACGGAGAGAGGAATTCAAGTAGGAACCTAGAGTCTTGACTTTTACAACGACAGAGATGGTACAATCTTGAATCACAAAGGATCGATAGTCAGGGTGCAGTTTATCTCAAGCCAAAATCAGTAGCTCAGTCTTATTGCCATTAAGGCACATCCAGTGGTGGTTCATCCACAACTCAATTTGAGCATAAGTCTGTTTAAGAAGAGAAGAGTCTTTCTCATAGGTTCCAGTTAATTCTAGAACTAGTTGGGTGTTGTCAGCATAGTTTGTGAAAAAGATCCCATTCTTTTCCAGGACTTCACAAAGGGGTCTGACAAAGATTAAAAAGAAGTGGCGACAGACAGGCCCTCTATGGAATGCCACAAGTAATGGGGGAAAAAAAGCAAAGTAGCATCGCCCCAGCACACTCTTGGAACTCGTTGGGATAAGGAGGTCTGGAACCTGGTAATGGAGTCTTCACAACATCTACCGACGCTTGTAAGGGTGGTAATTAGCCGATAGTGATCAAGAAGGTCAAAATCAACCGACAGGTCCGAAAGGACCAGTAGGCTTGCTTGGCCCCTATCAATAATGTCAAGCATGCGAGACAGCAAGTCAATGAGGGCTGCTTCGGCACTATGAAGCGGTCTGAAACACGACTGTGGTGTACAATCCCCATAAAAGAGACTGTCTAGTCAAGGTTGTATAAAAATATCGACTTTATTATTATTCGAAAGTTTTAGCACACTACAAAATACAACACACCCTTTAAAAGAATGCAGAGGACAGACAGTTTAAAGAAGGAAAAGGGATGCACTCTGGATACTGACAGGAGGGTAGTCGGTAAAGTAATTAATCGCAATAGTTCAAAGATACTTGGTTTCAGCACAAAGGGAGCAATGGGTCGTAAAATGTCACCAGGGGCTTTCAGAAAAGGCCCAAGGGGAAAGAACTACAATGTACGTTGTGCTTGTATAAGTTCTTAGTGCTCAACAGGGTCGAGTCGGTTTCAGGGCGCTTTGCAGCTACTGCGACAGTGTTCAAGATGGGAGACAGCTGCGGGTATCATGTGTCAGGCAATTCAGTGAGCGTGGCTGGACAGAAGGCTGCAGGCTGGCCTTCACAGCGGCTCAGGGTCAGGAATCGTGGTCTGGCTGGGGGATTGCTATATCACTCCTAGGGACAACATCTTGGAAACGTCCTCCTTGATGGTGTTCCTGACCTTATCAGACATCCGGTGAATCCTACTCTTTACTGGCTTACTGTCTCCAGTGTCCACATCATGGGTGCACCAATCTGTGTGAGCTGGAGTCAGTGAAAACAGACCTACAAACTGTCCAAGTAAATAGCGACAGTGTGTCAGTTGCTGTTCTGACAGGTCTGTTGCAAGGTTGACACCTTCAACTGACCCATCTGTGGCTTCAGTGTGCAGGAGGTCTAGGAGGGGATCGGTCTCCTCCACAGTCTCTCCATCCATCACTAATGCCATGACCAAGTAATCCAGGCTATAATGGGGTTTTAGCCGGTTGACGTGAAAGACCCTGCACATCCGTTTAGGTCCTTTCTCATCAATGCGATAAATAACCTCACTGACCTGTTCTTGCACACAGTAAGGCCCATTCCTCTTGTCCTGAAGGGCACTGGGTTTGACAAGCTCCATAATCCACAACCATTGGCCTGGAGAATAGACTGTCAGTGTGGCCTTATGGTCATGCCAGTGCTTCATCAGCTCCTGACTGGCCTTTAGGTTTCTCGTTGTCCGTTCCATGTACTTTGGCATTTTAGACCAAAGGCCGAGGAAATAGCCCACCACATCTCGTGTAGGGGATGAGCGGTTGCCCTCCAATCCCTCTTTCACTAGGCTGAGGGGACCTCGTACATGGTGTCCAAACAGAAGCTTATAGGGGCTAAACCCTACTCTGTTCTGTGGAACCTCCCTGTAGGTGAACAGAAGGCAGGGCAGTAGAATATCCCATTTTCTCCTCAGGTAATCTTCCAAGACACCTATCATGCCTTTCAGGGTCTTGTTGAACCGCTGAACAAGCCCATTTGTTTGCAGATGGAAGGATTTAGATAACCAGTAGGTGACTCCACACTCTTAGCACATAGCCTTCATATACGCTGATATGAAGTTTGATACCTTGTCAGAGACTACTTCCTTGGGGAATCCCATATGGGAGAATATTCCAATCAGAGCCTTTGCAATCACAGGGTGATTTTGATGCTCCTCAGAGGGACAGCCTAAGAGTACCTCGTGGCATGGTCAACCACCACAAAGATGTATCTGTTCCCCGAGCTGGTTTGAGAATCCAAAAGGACCCATAATGTCCATGCCTATTCTCTCAAAAGGCTGCCCAGCCACGGGTAGTGGAATTAAGGGGGTCTTTGTGGCACCACCTGACTTGCCAGAAGCTCCACAAGGCAGGACCAGGCAAATTCCTTAACCTTTACGCCGAACTGCAGCTAGTAAAAGTGTGCAGACAACCGGTCCGATGACTTAGTCTCTCCCAAGTGTCCTGCTAAAGTAATCTGGTGAGCCAAATCCAAAGAGAACTTTCTGTGGCACTGGGCAATCACCTACCTCCTAGTGCCATTGCCCTCAGTCTCTTTTGGCTCACTGTACAGGAGTCCATCCTGCCAGTACACTTTGAACAAGCCAGGGGCCTCGCTCTTAGCCTGCTCCTCCGCCTGCTTCTGCAGACCCGCCAGAGTGGGACACTTTCTAGGCTGTGAAAAGTCAGTCTGATCTGGGCCTCCAGCTGATGCAAACTCATCAAGGTTGGGCAGGTCCTGCAGATCTGCACCCACCTGGTCCTCCACCTCAGGTTCCTGCGCTGTGCCAGGCAACTCTGAAGTGACAATGTCCTCTGCTGTCAAGGTAGGGCCCTCAGTGGCTACTGGCCCCTCTCCCGCAGGAAGGAGTAGGCAACTCAGCAGTCGGTGGAACTTGACTAGGAGCTACCGGCCAACGCTCCGAGAGTGTTCAATCTGGCAATCTCTTTGGCCCTTGATCGGGTAGCTGCTGCAACTATCTTGGGATCAGAAAGATCATTACCAAACAGACATGAGACATAGATGGAGTCTTTCACCGCTACACAGCGCTGGGTCATTTCACCTCACCAGCTGAACTCTACTATAGCCAAGGGGCACTTACTCTTAACGTCAAACCCACTGACGCTACAATCAGGGCCATCAATATACTGACCCAGCTGCACCCACTGCCGGGTGACAGCAGTGACAGTAGCTGTGGTATCTCGGACCGCAGGACTTTTGTGTCCATTGATATATACATGCTATAAATAGAGTTGAGAATTATTGGGAACTGGGATCTCTTCTGGAGACCCGGTACAGTTCACACTCTGTGTAACCAATCCACAATCAGCCACTCCTTGGTCAAGTGCGAAGTCCTCCTCTAGAAGGCCCACGCTAATGATGGCCTCTTCCACAAGTCCAACATTCACTATGGCTTGCTTGCGTAAGCCCCTGCAAGCAGGATCCCCTTTCCTATGGCCCAGCTCCTTAAACACGAAACAACCTTTGGGTGGTGAGAACGCAGGTGTCCCAGTGTTTGGGGTGCCTGCTGTTCTCTTTTCAGTGTGTACAGCTGAACTAAGTTTTGGGATTTCGCGTCATTCTTTTGGGGACCGGACTTCGAAGAGGAGTGGGTTGGACCTTTGTCCTTCCCATCCTTGTTTACTTTTTTGTCCGACGATTTCTCTTCCGGGTTGGGTGTGCTCGTCTGAGCCTTCTTCTGGACTGGAGTACTCACAACCCTGTCGGCAGCCTTTGCAAGCTCCCTAGCGTCTGTGATAGTCTTGTCCACAAGATGCTGGTGTAGGTCAACCTTACAATTCTTCAATAAATGCTCACACGCAATCAAATTGTACATCCCTTTAAACATGTCAACTTTGTTGCCAGCCACCCACCCGCTCAGATATTTCAACGAAAGTGTGTGAACGCTTCAAATTTTAAAAACAATGTATTTATTGCATTTAATTACACGCCCAAACTCTTGGGTATCACGGCGTAGAAATGTCTGGCCACTTTTCTTGCTGAGCTCTCTGGAGCGCTTGAGATACTGTTCTGGGATTTTACAGAACTTCCCCAGGAGGGCCGTCTTCATGTTATAATGAACAGGCCTTTCCTCAGAAGTTAAATGAAGAACTGCATCAGTCCCTGGTGTCGGTAAGTGACTCATCAGGGATGCACCCCACAGTACCTCGTCTACCTCCTGTAGCTCAAAAGCTAGCTCGAGCACTCTAAACCAGTCAAGCATATCCTTCCCCACTTCGTGAACCTGCACTAAATCTTGGGGCATGCACCGCCGGGGCTTATACCAGGTACTCTGGTTTGAGCCACAACTGCTGCTTTCGCTAGAGGTGGACCTGTTGGCCTCCTTCACTTCAAGCGCCAGCTTGCGCAGCTCTACGACGGCCCTGTCCCGCTCTATGGTGACCTTGCCCCGCCATTTCTGTTCCTCTAGCGCTAGTCTCCTCTCCCTGAGCAGGAGCTATCTAGCCGCTACCGCATTAATAGCTGGAAACAATTACTGGGGCACTTAGAGACTGTGCTGAGGCATGGGACTTGCGGGATGCCGCACTAGCCCCTGACCTCACGGACACTCTAGAGTGTTGAGAAACCATGCTTGCTCCCCCTCCCCCCCGGTGTGAGGGTTGGCGAGAAACACTGCTCATGCCGTCTTCCTCGTCATCTTCCACTTCCCCCTCCGGAGGGTCTTTTCCGTTCGGGTACACAGGGCCTAGCCTCTCCCCTGGGGTCTTCGCTTCTACCCAAGCTTGGAGGCTGGTCAGCAACTCAGCTTTATTAACCTTGGTGCCATGAGGAAGTCCCCTCTCTTGACATAGGTCAAGTAGGATATCCTTGCTCATGCCTTTCACTGTCTCTATGTCGAGATCCATGATTATTACCAATACCTAGCAGTGTCTAAACGTTGCCTGCAACAGTACTTTTATCGTTGGGTGACTACGCTGTGCGCAAGGCTCCAACTAGATCTGACTGCTTACCACCAATGTGACGAATCAACTTCCAGGCACCAGTGGTCCAGTGATGAATATTGGTTTCTAAACCATCAATCAGACCCACACCTCTAGCACACCAGAAGGGATCCATATAGATTGGAAACACAAGCAAATTATAAACCTCCTTGTCCAATTTTGGTAACATGGACGGAACAGCATGCTTATCTCTGCAAGATCGTGGATCATTGGTTAGTTGCAACACAGAGAAAATACAATGATTACCCAATGATAAAAGGGCCTGTCTAGTCAAGGTTGTATACAAATATTATTCAACAGACAGTTCTAGCAAACTATAAAATACAACCCACCCTGTAAAGGAATGCAAAGGACAGGCAGTTTCAAGAAGGAAAAGGGATACACTCTGGATACTGACAGGAAGGTAGTCGGTCAAGTAATTAATCGCAATAGTTTAAGAATAATGGGTTTCAGCACAACGGGAGCAATGGGTCATAAAACGTCAGTAGGGTCCTTCGTAGAAGGACCAGGTGAACAGAACCATAATGTACCTTGTGCTTGTAGAGGTTCTTGGAGCTCGACGGGGTCAAGTCGGTTTCAGAGCACTGTGCAGCTGCTGCAACAGAGTTCAGGATGGGATACAGCTGCGGGTATCAGGCAGTTCAGTGAGCGAGGCTGGACAGGTGGCTGCAGGCTGACCTACACTGTGGCTCAGGGCAAGGAATTGTCTCTGTGATGGTCGGCGGGTCTGAAGCACTGGTTGAGGAGTCGGACAGCATGAGGCACTGTGGCGTAACAACAGTCAGCGATGCAGTCGGTTGCAGCTCGAAGGGCTTGACTGGCTCGAAAATGTTCTTTAAGGCGGATGTCGGTGGATGCTTGTTGATGCACTCATCCTAGCTTCTTCACTGGGCTCATGTTGTTCTTTAAGGCGGACAGCCCAAAGCTGAGGCGAGTGTTGCAGGCACTGGCCTTGTCCTGGGTTCGGTACAGAGACTCTTTGGCAATTCCCACCTAGGAAGCTTTCTTGCAGTGCCTAGCAGGGCATGCTCTGTGCTGGCTGAGCACCGGTTCTGGAGCTGTTGGAGGGTCCTCTGGATTCAGCATCTCCCTCTGTTACCTCAGAGATGTTACAGGGAGGGAATCTTACTTCCCTTTTTGGAAATCCTGGCCTTTCTTCACTGGCGGAAGCTGTAAGGAAGGGTCCAAATTAGTTCTTCATGTTACTCCTTGCAAAGTCTTCGGATGATCTGCCCAAAAGAGGGGCTCAGCCCTCTTTTAAAGCTAAATGGGCCACAGTGATTGGTGTAGGTGAAGCCTACCTTAATTAATCCACCCTGGGTCCCCACCAACAATCTCCTGTATGCATGAGGTCATAACCAGAGTGCTTTGCAACAGAAAAGGTAAAGTGGTGAACATGTAATACCAAGTCCCAGCCACCCTCTGAATGGGGTCTCCCTGTGGGGGTTGCCTACTGTAAACGCATGTACCAGACATGACAGCTCACAGTCAGTGATACTTTAGAGCGGGAGTTGTCTTCAGGTTGATACAGTGTATATGAAAGGGGTATTGGGGTTTCCTGTCTCCTTTGTTTTAGCCTCTGCACCCAGGCCCCACGTGAGCCTGTTTGAAGTATACTCTATTAGTATGTCAATTATATGAATTGCTGCCACCATCTTCAGAGGGTAAATAAACGAACAGGGCGGATCCATGGAGCCTTTGATAGTTAATTAGGCTCCCCATGGCAGGAGGAAGGTTTTGTTCCCCCTTCTGAGATGCATCTTGTACTCAACCCGTCAGATGCCAACTAAATATGTCAGGGAGGACTGCGCTTGTAGGCTGTGTCCACCCAGAGGACACGGGTCTATGTATATGTTGTGCGGTAAGCATAGGAAAATGTGTGCGGGTTAGAGACAACCATGTAGGTGGACTTAAAGGAGTCGAGGCCTGTGTCAATTCATGGAATAAATACCTTAATTTAATCACTGTAGTGTGCGTGGTCATGATCACTATTCAATGTCCCAATTTCCAGAATGCATTGTTTTTAAGTGCAGGACTGGAAAAGGAGTGTTCTGCTGTCATTAGGATATCCAACGATCAGATCAAACAATGGCAATTCCAAGACACTTAGGCGGTTGGCAACCCATGGCTTCCAGGTGGCTCCAAATCATGTGCAACACCTTAAACAAATCAGTTCTAATACAGTTTTCTCCACAGTCTTTGGTGTGCAATTTAGAAAGGGTTAGTTCCTTTTCTTGTTATAATTCTAGAAACAATATTGCACATTGGGCTGTTGATTGTTCATTTGATTTGGTATTTGGACTGTAAGTTGAAAGACTGGAGGCCTGGATAAGTAAATAAATTCATCTTGGGTGAATGCAGACCTAAATGGCAGCATATTGTGGAAAATCAAAGATTTGGTCAATTGTGGCCATCAGCATCATATATGGTGTACAGCAGCAGCCCCTTAAACTCTACCTCCAGGTGGTCAAAGGGGTGTACGTAGTCAATGATTTGCTATTGAAGGATGACAGAGTTGTGTCTCCTGAAGGAGTCAGGAGTCCAAGCTTCAAAATAGATGGGAGCTATTCGGCTCCTGGTTATAGACTAGGAGAGCCTGGGTGGCTTGACACCAACAGCAACCAGGGGGGTACAGTTGACACCACAGGCCCAACTGCTGCTATTCAAACATAGCAGCAAGGAGACATTAACGGTGTGCGTTTGGCAATGTGTATAAATGGGCATATTTGAAGTACAATTGGTCATATATCATTGCCAAAGTTATAGTTTGCATTTTATGTAGGAATTAAATGTGTGGAATGCTATATAACAGCTCCTTGTTCCCCAAAGGGAGCGCCTGTTTACTGGGTGATGATGAAAACACAGGAGCAGTGTTCACCTCCTGCTAGTTACATTCTTATTTCGATCCCTGGGAGTAGGTTAATAGGAAATGTTCAGCCAGGGCAAAATTGTCCAAGAAAATGCAGAGGAGGAATTTCTGCTGGGCATTTTGTTGACCAGGTGGTCATAAGGTTTGTAAGCATTTGCTGCTCGTGTTCCTGAAGGCGTGTGTCAAAGGTATGTAATGGGCATCATTGCTCCAAATCATAAAGCTCCTATCTGATTAAAACAACAAAACACTGCAGTACTAATTAACTACTTTACAGAGTGGCCACAAGTCGACTTCCTAGACAAGATCATGAACACCAGTAATTAAGTTTGAAAAGTCAATTCTCTGCAAGGAGGACATGGCTGGGAATCAATGAGGTACAATCAACTTCTACAGCAATTACGTGCTTCAAAGACATGGGTATTACACTCGCACAGTCACATTCTACGATGCGCAGGACAAAGATGCAGTGGAAAAATTCACCTGCATGTTGAAAGACTGAGTCCATACAACATTAATTGAGACCTACACATGTACCACACATTCCGTAACTAAGGTTTCATCATTTAAAACTAAATATCGGACAGGAATGTTGCATCCTCAAAAAGGTGCCAGCGGTTGATGAAAAAGGGCCAACTTAAATATGGTCACAAGCTGACCTGCAGGAAGTGCAACACGCTACTGCAAAGGAGCAAGTTACTATGACGATTGGGCATGATAAGGAGGAAAAAGTTAGAAAGATCACTGTAGGCCAAGAGGCTTCTACAAGCAGGCCTGACATAGCCATGCAGATGAATGGTCCAATTTTCCATTAATGTATTTACCTCTTCTTGGCATACCATTCCAGGATACTATCATTCCTTGCCCTCACAGGACTCAATCAACTTTATTTCAGCCCAAACAGGTGACTTCTTTCTGTGCTTCGCCTCAGGATTCTGCAAAACCTTGCCTTGCTTATTAACAATTGCATTGGCCTATGAAACATAGTAACAGACCCCTTGTCTTCATAAAGACTAGTTATGATTGAATTCCTTGATACCAAATTACCCTGACACATTGAACTATTTGCTCACCCAGCACCGTGGACACTAGGTTTGTCCCCCCCCCTTTTTCTTGTATATACCGAATTCGGGATGGAAGGACACCGTCTCTCTTGAACCCCTTCACATGCAATAGGGTCCCTGAACAATCATTTACTGATCAGTGCAGCGGTCTTCATATTCTAGTCCCCTACTGGGCTGTTACAACTCAATATACTTTACTATAATAATTGGTATAGCACTGCCGCCGACCCGGACTTAAGGGCGCTAACGGACAAAAACATAAACACACACATAATTAAGAAGAAAAAAAACGGAAAGCGAAGTGCCAATAAGTAACAGTCGATCAAGGAGGGAGGATCTAGTTAGTTAAACAAGAAGGTCTTCAATGTTTTCCTAAAACATAATCGAGGTCTCCTCTCTCAAACTAAAAGGCAGGCCATTCCATAGCTCCTTTCTTCACTTGAGCCAACCCACAAACAGGATTTTCTATTTGAGAAGAATTGGTGGATCTCAGATTATGTGTACTGGCTTTTTGAACTAATTCATCTTTAAAATATGCTGGCGCTGTGTTTCTCAAGCATTTGTGCGTAATCACCATAAAACGAAAACAAATTCTGTCTTTAAATCAGGAGCCAATATAGGTCTCTTCTCGCATCAGATATATGGTCCCTTTTGCTACGGTCCACAATGACTCTGACCGCATTATTTTGCACCACTTGGAGTCTGTTAACCTCAGACTTTGGTAGGCCAATAAGGTGACAGCTACAGTAATCAATTCTTGATCCCATCAGTGCTCGTGCTAGTGTTTCCCGACTTTCCTTTGAGAGGAAGGGGTGTGCATGGGTCAGTACCTTAATATAGTACACGGCTGAGGCAACCAGACTGCTAACTTGGGCTTTCATGTTCAAGTTGCAGTCAAGATAAACCCCAAGGGTTTTAATCTTCTTGTTTGTCTGGATTGTACACCCATTGATCTGAAGCTGGGCATACACCTCCTTCAACTTGCGGGTTTTGACTTCCGTCCCCACTAGCATCAACTATGTTTTACCAGTGTTGATTAAGAGGCCATCGGTGCACATCCAATTTTGTATTAGCTAATAGATCCTATTAATGTTAAGTTTGTCTTCCCCACAGACATCTGTTAAAGGGATGGCACATTGAGTGTCATCAGCATAGTTGGTAAATTCAATGTCATTGGCGTCCAGGAAATCAAGGAACGGCACTGTACAAATATTGTAAAACATAGGGGATAGACACGCCCCCTGTGGCACTCTTTGGGCCAACACTTTAGGACTAGCATCAGCCAGGGCACTACTCACCCTCCACTGGCGTTCACAGAGAAAGGATTTAACCAATTGTGCTGCAGAGGTAGCAAAGCATGCTACGTCCTCCAACCTGGTGACCAAAGATACATGGTCCACCATGTTGAAGGCGTCAGACAGGTCAAAAAGTATCAGCATGCTGGTTTCTCCCTGATCCATATGACGGAGAAGCCTGGACTTTAGGTCCAGCAAAGCAATCTCTGTTCCATGACTCTCTCTAAATATGGATTGCTGCTGGTTCAGAATGTTATCTGATCTCAGATGGGTGAGCACTTGCAAATACGCCACTCGGTCTAAACTTTTAAGGAGAAAGGGAGAGTTAGAAATAGGGCAATGGTTCAAAGTTTTATTTAGCAAGGGTGTTATCCATGAGTATTTAATGCATCCAGGAACACAACAGTCGCTAAATGAAGCGTTCACAGACCTACAAAGAGTAGAGATTAGAGCGGAAGAGCAAGCCGTAATAGCTAAGGCAGGGCATGGGTCCCCTTTGCAATTTGAGGGTTTCAATTTCTCAATAATCAACGCCAGCTCGGGTTCACATGCTCTTCCAATTTCCATTTCCTGTATGTCGAGATAGGGGTGTTAGGGTTTTTCCAGGTAGCTTTTTTTGATAAAACAATCCCATCCTTTATTAAGTTTAGAGCCCATGGCATCTTGTACTGAGTTGCACCATTCAGCATCTCTGATGATCGTATCTGTATTATTTTGTTTGGTGGTTTCAAGCTCTTTCAGTAATTTAAAAAGTTCCCTTGGTTGGGACTGTGCCTTAGCTTTGCGGTCATCTATGTAAGATTTCTTAGCCATAATGATCGCCACCTTAAACCTTTTTGCAATTGCTTTGTACGTTTCTTTGTCTAGATCTGTCAACAAACTTTTCCAGTTATACAGAGTGTCAATTTATTTACGTTTGTGTTTTTGAAGGTAAGGAGAAAACCAAGGGTTAGTCTCTTTGAAGGACCTTCTTGTTACGCCATGGCGCTAAAGCACTCACTGAACTTCTGAAGGGTATGTTGGTATACCTAGGTGATTTCATCTACTGATCAATCATCATTCATATTCTGTCGCATTGCGACGAGCCATAGACCCAGTGCTTCTGGTGTTAGATTTTTAAGGTTTCTACACCGAATTGTGGTGGAGGTCATTTTTTCTACCTTATTGCCTTCTTTTCAGACACGATTTTAAAATAAATAAAAGAATGGTCGGACCAGGGACAAGGGCTTACATTCTGATCGTTAAGTGCGACATTGTGTCCAACTATCCAATCAAGTGTATTACCCTTTATATGTGTAGGGGATTTGACAAATTGAGAGAAACCAAGGTCAATAAGAGCCCTATTAAGGGATTTAGCTTGCACATCACTTTTATCTAATAACCATTAATTAAAATCCCCAAGGAAGATAGCTTTAGAACAAAGTTTTAAAAAGGCTAAAAGAAGGTCACATATTGGATTAGTAAACTCCTTCATAGGGGATCGGGGGGTTGATATACAAGAATAATAGTAGTGGTGCTTTCAGCATTCATTCTGCTTTTAATATAAAGGATGTCACAGCTCTCTATATTAATGGAGTCAATTCTCCACAAATCCAAAGATTCCTTGTAAACTATTGCCACATCTCCTCCTTTTCCTTCTTGTCTATCCTGGAACATGAGGTTGTAACCCTGAGGTATGGCCAAAGCAAGTGAAGGTCCAGCAGCTGTATGACTTCATGTCTCTGTAAGAGCACATAGGTCAATATTGTGTGTGGAAATATAGATAGATACCTCCAGCGCATGTTTTATGAGAGACTATGTATTCAACAAGAAACATTTCAAGTTGTAACTAGTATTGACAGTATCCCCAGTACTCTCAGAAGTAGGAGTAGTTATTTGGTGGATAAAATTAGAATTATCACATGTGCTTTGAGTCTGCACTTTATTATTCATAACAGGACATTCTAAAAGTCCCATCTGTAAATCTATGTCCACTGATAAGGCTGAGGTGTTAGTAACAGAAGGCATGTTCATATTATCCTCAAACTCCTGTTTTCTTTGTCTAGGTAGCTTTGCAACTTCCGCGTTGTCTACCTGTGCTAAGATCTCACTGGTGTACAGCTTACATGAGTTGCACAAAAGCGAGCATGATGGGCTGCAGTTTCCAAAAAGCAGGCTGTTCTTAACTTAGAATCTGCTTTCTCTTTAGTGATCAGGGCTGTTACTGAGGCATAACTCACGTTGCCTTATCTGATTTTAGCAGCAGGAAATAAAATACAGCCCTGCAGTCCCCGAAGCGCCACAGACCAGCTTGGCTTTCTTCGCACTGGTGCTCTCGCACCTGTTTTTCATCCAGGTAGTCTAAGCCGGCTGGGAAATGTAATTTATTGAAAGGCAACGAGAACAGTATTAAGATTCGATTCTCAGTGAACTAAAACTATTAAGAACTTCTGAAAGCAGCGAGCTAAAAATAATATAAGAAGCTAGAGCTAAAAATCAATTTCAGATGTCACTTCATAATTATTAGTTTTCTAAAATTCATCAGTTATAAAATAAAGGGTCAAGTGGGCAATAGTCCTTCACACACAAGCTTAAAACGACATGCACAATGTGGTCACAAGCAGATCTGCAGGAAGTGCAACACTATTGCAGAGGAGAAAGTTACTATAAAGAACGTACATAAGGAGGAAATAAATTGAGTCCAAATGGGCAATTTGGCCAAAGTGAGGTTACCATATAACAATGCAAAATGACAGACTTGTTTCACCAATTCTTTGCAGTGTTTTTTATGCTGTGCAAACAAGCAATGGCATAACATGGCCTTGAACCTTATGCTAGAATCCAGAATGGTTGCAATTTTGGTTGGTGTTTGGGAAATGAATGTGATCAGGAGTAAGATTTGCAAATTTAGGAAAGCGATTTGGAAGCACAGTCTATGAATTGTGTATATCTGCAGTAAAAAGTAGGGAAGATTTGCTCTCTCCAATGCAGAATCTGTAATTATATGATATGATTGCTTATTTATAATGCGTTTAATACCCGTAGGTTTCTAAGCGCAGAACTGGGGATTGAACCTTTGTTGCTCCGTGTCGTCTTGCTTCCAAGGTGAGCACGTTGCCCCTGAGCTATCCTCCCCTAGCCAATGGAACATGTGAAAACCTGTGCATATCTTGAAACGATTTTGGTGAGAAACAAAGTGATTTTTTCTTCCAGCTCATTTAATGTGTTATTAAAAAGAAAATGTTATGTTGCATTTCCATGTTCTAGATCTCTATATATTCATGTGCGTCTCAGATGGTGTTGGTTAGGTCACTACTTCCTAGTGTTCTAGAACTGTTGATTTTGAGTGCACCGCTGAGGCTTTCTTCAGTTAGCAGAAAAATCACCCGACAGTACAACGAATTTGTGGACTGCACTACTTGTTTAACCCCATGTCCCCTTTTTGCTCATCCCAGTCCATACTTTCTACCCTTCAAATGCCACCTCGCCCGTGCCACATTTGGTTCGTCTCTGCACTTCCGGTCAATTGTGCAGCAAGGGGCCTGCCACACTCACTCCTCCCATAGGATTTCTCACAATGGGCTAGCAATCATTTCTCGTAGGCACTGGGGCTGTAGTGGGGAAAGAAGCAGCAGGTCAGCGGTAAGTAGGCAGAACACATGACCCCGAGCTGGGCCTGGGGTGGAATTCTGCAGGGATACATTGTTATTATGTGATTGGAGTCTGCACCGGGGGAGACCAAACCACCACAAATGGCCCAAGGAACATCAATTCAGGCACCACCCTTGCAGGGATTAGAGCCAGTGTGTTGGGCCTGGAGATGGAAGGGACACTTCAGTCAGTTTCCTGTGTCCTGCTGTTTATAGAGGGTTTTGTCACACAGAGCCTATATGTCTGTTGGCAGTACTGAACATGGGGAAGCACCAGATAAAGCATATTGTCTTATCCTCCTCAGACAATACCGATTCTCCAATGAGAAAAAGGATCAAAACGGAGAATGATTAATCCAGGACCTGCAAGCTTAACGTACTCAAAGACGATACCGCAAGAAGAAAGGAGGGCAGAAAAAGACAAGAACAGGTATAGACCATGGGGCGGGTCTTTCAGACATGACCCTCTTTTGCCCCAGATTCCTTTGCTGGATCCCTAAATGATTCATCCTCCCGGACCTCCACAGACTCTGAAAGTAAGGAGATGCCCCAGGGGAAAAGGATAGATAAGGAGAAGTCCCAAATCATGTCTCAGACTATGTGGAAATCAAGAAAGCAACCCCTGGCCCCAACGCCAAGCCTATGGGTTGCCAATTAAGAAAGATGGTCAAGTAAACACTTCTTCTTATCCCAGATGTGAAAAATAAGATAAGAAGAGAGAGAGAGAGGGACAGGCCTGGTATTTCTATCCCCACTCTCCCATTTCATGTTCAAACTTTACCCTCTCAATGGGGAAGAACTGTCAATATCAATCGACTCCCTTCTGTCAAGAGAGACAGGTCGCCCTGCTATATCCCATGAAGAAGTGGCAGTTTAGGCCCTGGTTGATAATAAGGTGGATGGGGCGGTTCACCCCAAAATGGAATAGGGGGCAGTCTGTTCATCTCTTCTGAAGGGGGTGCAAAGGCAAAAGAGTTTTAGTTGGTCTTAGCCTTTGACGACCATGGGTAACTCATTCCTCGCCAAGACCCATATCAATCAACCACACTGGCAGAGTTATGTCTCTCAGGAGCCAGTAGCTCTCCATCTCCTCTTTTAGGGGGCTATACTTTTTGGAGAAAAACTTGAGAAGGTGCACCACATACATATGGAGGAAGTGCACTCAGGCACCTTCCACCAAAGCGGAGTTATCAGCCTGCCAAATCAAGACCAACTGGTTTCAGTTCTCAGCAAAAACAAACAGCAGGGTCCAGAAGATGCCCTCACCTTAAAGTACACCCTGGGATCCCCTTACAGAAAAGCAGGCCCCATCCCACCCTTGGGAAGGTCCAGCTGGGAGGGGGGTGCGGGACAGGAGAGCTTCAGCAGTTCAGCAACAATAGTGCAGGGTTCGAAATTGCTGGGAGATATTTAGCCTGAAACCAACATCAAGCAGGAGATACTTTTGGCTTCCCAGGCCAACCGGTGCCTTGCAAGCATACACATGCAACATTACATTTGAGAATGTTAATAAAGACTAATAAGGACACATAGTACACGATTTAAAAAAGTGGGTCCTACATAATGGGCAAAAAGTTAAAATGTGCCTCTCCTGTAGAAGTTACATTTGCGGTGTGCTGTGAACTCTCCACTGGTAGCTCCTCCTTATTGGGTGATGCCCAAAAACCAGGAGCCGGTTTTAGCTCCCGATCACTGAATCTTAATTTTTGAACCCGGATTGGTCTAGAAGTCATCCAGAGCAATGATCCTATAGAATTCAATCTCATTCCTCCCAGCATGGGCACAAGAGTTAAACCATGACCGAACTACCGGGTGAAGTGACAATTCATTTAACTGGAGATCAGAAACTGATTGCAAAGAGGGCAATTTGCCCCATACAGTCTTAATGAAAGGTTGTTGTTATTCAGTCATTTTGGTCAAAAAGGCATCAAGGGACTACATACAGGTTTGTGATGGTCCTCAATGGGATGAATCTGTATCTCTCCATGATCATGTTCAAAACTGAGACACTGCAGATGATCTCCTTGATGAAATATGGGGGCTGGCTTGTATCTCTGGACGCTTATCTATACATTCCTCCACCCACAAGTTTCTAAAGTTCGACAATGGGACCAACATTTCCACTTTATCAATCCCCCCGCCCCCCTGTCCACCCTTCGGTCTCAGATCAGCCCATAGAGTTTTCACCAAGGTCTTGGCACCTTTTATAGGAAGGCCTGACAAGGTGGGCAAGCTTGTCTCCCTTAGGAGTTTGTAAGCTTTGGCTTTCCAGATGTTTTTTACTACAAGGTCCATCAGCCCAACCCAGCATATTCAATGGTGAGGGATCATGAGAGTCATAGTTCAAAACACCTGAAGGACTGCAGGATTCAGACCTCTGCACTAAACCGTAGTAGAATATGGCATATAAAAGAATATACGTGACTTGTCACAACTTACTGAAGAATATCTAGAAATCTAATCCACTTTGGATGCCGGATAATTCGCTGGTGCCCGCTTCAACATGAACACTAGACAAGTTCTCCTGCCCCAGGACAGGAGCTGGTGGATCATTTAGGTGGTTTCTAGCATATATCAACAGAAGTCGGCAAAGGCCGGGACATGGCTGAGAGCGCAAGGATTGATGGCAACCATAGTCTTCATGCTCCTTGAGCTTGACTGCATCTCGCTCCCCTCCGGTTCCACCTCCACCGACACTGGCTTCCAAACAAGGTAGATGTAAAAGAAACTGGCCCCAGTTTCCCCTCAGATTTGGGGCGAACTTCAGTAGTGATTAGTTCCAGCACACCTCTTCAGGGGGTTTCCCCCTACACCCTCCCATTCCAGCAAGCATGACGACAGATGTTAGGTCTGTGGGCTAGGGAGCAATCTTGGGAACGACACAGGGCAGCTGAACTCCATCGGAGTCCTGAAGGTGCTCCAACTGGAAGGAACAGGAAAGAGCCCGGGTGGGCTCTCAGCAGGGTGTTCCCTTCCTTCTAGGACCTGCTCAGCTGTGCTCCTACTAACTTACCAGATGATCAGAACTACGTTCAGAAACCCGAGTCTGGACTGGTTTACTTTAGTAGCAAACTACAAACTGACCCTGTTTTGTGCAAGGACACTGAAGCTCAGGGAACAGATGCAATGTTGGTCCAGTGGATAGACACATTGCTGTACCCGTTTACTCAGATTCCCCTCCTGCCCAGGGTTTTGTGTCAGATCAGGGACTCCAGGTCCTTCTGGCTGCTCCTTAGTTCACGAGGCAGTCTTGGGTCCCCTTGCTTTTCCGGCTAGCGAAATGCCCATCCCTTTCCTCTACCCAGTTTTTTTATATACAGCCCAGCTCCTGGAGGGGCTCTAAGACGACCAGGAATTGGCTCTTGGCAAGTCATTGAGCTGTTAGGGCTCCTGCGTCAGGGGCTATTGGCTCCTCTTGCCATCTCAGTCGAAGAAACCTTCCACCTTACAGACGTACTCTCACTGCTGGGATGCATTCGTAGCTTGGACCTAACTGTGGATTGGAGATCTCTGGCAATTGCTCAGCTCCTAAAGGAGGGTTTCAATTTGGTGGTGGCTCACTCTTCCCTCTAGGCACAGTGGTTAGCCATCAAGGCCTTCACGGAACCCTGGGTGGAAGTTAAATTGAGGGATATCACTGTGAGTCTGTTGCACAGCTTCTCAAATTCCCTTCCCCAGCTGTCAAGTCTTTTGCCCCTCCTTGTGTGTCTACACTGTTCCTCAGAGCTTTTCATGCCCCCTTTGAAATCTCTGGCTATGGTAGATTTGGGGTTCTCCACCTTGAAGACCCCATTTATAATTGCCATAACTTCAGCCAGAAGGATAGGGGAGTTGGGAGCCCTGCTGTGCTCGTCTCCCTATATGGTAGTCTTCCAAAGCATTCACGCTTATGCCAGGAGCTACTAATCTATGTTCTCCTAGGGATTTTGTCTCCAGAAAATAAGACCTCGGATGTCAGGTCCATCCTCCCCACTTATCTGTAGAGGGCATCTGTCTTTCGTTTCTCTAATATCCTCTTGGTCACTTACAGAGGGGCGAACAGGTGACACAAAGTCTCTTCAATTTTCCTGAGTCGGTGGATCAAGAGAAACCCATCTCCTTTGATTATGCTTGGTCAGGGTACAGCCCCAGTTTGGTTGTGGTTGTTATGCCTACTCAAAGGATGGCCACCTCATGGGCCGAGGTAAAGGGGGTCTTTTTGGCAGATCTGCAGGACAGCCAATTGGGCTCGTGTTAATACATTAGCACAGCAACACCACCTTCATCTCCTGGCCAGGAGAGACAACATTTTGCATCTGCAGTCCTCTGGGCATGTTTCTCATTTCTTTGCTGGATGGCGATACATTCATGGGGTGTGCAGTAAGAATGGATACATATTTATTTGGAACATCAGGTCGATCAGGGAACTTTTGTATACTTAAAAAGCAGGGACTGGGATAAGAGGACGCAAGGATAAATCAAATTAACAGTAATTTTCATTACACCCAGTCCTATTTCTTCTTTGTCACAGTCAAGATGCCAGCCTCTCCTCTTCCAGGACTTCCATCAAGCAGACTCCTTGGGTATTGAACATGAGTTTTTGTGAGGCACCCTAGTTCAACCCCCTGGTGAGCAGGGGAAGAAAGAGAAGGAGGAGACCTCAGTGTGCTCCAAAGAGCATGTACTGTAAAGAGGAAGAGCAGTACTAGGTGTAATGAAGATTACCAGTAAGCAATCCGAGCATTACAACCCAGCTTAACTACCCTTAATTTGCAACTCTGGCATTTTAGGCTCATGGATATAAAGGGAAAAGCAAAACTACAAGTACCTGGTGGCAAAGTGGTGTTGGCAGAACATTTCACATGGGACTGATTGCCATCAGGCAATTTTTTAGGCCAATCATCATTATTTTACGGGCCAAACTGAATAAGCTCTTAACCATTCTAAGGAGATATTAAAAACTGTCTGGATTCTTTCTGCTAGGGCGTATTCTTCCCCTTCTGTGTCTCCCTCTCAAGAGTTAAGCAATTCCTGTTCGGTATTCTTTAGTGACAAGCTTGACATTATTCGTCAAAGAACAACTAGGCCAACTATCACGCCTGGCCCGTTTATCAATACTAATCTGTCTTTGATTTCTTCAGTGACTCCCACGCCTCCGATAATTAAGAAGAAGAAGATCTAATGGCATTATTCGGGCTACTGTCAAGCTTAAATCGGCCTCCCTTCTTGACCCTGTTTCGCTTTCTGTCTTGAAAGTTATTATTCCTGACATTGCCTCATTGCTTACAGAGGCTATGAATCACTCTCTGACCATTAGTTATATTCCATCTGTTATGAAGTATGCATCGGTTATCCCCCTTTCTGGATCCCTTGCTTCCGGCTAACTATCATCCCATTTCTCTTCCCTTCTTGATGAAAGCACTCAAATCTTTAGTCACTTCTTTGCTTTCTTCCTTCTTGGAAGAATCTCTTTTTTGTTATCCCTTTCATTCTAGGTTCCGACCTGGCTGGCGCACAGGGGCAGCACTGATCTCGGTTATGGATGACCTAGCTTTGCTTGCTGACCGTGCTGGTTATCTGTGCTTTGATCTTCTCCATCAATCAGCTCCATTCGATACCATCAAGCATACCATCTTGCGTGACAAATTGGCAGCTGCAGACATCTCCGACTCTGTGCTGTCCTGGTTTCATTTGTTCTAAGCTGATTGTTCCCGGTCTCTGCCCCCTTTCAAGTCCGGCCCTGTATAAGTCAGTTGTGGGGTTCCCCAGGGTTCTGCTCTGTCACACATTCTTTTTAATGTCTACGTACAGCCGTTGGCTAAACTCATTCTGTCTTTTGGATCTACTTTACCCGGAGACTCTGGGGAAGAGTGTGGAGTCTGGATTTTCCGGCCGTCCCTGCGTCTCCACTAGATTTGTGTGCTTTGATCCCTTTCCTGCCATGCATGCAATACCAGCAAGTAACGATGTGTCCGTAGGTGCTTCCTAACAGCACATCTGATGGGAGTGAATGTTTCTTTGCTGCCCCTTCCCCCCCAAATGCGCTCATGTTTGCCTTCAAAGCGAGTTAACTGTAATGGAGTGCCGACATTACGGCCTCTACTATGGCAAACGTGTGCTATGCCACATGTGGATTGAAAAAAAAAGAAGCTATTGTGGGGGTGTTCAAGAGATTTCATTATCACGTTGATAATACACTCATTTTACATACATGTTTATATATATATATATATATATATATATATATATATATATATATTCGTGATGGATCCTTTAATATGTTTTGCACGTTTGGTGCTTATTACAATCCTGTTAGTTTAAATCGCAACGTGTGGGCGTGACCTTGCGAACATGTGGTTGTGGCATTCTGGTGACGTAGATCTGCGGGTTTTTCATTAAGGAATGTAGGCAGGTACGGGGCCAAGAGTCCTGCAAAATGGTTTAAGCAAGTTGCCCACCCGACCCCTCCCAAGTTCAAAACACAAAGTGGAGCTATGGTGTACAGATAAGGACTCTCGAAGCCCTCACCCTTGTTCCCCTTTTCAGCCTCTGAAACGGTCTGAAATCCGAAGTGTGTCTCCTGTTCCGCTCGGTCGCTGTCCAATGCAGACACCAAGCATCGCCTCACTTCTCGGGTACAGCAAAGTCTTACCAACCGTCTCCGGAGAACACAGTTCAAGGAGGCCGCCATCTTGTTCTCTGTGTAACCTTTGCACTAAATCATGTGACTCTCGTTATAATCCGACGACGCTGGCAGCCATCTTAAAACGGGTTACTACCATGTGGAATAGGCTAAGCTTTCTTGGTGGAAAACGATCGATTCGCGTGTCAGCATCAAGGACGGACAACAATGATTTCCTACATATGGGGGTGCTATTGAAGTGACATTGCACAACCTATGAAATGCCTAAATTGCATGCCGGTAATCCTCATGACTCATAGCCCTACTCTTCCTTGTCACAGTACTCTTTTGAGGGGGGTGGGGCCCAGCCTCCACTCACATGAACGGTGAGCCCATTTTCAATTCGAATTACTCCACACCTCACAGGAGGTGTAATACCTTGTTAGCACATTACACAATTACCCATTTCTAACCATGCCTCCCAACCCAATTCCCCAGGGCAGGTGAAAAAGGAGAATTTTGTTTTGGGCCGGTGAGAGTCCATTGAAGTGAATGGATGAGTAGAAGGCTTGGCGGGTGAATCAATTCATTCCAGGGCGGGTGACACCTGCCTAAAGCATATGAGTTGAGAGGCATGTTTCCAACCGAGGATCATGGTTCCTACTAGAGAGGTGAGTCATACATGCCAACCCTCCCAATTTAGGCGGGAGACTCACGATTTTTTAGGGAAAAATACTGCTATTTTTTACATTCTCCCGCCTAAAATAATAATTTCCCCAATGCTTTCCTATGAGGAAATTGTTGTCTCCCGATTTCTCTGCAGAAATCTCCATCCCAAGCGCGTTAGAATGTTGGCATGTATGGTGAGTCATGCATACCGTGATGAGGAAGAGTAGAATTAGGAGTAATGAGGATTAGTGGTACGTGATCTAGGCATGACCTCCATGTTCCTCTTCTTCTTCTCAGTACTTACTTTTGCGGGAATACTAACATACATGCCAACCCTCCCGATTTAGGCGGGAGACTTCAGTTTTTTCGTGAAAAAAGATTGCTATTTTTCACGTTCTCCCTTCTAAAATACTTCTAGCCCCAATGCATCCCTATGGGAAATAGTGCGACTTCGATTTCGCTGATTAAATCTCCCACCCAGCTGAGTTAGAATGTTGGCATGTCTGTTACTAAAGCTGTAGCTGATAGCATACATGACAACCCTGCTGATTTAGGTGGTAACAAAAGAGTTTTGTTACCACCTAAAAAAACGGAAATTTGAAAGAATATGGCTAAAAGACCCTACAGACAACAACAAAAAAAACTGGAAAATTGCCGACATAACATACAGGGCAATAATAACTAAATTGAAGAAAAATCACTATAATGAACAAATCAACACTGCATCCAATTCCACTGGGAAACTTTTTCAAATACTTAAAAATATTGAAAAACCAGTAGCACTATCCCCCCCTTTTCAACCCACTCAAAAAGATTGTGAAGCAGTTCAAACTGCATTTCACAATAAAATTACCAAGGCGAGAGAAACAATCTCTAATTGTAAGGTAGCTAATATCACTTTTCCAGATAACATAGGGACAGATAAGATTGACTCACAAAGTCCTAAATTCTATTTTAAACCCATATCACTGGAAGATATGAACAAACCTCTCTCAAGTATCAAATGCACTTCATGCACGGAAAATGTATTGCCCCCAAAACTAATCCTTGATAACGCTACCATTTTTGCACCACTTTTGACAAGAATGGTAAATGCGTCA
Organism: Ambystoma mexicanum; assembly: GCF_040938575.1. Taxonomy (NCBI): domain Eukaryota; kingdom Metazoa; phylum Chordata; class Amphibia; order Caudata; family Ambystomatidae; genus Ambystoma; species Ambystoma mexicanum. The sequence goes on from NC_090932.1 coordinate 1,541,998,361, forward strand.
TTTAGAGATGGTAACGTCCCAGCCGCTATCAAAACGGTCACAGTAACACCATTACCAAAAAAACCTGAACTTAACCAACAGGACCCTGCTAATCTAAGGCCAATTACCAACTGCAACTTTTTGCTAAAAATACTTGACAGGATTGCTACAGAACAACTTCAAAAATTTGTGGATGACAACAACTGAATCAGCGCTTTTGGATCTGTAAACAGAAATGCTAAGCATCCTGGATCAAGGTAAATCTGGGTTACTGATCCTACTGGACCTCTCGGCAGCCTTCGATCTACTGGATCACCGGAGGCTCCGAGAATCCCTGGATCAATCGGGAAACTGCTCTGATGAGGCCATAGACTGGGTGTCATCATTTCTGCAGGACAGGCAATCTAAAATCGTCTGGGGCAAACACTCTTCAAAATCTAAACCAGTAAACTGTGGAGTTCCACAGGGCGCTAGCTTCTCCCCTCTACTATTTAATTTATACATGCAATGCCTATGCTCACTTCTGTCCCATCTCGGTATTTTCTTTACCAACTTTGCCGATGACACCCAATTGGTGTTTGAACTTACCGGTAACTACAAACAGGACAGTGAAAAACTCTCGAGTATCTACAACATCATTGAGAGTTGGATGAAAGACAATTGGATGTGCTTAAATGCCTCCAAGACAGAACTTATGATCTTCGGTTCTCCTCATGCTAGAAAAAAACTTAGTCCACAATAGACCGATTTTAAGATCAAAGAGACACAGATAGTTATAGCAGAAAAAGTCAAAACTCTAGGCGTCTATCTTCAGGCATCCTTGGGAGCAGAAGCCCACACTGCCTACCTCAAAAGGAATTGTCGCTATTACTTGAAACTATTGAAAAAAATCAGACCCTTACTGAGCCCACAAAATAGTGCGACAATAGCAAGAGCCACAATTCTCTCCCGGTTAGATTATGGAAACTCTTTACTCCTTGGCGCAAGCAATAAATGCTTAAAACAATGCCAAGTGGTGCAGAACGACATTGTCAGAATAATCACTAATACATCCAAGAGAGATCATATCACAAAAGATAGAAAGGACCTACATTGGCTTGCGATCGAGGATCGCATCACATTCAAAGCCATTACCCTAGTACACCGATGCTTATATGGTAAAGCACCAACTTACCTAAAAAAGCAATTCGTTTGGTATGAATCACATTGCAACTTGAGGTCCAATAAATCTGGCCTCCTGCAAGTTTTCCCTACCAAAAAAGCTAAAGGATTAGGTAGGGCTTTCACGACCAAGGCAATCCTCACATGGAATAAACTCCCCCCGGGGCTGAGATTGGAAACTAATCATCTAATCTTCAGAGGGCTACTCAAAACATTTCTCTTTAAATAATACTCCTATTCCCAGCCAGCTAGCTCACTTCTGTTCCAATGTCTGCTACATGTAATTTTGACTGTCCTGTCTTTGTACTCCAGTCTGTCTTTTTGTGAAGCGCTCTGATGCCTGCGGGCTGCAGCGCTATATAAACATATAAATAAATAAAATAAAATAAATACTGCCTCCCGCTTAAAATAATTCTAACCCCAATGCAGTTGAATGGGGAAATTAAATTCTCCCGATTTCTCTGAGCAAATCTTCCTCCCAGGTCCTACAAAATGTTCGCATGTGTGTGATAGGGCCAATGAAACACCACACAAAATACATTTTTGCTGAAACACCCTCATCACCAACTTATACATATCAACCTTCCCCACTGGCTCAAATGGAAGGAATCCAGAGGAAACTTCAGCACCAGCAGAAGATCCCAGGGGGGAGTCTGAAATAAAAAGCGGAGGCGAGGTGAGTGGGGAGTGAGCTTTATTTTACGGTCCCCGGAGACGAGGGCTGCCAGTTGGATAAAGAGCTCTGGCGTTCCGTGTGGAACCTAGGGGAAAAACATTCTCTATTCCGAGTGGAATGGAGTGATGCATAACATTACAACATCTCCTTACCTATGGGAAAAAGGGGAACGGAGGGGGGGGGAGAGAGCGGGGAAAAGAGGGGTGGAATGATTGGCTAAAAGAAATCAACAAAAGTTGGCGTGGCGGTCAATAGTAGATGAAATCGTTGCTGAAGTTCCGAATGATCTTGCGATTCCTTTTGGACAGACTCCTGGCAGGTCTTTCGTCATTGAGGTGACAAGGTTCGTTATTTCTTGTATGTTTGAGGTGGTATGTCTCTTCAGGAAAGAGTTCCTTTCTTGACCTTACGTCGTCATGTGAGTCTGTGGATTAACTGGGTCTGCATGTGTCGTTGGTTGTTCCCTTCACATTCTCTCTTGACCAAGTGTCATTGTAATTGTTTTTGGAAGTGCTCGGTCTGCAGGTGTCATTGGTTATTTTCATGAGATCATCGTGGGACCATCTCTTTCCCTCGTCCAATGTGACGGATTTGTCGTGGCAATGTATGACTTTTTGTGGAGATCTGAATTTGGATTCGCCCTTGAGTGTTTTCTTGGGTTTTCTGACACAGACCCAGTCTCCTTCCTGAAGGAGCATCTGTTTTACTCCGTTCTTCTGGTCGTAGTATGTTTTGTACTTCTTTTGCTTTTCCTTTATAGTTTTATGGATTTGTTCCATATCCATTTTTGGTTCCATGTTCATTCTTGCCTCACCAGTGTCTAAGAAGATCCATGCTGGTCTCAGTTGGTTAGTTGCAGTTCTGCCTCGCATCAAGGTGAAGGGCTCTGAGTTAGTGGTGGAGTGTGGCGTTGTTCTATATGCGTGCAAGGCCTCCTTGAGGGTTTCTCTCCATGGCATGGCATTGGCTGTGGCTAGCTGGATGACACTTTTTATCAGTCTGTTCATTCTTTCCACCAACCCGTTGGACATTGGGTGGTAAAGTGATGTAGTGATGTGGTTGATGGATTTTTTATCAAGGAATTCTTGGAATTCCGACGAAGTGAACTGGGACCCGTTGTCTGAGACTATGTCTCTGGGGTCACCTTCCCTGTTAAATATTTCGGTTAGGAAGTCAATGACCTTCTTCGTAGTTGCGCTGGTTTCCACCACACCCCATTCGGTCCATTTGGAGGTGTAATCAACGATTACAATGATGAATATTTTTACTGCCTCCAGATTTTCAAAGGGGCCCATAATGTCTATTGCCAGTTTTGACCATACATGTTTGGGTGTTTCCACCGGCTGAAGTGGGGTTTTCCTTAAGATTTTCGATTTGTCACTAGAAGCGCAAGCACTGCAGTTTTTTACTGTCTCTTCCGCCTCTTTCCACATGTTGGGCCACCAGTAGTTCTTCCTGATTCTGTTCTTTGTCAAACTCCTTCCCAGATGTCCTTCATGGGCTAGGTCAAGTAGCTTCTTTCTGAGTGCCACGGCTGGAATTACTCTACTTCCCCTAAAGATGTGATTTTCATTAATGGATATCTCATCTTTAAATGGTATGAAGTTCGCCAACTCTTGTCCAATACCAACCCAGTCGTTCATTACGGCTCTTCTGATTTCCTGTTGTTCTGTGTCGGCTTTGGTGATGCGTGTCCATTCATCGGAGGGGATTGCAGGATTTATGGTGGCTATAATGTCCTCGTCTTGATCTTCGTTTTCAATGTCTTGTTTATCTTGAATGGTGGGTAGTCTCGAAAGACAGTCTGCTACTTGATTCTGTGGACCAGCATTGTAGTAAACTTGAAGATTGTATTGCATGATGTCTAGAAACCAGCGGCTTGTTCTCGGTGAGATAAGGTGTGGCATTTTGGATTGTAGGATGTTGACTAGAGGTTTGTGATCGGTCTTTAGGAGGATGGGTAGGCGCCAAATAAGATTTCTGAAATGTTGTAGGGCCCACTTGACGGCCAAAGCCTCTCTCTCGATGGTGGAATAGTTCAATTCAGCACCTCTTAGTTCGCCGGATGCAAATGCGATGGTCACGATGTTGCCATTCTGTTGCTGCTCTAGCACTCCACCAAGGCCGATCTTGCTGGCATCTACTGACAGTATTGTTTTGGTTTTATGATCAAACATGCTCAGGGTTGGAGCTCGGTTGATGTCGGACTTGAGGTTCTCAAATTCATTTTTTCATTCTGTGGACCATTCAAATCTGTTGGATTTCTTCATGAGATTCCTCATGTTTGCCGTCTTGTTGGCATAGTTGCTCACAAATTTGGAGTAGTACTCCATCATCCCTAAAAAACTTTTCAACTGGTCTTTGTTGGTGGGTTCAGCTAAACTCAATCTTGTGTCCATGAGGTTTTTCTTGGGACGGATGCCCCTGGCATCGATGGAATGGCCAAGGTAAGAGACTTGACTGCACTTTATGTTGCATTTCTCCAACTTGAGGGTGAGTCCACTTCTTTGGATTATCCGTAATACGCCCATTAGCTTGGCATTGTGTTCTTCCTCAGTTTTGGCTGATATGAGAATATCGTCCTGGAAACATTGTACTCCATCGAGGCATCCGAAAAGATGCAACATGAGTCTCTGGAAGACTGCTGCGGCGGAAGCGAGCCCGAATGGCATTCTGTTGAACATGCATGCTCCCAAAGGTGTGACGAAGGAGGTGAGGGCTTTTGAGCTGTCGTCTAAAGCAATCTGGTGGTATGCTGAGGAGAGGTCCAAGGTGCTAAAAAAACTCGCCGATTCCATGGTCGTGAGAAGTTCAGATATGTTAGGAAGTGGGTGTCTGTTGACCCATATGTTTTTGTTTAGGTCCCTTAGGTCAACACACATCCGTATGGAATTGTCGGGTTTCTTTACCAGGACGATGAGGGCAAGCCATTCGGAACTCTCTATGGGTTGTATAATGTTCTCATTGCATAGACGTGTGAGTTCGTCCTTAAGTGCCGCTTTGGTCCCAAAGGGGATTCCACGTACTCGATGGACCACGGGAACAGCACCTCTTTTCAATATGATTCTGTGTTGGAAACCTCTAAGCAGTCCGATTTTATTGCAGAACACCTTGGGGAATTGCTCAGCCAAAGTGGATTTGATGTCGGTTTTGTTTTTGAACACACTCAGTACAGGGATATCTTCTCCGGGGTGGATTCTCACTTGGAGGGCTGCTTGCTCTTCCCATCCTACTACAGAAGATCCATTCTTGGCTACATACAACTTGCAGTATGTTTGTCATGAAACCTGAGCTTGATCCATGTATACCCAATGATGTCGATAGGTGTCTTTCCATACCCTGTGGCTCTCACCGAAGAGCTCCGTAGATCATGTACCTTGCCAGAAAGTACTTTCACAAAGGTTTCGAGGTCCACCATGGTATAGGGGGACCCTGTGTCCACCATTACTTTCAAAGGTATGTCGTTGACATACATGTTAACCCATGGACCGCTTGATTCTTGGAAAGAAGTGACCGTGAGGATTTGCACTTGCGGGTGTGTCTGATTGACGGATAACATGCTCTGTGACATTTGGTCATAGTCCACTGTCTTCACGGACCCATATCTGTTGGCAGGTCGTCTGCTGCTGTTGTCAGATCTACCTGGTCTTCCTCGGTTGTTTCGGCAGACTTTGGCAAAATGGCCCAACTGGCCACATTTGTAGCATTCAACATTATTAGCCGGGCACATTTTCCCAGCGTTGTGGCGTTTATACCACCCACACTTCTGACAGTGCGTGGAGTTTTGGTTGCCATAGGGTGATACTCTCCCTCTTCTAGAGTTTCCTCTGGTATTTTGAGGCGCGCTTCTCACAGCTGCTACTAACGTGTCATCTTGATCATAGCCAGAACTGCCTTCCACAGACTTCACCTCAACACCCTCTTTCAGGATCAGTCTCTCCTTCATGCAACGGTCCCCAAATTCCATACTCCTCACTATTTCAGTTGCTTGGTCTAGCGAGGGATTCTTTGTCTGCCATAGTTTTTGCTGTATGCGGGGATCGGCAACATTGAGCACAAGCTAGTCTCTAAAGTACTCGTCACTAACACCTGTGAATTCACACGTAGACATTAGTACTCTGAGGGAAGCTAGGTATGTATCGACTGACTCGCCCTTAGCCTGCTTCCGAGAAAAGAACTTGTATCTTTCTAACACCACGTTTGTCTTGTTGCCGAAGTGTTTGTTGAGCTTGATCAAGGCAGTGTCAAATTTTCGATTGCCGTCTCCACCTGCACCATCTGGCTCCGGAAGCGCCCTGAATAACCTCAGGCCCTCGGTTCCTATGCAGTTCAGGAGGGTTGCTTCCTTGAGGTCATCATTAAACTTGCTTCCGCCTATGGCCCTAAGATATATCTGGAAGCCGTCAAGGCATTGCTCCCAAGGGCAGGTTGGGGTTCCAGGGCAGGGGAGAAACCTGGTGGGGAGCGGGACGTTCTGCATGACTGGGTGGTAAGGATGGTGGAGGCCATGTGGGTTGAGCTGCGCTGCTGGTAAAGGAAGATTGGGGAGGCAGCGATGTGTTATGGCACTGTGGCGAATCTGTGTTATGGCATGACTAAGCAGCTGATGTTTGCTTTAAGCAGTGTTGTCAGGTGTGTTCCGGAGGCTGTGTAGTGCTAAATCGTGTCAGTCTATTGGATTTGACTCGTGAAGCAATTCTCCCCCAACCGGGATGAACAGCTAGTGATCTCATATACTAATCCCTTAGATCGGTCGAGCACAGCTGATAAGGATCCATGGCGTCGTTGCCATGGCAATAAGGCTGGGCCTGCCCAAAATGGCCGCACGCATGGCACGCAAAGAGGTCCTTTCCTCTAATTTCCGTTGACTATCGAGTCAAAGGATGCACGCTCGTGCAAGGCGCCCGTGGCGGAGTAATTGAGTTTATGGCCCAATAATGGAAATGGTACCTCTTATGTCGTCCCTGCGGTGGTGCGGCTGCCGGCGGCTCTTTCTCTTTCGGGTTAGCGGAGTCGGAAGGTCGCGGTGATGGAGGGCCGCCGGGGGGGAGCCGCCGAGGCTGCCGCCGTCGCTGGAGAATGGCAGTGATGCAGGCAGGGGAGCTCCGGGGGCCGGCTGTCGCTCACAGGGAGAATATGGAGGCCTCGTCGCCAAGTGAAATATTTTACGGCCCCTGGAGACGAGGGCTGCCAGTTGGATAAAGAGCTCTGGCGTTCCGTGTGGAACCTAGGGGAAAAACATTCTCTATTCCGAGTGGAATGGAGTGATGCATAACATTATAACAGAGTCCCTGAATAATGAACAAGCCTGTTAAGCATACGCCCCACTAGCGCATCGCCTTCCAAAATGTCACAGTTCACAAAATAACTTTACTGCTGAGCATTGCACCCTCAGGGTAGATACAGTAAGGCCCTTCTGAAATCCATCAGACAAGAATTGTAGGATATCCCTCATGCCACAGGACATTTGCTGAAACCCATTCCTCACACACCAGGAGACAAAATGGTTCCAATGCCCATTGTAACATTTGAGCGTTGCAGCCATTATACAGGTCTAGGCCACCTGAGGAGTAAAACCTAGCTACTGCCAGCCTCCCAATCTCCATACCAACCATCTCATCATAGACCCGCACGCGATGATCTCAATGAGGACACAGACTGTGGCAGCATCCATACCAGAGCCAGATTATTAGAAGATATGCACTGCTCTCAGGGATTCTACATCAGATGAGGTCACTAGAGTTGGCTGCTCTATGACGGCCTCTTCCAAACAGGTCTCACCCTGTTCTTCCAGAACTATTAAGGACAGTATCGGCTCCCTTGCCCCTGCACTAGCTGATGTCTGTAATCACTCTCTTGCCCTGGGTCTCTCCCCTCCTCCCTCAAGCACTCCCTTGTGCGCCCACTTGTCATGAACCACCGTACGCGTCCCTTCTGGACTTCGCAGTATTCCCAACATGGCCGCTGAACGCGGAATGCTGTTTGCCAGTCTCTGCGTTGTACGCTCTACGTTCTACAAAGCAGACACGCCCCTGCGGCCCTGCGCGTCTCAGCGCTACCGCTTCCAGTAGTCAGACGTGTGCGGCCGGAGTTCGTACAGCTATTACTTCTGATTCCTGGTTCCCCGTCCCCTGAATTTCCTCTTCTTTCATCCTTCCCCTTTTTCCTCACCTTGCATTTCCTGGATTGCCAGCGCATTTGTATCTCTGAGTGCGCTCCTTGCCATTTCCTGGACTTTTTCCCGGACATCTGAACGCTTCCTGGAGACAGGTCAAGAACCGCATGCTGGAACCCGAGGATCCACGCACAGGGTTATACAAAACCCAAATAGTGCGAAAGAAGACATCTTCGAAGATCACGAGCAAACAATACAGACAGATGAGAAGGGGGGAAACCTGTGATTTAGACGCCAACAAACTGATACAGTTATGGAAATGGAGGCTGCAGTGCAAGACCTCATGCACGGCATGCAGGAGTTAACAACAGAAGTTCAAAATCTTAAAGCTGAAAATGCGGCATTGAAACAATTGGTCCTGTCACGTGACTCTGCAACCAAGGAAAGTGTGTTGTTGGGCATAGTGGTGGATAAATATGATGGCTCTTCAAAGACCCTTCGCGGCTTCCTCGACTCATGTTTAGTGCACTTCACCTTTAAGCCCTACTACTTCTCCACCCCAAGGGCAAAGGTGGGCTTTATGATTTCACATCTCTCTGAGAATGCATTAACTTGGGCAACTCCCTTAGTTAATTCGAGTGATGCCCTCCTGGATGACTATGATGGTTTTGTGCAGGCGCTAAAGACCATGTTCGATCGCCCAGAACAGGTTTACAGTGCCCAAGAACGCTTATTGGACTTCCAACAAGGATCCCAGGATATGCTAACCTATGTGACATGCTTTAAACAACTTGCCAAGGAAGCAGACTGGTCCTCTGGGGCCTGTTTCACTCTCTTTCGAAGAGGTTTGAATGAAGAGATAAAAGACGAGCTAGCCAGGGTAGCTCGCCCAAGTTCCTTCCAGACGCTCATGGATCTTTCCTTACAAATTGACTTTCATATCCAGGAAAGAAAAGCGGAAAAGAAAAAGACTAAAATACCCTACAAAAAGGCCTCTACAGAACCTTCCTCTAGACCTGAGCCTGCTTCTTCCCCGACCACAGACCCAGAAGCCATGCAACTAGGAGCCTTCCGCGGACCCATAACTCTACAAGAAAGGATGCAACGGATTCACACTGGTCTGTGCATGTATTGTGCCTCTGATAAACATCTTGTGAGAGAGTGCCCTATTGCCCCTCCACGGCGTTCGGGAAACGGCAGCTTCCGATCCTAGATGGAGCACAGCTTTGGGAGAGAGATGTTTGCTCCACATCTATTCCATCCTTGAACTCTCCTGGACAAAACAATCTTGTGATTCTGCAGGCCTTCCTATCGCCTTCCAAGAAAGAATCTTATCCCATTTCTGGCATTAGTGGATTGTGGGGCCATGGGGATATTCATTGATCATGATTGGGTCACTACCCATAACATTCCATATGAAACACGAGACATCATGCAACCTGTAGAAGCTATCGATGGAAGACCTCTCTCTTCAGGACACATTACCCTTCAAACCAAAGAGATCCTGCTTTCTATAAACCAACATTAGGAAAGGATCAAATTCGACATCATAAGATCTGCCCATTACCCAATGGTACTGGGTATGCCTTGGTTACAGAAGCACAACCCCTACATCAACTGGGCAGCAGGATCCTTGTTTCTTGGTTCAGAACATTGTATGTCCAACTGTTTATCCCTAGATTCCTCGTCAAGATCCTCTGAAGACACGCAAACTAACCAGCAAGGTCCATTCACTGTCTCGAATATCATCCAGGTTCCCAGGGCCTATCAGGATTGTACTGATGTGTTTTCGACCGTCATAGTTCAAGCCCATCCCCCTCACAGACCTGAAGACTGCGCTATTGATACTGAACCCTCAGCAGTGATTCCTTTTGGAAGGATGTTCGTTCTATCAGAACCTGAGAAAAGAGCCCTCCGAGAATACCTGGATACCAACTTGGAAAATGGTACTATACGACCATCCAAATCGCCGGCGGGAGCTTTGTTGTTTTTTGTCCCCAAGAAAGATACCAAAGAGCTTAGGCCTTGCCTAGATTATCGTGGTCTTAATCAATGCACCCTCAAGGACCGCTACCCATTGCCCCTAATCTCGGATATCCTGGAAGTGGTAAGAGGAGCTGTAGTGTTCACGTAATTAGATCTCAGAGGTGCCTACCATCTGATCCGTATAAAGGAAGGTGACAAATGGAAAACAGCCTTTAGAACACTCTTTGGTCATTTTGAATACTTGGTTATGCCCTTCGGACATGCTAATGCCCCAGCGGTCTTCCAACGTTTTATGGACCGGGTGTTCTCCGATATGTTGTTCCTCTTCGTTATAGTATACCTGGATGACATACTGATATACTCCAAGGACCATCTGAAGCATGAAGAACATGTTAAAGCAGTTTTACAACGTCTACGTGAACATAAGCTCCTGGACAAACCCGAGAAATGCCTTTTCCATGTGTCTACTGTTCACTATCTTGGATTCGTCCTCAGCCCAGAGGGAATTGGAATGGACTGATCGAAAGTAGACTCCATTCTATCCTGGCCTGTTCCAACTACTGTGAAACAAATTCAATCCTTCCTGGGGCTTGCTAACTTCTACCGGAAATTCATACCTTCTTTTTCGGAGATAGTACATCCGATCATTACATTGTTGAAGAAGGATACACCCTTTCACTGGACAGCAGTCCAAGATGAGGCGTTTCAACGGTTAAAGTCGGAGTTTACACAAGTCCAACCTGACATTGATCGACCCTTCCTAGTGGAAACTGATGCCTCTAACTACACCATCGGGGCAGTCCTGAAACTGGAATTTGATGACAAGCTAGAACACCCCATCGCCTACCTTTCTCGCACCTTGACCCCTATCGAAACCCACTATTGTGTTTTGGAAAAGGAACTACTAGCCATCCGTCAAGCCTTCACAGACTGGCGTCATCTACTCCTGGGAGCGAAACATCCTGTTCAGGTAATTCCTGGAAAGTAGGAACAGTCGTCAAGCCCAGTACCAGTTTCAAATCCATCATGTTCCTGGAACACACAGTATAATAGCCGACGCCTTATCCCGACGTCCTGACTACGAAAATCTTGAAGACCGATCCTTCCCAAAGATGTTTCCCCACACAATATTTGTTGCCCAAGCAATCAGTCTCCTAGAAGACATTCGGATTCAAACTCAGTCCTCTGAAATCTGGAAGGAGTTTAACGGAAAGAATCGATGGAACCTCAAGACGAAGGGCGGATATTTATTCAAGGACAATTGCCTGCTCATCCCCACTCAGAGACTACGACAAAAGATCACAAGCCTATGTCATGAGACCCTTCATTCAGGACACCGTGGCATCACCAACACCCTCCGTCTAATACAAAGACAGTTTTGGTGGCCGAATATGAAGGATGATGTCCAGCTTTACATCCAAACCTGTGCAGTCTGCACTCAAAAAAAGCATGACAACAAGAAACCGGCAGGTCTCCTGCACCAACCAGCGCTGCCAACAAGACCTTGGGAATTCATCGCTATGGACTTTATTGTGGAACTACCACCTTCCAGGGGATACACAACTATCATGGTTACCATTTGATTTATTCACTCACATGGCTCATTTTACACCTTTATATAAACTACCATCCTCCTCTGAACTTGCGGAACCTTCCTGGAACACATATTCCGACTTCACGGACTACATTCCAAGATCATATCTGACAGAGGACCCCAGTACATATCTCAGTTCTGGAAACAATTATGTCGCATACTAGGAATCCAACGTGCCCTATCCTCAGGTTATCATCCGCAAACCAATGGAGCTACTGAACACGTGAACCAAACTCTGGAACAATATCTTCGCTGTTTTGCCACCAAGGTCCAGGGTGATTGGTCACTCTTGATACCTGTGGCTGAATTCGCCTACAACAACTCAGATCATTCGGCTGTCAAAACCAGTCCCTTCTTCTGTAGCCAAGGATTCTACCCTTTGGTTCTACCATCCATTCTCCCATATCCTACCCCTGTTCCTACAGTTGACTCCTGGATTGAAACCCTCATCAATGTACACAAAGAAGCAAAAGAACACCTTGAAAAGGCCTGAACAAACACCAAGCACTATGCTGACTCCAAAAGAATACCAGGGCCTTCATACACAATAGGTGATATGGTCTGGCTATCCTCGAAACTTCTGCCTCGACACTTACGACCAAACAAATTGGCTCCCCGGTACTATGGTCCTTTCTTCATAAAGGAAATCATAAACCCAGTGGCCTTCCGACTCAGACTACCAGAATCTTGGAAGAGGATCCACCCAGTTTTTCACACTTCTCTGTTAAAACCATACGTCCAGTCCTCCCGAACTGCTCCAAGATCTACCCATGTGATTGTCAATGATCAGTTAGAATACAAGGTTTCCAGAATATGTGACTCCAGGTACATACGTGGACAGCTACAGTATCTGGTCGAGTGGAAAGGGTACCCTCCCAGTGAACGTATCTGGGAACCAGTCTCAAACATAAATGCCCCCAGACTGCTCTGAAGGTACCACCTTATACACCCAGGCAAACCCGGAGGAACTGGGGTTCGGAGGAGGCCTGCTGTCATGAACCACTGTACGCGACCCTTCTGGACTTCGTGGTCCGTGACCCATAGAGGACTGAACTCAGCAGTACTCCCAACATGGCCGCTGAACGCGGAACACTGTTTGCCAGTCTCCGCGTTGTACGCTCTACGTTCTACAAAGCAGACATGCCCCCGCGGCCCTGCGCGTCTCAATGCTACCGCTTGCAGTACTCAGACGTGTGCGGCCGGAGTTCGTACAGCGATTTCTTCTGATTCCTGGTTCCCGGTCCCCTGAATCTCCTCTTCTTTCATCCTTCCCCTTTTTCCTCACCTTGCATTTCCTGGATTGCCAGCGCATTTGTATCTCCGAGTGTGCTCCTTGCCATTTCCTGGACTTTTTCTGGACATCTGAACGCTTCCTGGAGTCGGGTCAAGAACCGCACGCTGGAACCCGAGGATCCACGCACAGGGTTATACAAAACCCGAACAGTGCGAAAGAAGACATCTTTGAAGATCACGAGCAAACAATACAGACAGGTGAGAAGGGGCAAACCTGTGATACCACTCCTAAAAAAGCCTTCCGCCGACCTCTCGTGTCCGGCTAACTACCGCCCCATCTCTATCACTCCCTTCCTTGGTAAACTTCTGGAGAAGTTGGTCTTCCCCCAACATACTGAACTTGTTGGTTGCCTGCACAACCATCAATCTGGATTCCGAGCATGCAGAGGCACGGAAACATCTCTCCTGAACACCCATGAAGAATTGCTTGCATCTCTCGACTCCAACTCACCCGCTGTTCTCATTCTACTTGATCTCTCCTCTGCTTTTGACATGGTCAACCACTCCATTCTCATAAAATGGCTCCATGAATGCCTTGGTATCTTGGAGCGGGCACTGGACTGGCTGACCTTCCTCACTGACCGTCCCTCCCAGGTTATCATGGGTTCTTTCTCCTCAACCCCCTGAACCCCTCTATATCCACTTGTGATGTTGCCCAGGGCTCTATCCTTTCACCTTGGCTCTTTAACACCTATCTCTCCCCTCTTGCGCACCTTATTGCCACTTTCTCCCTGCACTTCCAGTGTTATGCAGATGACACCCAACTCTTCTTCAGACTACCCTTTGCATCTCTTCTGACTTCATCTGTCATTCCTTAATGCCTGTCTGCCATCCAGTCTTGGTGTACCTCCAATGATCTCTGTCTCAATGCCAGAAAGACAGATTCTTCCTATCGAGACTCCTGTTCCCTCTTTTCTCCCTTCACTTTGGCCACCCTCGATGGGCTCTTCCTCCTCTCTGAAACCGGAAACCTGGGAGTTATCTTCAACTCCTCTCTCTCTTTCATTCCTCACATCTTGGACCTTGCCAAGAAGGCCCATTTCCAACTCTACCTCCTCAGAGGCATCCTCCCTTTCCTCACTTTTCCCCAGAAGCTTAATGTCTCCAGACCTCTGGTACTCTCAAGGCTGGACTACTGTACCAGCCTCTTCCTTAATCTACCTTCTTCTTCTCTACGGCCTCTCCAGCAAATCCAGAATAGGGCTGCAAGACCTATCCTTGGCCTCAAGCCCAGGGACCATATCTCTCTAGCCCTAAAATCTCTCCACTGGCTTCCGGTTGCTGCAAGGATCACATTTAAATCCCTCTGCATCATCTATAAAGCTGTCTGGGTCTGGGGCCACGCTATCTGCAACTTGCTGTCTCCAAATACTCTCCTCCCAGATCCCACCGATCCTCCGGCTCCAAATCTCTGCTTGTCAAGCGCTTTTCTAAGCTGAGAGCGGGCGGCTGTTCTCTTTCCTAGGATGGCTCCCCCCTCTCAGGAGTCTCTCCCTTTCTCCCCATCTTGAGCCGGATCGACTCAGGTTCCGCAATAACCTCAAGACTTTCCTCTTCTCCTCCTTCCCTCTCCCCCTCCCGTGCTAAACCCCACAGTACTGTGATTGGTGGCCTGGGCCAATATGTGTCCTCGTGGGTCCTGGCCTTCTGTCCAATCACCAGCAGCGTCTGCATCCCACACCTCCTGGCTTTTGCCTTCGGGGACTGCTTGCCTGTGTTCTCTCACCGGCCCTTCACTCATTGTATTGGCTGGGGACCCCTCTTCCATCAAGTGGTCACTGCCTGGCACTTACCTGCTGCCTTTGCAACTGACCCTCTGGCACTTCCCCCCCTTTGTGGAACCTCTAGCTCTTACCCCCTTCCCCTTTCCCTTCTCTCTCTCTGCACTTTGTACGCTCCGAATGTTCACAAGGCCTAGTAGGACAGTTTTTTGTATTGTATTAATCATTATGACCATATTCCATTCTCTTGCTGTTCCCTTGTTCCCTCTGGGCACTTTGAAACGCAATTTCCTGATGTATAAGCACCTTACAAATGCCCAATAAAGTAAAATAAATAAATACGTAAGTCTCCGCCTACATCTCCAGACCTTTGGCCAGTTCCCCTAGAGCTAGAGACCGAGAGCCCCCCTGACGATTCTCATAAGCAACTGCAGGTGTATTTTCTATCTGTACCAACACAGACTGTCCCAGCACTTTGTTAGGAAAGACCATCAGGGCTCTGCCAATTACTGTCAGCTCCTTCCAGGTGTAGTAGTGTGATTTCTGCACAGCTCCCAGTGGGAGAGATGCCCCAGCATCGCGCCCCATCCCACTCCACTTGCGTCTGTTGTAAGCATGATCGGCACTGCCCACACTAGAGAAAACTCTCTTCAGCGTGTCCAGCTCCAACCACCAGAGAAAACTGTCCTTCAGGACCCAAGGCATCAGCGCCTTGAACACCCGCGATGTAGGGCCCAGATGGAAATGTCCCACAAGAGGGCTCAAGTGTAGCCGTGCCCATGGTACCACAGATATGCAGGATGCCATATGACCCAGAGCCCTGAGCAACATCCTGACTGACACTACTTCCATCCTGCACAACTGCAGCAGCAAGCCCTGTAGATGAGTTGAAAGATCTGGAAGAAGCAGTACCTGACCCATGCCCATCTGGGAACTCAAATGTTGGGAAGCCTCCAGATTGGATTTCCCTTGATTGATCAGGAAGCCCAGACCAGACAGACGGGAACACATGGTCTAAACACACTCCTCCAATGGAGATCTCAAGGGAGCCTTCACCAACCAGTCGTCCAGGTAAGGGAATACCTCTATCTTCTCTAGGTTTAGTCAGGCCACCACTGAACCCAGGACCTTAGTAAACACTGTGCCCTTTGGGACAAGGAATGCCCAAATAGCAAACCCACCACACCTCCCCTTACATCTAAGTCCTCAATGTTTATTGGTTACAAGGGGGTTGAACAAGGTAACCATATACAGGGCCCCTTTAATGTGGATGGCTTCGTTTCTGACCTGTACTTGTTACTATCTTCTTATGAAAACCAGGACCAATGGCATTGTCACTTGCCTTCAGGGGAGGAACTGAAATCCCCCAGTTTTCCAGCAACAAGATAGAGAAGCAGCCGAAGCACGTGAAATGCTGGCCTGCGCCACAGCACACAGGGGGAGCCCCTCCTCACAGGAAAACAGAGGAACCACATCTTTAATGTGGTGGACAGAGAGTCAAAAAAGATCACAGAATATTGCCGCCTGCGGACCATTGGATAATCCGGAGATCCAGGTACCGCTGCAGGAGAATCAACCAAGGTCCTGCCAGAAGCAGTTGGTTGATGTCCTGCCGAAGAGACATCCAGGGTCTGTTTTTCCAGAAACGGGGCCACCAGATCTTCATATGTCTAAGCCTATAGACAAACTCGCCACATAGGCTACTTAGGTACTAAATCCTGTAAGGAGGGCATGGTTATAAGAAGTACAACAGGCACAAGGAGTACAATCGAAGGGTGTTTACTGAACAGTATATGGGTGAGAAAGATGCCTGATCTAACCCTAAACCTAAGATGGGCGCAAGCTACGACCATCAAAGTAAAGAAAACGCTGTCCTAGTGGTGTTGTGTAAAAAAAAATAGCCTATACTAGTGAACCTATTGCCAGATCCTTACTCTATATTACAAAAGGGTGTGGGGCAATTATATGTATAGCAAAAGAGTGTAGTGCAAACTGAAATGTCCAAAAGGGTTTCAGTAGTTCAGGACTGCTGAACTAGTGCACTCACTTCCCTACGTTACATCACGGGACAAGGCGGAACAGTGGCATGACTGTGAGCACCCCTTGAGTCTATAGGCATCAGGAAGCAGTTTCTTTAGAAAAGGTAGGATCCGTTGAATCAATGTCTTTTGCTTGGCATCACAAGACTTTTCCCAAGCTCTCACCATGGGGGATTCCCCTCTTCCCCGGCTTTCTCGTGATACCCCTGCGTTGAGTTCACCTTTGTCTTTACACCATTGTTCACTCACTTTATCAAAAGGCGGGATACACTTTCCCTTGCTTTCACTTGGCATTCCTCTGCCGGGTTCACTGTAGCCTTCAAATCACAGTTCAGTTAACTTTACCAGTTCTACTAGCCTATTACACTCGGGAGCTCTTAATATCTTTTTAAACAAATGTTTGGTTAACTTTCACTGATTCACTTAGTTCCCCCTCCTATGGGCTCAGACCTTCCTCTATAGGCAGTTCTGGCTTCCCTCGATCAGGCCTGAGCGTACCAACTGCTAGCATCACACTTGCTACTTTGCAATATATCACGCTTTCACTTCAAAGTACTTGCCGGTTCAATACAGAGACATCCGATAGGCAATCATGTCTCGCCGGTTCACTCTGTTATATTGTAGCAAGTGCATTTACTTTCAACAATCAGGTTTATCTTTCTCACGGCTACAGTCCTATGTGCAACCCACAATACTGGATACAGTTCAAATGTGTATACCGACCTCCTCTCCGGAGGTCTTCTGGTATCTGCAGTTCTTAGCGTCACAGGGCTAATAATTCCTTAAGTTAGCTTTATACTTCATTTCACCTTTTGTCAAAGATTTTCAACTGTACAACGGGGGCTTGTACCCTTGACGTTACCCTCATATGATCACATTGACTATTCGCCTCCTCTCTCGGTTACACTCTGAAGTGCTTCAGATTTCTTTCGCGGCTTCTTTCACACGCACAATCTCAGTATTCTTCATTCTTGCTACAATGTGCTTTCGCTTGCGGGTTCTCAACAACAATACAACAAGCACTTCAAACGTTAATGTCCTTTTCATTTATCAACACAAGCCGGTCTGCCATTTCACTCAACGGCAGCGGCTGATACAGTTTAGTAAGACCTTCCGTCTAGTCAAGGCATTTGGTTTGGCCCAGCGGGGCTCACCTCCTTTAAAGTCCTCACACTGCACATGAAGGAGTAAGGAGAATATGCAAAAGCATAAAAGAAGATCCAGGACATTGCGCCTTATTTAAGGTGATTGTAAATGTTTTTTATTATCTTTTTTTCCAAAAAAGTTGCCCTTATAATATTACACGTGTTTCGGCCACTGACAGCCTTTTTCAAATTAGGGCTAATATGTTGAACTGATAAAAAGCATATACACAACATTGTATTACATCATACATATTCAAGGTGGAAGTAAATCAAGAAACAGTAAATGCATTGCAAGAAAATCCCCATAATACGAAAGTATCAGTGAAATTGAGTAGATAACAAATCAAAATATTCAATAATGAGTTCAAAAAAGAATAATTACACAGAGAAAGGTGGAGAGGTGGGGAGGGGAGACATACAAACAAAACGGGAGACAAAGGACAAATGTTGTATTAGTCACGGTTATTACCTATTTGCTGCGTGCAGTAAAAGAACCACGGCTACTTCAGGCCAAAACTTACCCACAACTGGGGCTCACTGCCTTCTTATTCACAAAAAATGTATTGGGTTGAATCCCATTGTTATCAGCTCCATTACCAAGAAAAGAATGAGGGAAAATGGTAGCAATATCCCATAAATGCAGACGGGACTGGAATGGAAATGAGGGCTACCGCGTCTCACCCAAGGACATCCCCCAGCCATTCCCCAAGTCTCCTTTACCCAGGGGATCCTCCCTCGTAGCTCCACCCTTAGGGTTGCGATCCAAGAACGATGGCCCTTCCTTGGCCACCTGAGCAGAGGATGATGGGGAGAAAGAAGTGAGGACACCCTCAGATTCCCCACAGCACGCATAGCTGTAAAGCTGCAAGAGTACACATACAAAATTGGACACATAGCAGGATGGAGTTACTCACAGCCCTACTGTGTGTCGAGGCTGACAGAGTCAGATGGGCCGACGTCGCCTTTCCTTAAAGAAAAGTGTGTGGTGGCATCCGTGGGTGACCTGAACTGTAAGATGTAAATGGAGGTGGGGGAGAACCACTGGAGAGAGGAGGCAGGTAGAGATCCTGCAACACATGAGACAAACGACTGGGTCCGCAAAGGGTGGCCGATGAGAGAACAATCCCAGAAGGGCTGAGAGCATTTTGGAAGGTAGCAGACTAAATATGCAAAGCAGATGGATTGCTCTTTATAAGAGATCAAATCATACCACCAACAGGCATGAGGAAGATAATCTTATGCAGAGCTCATTCAGGACATCTCAGGACCGGCATGATGCAATGCCGCGTTAGGGATTCATACTGGTGGCCGGGCATGGATAATGATATTCGAATGATGATGGAGCGGTGGTGTCATGTTTGCACAACACCTGAAGGTGCAACAAGCACAGCTGATTCCAACAGAGATTCCAGAGGGAGTGTGGCATAAGTTGGGATTGGATTTCATAGGCCCACTAGAAGCTATTGGACCAGAGCACAGATCCGGGCTAGTGATGATCGATTATTTGTCTAAGTGGCTGTAAGCCAAGTTTGTGGCAGATATCACCACAACAAGGGTAATCGAAGTGTTGAGAAATGTTGGGAGTGTTGAGAAATGCTCCCCATCATGGTGCATCCGACATGGCCTGCTCGCAGGTGCCGGTCCGGCCGCCAGGTCAGACCTGGTGGGCGAAAAGGCACCTTTGAGCAGAAATCGCAGTTTACTGGTCCGGTACAGGCAAGCTTACTGGTACTGTAGCTACTGGATCAGCAAACTTATAATGAGGCCCATGGTCAAAATCTGTCTGTCCCACAAATACCAAGGCACTGCCTCAAGTTTCAGCAGACCGATTCAAGTGATGCAGAAGGGATCGAATCATATGTACACAGGAGGAAAAACGCTGGAACTTAGAAAGGGTTGCTGTGTACCAAAAGACATCAGAGGGGGTCGGAAGAACCCCGGCCAGGGGAACTTGGGAGTGCAGGAATTGTACAGTGACCATGCACCAGACAGTGCCGACAAAGAACTGCTAAGAGAATATACCCCAGAAAATGAGGAACACCGAATCAGCATGGGAGGTGAGGGCAAGAGCTCCAGGGAGAGGAACCAGGCAGAACCGAGGAGAGTGAGCAGAAGAACATCCGCTGGAGAGTCGCCAGTTGGAGAAAAACACGAGACCTGCCCTCACCGGCAGAAACATAGGCAAGTATGCAGACTATGTTATGGATTGGGACAACACTGTTCAACAAAAGGAGGTATGTGGCGAGCGATTCTCTCAAGCGCCTGTGATGAACAGGGTCTTGCGAGACACAGCGCGAGGAAGAGTTCAAGGGAGTGAAGGCGCGCATATAGGAGCGGCACATCGCTGGAGCAAGTTCAGACTCGGTGCTCCTACATAGAGGTGAGCACATGCAGATCAGCAAGCAGAGAAAGCCTTTATGATTATAGATCAGTGCTATAACTGACCTTTCTGTTAGTTACCTACGAGTGATTCAATCCTAAATGAGTCACTTAATCAGCGTGTAGTCATCATTTTACAACAGAAGTGTCCTGTACATGACCCATATGCCCCATTCTCATCCCCTGGGAGATGGGGATGGGAATTATTCTTCCTGGCCACAGGAAAGGCAGACAGTGAGTAGACTCAATCCTCGTGTCAATGCCGGCAAAACTGAAAAGCACAGAGCAATTTCAATAATCGGCAATGAAGATTTCATGCCATGCAAAACATTAACTTTGCATTCTGGGACTTATAGTGCTGGGTTTCCTTTTTGTAGGTGTGTGCTAGAGGGCTGCAGGTTGAGCTCTATGGGAAGGAAGAGGTCTTACAAATGGAGGCATCTGCAAGAAACCTCTGCTGAAGAGTCAGTGGCCTCTGAGTCTACATCTTCTGCTCTGCTAAAGTGGAGGAATCATACGAGGAGGCATTCCCTGTTTGAGATGAGAATACAGAGGAGTGTGTGGCTGGCATTGAAGAAGGTTTGGGAGTGGAAGAGGACCGGCAGGTGGAAGGGTGCTTTGTCCATTTCCTAACAGTCGTCCTCTTTCCGGGGTGACGCTCCTCCACTGATCCTGTTTCCTCTGAGTTCAGTGACCCAAGGGTAGAGCCGCTGGGGAAGGAGGAGCTAGCAAGTGTGCTGCAGCAGTTGACCAACTGAATCAGGTTTTCCTCTCAGCAGGTGCCTAGGACATCAGGGTCTGTAAAAACAGGCCATTTCAGAAGCCCCACAAATTGGGTTTGCCTCTTATCTTAAACATCTAGGACAAAGTTTCACCTTAATGTGGTGACCCAAATTGGCTAAATTGCATAGGTCGAGTGAAGATGTTTTAATCTTTGCCTGAAGTTGCCTACATTGATCTAATATTGGCCAGTTTGGTGTGGAGGAAAGACAGAAGCAGGCTTTACGAATTCCTATTCTGGGGAATATCAGCTCTGAGGATGAGTACATATGCATTCTTTGCTCCTAAAACCGTCTTGCAGGGGGCTTTCAGAAGATGAATGAGATGATTATGGAAGAAGCTGACTGTGCTCCTGTTCTGGGGACATCCGCCATCGGGTGAAATTCTTATCGGACCTGGCTTTTGATGTGGTTTGGTCTGCACCGATGGCTCAGTGAGCGATGGGCATCATCTTCATGTTTATGTTTATGTTTAGTATTTATACCGCGCTACCATAACCCGAGGGGTTACGAGCGCCGACAATAACAACACACAAAAAAACAATAAGTCTAACTAGTCAGGATCCAGAATGTCCGTAAAAAAGATTTTTCAATTTGTCCAGACACCATCTAACAAAAGAGAAATGTTTTTAATTTCCTTCAAAAAAAGTTTCACTGATTCAATTTCTCTCAAGTCTGCTGGTAGGGGATTCCAAGCCATAGGAGCAGCATTGAAAAAATATCTGGTCTGAGATTTGGTGGTTTTACATCTAGGAATCTTTAATTGATTTGTATTGTTGGATCTTAAGATCCTTGCGCTATATTTGATAGCCAGAGGTTCAGTTAGGTAGAGAGGCAGGAATTCCAGATGACACTTTTGAGTTATTAGCAGGAACCTAAACTGAATTCTGGCTCTCACCGGAAGCCAGTGCAAGGAGCTTCTCGCATCAGAGACATGATCTTGCCAATGAAGTCCTGTAACAACCCTCACAGCACTATTCTGAATCACCCTGAGGCGATTGTAATCATTGTGAACTGCCAATCAACAGACTGCAGGAATAGTCTAGTTTCAACCCAATAATTGCCCCTGCTAGAGTCTCCGCATTCTCCTGTGAGATAAAAGGTCTGAGAGGTGTCAGTAATTTAATGTGATAGGCGGAAGCCGAGACCATCACACCTATCTGAGCTCTCATCGTAAGATTCTGATCAAGAATAATACAGAGCGTTTTGACTTTGCGTTGCACTTCAATTTTAGCATCCTATATGGAAAAAACTATTGTAAGCCAGTCCCAAGTTCTGAATTTTCTTTGGCGTGCCCACAATCATGAGCTCAGTTTTCTCCTTGTTGAGTGCCAAGCCATTTTGAATCATCCATAAACGGATGATCTCATAGACCTGATTAACTTTCCGCTCATCCTCCACATATATTCCTGTGAGCGGGATGACACATTGCGTGTCATCCGCATAGTTCGTAGGGGGATTGGCTGCAGAGAATCTTCCCCCCGATGAGGAAGGGAAACTTCCTCGACTTCATCGACATTCAGAATTTGTACTTTTATATCCCGATCAGTGAGTCACATCATAAATTCTTGAGGTTTGTACTTGGTAGACATTGCTTCAAGTTCAGAGTTCTCTCATTTGGATTGTGGACAGTCTGCTGGTATTTACGATAGCTGGTGCTGGCTGCTTTTCATCTGGAGGGGGTTCAGGTTTTTGCTTACCTTCACGATTGACTGGTGAAGGTGTCCTCGAGGATTCAGCTAGAGGAGGATCTACGCTCTATGTGCTCTTGTTTGGCTCTCCTGGGATTCTGTGTCATCTGGAGGTAGTCACACCTCTTGCCTTCTCAGGATCTGAAATGTATTGGTGCCTAGTTCCAGGCGAACCTGCGGAAGGTATTGCTCCTGATAAGTAAGGCAGTGCCTCTGAAGAACTTGCTGCAGAGATTGGCTGGGATGAAAGTAGCCTCAGCCAGGATACTATCACAAGCACTGGGGAATATGGCTTTATGTGTGTTTAAGGTGCCATAGGCAAGGTTGCTCCTGATGCTTTTGGTGTCCCCCTGCATCAAACCTGGTGTCCAGCCTCTGAGGAATTTAAGACTCTGTTGCTAGTGACCCTGGTGCTTCAGAACTTTTGTTGATAGCTGGAATTGAGCATGCTGATCAAGGGTTTTTTCGCTGGTGCAATCAGTGCCAACAAGCTTATCACGGATGCCAGAACCACATGGTAGAAACAACTCTAGGGGAGCTCACACATCAGGAGGAGTTGTCCCAGCATGAGGCGAGGCATTCTCTCAATTGAAGGAATTTTTCAGCAATTGCCAGTGCTCTGGTAGCCTTTTCAAATCAGGCGTTGGGGTGTTTGGTATTGGTCCAGATAGAAAATACAATGGTGGTAGCCTATGTAATTATGCAAGGAGGCACTCGGTCAAGATCACTGGAGAAGGTGACCAAGGTCTTGGGGTTTGGCAATTGCGACAGGCGGGTGTCAGAACTTAGGACTTACTCAACAGGGGCACACGTCAGCTGCAATAAGCGAGGCAACTCTGAAATGCTATAATGGGCATTGAAAAAACAAAGAGGTGATGGCTGGAAAGTTTAGAATGAATCTTAAACCTCTGTCAATTGCTCTGGGCAACCCTCCAGACCATTGTTCTTTGCCAGCCAAACTATTACAGAAAGGGGATAGACCATATGCAACTCAGGCTTGGTCCCACCTCCAAAGGGGCAGTCCAGCCCAAACTGCTAGGTCAAATCCCTTCTGCACGAGAACACAAGCATCCCCAGACATGTTTCGGCCTCATTGAGTGAACACTCAAGGTATTTTTCATTTTAAACAGTTGTAATGCAAAATATTGGCAATCATTGTCCTTTCTGTAATTATGAACACTATAGGCCTCATTACAGGTTTGGCGGTAAGTGCCGGAATACTGCCAAATGAATTTACTGTTACCGCCACTTGCTCTGTCGGAATTACCACCGGATCACAAGTGGTGGTGTTAGATTCGACTCCATGGGGATTTCGGCAGAATTACTGCTGGCAGTAATTCCAACAATTTTGCCAAATTATGACAATAAGGTGGTGGAATTCCCTCCAGCATTTTGCTGGAGGTTTTTCTTACACCTCACCACCAAACCTATAGTGCGGCGGTGCAGTAATGCAGCGGTAACAGAGTTTGTACCACACTGCTGTATTTGTAATGAGGCCCTATATACATTTTTGACTTAAAATTAATTAAAGAGTTTCTATTTGCACACTGTTTATCTCCTTCCTTGCAAATCACACTGCTCTTGGGGCTGCTATCCCACATGTAGCAGCAGAGATCTCTTTATCTGTGCTTAGGGCCAGCCTGTAGCTAAATAAGCTGGCTACCAGGGATTTTGTCTAGGGCAACACGGTACTGACAAACATAGTGTGCCTTTCAACTAAAGCTAGCTTTTAATTTAATTTAATTTATTGAATTTGTAAAGCATTTTCACCAAAGCGCTGCACAGTGAAAACAACGGTACTATAAAATGGAAAGTGATGCATTGCAAAAAAACTATATTTATGACACCAGCAGATGAGCTTTAAGGGAGAAGCAACATTTTCTATCTGCTCCATTCCCACCTACTCCTCCTTACATGCCTCCTTGAAATCTCTTTTTCTCCATTCCCCATCCTGACACTCTTATCCTCCTTTCACCTTTCACTCTCTTCCCTCATGTCTTCCCCTACTTACCTCTCTCCTGCTGCTCCGTTCCCTCTTACGCTTCCTCCTCTCCTCTTGCATTTTTATCTACTCCCCATCCCGTCTCCCTCTTCCTTCCCCTTCTTCACCCCCTCCTTTTCTCGTTTGTCTTCATAGCCAAATTGTTCTACATACTGTTTACTGGTTTGATTCATGTTTTGTAAATTGCTTCTACTGTTATCATCTTCTATGTATTCCTGTTGTTATAATGTAAAGCGCTTTGTTATGTTATGTTATGTTACTTTGCATTTATATAGTGCTTATGTACCATTGGTATGGTCTCAAGGCGCTGGTAGGTTGAACGCCTTCGGGAACCGAAGTTCAGCTCAATAGAGAGAATAGAGAGAATCAAAAAGGTGCATGTGTGCACCGGTTATGTGTACAGCTGGTGTGGCATTCGTGTGATAGCTGCTTCTTAGCGGTAGGTGTGGAGGTTGAGAGATCAGGAGTATGTGTTCGTTCTGGCAGGTTGTTATCCAGACCATGCCTATCTTTACGCCACTTGCCATCCATGGTTGTTGGGTAAGTTTGAGTGTTGCCCCATTGCTGTGTGTGCTGCCTGTGTTTTTTTCCGCTTCCTCAGCACCCCCCAGGCCCTTGTTCCACTTACCACGCTCCTCTTTCCCTCCCAGCACCCGCTTCCTGGTTCCAAGCCCTCCCGCCTCCCGGTCCGCCCCCTCTCCCCTGATTGGTCCCTTTATCTCGTGTGTGCCTGGGTCTATCGACCGTACCTACTGAGGAGGCCCACTTGCCATCCGTGGTTGTTGGGTACGTTTGAGTGTAGCCCCATTGCTGTGTGTGCTGCCTGTGGTGTTTTTCTGCTTCCTCAGCACCCCCAAGGCCCTTGTTCCGCTTACCGCGCTCCTCTTTCCCTCCCTGCACCCGCTTCCTGGTTCCAAGCCCTCCAGCCTCCCCGTCCGCCCCCTGTCCCCTGATTGGTCCCAACAAGACGATCCCCACTCATTGCCAGTCCTCCCAGGGCAGCCCTCTGCCCAGCAGCCCATCGGCTAAGGACCCAAGGCAAAGGACGGCTCCACTTCGACGGCTCCTGATCGTATCTGCAGGTATCCGCAGGAGAAGCAAGAAGACAACAATAAGTAAGTGAGGCAAGGGCGGGGACAGAAGCAACTACTTCACGCCATACTACCCTACCACTCAACTTTAGAACCTAAACCATTTTCCATACTGTGGTAGCTTTGAGTTTAGAAGTTCGCATTTACAGCATGTCTGTGGCATAGTCGCATTTGTAAAGCAGGAATTCTCAGTTGAATTTAGAAGTGTGCCCAGTATCCTCTCTGTGTAAAGTTGAATTTAGAAGTGTGCCCAGTATCCTCTCTGTGTAAAGTTGAATCTAGAAGTGTCCCTAATGTCCTCACTGTGTAAAGTTGAATTTAGAAGTGTGCCCCGTATCCTCTCTGTGTAAAGTTGAATTTAGAAGTGTGCCCAGTATCCTCTCTGTGTAAAGTTGAATCTAGAAGTGTCCCTAATGTCCTCTCTGTGCAAATTTGAATTTAGATGTGTGCCCAGTATCCTCTCTGTGCAAAGTTGAATTTAGAAGTGGGCCCAGTATCCTCTCTGTGCAAAGTTGAATTTAGAAGTGTGCCCAGTATCCTCTCTGTGCAAAGTTGACTTTAGAAGTGTGCCCAGTATCCTCTCTGTGCAAAGTTGAATTTAGAAGTGTGCCCAGTATCCTCTCTGTGTAAAGTTGAATCTAGAAGTGTCCCTAATGTCCTCTCTGTGCAAATTTGAATTTAGATGTGTGCCCAGTATCCTCTCTGTGCAAAGTTGAATTTAGAAGTGGGCCCAGTATCCTCTCTGTGCAAAGTTGACTTTAGAAGCGTGCCCAGTATCCTCTCTGTTCAAAGTTGAATTTAGAAGTGTGCCCAGTATCCTCTCTGTGTAAAGTTGAATTTAGAAGTTTGCCCAGTATCCTCTCTGTGTAAAGTCGAATATAGAAGTGTCCCTAATGTCCTCTCTGTGCAAAGTTGAATCTAGAAGTGTCCCTAATGTCCTCTCTGTGCAAAGTTGAATTTAGAAGTGTGCCCAGTATCCTCTCTGTGCAAAGTTGAATTTAGAAGTGTGGCCAGTATCCTCTCTGTGCAAAGTTGAATTTAGAAGTGTGCCCAGTATCCTCTCTGTGCAAAGTTGACTTTAGAAGTGTGCCCTGTATCCTCTCTGTGCAAAGTTGAATTTAGAAGTGTGCCCAGTATCCTCTCTGTGTAAAGTTGAATTTAGAAGTGTGCCTAGTAACGTCCCCTGGTTGACTTTAGAAGTGTGCCCAGTATCCTCTCTGTGTAAAGTTGAATTTGGAAGTGTGCCCAGTATCCTCTTTGTGCAAAGTTGAATTTTCTAGAAGTGTGCCCAGTATCCTCTCTGTGCAAAGTTGACTTTAGTAGTGTGCCCAGTATCCTCTCTGTGCAAAGTTGAATTTAGAAGTGTGCCCAGTATCCTCTCTGTGCAAAGTTGACTTTAGAAGTGTGCCGAGTATCCTCTCTGTGCAAAGTTGAATTTAGAAGTGTGCCCAGTATCCTCTCTGTGCAAAGTTGACTTTAGAAGTGTGCCCAGTATCCTCTCTGTGCAAAGTTGAATTTAGAAGTGTGGCCAGTATCCTCTCTGTGCAAAGTTGAATTTAGAAGTGTGCCCAGTATCCTCTCTGTGCAAAGTTGACTTTAGAAGCGTGCCCAGTATCCTCTCTGTGCAAAGTTGAATTTAGAAGTGTGCCCAGTATCCTCTCTGTGCAAAGTGGAATTTACAAGTGTGCCCAGTATCCTCTCTGTGTAAAGTTGAATTTAGAAGTGTGCCTAGTAACGTCCCCTGGTTGACTTTAGAAGTGTGCCCAGTATCCTCTCTGTGCAAAGTTGAATTTAGAACTGTGCCCAGTATCCTCTTTGTGCAAAGTTGAATTTTCTAGAAGTGTGCCCAGTATCCTCTCTGTGCAAAGTTGACTTTAGTAGTGTGCCCAGTATCCTCTCTGTGCAAAGTTGAATTTAGAAGTGAGCCCAGTATCCTCTCTGTGTAAAGTTGAATTTAGAAGTGTGCCTAGTAACGTCCCCTGGTTGACTTTAGAAGTGTTCCCAGTATCCTCTCTGTGTAAAGTTGAATTTAGAAGTGTGCCCAGTATCCTCTTTGTGCAAAGTTGAATTTTCTAGAAGTGTGCCCAGTATCCTCTGTGTGCAAAGTTGACTTTAGTAGTGTGCCCAGTATCCTCTCTGTGCAAAGTTGAATTTAGAAGTGTGCCCAGTATCCTCTCTGTGCAAAGTTGACTTTAGAAGTGTGCCCAGTATCCTCTCTGTGCAAAGTTGAATTTAGAAGGGTGCCCAGTATCCTCTCTGTGCAAAGTTGAATTTAGAAGTGTGCCCAGTATCCTTTCTGTGCAAAGTTGACTTTAGAAGTGTGCCCAGTATCCTCTCTGTGCAAAGTTGAATTTGGAAGTGTGCCCAGTATCCTCTCTGTGCCGAGTTGAATTTAGAAGTGTGCCCAGTATCCTCTCTGTGTAAAGTTGAATTTAGAAGTGTGCCTAGTAGCGTCCCCGGGTTGACTTTAGAAGTGTGCCCAGTATCCTCTCTGTGTAAAGTTGAATTTAGAAGTGTGCCCAGTATCCTCTCCGTGCAAAGTTGAATCTAGAAGTGTGCCTAGTATGTCCCCTGGTTGACTTTAGAAGTGTGCCCAGTATCCTCTCCGTGCAAAGTTGAATTTAGAAGTGTGCCGAGTACCGTCCCCTGGTTGACTTTAGTAGTGTGCCCAGTATCTTCTCTGTGCAAAGTTGAATTTAGAAGTGTGCCCAGTATCCTCTCTGTGCAAAGTTGAATTTAGAAGTGTGCCCAGTATCCTCTCTGTGCAAAGTTGAATTTAGAAGTGTGCCCAGTATCCTCTCTCTGCAAAGTTGAATTTAGAAGTGTGCTCAGTATCCTCTCTGTGCAAAGTTGACTTTAGAAGTGTGCCCAGTATCCTCTCTGAGTAAAGTTGAATCTAGAAGTGTCCCTAATATCCTCTCTTTGCAAAGTTGATTCTAGAAGTGTCCCTAATATCCTCTCTGTGCAAAGTTGAATTTAGAAGTGTGCCCAGTATCTTCTCTGTGTAAAGTTGAATTTAGAAGTGTGCCCAGTACCCTCTCTGTGCAAAGTTGAATTTAGAAGTGTGCCCAGTATCCTCTCTGTGTAAAGGTGAATTTAGAAGTGTGCCTAGTAGCCTCCCCTGGTTGACTTTAGAAGTGTGCCCAGTATCCTCTCTGTGTAAAGTTGAATCTAGAAGTGTCCCTAATATCCTCTCTATGCAAAGTTGAATTTAGAAGTGTGCTCAATATCCTCTCTGTGTAAAGTTGAATTTAGAAGTGTGCCCAGTATCCTCTCTGTGTAAAGTTGAATTTAGAAGTGTGCCTAGTAGCGTCCCCTGGTTGACTTTAGAAGTGTGCCCAGTATCCTCTCTGTGTAAAGTTGAATTTAGAAGTGTGCCCAGTATCCTCTCTGTGCAAAGTTGAATTTAGAAGTGTGCCCAGTATCCTCTCTGTGCAAAGTTGAATTTAGAACTGTGGCCAGTACCCTCTCTGTGCAAAGTTGAATTAGGAAGAGTGCCCAATATCCACTCTGTGCAAAGTTGAATTTAGAAGAGTGCCTAGTACTGTCCCCTGGATGACTTTAGAAGTGTGCCCAGTATCCCCTCTGTGCAAAGTTGAATTTAGAAGTGTGCCCAGTACCCTCTCTGTACAAAGTTGAATTAAGAAGTGTGCCCAATATCCACTCTGTGCAAAGGTTAATTTAGAAGTGTGGCTAGTACCGCCCGCTGGTTGACTTTACAAGTGTGCCATTTGCCACTAGGCCTAGTAGCATGCCATGGTTCAATTTAGAAGTGTGCATAGTAGCGTCCCATGGTTGACTTCAGAAGTGTACCTAATATTCCTCCCTGTGCAGAGTTGACTTTAGAAGTGTGCCTCATATCCTCCCTGTGCAAAGTTGAATTTAGGAGCGTGCCAGTAACATCCCCTGGTTGACTTTAGAAGTTTGCCTAAATATCCTCCCTGTGCAAAGTTGAATTTAGAAGTCTGCCTAGCAACATCCCCTGGTTGACTTTAGAAGTGTGCCTAATATCCTCTCTGTGCAAAGTTGAATTTAGAAGTGCGCCCAGTATCCTCTCTGTGCAAAGTTGAATTTAGAAGTGTGCCCAGTATCCTCTCTGTGCAGGGTTGAGTTTAGAAGTCCACCTAATATCCTCTGCCTAAATATCCTCCGCGTGCAAAGTTGAATTTAGAAGTCTGCCTAGCAACATCCCCTAGTTGACTTTAGAAGTGTGCCTAATATCCTCCCTGTGCAGGGTTGAGTTTAGAAGTGTGCCCAGTATCCTCTCTGTGCAAAGGTGAATTTAGAAGTGTGCCCAGCATCCTCTCTGTGCAGGGTTGAGTTTAGAAGTGTGCCTAATATCCTCTCTGTGCAAAGTTGAATTAAGAAGTGTGTCCAGTATCCTCTCTGTGCAAAGTTGAATTTAGAAGTGTGCCCAGTATCCTCTCTGTTCAGGGTTGAGTTTAGAAGTGTGCCTAATATCCTCTCTGTGCAGGGTTGAGTTTAGAAGTGTGCCTAATATCCTCTCTGTCCAAAGTTGAATGTAGAAGTGTGCCTAGTAGCATCCCCGGGTTGACTATAGAGGTGTGCCTAATACCCCGTCTGTGCAAAGCTGAATTTGGAAATGTGCCTAATATACTCTCTGTGCAGGGATGAGTTTGGAAGTGTGCCTAATATCGTCTCTGTGCAGAGTTGAGTTTAGAAGTATACCTGGTGTCCTCTCTATACAGAGTCGAATTTAGAAGTGTGCCCAGTATCCTCTCTGTGTAAAGTGGAATTTAGAAGTGCGCCTAGTAACATCCCCTGGTTGACTTTAGAAGTGTGCCTAATATCCTCCCTGTGCAAAGTTAAATATGAAGTGTGCCCAGTATCCTCCCTGTGCAAAGCTGAATTTGGAAATGTGCCTAATATCCTCTCTGTGCTGGGTTGAGTTTGGAAGTGTGCCTAATATCGTCTCTGTGCAGAGTTGAGTTTAGAAGTATACCTGGTATCCTCTCTGTGCAAAGTCCCCTAGTTGACTTTAGAAGTGTGCCTAGTACCGTCCCCTGATTGACTTTAGAAGTGCGCGCAGTATCCTCTCTATGCAAAGTTGAATTTAGAAGTGTGCCTAATATCCTCCCCGTGCAAAGTTGCATTTTGAAGTGTACCTAGTAACATCTCCTGGTTGACTTTGGAAGTGTGCCTAATATCCTCTCTATGCAAAGTCGAATTTAGAAGTGTATATAACACCACTTTCGCATAGCGGAATTAGACAGGGTCCCTAATAGCTTCGCTTTACCAAAGTTTAGTTAAACCCACTTACTAACCATGAGTGCACCCACTCCACTAAGTTCTACCGGAAACGACCGCCATGCACCTCTCCCCCCTTCCTGCCAGCCCTACCTCCTGTCCCCCCGTCCCCAGATCACCCTACCCTCCACCACAGCCCCCACCCATCCCCTATCCAAACACTGAGCCAGAGGGGCACGATGGCGAACCAGCCACCCTAAGACCACTACTCCTCCGAACCCCTCCACCGATCAGCCTAGTATGATCATACCCGCTCCCCTCACCTGCCTTCCAAGCACACCCTGCCGAGCAAGGATGCACCCTGCGCTTTCCCTATCAACCCCCACCATCATCCCCCCGACCACACTCCTTCCCCTCCCTAAAAACTGCACGTCTAGCCCTAGCAAGAACGGAAGCCTCATCCCTCTCCCCCTCTTGCCCCCTCCCTCTTGCTCACACCAATCGCAACAAAGACACTAAAGAGGAAACATACCTGGTCCCCCTCAATCTCTCAGCACTCATCGCCTCCCCTTTCTCGACCTACCACCTCTCCCCCCCTTCGCCACCCTCACCCCACGCCTCACCCTACCTGAAACCCCTCTCACTCGATTTCTCACCGACCACAGCTGAAACTCCTAACCCAACACGGCCCACCTTGAAATCCCCCAGGCCAAACCCAATCATCTGAACACACGCGTTCATCCACTCCCACCCGAAACCCACCAACCTCTCTGCTCGCCCACTCTTCCCATCGACCATCAACCGCCCCACCCCTCTCGCTCTCCTGTCTCCACCCTCTCCCCCACCTCCACCCATCCCTGCAGCTCCGACATCAACCAACCTTTTCTGCCGATGTAAACTGCATCCTATTTAATGCCCGATCTGTAGCAAAAAACAGACACAGCATCTTTGACCTCCTTGCCTCTGACAAACCAGACCTGGTCGTCATCACCGAAACCTGGTTCTCTGACAACTTCGCCCCTATCGCCAATGAAGCCTTCCCCCCCAACTACTCCCTCATCCCACGGAACCGTCCCTCTCGAGGAGGAGGAATAGCATTCGCTTCCAAATCTCACTTCCACGCCTCAATCATCGACAACCAAGCTTCCATTCCTTCCTGCGAATCACTCCTCGTTAAACTATCACATTCCCCTTCGTTCTCACACAGTTTCCTAATAATCTACAGACCACCAGGCTACGACAGACAATTCTCAAACAACCTCTGCAACGCTATTGCCACCCTCCAACGAAACCATCCCAAACTCACCCTTGGCGTAAAGCACTATATAAACATAATAAATACAAATACAAATACTTGGAAGCGAGTAGAATAAAAGACCAAAAACTGAAGGCCACGTAAGGAGGTTATGGGGTAGTAATAAGAAAGTTAGATTGGGATTGCAGAGCGCAGGCAGGACCATAGAAAGAAACCAGAAATTATAGGGAAGGGGACGGGGCAGGCAAACCGTCCGTGCATTTGAAAATAATGCACAAGATATGGAACAGCAGGCGAGATTCAAAAGATACCTAGGCAATAGAGCACAGAGCATTAGAAATAGAAGCACATGGGTGAAGGAGAAAAAGGTGCGAATAGAGGATTGTAGATAGAGTCTAAGGGAGCAAGACTGTAAACTGGAAGATCAATAAGAACAGAACAGTAGTCCAAACTTGAGAGAACCGGTGAGGTGATATGTTTGGTGGCATGAAATAATAAAAAAGTGAACCTTATAAATATTAAAAAGCTGAACATGACAGATCCAAGCACTGTTGGACATAAGGGGAGTGAAAGAAAGGGAAGAATCAAAAGTGACCCCAAGATTCCAAGCAGTATGGGACATGGAGATACAAGATGGAGTAAAGGAAATAGAAGGAGAAGGGCTAGGGAAGAAAATAGAAGAGGAAGGTAAAAAAAGAATTTCCATTTTAGACGGACATACATGAAGAAAGTGTCAGTGCATTCCAAATTGTACAGCCAGTAGACAAGCAGAATTATTTTGGTAAATTGCATCAAAAAAGGAGGAAAAAGGAGGAAAAAGAAAGTGAGATCTGTGTATTGTTGGCATAGACGTGGCAGGAGAGGCTAAAGGGCTTAATAATATCAACAAGAGGGGCAGTGTAGAGAGAAACAAGAAGGGAGGATGACACAATCTTGGGGAACACTGTGTTGAAGAGCAGCAGAAGAGGAAAAGTTACCAGTCCACGAGATAGCAAAGGAGTGGTGAAAGGGATAAGAGTGAAACCAATTTAGAACAAAACCAGAAATGCCAAAGGAAGAGGCAGAGGATAGAAGTAGAGGATGATCCACTGTGTCAAAGGCAACAGAGAGATAAAGTAGAATGAGAATAGATGAAAGTTTAGAGTGCTGTGCAGAGAGGAGTGAGTCAGTGCCAACTAGTAGGGCAGACTCAGTAGAATGAAGTTGGACGAAAACCCAGATTGGAAGAGAGAGAGCAAAGAATTGGGATCATGAAAAGTGGAAATGTGAGAATAAACAATCGATTCTAGAACTTTGGAAAGATAAGGAAGAAGAGAGATAGGTCATTAGCAGGAGACGAAGAGTCTAGCGAATGTGTCTTGAGAATCGAAAGAATGACTGCATGTTGGAAGGAAGAAGGGAAAGAAGAAGTGGAGAGGGAGAGATTAAAAAGGATAGTGAGATAGAGAAGCAGAAGGGGATAGACCTTTGGAATGATAGAAAGAGAAAAGGGAATGCGGAGAATCAGATAGGTGTGCTCTGTCAATGAAATTCGCCGGATTGCTATCAGATAGTAGAGAAGGAGGAATGAGAAGAGGGCAGAGTGGCAGGGGAGGAGTAGAAATAGTGTGGGCGAAAGAGGATGATTGAAGAGAGGCACTTTTCAGGAGAATCTTGTCAGTGAAGAAAGTAGAGAAGTCTGCAGGAGAAAGAGGGGTGTTCCGAGACGAGTCAGTTGAAGGAGGGCAGAGGAATCGATTTAGAGTCTGAAAAAGTGACGAGGAAAAGAGGGCAGAGAGAGAATAAGATCTGAATAGTGAAGATTATTAGCATTAAGCAAGGCAGACTCATAGGAGGAATTTAAGAAAGACAATTACTGTAGAACAGGTGCAGACTGAGATTTATTCCATCTTTGCTCAGTGCGGCAAAGGGCAGAATGAAGCAGACGAACATTGGGAGAGAGCCAAGATTGAGCAGGTTAATAAGGATGTGTTAAGGGTGCAGATCTAAGGCTCAGACACAATGGTGGCATGTTTTTGGATATAGACGTTTATTAATAAAAAGAGGGTTTGAAAAATGCCTCTCTATCCCTAAAGCTAAGAGGGGGTTCCTTACCTCAAGGGAAACTAGTGAAATTGTCAGCAAGTCCAAAAATAAAAAGTCTGTCACTGTCGTGTCCCAAAACCGACTTCAGTCCCTAACACTAATAATCTAAAATAACTCTGCCAGGAAGGTATCTTCTCAAAGTAAAAAGTGTTTGTTGTGTTTTCAACCAACCGAAAGGTTCCCAGTTTTGCTGGTCAGAAAAGTGATACAAAATAATGTTCCAAAATACAAGATTCCAATGCAAGGGTTGTGCTCCTTTCCCCTAGACTTCTTACTTTAATCACGGGATAATTCACAAGGAACTGTTTCTTAGCTTCCCAGTTCATGTATCCTACCAACATGGCACGCTCTGCTACCGCGCGTAGGATTCCTTTTATCAGTCCTATTGTTCTTCACCCTTTTATCCTCAACCTCACATGTGGGTGCGGGACCCAGAATTACAATACTTAATACGGCTTGGTTCACTCTCCTGTCAAGCAAGTGTTCTCCCATAGGCAGTCTCTTTTGCTTTTCACAGGCTTCCAGACCCTCTTCACTTTCAACTTTGGTTTCACATGTGTGCGTGTCCCAGACTCGCACTGTTGCGTTGTATCCACTTGGTTCACTCTCCTGTCAATTATACAACTTCTTTTATTTGCTTCCGGGTCCCAGACTCTCTCTTTCATCAGGATCCCAGACCCTCTTACTTTTGGGTGCTGGTCCAAGACTTGCACTGTTGGTTGTGTCCACTTGGTTCACTCTCCTACCAAGTAATAAACTGTCTCATTTGTTTCAGGGTCCCAGACCCTTTCTTTTGAGTTCCTGAGCTCACCCCGTCGGTCCCCTAGACCTCTTGCAGCTCGCGGGCAACCTGCGTGCCTGTTTGTGTTAGGAGTCTCCCCAATTCCTGGTCCCTGTGGTAGCGTTGGAGGTGCTGACATCCTAAAGGCATCTTCACCCACTCAAGATTGCATTTCCTCAATTGGATTTTTTGTACTCCAAGCAGCTTTCTAGCCTTTTTCCAAAATGGCAGCTGAACTCCATTGTCAGGGCAACGGTAGGCATTGTAGACACTACT
Source organism: Ambystoma mexicanum (assembly GCF_040938575.1). NCBI lineage: Eukaryota > Metazoa > Chordata > Amphibia > Caudata > Ambystomatidae > Ambystoma > Ambystoma mexicanum. The sequence continues at coordinate 1,542,033,617 of NC_090932.1, forward strand.
AAAGCATACCGGGAACGCAGCCTGCTGCGTTGCTTCACATCGCACTGCTTGGCCCTTGCTCCACCCCGCTGCTGTTTCGTTTTGAGCTTCTTTCTAAGTATCAGCTCTCTGTCACCTCCGGGCTTCCGGGTATTCGGCCTTCATGTCGGCCCCCCTGCTTGTTGTTTCCACCTACCTTGGGTCCCGGGTCCTCCGGCACTCTGTTTTTCAGCATTGTTAGGTCGGGCCCCCCCTTCTCGCTGCCGTTTTCCTTGTTCATTGTTCTCCCGTTCTTGACACTTTTCTGTCTTGTGCTCATTCTTGGTTTCCCATTCTACTCACGGGTTCTTATCCTTCTTTGGCTCTCTCTCTGGTTTCACATGCTATTCTCTTTGCTCCTTTCACCTGCTCTCTCTCCATGTACCTTAGTTCTTCATATTCCATTTGGATTCCCCCATTGCTCCTTTTTTACATCACGGCTGTTCTACATTCTTCTGGACTGCAAGACCATACATCATCCGGACGGCTACTAGACTGAGTTTTTTTTTGTCACTGTGGTTTTCTCCTACTTTCTGGCCATGGCCTGGTGATTAATACCCTTCCCGATTTATCTTTCGGAAGGCAAGTGGTTACCAAGGCTTTGTCTATCATCATCAATCTGCAGAAACCTCACTCGACTTCTTCAGACCATGTCAGTCTACTTTTTCAAAGTTACATGGTTTGTTACAGTTTGCTTTCTACTCAGAAGTACCAGTAGTTTCAGGGCAGCTGTGTCCCTTCTGGAGGTTCCGTTAGCCCTTGGGCGTCCAGCGGGTTCTGCAGTGGCTCTGCAGTCTGATGCCTTTTTCCAGCTGCGCATTCTGTCTCTTCCATGCTTTGCCAGGTTTTGGAAGTCAGAGAGAATTTAACCGGCAGCACCCCGAGTAGTCCTCTCCTGACTATTCCTCTTCGGGGGACGGCTCTCTCCCTCTCGCGTCTCTCCTCCGCTTCGGCTTGAGCTTGAGTTTGAACTAACTTTGAACTCCTGCATGGGATTGATGTATTGCTGTGGGCCAATCCCTGGCCTTTGGAAACTAGACCGCTCGCTCTGCTTCTTGCGAGTGATCTTTAAACTCCTGAACATCTTCTTGGTCACAGTACCAGCCTAAAAGCTACACATGTGATATATTTTACTTCCTAGGTTCTCAGTGTTGTCATGTAGGCTAGGTTGACTGACCTAACAACAAAATATATCAGCTCTATCCACGGAGGGGGCAGGAGGATTTAGAGTTGAAGAAGGGGTTGAACATATTGTTGAATATATTAAAGCGGGCTGATACCGCATTCTCTGGTGATGGTCGTCCCCAATCCCACAGGGGGATTCCTTCCGCATGTGATCCTCCCTCGGTGCACCTCCCTCAGCGGGTCTATTGTACTGAGGATGCACCGCCCTGGCCACATGTAACAGGTCCCCCCCTACAGGTGAAGGGACAACATCCTCAGGTTAATCATAAACATTTCCCCTTTCCTTCTGGATTCCCCCCATAGAATTCCCTATAGGGTTCTTAGGAATGGGGTTGTCGCCCTGAAAACCTTTCCCACTTTTGATTTCCCAGTCCCAGATAGGTAGGTGTTCTCATGTACTCATGGAGGCTGATTTAATCGGGGTTGTAATACTTTCCTCCTGTCTATCTGTTCTCTTCTCAATTTGTGCAATTTGGGACACCCACTGGTTAAAGTATGGTATGGCCTAGGATTCATTGAGTGGGAATCACAGTCACTGTAACCCATAGTTCTTTTCCCTGGATGTTAAGATACATTTGTGTGTGGGGGTATTTCTCATTAGTACCCGGCGAAGGTCAATGAACTTGTAAAGAGCAAACTCATTGGCCCTCGCCCCACCCTTACCCGCCCAACAAGGCTCGGTGCACTGCTGCTCCCTGGAGTTCCGCCATGAGTGGCCACAATGGACAGGGAGAAGGTACTTTATTTATATGTATTTATTTATTTATTTTCATTCTTAATAGAGGGCCAAATCGCCTGCAGGCCTCACGGCACACACAAAACAAATCAGACAGACAGTTAGAAACAAACAGAGAAGCTCCAGGATCAGAAATAAGCAAAGCTAAGGAGCGGTGAAAAGGAAGGTCTTCAGGTTCTTTTTGAAGTCAACCAAGGAGGTGGAGGACTTGAGGTGAAGTGGAATAGAGTTCCACATGACTGGGGCAATAACATCAAACTTGGTTTTCCAAAATTTGGTAAGACGAAAACGAGGCTGGCAGAGTCTGGCCTGTTCGACTGACCTGAGAGGTCATCTGGGACGTATCGCTGAATATGTTCCATGAGGTAACTGGGTGCAATGGCGTTCAGACACTTAAACGTGAGTGTGAGGATCTTGAAAGAGACCCTGTGCCTGATGGGAAACCAGTGCAATTTTTGCCAGGCTTCAGTGATGGAATGCCACCTTGGCAAACCAAGCACGGCTCTGACCGCACCATTTAACGTGGTCTGATGGGCAGCCATGTTGGACAGGGCTGTGCTTGCCAGAAGACTGGTACAATAGTCAAGCCTTGAGTTGATAAGAGCAGAGGCAACTAGAGACATATTGTTAATGGATAGAAAAGGGCGCAATGAGCAGAGCTGCTTATTGATCCAACCACATGAGGCGCAGGTTTTGGCCACATGAGATCGCATGGTGAGTTCCACATCAATGGTGACACCGAGCGTTTTTACGCTTTGGACAACAGGGATGGAAATGTTAGCAATTAGAAATGAAGCATAATCAGCAGAAAGATTCTTTAGCGTGTGACTGGAGGCGGCTATGAGGATCTCTGTTTTGTCCGTGTTCAAGGCCATGGAGTTCTGAGTCATCCAGGAGTAAATAACAGAGTAGATAGCGATAATAGCCTTCAAGTCAACAGAGTAAGAGCCAGAGAGCTCAAGGATGACCTGGGTGTCATCAGCATAATTGGTATGCAAGGCACCCAGGTCATCAAGCAGCAAGAGAAGACGAAGGATATAAATGTTGAAAAGTGTGGGAGATAAAGAGGATCCCTGAGGGAACGCCCCGTGTCAGCGAGAAAGGAGGAAGAGTCGTGGATGAAAACACGAGCATTGCAGGGGCCCAGAAATGAAACCAACCATTGTGTGGTTTACTCAGTGCAGCCAACAAGGGATTGCAACCTGGATGCCAAGAGCTCGTGGTTGACCAAATCGAAAGCGGCTGAAAGATCCGGCAACATAAGAAGTGCTGTATGGCCGCGATCGATAATGGATGCCAGATTAGATTTAAAATCGAGCATGGCCGTTTCTGTGCCATGACGGGCACGATAGCCCGATTGGCAAGGCCCCAGTATTTCATTGTCCTCGATTAATTTTTGTAACTGAAGGTGGGCAACCCGTTCCTTGACCTTCAGTAAAAAAGGGACATTTGCAATCGGGCGATAGTGCTTAGGCAGAAGTAGATCAAGATTGGCTTTCTTGGGCAAGGGGGTGATCCAAGCTTCCTTAAGGTTGGTGGGTACCCGACCCTCAAGAAAGGACTGATTAATCAGTTTAGTCACCCATGGACCGATGGTATCAAGACACTGCATTAGCAACCTGGAAGGGCTGGCATCGCCCTTGCATGAGGTTGGCTTCATGTCGAGAATAATCTTGGTCACTTCAGGTACTGTGCAGGGGGTGAAAGAGAAAGGGCGCTTTGGAGTGGGGGGCTTATCAGTGACGCCCGACAGCGATGCAGGAAGAGGTGGTGATGCTGCTGACACCAGGCTGGGGCAAGGCTGCTCGGAGGTGGCCAGTAGCGGCTGCTTAGGCTGTTCAGATATGGCCCCAGCCATTGAAGCTGATGCTGGGGGTAAAGGGACCTGTGCGAAATTGGTCTGTAAGTGAGAGGCAATTTTTGCAGCAAAGGCATCATGAATTGTTTGACACCATGTAGAGTCCTGAAGGGTCTGAGAATTAGTCTGAGTATTAGAATGGAAGTCCCTAAGGATCAAGAAAAGTTCCTTAGATCTGGATTTTGCTTGGACAATGCAATTGTTATAATAGGCAGATTTTGCCAGAATAACGGCGGTTTAAAACGTTTTTACAGCACATTTGTATTCAGCTAACAATGCTGGAGACGGTTGTTTCCACCAGGCACGCTCTGCTGCTCGCCTGCGGTGCCTGAGGGTGAGAATATCGTCATTAAACCAATGCTTTGTGAGTGTTTCGGGCTTAATACACCTGGTGCTGATAGGAGCAAGGTCCTCGATGATTGAGTCAAGTGTAGTTTTCATATGCGCTGAGATGGCAGATGAATTATCACAGATCTGCATGGTTGTAGGTGACTTGTTCAAAATACAAAGGATCGAATGCCTTTTTTTCGACACCAAAAGTGCCGGAAAAAAAAGTTTTGAATGGTTTTTTAAAAAAAAAAAAATTATGGGGAGGTTCCCCGCAAGCCCCAGTTTTCTTTACATTTTTTTTGTTATGCATACTAAACTTCAAAATATATAAATAAATAAAAAAGCATTCACATTTTTTTTTTTGTGGGTCCTTTTGGTTTTGAACAAAAGGGCATTCAAACTATGACTGAACACCGATCTTCATATTTCCTAATCTGTGTTCCAGCTCCTGAGACAATCTATAAGGAGTCAGTTTTTTGAAAGATCTAGCCGTCACTAAAAGTCTGGGTATAACGTCAACTCTAGGAAACCCAGCAGGCAGCGTGATGGAAAAGGTAAGCAGGGAGTGATCAGACCTTCGTTTAGTCCCTTCTCCCCGGTCCCTGGTGGGTATTTCTTTTTCTCGAGTCAAGAAACTGTTGCAGCGCTGTTTCTCGACTCAAGAAAAATTGCAATTAGTACCCCAGTACGACGTGCCAGGGTACTAATGGCAATATGACCTTCGGAGGGGGGTCATTACCAGTCGGGTAAAGCCCCCGGGGCTCTGTTAAAGTCCTTGCTTTGCTCTGGCTTCTAACTATGGCCCCGGGGTCCAACCGGTAATGGCCCCCTCCGAAGGTCATATTGCCTGTCAGGTTGCGACCGCCGACACTGCTCCCTCGCTCACCTGGTAGTTCCTCTACGAATCCAGTAGGCAGTAAACAAATGACCTTCCCTGCGGGCTTCCGGGTACACAAAAGACTATTACGGAGGCATTGGGGGTTGCCGTGGCGACGTTGGCACCTGATGCGGCTACAATCACGTGTCCCGTTTGTTTTCCATTCACGTGACTCCCGCGTTGCTACGACGCCGATATAGTCACCCCCCTTTCTTTCCTCCGGCGCTTCAGATTGTTTTTTCTATGGATTACAACAGTAGTGTTTCTTGCTATATTGAATCCACGTTATTTGACCCTTGCCTGTTTTACGGACCTTCGTTTGTCTTGCCCTTCAAAACCTTGCCTTGTTGAACTGCTACGACCCGGACTGCGTTATTGACTCTGCTTTTGTCTTATGTTTTCACTACCTCTTGCTGGATTTGGATATGTGACCCGGACTACCTACGGACTGCTTTGTTTCATGGATATTGCTTGAACTCCTCTACAAGATACTGCGCTGGAAGAAAACCACTCCTAGGCGTACCCGTGCCGGCGGGAATAGGGAGATTACTGTGCTGGACTAGAGACTGCCTGCAGCACTTGTGGAACATTACTGTGCTGGACTAGAGACTGCCTGCAGCACTTGGGGAACACTAGGCGTCCTCGTTTCGGCGGTGTAGGTGGAGTGTTGTTTTCTTCTTGGATTTCTGGAGTTCACTTTTGTTCATCAAGGTTTCGTCTTGCTGTTTTGGTATCTGCAATAAGTGATTCTGCTCTTGGACACACAGACCTATTCCCATTCCCATTGCTGTCTATTCCATACCTGGTATCTTATAAGCATCTTGGTTATAGTCAGGTGGGTTACCATTTGACATTTTTTGATACTTGTACCGTACACTAAGACTGTTGTTAACCCAGTGTTTTCTTTGCAGCTATTTGGGGTTCCAGTGTGTCCAGCCATCTTCAAATCATCTTTCAACCAATTAAACGCTCAGTCTGTTCTTAAGTACACCTGAGTATTGCATTGGTGGGAAGAACTTGTTTAGAGTACTACGAGTTGAAGAGCACCTTTGTGGTTTCAAAGCCCTTAGTTCTGACATTGCCTAAGTATACCCATGGATACTGTTGGTCCTTTCTTTTCCCACCACTTTTCGACCCGTAGGGTTTAGTTCAGGATGTGTGGTGCCCCTCTTGCTTCGACTATCTAACAGGGCCTAAATTCTTCTTCCTGTTAGGGTGGCAGCAACTCTATAGCTGTTTTGGTTCTGGTTGCACAGACAGCTTTGCCATTCTTCCCAGTTGTTTTTTTCTTGCTTCTCTGGCAGGGTTTACCTGGATTCTTTTTTCCATGGGCCATTACCTCATTGGGTTGGACATAGAGGATGATGGAAAAAGAGGTTTCCTTGATCTTACTGGGACTTATATCCTTTGTATAGTCTTATTTCTTGGGTGTTAATAGCTGCAGAGGTAAGACATTTAAGAGACAATGGGCCTCATAACAACTCTGGCGGTAGCCGTGGCGGTAAAAATGTCAGGCTGCCGTCAGAGTTGTGTCTTTTTTCCGGTAAATGTAACTCCCCATTCCCATTTGAGTCTTATAGGCTCAATGGGAATGGGGAGGACGGTAGCACGGACACCATTCATAATGGTGCCGGTGCTACCGTCATAGTCTGTGGGTGTATGTCATTCCACCTGCCAGGACAGACCTGGCGGGCGGGAGGGTATCTGGCCCGCAAACTTGTACTCTGCTGGTCCGGTAACAACAGGGCCGGTAAGCATACCAGCACCATTGTTACTGGACCGGCAGGGTTGTAATGAGGCACATGTCTCGTGCGGTGACCAAAGTCTCCACAGGAGAAGCCCTTCTCTGCTAGGGTAGGAGATAGGGGTATAATTGATAGTATGTCCCCATCTGCATCTCCGTCTATGAGAGTGTGGGTGTACTGTTCTCTAGCCCCGGATCTTGTGGGTGTCTAGAACTCCTGGGAATTATGAGGTGGCGTTAATAGGACAGATGGTTCTCCCTTCTTGTCCTCTCCTATTTGGAAGACGTGTTGGGGTAAAGCCTTAGAAGTAGCGATTTCGAGGATATCTTTTCTATCTGTCGGGAAGGACAGATCTGGATCTTTTCCCTGCACAGTATGGGAAACTGTGCTTGTGTGGACAAGGTAAACAGTGGGTAGATCTGGCTTTCATGTCTCAGTCCCTCCTGTGAGAAACCCGAAGGTGTCTCACCCACTAGTCCCTGGGCATTTGTCATCCAGGTGGCAGAACACAGCCATCGCTTTTGGATCCAGTTCCTGGGGGTGTAGACCAGTGCAGGTAGATCACCTGGGTGAGGGATCTTCGGGGAGTGGGAATGGGACACTCGGTGGTGAGATGTAGTATCCCCTTCCCTGTAAGACCTTTACCCCATCCTACCAGGTAGGATGCTTAGGAACTCAACCCCGCCCCCTTTCATAACACAAACACTTTCTAACGGACAGCTCGCTATGAGAGAAAATGGACTAACATGTCGGAATACAATGGTTAGGCAGGGTCAGGCAATTACTGACCATCACACACACCTGACTTCCATTACACTTCCCCACACAGATAAAAGGCAGAGCACAAAAACACACTCTGGGCGAGGCAAAGCACACGAGGAAACAGCAGTTCAAAGATGCCAGTTTAACACAAGGAGAAAGATGGCAAAACAGAAGGGGACCATGAGGAGGGAAGTGCCCTTGAGCTTTTCAACAAAGAACCGTTACTTTCACAAAGCCTCGCAAATAGAAAGTGTAAGACCAGGAAACCAGGCTGAAGAATCCTGAATTGTGTGTCGGAGGTACCCGGGGCACTCCTGCGTCTATAATCAAGGCGGGGAGAATCGCCTGCTGCTGTGGTACTGTCCTTGGCTCCCACAACAAAGCAGTGCCAGTGAAATCAACACAGCTAGTGAGTTGGGGAGGCCGATGCCAGACCAGTCTGTGTTGAAGCCAAGGTTGCAAGCAGCAACATTGTATGGTGAGCGCTGAAGCGAACAGTGTATGAAACACATGTGATAAAATGACGCTAGTAAAAATGAACAACAGATGAGTGATTCAACTTTGAAACCAAGATAAAATACCTTTGACAGAGTGGTCCAGCTCTGTGTGTGTGCTCATTGGAAGGTCTCTGTAAGGTATCCAACTGAGAGGTGGCAAAAGTGAAAGAGTGGCAAAGGATTGCGTATCAAAGTGGTCCTGCAGCGGGTCAAACAAAATCCTGTGCACAATCGAAAGTCTTCAATGTTGGTACTGCCAAGAGATTTGAAAACAGAGTAGATAAAGTAGGTCTGAGCCTGAACATGGGAGATCCATCGAATGTTTCGGGGTTAAAGCAAATTTGTGTTAAAGTGAATTTAATTGGTCCGAGCCCGGCGAAGGGAGACTGACTGAACATTGTGTTGAAACGGATCTGAGCCCGGCTGAGGGGGATCCGGGGTGAACTGTGAATAACCCAAGAAATTAAATACATGGAAATCCTATAAGCATTGTGTTGAAGGGGATCTGATCCCAGCTGAGGGGGATCCAAGGTGAATAGGGAATCACCTGAGAAATTTAGTATGTGTGAAATCATAAGAGCAAAAGAACTTATTGTTTGTTTGTCGCATCAGGTCCTCTGAAAGAAGAGACTTTGAAAGACAAAGAGACTTGGGCACAGAAGGCCCTGATGCTAATGTCTGAACTGCACCCTCGTACTAAAGAAGCCAGAGACTGTGCCAAGCTCGAGTGTGCCGCCTTGTCCCATGCTGAAAACGTGGGGAAGGGAGGCCAACAGTCTGAATATCCTGACATATCATTTCTTGAACACTTCTTTCTTTTACATAACATTGTTTCCCACACTCTTTGTATTTAGAGGTAAGGATTGGTAATCGTTTTTGTTGTAGTATAGGCCCTCAAGACATCACTAGGACTGCATTATTATTATTTGATGGTCGTACCTTGGTCCCATCTTTAGATTTAGGATTACATAGGTGTTTTTCAAACACTTTTTGAAGTTCAATAAACACCTTTGAACTGTGGTCACTTGTGTCTGTCTTACTGTTGATACCATGTTGCTGGGGAGGTAGGGTAGCTGATGCTTTCCGTGACAGGTGTCATCACTAGGGTGTATCTGGCCTGGAGAGTGGTTTGGGTGTTCTCCCTCGATTCCGGGTGTTTAACCTTCTCGGGGTATGGAGTGGTATTCTCATCTTCTCCAGATGCCATAGTGGGGTTACCCCTATAGGAGGATGTTAAGACTTCAAGGTCTAGGACTTCATGGTTTTCTATTCCGAGGGGGATTGAACCTTCCCAAGGTGTTATGGAACTGGGAAGGTAAGAAGTTTGCAATGAATACTCGCCCTCGGCCTGCTCCGGACCCAAGTCTAACTCAGTCTCCTCTTTCGAGTGGAAGACATTTTTTTCCTGATTCCTACTCTCCCCTGTTTGATTCTCAGGGCGTCCTTCCTCTTTCTCCCTACGGATCGGACTGGAAGGAAACGCCTATTGGTTTTAATATATCAAGTACTCTATCAACTCACCTATTCCAATCTTAACTGGGCTTGCTGAGAATTTCAAGAGGACAAACTTAATTTCCTCACTACAAGATAGGAGGGGTTGTCATTTTCTCTCTCTCTCTTTTGGTCAGTTCCCCCAAGAGGCATAATAAGAATGACTTGGTTAGTGGGGAGGTCTATCCATAGATCTAAAAAGATGATAAGTTTATCTCTGGCCGGAACCATATATTCACGGGGACAAATAAAATCGTAACTGTTTCCCTCTACGGTATTCCTTACCGGAAAAATGTCCTGGGAGATTAATAGATGGAAGGTGACTCCCATCCTTGGATTTAGATGGTTATGTGGTTTATGGCCTCCAAGCCGACCCTGAACCTGTGGTTTTAACCCAATGCAGTGTGGTTGAATGGTCTCAGTTTTTAGGGTAGATGACAAACTGTCGAGAAAGACGACGTTGGTCATATATTTTGCTAGCGTAGCAAACATGGGGCTATAGATCATATTATCTAGCTTGCTGTTCATGTAGGTTCCCCGGTTTGTGTCAACTAGGCCACATCCCATGCTGACACCATATATAAGGGTGCAGAAGTAAGGCTCAGACACAATGATGGCATGTTTTTGGATACAGACTTTAATTAATAAAAAGAGGTCTGAAAATAAAAAGTCTGTCACTGTTGTGTCCCAAAACCTAATTCTGTCCCTAACGCTAATCTAAGATAACTCTGCATGGAAGGTCTCTTCTCAAAGTAAAAAGTGTTTGTTGTGCTTTCAACCAACAGAAAAGTTTCCAGTTTTGCTGGTAATAAAAGTGATGCAAAATAATGCTCCAAAATACAAGGTTCCAATGCTAGGGTTGTGCTCCTTTCCCCTAGATTGCTTCTTATCTTAAATCACTGGATAATTCACGAGGAACTGTGTCATAGCTTTACAATTTGTGTATCCTACCAACTTGGCACACTTCGCTACCAACCGTAGGATTCCTTTTATCAGTCCTAGGGTTCTTCACCCCTGTATCCTCAACCTCTCATGTGGGTGCGGGTCCCAGCCTTGCAATACTTTAAATGGCTTGGTTCACTCTACAGTCAAGCAAGTGTTCTCCCATAGGCTGTCTCTTTTCCTCTGACAGGGTTCCAGACCCTCTTTGATTTCAACTTTGGTTTCTCATATGGGTGTGGGTCCCAGACTCGCACTGCTGTGTTGTATCTGCTTGGTTCACTCTCCCGGAAAGTATACAACTGTCTTGTGTTTGCTTCAGGGTCCCAGACCTTCTCTTTCATCAGGACCCCAGACCCTCTTACTTCTGGGTGTGGGTCTCAGACTTGCACTGTTGCATTGTTTCCACTTGGTTCACTTTCCTGCCAAGTACACAACAGTCTCTCAGTTGTTTCAGGGTCCCAGACCCTCTCTTTCAAGTTCCTGAGCTCACCCCGTTGCTTCTTCTGACTTCTAACAGCTCACAGGCAACCCGCGTACCTGTTTACTTCCTTCTCAGAAGTACCAGTGATTTCTGGGCAGCTGTGTCCCTTCTGGAGTTGGTGGCAGCCTTCTGGTATCCAGTGGGGTCTACATCTGGTCTGTAGTCTGATGCCTTTTTCCGGCTGTGCGTTCTGTCTCTTCCGTGCTTCGCAGGGTCTGGAAGGCAGAGACAATTCACACAGCAACAACACAAGTAGTTCTATCCTAATGGACCACGTACAGCTTCTGTCTTTCCTCCGTCTTGGACTAGTTATTTCCTTGCATGGCTCCTGCTATTCCTCTTCGGGGTAAGGCACTCTCTGTGTCTCTTGTCCGCTTCGGCTTGAGTTTGAACTAACTTGGAAGTCCTGCGTGGGATTGATGTATTGCTGAGGGCCAATCAATGGCCTTTGGAAACGAAAATGCTTGCTCTGCTTCTTGCGAGTGATCTTGAAATTCCCGGCCATCCTAAAGTTACATGTGTGATATTTTGTACTTTCTGGGTTCTCAGTGTTGTCATGTAGACTATGTTGACTGATCTGACAACAAAATATTTTGGCTCTATGCAGGGAGGGGGCAGGAGGATTTAGAGTTCGAGACAGGGTTGAATAGGGTAAAGCGGGGGTCATACCACGTTGTCTGGTGATGGTCGTTCCCAACCCCATAGGGGGATTCCTTTCCTATGTAATCCTCCTTCGGTGCACCACCCCCATGGGGACTATTATACTGAGGATGCACCACCTAGGAGAGAAGGAACAACATCCTCAGATTCGTCACAGATGTTTAAAAGGAAGAGTGGGGTGAACAAGATCCAGTGATGAAAGAAAGGCAGAGTTAAGAGATGAAGAAGCAGAGTCGGCCGATTGCTGGACAAAATCAGAAGGGGGAAGGCAGAATATAGAAAAATAAGTGAGAAGGATTGAAGTGGTGCACGTCATGATGGAGATAAGTAGGAGAGACAGAGTGTAGAGATAAAGAAGGAGAGACAACGGTAAAATAGACACGAAAATGATCAGACGAAGGAAAGACAGAGGCTAAGACCACTGACAAAAAAAGATGGAAATCAAAGATAATCTCAAGCGAGGAGCCAGAAATATGCGACGGTTGTGTAGGGTACTGTAGGAAATTATAGCACTTTAGTAGAGGGAGAAAAGGACAAGAAAGGTGTGATGAAGCAAGGTGAAGATTGAAATCAATCTCCAAGAAGGAACAATGGGCAGTGAAGTGGCAATAGTGAGGAAAGAAGAGTGTCCAAGTCATCAAAGAAAGAAGGGAGGGGACCGGGTGGACGATTAATGTTCAGAAAAGCAATAGAAGATGGATTGACAAAGAGACAGTAATGATATTCAAATGAAGGGAAGTGCTGTGGTGTATGGAGTAAAAGAAACAATCGTATTTGGGGAGTACAACGTGTACTTGTTACCTGCATAATTGCACACACAGCTATGTATAATTTATAGGTTCAGTATGATACAAGCTAATTTTCAAGATCATTATACTAATCCTTTTAGGAATATTATAGCCATTGGGCCTCATTACAAGGTTGCCGGTCCGGAAACAACAGTGGCGATAAACCCGCTGCCACCGTTGTTTCCGGACCGGCAAACTACGAGTTCTGCAGGCTGGTGGCCTTACTCCCGCCAGGTTTGACCTGGCGGGAGTAACGCCACCCGTCTGCAGATGGAAATGGGAACACCGGCCCCGTTAATTACAGTGCCTGTGTTTCCATGGTCCCCATTCCCATGGAGTCCTATTGGACTATGGGACTTCATGGGAATGTGGAGTAACGGAATGCCGGCTCTGGAATTACCGGATCACTGGGGTTGTAATGCCCCGATGATTCCGGCAAGTCAGGAGCCGGTAATTCATTACCAGTCCGGGGGCAGCCTGCCAGTTTTTCCGGCACGGCTACCTCTAGACTCGTAATGATGCCCATTGTGTCTTTTTCATAGAGATTGGTTATACACATATAGTGGTTGGAAGATTTTCTATATGCAGTGGAATTAATGGTTTGCCTAGTAATTGGAAACATTTGTAGGTAGCACTTTGAAGATGACAGTGGTTTTTAATGCTTACTGTGGATTCGAGAGAGGTCCGCAAATCAGTTTGGTGTGATACTTGGAGGTAATACTTCCAACATGGCGTTGTTTTTGAACATATGTGGTAATTCCTGACTGAATGCTCTATGCGTATTGGAAGTTCAGACATGTTTAATGGAAGTGATTTGCAGTGGCATCCCAATCCTGCAGGCTGGTGGCCTTACTCCCGCCAGGATTGACCTGGCGGGAGTAACGCCACCCGCCTGCAGACAGAAATGGGAACACCGGCACCGTTAATTACGGTGCCTGTGTTTCCATGGTCCCCATTCCCATGGAGTCGTATCGGACTATGGGACTCAATGGGAATGTGGAGTAACGGAATGCCGGCTCTGGAATTACCAGATCACCGGGGTTGTAATGCCCTGATGATTCCGGCAAGTCCAGAGCTGGTAATTCATTACCAGTCCGGGGGCAGCCTGTCGGTTTTTCCGGCATGGCTACCTCTAGACTCGTAATGATGCCCATTGTGTCTTTTTCATAGAGATTGGTTATACACATATAGTGGTTGGAAGATTTTCTATATGCAGTGGAATTAATCGTTTGCCTAGTAATTGGAAACATTTGTAGGTAGCACTTTGAAGATGACAGTGGTTTTTAATGCTTACTGTGGATTCGAGAGAGGTCAGCAAATCAGTTTGGTGTGATACTTGGAGGTAATACTTCCAACATGGCATTGTTTTCGAACATATGTGGTAATTCCTGACTGAATGCTCTATGCGTATTGGAAGTTCAGACATGTTTAATGGAAGTGATGATTTGCAGTGGCATCCCAATCCTGCAGGCTGGTGGCCTTACTCCCGCCAGGATTGACCTGGCGGGAGTAACGCCACCCGCCTGCAGACGGAAATGGGAACACTGGCACCGTTAATTACGGTGCCTGTGTTTCCATGGTCCCCATTCCCATGGAGTCCTATCGGACTATGGGACTCCATGGGAATGTGGAGTAACGGAATGCCGGCTCTGGAATTACCGGATCACCGGGGTTGTAGGGTCCCGATGATTCCGGCAAGTCCAGAGCCGGTAATTCATTACCATTCTGGGGGCAGCCTTACCAGTCGGTTAAGGCAATATGCAATAAAAAAATAGAGATATCTTTTGTTGTTACAAGTTAACTAAGCAAGCACACCTGCGCGGGAGAGTGTTGAAATATAAGCTGCTCAGAATCCTGTGGAAAGCAAAGACCTCTTGTACGAAACCGCTCCTTTTCAAAAATATGGATGCACAGTATCTATAGCATCAGCATGTTGTGTCACTCAAGCCCGCAATAGATTGTGTTGTTCTGAGAAGTTGACCAACATCACGTAAAGGAGTACTTTCGTCCAATAAGATGGAGCTTTTAAGCTTAAAGATATAGGTATGATCATTTATATTCTGGGTAGATGTGGTGTGACTTCTGTTTGGGTGTTTAGCTCTGTAATACTACTCCACCTGGATTTTTACAGAATGGAGTTGTTTTGGCCCCTCCGAAATTGGAGGACACCCACAATTAATAATGATTAATAACCAACAGGTATTTACATCCTCTTTTATTCCCCATTTAATGATCCTAATTGATTTACCTTTTGTATGATATGTCATTGTCAGATCTATTTTTTGAGATCCGGGTGTTATATGATTTCAGAAAGGAAATTAGGCACATTTAATAACACATTTTTGTAGTTTATTGGTGTGTGGGTGTCACAGTTTCTACTGTATGCTGGAGGATCGCTTGTGATGTTTGGCATCTTGGGACAATACGCTTGGTGAAGCTAGTAAATTACTCCCGATGAATGTTCAGTAATAGGAACGGTAATGAATAGAAACATGTTGAGTATGAGTTGACATATATTTATATGTTATGATTATTCCACATTTAAAGTGTTAGAATTCGAGGTATGACACATTCAGAAGCAATAGCACTTTTAACTATGAAACCAGATACGTACTGGTGCAAAGTACAATTCATGATGGAACTATGAGTTCTCGAAAAGAATTTCCAAGTGGTATTTTGCAGTTGAAGATATTTGTAAAACGTTGGTGATTGTGTATTTATTTATTTGCTTTTTTTAAAGTATTTTTAAGAAGTTTATATTGTGATAATACATTTGTAATTCATTCTTATAGGAGTTCTTTGATGTTTTGCAATGAGATATAGATGAAAATATCCCTGGTATGAATGGACCTGCAATGACTATTATCATCCTATGGTGGAGATCGTATGCATTGCTAGGCCTGACAGCAGAACTCAGAAGTCTCTCCAAAAGGTCTCCAGGGAAAAACCCACACCCAAGCCCAGGTGCTTGGGCTAAACTAACCGACAAGATGGTCCAAGTGGATGTAGTTGTCACTGGGAAAATACCACTTACTAAAAAGGGTAGTGTGAAGAATCAGTCTTGATTCTTCCCAAATACCCCTCTCACATGACCAGGACACAACAGATGCATCCTGGCCCAGTCCCTATGAGCGGTGATGTGGGGATGAATTACCTGGGGGAAGAATCCAACTAATGGAGGAGGGAGATTAAAATCATTAATACCCCTAAAAGGTTCAGGAATTACTACAGGGCAGAAACTCTGAAGAACCCTATGTTTTTCGGTTTGAACTACAAGTCCCAGGAATCCCTAACTCCTGAACAGAGGAAGAGGGAGGATCGCCTGAGTGGAGGGTCATGAAGAATTGAAAGGAGAATACCCAAGGGCGAGACATGGTTTCCCCCCCATGCCCAATAATACCCCAACCCACGCTCCCTCAGCCTTCATGGGGTAGTTTCAATCACACCCTATCTCCCCCTCCCCATTTCCAACAAACACTGAGACGAGGAAAATGCAA
This sequence comes from Ambystoma mexicanum, assembly GCF_040938575.1. Taxonomy (NCBI): domain Eukaryota; kingdom Metazoa; phylum Chordata; class Amphibia; order Caudata; family Ambystomatidae; genus Ambystoma; species Ambystoma mexicanum. The sequence continues at coordinate 1,542,049,484 of NC_090932.1, forward strand.
CTAAAATCAATGAGGATTACCCATAGGAAAAGCATTGGTAAACAAGACAGGGCCTACTACTACTACAACCTACCATTAGGATGTGCCACTGATAGAGTTAGGCAAGGTCAGGCACTTTATCCCAGCTATGCACACCTGTCTCCACTTGACTCTTCCCTACACTATGGAGTACTGCCAGAAGCAGCGAGCAAGCTGGAAATGCTGCCCGGACCAGAGAAGCCAAGGAGCAAAGAGCAGGTGCTGAAGCCTGGAGGAGAGCGACGTGGCGACACGCTGTCCCAGTGTTTGCAAGGAGCTGCTGCGTGGCTAGGGAGCCATGCCTCCAAGCAACCTAGTGAGGTAGCATGTATCCTGTTAGCGATGTTCGACAAAGTGCTTGTTCCAAGGGCATCTGATGGTCAGGTGGTGAGACCCTGACCGCCACCCCGCGTATCCAGAGGGAGACAGCCTGCCAACGCGACGCTGTCCAGTGAGTTTCATGAAAGTCAGAGAGAGAAAATCGGGAGCGTGCGTTTGCCTGCAGCTGAGCGGGACAAAGGCACAGTTTGCAAAGTGGCACGGAATGGAAAGAGAGAGAAAGCATAAGAAGTACAGAAAGTGTAAAAAATAACGGAAATAGGGAAAACAGAAAGAAGGAAAAGCCACTAGCAGCGCTGAGGGGAAGTAAATCAGAGTAAAGGCATGTGACATGTGCAAGAGGCACAAGAAACAAGCGGACAGGTGCAAGTGTGCACGATAAAGAAAAGAAAGTGTGCGAGAGGCACGATACAAGGACAAGGAACCAAAAGGAAGATGCAAGTGTGCATTGTGAAGAAAAGGGTTCAAGTGTGCACAGTGAAATAAAGGGAAATAAAGGACAGAGGTGCAAGTGTTCACGGTGAAGAAAATGGTTGAAGTGTGCACAGTGAAATAAAGGAAACGAAAGAAAGCAAGGAACAAAAGAAAGTAACAAGGGATGCAGGAAGCACCAGCAAGTGAAAGATTGGAAAGAAAGAAACAAATGGGTGCAAGTGTGTACGATAAAGCTAAGGGAACAAAGGAGAGCAAGAAGGGGTGCAGGAAGCACCTGGAGGTGAAAGATTAAAAAAGAAGAGCAACGAATAAGGAGAGGGGCAAAAGGTCACAGTGGCTGCGATTGGGAGGAGTAAAGAGCCCAGCTTTCTTGAAAAGTCTCCGATAATACCCCATGTAAGAACTGTACAGTGAAAGGTACATCCTGACTAGAAGAACTTTGTTTATTTAAAGACAAAAGGGGCCTAAGCTTGGGGAAAGGGAACCATGAGAGGCCTAAGAAGAATTGTGTAAAGAGACCAGAAGAACTTTGTTTATTTGTTTGCTAAAAGACGGAAGAGGCCTAAGCTTGGGGAAGGGAACCCTGAGAGGCCTAACAAGAGTTGTGCAAGAGACACTGTTGAACTGTGTAAAGAGAGGCCTACACTTGCGGAAGGGAACCCTGAGAGGCCTGACCAGAACTGTGTATTATTGGTGTTTGGAACTTGAAGAGTCTGGGCTTGGGGAAGGGAACCCCAAGAGACCCAAGGATATTGTGAACTGTGTTGATTTGCTGCAAGAGCCCTGCATGTAAAGTTCTAAGGGCTCCACCTTTTGAATTGAACTATCTTGCACTGGCAGAACTACACCCATTGGTAAGACTATCTGAAACCAGCTGTGGTTTCCATTTCCTTTTCTTTAAACCACTATTTTTCCTATTCAAAGACTTCCTAACACATTTTTGTAAAGAGTGAGGGCAAGCATAGGTTTAGACACAGATTATTATTTTGGACTTTCAGACATCGATGGCCCTTAGAATCATCAGTTAAGGGAACCATCCCTTTAGAGTTAGTGCCTGTTAGGCATTACACCTACCCAGGAACCTTAGTAAATAAAGGTTTTGAAACTAACATCTTTGAGTCTGTGTCTCTCTTGATACTGTGGTATGTAGAGGAAAGACAGCAGAGTCGTCTTGGCGTGTCTACGTCAGGACGCAGGTAAAGGAATAAAGAGACCTGACTGCCCGGGAAATGGGACAGTCGGGAGTGAATAAGTCACTAGTGTGTCTGCGTTATCTATACTCCCTGAGCTCTCCCCGCTGGGCCCAGCCTGCGCTGGAGCCCTGGACGCAGACCATCACAGATACCATGCCTGACTCACAGTAGCAACAACAGATCTACTAAAACACTGGAAATAAAGAGCCAACTGAATAGCACACATTACAATAACACTCCTAATACTAAAATGATATAATAAAGGTACCAATTAATGAAATCACGCAACATTTTCTGATGTCTAGCTGACACCCTGCAGTTAGTCATAGGTGGGCTGTCCCTTTCTGAGTGGGGAAGGAGGTCTGGAACCTTCCTTCATTATAGAGAGGGGGAGCAAAACAATATAACATCTTCCAACTGTCCCAAAATGAAATTTCTGGTAAACAGGACCTGGAGGATAGGATGGGCAGCAGAGCTGGAGCACTAGACAATTCCAGCATATTGAAGTTAATGCATATCATAGAATAGAATCATTGCTGTCCATAGGAATCAGTGCAATTTAAAAGACATTTTACATAAAAGTGTTCCTGTTAGCCCAAAGCAGTCCTCTAATGCATATTTGCTCAGTCATTTCGGTTCAAGGAGTCTACCTGCACCTCGGACTGGCCTTGTCTATCTACAAATTGCACAATGTAATGGGGTGACTGCCCAAAACTCCACTTCCAGAGAGTCTGTGGGTCCACAGACCGCTGCTCTGGGAACTAGTTACCAGCCTTAGTACTAGCCACTATTTGAGCGATGTTACACAATCCACCTCTACTCGAATCCTCGGTCTCAAGAATTGGGGTTGTTGCATCTTCACAAGGCCCTGGCTGGAACAAGTCTGACTGGCTGATTTAGCACAGGAATGTTCTAAACGGAAAACGGTAAGGGCAAAACGGGCTTATAGCACGCCACAGATTTTGAGATACTAGAGATGGGGACTTCACAATGTACTCCTGGGGCCTCATAACTAAGTTTCATGACTGATCTGCATTCACTAGAGGACCTCTAGGGAGCTTCAGGTTGAGCAAGGGGTACTTCATAAAAAGTACATGACTCCAGTGGGAGGCAAACCAGCTGTGCAGGCACCATAGACAGAGACACCACATGTGGTGACCATGACTCAGGAGTGTCCACCGCAGGTGCACAGCAACTGGTTTGGGGCTTAGTGATGACATGGGGATTGGGCTTGACACAGGACCAGGAGCATCCAACAAGGGAGTAACAGGAGGCAACGATGGAGAAACAGACCCCCAGATACCATGGCTTGGTAGACAAGGGGATACGCTTGGGTTTGGAATGTAAAGAAGATGGTTATATGGGTGCAGCAACCTTCAGCCGGGAGCGGCCTACGCAGAGGAGTGCCAAGGGGACACAAAAAGGGAGCGGGTGACAAAGACACTTGTTTCAGTATCAAAAGAGGAGGTGGAGCAGATAGATCTAGTGTGACACTGGAGGGAGGGGGTCAAAGGCAAAGGGTCGGCAGGCTTTGATGAGGACCACCATAACTGGGTGTATCCCTCCAACAGGTCTTCCTAATACTCACTTCCCTCCTCCAGTGCCGGGTCAGTCTCCTGGATATTCTATCCTTCTTTCGTTTTGGGCAAAGTCTCCTGTTTTGAAGTTGGTTGGTAATCAAGCAGGGTGGAACTTTTTACATTCTGCCACAGGCTGTGTATGAGGACACAGTCACAGGGCTAAGGGCTTTGATACCACACATTGGCATCATAACAACTTTTGTTACTTCCATTATTACGGCCCGCTGCAGCTCTAGCAAGTTCGGAGGCCTGCTCCAGTTGATGTTGGAGCTATTTGACAAAGCTCAGGTAGTTGTCTGATCCAGTATCCTAGGCGGTTACCCCAAAGGATAGGTCCACCTCCATCCAGGCCACACACGGGTAAATAGGGGGAGCAACCAGTTGCATTGTTGTTGCAAATGCAGCTGTATGCATGAGTCAGTGAGACAATATACTGGCTCCAGACGAGACTTCTGTTGCGTTGGGTCTGTTGCGTTGGGGTGTGTGGAAGAGTACAGATCCCCCGTTGAATAGGGGAATTAAAATACATTTAAAAAATGAGGTACTGAACACAGGAATGGAAGAGATTATGATATGGGAAGGGGCAATTCTAAGAGGGACTTCCTTGACAAATGAAAACAAGGAAGAGCACCTTACCATGGCCTCAAGTTTGTGGTCCTTGTGTTTATTATGTTTTCTTAAATCAAAGTGTACTTTGGCTAGAGTGCCCCCATCTATTGTTACAAGACATTGCTGGCTGTCAAAATTTGGACTGATCGTATGTGCTCAAAATGCTGACTCCGGACATTCGGCCAGCACTGGGTGACTGAGGCAAGGCCACCAGCTCGATGCCAATGGATCCCACTGCTCTAAACCAGATCTCACAAAGGACTGTTCATCCACAGCAGATGTTATGCCATGGGCAGAGGCCTACGCCCCCGCCTCGGAAACATGCCAGCACTGCCTTTTTCCACCCAGAAGTGATACATTAGGTTACGCCCATTCGGACATGGGCATAAAGGAGGACTGCTCCCCTGAGACAATTGAAACCATTGTTCTGGAGGAGGCGGGAAGAGTGCCAGAAGGCCCAATAAGTGCGTTGTGGGGTGGAGCGTCTGGAGCACATTTAAGATGTTCATCAGGAGGACGGGTGAGCTAGTGGGTCGGGAATAGGTTAATGCTAGGAGGCTCTTCATTTGTCTTGCAAGACTAACTGTAACACACCCCTTTGCTCATCCCATCATCAGAAATTGAGACTATTATTTTTTTTTTTTTACGTTTGCAGGTGCCAAGCATGTCAATCAGATTCCTGTTAAAGCACTCAGCCAGATAATCTACCCGAAGGTGGAAAGGTGAGGGCCTGCTCTTCAGGGGTGTTGCTAGGTCTGGAAAAGATCTGGGGCTATGATAATGTCGGGATTGTCAGGACTCAGGGCTGTAGTCTGTGAGATTCTATCCGGGGCTACAAACAAAAGGCCCGGGGTGGTGAAGAAGATGGTCTATAATGTGACCTTCTTTGTACAACACGGCTCCTTAAGCACAAAGGTCTTCCACTCCTGGAGCAGGATTGCATGATGCAGGTCTCCTCTGAGATTCCCTGGTTCACTGTACTCTTCAGTCTTGGCTTGTAGGAAGGGGTGATTAGTCTCTCAGTCTCTCGGGAGGCTCATCATTCCTCACGAGTCAGCTGGGGCAACTCACAACTCACAAACCTCAGTGTTCGTGCAGCTGGGTTGGAATCAGAGTTGAAACTGGTACACAGATAGGTTGGTTAGCCAGCGGTGGCAGGTGGCATCCAGACTGGCATATGTGATCACATATGTGAGCAGGTTGTTGTCTGTTACTATGGTGAAATAAGCCCTATACATGTAGTTGTGGAACTTCTTGGTCACTGCCCTAGACTAGAAATACCAGCAGTCTTCGGCTTGCTTAGGCAACTGGTCATAAGTCACCTTGTTCCTCTAGGTTGAGGACAGTTCCAAGGCCATCCAAGCTGGCATCCATATGAAGGTTATAAGGTTTATGAGGATCGGCATAGACCAGCACTTGTGCCTCAGTCCGACTCTTGATCAAGGTTTTGAATGCCTGTTGGCACTCCTCTGTCCAGAGTGCTCCAAAGGTTTCTTGGACCTGGCAGAGAGGCTCTGCATGGAAGGGTACCCCTTGGTCAGCTCTACCACTGGCCTGCTGATCTTCGCAAAGTTCATCACAAATCTTCTGTAGAAGTTCTGTAGGTCCTTCAGGTTGTTTGGACATGGCCACAGGAGGAGAGCCTTGACCTTGGCTGAATTGACTCAGAGTCAATATGGCTGATATACCTCATGCTTTTGTGGCAGAACTGGCATTTGCAGAGGGAAATCTTCAGTTCCAGCGACCTATCCAGGACCTTCAAAACCCGACAGTTGTGATCCTCAAGGGTGTGACCGAAGATGATGATGTTGTCTAGGTTGCCCTGGGAGGATAACTCAGCGGCAACGTGTTCGCGTTGGAAGCAAGACGACACGAAGCAACACAGGTTCGATCCCCGGGTACGTGCTCAGAAACCTCTGGGTATTTAAGCACATTATAAATACGCAACTAAGACAAAAAAAAGAAAAACAAATACGCAACAAAAAAAAATCTATTCCTGTAACAGCACCTCGATGCCCGATGGCTATGTGAGCGCTTTAAAAATGCTAAATAAATAGGTATGCTAACATCTTGAGGTGGTTAATGTCCTTAACAGTCTTTTCCATCCATCACTGGAAGGTAGCAGGGTGTCCTGAGATACCCTGTGGCATTTGGATGAACTCCTAGAATCTCAGCAGGCATGTAAAGCCAGTCTTCTTCCGGTCATCACGGTAGATCAGTATTTGGTAGTACCAGCTGTGAAGCTCCAATACACTAAACCAATGGCACCTGGTGAGGCAGTCAAGAGCCTCATCCACACGGGTGTGGTGTTCTGGTGGGGTACTGTCCTTCTGTTTAGTTTTCTGTAGTTGACGCACATTCTGATGTCATTGTTCTATTTTAACTCCACCACGATCAGGGAGGCGTACAGACTTCTGGTTGATCGATGCCTGAAACAGTTAATCGAGTTGGCCCTGACATTTCTAATGTTCCCAAGTGTCAGTCTGCATAACAGTTCTCAGAAAGGCGTGTCGTCCGTTGCCGGGATTCAGTGTTGTGCAGCATGGACTTTTCCAAGATCCCAATTGCAGGTGAATAACATGTCAGATCTCTGCACCAACTGTTCCCACAACATGATTAGTGGACGGTGTGTCTCCAAAACCCGTCGTCTGGGGGTCAACCACTGGGATAGCTCGCTGGGTGGTGCTAGCCTGAGCTGCAGTGGCTTCCAGATGAAACTGGTCTATGACCATGAACCCAGGAATGCTGATGGACTTGTACATGATGTTGGTGACAGATAGTCTTAAGTTATTCATGTCTGTGTCCAATTCACATGCATGTGTCCGATTCCCTGAGTATGGTGTGCTGGATCAGCTGTCCCCATAGAAACTACTCTTTAAGGGGCCTCCATCAACAGCCTCTATTGAGGTTTTGTGTGAGACGAACATGTTCAGGTACCATGATAGGGTGCAGAGGGGCATTGTCATCTGTCCACAGCATGGGGTGCGCACCTCCCCCACTGGGCCCTCAGACAGCAACCTTGACTGCAGTTCTTTATGGATGTAGGGCTACTTAAACAACGGGTGTATGAGAAGGTAACTGGAGTAGCAGGATTGGCCAAACATCGACACAGGTTGACCATGGCTCCGGACATGGGGGCATTTGTGCCAAGGTCCACCAGTGGGTCTGAATTCCAGCTTCAATGTTTCTAGAATACGGCCAGCATGTCCAGGGTGCTTTTCACACCAACATCCTGTGGAAGTCTAAGGGGGTCATTACAAGTTTGGAGGTAGCCATGCCGCTATTAGCGGCATGGCTACCCCCTTAGCGGGTACCGGGTCCGGGTTCCTCGAATGAGGAATTACCGGGCCATTCCGACCTTGGAGGACCCGGTAATTCCTCATTCGAGGAACCATTTCCCATTCCGGCCCCCATAGGGTTCAATGGGAATGAGGAGGGTGCTAATAATGGGCCCATAAATAACGGGCCGGTTGTTGGCACCTTGGTCTGCTCACGGGACCCGCTAAGGGCGCCTGGTAAAACCAGGCATCCTTAGCGGGTCCCGCGAGCAGACTCGTAATGAGGCGATAAGGGGTTGACGGCTCCGGCACCTTTACCAGCGCCGTTAGCCCCTTACCGCCTCACTTGTATTGAACCCCTAAGTCTTAGCCCACCACCTATTGCTTTGTCTGTCATCACAATGCCCTAGCTGAGGAAGGTAGGACAAGATTGGCAATGGAGAGAACCATTTCAGAAAAGGGAGGGGGATAAAAAGAGACCACAGGAATCAGGAAGTGTGGGTGATTGGGTGAGGTCAGAGGAGGAGGTGGGTGTCACAATTCGCTCCTTTCACTCTCGTTCCCACTGCATGGGTTCCCTGTTTGGGGTCTGCTCCCTATTGCACTTTTCCTCTGAACCTTTTTACACAGTGTTGTTGTGATTTGGGATCTCTAAAACTATATTTTCCATTTCACTTCTCTCCCGGATCTGTTCTAGACTTTTGGCCGGCAGAGTCCCTTTCCCACTGCGTCATCTCTATCCTAGCAGAACAAGTTAGGGTGAAGGATAAGGAACACCTGTGGCTGGCAGGTCCTAGCAAGCATCACACCTGAGGCATGTGATTCACACCTGAGGCGTGTGATCATTAGCCAGTTTTAAAAGCCTCCGTTTGCTTCAGTCCAGCGCCAGTCATTTTTCCAGTGTTCCTGTTTATAGCCATTCTCTTGTTCCTGGTTCTTAATTCTTAGTTTATAGTTCCTTGTTATTGGATTTCAAATTTAGTGTGTATATTAGTATTTTCTGCTTCCTGTATTCCTTTTCTGGCTTACTATGTTTTGCAGTCAGGCCGTTCCAGTGCTTTCCTTTATGTGCAGCCCGGTTTCTCTGTGATATATATATTTCTTTGACCTTGTTCAGTTCTTCTTTTAAACTTGATCCTTTAGACCTCCCTCATTGGCAGAGTTTCCATTTTTATACCCTTTTCCTTTCCTTCCTTGGGTGGAGGGCGGTGAGGTTTTGGGATTGTAATTCTGTTTCCCCTGCTCCTATTCCTTGACTTCCACTTGGGAGTCTGTTCCTGGTTTACCATTGCACTTCTCTCATAGATCCGTATTGGTTGCTAGGTGTGGGGTGCTCTTGTGTCCAACTCCTGTGTGAATGCCTATGTTTTCCTCGCTATCATGTAAGCACTATTCCTACTTGTCCCTTGTCAGGACTCTTATGTATTAAGTTATCCTCCCTTTGCTGTTATAACCTTTCTTGGTTCATGCTTGATCAGCAGGATTTGTGGGCTTTACTGACATTCAAGGTGGTGTTTCACGCCCACATGAGTAGTATCCGTTTGTGCCATGCCAAAAATTCAATGTGTTAATTTTGCTTTAAAGATTCTTCTACAAATTTAAATTCCTATAAACAAAATAATTCTTGATTTGATGAGTTACATAGCATGTCCCACTGTTAAAGCTATTAGTGCAGGTCTTAAGGAAAAAATCTAATTCTATAAGAGCAAAGGAGTAGTGTAACGCTCACCTGATTCCCGTAGAGGCGCCGGTCTTGACGGGGCGTATACCGTATCTTCAAAGGTGATGTGTAACACACGGCTGGCTCTTTGGGCTGGACCTCTGTGCACTGTATGTCTGGCTCGAAGGGTAAGATGTCTGCAGATAGAAAATGTGGGATTAATGAACTGGGTTATTGAATGTCTCTCTCTTCTTCCCTTTCTCTTCTCCTGTAGAACCCCAAAGGTTAACGCTCTCACCTTAGGTAAGTGAACGCCGTGCTCTCCATCTGCCTCGAGGCAGGGTGCTGTAACCAATTTCTTCACTGGATAAGGGGAGCAGGCCTCTTGACTTCAGAGGACTGCTGTCCGTCGTTTACTGCACGAACGGTAAGTTTCGAGTAATTCTAATGTCTTTAAAGTCTTTAGTAATGATGTCTCTTGTTTTGCAGGGTTCCGGCGATTGCGGATGGCGGGCTGAAGTGAGTTGAAGATGGAGCCCGTGTGATGAATAGAAGCGCCTGGAAGCACGTAAGTAAGCGCTTGTTGCCTGCTTCACGATGCGCTCTAACTGTCTTTTTATTTTGCAGGTACAAGTTCGGGGCGGCTGCAGGGTGCCGGAATACCCACTGGGTTAGATGTGGAAAGGAGTAATGGCACGTGAGTATTAAAGTTCCCCAGTGTCTTTAAACGCACCTTGTTTTGTCTTTCAGATGCGGGATGCAGCGCCGAAGGCCTCCGGAGCGTGCGAAGAGTTGGTAAGCTTTTGTCTTTCAGATGCCGGAATGCAGTGTGAAGACTTCCGGAGCGCACGAAGAGTAGGTAAGCCTTTGTCTTTCAGATGCCGGAATGCAGCGCGATGCGTTGGTGACAGCCGATGGACCAGGTAAGTGAAGAGCTGTCACTGAAGACCGTAATGCTAACCTGTTCTTTCTTGTCTTTATAGGTGTTGCTGAAGACTGGATTCAGAATGGTAAGCCTTTTTCCTTAGGCCCAGGATCAGATGCAGAAGACACGATGAGCGTTCTGCTGCTGAGGATGCAGAATAACGCAAAGCAAGATTCATCCATCGGGTGTGGTTTAAATAGCCTCCTGTAGTGCTTAGGTGTCTCCTTCCACAGCCACGCCTAGGTAAGAAAAGAGTTCCTGCTTTCCAGAAGAGTTCCAGTGTTCTGAATCTAGGGAGTGGCTCCTGCCCCACCCAACAGGAAAAGTAGTTCCAAACAGAAGAGGATCAGAGACTCAACTGGCAGGCAAGTAAGCAGCATGGTCTGCTGCAGGTAAGCCCACCCAAGCATTATGAGCCCGGCGCTTCCAGCGCTGGGACTGGGCATATTTATGAGCCTGGTGCCACTGGCGCCAGGACTGGGTCCAAAAGGTCCCAATTGGGACTGGTTGGCACTCGGAACCTGGGTTATGGATCTGCTTCCAAGAGAGTTGGGAAAACCCTGACCTTTTGGAAGCAGAGATCATGACAAGTAGACCATGTTGTCTGTTTTCAATTGCTTTAAAGAATATATAGAAATCGGAATACAAAAATGGGATTATGAACAGAACGTAAAAGGAAATGAAACTCGCAAAAACACCCAATAATTTATTTTGATGACATATAGATTATCCACAAGGCTTTCTGGGGCCTGGGACCTACTTATCTGCAACAATGCTTACCTAAATACTGTCCCTCTCGAGCCCTCCGCTCATCTACCGCCAACCTTCTTCGAGTGAGCAGGTTCTCCAAACAGAGATTTGTTGGGAGATCTTTATCCTCAGCAGGGGCCTCCCTCTGCAACAGCCTCCCTGCCCCCCTCCGTTTTGAACCTTATCTCCTTAAGTTCCGGAAACTCCTCAAGACTTTCCTCTTCTCCTCTTCCTTTTCTCTCCTCCTACCCTGCTAACCTATCACTCTGTTCTTTCCCTCTCCCCCTCCTCTTCCGAACAGCCTGCTGACTGGCCGCCTGGTGTACCTCAGGGGCTCTCAGGTCCCAGGCACCCCCTCCAGTCCTCTCTCACACTTGCCTTCAAGCCTTGCACTCACCTCATTATTACTGCACTTATAATGACACAAGAGAGTGGCATCTCTCTGCACTTATCCCAGTCTCTACCGACTGGGTGCCCTTGGACCCCCCCACCCACAGACTTGTTCCCCCCCTCCAGCTTCCACCCCTCTGTAACAGTCTCTGCACTTGCGCGATCTGATTGCACCATGCCTAAAGATCATCTGTTCCCCCTTGTTTTCACTTCCTGCATGGTTACGCCTTAATTGCACTTCTAAAAACTTCAGAATCGTTGTCAGACCTATTTGCTATTATCCCCACTATTAATTGTACTATACGCACTTACTCTGCCTATGCAGACTATTTTCGTCTCAGAATTTCAAAGGCTCTGAACGACTGTTGCTTTTCCCCTTGTTCCCTCCCTCCTTGAGTGCTTTGAAACACTCGCCTTGTGCATCGACGCTTAATAAATAAACATTATCATTACCAATCAAGTACAACCATACTTAATAAAATTTCCCTTGATTGAATTAAGAAGGATCAATTTATGTCTATAACTAATTTACTCCCTTGGTTTGCCAATGTGCAACCCAGATACAACATCCATAAAGAGTCCCATTTGTGTTGCATATGCCTAGACACCTCTTCTTTAGAAACTGCCAGACACCTTTTAACATCCTGTAACAAATTAATGGAGCGTTATAGTAAATATTTAACAGCTTTGTATCTGACTTACATTTTTTTAAATGAAGCATATTCTGGCTGCACTGTTTAGGCAGCAACCAACTATCTTTTATAAGAGCAGTAACCAAACTATGGTTAGAGATTGAGGTACCTCATCTTAAAAGTAAAAATCTCCAAATTAAATGACATACAAAAGTAATGTAATATGTGCATGTATCAATTGATGTGTATAATGTATGTGTAAATTTGTGAAAGCTTAAATCATTCTAATATTAACTCTTAAATATGAATGAGAACTAATTCCATTGATGAAAGTAGAAACATTAGAATCTTCTTTTTAATTGTTTAGGTTTTTTTGTATTTTATATATATTCTTCTTTGATAACTGTCATTATTCATTGCTATTAACAATGTAAATATTTTGTGTGAAAAGTTTATTTAACTAATTAAATAAAATGTTACAGTAAGGTACTTTATATAATACCATCAAGGGTGTCAGGTCACAGAACTTAGCACTAACAGTACCCGTAACATTAATTGTGGACGAGGTGCTTGTAGAATATCCTTGTAATCATAAGACGCTTCTACATGCTTACCCCACATCCCTTTTCATATATTTGCACTCTTATCATGTTCTACTTGCACATCTTGGGAATTAGTGTGTGTTTAGATGGATTTCCAAAATCAACCTTAGGGGTATATTCTGGGATGCCACCCTATTATGGTTAACAGAGAAACACTGAATTTCTTAGCGAAACCCAATCTGGGAAAGGTAACAGAGCTGCAAGTCCTAGCCTCAGGACCGCTAAGAGAGTAGCCTACGGCTACAACGGGTCTACAAAGAACCACACAAATAATTCCAGTTAGACAGGTAAGCATGAAAATATACAAAAATGAATTAGGGCTTAAAATAAACACTAAAAACACTAGGCGGGTAAAACCTCTATTCAAATATTGTCACATACTAAATAAAATATAAAACAGATATATACATTCACTGTTAGGAGAAGAAAGAAAGCATGTCCAAAACAGGTCAGTATTTATATGCATGAAATATAGTGAACGTTACTTAGAATAACCACAGAATATGTTCCCTAACACTAAATTAGTCCAACCCTAGAATAGATTAAGGCTTTGTGTGCTAGAGTCATCAGTTCTGAAGTTTATACTTCACAGGTAGGTTTATTAAGAGATTGGAAGATGCCTTTGGTTATGATCACGAAGTCAAAAAGGTAAATAAAGTTCATGTAAGTAAACCAACTCAATCCCAATCACTAGGATATGCCTAGGAAGGGATTTTGCTTTGTTCAGAGGTATTTAAACCATTCTGCTTTACTTCCATTGTCCTAGTTCTCATTCTTATGAGAAACTGAACAGTCCCCAAGACTATCAGAGGCTATGGGCCAGATTCTCAAACCATAGTGTAAAGGAAAGGAGCACAATGTGCTGCTTTCATTTGCGCCATTTTCAGAAATGCTAAAGGCACCTTAGTTGCAAAAGTGACCATTATCCAAATATAGAAGTTCCCTTCCACCAGATCAGCATGAACATAATCAGCTTCCTGGAGCCTTCCAAATCTGTCAATCAAAACATCTTGGTGATCGTCGACTATGTAACCAGATACCCAGAGGACTTTCCCACTGTGCAGAAACACCACAAAAGCAGTTCTTAAAGTACTCATCTACAGCATCACACGGCCATATGCAATCACCTGAGGCCCACCTCACCGCCAAATGCCAACTAGCCCAGTCCTCTGTCATATATTTGGGGAGGTTTAAGGTGGGAAACAGACTGAGTATGATCCCAGAGAGCCAAGAAAAACATGGTCCAGCAAGTTTACTGACGCATCATGAAAGACACGTGCCTTTCCGGGCTTAGTCGGCTATTATTACAGATTCATACCAAACCTTTCAAAAAATGGGGGCTCCTATCTGTGAAGAGAGTAGGAGGAGGACCAAGAGATCAAGCAAGGGAAGGACGGTGCTGAGGAGCATGGAGGAGGATTGCTGAAGGAGCATGTCAGCTGAGGTACTGGATGGTGGGAGGAAGTAGTCCTTGGGTTTGCGTGTGGGTGCAAAGTGTGTGAGTGGAGCTGATATAGGGAAGGTAGTGGAGGGAATGAGGTGGCAACTGGGAGAGTGAACTGAGAGTTAATAGGGACAAAGGTGTGGGTGGAGTGTAGAGTAGTAGTAATGTGGAGAGGGGGAGAGTAGACATGTGTGGCTACCATGCCTGCTGGGCCTAGAGAACCCAAGCTACACCGCAGTAATGATGCCCAATGAGGCCAAACATGTCTTGGTTGCAGGTGGTCCCTTGCAGAAGAGTTGTGACCAAGCAGTTCAGCTGGACAGCCCCTTATGGGGTGGGACCAAGCCTGATTGCATATGGCCTTTCCCCTTTCCGTATTGGCTTGGCAGGCTGAAGAACAATGGTCTGGAGGGTTGCCCAGAGCTATGACCGTGGTTAAGATTAATTCTTAACCTTCCAGCCACCACCTCCTTTGTTTTGCTGAACATCATCAGTAGACAGACAGGATTTTAGATGGCATGGGTTACCAATCTCTAGAGACTATCTGTCAGGATCATCTTTCTGTGTCACATTCACCAATCCACAGTGCACCATAACCTGGCAGGGGAAATGTAAAACAGCACATGGATGGTAACCCTTGCAAAGGGAGGAATCTTTAGATGCAGCAATCCCCAGAACCCTAGATAGGATAAAGAAAGGAGGGCTATTAGTGTCATTAGGAAGGAATCTATGTATACATGTGAATGTAATTCTATGTACCTGATTTATTGTCTTTGCAGGTCCAGACGCCAGGTGAGGCAGTCCATCCAGGCCCGATGTAATACGGACAACTCGACGGCACAAGGACGCAAGGAAATCAGGCAATCCAGATAAAGCTTCAAGTATGGCTCGAGGAATTGAGGTGTAGGATGTATGGGGGGTTGCGGAATAAGGGTAAGTAGATCCAGCCACCAGGACGTTGGACAGTAGAATAGTATTTTATTAAAGGAGTAAGGGGCAGAGCAGAGCAAGACCAAAACAGAGATGTGCAGCACAGACCGCAAAATCAGACCTTCATGGAATTCTGAAAAAGCACCCTTGAGGAGCTCTGCAAATTCAGAAGAAGGGATCTATGTATGCCACCATACTTGCCTTGTGCGAATGAATGATGGAACGAAATGTCTCCAATTACGGATCCCGTACGATGTGCGCAGCTCCCAGCGCTTCCTGACACCATCCTGGTGTTGAAGGATGTCTGAACTTGGGAGGAAACTGCCTGCACTAGATGGGAGAAAGATGGATGGCCCTTTGCAAGCCCCTTTTTCATTTCTCTAACAAACGCCCTTGAACTGTCTATGAGAGTTGGTGTGCTCTTGAGGCCATCTGTGGCTTCATGGAAGTTTGACCCATAAATCCCAGTTGTGAGGATGTGCCCCCACACGATACAGAACCCGATTCCAAGGTAGGAGTCAACAGCGAGGTGTACCTTCCAGATCCATTCATAGATGAGGAGGAAGCACCGGACCGCCAGGTATGGACTGTCCTGAATATTAGATAGCCGCCGCTATTCCCCTCGAACCTCAATAAGGCCAAAGGGCAACTGCAATGTTAAACCTGCTTGCAGTGCACAGTAGCCCTCCCAAGGTGGGAAGGATAAGAACCCTTGCACCATTTCCAAGGTAGCTGCAAGATACAAGAACAAAATTATTAAATGTGAGTATATATCACCAAATGATATGACTGTATAGTAATTAAGAAACAGAACGCTGTACCTGTGTAAGGTATGAGAAAGGACCCAATGAAAGAAAACAAATCTGTACTGTACTTGAATGACAGCTACATAGGAAATCCTCCATGATATCTGTCCAGGAACAAAGCACTAGGAGCACGAAGAGTGGAAAAGCAAGAAAAAATAGAACCAAAAGGCAGTCCAAGGCAATACACATCCAAAGGAAAAAATAACAGATAAACAAACCCCGGCAATCCAAATCAATCAAAGGAGAAAAAAAAGGAAAAAACAAAAGTTGCCATGATAAAAGTATGGAAAAGGAAAAAACAGAAATACAGGAGTCCCACAAAGACATGTTTGTTTGTTTATTTGATATGGTGCAGCCGAGACCCGAAGGTAGTTGGGCGCAAGCATTACAAGGATACTTGTCAGCTTAGTTACAAAGTGGTTATATACATACATAGTTATATACAGGCATAGATATCTATACAATGTTACAGTGGGTGATCATATTACAGAGACAAAATTTGCAAGGTACCAGCTGGTGGTACAGAGGCATATATACAATTGGAGTAGTGGTAAGGAAGGAGAGCTGTCTGGGTGTGGGGGAGATTCATCAGCAGCTCAAATTTAGACATCATTGGTCCATAGCCAAGCTAGAACTTTTCGCCTAAATGAGGGGTAGGGTTGGTCAGTTCTCTCTGAGGCGCTATGTTATTTAAGCATTTGGAGGAAAGGGATAGTGTTTTGAGGAGTTTATGTCACAGCACAGAAGAAATCCCAGGAAGAAGTAGACGGAGATCCAGAAAAAGACAATCTATGGCAAGGAAAGCAGGCTCGGCAGCAAGGCATCGGAAAGGTGAAATGTTGAGGAACAAACACACACATTGGAAAACCCATAGATATGCCATTTGGTCAGCCGACGCTGGCAGCGTAGTACGCCATGCTTGGCAGGGTATGATGATGTCATCCATCATGGACTGTGGACAACTGGGAAATATAGTTATTGCAAGTGTCACGATCCTAGTTATCCTTCCTTTACCTATTACCCATTACGATTGGGGTATAAGACAGGTCTTACCCCATAAGGAGTGATCCTGGTTGGGTTTCGAAAACCCCTAGTTTTGACAGTTCCCCTCCTCAAAGTCAGCATACCACACAGACGATTTGGGAAACACTAATGAACATGGGTCACTAGATCTGGAGCATGAACATTGGTTGCAGGGTCTCAGGAATGGTATTCTGCACCATAGCCTTTCCATTCCACGAAATATTGTAATTGATTATGGTAAAAACGTGAATCAAGGATTCTAGCAACCTCGCATTCTGAGTCTGAAACAGAATTCCAATCTTTTTGTACCAGGTTGGAACGTGTGTATGGATGGTATTTTTTCAACAGCAAGATATGAAATTCCGGGTGAGCACACCATTGTTTTGGTAATCAAAGCACATAGGCAACTGTATTACTACTACGGATGACAACATAAGGGCCCAAGTAATGATGTTTCAGTTTATTGGATCTATGAAGATGTACATTCCTAATAGATAACCAGACCTTGTCCCCAACTGTAAAAGGTGGTGTGTTAGCTCTGTGCTTATCAGCTTGTTTCTTGTATTGCTGATGGGACATTTCTAGTTGTGCATGTACCTCTTTGTGAACGGTTTTCATTAAGTCCACAGTTTTTATAGCGTGTGGCACTTGAGAAGTACGTGTGGTAGAAGTGGGAAAGACTTTTGGGTTTAGTCCATATAATGCACAGAAAGTAGACATGCCAATGGAATTATGTGTTGCATTATTATATGCAAAAATGAGCCAATGGTAAAAGCGTGTACCAACGGTCTATTTGTTGCAGACAGTAGCATCTTGGGTGTTGTTCCAGTGTGCGATTTAATCTCTCGGTCTGACCATCGGTTTGGGGATGGTAAGCCGAAGACAGACAGAGTTCGATATCGAGCATGTGAGCAAAGACTTGCCAAAATCATGCAGTAAATTGTGGATCCCTGTCTGAAACAATGGAGGATGGTAAGCCATGTCATCTATAAATGTGTTTCATAAGAAGGGCAGCGGTTTGAGCCGCCGTGGGCATGCCCACACAAGGAATAAAATTACCCATCTTAGTGAATAGTCTATGACTACATGCATGGTAGTACAGGCATGATCTTTAGGGAGTTCAACAATAAAGCCTAGGCTCAATGTATGCCAAGGACTGGTGGAAAGGTAATGGGAGTAGAAGTCCTTGTTTTTTGTCAGAAATGGTTTTAGCATGTGCACATTGTGAGTTTGGCATCATGGAAGGAGACACAGACAACAGATTCAAAGCTGAATGATAGTAATTTATTAAAGAAAAGGTCAGGATTGAGTGAGGCCTAACTTGCCCTATACCAAGGTGGGACCTTCCCACCCAAAGACACTAAGAAAAAAGTCTATGTCAATAAATTCAATTTAAAAGTCTGTCTGTGTCCAAATCCTATACTTGCCTTCACAACTAACACAAAACCATTTTAGGGATGTCAACCAAAACAGTGTTCCAAACATAAAGCTCTGAGCTGTTTTCCAGCTCCGACTTACTCTTTAGCTTCCTTTCCCAAATGTCAATAAGTTCACCAGAGGGTTCAATTTGTCTTAGTTGAATACTAGAAAATAAATACAGTTTTAAATATTTGTAACAATTAGGGTTCCCTTCCCCAAGTTCAACACAATTCCAAGGTAACACAGGTCCAAGGCGCCAATACTTAGGGTTCCCTCCCCCAAGCTTAAAGTAAATACCAAAAGAAAATATCTTGTAGCTTTATCTTTTAACTGGACTTGCACAATTCCTTATCACTCAGGGTTCCCTTCCCCAAGCCTGATATTCATCCTCAGTTGTTTTCCTGTTTTCATCAAAGTAAGCTTCCTTGTTGGCATGGATATGTTGTCTGGTTGAAGCGTAGTTTTAGACCACAAAGTCCACCCATTACAGGTCATGCAACCAAGAACGTAGCATTTACTTTTCCATCATCCTTTGTTTCACAAATAGTAGTTCTCAGGTCTTGGCACAGTTGTAGACCAATCGGTCCACCCACTACAGGTCACGCAACCAGGAACTTCCAGGTTTCTTTCAGAGTTCAATATTTTGATCAACAGGCAGTTTCTTAAACCACATCTTCACAACTTTATCACATATGTTTTATTTATTTATTTATTTTTATTTATTTAATAACATTTATAGAGCGTGTCAAACCCGTGGGTATATGGGCGCTGGAAAACAGATAATGCGGTACAGTGTTACTCACCACTCCGAAATAGGCCGAAGATGCGGAGGAGTGACCTTGGAGATGATGGTGGTACAAGAATCGATATTCAGCCTTCCATCCCAGCTCTCCTGAGTACAAGACTCAGGCTTCCTCAAAGAGGGGCTCTTTTCTACAATGTACCTCTCTGCTGTTTCAGTTGGGACAGACAGAGGTGTCAATTGAATAAAAGAGCGGGGCGAACACACACCGCCAATACCAATGCTGCAAAGGAATACAAAGATAGTAGACAGTGTTGAAGTTAAGGCAAGTAATCAGAACAGTTGAATTAAATGGGAAACTACCTAGATAAGTATTGGAGTAGAGCTTCCCCGGGGTGGATCTACAAGAAATATAACACAATGAGTGGGAATGTTCTAAAGAGCCTTTAAATTATCAGTCCCAACTTATATATCGAATTGGTAACAACTAACCTGAATAAGGATATTTTGAGGAAAGGAATCCAGGAAACAGAAGACAACGAACGGAGAAAATAACAAACAGGAATGTTAGTATAGGGAAGTAGCCCCGAACGGCACGAGGGTCGCACTAGTGCCGGGTTGGTGCAGTTTCAGCAGAGCGGTTATATGCACTTGAAGACAAGTTCACAAGACATTCACTCAATGTCCCAGAATCCAACAGGAGACAAATATCCAAACAAGTTGTGGAGAGAAAATAGTATCAGAGAAGGGATTTGCCAATTAAGTATGTACCTGAGCACATGCATCCAGAGTAGATGTAGAAAAGTTCCAGATGGATGACAGCACGTCCTCTGCTTTGGTTTCATGTGCAGAAGCGGCAACCTGGAATGAAGTACCGCAAGAGACAGAAGGGAGCCGGATCCAGTAACGTTCCGAGTCAAAACCAGACGAGCACGACAGGAACAAAGGAGGAGACAAGCCAATCCGGTAGTCAGGCAAAGGTCGAAACCAGGAATTCAGATGAGGAATCGTATGGAGAAGATAGGAAGAAGTAACGGACTTAACCGCTTGTAGCGTGTAACGCTAATTAGCAGCAACAAGCCCCTTGAAAGACGGTGGTTTTATAGTCGTAAGGGGGCATGTCTTGCCATATGTCTTCCACGTACAGGACGTGTCAGCTGACCCGGAGTCCGTCGTAGTTTGTACAGGTGCCATGGCAGCCTGTATCTGGTCCACAGAGGAGCTTGTAAAGAAGTCGTATTCTGCAAGGAGGCCCGCGGGGAAGCACGAAGTGTAACATACAGTCAACAATAGAAAACATAAGTTTGGCATATATTATATTGAGCATATTTATAGACATAAGATAATTAACAGATGCATAGGATCCGTGAGTATGATAATCAGTGATATTTACATGTGCAATCTTATTCACATAAGTAGCATAATTACAGACATATGATAATTTACAGATGCACAGGATCCGTAAGTATTATAATCAGTGATATTTACATGTGCCATCTTATTCACATAAGTGGTGTACTGATGAAGTAGAGTGGGAATATTTACATAGGCAGATTGTATAGTAAATATACTGTAGACATTGCATCATCGAGGGCTACACAGTGGAAGTGAAGAACCAGGCCTTGTGTTTTCTGTGAAATGAGGTGTGAGAGGGGTCAGCTCTGATGTCTAGAGGTAGGGCATTCCAACCTTTGGCTGCCACAACTGGGAAGCTATGTCCCCCTGCCTTGGTTCTTTTGAATTTTGGCACCGTGAGAAGGAATGCTGACACAGAGCGTGTGGGCTTGATGGTTTGGGTTGGAGTAAGCAGATTAGTAAAATATTTAGGAGAAATGTTGGTGAGGCATTTGTGGGCAATTGCTAAGGTTTTGAATTGAATCTGGTCTTGAACTGGTAGCCAACGCACTTTGCGTCAGATTTCAGAGATATGTTCTCTTCTTGGTGTGTTCAGTGCTGTTTTCTTTCTTTGTTTCTTAATCTTGATTCTGCTTTATTTAAAGTGTATTTCATTCAGATAAGTAGTTCCATTTGCCAAAGATGTTGCTTTCACTTATAAATATGGCTTTCACTTAATAGAGTATACCTGTGCTTGTTTCTTTCAATTCAGTATTCAAATAAATGTCTCCCAATGCGGAATTCAATAGAAGTAACTTGCCTCATTGCATTCAGGTCAATAAGTTACTTTCACTTGTTTTATCGACCGTTACTGTATTCATGGTCTTCTTCCAGCACCCTGGGTATTTTAAGTGTCTGTGACGCTTATCCGGTCTTGGCAACTCCTGAGGGAAAGCTAGATAGCTGGGCGCTCCACTAAGCACTCGCCGGCTGCTATGTATAGCATCCCCTTTGCCCTCCGGCAGCACCTGCTGCCCGCCTTCCCCTCTGTGAGAGCTCCGGTCTGCATTCACCATCCAGCGGGACTCCCAGGCATTTTAAATCTTGGCATTTGAAATCTTGGCTTCTTTCACTCCTGCACGGCTTCCACTTTCCTTCTCGTTCTCTATCATGTTCCTGCAGCTCCTCCTTTCATACATCCCTGTTGGGCTAACAGGCTGCAGGTGTGAGTTAGGGTTTTGCATTTCCTGAATTGCCTGACCACAATTAAGCAAACCAGTGGGACATGCCTTACCTCTAGACATCTTCTTTGTCCCAGCACTCAAATGAGTAAAGGAGGTAATCCTCATGCCTCCTAGTGGTTTCTTCCTCGGCTCAGTATTGTTATGCATTTTAAAAGGGGGGATGAAATGGAACACTTTTATAATGACCCATAAAGGTCGAGGGGAGGTTAGATTGGTTATTATGAGGATAAGGGCGATACCATGATTTGTTACAAAGTCTCTCATCCCCACCATTTCTCTTCCTCTGGTTATTATGAGGATAAGGGTGATACCATGATTTGTTACAAAGTCTCTCATCCCCACTATTTCTCTTCCTCTGGTTATTATGAGGATAAGGGTGATACCATGATTTGTTACAAAGTCTCTCATCCCCACTATTTCTCTTCCTCTGGTTATTATGAGGATAAGGGTGATACCATGATTTGTTACAAAGTCTCTCATCCCCACTATTTCTCTTCCTCTGTTTAACACGTCTGGTTTCATAATGTCTTCTACCCTTCTTAGAAACCAGGAAACAAGATGAGCAATATCCCATAACCACTTCAGGGATTAGGGGTTCCTTTCTGAAAGGAGAATGTGGAATACTGTGTCTCACCCATGGGCATCCCACGTTCAATCCCAAGGACCCTCCATCCAGGTTATCCTCCCTCGCTTGTCTGCCCCCGCAGGGGCAGGATCCAAAAGCGATGTCCTTTCCCTGGCCACCAGCATAGAGGATCCAAAGGGAATGATACCACTATATGTTAATTAACAAACAGAACACTGTACCTGTGTAAGGTATGAGAAAGGACTCATTGAAGGAAAACAAATCTGTACCGTACTTGAGTGACAGCTAGATAAGAAATCCTCCATGATGTCTGTCCAGGAACAAAGCACTAACAACATGAAGAGCGGAAAAGAAAGAAAAAATAGAACCAAAAGGCAGTCCAAGGTGATCCACATCCAAAGGAAAAAAACAACAAATGAATAATCCCATGGAATCCAAATAAATCCAAGGAGAAAAAAAGGGAAAACGAAAAAATGACAGTCAACCCGGGAAAAGTCTGGAAAAGGACAAAACGGAAACACAGGAGTGCCATGAAGAAATCACACGAAGAAGGGGACGGAGGTCCAGAAAAAGACAATCCTATGGTGAGGAGAGCAGGGTCGGCATCAAGGCACCATATAAGGCAACATATCTGAAAGCACATACATATGCCGTTTGGTCAGCCGATGGCGGCAGCGCTGTACGCCATGCTTGGCAGGGCAAATGACATCATCTGTCAAGGACTGTGGACAACTGGGAAATGTAGTTTTTGCAAGTGCCGCGATCCTACGCATCCTTCCTTTACCGATTGCCCATTGTCGATTGGGGTATAAGACAGGTCTTACTCCATAAGGAGTGATCCTGGTAGGTTTTTCAAAACCCCTAGTTCTGACTTGGACAGTATATACCATAGGGAAGGTGGATCAAAAAAGCCACCTTCCCCTAATGCCTATGGGGAGATGTGCAAAAGTCCTAATAGATTCAGGTAGTAAAAGTACAGTCATCGGGGATGAACTAGTGGCACTAGAAAACTTAATACTGGTTCTCTAAACCAGATCATCTGCATGCATGGAGACATGGATGTATATATCTATAAACCCAAGTGAGGACATGGATACTGGGTCTTACATTTATAGTTCCCATGATACTAATGTCTGGACTACCTGAGGAAGTACTCATCAGGAGCGACTTCCCCCTTTTGACCAACACTGGGAAGTCCTAGAGAGGCACAAGGGACATAAAGTAAATACAAAATCAAAGACCTTCAGTCAGTTAGTGTCAAGACTTGATGGTCGTGTAGCCGATGAAACCTCCGTCCCCAAGTACCACTCGAGCAAACAAGAAATGACTGCCCGAGCGGTCCTTGAGGCCAAAGGTGGTGGATTTTCGTCAGCCTGAACCAGGAATGCCGGAAGATGCCCCCTATGATCACCTTAGGAGTTGGTCGGGACTTAATAATGGTGTAAGGATGTTTGTCGGAGGCAGCCGGCAAGGGTGACGATTAGATGACAGTTTGGTAAAGCACTTAGTAGGAATGAAATCACCACCTTACGTAGAAACCAGAAAACGTAAGTCAATCAGTTGAAAAGTGCGTAATCCAAAGTGCGTAATCCAAGAACAAAGTTCATAACAAAAGGGCAATCCAAATAGCAATCCAGGGACGGAAATGTGGTCGAATCCAGGAGAAAATAGTTCCAAACAAAGGTACCGTGAAGGAAGAAGCCAAATCAGAGTCCAAGATAAATCCGAGGTCAGTGGTAGTAGTCTGTAATCTGTAATCCGTAATGCGCCCAACAGGATCAGCTGTGAAGCGCTGGAGGGCAGTCAGCGCGTCCCTTTTGAACGCTGACTAATGATCACGTGACTCTCATCATCCGACACGTGATCGAACGTGCTGAAGGAGGAGCTCTCAGGTGCCGGCAACGGAGACGTTGTAGAATGCCCGTGGAGCGTCTCCATGGCAACTGCCAACGCCGGAATGGAAACCAACGCTGAGATGGCAAGAACCGGCGTTGCTGACCTTGTCCCATTCCTTGCCGGTAGGCCTGCAGGGGAGAGTGTGTCCTGGCATGTATTTTGGTGGTGATAGTGGGGGCTGGATTATGAGATGTGTCCATGGAACGCGTGGATGAAGGTGGGGGCGTGACAGTTAGAGATCCGAAGGTCTGGGGGACTAAGAAGAAAGAGTGAAGCTATGTGACAGGGCCAGGGATATAACCCTGTCAGGGGTGATAAGAACCTCTCTCAGTCTCGGGAAGGAGAACTATCAGGGTCTTTACCAAAGCCAGTCCTGGTTCAGAGATTGTGGGAGTTCAGGGGCTCCTGTCTCTGCCCCACTGTGTGTCCTATGTTGCATGCGCCAGCTTTCACACTCTGCCAGCCAAGGCCTAATGTACTCCATTGCGGCCAGAGTTTTGTTTCTTTCTCCACTTAACAACATGTCCCAGAAGACTGTGCAGAGGAGGGGACTCACAGTGCACTATGGAAAACAACCTCCAGCTTTGCTAAAGAAAGAAGATCATACAGACCAGTGCGGCAAAGCATTTCCTCATCAATCACCGTTTCGGCACATATACACGTTGGCAGCCGACATTAAGGAACCACATCAAACAGACTGCATTACGTGCAACGTGCAAAAGCGGGCAGGACTACTAAAGGTTTTTAATCCTTCCCACTGCTGTGTTCCAAGCCCAGGGGAAACCAGAAAGATAGATACCACCTAGGCAGTATGTGATCAAGAGAGTCAACAGGGAGGGGAGGATAATTGTGGCAAGAGAAGGGGGGGTGTAACCCCATTCAGAATTGCACATAGTGAGGGTCTATTCGGTAAGGACAGGTGGAGTGGAAGCAGACCAAGAGACCAGGCAGATGAAGGGTGGTGGAGTGGAGGAACTTGAAGACTGTTCTGGAGCATGTTTCAGATGAGGTGTTGGTTGTGAGAAAGAGTGGTACCTAATTGAAAGATTGTGGCTGTGAATGACTGTATGGATGATGGAGCATGGGGGCGGGGGGGGGGTAGGTAAGAGCAGTAGAAGAAGTTAGTATGAGCAAGGAGAGTGATTGAGAGAGTGAAAGAAGTGTATGACGAGAGTAAGGTAGATGGCAGAGAATAACGTGGGGAGGACAATGTAGAGTAGGGTAGAGTAGAGTGGAGGGAGCAGTGTAGTACGAGAGAAGGGACGAGAGTAGACAGGTGTCACGACTCGCTCCCTTCGCTCCCGTTCCCGCCACTTGGGGGCATGTTTTGGGGCTTATTCCCTGCTGGACATTTCCTCCGAACCTAATGCCACAGTGCTGCAATGAACTGGGAGCGCTAAATCCCTATTTTCCAAACTACTTCCCTTCCGGATCCATTCCAGGTTTTTGGCAGCCAGCATGCTTCTTTAACCAAATGACTGTGCTTCCCAGAATGCCTGGCCCACTGCTCCACCTCCACCCTTGCAGGACAAGGTTGGGTGGAGGATAGGCAACACCTGTGGCTGCAGGTGCAGCAGTCAGCACACCTGAGGCGTGTGCTCGTTAACAGCTTTAAAAGCCTCAGTCTCACTTCAGTCCAGCGCTGGTCATCGTCTGCAGTGTTCCTGTTTTGACTAGTCCCTGGTTCCTTGTTCCTTGCCTTTTGTACCTACTTTCTTGTTCCTGTTTTCTTGTTTCCTCCGCCCTGAATTTCGGATTCATGAGCTAATTGATTTCTGCTCCCTTGATTTCCCTTTTTGTCTTCCTCTGTTTGCAGGCAGCATTTCTCAGTGCTTTCCCCTTTTAGATGCAGCCCAGTTTGTCTGTGTTCTATATTTCTTTGACTCTGTCCTTTGCTGCTGTTACCCATTTACCTTAGCCTTCCTCTTAGTTTAGTTTCCTGTCTTTTCCTTGGAGGGGTAGGGATAAGTTTGCATTGGTTATTTAGCTTTTTCCCTGCTCCTGATCCTTACTTCTATTGGGATCCATTTCAGGTTTTCCTTAGCTCTTCTGCATTTATTTTCCCTTTTGATTTTAGGTGTGGTGTGCGGTTGTTAGCTAGCTCCTGTGTGAATGCTTATGTTTTCCTCACTATTTGTTATCACTATTTCAACTTAGGTATTTAGTTTTCTGCAGCGGATCACGCTCGGCTGCCTTCCAGCCTTCACCCTTGCCCTGCCGGGCTCCCCACCTTACAGCGGATCACGCTCTGCTGTCTTCCAGCCTCCGCCCTTGTCCTCTGGGCTCCCTGCCCTGCAGCCTGCCTCGCTCCGGCTACCTTCAGCCCTTGTCCTCTTGGGCCCCCTGTTCTACAGTCTACCTCTCCCTGGCAACCTACAGCCCTTGCCCTCTTGGGCCCCCTGTTCTACAGTCTACCTCTCCCTGGCAACCTACAGCCCTTGCCCTCTGGACCTTCCTACTTCTCCCATTGCTGTTCTAGCCTCTCGGGGTCCCAGTTTCATCAACAGGATTCGTGGGCTAGCTGACATTCAAGAGGTATATCTCGTCCTTGTGAGTACAGTTCTTTAGTTCCCTTATTTGATTCCATCAGAGTGTTAGTTCACAGATCCTGTCATTGCTTGCCCTCCACGTGGGTTTAGCGCTGTCAGTACCTGTAACAGCAATTGGGGGTAAGGCGCTTGCCGACTTTCCTCGCGGTCAGGTGCTTACCCCACATCCCTTTTCATATATTGGGTTTAAAATCACACTCTGTTTGCACTCCTGGCTTCTAGCATACATGAGTCATTGTTCCTATGTGCACATTTCCCTTGCCATATTCGCTGCCTTAGTATTCGCAGGACTAATCCTGACAGTATCCTGACAGTATGACCAGCCCAAAATTCCCATTGAATATGG
Source organism: Ambystoma mexicanum (assembly GCF_040938575.1). Classification (NCBI taxonomy): domain Eukaryota; kingdom Metazoa; phylum Chordata; class Amphibia; order Caudata; family Ambystomatidae; genus Ambystoma; species Ambystoma mexicanum. The sequence goes on from NC_090932.1 coordinate 1,542,076,215, forward strand.
CAAGTTTAAGAAAGAAAGGCAGCAAGGCCTCTAACAAGTTAGTACAGAAAGCTTCCCCTACATTTACCTGTGACAATCAAATCACTAGTCTTGGTATAAATGAACTCCTTGTCACGAATGGGCATTTACGAGCAAAGTATTTTTCCCATAGGATGGCACATCCTACATTGTCTGATCCTAGTTCGATCTTTTGTTCTGATCCCGATTCTATGTCAGCGCAAGCCTTAGCCGCAGAAAACAACACTCTGTTAGACTTATTATACAAGAGTACCTCTGTTGTTGAACCCCATGATTCCAGTTGTGCTTCATCTCAGATAGAACAGTTTCATGGTACAAACATAACGAATGGAGGGGTTCCTTGCATAACTTCAGTTTTCTACTCTCAGCCCAAATACTTCTTTGCACAAGTACATACGGTAGTCCCTAATGTCAAGAGGTCTAAGGTCAATAGATCACTTAAGGGTAACACAGACCAAGTTAGTATGAGAAAGTATAAATCTCAGAACCTGAAAGCAGTTGAGGACAATGCACAATCGGTGCACGTCCAGATTGCTAGTGCAGGATCCAGCCCTGATGCCACTATGCCTCCCCCTGTGCCTACTGATAGTGATGTACAGCTAATGCAGGGCATGCTAAGAGCTAAGCTTGAGGAGTTAACACAAGAATTCATTTCTTTACAAGAGGAGAATAAGATCTTGCACGCATTCCTGAATACACCTCAGACTTTATCCATTGATGTTGATGAAGTGAACACAGTTCAGCCCCTGAGTGCAGAGACTTTGGTAAACCATGATAATTGCCAATATGTTAGATCTATTGGAAGTGAAAGTCTTTCTTCTAGCACAGCGCTCAATCTGGGCACAGTTTCTAACAATTGTTCTGCTGATTGTCAGGGATTGCAGTTAGCTGAAGATTTACAAGCCACTCCTTTACCTAAAGTTTCCTGTGTAGCAGTCTGTCATAATTCTGAGCTAGCACACATACAAACTTCTGATCTCCAAACACAATACACAAAGGTGACATACACAGATTCAGTCACTACAGTAGGCTTAGGTCCTGCTCTTGATACAGCTGCTGAGACTGAAGTAGATGTTAAAGCTGATGTGGAAAACGATCTTACCTCTGGGTTCACTCTTCCTTCTGCCAATCCTGATCAATACGAACAGTCAGAGACAGTACAGATTTCATGTTCTGATGAACTCATTCCACAGTATACAGAACCAAAAGACCAGCAGGCGATTCCTGAACTGTTGATTGTTAATCTGCCTCTTTCAGAAGCTAAGACAGAGGAATGGACAATTGACGAAATCCTGATTAACAGAGACTTTACTATGGTGATTCCACTGGTTGATTTTGACTTCCACAAAGAAAGAGACTCTGTGTCACCCACTAAAGAAAAGGTCTGCAAGAGTACAGTTCAGTCCTTGGTTACTGGAGCCAAGGAGTCTAATGCCCTAAAGGTGCCCTCCATTCCTGAGACACCAATGTGTCTATCAACTTCTGAGACTTCTGGGTGTCCTCCTACAACCATTGACTCTTCTATGATCCAATCCACAGCCCTGCAGTCATCTTTGGTACACGTGTCTTCAATCAATGAACCGCTGCCATGTCTGCCATTTAATCAAGAGCCTCCACCATGCACGGGGTCAGTCCCAAAGACCCTGACATGTTTGCATTCAGCTACCGAGATGGCTCCAACTTGCATGCCTTCAGCTTCAAAGTTTCCTCTGGCCTGCCTGTCTTCAGCTACAGTGACTCATCCAGAAGATCATCCTTCAGCCAGAGAGCCTCCGATAGTCCATCATATGTGCATGTCTTCAGTTCCAGAGTCTATTGCTTGTTTGCCTTCAGTTCATGAGACACCGGTATCCTGCTTAGCCTCGCTTCCAACATCAGAGGTATACCTGTCTACACCATCAGATCCTGCTGTATTTTCTACTGCTCCAGACAGTCCTCCTGAATCCCAAACATCTACTGTCGATGAACGTTTAGATTGCCTTTCTTTTGCTTCAGGAGGAGCACCAGAATGCCTGCCTTTTCCACAAGACGATTCTTCCAACTGCTTCACTTTAGCATCAGAGCTTCCTAAAAATGCAGCATCAGAGTTTGAGACTTTTGCCAGCTCCCGCTTCAGAGTCATCAAGCTGGACCAAGTGGTGAGTCAGAACCACTCACCTGGGTATGCACAGGGGGTGGTGCAGACCGGCGTATTACCTACAGAACTTGTGCAACAGAATTCCGCCAAGAAGCACCAGTTGGGTGCTAGTAGCCAAAGGAAGGGAATGTCTGCTGCAGTTCAAGATGTGTCTGTTATCGCTCCTTCTGCGAGTGTGCCTGAAGTACCAAGTACTGTGTCTATCACTCCTATCAGTATGCCAAACGTCCCTGCTGTTGTATCCAACGTGCAACAAAGTAGCTACACGACTGTCACCAGGAGTACCAGCCTCGTACAACCCATTGGACTTCCAGGCATCCAAGGTGTAGAACATGTGCAGTCAAACCTTAATCATTTTCAACCACAAGCTTTTTCCCAGATGGATGACAGAAAAAGATCTGAACCTCTACCTCAGCCGCCACCTTCTCTGATGGCTGAACATGAACATTTCCTGAAGCCAGCAACTTCCTCACCTCCCGCATGTCCGCTCTCGGCAGAAAGGCTAACAGAACTTCTATCATTGTCTAAGGCAAGTTGCACCAGTCTGCCTCCCTCCTCAAAGACTTACAAGGGTCCACTCCCAGTGACTGAGCTTCCTGGACCTTTCAACGTTGCTTCAGGTCTTGCAAGTCCTTCATGCCCTTCTTCGAACCATGAGTCTCTTCCTCACCAGAAACCACCGTTTCCATCAGTATCACCTCCAAAGACAAAGCACTCCTATCATGGAAGCCCATCTGCCTTTGCCCACAAGCCACCATTTCCATCAGTGCCACCTCCAAAGAAAAAGCACTCCCATCATGGAAAGAAGAAGTCTCGTGCGGGTGGCGGGCACCCGAAGAGGGCCGTAGGAGGGGGTATACTGTCACGACTCGCTCCCTTCGCTCCCGTTCCCGCCACTTGGGGGCATGTTTTGGGGCTTATTCCCTGCTGGACATTTCCTCCGAACCTAATGCCACAGTGCTGCAATGAACTGGGAGCGCTAAATCCCTATTTTCCAAACTACTTCCCTTCCGGATCCATTCCAGGTTTTTGGCAGCCAGCATGCTTCTTTAACCAAATGACTGTGCTTCCCAGAATGCCTGGCCCACTGCTCCACCTCCACCCTTGCAGGACAAGGTTGGGTGGAGGATAGGCAACACCTGTGGCTGCAGGTGCAGCAGTCAGCACACCTGAGGCGTGTGCTCGTTAACAGCTTTAAAAGCCTCAGTCTCACTTCAGTCCAGCGCTGGTCATCGTCTGCAGTGTTCCTGTTTTGACTAGTCCCTGGTTCCTTGTTCCTTGCCTTTTGTACCTACTTTCTTGTTCCTGTTTTCTTGTTTCCTCCGCCCTGAATTTCGGATTCATGAGCTAATTGATTTCTGCTCCCTTGATTTCCCTTTTTGTCTTCCTCTGTTTGCAGGCAGCATTTCTCAGTGCTTTCCCCTTTTAGATGCAGCCCAGTTTGTCTGTGTTCTATATTTCTTTGACTCTGTCCTTTGCTGCTGTTACCCATTTACCTTAGCCTTCCTCTTAGTTTAGTTTCCTGTCTTTTCCTTGGAGGGGTAGGGATAAGTTTGCATTGGTTATTTAGCTTTTTCCCTGCTCCTGATCCTTACTTCTATTGGGATCCATTTCAGGTTTTCCTTAGCTCTTCTGCATTTATTTTCCCTTTTGATTTTAGGTGTGGTGTGCGGTTGTTAGCTAGCTCCTGTGTGAATGCTTATGTTTTCCTCACTATTTGTTATCACTATTTCAACTTAGGTATTTAGTTTTCTGCAGCGGATCACGCTCGGCTGCCTTCCAGCCTTCACCCTTGCCCTGCCGGGCTCCCCACCTTACAGCGGATCACGCTCTGCTGTCTTCCAGCCTCCGCCCTTGTCCTCTGGGCTCCCTGCCCTGCAGCCTGCCTCGCTCCGGCTACCTTCAGCCCTTGTCCTCTTGGGCCCCCTGTTCTACAGTCTACCTCTCCCTGGCAACCTACAGCCCTTGCCCTCTTGGGCCCCCTGTTCTACAGTCTACCTCTCCCTGGCAACCTACAGCCCTTGCCCTCTGGACCTTCCTACTTCTCCCATTGCTGTTCTAGCCTCTCGGGGTCCCAGTTTCATCAACAGGATTCGTGGGCTAGCTGACATTCAAGAGGTATATCTCGTCCTTGTGAGTACAGTTCTTTAGTTCCCTTATTTGATTCCATCAGAGTGTTAGTTCACAGATCCTGTCATTGCTTGCCCTCCACGTGGGTTTAGCGCTGTCAGTACCTGTAACAGCAATTGGGGGTAAGGCGCTTGCCGACTTTCCTCGCGGTCAGGTGCTTACCCCACATCCCTTTTCATATATTGGGTTTAAAATCACACTCTGTTTGCACTCCTGGCTTCTAGCATACATGAGTCATTGTTCCTATGTGCACATTTCCCTTGCCATATTCGCTGCCTTAGTATTCGCAGGACTAATCCTGACAGTATCCTGACAACAGGAGAGTAGGGAGGAAAGGAGAGTGGACAAGGGGAAGTGGTGCAGATTAGAGAACAGAGAGCTGATTAGAGTAGAAAAGGGACAGTCGGGAAGAGTAGAGAGGGCAGAGGAGGTTGAATATGGGAGGAGAGAAGAGAGTAGAGTGGAGAAGAAAGTACGCGAGGAGAGCAAGTGGTCATCAGAGGGACAGAAGCAAGAGATAGAGAGAAAGAGAGAGGGAGAGAGAGGGAGACAGAGGGGCAGGGAGAGAGATCAGAGGGGGTAAAATAGGAGAGGGAGCCAGAGAGAGGAGAGGGAGAGCAACAGTAGAGTCGAGTAGACAACAAGAACATGGAAAGCAGAGAAAGGCAGCAATTGAGGGAGAGGCTGACCCAGAGTGGCTGATATTTGACATTAATGCCATTCATTCCCTTTTTTGACAATCCAGGGGAAGAGGAAGATCAAGATAACCCCCTAGAACATCCCTGGCGGGAGTCAGACAGATAAGTCACTTGCCTCGAGGCCCTCAGCAGAGCTAGAAGCTTACACAGGAGGGGGCTATCGCTGGCATCCAACCTGGGACACAAAGACCCCGGGAAACAAGAGGACTGCCCTTACTGCGAGACAGTTCTGCCTACTGCTATCACCTCATAGCAGTGCCCAAACTGAAAAGGAACCCCTATAAAATCATCTTTCTTGTCTGTGTAATTCTAACGCCATCTGTGACAATAAGGAAATAGAAGACAGAGGAAGTATTGAAAGAGGTAAAGGTGTAGAGAAACTCCGGGAAGGCAGAAAAGGAGGTGTCCTTCAGGAGATGAAGGGGGTGGTAGTAGGAAGAAATGAGGAGGTGACAATAAGGACTGTTAAAGGACTAGGGGAGGGGTTTTACAACCGAGTGGGAAGCAGAGAATTGTTAAGAGAGAGGTGGGAGACCCAAATATAAAAAAGGGTACACCCAAGAAGGCAAATAACAAAGGGCGAGGATTTGTCTCGTTGAAACGTGAGACGAGATGCCAGGGCAGAGAGAGCGAATGGAGAAGATGGCTGGAGAAGGTGAACCCTGACAGAAAGGAAGAAAGTGGGAAGGAAGCCTAGTGACAAACCCTGTCACAGCCTTAGGGCAGCCGCCTGTCAAAACCCGGACTCACAAGGATTGTGTGGATTTATTAGGGAATATCCTGCCCCTGTTCTTACAGAGTACTTGCAGAACAGTTGTTGGAACACTTACTTCATGAAAGATATTTTTTTTGGATATGTTTCCCCAGACCTTCCTGATAACGTTTGTTTATTTTTGCTAACCTTGTACATGTTTAGTAAAATAAATAACCCGATTGCCTTGTCTGGTCTGCCTGTCGATCAATGCCCACTGTGTGAGACCTTTCAGCATTCACATTTGGGTCTCCTGCACTGTAGGCAGCGTCACTATGCATACCGTGTGCTGAGCACAATGAACGACCAATATTTATTCCTGCTCTTGCCACAACATGGGCTCACATTATTCGTGGGGCTCTTAGGATTCTGGCGCTCAGCTGGCAAGCAGCAAAATGGCGGATTCTCTTGCTCGCATGCAGGAGTCCTCTAGTGCTGACAGGGGCTCTATTCCAGTCCGGTGCGGTCCCCATCGTCTAGTCCTAGTGCAGAGTGGCGGGAATGAAAATCTATACGCTTGTGTTGTGGCAAGTCATTCGCACATTTCCCCACCACTCACTCCCAATATGTTAAAAAACACACATACTTTCATCTATTAAATGAATATAGTATGCAGCTGACAAGTACTTAAATGTCCTGTGAGCATCAAAGAAAGAGGACACCAGTTATGGATTGAGGGGTTTATATATTGTTGATGGACAGTAATTGGTGGTAATTGGTGGTTATGGTCATGTGATTTGTATTTATTTTATTGGTACAGCGCTTTCGCCAAAGCACTGAACAGAATAATAAGAGGGAAACGGTACAATCAAAATGGGTAATACATTCCAGACAATAATTAACAGTAGAAAGGTACAAGCAATTACTGGATAGAGCAGATAAAAGGTGTATTTTCAGATTTGTTTGGCAGGTACGCAGAGAAGAGGAGGTATGGATAGTGTAAGGGTGCAGAAGCAAGGCTCCGACACGGATGTGACATGATTGTTGTCATAAACGTTTATTAAAGTAAATTGAGGATTGGAAAAATGTCTCCCTTCTCTAATGCTAAGAGGGGTTTCCTGCCTCAAAGAAAACTAGTGAAACTGTAAGGATGTCAAATAAAACATAGTCACAGTCGTGTCCAAAAACTCTAATTCTGACCCTAACACTAATACCATAAATCTAATTTGCAAGGATGTTCTCTTCTCAAAAGAGACGCCATCAGGAGCAGGAGCTCCTCTTCATCCAAGCTGCAGGAGCAGCTCACCCCCACAGCCCCGTCTGCAAAGGTAAGCCCGCGAGGCTTAATTAGGCTGGAAAGGCACCGAAGCTGCCTGTAGCCTAGATGCAACTCTGCATCACTCTATAATATCAGGCAATATCTGCCCCTCAGCAGCAATACCCATTGCTGCACCACAAGAAGCATCCGTGAGGATTGAACACGAAATCTGTTTTATCTGATATCAACGTTCCCAAGCAGTTTTTGGTGTGTTGCTCGCCGATTGGCTGTGCCTCCTGCCTCAACCAATAGCGGGGCACTGGCAGGCGTGAGCTGGCCCCAACGAAGGCACACAACCAAGGCACACCACCGAAGAGTGTGGCTCATCCGGTGCGTGAATGTTTGAAGTATAATTGGAGGTTTGACTATTATAGGGACCGGTGGAGGAGGAAGGGGGGCACTTTTGGGTTTCACATGTGGGAGAAGGGAGTGCAGTGGGGTGTGGGCGATTTGATGACTGTGATGGGTACGGATTTGGAGAGATGGCCGAGGTGGATGATGGGGTCTCCAAAGGTGTGTTTGGGGTTGGCGAATGTGGTGTCGAAGAAGAGAGGATTGCGGGGCGAGATCAAAGATTTGGGTCAGGTGTATGTGGCAGGAAAGGAAGGATGCAAGGTGTTCACGGATGGTTCGAAAGATCCTGTGTCTGGGAGAGTGGGTATGGCGTATTATCTGGAAAGCACTGGGGAGTATAAAGTGGGACAATTGACGGATGATGTGTCGATCTGTAAGGCCGAGTTGGTGGCGATTGCATTGGCGATTGATAGGGTGTGCGAGTTGGGGTATGAGAAGGTGGTGGTGTTCTCGGATTCATTGAGTGGGTTGCAGGCGATTGTGGCAGGGGATGGTGATAGGAAGGATGTGATTTTGGATATCAGGAGGAAGATTGATCGGTGTGTGCGTGGGGGAATGGATTTGGAGTTGGCGTGGGTCCCCAGTCACAGTGGCATTTTGGGTAATGAGTTGGTGGATCTGGCGGTGGGTGAGGGTATGAAGAGGGGAACGGTTGATGTGAGGTTGCCTTTGAGTGTGGACGAGGAGAGGGCTGTGATGGTGAGACAGGTCATGGATGAGTGGCGGGAGAGGTGGGTGAGTGGGGTGAAGGGCAGGTGGATGTTTGGTGTTCGTGGGAAAGTGTCGGTGAAGGTGGATGCGGGGAGTCTGGAATGGGGGAGGGGGGAGGAGGTGATGCTGAATCGGTTGAGGATAGGGCATGTGGGGCTGACTGTTTCGAGTGGGGAAGCGTGAGTCAAGGGACTGTGCGGTGTGTGGGGTGCCTGAGACTGTGGGCCATTTTTTGCTTAGGTGTGAGAGACATGTTGAAGAGAGAGAATTGATGAGGGTTCGGTTGACTGCGCTGGGTGTGGCTGAGCTGAGTGGGAGGGCTTTGCTGGGAGGTGACGGGGTGAGAGGCAGGAGGAGGAGCAGTGTGATGTTGGATTTTGTGAGGCAGACGGGGCGGTAGGAGGAGTTGTGAGTTTATGTGTGCTAAGCATTGATTGGTGGGTCTGGTGCACATCATCCTTTAGGATGGGGAAGCGCCTGCGTGGGTCCGCCCACGCCTCCGATAATTAAGAAGGAGAAGAAGGCATACAAGCAAGGCACACCCCCAAGGCACACCACGAGGAACACAACCAAGGCACCTGTCCTGTGCCTGTCCCTTGCTGTACCGGCACCGGTGCCAGAACCCCTGTCCATTTTTGCCAACTATCGTCCCATACCGCCTGCCAGCATCATAAATTCCCTGAGTCCACAACTGCTTTAGATCAAAATGCCCGGTACCCTGCGTATGGACATCATTGCATACCACGCTCCACTGCTCCCTGTAAGGTCCACTCGGAGGTACGAAACCCACGTGACAATACTTTCATTTGGATAAAATTCGCCATTATCTGGAACTTTTACCTGATAAACTGCTCAAGCTCACCCTCCATTCCCACTGTTCAGGGCTGCGCACCACTCACCGCTGTATTTGACCTACCCGCATGCATCGCCTGTCTCACAGTATGCCATGCTATTGAATATGCCTCTGTACCTATGCCTAGTGCATTGTCACTTATTATGACATGACTCAATATTTTGTTAAAATACCGTATGCAACTTTTAACCTTACTTACCTCTACTTGCCATACCATCTTCTCCTAGCCTGATTACAAAGTACCGCCCGTGCCGCCCGTACACCATGTGCCAGAACGAGCCCCCCTTTGTGTATTATGCGCCTGATCTCTGCCAACCGACTATCTGAACTATGCTAGCTTACTATGTTATACTATACTCCCACGTTCATGAATGAGCCTCCTATTTGGCTCTATGCACCTGATCCTTGCCAACTAGCTTACCTTCTGCTTATTAGTCCTCTGTATGACTGCATTGAACCAGCCTACTGTGCACTGAACCATCTTACTGTACACTATACGTAACATTTAATATGCTGCAAGTATGTCCTCCATAAATGCGTATGTATTGTAAGGACAGCTCTGCTCTGAACCAGTTGCATGTCTGTGCCCCTGCTCTGCATAAATCCCTATCCACTACAGGGCTTGTTCAGTTGAACCATCTTACTCAACCTACTTGTTGTTACCCTCTATTAGCTTGACCCTATGCTATTGATGCGAGTCTGGCCTTGTGCTTTTGCTGCCACTTTGTACCAGCCTGACCATACGATACTGCTGCTACACTGTTTTAGCCTGACCCCATGCTATTGCTGACATTGCACTGGTTTGCCCCTATGCTACTGATGTTACACTGTACTGATTTGACCCTATGCTACTGATGTTACACTGTATTGATTTGACGCTATGCTACTGATGCCATACTGTATTGATTTGACCCTATGATATTGATGCCATACTGTTAATCATTGCACTGTGCCTCTGCCACATTGCTGCAGTGTCCCACCATGCAACTCTGGTTCACCTTCATCATGTTCCCATTCTGTGTCGTGCAAGATAGTGTACCTTGCAGCGGCAACAATTACATAGCCTACAAAAGCGGTCTAGCCAGACTTGCCTTCCCTAGGCACCACCCTGTCCCTTGCCCTACACCATTCTTGCCCTCCACGCCAGCCTTCCCACTACTCCCATCCTACCTGTGGCAGCGTCCACTTAGCTGACACCCTAGCCAAAGTAACACTGATAGCTCCAAGTGGCACCGCCCTAGTCCGAGTTTATCACGCCTTGCCCCTGGTCACAGCCCCAACCATAACCTCCCCACACACATAATCAAGCTCCCTGCAACGAATGTCCAAGTAGACACACACACTGCAATCTTAGACCTTACAGAGCGTAACAATAGACTAGGTACCAGAATCCCCCACAAGAACAGCAACTATCTAGTTAAACCCCATACCAAGACCAACAACCAGAATCAAGTCTCTAACAACTCTAAATCCTCCCTCTAAAAGGAGCACTTCTAAATGTTAGGTCCCTAGTCGCCCACTCCACAGAGACCGCCGACATTATCCTGACCAACAACCTTGACTTCCTGGCTGTGACAGAAACCTGGCTGCATGACGCTGCGGGCCCATCTCTAACCCTAGCTATTCCCAATAACTACTCCATCTTCAGAGCCGATAGCCCCAACGCTCGAGGAGGTGGTGTAGCCATCATCTTTAAATCCTCTCTAGACATTAGCCTCCTCTTCTCCACTAAAATCATGTGAGCATTTCACAGTCAAATTTCAAACATCCCCCAAAGGCACAATTACGATGCACCTGATATACAGGCCCCCAGGTCCGTTTGGATCGTTTACAGAAGATATCACATCGCTAGTAGCCGAGAGCTCTAAACCCTCAGCACAAATTATCATCCTCAGGGACTTCAACCTCGGATACAATGACTCCAATGACCCCCCAGCTACTTCCCTGGCCGATGCACTAGCTGAGCACGGCCTCCTACAATACAGTTCTCAACCCACTCACTCGAAAGGAAGGACTCTCGACTGGGTAGCTGCTCTTAATTGTAATATTACCCTCAAGCACCCCCTATCACTTGTCTGGACGGATCACCATCTCCTTTCTCTAGACATCAATATCAACAACCTAGTGCCCAAAAAGCCTCCTAATGCCACTGCCTGCCCAACCAGGAACAAGCGTAACATTACAGCTGAAGCTTTAATACCCCTGGTAGTCCCTATTCTCAACGCACTACCGGCCACAGCTGACTTGGACCTGTTGGTCAACACCTACAACGAATCCATGTCTAAAGCTATCGACATCATTGCCCCATTGAAAATGCGTAAAGGGAAACCAAAAGCACATTGGAACTCTTGGTACACCCCTGAACTCAAACTACTCAGACGAAAAAAAGTAAACTTGAAACACTGTGGAAAACAGCTCCCTCCTCCTCAGAAAATAGAACCAACCTTACTAATATCACCACTCTATACAAAAATGAGATAATACGCGCCAAAAAAGAAACTTTCAACTCTAGGATAACCCAGGCAGACTCTAGCACTAGAGAACTATTCAACATTTTAAAGGAACTAGAAAACCCTAATCCTCCTACAGATACCTGTACGAAGGATAAACCCTGGTGTACGGGCATCCAGAATGCCCTCGCCAACAAAATCACTGGGCTCCAAACTAAAATAGAAAACAAACAACAACAACTCACCAATGGCATAACTCCCAGTCCAACCTCACCACCGCCTACTGATATCAATTCAGGCTTTACATTCAAAAAGGTAACTATGCCAGAAGTTCAAAAGGATTATAGCCTCCTTGAAACCGTTGAACTGTAAAGCGGACAGCTGCCCAGCTCAGATTATAAAAGACCCAGCTAGGGATCTATTCCCTTTCATTACCAAACTAATAAACCTGTCATTCACTAGCAACTCAGTCCCAAGCAATCTGAAACAATCATGGGTTCTCCCATTGTTAAAAAAAAAAACAATCGACCCGTCTATACCCACCAATTATAGACCCATCACCACTGTCCCGTTCCTACTATCTAGAGACAAACCAACTATTAGGAATCCATCAATCTGGTTTTAGACCTCAACATGGAACAGAAACGGCCCTTGTTGATCTCAAAAGTCAGATGACGAACTCAAAGATAAGGGTAGGGCTGCCATCCTTCTTCTCTTAGACCTCTCAGCAGCCTTTGACTTGGTCGACCATAACATTTTATGCAACCACCTGACATCAGCAGCACACTTCTCCCACTCTGCGGTCACGCAAACAGAACAATGCGTGTCTTCTCACCTATAGCGGCGGCCGACCCGATACCCATTACATGTGGTGTCCCACAAGGCTCATGTGTCTTGCCTACTTTGTATAACATATTTACAAAGCCACTATTCGACAAGCTGGACCGTCTGGGTGTCACCTACACCAGCTATGCAGATGACACCCAGATACTCCTAACCCTATCAGGTAACTACAGTTCTGACGTCGGCCGGATCAACCAAGTCTTCACCATCATTCAGGCATGGATGGCCACACATGGCCTCTGCCTGAATGATAAGACAACTGCTCCTTGTCGGCTCCCCAACAACCTCCTGAGACTCAGCCGCAGCTACAATAACACTATATCCATCGCTAAAAGTGTAAAAACCCTTGGTTTCTATCTAGATGCCAATCCAAACCTCTTTAAACAAATTAACATGACCGCCTGAGCCACTGCCTACACAGGTAAGCTGATCAGGGCCTGCAGACCTCTGCTATCCTCTAACAGCTGCCTCATATTAGCCAGGGCACTTATACAGTCTAAACTGGACTACTGCAATGGCTTATTTGCAGGCGCAAACAAATCCATAATTAACAAATTGCAGGTCCTCCAAAACAACGCACTCCTGAGCTGCTCTAAATATTCCCAGGAGAGAACACATTTCTGCTATCAGACAATCGTGCAAATGGCTCTCCATACAATATAAAATCGACCTAAAAACTATTTGTCTCACCTACAAAGCCTGAATCACCTAGCCCGCCATATCTCACCAATAAATTCACCATGAAACCTTCTACCAGAATCACCAGATCCACCAACGCACTATGCCTGGTGGTGCCCAGATAAATCCTAAAAAGAGTTGTCGGAACCAGTTTCCCGGTTCTAGCCACCCAACACTTCCACAGGACATCAAATCTATCTCAACCTTTCAATCATTCAGAACCCAGGTTATTACCTGGCTACTGAATAAAAACTAACACCGCCTCATGTCACTCTGGACACCTTATACACACACCCTATTAGTCATTCACCACCACCTTGCTTCCGATGGTACTAGCTACTGTATCACTCCTGTGTACATATTATATAAAATGTATAACTCCTAAAATATAATCTGTACCATAACTGTATTTTTGTAAATTGTATAAATTCTGCACAAATTGTTCTAAATGTATAACCTGTATCCTGTAACCATATCCTTGAGCGCCCATTTACCCCTGGGTCTGGCGCGCTATATAAATAAAATAAACAAACAAACAAACAAACAAACAAAAGCTAATGATGAATCTCCTTCATCAAAGGAAAGTTGCAAATGTCAATGGTCATACTAATAAAAGGAAATGCTCTCTTCCAAAGACACACTGTTCCAATATCTAGGAAATTACTCCTTTCCCCTGGATTCTTGCTTGTTCCACTCCACCAGCTAAGAAGGTGGCCCCTAAAAAACGATATTTATTCCGTCAGGGAACTTGCCTCGCTTTCCGGGGCTTTTCGCCACTCTTTCATAAATAGTCAGCTTCCTGTTGAAACCTGGTTTCTTGTTTATTCCCCGAGTAGCGGGGTAGGTCTGGTTCATTCTCCTGCCAAATACTATCCACGGGAATTTGACAGTTTCTAAGAGTCTCTTCTTGTTGGGTCCCAGATTCTATAGTATAAATAAAGCTTACTTTGTTCTTGGACTCAGACTTCAGTATTTCCATCTCTTTCTTTCAGGGTCCCCGACCCTCTTATTTTCAGTTTTAGATATGGTGGGTACGAGTCCCAGACCCGCAGTACAGTTGCATGACAGCTTGGTTCACTCTCCTACCAAGTCTGTATTTCTTCTATATTTCTTTCTCTCTCTTTCAGGGCACCAGAACCTTTTATTCTCTGTTTCAAACATGGGTGCAGGTCTCAGACTTGCAGTACAGTTTCTTGATAGATTGGTTCACTCTCCTGCCAAGCTAGGCTTTCTCTCTTCATGGGTTTTCTTGTTAGTAGGGTCCCAGACCCTCGTATTATCTGTCTCTAACTCAGAGTGCCAGCCTGTCTTATTCTCTGGCTTTTCAGGCTCCCTGACTCTGTCAATCTGTTCCCTCTCAGCTTCCCTCCTTCTTCCCTGGACTTCTTGCCCCTTCCAATCTGCCTGTTTACCTTTGCGTTTGGTTTGGGCAGCAGGACTTCCTCACGAGGCTCCGGTAGCGTTCAGGCTCTTCCAGTCATTGTTTGCAGCTCTGCTGACCTCTGTGTCTCTCTCTGAGTTACCTCTTGGCTTGCTGTTGCTTCGGGGATCGTGGGACGCCCAACAGTCTGTTCGAGGAGAAAGACTCATAGTTCCCATGTCTTGGACTATGGCAGGTTTATTTTCCCTCTCCGTGCACAACGTCTTCCCTTCCTGCTTCACAGTTGCTGGTTCGGCTTCTCCGATAGCACCCGTGGAAGCCCCGTGAAGTCCCGCTTTGCCCGGAGTCGCTTTTCTGCTGCCTATTCACTTGCAAGCTGATTCTCTGCTATTTGGACTGCAACAACCAGGAGGTGAATTAACTCACCACATTGACTTTCAAGATAATTTCAAGATAATTTAAAAGTGCACTGACACTTATATTTGTTTAATTTCTTTGTTGTATAGCCTTTACTCTTGATTGGAAGGCGGGTCTATAAGAACAGGACGCGCGCGGTGCGCGCGCGCACCCGTGGAAGCCCCGTGAAGTCCCGCTTTGCCGCTTCGCCGCAGCGTCGCGGGCTAGCGGGCTAGCGGTCAATTCTTTACCAATATTACTCTCGTTTCCATCTACAAAGAGAGCTTGTGAGAGCCCCCTAACTGTGAGTGTTAAACACTTATAGAATCTAGTTTTTAGGAACGTTTTGATTATGGGCTCTTGCCTAATCTTTATCCTAAATGAAACGAAATCTTTATACACTTCGCACTGGAATGCCTCCCTTACAAAGTGCACTGTTCAATTCCAACAAAACACAAGCCAAGACTGTTCCATGTGTCTCGACACCTTGTCTAGACAGAGTAGAACCTCCAAAGCTTCCCATTGTAAACAAGTGTACTGTTCCTCCTGTAACTAACTCACTGAAACAAACTCCAAGCACCCAAGATATACGCTCTTTTTATCCGAACTGTGCAACTCAAAGTTCCACCTTGAAAAATTCTAAAGTCACTTTACAGCCTCCCCCAAATATAATTAGTCATAATCAAGCGGGGTGCAGCACCACTTTACATGTCTCCTTGTCTGACAGCACAGTTCTAAGAGGGGAATCTATAGCTCAAATCTCAGATACTAAACCCAGTCCCACTTCAGTAAAATCCCAAGGGGATGTAGCTGTGATTGACCTACCTTCCCCTGGTTCTGATCTCAAGGTACAAGAAACACTTGGTAATTTTTCCTTCTCACCTAAAATGTTTTCAAATGGAGGTTATACGAAATCTAATGTAACTTCCTCTTTTTTATTTCCCACTCCTCGCAAATGCCCTTCAGCTGAAAAGCCCCAACCATTACAAAATGTGTCTAAAGTAGTCAAACTAACTTTGGGAGCAATGAACTTAACTCTACAAACTATCACCACATTGTTTAACACATTGAATACTAAAATGGATGTACAGGGTGCGCAGTTGTTATCTATCTTAGCTTGGCAGGCGAAGCAAGAAATACTTTGGGCGCATCAACGACCAATGACTAATGAGCCTATCGTGCTGCCAACAGCATCAGTTGATAATTGTGCAAAACCGCTTAAACTGGTGTCTGTTGCCACCATGACTTCTACCATGGCTCATAATAGTCCTTTTGTAAAAGTACCACTGAATGCATTAGAAATGTCCAATCTGCACTCCCAAACAGAAACGCAATTGTCTCCCATCATCATAGATAATTCAGGTATATTGTGCTCTCTCCCGTATATTGGCCAGGTCATCAGAGAGATTGCGCCTGTCCCCGAAAAAGGTGCAGGTGGGGAGTCCATGAGTGACCGAATTCCTGAACCGTACACCATTTTTTCTAAAACTACACCTCAATTACCTCCTAAAGCTCTATCCTCTGAGAAAAATTTCCAACTAAAAAAGAAAAATTCAGAGGTGGTAAAAAAAAAAAAATCTAAAAATGTAAAGAAAACTGAAGTTGGTGCACCAACAAGTTCGAAGCAATTTTTCAACAAGCTTACTCTCCCTAACAAGCACAGTCAGCAAACGGCCTGTGCTATTACAAAAAAGTATACGCAACTAAGTCAAATGCGCAAACTAAAACTTGACTCCATAACTGAAAATTCTGTACCCCCAGTTTCATATGCACCTTTGGACAATTTGGTCCACGCAGTCCAAAATTATGAAAAACAACAAGTGAATCTGGAAGTGCATCATCCCTCACTGGCTGCTGAACCCAGCGACAAACAAACCCCAGTGCAAAGAACTGCGATTTTGACTGCCGAACGCTCCACATTAAAAGAACCAAAATTGTCTCAACCTTGCACATCGACTGAACACGAACAAGAGATGTTGGCGAATTGTCGTTCAGAAATTAGGAAGGAGGTTGATGCGTATATGAGCAGATTTGCTTCGTTACCGATACTAAAAGGGCCCTTACTTGCACCACTCAGCCCCGATACTTCATCCATTCAGCGACCTGGATCCAAACCTTCAGTCTCATTCAAGTGTGACAACACCAAGAAAGTGGCAGTCGCGTCCACTCCCTTGTCTGATCATGATACTGAAATTGCCTCTCTGCTGAAATCTTTACGCCCTCTTGCAAGCAATCTACCTTGCTCTGCAACAACAACTTCCTTCAGTAATCCACCTGTTAAATCAATTATGAAGACAAAAGTGGGTAAGGAAAAAAATATTGCCTTAGTACTCGGTTGTCGACCAGCACCATATCCACAATATGTGCTAAACCGTCATAGTATCCTACAGATTTTTTCCGATATTCCACTGTTGCAGGACATCGGAACTTCAGATATAGCGCAGGTAGAGTTCGTTAATGATAATTCAGTAAGTACAGCGTGTCTTTGGCTGACGTCCAGAGTTGTTAGAAATCTTATATGGGAAGCGAAGAATCAACTCCTAGCTTTGGGTTTCATACTTCTATTGGGTCCATCCAACTCCTCTGACGGATCACTCAGGGCGGGAACATGGATTAATTCAACCATAAGCGAACTCAACAAGGGTACAGACTCTACAGAAGGATACTTAAAGGATAATGTGACCTCCAAATGCTGCTGTAATTGTGACTCCAGAAGTTAACTATCGTACAAGGTTAAGAATGAAAGTATTATTTCCCTCGCCTCATGGAACACCTGAGGTTTTAGTCATTTGATAAACAACACACTAGATACTCTAAATAATTACGATGTGACTCTATTACAAGAAACGTGGCTTACAAGCTTTCCCTCTTGGGGCAATCATGCCATACACTTTTCACCAGCACTACAAGGCGAAAAGGGGCGACCAATGGCTGGTCTCTTGACGGCCTCGAAATTAAGTTCTAATGCCAGTATAATTTACTCCTACTCCCCAAATCCTTTTGCCCAACTAACTGTTATCTCAATAGAGTCAACCTTGTACGCTTTAGTCAACTTATACTGGAATCCCAAGAGCATTGAAAATCGGAGGTTTCTGATTGATGTTTCCACAATGCTGGACTTCATTGTATTTATCCCTAAAATACAGTACACAATTGTTGCTGGTGACCTCAATCTACACTGTTTTTCTGCCAATTATGTTTTAGGAGATTCGAGATGCATATTGTGGGAACAACTTATGCTTTCCAGAGGCTTTTGTATGATGAATGGAAGTAAATTTGACATCAGTGACTCAGCTCATACGTGGCAACAAAGTGCTGCAAAAGCCACAATTGATTACATCTATGTGGATGACGAGTTGTACTCGAAAATCCATTCCTTTAATTTAGAAACCAACCCAAATAGTGATCATCGTTTGCTCACTATTAAGTGGTTGACCAATGTACCTTCTACCAAATGCAACACAGTGGCAAATTTGGGTCAAATAACTGTTTCTAATCAGTTAAATCGTATAATCTGGAATGAGAACAAACTAAATGATTTAAATAATTTGTTGCATGCTGCCTTCCGTCACTCACGTGAAAAAACATTCTCCACTGTTGTCCCCTATTATGATCTTATACAACATTTTGCAGATAATAGGGTGCGTAAAAAAGAGACCTTTAGAGGCTCACATAATTTCGATATAGAAGCGAAAATCAAAAATACTGAATTTCGATTCCAAAAAAGAGAGGCCTTGAAGCTCCCATTAAGCATTAGGTTTAGAGCTCTCACTCAAGTTAAAACCTCATACAGAAATTGGCGAAGACACCATCGCAGTAGACTATTCCAACGAGATGGAGAACTAATGCTGCAAACCATCCGCGACCATAACACGGCACAAATTTGGAAAGCTTTAACTAATGCCATATCCCCTGTGCAATCTATGTCGCAACTACAGAGTGTGCCGGAAGCAAGTTGCATCAGCCACTTCTCTAATGTTTACGCTGGTCCGCCCAACTCTGAACCAACTCTTAGCACCTTTCCTCATAAACGATTTCATATCACCATCTCTAAATCTGACATATTGTACTTCATCAGTAAAATAAGTCAGTCTAGAGCTCCCGGTCCTGACGGACTGTCCAATAAAATTTTTAAACAACATCCAGTAATATGGTCATCAATACTACACCAAATCTATGAACATATCAATGAAACTCAAGAGATTCCTGCATCTTGGAAACACTCGTTGATTGTTCCAATCCATAAAAAAGGTGATCGGAGTCTCCCAGAGAACTATAGCCCCATCGCCTTACTAGATGCTCCTGGGAAACTTTACAGCCGTATCATTCTACAAGAAGTGAATAAATGGACCATAAATGAGCTCAAAAGAGACCCGTTTCAAACCGGCTTTGTTACTGGTTTAGGAACATCAGTGAATTTGATCACCCTGAACAAGTTAAAGTCTAAATATGCAGAAGTTAATCAACCGTTATATATGGCCTTTAAAGATTTTCGCCAAGCATTTGATTCGGTCGACAGAACATTGCTTTTCCAGAAACTACAGAAGTATGGTTGCCCTCCATCATTATTAACTATAATTAAAAAACTACATACAAAAACATCTATTCAAGTAAGACTATCTGTCGATGGATTACTATCTGCGCACATCGAGACTTTGAGAGGCTTGAAACAAGGGTGCATTCTGGCGTCCACTTTGTTTAATTTATTCATTCTTGACATAGGTGTCTTCTTTGAACAAGTAATATCCGATTCACCAAAACTAGGATCTCAAAAGATCACATGGCTTCTTTATGCCGATGATCTTGTTCTTATTTCTCAAACTCCTAAAGGACTACAAGAATTACTGAACAAGCTAGACACTTATACCTGCATTAACAACTTGATCATTAATGTGGACAAGACACAGATAGTAGTTTGTCAAAAAAAGAGGCACAGAAAATTGGTGAATTTCCAGTGGCATTTGCAGAAAGCCCCTTTATAGATTGTACCCTTTTATAAATATCTAGGGTTACCATTTTCTGGCACTGTGAAAAATCAAATTTATAATGATACCCTGAAAGCAAAATCCATGACTCTTATATCTCAAGCAAAAATCATTTTGCATAAGTATGGTAAATTTACCTCAGCTCATGTTGTCACTTTTTTTAATCAAAAAGTTGTCCCTATTCTAATCTATGGAGCTGAAACACTGCTTCCACAATCAAGAATTTATTGGGACAGACATGAAGGGAATTTTCGGAAAGCAGTTTTTTGTCTACCTATGTGTACTCCTATATGTATGTTAAGGTATGAATTGGGCCTCATCTCTCTGTCTGCACTAGTCCTTTGGAAGTTTTGTAACTTTTATCGCAAATGTCTGTTAGAAATTAACACCAAGAATTTGATGGGCCCAATTGCAATGTACATCTACTCTTCCAACGATGTGTTTCCCAAAAAATGGGTAAAAGACATTTTGAAAGTATTAGTAAATGCTGACATCTCCATTGACCTGCTACTTACAAACCCTGATCAAGCAAAAACAAGATTATACTGGCATGACTGGATTGTAACACAAGAATTTTGTTCACATTATGTGGATTTTGATTTAAATCTCTTTCCACATAAGATGTTCAAACAAATGGCCAATTATCTTCTAAAGTCTCCATCACATTACGTACGTGCAGAAATGCTAAGAATGCGCCTGAATCTTCAGCCAACAAATCAAATTTTGGAAAGACGTGGTCTAATTTCAAAAAATGAAAGTTTCTGTCGCTTCTGTAAAGACTATAAACAACTAGAGTCATTAGCACATATAGTGGTTGATTGCCCGGCTTTGAATGGCTTACGCGAACACTACTTTCGCAATGTATTGCAGTTAAACTGCGATCACTCCTCAAATCAAATATGGAGCTTACTAATGACGAGCAATCGAACTGCCATTCATATCGCTCTTACGCAATTCATAAAAACAGTCTTGCCTTGAAATCTTTTTCTTATGTTTAATTAACAATTTTATGAATTCTCTTAAGATATAGGTTGTTCTTTTTTTTTAATCTATGTTTCGCTAATATTTGTTCAATTATTTTTGTGAAAATCGAGAACAACTTAATTTTAATATTGGTTAAACTTGCTATGTCTATCAATATGTATATTTTTAATGAGAAAGATTATTAACTGCTGCAAACTATGTAAAATGTATTTAATTATGTATGTTGTAATGAATAATATTTTGAAAGGTTGAACTGTTTCAGCCAAACAAAATAAAAAAAAAAAAAAAAACTTCTCCGGAGGATGGTTCTCCTCTACCTAGTTTCCCTCGTCTATGTTGTAGCTCGTTGGTCCAAAGAGATACCGTGGAAGACTAGATCGCTCACCATAGTTCATTGAAGTAATCTTCCTACTCCTAGCCATCTTCTTCTTCCCAGTACCTCTGTCATGGTGTATTGAAGGCAAGTATGATTTTCCTGAACCTTACTCATGTCTATTGCATTAGTTGGACTGACTTTACAATAAGATATGTGCGTACTGTTTGGCAATGTGTAAGAAGAATCTGGATTTAGCAGATGCAGAGAGGGTGCCCCACAGGTGGTATACCGCGCTCTCTGGGGATAGTCGTCACTAATCCCATAGGGGATACCTCTCCCATGTGATCCATCCCCTGTGTACCACCCCAAGGGGGATTATAATACTGTGGACGCACCGCCCGGGCCCCATGGGCAAAGTCTCCCCCAGGGGTGAAGGGACGACAACCGAGGACTCGTCACAATAGAGGAAGCGAGTGTCAGTGCTTGGGGGCAAGCAAGACAAAGGGATGGAAACGGGAAGAGGCACAAGGGGGTCTAGGGCCAGAAATAAGGAACTGGTTCTGGGAGCGGAACAGAGGGGAAGGGGAGTAGAGTGATGAGAGGGGAAAGACCACGGATACATTTGAAGACGATAGAAAGAAAATGGAAGTGAAGACAAGACTCAAAAGGAAGGAGAAATATAGAAAGCAGAGAAGAAATAGAGAAAGGAGGAGAGAGAGAGAAGAGAAGATGAATTGATGAGTAATATACAGAGGAGAGAGTGGCCAAATGAGAAACAGGAAGACCAACAAGAAGAGCTGCACAGTAGTCGATACGAGAGAATATCAGGCAGGAAAAAAGAAGCTTAGTAGCGTGAAAAGAGAGGGATGAGCGGGCGTGGCAAATATTAAATAGAGCATAATGACAAGAGCCAGCAGTAGAAGAAATGTGGAGGGAGAACGAGAGAGAGGGGTTAAAGATAACACCTAGGTTGTGTGCCATTGGGGGAAAAGGAATAGAGAAGTGGGGTATGTTTCACATTTGAAACTTCTCCTTTTCCTTATGATAATGGGAAAGGTGGTTTACACAAAATGTTTTCAATGCTGTTCTCAGAGAATTAAATGTAGAGAAGCATAATAGAAGCCTTCAGACTAGCCATAAAATCACAGACCCTATCAGTACATAGGTTTGGAACTGCCTGACTGTAGTAATATGTTTGCTGTGAATGTATGTATATGGCAATCTCCCCTTTGTCGGGGGCAGACATGGCCGGTATCAGGCAACCATCTCGAACCTCAGTGCGGGCTCTGGGCAGTTACCGGCCATGTCCACCCCCAACAAGGTGTGATAGCCATTTGCACCTCAGGGTTCATGCAGGGTGCAAATAGTTCACATTTTATTTTTGAGAGATTATTATTATTTGAAAATGTATAAAGCACAAACTAAGGCCCAATTTTTTTTAGGCGATAATGACAGCAGCGACGCGAAGACGCTTCATACTCAGAGCCTGCATTATTCTAATTTAGAACAAGTGGGTTTTCAATGCTCTACGGAAAGGGAGATACTGATCCATGGCTCTAACGATAGCAGAAGTGCGTTGCACAGACTTGGGGCCAGTACTGAGAAGGAATGGCCACCCAGTCATTTCCACCAGTACCTTCGTATCTTAAGAAGTAAGTGTGAGGTGGAGCATAGTTGTCTGGCTGGGCAGTAACGTTCTATCTTATTTTACAGATACGCTGGGCTACGCACATATTACACGCACCTAATCTACCAAAAAAAGAAAAAAAAAACATGCATGCAGTTTTTATTTCCATGGTAGCCACAGGTGGGGGGAGCGATGGGAGTGGAGCACAAAGCTCCAGTCTAGCAGGTAAGTGGGGAGGGAGAGGAAAGAGTAAGGTTTGTTTTGGGGAGTGGGGGAAAAGGGTGGGGACATGGGCAAGCAACAGGGTAAGACTCCCTGTTGCCTCCCCACAATCAAGATGGCACTACCCGGAAAGGGCCTCGAGTGGCTGGAAACACTGGGTGGTAAACAGTGTGTTTTTGCCCACTGTTCCAGCCACCTGATTGGCTGACCCCCTTTCTCTGGGTGCAAATGTACTTTATGAAGTGTGTTTTGGATTCTTATTCAAGAGCAGAGGCAAGCATTATGCTTGACCTCTTTTTGGCAAACTCTTCAGCAGCAAGATGGTTGTAACATAAGATGGTTCAGGATGGCTGTAACATAAATATTCTTGAGAGACCTAGTTCTAGGATTATAAATGACAGAATGAAAACCAAAATGCATCCAGAAAGTTCCAGACAGGAAGGGCTCTGGTTTAGGTTGCTCTAGCATTCAGTCTTAATCACTTCTTCTGGTGACTGTAGGGAAGGCATGGTATCAGAAGTATGGACACTGACACAATGGATACAATTTGTAAACCTTTATTGATAATGTTGGGGTTGGAGAAACTCCTATTCTGCCCTATAACTAAGATGGGAGTAATCTCGACCATCAAACGATAAACAAAACAGTCCTAGTGGAGTTTGTCAAATCAAAATGGCCTATACTAACAAAAACCTAATGCCTGCCCAGATAAAATGTAAGCAAAAGGAAAAGTCAGTGTTGAAATGATAATGTGGCTGAACCAGCTACACTACCCACATTAGGCATCATGAGGTAAGGCGATCCTTGTAGGCAGGATTACACACTCTGGCTCAACTTACAACACAGCACACAGTTCACAACCATGGATCGAGGCCTGCCTGGCCTTCCACGCTAAAAGTTCCTTTTCTCTAAATTCCAAAATAATGTTTCAACCAAAACGTTCACAAGGTCCCCCTCTGCCAGGCTCAGACCTTTTACCATACAGTTCTCGTAGGTCCCCCTCTGCCGGGGTCACACCAAGTTGCAAGGGGTCTCCCTTCCACAAGCTTAATGCAGTTCGGGTCCCCCTCAATCGGGCTCGGACCACTTTCGGATGTGGAAGTCTTTCGAATGTGCATGGTTTTTGCTTACTGACCACCGCAGGACCACTCTGACTCAACTACACTATTTACTTTCACTCTTGCTGCTTGTTCGCCCTTTTGCTTTAAACAATGCACCGTTCACTGAGACTTTCAAATGGGTTACTCCATCAAACATAATTCTTATGTAGGCTTTCCTCTGTCGGGCTCGAGGCTGTTTGGTTCGCAAAGGTTATCATAGTTCAATTCCTTTAGGCTTCCCTCATTCGGGCACGAACCTAAACACAGTGACTAGAGTCTTTCGAATGGGCGTACTTTCATTTTTCCGCCAGACCACTCTGTTACCTTATTTTACAACTGCTCTCTCTTTAATGGCTTCCTTTTGCAGCTTTCGTTCCCTTTGTTTTTCTCATGCCACTTGCACTCTACTTTCTTTACTTTCGGCTTCCCTAATTCGGGATTGAGCCCCAGTCAGGCTTCCCTCCTTCGGATTGGAGCAGACTATAATTTCACTTCATTTTACTAAAAACATCAAGTCCCATAATGCCTTTCAGGGGCCTTTTTATTTCTTGCTTTCTTTCTCAAATTCAATGTTCAGGTTCCTGCTCCATCCAAAAACACGCTTACTGGGATTTCCTCTCTCTTTCCATAAGACTCACCAGGTTGGCACGTTGCTGGCGAGGAACATCTCTGGAGCTTGCTGGGTCGAGGTCAGAGTCTTCTCACCTGCCCCTCATGCACCTGGGCTTTCCTTCTTGAGCCCAGGGGAAACGAGCCCACCAGGGGACACAGGCTGAAGTCTGTCTTCTCTGGTCCTCTGGAGACACGGCTCCTCTGTTGCAGTGCAGCATTTCACAGGCACTGATCAGTGCTATGCCCCTCCGTTCTCCTCTGGACTTTATTGACAGTTCCTTCTGCTCCCTCCTGCCTCTGGCCCCTCCCGGTTCTCTCTGTAGTTCCAGCTTGCTCATAGTGTGGTTACTGGCTCCACCTTTTATAGAGGGTGGAAAGGTCAATTGGAGTCAGGTGTGCATGGTTGTAATGAAATGCCAGACTCTGCCTGACCTTATAAGTGGGACAACATGGTGGATTACCATAGGGAGTTATGGCCCTGTTATTCCTATGGGAAATCTTCCTTTTTCTTTGTCTGTTCTTTCTCGTCCTAGTGTTTCTCAGGATTGGGGAGGGAGAGATTGGGTGTCAACTCGAATACTCCCTGATGGTAGAAAAGGGGAGTGATGATGGAAATTATAAAAGGGATGAATATCGTGTCTCCCTTTTGAACATTTTCCCCTGAACTCTCCACTTAGTTGGTCGTCCCTTATTATTCTGTCTCCAGGATTGGGATTTAAGAGAGATGTTTTTCTTTGGTCTTTAACACAGTAGAACCCTGGGGAATAAGGAGGGGACATTCCTTGGGTTTTCCACAGGACCTTAAAGGATAGTTCCGGGACTTTTTTTTTATAGTTCCTACGGTTCGGCCATGTGTTTTTAAGCATAAATCGGTAGATCGTAGAAAACTTTCCTATGGACCTTACCCGACTTTTCGTCCATTAACGCACTCGAAATCAGCCGCCATTTTGTGATAATCCTATCATTTCCCCCCATCGACCTGGCTCACCTGCGTTTGAGGCACTAAATCATATCCCCCGCCCCTGAAACAGACTTTATCAAAACATTCATATTCCCCGCCTCTATCCGTGACGTGACTGTGCTGCGTAGGCAAACGCGCCCAGGCGTCTTCTACGCGACTCCACACAGAACCCGGAAACCAACACAGATCAGCTCACAACACAGCGCGCCACAATTCGGAATATGAAACTGTACTTTTAAATCAAACCGCAAGATTGTAAATTTGGTAAAGTACATTTATTTGACATCAAATGTTTAGAGAATATTCAGCGATTTGCATTTTTCTTTGCTCTCGATCCAAAATAGTTCGTCTTGAGGCAAGCGATGTTCGTGTGCAGTACACAGGGTGTTGGTTTACGATAAAATAAGCTCTTCGGTCGCACTGATAATCGCACTGATTTACTCAGGGGTATGGTGCCCTGTTCACCTTTCCACATCCAGGGATATAGTGCCCTGCTCACTAATCCAGATCCAGAGATACAGTACCCTGCCCACTCTCTATCGCCCTCTTTACTGTAGCACACCCCTTTTCTGGATTCCAGGGTTTCTCCTCTTCTGTTGCACATTCTCTCTTCTGGATTCAAAGTCACAATCTTTCTTACTACTTCTCACACCTCCCTTTTTTGGGGGCAGAGGTTGTGATATGATGGGTCCTCTCGCCCCAGATGAGACGGGAGCCACTGGTAAGCGATGTAACTCTTTACTCAGTTGCATTAGGGACACAAGTAGGACAACTACATAAGGAGACATTCACCGGCACCCTCTCTCTCTAAATCCAGTTTCACTCCAACTGACACTCCCGGAACACACTGCACACAACATTCTCACAGCACTCAGTATCCAGGCACTCATAACATTCTAAGCTATATGGCAACCAGAGGGAATGCACTTACAAGTTACAACAGATCTCCCTCCTTTTATCAAACAAGATAAACACTGGGAAGAGACATGCACACCAATCGCACCCAAAACACGTACGCTGCATACACCACACAAGAACACAACATGAGGGACACAAAGACACCCTCACACCACGCCATTCCCAACTTCCACAGCAAAACCAGCACCGTCCTCACCACAGTGGGACAAACTACACAAACAATTATCCCTCCTCTTTTCAACTGAGTAGCGGAAAGGCACCCAGCTACTGAAAATGCCACTCTCACACAATGGCTACAAGCCCCACAAACCAAACTCAAACTACAATAAAGGTAGCAGACGCCCCTCTCTACAAAGAACATGGCATGATAACCAGGTGTGTGATTTTTTTCCCACTTTGAAAGTCTGCAGCCAGCGCTTTTTGCTCACTGTACTTTTCACAAAGGAGGAATATCCATTTGCATATCAGTCTTTGTCCCTCCCACAAAGCAGTCCAGCACTGAAATACCAGGCAAACCTAATTTGAACAAGAGTAACAACAGCAACCACAGACACATGTTTCAGTCTTGTTGGGCCTCATCAGTGATGTGGAGCTGTGCCTCTCTGAGCACAATGAGCAAGGGGTCCACGTCTTGGTTCCCCCAGGTAGCTTAGGGTGACCAACCCCTTATTCCTTGCAAAAAATACAAAAAAAGATAGCAAACTAAACCCAACCAGTCCGGAACAACCTCACCTCAAACCCCGGCACATGGCACCCCAACAAAACCAAGTGCTCATTCCGTAAACAAGAGAGGCACACCCCAAACTAAGAAAAGGTAATGGCAAATGCTAACTTCATTGCGACAACACCACACAGAAACACCAGACACTAACTCATGTCCAATGCCAAGACACAGAGTGGCATAACACAAAGCAGCCATCAGGGCAGAAACGTCACTGGCCGCAAACATGCTGTCAAACACCCCAACAACTAATTGGGTGTCCAACGCACCAATAACAATCTTGGGTGTAAAACTCCTCAACTCATGGGTGTCCAACACTCCAACAACAACTAGGCAGCCAACATCTACCTCCCACGTGTGTGTCTAACACTCCCAACAACAACTAGGCATCCAACACCTACCTCCCACGTGAGTGTCCAACATTCCCATAACTCAAATAACACAGGTTTGCCAACCCCACAACATGCCGGGTGTCCAACACTCCAACTACTCCACCGGTGGATGTCCAACACCCCGACCCCATCACCACAGTGAGTGTCCAACACTCCCATAAATCAAATTGCATGGGATTTCCAACCCCACAACATGTGCTGGGTGTCCAACACTCCGAGGTGGCCCGTAGCTAGGACTAAGCGCCTGAAGTTTAAAAAAGTAAAAACAAAAAACAGTAGTTGGCCAAGTAAAATGTAGATCCCCAAAGTGTGCAAAAGGACAATTAATCAATTTGAAATGTGGTGCACACTCTCTCCATAATAAAGTCAATAGAATCAAATGAAGCACAAGTAAACCTGCAGTGTGCCAATATAAAGGTAGTCTCAACGGTTGCTGCTTCGTGTTTGCTTCCCTAGCACATATGCACATAAGTGCCTGTAGTCACGTGGGGGAGGGATGTTTCAGCCGACAACGATGGAAGAAAGACTTCCCGAAGTTAAAAATGTAACCCACCCCCCAAAAGTCGAGCAAGTACATTTTTGATCCCCAAAGTGTGGGCAAACACTGTCTACATAATAAAATCAGTAAACTCACAGTGCACTAATATAAAGTTATCCTTACGGGTGCTTGGGCGGCCTCCACTCCCTATCTCCTCACAGGGAACCGTTGTGACCCATCAAATCACAAGCCCCAACCATAGGATTGTGTCATGATGGCCGGCGCGTGGAAACATTGGACACGGTGTAACCTCCACCATTGACATGCCACATCAGTACAGATTAACGGTCTAGTCTTTCTAGGGTGGTTCCTATATTACTTCCTTGGCCCCACCCCCCCTGTACATTGCAACTCTGGGAATTACTTTGTTTCCGTTCTGCTCGCTTTGTTTTACTTCGGTAAAACAGTTGTCTATTCTCTCACCTTTTCCCGTTCTTCTAGTCCTGGTTTTTCCCTTTTGTGCTCTCTCTCCTTTCTGCTCACCTGTTCCTCCACTGGTCAGCCCTTTCGCGCCCTCTGCGCGTTCTGTTCTGTCTGTCTGTCTGTCTGGCTCGCTCTTTCTTATCTTGCTTTTCTCTGCCTGTTATTTAGTGCTCTTATACGCGATGGGGTGCACCTGCTGTTTCTCTGGTAAGCAGTTTTTCGCTGTTTTCTTTTCTGTCTGTGTTTCCTCTTGCGTTCCGCGTATAACAGCCCTTCTGTTCTGCGCTGTGTTAAAGGTTACCCAGTTAGCTTCCTTTCATCCTACTGAACTTGTCAGCTCCACTCTTATGGGTTTCCTTCTTCTGGGGATTACATGTGTTCCATTTTCGGATGTCTTTGATACTGTCTACGGTTCCTTACCGCTTGCTGCCTTCTTTCTCTTCTTATCCTTTATTGCACTCAGCTATTGATGGGTGCTTACTACAGCTTCCGGATCTCCTCTGGGGTGGTGCACTGCACTTAGGGGTTCTTGCCACCCCCCTACTCTCTTTTGTGGTTCTTTTCGTGGTGTGGATCGCAAGAATCACCATTGGAGTTATTCTGTACAAGTTATATGCCATCCAGCATTTCCACACTTCTTACTGGGCTTCAACTGCAGCCCTACTCAAGACTTTAGGAAAGAAGGTTTTTTTTGTGCTGCTTGGCTTTTTCCCCATTAGGGCTGCACCGGGGGAGCGCACTTTGTCTTGGTGCACAGTCCAACAAAAGTGGTGAGCTTCCGGAATAGACCCTACCTCTACAAGAAGAAGGGATCCCCAGAAGAAGAAGAAGAGACTCAGCTCCTGACCGATTCCAAGATCCCCTCCAGTGACAGCGAAGGGGAGACCCAGGTGAGACCTGCAATTGATGACAAATGGACGCAATGTCTAAAGAGGATGAATCCGTTGCTACATCCAGAACTCCATCAAGCACCACCTGTCAGGGTCTACCATCCACTCCAGGTGTACAAGATCCCAGACTACTCTCAAGAAACTGCAAGGGAGTAAGACTCGGACAGAGCGGCATGTTGGGTATTAGCTATAGACTTTTACTTCTTAGAACAATACAAGGGTTTGGGGGAAATCATATCTATCCCTAATACTAAGAGGGGATTCCCTGCCTCAACAAAACTATGGAACGCCTGTGTCAGGATATTAAACAAAAGAGCGTCCTCCGCCTTGTGTGTAAAGCCTAAACTGACTCATACACTCTAAACTAAATATATCTGTACAAGTGGATTTCAATAAGCCATACTCTTATTGCTTTCATTCAAAGTTCCAAAACGTAAAGGTTTCAAAAGTTGCAGAAAGAAAAGTAATACAATTCCACCAGAAAAGGGATCTCCCTTTCCCTAGAATTTTTCTGATAGTTCAAAATGTGTCTTTCTCATGATTCAACTGTACTCATGGGTCTTTCACTGAGTTTCCTTCAAGCATGTATTTCTTTACAATTTTCACTTTCTCACACTCTGTCCACTTTTCTGCCCTTGGTGTATTCTCCTGCCAGAGTATTTGTGACTCTCCCACCAGTCCTTAAAATGGGTATGAGTCTTCCCTTTTGTATCCACAACTTCAGGTTTGTTTGCCTTCACGCTCCTAATGTACTCCCTTGCCAGATTATCACTTCACTTCTCACTCCTGGTTTACTCCCATGCCAGGATATCACTTCACTTAGCACTCCTGGTTTACTCTTCTGCCAGGATTTCACTTTATTTCTCACTCCTGGTTTACTTTTCTGCCAGGATATCACACTATTGTTTCACAAATGTAAGTTCACTTCTCTGCTTGGTGTGTGTACAAGACTCACTGTTTGCCTGGCTCATTAACCAAACCTGCCAGGGCTTTTTCAGTCTTCAATCACTCTCTTTTCCATCCATAAGGTAATGTCTTTCCAATACTGGGTCACCGACCCTTTTCCAACAAAGTTCGTAGCTTTATTAATCACCTTTTTCAAACACTGGGGTTCTGACCCTTCCTGCACACGGTTTGTGTGGTTATCAGCCTCTTTTACCAAGTATCGGTTCATCAACCCTTTCTTAATATTGTCCATAGATGTATCTTTGTATCTTCGCCCCTTTCTTATCACTGTTTGCATTAGTTTCTCCACTTCTTTTAATCGTTATTTCTTATGCTGCCAATGACAGGCGACAATCGCCCTCAAGTGCTTTGGTAACCTGTTCTCTCTCTCTCTGGCCTTACCAGGCAGCTCAGGCGGTCCTCACATCCTTCCACCTAATTAAAAAGGACTGTGACTAGACCTGGGGCTCATGCCAGAAAAGGACTTTCAACCACACCACGGCTCACATGGTCAACACTACAATGACATTCTTCGATCCCTACAAGACCACAGAGCTGGTGGTCGAAGCCAATCCAGTTGGATTAGGCCTGATGCTCACTCAGGTTGATGTCAGTGGGGAAGGATGGCCAGTTGCCTATGCCAGCAATGCCCTGCCATTGAAAAATGATACTGGTAAATAGAGTGCAAAGTCCTCATGATCTTGTGGGGCTGTAGACATTTCCACTTCTACATCTTTAGGCACCCTGTGACTGTAGTCACCAATCACAAACCCTTGATCCACATAATGCGGCTGTCAGTGCCACATTCCACGACTCGGCTGGCGAGATGGCTCCTTCAGCTCCAGGACTATGCCATATTGCTGGCTTTCTGACTTTGCGCAGACAACACAGCCGTCTAGCTCTTCCGTCATTCCACAGAAGCTGACACAGCCGACAGAGAGGACGCTGATGAAGAAGGGTTCGTCAACATGTTCCTGAGGGTGGTCATCCCAATTCAATGTCCCTGCAGGATCTAGCTGACGTCACAAAGCAGAATGAAGCTCTACAATATCTAATTGCCCAGCTGCAATCAGAACATTGGAACACTTTCTTGGCCAGGAATCAACATCAGAATTGCAAGCATTCTTTCAAAGCCTCTAGAAAGTGAGAGCCACATTATTGCTGGGGAAGAAGGGGTGTTATTGAGAGATTCACAGCTGATTTCCCAACCTGAGCTGCAGTGCACGGTCATACATATGGCCAATGCGGGACATGAAGGATCAAACAAAACAAAGAGCCGTCTGGGGCAAAAGGTGTTGTTTCCTGAGTTGGAACTAAGAATTAGGTGGCGCTGGGACAGTGCATATGGTGCGAGGGGGTTTATAGTGATTAATTCGAATTACATTATGTCGAAAGACATAATGTCTAAAAAAAAGTCTAAAAAAAATTTCGAATGTCATTTTTTGTTTGTTTTTTGTTCAAAATGGGGCGGTTACCCCCCCAGCCCCTTTTTTTTGTTTTACCCATTTTTATTTACTTACGGAACCCCCAAAAAAAATAAAAAATAAAAAAAACATTCTAAAACAATTTTTTCTACATTTTTTTCGACATTATGTCTTTCGACATAATGTTTTTGACTTTTTAACTGCACACCGTGCGAGGCTGCCGGCACTCTCGGTCCGCCCCCTCCCCTTTCCTTGTCATGTGAGCCCTGGAAAGACTTGAGCATCGACTTCAGGACGGTTCAGCAGACTCAAAATTTCCTTGTAGTGTTAGACAAATATTCAGGGTATTGTGAGAAACCCAACGCTATTCTCCCACCCACACCTTCAGGATATTCCATTCAGGGTACCAGGGAAGGGCCATTGTTTTTAGATCCAGACACTGTGGGTGGTCACGGGGGATTGGGAGGAGAATGCCTGAGGGCGAGACATGGTATTTTCCCAATCCTGTGGTCAGTCACAGAGATTTGAGTGAGCTGAGGATGCATTATGGGAAGCCCAAAAGCAGAGAGAAGCAGGAGCTGCAGGCCGGAGATAGACGGCACGCAGAGACACTGACCCGGTGTGTGTGGACTGCAGCGTGACGAGGAAGCGGTCCCTCCGGGGAGCTGGAGAAGATCTGCCTGCAAGGGAGGTGTCATGCCCTTCTGGAAAGTATGGGGCCGATGGCGGCACCATTAGTTCCGTCACGTATTCTGTTGTTTTTGCCTTCAGCGGTCTAGTCTAAATTAAACATGCCTGCCTTCCGAGATATCAGTGGCCGGATCCAGCGTTTCGGTGCGTTGCACGTTGGTTCTTTTGTGCCGAACGCTAGCATCTTCTTTTCTGTCCGCTTGCACTCGGTTGCCTGTCTGAGTGTTTTGACAGTTTACGTCTCACTCTTTTCGCAGAGCCCCTTGCTGCCGTGATCTTTCTTTCTATCTTTACGCGTAGCTCTTTGCGGCCGCGATGCTCTCACTCAACCTGTATTTTTCCTTTCTCCCTTCAGTGCTTCTGCATTGCCCTTGGTTTCCTGACTCTTGGGAGAACAGTTTTCATTCCTTTTTCTTGCTACATGGACCTCGCGGGATTCTTTCTTTACTTACCTGTCTATTTGTCTTGTTCATTCCTGTGCTTTACTTGATGACTCCCGTGTTCTATTTCTTTCATGGGGATTCTGCTGCTTCAGTTCTACTTGCCGCAACATCGCCTAAAGGAACTCACAGCCGTTCATCTACGATTTCACCATTCTTCAGCAAATAGTCCGGAGACACAGTACCAGCTCACACCGAACTCACAGGGTTTTTCAGCCAGGGGGATTTTCCCTGATTTTGTGGTTTGCTCCAGGGGAGACCACGCTGTTGGGAATCTTCCAACCAACAGAGTGGCATCCCGAGGAGAGAGACCCTATTGACACCAAAAGAAGAAAGATACGAAGGGGAAGGACAGGTTGAAGACACGCCAGAGGAAGAAGAAGGATCCTGAAGACAGCTCCATGGAGGACCTAGGTGAGGAGGAAGGGAGGGCGGTCTCTTCAGAATCTGACAGGAGGACCAACCAGGGCTTGTTCCCTTGGGGCCAGTGCCAGCCCCAAGGGTGCCTGAAGGGCAGGTGGTGAGACCCTGACCGCCATTGCCTAAAGGAGCCCCCTTTCTACGTGATGCTACCTGGTGAGTTTCATGACAGAATGTAAGAGAAACGCCGGGAGCGTGCGTTTAGAGGAGAGCGGAGCAGGAGAAGGGCACAAACAAGAAAGCGGCATAGAATCAGAAAAAAAGTAAAGTGTGAAAGTTAAAAGTGAAAAGGCTGAAAGTGCAGCAAGGAGACAGAAAGCAAGAGAAAAGCAGATCGAGGCAAAAGGCAAATAAAAGCCTGATCGAAGAGGAATATTGAAAGAAAGTGGAAAAGAAACACTGAATGGCCCGTAAGAAGAGAGGGGCGAAGAGAATGGTAAAGAAGAGTACCTGTGGCATGGAAAGGAAGGTGCAAGTGTGCACGGAACCAAAGGAGGGTGCAATAGTGCACGGAAAGAACAGCAAAGAAGTAGAGAATGTGCAAGGGTGCATGGAAACATAACAGATCTGCAAAGTGCCTGGGGCATGTTTAAAAGGGTTAAAGTGTGCACTTAAAGGAAAGCAGAAGAAAGCAAAGTGCCAGGGGCACGTTAAAAAGTGTGCACAGTAAGGAAAGCAGAAGAAAAGAGATGCAAAGGGCATTGGAAGGAAATAAAGGGGTACGTGAGAGCAAAGAGAGGGGCAGGAGGGTCAGAGTGGTCGTGCCTAGGAAAAGAAAAAGCCAGGCGTTTTCGAAAGCTTCTGATTCTTCCCTATGGAAGAATGGTTTATGAATTCAAGACAGAACTGGAACAAATCATATGTTGTGTTTGGAAGATGGAAGAGGCCTAGAGATTGGGGAAGGAAGGAGACCCTGAGAGGCCTATTTCAGAAATCAAAGTACATCCCAATAAAGAACTGAGTTTTGTTTTTCAAAGTTGAAGGGGGCCTGAGCTTGGGGAAGGGAGCCCTAAGAGGCCTAACCAAGTCAGAGACTTGTTAAGTTCCGTTGAACTGGTAAAGAGGGTTGAAGCTTGGGGAAGAGAACCCCAGAAAGCTTGCATAGGAGCTGTGTTGTTATTTTTGATTGCTGTTTTTAAATTTGATGAAGCTGAGCTTGGGGAAGGGAACCCCAAAAAACTTAAAGACATTTGATAATAGTTGGAATAACTACAGGAGACCTGTGGAGAAGGTCTTACGAATAGCTCTGTGGAGTGAATTTAATTGCGTGACATTGACTCAACAGCACCTGGTGAAAGACCACCTGAAACCAAGCCTGGTTTCCATTTTTTGTTGAACCACTAATTTTCTTATTTTTGAAGACTTCCTATCACATTTTTCTACAGAGCGAGGGCAAGCAGAGGTTTAGACAAAGACAGCCTTTTACTTTGGACTCCTAGTCAACAACGGCCACTAGAAACAGCAGCTGAGGGAATTACCCCTTTAGAATTAGGCCAGTCAGGCATTACAC
The DNA here is from genome assembly GCF_040938575.1 of Ambystoma mexicanum. Classification (NCBI taxonomy): domain Eukaryota; kingdom Metazoa; phylum Chordata; class Amphibia; order Caudata; family Ambystomatidae; genus Ambystoma; species Ambystoma mexicanum. The sequence continues at coordinate 1,542,110,991 of NC_090932.1, forward strand.
CAACCCAGGAACCTTAGTAAATATAGGGTTTCCAATGAACCCATTTGAGTTTGTGCCTCTCTTGATACCATGCCTATCTCACATAATCTAATGGGGAGACTTGTATCCTCCACAGCTGCCGAGACCATTGTCCCGCTACTCGAAGACATGCTTGCAGCTAATGGCATCCCAGAGTCCATCAGGTCTGACAATGGCCCCCCTTTTCGAGGAAAAGGGTTTGGACAATCCCTAAAATTCTATGGCATCATTCACAGGCACTCTCAACTATTGGCCGAAAGCCAATGGGAATGTGGAGCGCTTCATGAGAATGCTCAACAAAGCGTTACAAATTGCCTTTGACAAGGGTCAACCTCTTGAACCTGCGCTGATGTCTTTGCTAATGGTCTATTGCACGACCTCACACTCCACCACTGGGATCGCAAAGGCTGATGTATTCCTGGGTCAAAAGGTCAAGTTGATCATACGGTACCCGATCATACATCCAGAGAATTCAGAAAGACAGACCCAAATGCACGATGCAGATAACTGACAACCAGAAAGAGAGCACTCCTGTGGATGTAGGAGAGACTGTGCTCATCTGCACCCATCACCCACAACTCAAATTGGGTCTGCCCTTTGAGACTACCCTGTGGAAGATAAGGGAAAGAAACGATCAAGGGTGACGGCAGAAAGCAGGGGCTCCTCCATAACACGCAACTGTAGCTGGTTATGTAAATTGAATGGCATGTACGCCTAGCCAGACGTGATGGTTTGAAAATGTCATTGGTCAGGATAATGTCTTGGGGCCTCCTTTTGCGACTAAGTGAAAAGGGGTCCAATGGTGTACAAGAGAGGGAACTCAAATTCTTGGTTCAGGAAGCCACCATCCCTGAATAAGACAGCAGGTATCCCTGCCGAGTGAACAGGAGAATGTCTGTCAGATTGAAATGCTATATTGTAGAGTAATTCTAAATAACCCTGGCACTAGGCCACTTCTCAGCCCTTTGTATCCATAGGTCCATAACAAACCACCATACCTCCACCATTTCTCCAAAGCTAATGCAAATGGAGGCCCATTCTTACCTGTGGCTTAAAAGGCTGCAGGTCTATTACATTAAACACATCAAACTCCTATGACTTAATTGCCACATTAAAATGCTTAACATCACTGCAAATCAAACCCATGATTACATTATTTTGCAATAATGAGTAGATCACATTGCAAAATGATAACCAAAATGATGCAGCAACCAGCCGGCTAGTTTAACTTTCATCCTTCCCCCTCTTAGTTCCATCACGACTTATTCAACTCATTTAGACCAAAACCAGCCAGAGGTCTATGCTTACAGCCCGCCCTTGCGGATGATCCTGTGCTGGAGGAGCGCTGTTCATGCCGGTGGGAAGCCGAGCTTTCCCCTTTTTATTAAAGCCCCCTCACCGACTGGTCTCAGAGGGGACTTTACCGCAGATGGGGTGAACACCCCCTCTGATTCTCAACAGCCTGTTTCTGATACCAAATTGCTGCTACTGGTCACCTGCATACTGCCCCTGTGACTACAGCAGTTGGTTCACTTCACAAAAGTCGGTTGGGAGGGAGGTTGACTTTGCTTGCGTTGGTTGATGCTTCGGCAGACCGCGGAATGAAAGAGAGGCTCAACTGGTGTTGAAGCACCTTATGGCCTCAGAGCTGCCTGCACATGATTGGCTGCCACCCCACCTTCAAAATGTTGCAGATTATAGTGAAGTTTCTTGGTTGTGCTTTCCCATTTCTCACCCCAGACTTTCGGGTGCCATCTCTTCTCTTTCACAGGCTTTCTCTTTGAGCTTCTGCCAAAAGGCATACGCCTACCAGTGCTACGGCACGGGTTAAGCTTGTGTCCTTGGTACGGTCTGTCTTCGCCTCCCCCAGCTTCCACCACCATACTATGTGCATCCACGTTGGAATCATTTGTTTGAGTTTGCTAAAAGTTAGCTGAAATGTTGATAGGTATGTTGCGACACAGGATCTCCCGGGTTCTGGTGCGCGTCCTACATCACCCAGCAATTTAAAATGATGTCCTCCCCACGCAGGTCCGTCCCGAGACAGCGTGACTGGTGGTTCTTGCACACCGTATGCACGGTGGACCGTCAATACAAATACTGAGAACCCACAATAATAGTCAGTTACTCACTGCAGATTTATTTGTTTCTACTGGGTCCATTTGTAGCACTATGTTAATGTTTAAGCACTGGACCACCAGAGAAGAAAACTATGACATTTTACTGGTTAAATAAAAATATCAATTGCCACCAATAGATACAGACAATGGTTCTATTCAGACCTACCTAACCTCCGGAGAAAACCATGAAACCTCTGGATTTTAGGGCTGCAATAAAATGTGACGCAGTGGCTGCTTTCCTTCTGCAGTGATCGGAGGTTGCCTGCGAGAGGCAGGCTATATAACACTGACTGCTCGGGCGGCATGTCCACAGGGCTCCGACTGAGGCAATTTAAAAACACCTCTGTCAATGGCCAGTGATAAGACTTGAGATGGGCATTAGCTTTTTTTTGCATCAGAAAGGCCAAGAAAATCTCCTCATGAATATCCACTTCTGGGCCTTATATGAAGGCAAAAACATGTAAATTGTCATTTCCTTTATGCGTTCCTATTGTGAAACACAAAGGAGGGTTTGCATTTATGTATAATTTAAGATTTTCCTCACACTACACACAAATAAGGATGCCTGGGTTGACATATAAGCAGGCAAACCTATCAGGTATCCTTTGTTATTTATTTCTTTATTTCTTTATTTTACATTTGTTAAGAGCAAAACCCTCAGGTATCAAGGCGCTGTTACAACCAGTTACACAGAATATGTCTAAGTTAAAATTGCTGGGCTTAAAGTCAGGAGGTTTAGGCAAATGATCAGGGGTTCAGTGCCTTTCTGAAGGACCAGTAGGATAGTTCTGCTATTAGATTTGGTGGGAGGGAGTTCTATTGGTTGGCTGCCACCGATGGGAAACTTGCACCCCCACTTCTTCCCCTTTTAGATTTGGGTTGGACCAGTCTATGGGTGTATGCCTGTCTGACAGGACTGGTTGACAGGGCTTCCAGGAATCTTTATGAAAGCTAGGGCGGGGCAGAATTAGATAGACATTTGTGAGTGATCAACAAAGTTTTAAAGATAACCCTTTCTTTGACCGGCAGCCAGTGGATGTTCCTTCTAGCCTCAGGTATGTCCTCTCTTTTAGGAATGGTGAGAGCCGCTCAGATAGCATTGTGTTGGATCACTTGGAGCTTGTGTATGTTGTGCGCCGACGTTCCAGTGAAGAGGGCATTGCAATAAGCTAGCGTGGCTCCAATGATGGCTCTTGCAATGCTGAGGCAGCTGCTTGGGTCTAGCAATGGTCTGGATGCATTAATTAGCTTCATTGTGTAGACTGCTGATGTTGCAATGGCGTTGACCTGTGGTGTCATGGAGAGCTTAGAGTCATGGTACATGCTTACGTTTTTCACTGATGCAGAGACAGGTATCTGAAGCCCGTCAATGCTGAAGTTGGCATATTGGTGATCCAGATATTTGATTACTGATGGAGGCCCAACTAGCTGCATCTCTGCCTTTTAGTCTTTAAGAAAGAGTTCATTAGCTGTCATCCAGGCTTGAATAGTCAGCTAGATTATGTTGAAGGCATGAGAGCCATCAGTGTGGTTGCTGGTGAGTGGTAGAAGAATTTGGGTATCATCGGCATAGTTTGTATAGGAGATACTGATGGAGTCCAGGAGATCACAGAGGGGTTTGGTGAAAATGTTGTATAAGGTGGGGGACATGCAGGATCCTTGGGCCACTCCACATGAGATGGGGGATGGTGGGGCACAGGCAACTTCAGAGAAAACTATAATTGATCTGCCTGCCACAAAGGAGGTGACCCAGGATGTGGATTCATGTGAGAAGTTGGCGGCTCATTTGAGGTGATGGCAGAGAGTTTTGGGATTCACCAAGTCAAAGGCTGCAGAAAGGTCTAAAAGGAGAAAGAGGACAGGCTTGCCTTCATCTCTGATTGCGTGAAGTTTATTTTTGAGGTCTAACAAGGCTGATTCTGTTTCGCCACCTGATCGGAAACCTGATTGGCATAGTCCTAGGATATGGCTGGTAGTCGGCCCTGTCTAGGATTTTTAGCAAGACATGGATCATGGTGATGGGGCAGTAGTTACTTGGGACTGCTGGGTCTAGTGTAGGTTTTGTTATCAGTGGGAGAATCCAGGCTTCCTTCAGAGAGGCAGGGACTATGCCTGAGGCAAAGGAGGCATTAATGAAGCTGGTGATAAAGGGAATAAGTGCCTATATGCAGATATGCAGTCCTTGATGATAGGGGCTGGGCAGGTGTCTCTTTTACATCTGGGGGGCTTGAGGATTTTGGGGATGGCGGCCACTTCTGTTTCTGAGACCTGGTGGAAGTGGCATATGGCTGGTTGGTGGGGTTTGGGGTGTTGGGGGTGGATGATAAGGGGGTTTTGATCAGGAATTGTTTGGTGAGGATTTTCCCCTGTAGGATGGTGACTTTGTTGAGTAGGGCCTTTTAGATGTTCACACACCAGGTTTCCTCTTTGGTGAAGCCCGGGAGTGACAGGGCAGGAGCTTCCTGAGGATGGTATGATGTAGCTTTGGCTTGAATGATGGCTAGATGGTATGTCTTGGCAGTCGACTTGAACAGGGCGTTGTGGGCTTCAGAATGGGATCTTTTCCAGGCTGTTTCTGCCAGGTGTTTCTTGGCTCTCAGTTCTTGTAAGTCGCTGGAGAACCATGTGCTGATGTGGGTCAGTGCTTTAGCTTTGCAGAGTGCTAATTGGGGTTACTGTGTCCACAGCTGCTGCCAGTATTTTTAGGTATATGTCGCAAAGAGCAACTAGATAGTTGGCTGGGTGTAGGTGGTCATGTTGGAGATCAGACAGTAATAGTGGGATGCTGTATTTAGTGTTTTTAGGTGTACTGCAAGCTCATGTTGTCATGAATCACAGAATGCGCCCCTTCTGGACTTCCTGGTCCTTATCGTAGCGGGGCTTGCATTCATTGATACTTCCAACATGGCCATCTCGCGTGACACGCCTCGCGCCAACCTTCACGGCAGACGTAGTACGTCCTACAAATAGGCCACACCCCCGCGGCCCCGCGCGTCTCAACGCTATCACAAGTAGTGACTAGACGTGTGCTTCGTAGCATGGCGAACTATTGCTCTATCCTAAGTTCCTGGATCCTTATTCCCATTCCTTCCACCTTCTCCTTTCCCACCTGTTCCTGGATTCCACGTACCCCTTTGTGCACGCTTCCTCTTTTCCTGGACGTCCTGAACCTCCGAGTATCCTGGAACGCTGAACACACGCTGGAGTCAGAAGAGACTTGTGTGGGCTTGTACAAAACCCGATCCGTGCGCAAGAAGAATTTCCCCGCGGAATCCTGCAAGAAGCGGACTCAGGTGAGACGGGGGAAATTTCATGACAGTTTGAGACGCCTTACGACCAACAGTGAAACCAATATGGAAAAGGCCGTTCAGGATCTCATGCGCGGCATGCAAGAACTAACGACCGAGGTGCAGAATTTAAAAGCGGAGAATGGTGCATTAAAGCAACTTGTTCTGTCTCGCGATTCTCCTACAAAAGAGAGTGTTCTACTGGGTGGCATTGTAGACAAGTACGATGGGTCTGCAAAAACCCTTCGTGGATTCCTGGACTCCTGCTTGGTTCATTTTACCTTTAAGCCCTATTATTTTTCAACTCCCAGGACAAAGGTGGGCTTTATAATCTTGCACCTAGCCGGGAATGCGTTGACTTGGGCTACTCCCTTAGTCAATTCTGGAGATGCCCTCCTGGATGATTATGACGGGTTCATACAGGCCCTCAAGACCATGTTTGACCGCTCAGAACAGGTTTATAGTGCCCAGGAACGCCTACTTGACTTTCGGCAAGGATCCCAGGACATGCTAACGTATGTCACAAGATTCAAACAATTGGCCAAGGAAGCGGATTGGTCCTCAGAAGCAAGTTTCACTCTCTTCCGCAGGGGTCTAAATGAGGAAATAAAAGACGAATTAGCCAGAGTGGCTCGTCCAAGCTCATTCCAGGCTCTTACGGATCTAGCCATGCAGATAGACTTTCGTATCCAGGAAAGAAAGGCAGAGAGAAAAAAGACCAAGGTGACCTTCCAGAAGTGTTCTCTTGAGACTTCATTGAAAACTGATCCTACTCCAGCCCCTAACTGTGATCTGGAATCCATGCAAATAGGGGCCTTCCGTGGACCCATATCCCCACAAGAAAGGATGATGAGGATCCACACGGGCTTGTGCATGTATTGTGCCTCAGATAAACACCTGGTTAGAGAATGTCCTCTAACCCCTCCACAGCGTTCGGGAAACGCCAGCTCCAGATCCTAGATGGAGCGAGGTGTCGGGAGAGAGATGTTTGCTCCACATCTATTCCATCCTTGAACTCTCCTGGACAGAACAACATAGTGGTTCTACAAGCCTTCTTATCATTATCGAAGAAGGAGACCTACCCCATGCTGGCCTTGATGGATTGTGGGGCTATGGGAATATTCATTGATCAAGATTGGGTCTTTAAGCACCGTATTCCATATGAAGTACGGGGTATAATGCAACCTGTGGAGGCAATTGATGGAAGACCCCTCACTTCAAGACCCATATCCTTGCAGACCAAGGAAATACAACTTTCAATAAACCATCACCAGGAATTGATCAAATTTGTTATCATCAAATCAGCTCACTACCCCATGGTACTAGGCATGCCCTGGTTGCAGAAGCACAATCCATGCATAAATTGGACAGCAGGATCTTTGTTTCTTGGTTCAGAGTTTTGCCTGTCACATTGTCTATCCCCGGATCCCTCCTTGATACCATCTGAAAACACTCCAACAGATCAACAAGGCCCACTTATGGTTTCGAACGTCGTACATGTTCCTAAAGCCTACCAGGGCTACGCTAATGTATTTTCAACTGCTATAGTCCAGGCCCTACCCCCTCACAGGCCTGAAGACTGCGCAATTGATACAGAACCTTCGGCAGTGATTCCCTTTGGGAGGATGTTCATTCTCTCCGAACCAGAAAAGAAGGCCCTTAGAGAATACTTGGACACCAATCTGGAAAATGGCACCATAAAACCATCTAAATCTCCAGCTGGAGCCTCATTGTTTTTCGTTCAAAAGAAAGACACCAAAGAATTTAGACCTTGTCTTGATTATCGGGGATTGAATCAATGCACCCTCAAGGATCGCTACCACTTGCCCTTAATCTCGGATATCTTGGAAGCAGTGAGAGGAGCTGTAATCTTCACTAAATTGGACCTCAAGGGTGCTTACAATCTGATCCGTATCAGGGAAGGAGACGAGTGGGAGACGGCCTTTAGAACACCCTTTGGTCACTTTGACTACTTGGTTATGCCCTTCGGGCTCGCAAATGCCCCCGCAGTTTTCCAACGCTTCATGGATAGCGTGTTTTCTGACATGCTGTTTCTCTTCGTCATCGTTTACCTGGACGATATCTTGATATACTCCAAGGACTCTCAAAAACATGAAAAGCATGTGAAGGCAGTTCTACAATGACTACTTGAACATAAACTCCTGGCTAAACCCGAGAAATGCCTTTTTCATGTCACTTCTGTTCATTATCTAGGATTCGTCCTTAGTCCAGAAGGAATAGGAATGGACCATTCAAAGGTAAAAGCCATACTATCTTGGCCCGCCCCCACTTCTGTGAAACAAATTCAATCCTTTCTGGGGCTTGCCAATTTCTATCGGAAATTCATAACATCTTTTTCTGAGGTAGTTCAACCGATTATCACCTTATTGAAGAAAGATACGCCCTTCCTCTGGACTTCAGCCCAAGACCAAGCATTTCAACGATTGAAGACGGAATTTACACAAGCTCCTATCCTTGCTCAACCCGATATTAATTGACCATTCCTAGTGGAGACGGACGCCTCTAACTATGCCATAGGAGCAGTTTTAAAGCAGGAACTCGAAGATAAATTAGAACACCCTATTGCTTATCTCTCACGAACCCTGACTTCTAGTGAGACCCATTACTCCATCTTAGAAAAGGAACATTTGGCGATCCGCCAAGCCTTCACTGAATGGCGGCTTCTACTTCTGGGTGCTAAACATCCTGTCCAGGTCCGTACGGACCATCGAAATCTTCAAGTGCTGCAATCTATGGAATGTAGAAATAGCCGACAAGCCCGTTGGGCCTTTTTCTTCGCCCAGTACCAGTTCCACATCCATCATGTTCCCTGATCACAGAACATAATTGCAGATGCTCTATCTCAGCGTCCTGACTATGAAACTCCTGAAGATCAGGCTTACCCAAGACTGTTTCCCCACACAATTTTTGTAGCCCAAGCAGTCAGTCTCTTGGAAGAGATTAGAGCGCAAACCCAGTCTTCTGAAATCTGGAAAGAATTCACAGGAAAGAACCGATGGAAACTTAATTCTAGAGATGGATATTTGTTCAAGTCCAAGGCCCTGGTCATTCCCACACAGAGATTTCAACTAAGGATTATTAACCTCTGCCATGACACTCTACATTCCGGACATTATGGTGTCACCAATACCCTTCTTCTCATACAGAGACAATTCTGGTGGCCCAGGATGAAAACTGACATCCAACGCTACATTCAAGCCTGTGCAGTCTGCAATCAAAACAAACATGACAATAAGAAACCGGCAGGTCTCCTACTGCAACCTACACTACCCTCTAGACCCTGGGAGTGCATAGCTACGGACTTTATTATGGAAATACCGCCGTCTAGGGGCTATACGACGATCATGGTTACCATAGATTTGCTTACTCGCCTGGCCCATTTCACACCATTGCACAAATTGTCATCCTCCTCAGAACTCGCTGGCATTTTCCTGGAGCATATATTTTGTCTTCATGGACTCCCTTCCAAGATCATATCTGATAGAGGTCCTCAATACATCTCTCAATTTTGGAAACATCTCTGTCGAATTCTAGGAATACAACGTGCTCTCTCATAAGGTTATCACCCACAGACTAACGGAGCTACGGAGCGTGTAAACCAGACCCTGGAACAGTACCTTTGTTGTTTCGCTACCAAGGTGTAAGATGACTGGTCGCTCCTTATACCTGTGGCTGAATTCGCTTACAACTCTGATCATTCGGCACTCAAGACCAGCCCTTTTTATTACAGCCAAGGTTTCCGCCCTTCAGTCCTACCTTCCATTCTACCACAACCCACAGTTATCTACAGGCTACAGTTATCCTGTTTTTGCTAAGCATATTTCTATAAGGAGTTATACTTGCCATTGTGAGGATTTCAACTATCGGCATGGCGCGGGTGCAATCGCCTGGGCTTTTAAAAAATATTTTTTAAAGAAATTGAATGATGAGAGATCAACCTCGGAAAATGTGTGGGGCTAAACCGCACACATTTTCCTATGCTCACAGCACAACAAACACAGTCATGTGTACTCTGGGTGGACACAGCCTACAGGTGCAATCCCCCTGTCATGTTCAGCTGGAATGTGACAGCCACTGGTGCATCAAAGCATCTCAGGAAGGGGGAGGGTAACACCTTCGTCCTGCCATGGCCAGCCTAATTAAATATTGAAGGCTCCATTAATCCGTCTTATTCAAATGCCAGTCTATGTGGTGGCAGTGCCTACTGATGAGAGTTAATTGAAGTAGGCCTACAAAGAGGTCTGGTCACAGAACTAATAAAGGGCACAGGAAACCAACACCTCTTTGATATACAATGTGTCAACTTGAAACTAGCTCACATCCCTCTGTATAAAGGGCAGTGAATGTCATGTCTGGGACAACTGTTTACAGTAGGCAACCCCTGCAGGTGAACCCCCTTTCAGAGGGAAGAAGTATGTAATTTGATGGAGACAGAAAGTCTGTTCTCGCCACAAACTTCAAGGTAGACCTGCGTTTTGATCAGGAGCCACAGAGAGCTCAATTAACCAGAGAGACACTTTGATCCACAACAGACAGGAAGATGGGTGGGACCTAGTAGTACATATTGTCACCCCTTACTATTCCTGTTGCAAAGCACTCTGGTTATGATCTCACGCATAACAGAAGATTGTTGGTGGGGGCCCAGGATAGGTTCATTAAGGTAGGCTTAGCCTGCACCAATCACAGGGGCCCATTTGGCTTTGGGACCATCCGACGACTTTGAAAGGAGTAAGAAAAAGGACTCACTTGGATCTTCTGTCATAAGAAATAAACTCTGATGGTCTATTTGGAAGAAATGGAGGCAGATCAGTTCTGCATATCGGAATACCCCCAAGATGGCACCTTGCATCCTCTGCAACGCCCAGCCATGCCTTGTACATGCATGGAATGGCCTCCACATGCTGAATCAGCGAAGGTTTATCTTGAGCCCCGAACGGAGATGCTTCGCGTTGCTACTCTCTATAGCAAGTGCTCTGTAAGTTCGCAACTTTGTGTTCTGGTGTCCAAGCGGTCTTTGTGTTGTTCATGCTCTATCTAACTTCTCGTTTTCCCTCGCATAGGACTCAATTGTCTCTCTGCAGCTCTCCTGTTCTCTACTGCCTGCACCCACTGGGCTCACTCTCCCTGGTAGGAGCTCTGCGTTTACGTTACCCCGGCTACCTAACACTGCTTTCTGACCTTTTGTTCACTTCTCTCTGTTTGTATTCCTGCAGGAGCTACGTACTGGGATTCTCCCAACTCCCTGGAGGAACCTCCCGATCCCTCGCTAGTATGTTCCTATATCCTCTCTTACCTTCCATCCTCATACCCTGAGTCTATCTTCTCTTACCTTCCGTCTCTTTTAGGATCTTTACGGGCACACCCGCGTATCAGTCTGCTCGATCCATACAGGAACAGGCTGTCTCCCAAACAGCCATCCGTTCTCTCCCCGATAGAGACATCAAGGGTAATTTAAACTCTGAGACTCTTACATATTGTGGTTTCCAGCTTCATACTTCTGTCACTGACTTCCTACTTTGTTGTAGCTCTACTTCCCACGAATCAGCAGCAAACACTGAAGACGGTCCTTCAACTAGTACTGCCCTCCTGCTAGCAGCAATCCAGTCAACAGAAGAAATCCGAACACGCTCAGAGAAGAGTCACAGGGTTTTTTTCCCCAGAGAGTTTCCCTGGAAACTCTGTCCTCTTACCTATTTATTGTCTAGAGAGGGCAGGGCAACCAGGAGACTTCTCTTTTCTTCAAACTGCTGCATCCAATCCAGGTCAGTGCTATTACTTACATCTGATTCCTGAAATTGTAGTGTGGATTGTCACACCCTGGCTGAAGGTACAGTCTGCCTTACAGCTTCCACCAGTGAAGGAAGGCCAGGAGTTCCAAGAGGGAAGCAAGATCCCTCCCCTAAACATCTCCCACGGAACACAGGAAGATACCAAACTCAGAGGACCCTTCCAGTGAGGAGAGGCACTAGTGTGGCACCCTGCAGGTCCCAGACCTCAGCACAGTCTCTAAATACCCCCATTGTTCCGGCTGTTAATGAGGTAGCAGCTAGAAAGCTCCTGCTCAAGGGGAGGAGACTAGCGCTAGAAGACCAGAAACAGGGGGACAAGGTCACCATAGAGCTGGGCAAGCTGGCGCCTGAAGAGAAGAAGGAGCCCAACAGATCCACCTCTAGAGAAAGAAGCAGTAGTGGTTCAAACCAGAGTGCCTGGGATAAGCTCCAGAGGCACATCGCTAAAGTCTTAGTGTGGGCTTATGAAGCGGGGAAGGATATTTGTGACTGGTTTGAAGCGCTTGTGCTGGCTTTCCAGCTACAGGAGGTGGACGATGTATTCTGGTGTGCAGCCCTGATGAGTCGCTTATCGACACCAGGGACTGATGCAATTCTTCAGTTAACTCCTGAGGAAAGGCCAGTTTTTGAAAGCATGAAGGCAGCTCTCCTCAGGAAGTTCTGTAAAACCCCAGAACAGTACCTCAAGAGCTTCAGAGAGCTCGGAAAGAAAAGTGGGCAGACATTTGAAGCCTTCACACGCTTGTCGTGGAAATATCTGAGTGGGTGGGTGGCGAGTAACAAAGTTGACACATTTAAAGGGATGCACAATTTGAATGCGTGTGATCGTGTATTAAACAATTGTGAGGTTGACCTACACCAGCATCTTGTGGACAAGACTATCATAGACCCTAGGGAGGTTGCAAAGGCTGCCGACTGGGTTGTGACTACTCGAGTCCAGAAAAAGGCTCAGGTGAGCACACACAAACCGGAAGAGTAATCGGCAGACAAAAAACTAAACAAGGCTGGGAAGGACAGCGGTCTCACCCGATCCTATTCGAAGTCAGGTCCCGAAAAGAATGAAGAAAAATCCCAAAACTCTAGTTCTGCCGTGCACACCGAAAAAAGAAGAGTGCAGGCACCCCTAACACTGCTACACCTGCATTCTCACCACCCAAAGGTTGTTTTGAGTGCAAGGAGCTTGACCATAGGAAAGGGGATCCTGCTGGCAAGGGCTTACCCAAGCAAGCCATAGTGAATGTTGGACTCATGGAAGAGGCCATCATTTGTGTGGGCCTCTTAGAGGAGGAATTCCCACTAGGCCAGGGAGTGGCCGAATGTGGACTGGTTACACTGAGTGGGAACGGTACCGGGTTTCCAGAAGAGATCCCAGTTCCCAATAATACTCAACTCTATCTAGAACATATGTATATCAATGGACACAAACCTCCTGCGGTCCGAGACACTGCGGCTAGCGTCACGGCTGTCACCCGGCAGTAGGCACAGCCAGGCCAGTATAATGATAGGCCTGATTGTAGCATAAGTGGGTTTGATGGAAAGAGTAACTGCCCCTTGGCAATAGTAGAGTTCAGCTGGCGAGTAGAAGTGACCCAGCGCTGTGTAGCGGTGAAGTACTCCATCCCTGTTCCATGTCTGTTGAGTAATGATCTTCCTGACCCTGAGATAGTCACATTGGCTACCCGATCGAGGGTCAAAGAGATCGCCAGATTGAACACTCTCAAAGACTTTGACCTGGAGTGCTTTCAGAGGGCTAGTTGGAAGGACCGGTGTGGCCGGTAGCCCCTAGTCCAGTTCCACAGACTGCTGAGTCACCTATTCCTGCAGGAGAGGGGCCAGTTGCCACTGACAACCCTACTTTGGTAGCAGGGGACTCAGTGACTTCAGAGTTGCCTGGCCCAGCACAGGAACCGGGGGGGGGGACCAGGTGGGCCCAGATCTGAAGGGCCTGGCCAAGCTGGATGAGTTTGCATCAGCTGGGACCCAGATCAGACTGACTTCTTCACAGCCCAGAAAGAGTGTCCCACTCTGGCAGGTCTGCGGAAGAAGGAGGAGGAGCAGGCTACGGGTGTGGCCCCTGGCCTGTTCATCCTGTACAGTGAGCCAAAAGACTCAGAGGGTGAGAGCACCTGGAGGTTGGTGATTCCCCAATGCCACAGAAAGTTACTTTTGAATTTGGCTCCTAAATTCCTTTAGCGGGTCACTTTGGAGTGACTAAGACATCAGACTGGTTGTCTACGCACCTTTACTGGCCCCAGTTAGGAATTTGTCCTGTCCTGCCTGACTTATCAAGCTTCTGGCAAGTCAGGGTGTGCAACAAAGGCCTGCATAATTCCACTACCCATGGTTGGGTGGCCTTTTGAGAGAATAGGCATGGATATTGTGGGTCCTTTGGAGCATCAATGCCCCGTGGTTGAGAAGCTTCTGATTGGGATATTTTCCCATGCTGTGCTGGATTCCACAAGAAAGTAATTTCTGACAGGGGATCAAACTTCATATCAGGGTATGTGAAGGCTATGTGGGAAGAGTGTGGAGTCACCTAGCGTTTCTCTAGATCCTTCCATCCACAATCCAATGGGCTTGTTGAGCGGTTCAACAAGACCCTGAAAGGCATGATCGGTGGCTTGGAAGAGCACCTGAGGAGAAAATGGTATATTCTCCTGCCATGCCTTGTGTTCGCCTACAGGGAGGTGCCACATAACGGAGTATGGTTTTGCCCTTTTCAGCTTCTGTTTGGACACCCTGTACGGGGTCCCCTCATTCTAGTGAAAGAGGGATGGGAGAGCAAACCCTCATCCTCTACACAAGATGTGGTGGACTATGCACTTGGCCTTCAGTCTAGAATGGCGAAGTACATGGAACAGTCAACGAGAAACCTAATTGCCAGTCAGGAGCTGATGAAGCACTGAAGGCCGCAGTGACATTCCATTCTCCAGGCAAGTAGGTGTGGATTATGGAGCCTGTCAAACCCAATGCCCTTCAGGACAAGTGGACAGGGCCTTACTGTGTGCTGGAAAAGGTCAGTGAGTTGAATTATCTTATTGACGTGAAAGAACCTAAACAAATGTGCAGGGAATTTCACGTCAACCGGATAAAACCTCATTAGAGCTAGGATGACTTGGTCATGGCATTAGTGACTGACGGAGAGACTGAAGAGGAGGCCGATCCCCTCCCAGACCTGCTGTACACTGAAGCCACAGATGGGTCAGTTGAAGGTGTCAACCTTGCAACAGACCTGTCAGAGCAGCAATTGACAGACTGTCATTGTTTACTGGGACAGTTTGCCGGTCTGTTTTCTCTGACTCCAGGTCACGCAGATTGGTGCACCCATGATGTGGACACTGGAGACAGTAAGCAGGTGAAGAGTAGGATTCACTGGATGTTCGATAAGGTCAGGGACACCATCAAGGAGGAAGTTTCCAAGATGCTGTCCCTTGGAGTGATAGAGCCCGCCCACAGCCCCTGGGCTAGCCCAGTGGTACAGGTTCCTAAAAAGAGCAGTGGTGGGAAGAATGAAGTTTGCTTTTGTGTGGACTAAGGGGGGCGCAATTCTGTCACAAAGACAGATGCTCACCCCATTCCTCGGGCAGATGAGCTCATTGACAAGCTTGGCGTTGCAAATTTGACCTCATAGTGGGGGTATTGGCAGGTCGGCATTCTCAACCCCGGAAGGACATTATCAGTTCTCTGTGATGCCCTTCGGGTGCAAGAAGGCCTCTGCCACTTTTCAGCAGATGGTTAACCAGGTTTGGTCTGGTCTGGAAAACTTCAGTGTTGCCTATTAAGGCAACATTGCTGTATTCAGCCACACCTGGGAGGATCACTTATTCCACCTGAAACAAGTGCTTCAGGCGCTGTAGAATGCAGGTCTGACTATCAAGGCCATGAAGTGCCAGATAGCGCAGGGCACAGTGGCTTACCTAGGCCACCTGGTCGGTGGAGGTAAGAAACAACCTCTTGAAGCAAAGGTACTGGATGTGAAGGATTGGGACATCCCCACCACACTGACGCAGGTGAGAGCCTTTTTAGGTCTCACCGGGTACTACCAGTCGTTCATCAGAGAGTATAGGATCATTGCCATGCCCCTGAATTATGTAACTTCCAAGAAGATGTCGAAGAAGGTAACTTGGACACCTGCCTATCAAACCTCCTTTCAGGATTTAAAGGATGGATTGTGCCGTGCCCCAGTTCTGAAAGTGCCAGACTATGGTCAGGGTTCATTATCCAGACAGACGCCTGTGATTCTGGGATTGGAGCAGTGTTAGCGCAGCTGAACTCTGAAGGGGTAGAGCAACCTGTTGCCTACATTAGCAGGCGGTTGACAAAAAGGGAAAGGAACAGGGCTGTCATAGAAAAAGAGGCGTACGTGGTCGTGTGGGCCATAAATAAGCTGAAACCCTACATCTTTGGGTCTCACTTTTACGATATAGACAAACCACCGGCCACTACAATGGTTAATGGCCATGCAAGGGGAGAACCCTAAGCTTCTGCATTGAGCCTTATCCCTACAGGGCTTAGATATGGACATCCAGCACAAGCCAGGCTCCCAGCATAGAAATGCAAATGGCCTCCGCCGGTACATTTGCCTTGATGACGAACCAGACCCTCAGTAGAGTGAGGCTGGCAGGCATGGGAGGACCTAGACCATCTGCATGGCAGGTGTGCACTTTCCTGGGCTTTTTTGATTTTTTTAAAGAAACTGTATGATGGGAGATCAACATTGGAAACTGTGTGGGTTTAAACCTCACACATTTTCCTATGCTCACCACAGAACAGACACATAGTCACATGTACTCTGGGTGGACACAGCCTACAGTCACAGTCTCCCTGTCATGTTCAGCTAGAGGGCAGCCGCGGGTACATCAAAGTATCTCAGGAAGGGGGAAGGCAACACCTTCTTCCTGCCATGGCCAGCCTAACTAAATATCAAAGGCTCCATGGATCCACCCTGTTCAATTGTCAGTCTGTGCGGTGGCAGCAGATACTGATGGGAATTAATTGAAGCAGGCCTGCGAAGATGCCTGATCACAGAACTAACAAAGGGGACCGGAAACCAACACCTCTTTGAAGTACAATGCGTCAACTTGAAGCTAGCTACCACCCCTCTGTATGAAGGGCAGTGAACATAATGTCTGGGACAACTGTTTACAGTATGCAGCCCCTGCAGGGGTAACCCCTTTCAGAGGGAAGAAGTATGTGATTTGATGGATACAGAAAGTCTGTTCTCGCCACAAACTTCAGGGGAGACCTGCGCTTTGATCAGGAACCACAGAGATCTCAATTAACCAGAGAGACACTATGATCCACAGTATACAGAAAGATGGGTGGGACTTAGTAGTGCATGTTGTCACCCCTTACCTTTCCTATTGCAAATCACTCTGGTTATGACCTCATGCATAACAGAAGATTGTTTGTGGGGACCCAGGATTTGTTCATTAAGGTAGGCTTAGCCTGCACCAACCACTGGGGCCCATTTGGATTTGAAAGAGGGCTGAGCCCCTCTTTAGGCGGATAACCCGACGACTTCGAAAAGGAGTAAGAAGGAGGACTCATTTGGACCCTGGCTGAAGCTAGAGTTTGCCTTACAGCTTCCGCCAGTGAAGGAAGGCCAGGATTTTCAAGAGGGAAGCAAGATTCCTCCACTAAACGTCTCCCAGGGAACAGAGGGAGATACCAAACTCAGAGGACGCGCCCAGCAGCTCCAGAACCAGTGCCCAGCCAGCACACACCCTGCCCTGCTAGGTTCTACCAGCAAGCTTCCTAGGTGGAAGTGCTGGAGAGTCTCTGACCAAAGGACAAGGCCGTTGCATGCAAAAACTCTCCTCAGCTTTGGGCCGTCTGCCTTAAAGGATGACACGTGCCCAGCGAAGAAGCTAGGAGGTGTGCCACAACAAGCATCAACCAGCATTAATCTTTTAAGGACATTTTCGAGGCAGTCGAGCCCTCGAACTGTCACCGGCTGCACCACTGACTGTTGTTATGCTGCAGTCACTAAAGCCACCCGAGACGCCTCGAACAGCATTCCAGATCCGCCAACCAGCATAGAGACGATTCTTTACCCCGAGCCTTCAGCCGTCTGTCCGTCCAGCCTGCCTTGCCGAACTGCCTGCCGCCTGATATCTGCACTGTCTCCAGTCTTGAACTCTGTCGCAGGAGCAGGAAAGCGTCCTGGAACCGACTCCACGCTATCGAGCATCAAGATCATCTCAAGCACCAGGTACGTTGTGGTTCTGTCCACCTGGTCCTTCTCTGAAGGCCCCTACTGACATTTACAACCCCTTGCTTGCTTGGTGCTGAAACCAAATAACCTTGAACAGTTAAGATTGATTGTTTTACCGACTACACTCCTGTCAGTATCCAGAGTGCATCCTTTTCCTTCGTGAAACTGTCCTTTGTGTTCCTTTACAGGGTGGGTTGTATTTTGTAGAGTGCTAGAACTGTCTGTTGTAATAATAATAACGTAGATATTTTAATACAACCTTGACTGGACAGTCCATTTTATTATTGGGTAAGAATAGTATTTTCGCTGTGTTGCAACTAACCAACGATCAACGACCATGCAGAGATAAGCCTTCCGTCCGTCCACAATACCAAAATTGGACAGGGAAGTTTATAATTGACTTGTGTTTCCAATCTGTGCGGATGCCTTCTGGTGTACTAGAGGTGTGAGATTGAATGATGGTTTAGAAACCGATATTCATCCCTGGGCCGCTGGTGCCCCGGATTTGATTCGTCACAGCCATGCTGTTTTATTATGATTTATGTTCTGCTGATCATTTTTATAAAACAGAAACTTCTTAAAAGCCAAACATTAACACATATATGTTATATAGTAACTAGGTGATTACATCACCATGTAGAACCTGTGCCAGCTCAGGTTCCAGATGACGTTGTCTGTGTGGCTCGTGATGCGAGTTACAGCGAGATAACGACATCGGAGCTGTGTGGCTGCAGGGGAACTCTCCACAATCAAATAAACCTGTGAAATACATAAACCGGAATGTGTCGTGAATCGTGATGAGGAATATGGGGAAATTGAACATAACAAGTGGCGACGAGGATGGCGCCGTCGTTCCGTGTGGTGGAGAGTTCCATTAATAGGAAGAGACTGGAACGACGGATAGCAGCATCGATCGAGGAAAGAAAGTGAGGTACGGTAGTTATATGTACATTGCCGTACAGCTTACTGCGCTTAATGAGGCTCCATGTGGATGAAGAGCGGACATCGATGTGCTACATAATTTGTAGTAGGCGCGCGGTACCGCAGGAGATGGCTGTACAATTTGAAGTGGGCGCGCGGTACCGCGAGAGACAGTAGAGCGGCCACGGAGGGCAACGTGATGACGTGTGTCACGTTTTCCGAGTAAAGCACCCGGAATAACGTGCTTTGCGTGCCACCATCTTGTTTGTTTTGGAAAAAAGAAAAAAAAAAAACGACGCTTGTCTACAGAACATGCGCTTCGCAGCGAAGCAATGGACATGGTGAAAGGAGCGCTGTTGGAGTATTAGTAACGGTGAAATTGGCAACACCGTTGCACTAGAAGTAAAAAAAAAAGTAAAAAAAAAAAAAAAAAAACAGTGCACTCTACACAAGAAGTTTATAAGGATTGCTGAAACATACAAATGGACACAGAGTGAAACCTGCAGAAATAAAAAGTACAACACAAGTCAGCAGTGTGAATAAAATTAACAGATACAGTAGAGATTAAAAGGAGAGCACAGAGCAGATAACTTAATACAAGTAATCAAGGATAATAAGTGATATAGAAAAAGGAATAAAGCATAAGTGACAATGCAGAGTATACCGGCTCCAGAAAAGTTTTTGGCTCATCCAGGAAGTCCGGTGTTGTCGTGGGAACAATGGTTGGACAATTTTCAAGTATATATGAGAGCTATAGGTGGTGCAAAATTCAGCGATGACTTGAAAGAAGCTACATTGTTGAGCTGCATAGGTACTGAAGCATTGAGGATTTTTAGGACATTACCTGGGGATGCTGACTCTGGTGGTAGTTCAAGTGATGCCACGACCAGTTCCAGGAAGTATGAGGTGGCATTAACTAAGTTAGGTAAACACTTTGGAAATAAGACTAATGTGGTTCTAGAAAGATACCGATTCTTTACCAGGAAACAACTCAAAAATGAGTCGATTGATGTGTATGTGGCAGCATTGAGAGGTCTCATTGCAACGTGTGATTTTTCTGGTATAGCTAATGAGTATCTAAGAGATCAGATAGTTCTGCATGTGGCTGATCCAAAGATACAACAGAGACTTTGGCAGGCGAAAAATCCAACGTTGGAGCAAACATTGGAGATAGCAAGATCCATTGAACTGGGAGATAAGTGCATGCGTGAAGTGCAAAATAAACAGGAGGTGTTTGATAAGTGTACAATTCAAGCTGTGCAGTCTGAGAGCCCAGATAAAAGTGAAGAGTCATTGATTGCTATGGTAAAGAAAATGGTGAGATTTGATAAGGGTACGGGCCAATGGCAAAACAGAGATAACTTTTCAAGATATCAAAACAATTGTGACAAGTGTGGATGGTTCAGACATGCAAATTCAGAAAAAGACTGTCCAGCTGTGGGTGCAGAATGTTTTAAGTGTGGTCAAGTGGGACACTATGGAAAGATGTGCAGAAGCATCAGAGGAAGGGGAAGGTATTTCATGCGTGGGAGTAACTATAGAAGCCATAGATTTAACAGTAGGAAAGCCACATCTGGAGTGAGAACTGTGGAGGAGAATCAACAACCAGACGGAGTAGTTGCAATTTCTGAGGAATTTGGAGAAACAATGCAAATTTTGGCTCTCTCGTCCAGTGGTAAAGCTGTGGGTCCGTGGGTACCAATGGAAGTGGATGGAGTAACCATACAAATTATGGTCGATACAGGATCTCCGTATACCATAGTTGACAAGGACACATTTGAGGGAATTTTGAATAAGAAGATGGAGGATCTACATATGACAAGAGTCAAAGCAACAGGGTATGGCAAATCCCCTATTGATATCGTTGGCTATGTTTGGGTACAATTATCCTTTGAAGGGAGACAAACTTACTGCAAGTTGTATGTGGCACTAAAAGGTTTTGCAATAGTTGGTTGGTGGGAGCAGGCAGCGCTAAGGATTAGAATTCATCCGGGAGAAATTAAGCCCATTTTGAGCATATTTGATAAATGTTGTGATTCCCCCGATGGTTTGGTTCAGAGATTTCCAGAGGTATTCAATGAGAAGATTGGGATCCTCAGAGGCTTTAAACATCGCATAGTTTTGAAAAGAGGAGCAAAACCTGTGGTGCATAAGTTGAGGAACATACCAGTTGGAACACGAGATTCTTTGAAGAGAGAATTAGAAAAATTGTGTTCCCAAGATATCATTGAAGCGATAGAAAGTTCAGAGTGGTTGTCGCC
This sequence comes from Ambystoma mexicanum, assembly GCF_040938575.1. Taxonomy (NCBI): domain Eukaryota; kingdom Metazoa; phylum Chordata; class Amphibia; order Caudata; family Ambystomatidae; genus Ambystoma; species Ambystoma mexicanum. Next base: position 1,542,131,625 of record NC_090932.1, read on the forward strand.
CATTGTGATTGTAAGGAAACAAGGGGGGGACATTAGGATGTGTGTCGATTTAAGAGATTTGAACAACAACATATGGATAGATCGACATCCCCTGCCAAATATTGGAGAAATGCTCACCACTATGGAGCCAGCCAAATATTTTTCCACACTTGATTTATCATCAGCATACCATCAGGTTGAACTAGATGAGACCTCTAGACATCTAACGTCATTCATAACACCATTAGGGGCGTTTCGTTTTAAAAGGATGCCATTTGGTCTAGCGTCGGCGGCTGCTGTTTTTCAGAGATTAATGCAACATCTATTTGAAGGTTTACCTGGAGTGTACTATTTCCAAGATGACATTTTAATTTCAGCCATGACCGAAGAGGATCACGATGCTAAGCTTCTTGGAGTTCTTCAAATACTACAACAGAAAGGTCTTACGTTGAAGATTGAGAAGTGCAAAGTAAAAAAAAACGAAGTGACTTATTTGGGCCATTGTATTGATGCTGATGGGATTAAACCTAAAGAAGCTTTAGTGGATACCATACTGAGACTTCCTGAGCCGTCCAACAAAGATCAATTGAGGAGTTTGTTGGGTTTAACAGAGTATTATGCGAAGTTCATTGATCACTATACAGACAAAACCATACACATGAGGAACTTGATGAAGAAGAATGTGAGGTTTGGGTGGTCGAAGGAATGTGAGAAAGAATTAGAAACAATTAAAGAACTAATTAATAGAGCTCCTGCCCTGAAAATGTTTGATTTCAGTGCCAAAACTGTTATATCTGTGGATGCAAGCAATTCAGGCTTGGGAGGTGTACTTGAACAGGTTCAAAATGAGGAAATGGTTCCTATAGCCTTTGCTTCTAGGACACTTAAAGATGCTGAAAAGAATTATTCTACTATAGAAAAGGAAGCTCTGGCTGTTATGTGGATTTTAGAACATTTTAAGGGGTTGATATGGGGTATCCCCATTGAAGTCAGGACTGATCACAAGCCGTTGATTCATATCCTGAATCCAAGAAACCCGCATTTAACGTCTCCTCGCATAAGGAGGTGGATTCTCGTCATAATGCAGTACAATGTTTTAATCAAATGTACTCCAGGTAGGAGTAATGTGGTTGCAGATTGCTTGTCCCGGTTACCGTGCTTCTCAGGTGATGGAGATGATGATAAAAATGAAGTGGAAATGGACAGCGTCATTGCACATGTACATCCTGGTTTCACTAAGGAAGATTGGATGGAAGCTGTCAAGGCTGATGAAGAACAGGAACAATTGAGATTAGCGATAATGAATGGCTGGAAAGAGGTTCCCGAATGCATACTATTATGGGAAGGCAAGAAGGAGGAAATGTCATGCAATGAGGCCTGCATATATCGGGGTGATCGCATTGTGCCACCCACGAGTTTGAGAGAGAAGATAATGCAAATAGCACATGAAGGTCATATAGGGAGAAATCTCACTAAAAGAAGAGTAAGAGAGGTATATTGGTGGCCCAGGATGTGGAATGAGTTGGAAAACATGGTGAAGGAGTGCTCTGCATGTGCGGTGAGTGACAAAGGAAAAGTCGTCAGAGCCACACCCCTGCAACCCATAGAGATACCAGTATCAGTGTGGACGAAGTTGGCCATTGATATTTCAGGACCATTTGAAATATTGGAGCCACATAAGATCTACATCATAGTGTTGGTTGACTATACCTCTAAGTGGGTTGAGTGTGGCATTGCAGAGGAGTCTATGTCGGCGATAAAAGTCAAGAAGTTTCTGGAAGAAATATTTGACAGGGAAGGAGAGCCTCAGGAGTTGGTATCAGATAATGGGGCGCAATTCATGGCAAATGATGTACAAGAGTTTCTCAAGGAAAGAGCAATTAGACATAGAACCACCTCATTATACCATCCTATGGCTAATGGATTGGTTGAGAGAATGAACAGATTTATCAAAGACACTATTCAATTATGTCTTGATATGGGCAAAATCTTCCTCGGGGCCAGCCCTTTGAGAGCAAAAATACCCAATTCAGCCCAAAATACAGGTTCTATTGTGCTGAGCAGTGATCTCATGCTAGTGACAAATGACACCCTCAAAGTTTTAGCATATTTATTCTAAGCAGTGAATTTCATATACATTTGGGATTCAAGTTAGAGAATATTACAAAGCATAAAACAAAGAGCAATGCAAAATATAGTGAAACATGGAACTTAGATAAACATAGAGAAACATAGAGAAATATAGAGAAACATAGAGAAACACAGTCTTACGTCCCTTTAATCATCACTGGGAGACCATGGGTTTTTCATAGAAAAACAATGCTGGAGGACACCGTGAGAGCCAATTCCGGGCACCTGACTGTACACGAATCAAGTCCACAGACGATCTCCCCTCGAGTCATGTGTGCATGGATATTTTATAATCTCTTGCTGTCAGTCACCATGACGCACAGTTCCAGAACTTTCCCTGTGCAACTGGCTCATGGAAAAAACCCAACTCTCTCTGAGAGGCACCCTGCTCGCTCCTACCCCTCCCTGGTTCCCATCTGCGCTGGCTGAGGAATGTCTTATCAGTACCTTCCCAGAGAAAAGGAAGATTAGCTTGGAGCCAGGGCTACCGTTAGTGAGGCTGAATATTCTAAGGGAAGCAGGGATGTATTAACCCCATCTGCAAGCTCTAAAAGGCATGCACTCATAGCTTAGTGTTTATAGCGCTTAAGACTGGCTATCTAAGCGCTATATAGGTGCCATAATGTTCCAAACACTCAAAAAATACCTATTAGGTACAGAGCTAGGGGCCCTCCCTGCCTGTCTATCAACAATGCTTAATGTGACCTATTTCATACTAGGCCTGCATATTCCTTGTAGCTCACTACTGCATAATGGAAGTGCTACAACAGACTACTGTCAGCATTTTTAGCACATACTTTGAATACACTATTGGCTTTCAGCGGCTAATGCTGTCATCTAAAGCCCTGATTGGCAAGGTTGCAATTTCGTGTATCACTACAAATTAGCAGTTGCAAACAACATTCCTTGGAGAGAGACTCTTAAAGAAGCATTGCTCACTTATAAAGTCACGCCACATTCCACAACAGAAGTAGAACCATTCACATTGATGAGGGGAAGAGTGGCTACCAACAGACTGAGGCCAGCTTGGTTAACAAGAAGAAACGACAGAGTTGTGGACATGGAAGCTGTGGTGGAAAGAGTAAAAGACAAACAAGCAAAATATAAGAAATACTATGACAGGCAGAAAAGTGTGAAAGAAAATACCATAAAGGAAGGTGATTGGGTGAGAGTAAAAGAGCCCAGAAAAGTTGTGAAGGGAGAATCCAAATATCGTGAACCACAGATGGTAATGAAATGTTCCGGGAAATCCGTAATATTGGAAGATGGAAATCGGTGGTCATGTGATGATGTGATCAAAACCGATGAGAAGGTAAAGCAAACTATAGACAATGTTAAAAGAGTGGTGTGGTGCGATGGTAACAAAAGTAAAGAGGGTGTGACAAACGAACATGCCAATGCTACGGAGGCGAGGAAGGACTATACATGTATGGCGAGAACCAGAAGCAGAGTACCATATTTTAAAAAAGACTTCATGTATTATTAATAACTTTTTACAAGAGACCAGCCGCTATTCCTGGGAAGCAGAGATGATGTGTATCCTTTTACTTATATTGGTGCAGCTACAGTTGTGAATCTCTGGTTAATGTTTTTTTTTGTCTTTGTTTTTGTTTTTTTTTCTGGTTAATTAAGAATGTGATAGTTACTTATGTCAATTGTATGGGGGGGAGATGTTATATAGTAACTAGGTGATTACATCACCATGTAGAACCTGTGCCAGCTCAGGTTCCAGATGACGTTGTCTGTGTGGCTCGTGATGCGAGTTACAGCGAGATAACGACATCGGAGCTGTGTGGCTGCAGGGGAACTCTCCACAATCAAATAAACCTGTGAAATACATAAACCGGAATGTGTCGTGAATCGTGATGAGGAATATGGGGAAATTGAACATAACAATATATCTACCAACTTAAACTGAGAAGATATGCAGTGAAGTGCTGACTGCTCTCAAATCATGTCACCACTTAGCTGAAGTGTTCGATCCAGAGCAAATATTTTTTTCTCAATGTGTCTTAGCTACAGATTTGAATGAAAAATGTGTTAATCATGCTTTTGCCCTAAATAGAGCAATATTTAAATAAACACATGTGTGCAATTGTTTTTTAATTAACATTCTTAAATGCATCCAGCTAGAAATAAATTGGAGGTTGTCGGGAGGGACTTATAGGTCCAGAGGTCCTAGACTGGGGGGATGGGGACATGACTACTCACACGACCCATTGTCGAGTGTCCTAAGATCTAGGAAGAGAGAAATGTTTGGGTTATTTCTCTGACCTATGTCTTACAAGGCCAACTTGACGTCACTCACCGAACAATAACAAGACTTCGGCCGCACTACATCCCCCATAATGCCGTCTCCCAGCGAGAAGTTATATAAAGCCTGACATCCGGGCACTCCGCTGGTGCTCTGGCGACTTGTCGCCATTTCTGCTGGAGGGGCCTTCACCGTCCGCTTTGCCCGAGTCGCGGCCTGCGCCGCTCGTCAGCGCCACCTGCCATCCCCGGTGCGGGAGCCAGGCAGCAGACCTCCCTCAGAAGCCGGAGCCGAGGGGTGTGACGCCTCCCACCCCCTAGGAAGCCCACCCACCGGGCCCAAACAACTCACACCCCCCTCACCAGTTTCCTATATCTGTGAAACTTCAGTCACAGCCGCTTCCCCGCCAGCGAGCAGCCTTCTCTGACATCCAGCCAGCCTCTGGCCTGAGCCCTCCCCTCCGGTCAGGCAGCCCCCGGGCCTGCGTGCCACGAGCCTCCGGCCAGGCGTGAGGCCTCTGACGGGCCAAGCCCCGGCCAGGTACCCACGCCTACCTGTCTGCCTGAGCCAGCCGCCTCCTGTCATCCGTGCAGACCTCATAAGGCCACCTTGGGGCCCCGCGTCCACCCCACCACCGGGCTCAGCGCCCTTCCCTGGGCTTCACAGCCCATCTCCTTCTTATTTTTTTCCCGAGTCTCGGCTCGGACTCTTTTCTCTCCCTTGGCTTCGGCAGCCCCCGAGGATGTCTCCATGATGCCGCTGTCCCTTCCACCGCCCCCGAAAGCCATGAGCTTCGGTGTCTATCAGCATCTCCCGTGCTCCGCTCTCCCCACTACCCCCGTCCATGCCGCTGAGCACAGCGGGCGCCCCCGACATGGACAGCAACTCCAGCGGCAAAGCCCAGCCCAGGGCCGGTTCGACGGGCCCCGCGGGAGAATCTAAGCCCAAAACTGGTAAGGGTCTTGGTACATGCAGAGCCTTTGAAAGCATGCCCATGGTGTTTGCCTGGAACATTGTGGGTGGAGACTCGGACGTGTTATTGGAGACACAAACATAGACGTGTGTTGATTGAATGCCATGGAAGTGGGAGAATCTGTCAGGTGACTTTTCGGCACGTGTCAGTAGCATTAAAGAGATTTTCAAGTTCAGTAAGATCAGCCGTAGGATTTGCGGGGCCCTGGGTGACATGATGTTATTTATAATGTTATACCCAGAGGTTTCTAAGCGCGGACCGAACCTGTGTTGCTCCTGCGTCGTCTTGCTTCCAAGGCGAGCATGTTGCCCCTGAGCTATCTTCCCGAAATATGTATGGTATGGATTTGTTGCTCGGTTGGTTAAACACTCGTTGCTGTGATCTGTGTTTGATCTGCAAGTCGCTGGTTCAAATCCAGGCATGGCCAACTCGGCCTTTCATCTTTCCGAGGTCGATAAATGAGTACTCATTTCGATTGTATGTAAATGTCCTATGTAAAGCGCTTTATATAAACACATTATTATAGTGACATTACAGAATAACTCTAAAATACTGGAGGGATAATGGGAAGTAACATTACAAAAAGTTGGCAGAAGTAAGCCAAGAAATCAACGTTGTGCTGTGCATGTATGAATCGTCACTTATTACATATGTGGCAATATCATGCGTGAGCTTTTATTTTATTTTTTGAAGTAGCTGGGCGTGTGAGCTGACTTTGTTTTATGGACTTTGTATCTTGGCAGATAAGCCTCAGTGAGATAAAACAATTGGCTGGGAAGCACACACTTAGTTAGGATAGGTAACGAAGCTGGGATTTGACACCAGTCTGTAGCTTGAGCACTTCAGCACGTCTTCCCAGCTGAAGTTGGTAGTAACTTTGTTTATGGCCGTTCTTTTTGTTTGAAAACCCCTCAATGTGAAACGCAGTGCAAACAAGTGAATGTTTTTTGCAGAAGTTTGATTATTGCTTTTATTTTTATGGTGTATATTTGTCAACTTTGTCCAAACTTGGAATATTCTTTTAATACATTTTACATGATTTTTCCTGTCCAAAGAAATGCATATCCTAGCAATATTTTTTTAAAAAGAGCTCCATACCTATGCCTCCTGCTGTGACCGCAGGTTCCAAGGGCAGGGATTGGTTCTGGGGCAGTTGGGACAATGTTCTTCTACTACAGGCTTGACTTGTAGTGCGATTGAAATAGAGCCTATATACCTGTTAGGTCTTGAGGCAGTGACACTAAGCAATATCACGCGATTTCAAACGAAATTGCAACTGCTTCTTTTCCCACATCCTTGGTAAATCCTGACTGTTGGGCAACGTTTAAATGCAGTACCCTCTGGGAACACTACAAACAACTGACTACAGGTATAGGCACCCCAGCCTTCGGTATAAGCATTTACTACACAGGTTTGGTAGCGTTTTGAGCAGCCAGGCTTATCTCAAGAGGGGAAATGTGAGCTGTAGTGGAGTTACAAGATTCACAGTTACATGCTTTTAAAATAAACTTAGTCAAGGTTTCTTGCATAAACAATTATTAATTTATCAGTCAGTTATAACACCTTATTTAGAAGGGAGCAATATACTAGTAACATACAAATACACTTCAATACTGTACACTGAGTTTCTGAATCAGACAAGACCCCTTTGGGATGGCCCACAGACACACCCTACACCCACAGGTGATTTCAGTAACAAGGGTGCTGGGGACATTAATATCTTACTGTTGGGATTCAGAACACTCTTAAAAAGTTGATAAAAGGCAAAGGTTATTGGAGCACAAGAAATTACAAATATTCATAAGCAGTGCAATTACTTTCAGATGGCAATTTGAAGAGTCATTCAATATGCTAAGCCAAAGTAAATATGCAAAAGTCTCTGAATAGGATGCAGCACTTCAGGTAAGTAAATGGAAAAGTCTTTGCACAAGTTCTTGGGAGTCTTTGAAAAGAAGAATCAAATGTAGGGCCACAAGCTGATTAGACTTGTGAGTTGTGGAAGTTACAAGCAGTTTTCTAAGCCTCATTTTACAGTACCTTGGTAAAGAAGAAAAGATGCACTCTGATGACCTCTGTTCCTGTGCAGCTCTGCAGATCTTGCTGTTCCTGGGCCTCAGTCGTGGGGACAAAAGGGAGGACGTAGGGTGACTCTTGCACTAAGACTGTCAAAACTGGCAACCGACAAACTTCCCTTTCAGTGGCTGTGTAGCGTTTCAGCTCCTTGCGTTACAGCAATAACAATAAGTGTGGTTCCTGGCTGTCAAAGTAGACTTTCCTGGCTTCTGGGGTCCCGCACTTGGCTGAGGGGGTGTCAGGCTCGGTCAGTCCTGCTTCTTGGGAGTCCAGAGGATCTTCCAAAACTTTAGACCAGATTAAAAGTAATGCACACAATCTGGTTTTCCTCTCCCTGGCTATTCGGTTTCTTGCAGCAACTCTGAGGAAAATCCACCAGCTCTGAGATGTATGTCCATGTGGCTTACTCTGGAGTTGATTGGTCCCACCAACTCAAAGGGAGAAGTCATTGTAGGGGCTTCTCTGTCGATCCGAACTTGGCAAGTAGTCACTGAGCGGGGCTTCACCGGGCAAACAAATGGTCCAGGAGTTGCCGCAGGCGTCCTCTTCAAGCTCTTCTTCGGTTCCTTTGTCCAGTGGTCGACTCTGCCTTCCAAGCCAAAAGACTTTTATTCAGTTCTCTCCCTTCATTCCAGCCTAGCTGTCACTCACCCAGCATGGTGGCTGTCCTTGCCGGACAGTCATCCAGCCAATCACCACAGCGTGCATTTGGGTATTCTAGGAGACTATAAGCACCGGGAGTTTCGGGCACCTCCCTCACATCTGCCTACCCCAGACACTCTGGAGCCAGAGGCGGGTTTCACTCCTGAAGCCTGCCAAAGGTGAATGAACAAAGAGACCAAACCTGGTTTGGGCTGCAGAGAAACTCTAGAAGGACCTTCCCACAAAGACCTGGCGAAAAAAGACCAGGCACCATTTTAGCAAAGATGGCTGTACGCTATTTTGAAAAAGATGGCTTCTGCGGTTACTTTACCGGAGCCGCGAACGGTTGCGGTAAATGCAAACCAAGGTAGTTCAAAGAGAAACCACTGCCACTAGCTAGTCAATTGAGGAAAGGGTAACATATATACCAAATAAGATACTACACAAGAAGCTAGACAAAGTGGATACTAAGTAACCCCTCCAGCACTCTTTTGTAAGATAGTGTGTTCTGGGTCTAGAAAGTTACAATGCTGAGTAAAGTTAATTGCATTTTACCGCTTTGGGAAACAGTAGTTGATCCCAGAGAGGGTACTTAAACCTTGGGAAATCTGGTAGTCTTCCCTGTGGAACTGCACTGAAGGTGCTTTGTGACACAATTTTAAAAGATGATGCCTATGGAGTCTAACAGACTCCATAACCAAAAGAAACGGTGTATACAAATCACATTAAAATACATGAGTTGGGGGGGAAGGGGTCTCACTCTCTCCAGGTAAAAAAAATCGAGTCAAAAGTGTGGTTGTTCCCAAAACACTTTGGGAACTCCCGTCCCCTGCACACTATCGAATATCTGAAAAAATCAGAACAATAACTCAAGAGAGTTTCTGGATTTCGTTCACATATAATCTTTTAGGTAGAATTTTTGGAAAAACGAGAATTATGACAGAAACACGTTTCATGATACATAAATAATTTTCCTTAAACAAGTAAGCAAATATGCAAATATTTTCTGGAGACCAGAGATTTTCGTAAAATTATCCTTTTCTTTATTGTACAAAGCATATGGTGGTGCCCAACGCGTTTCGAGTACAACTCTTCTTCAGGGGCAATGGCACAATTGTTTCATTTTTCTACAAAGTGAAGAGATGATATAAGTCAAATTATATTAGCCCATACATATAGTTTATCTCTGTTTTTATCTCAGTTTAACTCAAAAATAGCGTCAACAAGTCATCCGTTGAACATAAAGTAACACATTTAAACAGGTGATCGTAATTTAAGAAAAATATTCATTAATACAAAAAAACACACTTGGAAACCATATAGTAGTGTGCTTGTTTTACACAAAGATAAAGAAGACCAAATGTTGTTTATATTCAGCTCGGTAAATCTGCTTATGATCCCATCCTCCATTCTTGAGCAAGAGTTTACGTAGTTATATTTGTACATGGAACTTTTTTTAACAACAAAAGCGTTTTTTGTTTTTTTTTTTTTTTTTTTTTTTTATTTTATTTTTTTTTTTTTTATTTTTTTTGAAAAACAAGGTTATCTAATTGGCACTTTCTAAATGAAAGTAGGTGGATTGAAGACTTACGTATCTTAAGAAAAAATGATCGGTAAAAGTAAGGTGATTGCAAAGTGCATCTAGTGGTTGTCATCCAACACGGAAGGTTTGCGGCAAAAAGGTTCAAAGTCTGTCGACTACTATTTTTTAACTGAGAAGAGAGAGACAAAGATAAATATTTCAAATAGACTGCATCTAATCTAGAGAAAACCTGATGGCTACAAGTACTTACATGAAATATTTTGGAGGGAGGCGCTACAAGGATTGTCGCATCTGCCGGATTGGAGATGTGTCCACCCTGTGCAGCGTCTCTTTATATACTGACTGTGATGCTCTTTGTTAGCAAAGTGACATGCGCGGTGAGTAGCCTAAGTGCGCATGTGTAGATAAAGCTTGTCATGTCTACTGACGTATTTAGGAAAAGGAAGAGTTGCGCATGTGTAGGACAGATCTCATCATGTTTACTGACGTATCCAAGATCAAGTGGTTGCGTGGTGTACGTCAACCGTGTGACGTATCATCCGCGTCTTTCAAGTAAAAGAAACCAAAATGGTGAACTTTAGGGAAGCGAGTCAAAGAGTGCTCAGCAAAGACTAGATGTGAAATTTAGTATACCTGATCTTAAAAAGGTGTAATCTCGGGAATTGAAGTATTTACTAAAGAAGGTATGGTATTCTATACAACGGCCGCATGGGAGGTGGAATGTCGAAACAAGATGGTTCGGGTACATGTAAACATAAGGAAACATATGTATTGGATACGTAAGGATATGTATCAACAAAAACATAAACATAAACATAAATTCAACCATTAAACGATTCCAAATTACTGTATAAATTAATTAGTCTGAGCAACCTCTGCAGACGGTTTGTTATCAAATTTCATTTATATCTGCTCCTCATGGATGCACATTCTATTTCTGGAAACTGTAGCATGGTATCCGAGTCTTTTTTAGAAAAATATTGGCATAACATTTTTTATATAGAAATAGAACGGGAATCTAACAACGATGTATCAACAAATGCTACATTATAAGTAAGGGCCTAGGTAGTATTCTTCGTTCATCCCTAACGGGGTAAGTGAATCAAGGCAGTGTATCCAATATAATTCTCTTTGTGACAAGATTTTTTGTAGATCACCACCTCTTGGAAGCGGCTGCACAATTTCGAGAATCACAACTCTCATTTGGGCCACAGTATGTTTGTGGTCTCTAAAATGTCTGTATACTGGGGATTTTGTGTTTTTGGTACGGATGTTAGATTTGTGCTCCGTCCAACGTTCTTTCGCTTTTCTGGCTGTTTTACCCACATAGTACAGTCCACAAGGACAGCGTAGAGCATAAATGACATTTTTTGAGTCACAGGTGGCATATTGTTTTAATAGTATTTTTTTACCTGTGTTGGCATGTCTAATGTGATCTCCCTTTATTACATTCGAACAATGCTGACAATGGAAAGTGCCGTTTTTTGGTTTGTTAAAAAATGACTGATTGGACTTTTTCCTTCTTTCGGCTTTAATTAATTTGTCTCGAAAGTTTCTGCCTCTTTTGTAGGCAAGCATCGGTGGTTCTGGGAACAGTTGATTAAGCTGTGGGTCTGATTTAATGATATCCCAGTTTTTGTAAATTATCCTTTTTATCTGAAAGCTCTGGCTAGAGTATTTCAGTGAGTGTATCAAGTTAGATTTGGTTTCCTTGGGTTTAATGGTCAGCAATTCCGTTCTAGTCTGTGCTTCTGTTCTGAGTATAGCTTTGTTTAGGAGGACAGTTGGAAAATGTCGATCTTCAAAACGGGATTTCATAATCAAGTATTCTTCTTGGAGTTTATCCGCCTCTGAGGTAATTCTTTTCAGGCGAAGGAGTTGACTATACGGTAAATTTTCTTTTAGATGTTTTGGATGAAAACTGTGAAAATGAAGAGTGCTATTGACATCTGTAGGTTTTCTGTAAATTTGTGTCTTAAGTGCTGAGTTTGAGATTTCTATAGTAACATCCAAAAAGTTGATGGAAGGCTTTCCAATTTCAATTGTTAGTTGAATTCTGTCATTGCATTGGTTCAAGAACTCCCAGAAGTGCAGTAGTTCAGATTCCGTTCCTTTGAAAATGCCAAAGATGTCATCAATGTATCTGTACCACTTTTTGATTTTTCCTTTCCACGTTGGATTTTCCAAGACATAGGTGTGTTCAAAGAAGTACATAAAGATGTTAGCATAGGAGGGTGCCACTGGGGAACCCATCGATGTACCCGAAGTTTGTAAAAAGTATTGTCCGTTGAACCTGAAGTAATTATTGAACAAGATGATATTGATTAATTCAATGGCAAAGGTTTTCTGTATTTGGATTTCATGATGTTTCAGGAGGAACCATTCTAGTGCATCAATGCCTTGGTTGTGTGGAATTGAGGTATATAAACTAGTCACATCCATTGTGAATAGGATGAGATCAGTTTCCGTCATATCAATATCTTTGATGTTCTGTAAAAAGTGGCTAGTATCTTTGATATAGGTGTTGGTTTCCTGTATTAGCGGTTGTAATGCTGTGTCAAGATAAATAGCAAGAGGTTGGAAAATACTTTCTGTTCCTGCCACAATGGGTCTTAATGGTGGGTTAGTTCTATGTTTATGGATTTTCGGAAGGCCATAGAACACTGGAGTGACCGGGTGTTTGTTGATAAGGAAGTTGCTAGTATTCTCTGAAATCCAGTTCAGTACTTCCGCTTTTTCTACTGTATTTTTGATGATTTCCTTGATATTAGTAATAGGGTCATGATCCAGTTTAAGATAAGTGTTTTGGTCAGATAAGAGTTTGAGGCATCCTTCATTGTAAAACAAGGTATCCATAATGACTAGGGCTCCTCCTTTATCCGCTTTTTTGATTGTGATCTGATTATCTTCTGCTAAATTCTTAATGATATTCAATTGATGTTTTTTGATATTTTGTCTACTCGAGGGTTTGAACTTCAATTTTTTCAGAGCCATAGTTGTTTTAGTTTTGAATAAGTTGACCAAAGGATGGTTAACCTGAGGATGGAAATTACTCTTATTCTTCATTTCTAAAAATGGACATTTTTCTTTTTCTCTAGTGTCCGGATTCAGATTGTCAAAGAAAATTTTGAGCTCCATTTTTCGAATCAACTTAAAAAGATTAACCTCTTCTTCAAATAAGGTTGAATTATTAGTAGGTATAAAGGATACACCTAGATTAAGGGTGTCCATTTCTGATTTTGATAACACCTTGGAGGAAATGTTTACAATTATTGGTTCCTTCAGTGTTTGGTCTTCTGACGGCCTTTTCTTTTTCCCTCGTCTTGTTTTTCTCCTCCTCCTAAAAAAGATTCTGGTACGGGAGTAGTGTCTCTGGGTTGTAGAGGAACTCTGCTTTGTGGTTGTATAACTGGAGTAGTCGTAGGTGGTACGATGTTACTGGTGGAAGGCCTCTCTTCCAGTTCTCCACTGGTTACTTCACTGCTATCTGTATTATTAACAGGGCTTGGTCTTGGTTGTCTTGGGGAAAAATTGGTTGATCTATTACTGTAGAATTCTTGCCAGGTGTAGACAATATCTCGGGCATAGTCAAGGGTGTCACGTCTGAACTTTCTGATCTTTCTCTGTTCTATTTCTTTTTTATAATTATCCAATTTGTTGTTAGTATCTTCCAGGATTGCCTGAAGTTCTGCTGCAGTTTTAAGCTTAGATAATTGTGAGGAGACTTCATCAATTTCCTGATTGATTTGTGTAAGTGATTTTGACAGTTCTTCGATTGTCAATAGTATAAGATCCAGGGAGCACTTGTTCAATATTTGTTCCCAACGTTTTACAAATTCGTTATTGTCTTTACAAAGAGTAGGACGTAGATATATCCGCAATCCTCTAGGAATTCTTTTTGCTTTGAAATATTGTGCTAGGGTCGTAGCATGGAGTTTTTGGGAGATTTCTCTACGTATAAGCCTCTCTAGTCTTTGGATCAAATTCTGAGGATTGTCAATACTAGATGTTTCTTTGCTAGTATCCTTGATTAGGCCAAGTATTCTGGTTGCTTCTTCATCTGAAAAGGCTAATGTGGTTGCAGATTTGTCAGTAAGTGTATTAATTTTAGAAAAAGACATAACTTAGTGGGTCTGGGTGCGCAGGTTCAAAGAGATGCCAACCCCTCCTTCAAACGAGGAGGGGAAACAACCAATAAGAAAGATATATAGAGAACCAGGAGGCACACCTGTTTATGAAATTTTTATCTCATCAAACTAAGTTAGATAAATGGGGTTAAAGATAAATTTGAGGTGCACACTTTTGTCTATTTTTGTCCAACCTAGATGCCAAGGTTGAGCTTTTCTCCCCCTGCACCTCAAATTTATCTTTAACCCCATTTATCTAACTTAGTTTGATGAGATAAAAATTTCATAAACAGGTGTGCCTCCTGGTTCTCTATATATCTTAAAAAAAATCGAGTCCTCAAAATCCAGCAAAGTTGCTGGGGGTCTTGGTGGAGGGAATGAACACATTTTTGAGAGTTCTCCCTAACAATGACTCGCTTGCCTTCTCCTTTTCCCTCCTCACCCCGATATTTGCTTTCAGCACACATTTTTTGTAAAGATGATTTGAAAAGTGCACATCATAATAAAGTAATTTTACAAATGTGTAAAGCTATATAAAATGTTGAGCCACGGGGCAAAAATACAAGGTACTAGCCAGCCCTACCAATCACTGGCCACCACAATTCACAACACACCGATCACTAGGTAGTGGCAAGTGCACATTTTCACCCAGTTTGAAGTGAAGGAGTACAATTTTTAGCGTTATTTTCCTGCATCTTGAATAGAAGACTGCAAAAGGTTCATTACATTAGCTAACTTTCAGTGTTGCACCAAAACAGTGGAAAGTGTTTGAGGCCCCGGTGGCGGTTATTTTTCTTGGTGTTTGGAGTTGACTGCAATTCCTCGCTGGTCCAGGAAAAAAGGCAGCCTGAAAGCAACGCAGCCCCTCTAGAATGCGTGTTACTCCGAATACAGGCATTGGCTACAGCGCCCCGATGAGCGAGGAGCCTGCGCTACGGCTGACAGCCCAGGCCTGACGCCTGCCCTGAAGTTAGACACTCGCTGCTGAGATCTGTTCACTCTGCAGGTTAGAATTCCGACAATACAAACTCCAGCTGTCAACCCCACTGGGTTGCTAAACCTGAGCTGTCAAGTTGGCTAATTTGTAACCTCTGTTTATGAATAGTTCTACAATCTGGTTTCAAGTGCTGATGGCTAACATTCATTCTTTTGTTGAACGGGAAGGCTAATTTTGAATGTTTTTTTTTTTTTAACTGCATATTTTATATCCTATCGGTACCCGTTAAAAACTTTGTAGCTGTCCCCAACGAACGTTTTGTTGGTATGTTATTTTGATTTGTGCACTATACGTTATTTGTGGAGAATTGGGTGTGTGACTTTCTAGCCTAATTAGTAGCGTACACTTGAAACCTTTTATTCCTGATGCTACAATGCTTTGGCCAGAGGTGTGGTGTAAAAATTGGTTGTGCTAGGCTGTTTGAGCTGTGATGACATTTTAGAGTGCCATGTGCAGGCTGGGTAGGTGGTATGCTTATAGGGCATATGAGATTTAAAGAGCTAAGAGCCCCTTGGGCATTTTAGAGCGTAGATCAGGTGCACTGGTGATGGCTTGGATTGTTAGCTGGGTGTGTTAACAAGTCATATCTTCAAAGTTTGACTAAAAGTCGAGTGATCCTTGATTGTTTTTCCAGGGTGCAGGGATTGATTTTTGTCTGTTTTAGAGAAAGCTGATCCTGTGTGTTATGGAGATTTCTCATTGGTTGGGAAGAGATTATCTTTCCTTATTTTATGAACTCTGCACACTAGCTTTAAGGGTTGTGTGGGATGCAGAGTACTTTGAAATGAATCATGGTCTTCACTGGTCATCAGTGGCTTGATCTTAGAGCTTGTGTTGTAATGGTCCCTCCTGTCAAGTTAGAAAGTCTTACTGCTGTGTTCTGGAGGCCTTTTTTTAGTAAGGATTCCATCATACTGAGTTGTATATTGATAATTCCTCCCCCACTGTAAATAAATGCGTGCGCACACGCTTCCACTGGAGTTCCATGTATAACCATAATTTGTACAAATGTTTCGTTTATCTGTGTGCATTTACTGCAGGGCTCAAAATGTACATTGATACTAGCCATTGTCTAGTGAAATTAGTCTCATGGCGAGTAAATAATAGTGTGCTGGGCAGGTTTTAAAATTGAGGCGAGCTCGAGAGCGGTTTAGTTTATGCTTGTAGCCTAGTAGAGCCTGCACCAGGATCTGCTTTTGGCACCTCAGGCCAATTGATTCTGAAAAAACACGCTTTTGTAAATTTAGCTCTGTGTTTGGTCCAATCTCGAAATAAACATTACGCCACATCTATACAATATTTAAAGCATATGGTGGCATATAAATAACACAATTATGTTTGCATCTTATGTGGAAGTTAGATTTGCAGAACGGTATGTACTAACTCCTGGTCCCTGGCTAATGCTGGATACCCAGGTGTGGTTTTTAGCCTCTGCTTATCCAATCTTAATTTCTGTTTTGTGTATGTATAGAATTGTAGTGGCAAGTAACTTTTATGGGTGGCTACTAGGTTGCAACGAAGCCCTCGCCCCCCGGTTTTGTCTGTAATGGCAGTCCTGTTTTATGCATACGTTATATTTTTACTTATGCCATTCATGCTACATTGTCAGTTTTAATGGCAAATCCAGTGTCCTGTTGCTTTATACAAGGACCACTAGGACTGCATCAGTGAGGTGACTTGCAGCACTCCACACACCCAAATAATTATTGCACACTAGTGTTTTCAATGATACAGTAGGACCAGGCAAAGCTATGCATATTGTACCACTGTATATCCTAAGGCAGCCTCTTCTGCACATGACTGCGTCGGAAAAACCTACATCTGGCCTTATATTATAAGTAGATGGATTAGTGGTACTGGGTTCAAGAAGAGGGCCACAACTCCCAATGTAGACCTACAAATGTAACTGGTAAGCAGAGTTAACAACGCTTTTGAAGATTTTCCTGCTGGCCTATAACCGTGTACTGCAACCAAGGTTGAGAAGGCTAGACCAGGCCGGATGTATGCATATTAACGCCCCTACATTCCCACTCGGCTCCTGGCAAGCCTCATGAACTTCCAGACAGCCTGATCTAGGACCTTGCTCTCGGTTGAGCCACAGACCAAAAGCCATGCTCCTTTGTGCCTATAGTCCTGCCTGAAGAACATGGCCGGGGCCTCTGAAATAAGTTGAAGTGTGTGCTCTCCTTTTTCTTTGGTCATCGCTTGAATTCACCCAGGCAGTGCAAAAAAGGCCTGAAAGCCTGTGCTTAAAGCTTCATACTCTGCATGCGCACCTTGGAATAGAAGTTCCCCCTCCTAGATGGTGTTGATGTCCATAATGTGAATTTCTCCTTAGGCATAGGTAGTCGGGCATAAATATTTTACCTTGCCTCTAATTTAATGTCATTCTTCCACCAGTGGCTTATTTATCAATGTATAAAAGGCCAGCACTTGTTTCCTCTTCTGCACCGGAGGGCAGTCTGGTATGGTTCTGGTTGAGCGAGATTTTTTGACAAACTCCTTGTATCCCTCAGTACTCTGCACACAGCTAATTCTTGGCTCATTCCGGCTTTATCAGAACCCCTATCGGCTGCAGGGAATCCAATATGATTATCTGTAATACCATCAACATGCTAGTAATTAATCTCTCATCCATTTTGATTGTTCAACTGGTCAAAACATTGAAAACTATATCCATCTCAATGATAAGTCGCTAACCTGGTTTTTGTCTAGCAGCCTCTTCCCACTCTTCCCCTGCCCTGCTCCCCCTTTGTCCAGTTCCTTTTCTCACCCCACAGATCATGATCTGAAGCTCATTGCCATGTAAAAAAATCACTTCTACAAGGACAAGGCTGCACGCTTTAAGACCACTCTGGTGGTGTGCACAGTATAGAAGGCGAGTAACATTTAATGGCTGTCCTGTGGGTTAAAGCACAATCCCCCTAGTAGTGTTTGGATGGGATAGTCTTTGAAGAATTAGGGTCTTTAGGTCCTCCCTTGTGTAGGATGTCCCTTGTGTGTGTTCAAAGGTCTGTATGTTGGTCATTTGTTCCAGATACAGTGCATAGCAGGAACAAGGCCAGTTTCCCTCCTGCAGTTCTTTGGTTTGCAGTTCAGTGATTGTTGTGGCTTCTGGTGTTGCATTGGTCTCTGGAACTGGGTATTTGTTACTTTGCCAGTAGAGTCGTTTATGGGTGCACGAAAAACTTAATTACCAATGCATTGATTCTAAATGCCTATGCCAAAAAGAAACTGCTCAAATAGTGCTTTAAGTGAAAGCACACCATCTGTGCAAATGCTTTAAATAGTCACATTAGATGTGGCGACTTTTGAATGGCATCCATGGATGGCATTTATCACAGGTGAATCCTATTAGCGAGGACTTTTGGTGGAAACATGTTAGAAGAGCTTTACCCAGATGATGTTTCTGGGCCCAGTCAGACTGAGCCTACTTCAGCTTGTACTACTGAGAGCTGTTAAAGGAGGACGTTTTGAATAAGGTTAGGTTAAGATATAGAGCCTGATTCACAGAGCGTTTTCCAAGATTTACCAGTAGAAAGTGCTTCTATGAATTAGGCCTATAGAGCACCCTGTCCAACTGGTCTGACACTTTATAACTCTCCAGAACATCGAGCAGACATTTTATACAGCATTTTCCCTATCAAATCGGGCAAAACATCCTGCCCACAGTAAAACTGCTACTTGCTTCTACCCTAACTAGTCTCATTGCGTTGCTAGATGTGGCTGGGCAAATCTTTTTATCCTTGTTGAGAATATTGGATTAATGGGTTCAGTGTGATATAATGTCGACATATCCAACAGGTTTTAGGAAAGGGCAAAGCAACCTCATAAACTGCTTCATAGTGGGCATGTTGTAACCTTGGGATTGCATGAATCAGAATGAAGTGGTTTACTTGGTGTTTATCAGTTACTTGAGTGAGTATCTTCCATTCTATCGATGGAAACCTTGTGGCAGAAACTGAAAGTACGGGGAGTTCCATTGTACCAGTTACATTTCCTAATTCTGCTCCTCCGAATACCACCTGACGGGTAAGACTAAACAAGGGATGACTTGCGTCTGAAATTCCAGCCAACCAGGATGCATGCTTGCCCTCCTTTTTATTAAATGTTTATGCACCTGAGTGACTCTGGAGTTGGTCTCCAATTTGCTACTTGAATTGGGGAATCACATATTTCTGTGGCTGGCTTATGCAGACGATGTAGCAATTTTTGACCATCAAAGGTGTTCAAGGACTATAAAAGCTGTCATGCTAAAGCCAATCACTTAACTGTAAACCCCAGTAAAACATGTATTATACAATTTCATAATTCAAAAGTAACTAGAACTAAAGTGTCATGGAATCTTTGTTATCAAACTTTAGAAGAATCAAGCAATTTACTTTGGTTTTCAGAGCTATTCGAGGCAGGATAACCGCGAATGTTCTACCAAGTAGTCTGAATGTATGGCCTCTTAATGGTTTCATAAAGGGAAGGGCGCTTTTACATGGGGACCACTGATATTGTGCCTGAAGCAAAAGTTGTTGGCAGTTTTAAAATATGGCATTGAAATCCACCCTAAGATTCATAAGGGCCGGTTGGATCTTGATTGCCAGTGTCGCTGTCCAAGCTTAGCTGCACGGGATTGCAGCAGATTGCTTGCTGATTTAGCAATGTTCTGGAGAACGAAATGTTCTTTAGCTGAGTTGGCCCTCGGATAAATCTGTCCTTTCCCATTTTACATGAGGTTGTGTTCTTCCCTAATTTATGTGGGGCTTTATGTGAAGAGTGCAATACATTTCAAGATCATTAGAGGCTTGGGATATGTCACCACATGAGTTATATAACTGCCTTGAAAAGGAGGATCTGGGTGGGGATTGGATCAGAAATTCTGAATACTTTTCTAATAAGTGGTTGGTTGCGCACAAACACACTATTTACTGGTAGTTGAAAACCACCCATCTGCGTAGCGTATGTGTATCGTGTGGTGTGTAGCCCCCTGAGGAAACATGGCCTTTTAAAGCAGCATTGTGAATTCGCCTCATCAAATGGCCACCGTTTATTTTCTCCGAGCAGCAACCCACCAGCTGAAGCTGCTATCATCATATTGGCTGCCAACACTATTCTTTAGCCAATCCAGATCACCAGCAGGCTGAGGCTGACCTGTAACTAAGACTCTATCTGAGCCTGTCCAAGCGCGGACAAGCCTGAGCAAAACCAATCCATTTCACAAATTGATATTTGCTTCTAAGCGAAGGCATACTCCTACACCGGTAACATTGATTTGATTTGTATGTTTATAATGCGTCGGTAGCCCGCAGGCATCAGGGCGCAGCGAGACAGATTAAGTCGTGGGTAGGAGAGAAGCTAAGAGGTGGAATAATTTTTAAAAAGATGGGTCTTTAGATTTTTTTCTGAAGATTAGCAGATTTGGCTCTGCTCACAGCGACACTGGTAGGTTGTTCCACTGCTGGGCAGCACGGATCGGGATTGATTTCCCAGCACCAGTTGTTCGGAGTGCCTGGGGTATCTGTAGCCTGCCTTGTGTTTGGGATCTTAGAGCCCTGTTAGGGGTATATCGGGTAAATTTGGCTCTAAGATAGGATGGAGCCACTCCATATAAGCACCTGTGAGCCAGGGTCATAGATTTAAAAAGGATTCTATCCTTTACTCTGAGCCAGTGGAGGGATCTTCTGGCCTCTGTCACATGGCTTCTTCTATTGATCTTTTTTATGATCCGGACTGCGTTGTTCTCCATTATCTGGCATTTGCTAATGCACTTTTTAGGTGCTCCCAGGAGCAATGAGTTGCCTTAGTCAAGACGTGCCAGTATAATGGCCCTGGCAATTGTGGCCGTATTTTCTTCTGTTAGTAGTGGGCGTATGGCTCTCAGTAACCTGATGTAATATGCATTATTTTTATGGAGATAATTGATATGGGATTCAGATACCAGGGACGCCTCCAGCCAGCATCATCCCAAGTGTTTTCACATGCGGGAACCACCTTGATGCTCGAGTCTTTGATAGTGAATTCTTCAAACTCTTTACCAAGCTTGCCCCTTGCTTGACTGGAGCCGAAAATCAGGAGTTCGTTTTTTTTACTATTCAAGCACATCCAGTTGTCTTCCATCCATCAGGTTGTATATGGTTGTAATCTTTTTCTTGTCTATTCGGTAATCTCCTTCCAACTCTATCACCAGCTGTGTATCATCGGCGTAGTTGGTGAAGTGAACACCGATAGATTCTAGCAGTACACAGATATTTCATGAATAGGTTGAAAAGGAGGGGAGAGATGCTAGCTCCCTGAGGAACACCTGCACTTATGGGAGAGGATGTAGAGAACTTCCCAGTGAATTCTGGCTACACGGTCTGTGAAAAACGATGTTAGCCATGCCACGGCTGCCTTGGAGCACCCCGCTGTTTTCTCCAAAACTTGTTGTAAAAGTGTATGATTGACGAGGTCGGAAGCAGCACTTCGATCTAAGAGCATTAGGATCCCTGTTTTGCCCTCATCTATTATGGAAAGCATACGGGTTTGGAGGTCCAGCATAGCGGTTTCCGTGCTGTGAGCCGCACGAAAACCCGACTGTTGCTCGTGTAGAATATTGTTGGCTTCCACATGTGCCTGTAATTGTCCTGTGGCAATTTTGTCCATAAGTTTCAATACAAAGTTGGTATTAGTGATAGGGCGCATGTTAGTAGGATCTTTGGGATCCAAACCTGTTTTTTTTTTTTTTTTTTTTAAGTGTCACGGTCACCTTTTTGATAGGTTTAGGGATCTTACCATCGTGGAAAGATGCGTTAATTATCTTAACACTGGTGCAAACTACTCTTTATTTTCCACAATGATTTTGGGGGGGATTAGATTTTCCGCGCAAGAAGATGGTTTCATGTTAGCCAACACTTTCACCATCTCGGCCTCTGAGATTGGTTGGAAATTAAAATGTTCCAGTTCATAGGGCTGGGAGTTGGCTGCTATCGAAGGAAGGGATTCTTTAGCAGTTTCTCTGGCCAGGATGATGGTTTCTCTAGCTTTTTGGGCTTTATTTTCCAAGGCTTTTTTTACATTTTCAGTCTTCCTCTGTGGGAGTGCATGGGGGAGACATGGATTTAGGTTTCTCGTATGATTTGAGGATGTCAGAGTTTGCTGGCTGCGTTTGGTGCGGCCTCAATCTGCTTGTTAAAATATTCCGCTTTCGCGGTTGTGATGCAGTGTCTATACTTGACGTTTGCCTGATTCCATTGCTCCTTGGAATCAGGGGAAAGATCTTTTTGCCAGATTCTTTCTAAACGTCGTTTTTCAATCTTAAGGTCCCGGAGTGTACTAGTGAACCAGCTTTGGTGTTTACATGTTTTTCTAACCATTTTGGATTTGAGGGGGGCGTACGGATTTACCATCTCTGAAATGTAGTTAGTATAGGTTTGTAGTAGCTGCTCACAGGTGTCCCCGGTTTGGAAACATTCACCAGTATGGCTAGAGACAGGGCTCTAGCTGTTCTGGGCCTACACCTTTAAAGTTTCTGCTTATAGTATTAATATGAGGGCTATGTTTGTGGCTAGGTGCAACTGGTACACAGATCTCAAAGAGAACTTTAAAATGATCTGACCATATACACGGCTGGGTAGATGTATTCTGGGTAGCTAGATTGTGTTACAACCCAATCTAACTGATTGCCCTTCATAGTAGTGGGGTCATTATTCTGGACTACAAAGTCAATATTTTTTAAAGACTTTTCGAGACTAATGGCTTCTTTATCAGAAGAGTTTTGGTACCATCTATTAAGGTCGCCGACTAGAATTGAGGCGGAATTGATGGATTTCAGAGCATTTAGCTGCCGAGTGATCTCACCTAAATTCTGATACTAGCGAAGGGGGTCTATATAATAAAATAAAGTTGATGCACACTCTAGGGGTTGGGGGAGTATTTGAGGTGTAAGGTTCTGCAGCCAGTGCAAGCTATTGAGGCTTTAAAGAGACTAAATGTTTCTCTTGCAATCAAGGCCACTCCACATTTCACCCTCATACCGCCCACATCCCTACATTTGTATGCTGGACATAATGAGCACTAACCCTTTACCCATGTTCTTCATGAATCTCATTGTTGCCTCCACCTACATCGACTGACTGCGCTTGTCACACCCGGCAAGGGATATTGCTAAAAAAAGTGCCCTCCTCCTGCATTCGCATATGCCCTGTACTCGCTCATCGCAGTGTCTCACAAGCACCTTTTTAAATTGATTCCAACTGGATGCTCTTTAATTCTAGCTGCCCGTTTTTAAATCTATTCTAGCTGCCTGTTTTTAAATTGACTGCTCAACCCAATTTATCCTGATTGCCCCCACAAACCGCCTCCACCTGCACAACTAACCTCAAACACAATTCTAGACCTACTCAAACACAAAATCCCAGTCCCTCTGACACACCCTGGGCCTCACACCTGAACCCTCCTAGCTTTCACCCCTTGGATATGCGCTCCACCCAAATTCACAGATACACCGGTTGGTTATCCGAGCCAGCAAGGAGCGTAGCGTACAGCACAATAACTCTCTGCCGCTTTACGCTGGGTTGCAGTTGCAGACCTAAGCCACCTGCCAGGATGCACGGTTCATGCCTGCCGTACAAGAACCATATTCTGTATGCCAAACTGCACTCCAATCTAGACCCTGCTAACCCCCCCCACCTACGTGGTTCCTACCTGCCTCCCAGTCTTAACAATACACCTCCATCAATGCCTTGCTCCCTGCCCTCCTACCCACTCCCCATCTTCCACACACGACTCAGGATCCTCAACAACCCTCACACACCATCCCGAAAAGCAATACCCATCCTTTCCGCCCACTCATCCTCTCGCCCTCATGGCCAGCCCCATGCCACACACCCTGCACCCTTGTGCCCCAAAACCCAATTGCCAGCTCACCACTTTCTCCCCCTCCCATCACACCCTTAGCCCCCCCACCCAGCCATCGATGCATTCCCTCTCCCCAAACATACGCTATGCAACCGCAGACTAACTATCCGCTTGCCCGCATATTACCAACTCACCGCCTCTCTTCCAAGAGGCACGTCGGCAAGAAATTGGCCATCGGCGTGCGCCCAAACCTCAGCAATACTAGCCTGGCTCTCCATTCACCGAACAGCAAATCAAAAACCTGCCCAACTGCACACCTTCAACTCACTTTACCCCACGTCCCCTCACAGCTTTAGTACAGAGAGCCCCCCCCCCCTTGTCACTGTCCTGCCCCTTTTACCACCTACAGAAAGAATTGTCTCCCTGCCCAAACCAAGGAAAGACTTCACCACACTTATAAACCCAGGCAGCCCCACATTCGCATTCGCTGTAATCTCTGGACAACTACCCTGTGCTGCACCTGCCATCCCCACAGCACCAAAAAGGACCTGAGCTAAAAATGACCACCTCCTCCTCTGGTCACTTTACTAGATCACAATTGTATCCAACTGCCCCTTCTGCTTGCCTTCCATGCACAAATGCAACTGACACACCAAGTCAGATATACCCTCCCCGTTTTCTGCTGACCTCATGACCCCTACTACCTATGACCCAATTCCTAACCTGGTGAATCCAATTGCAGCCCCATCCCTCATGCAAGTTACTCCCCTTAATCGTCTGCACACTAAGTCTGACACTAACCTTTCACCTACTATGCCCAGGCCTGGCATCAACCTATCCAAGTTCCCCGCCACCACCACCCCTGGTGTAATTGGCAGCCTCCCCATGCCATACCACTAAACCACTTGCCTCATTCAACTGTGCCCTAATTAATGCCTGTTCCTTCCCAGCATATGCTCTGCAAATCTGTGAGCTGCTCACAACACACAATCTGGACTTCTTACCCATCTCCGAAACTTTACATGAAGCCTCTGCCCCCGCCTTATCCTTAGCCCTACCCCAAGGCTACATCTACAGCCAGGACCACACACATACCAAAGGCGATGGAGTTGCCCTCATTGCCATGGTATCCCTTCTCCTAAAACAGGTCACCAACTCCTTCGAAGGTGACAGTGACGTCTTGTCCCTCAAACTTACCACCTCCCTCAACTGTACCATCACAATACAGTATCGGCTCCATAGATGACTTCCTCGAAGTCCATTTACTAGGTGACCTAAACCTCAGATTCAATGAGCCTGAGGATTTGCAAGCCAAATCTCTCGCCAAAGCTTTAGACACCCTGGGGTTCAGTCATTCGATCACTAACCCCCACACTCTAAAGGCTGCATCCTGGATTGGCTGGCCGACCACACTTGCTCCCAATCCATCTGTTCCCACGTCCCCTGCCCCTGGACAGATCACCATATCTGCTTTTCTATCCCCATGCCTACGAAACAAAAACCTCTCGGCACTCCACTACCACCCTCCCCAGCTCACAGTTCAAGGAAACTGACTGAAGAGAGGCTACTGCCCCATCTAGAAACTCCTGCTTTCAGACCTCCCTTTTCCAATGACCCCACCATTCTAGCTTATCTATACAAGTCTGCACCAAGAATGCTGTCAATGCCATAGCGCCACTGTCGGCCAGGAAAGCCAAAACTGCCAGACATTCAAACCCCTGAGCACCTGGAACTCTGCTCCAGGAAACGCACCACCCTCTCCACTTGGAAAACAAACCCTCTTGCATCCACAAAACTTGAATTCAACAAGCCGCCCAATACAAAAAGGCAATCTTCTCAGCCAAATCTGCCTCCTTTAACACTAGGATCACTAATGCAAAATCTGGAACCAAGGAGATCTTCATCTTCAGTGAACTAGAATCACCAGCTCCTTCTATGCAGCTCATTTCTATCTAAAGACTAATTGTGGTGCTCTAACATCCAAACTGCCATGGTCAACAAATATGACCTTCAGAGCAGAATTCTAACCAACCAGAAAGCACTGTCCTCACACACCACTAACCCCCTTGCCCAGGACCCCCCCTTCTCTTTCAATGATGCCACGGATCTCTAGTTCTCACCCTCCTGAAACACCTCAAACCATCGAACTGCAAAGGGGATGACTGCTACCACACTGGCACCGTTTCTCACATTTATCAGCACCTCCTTTGCCTCAGGACTGGTCCCTCCTACCCTCAAGGAAGCCTGGGTACGACCACTTCTAACAAAAAAAAGCTATCAACCCAGCCTCCCCCCAACAACTACAGACCCATAACTTTTCCTCAAGTAGTGAGAATGGGCTACTCTAGACCCAGGACACCATACTCCCACTGACTCATAATTCCCAGGGTCAAACTTGCCAAAGCAGGTGGTGCCAGCTTCCCTTTCATTGCTGCCAGACAATGGAACTACCTGCCACTCTCAAATGAACCCTCAAACCCTGCGTTCCGCAAAGCACTCAAAACCTGGCTGTTTAACCTCTACCCGCAACCCTGCTCTATACCTCACGCCTGCATACTAACATTTTGAACTGCGTACACCTCCTATGCTATATCATGCACCACTAACGGCTTCTTGTACTTCTGTAACCAATTCACCTTCTGTTTTTTATATCTTCAATACTTTCTGTATGTACCACACTAACTAAGGAGCCTACCTACCTCTGTAGCAGCACCACGATGCCTGCGGGCTGTTTTGTGCGTTATACAAATAAAAAAAAAAGAATACTGAACATTCTTCCAGATAACCACTATATACTCGTTTCCTCGCAGAGAAGGCACCAGGGTTTTCATGTGTCATGTAACTATTTTGCCGACTTTGTCAAAGGCCCTCGCGAAAGATTGGCCTATCACTTGAAGCATTTTCGTTTATGTAGGGCTGCTGATCTCATTTTGTTATTGAATGCCCGTTCCTTTGGAATCTTAGAAATAATTTGATACATTTTGTATCTAGCCCATTTTTGATTTTACAATAGCATGAATTTTGGGTACAACTTATGAATGGGCGTCATGTAGGTTTGATTGCTGCTGAATGTTTTAATGCTTCACTGACTTTAGTTTGGCAAAATTCATCTTACTGTTTTAGGTATTCATGGAGTGTAGCTTCCTTTTTTAAAATGTACTTATATTAATTTTTTACAGGTTGCCTGTGCAAATAAGTTTGGTGGTTCCCAACTAGTCCATTCCTCATAGGAATCCCAAGGTTATTTATCACATTTGAATTTTTCAGGAACAAGGCCATTTGTTTAGGCAGGTTGTTGCTGCTCGTGGTGTGGAATGATCATGTCTGGTCAGGCTTTAGTTTAAGGTTGTTAGAAGTCCTTAGAGCAACAAAGCAATAAGTGACAGGTGTGTCTTTGCTGGTGTTCACTATGCAATGATTTGCCATCCGATATTTGTAGAAGTCTCCATGCCTTTTAATGCCTGTGTGGGGATGTGTATATGTTGAGAATCAGATATGATGGGCTCCTTTTTTGTTGTACACAACAGATTATGCTGTGGCAGGCAGAACTGAGAAGGTAGCCAGGTGATTTCTGTGGCTCCTCATACATTGTAGCCCTGTGACATTCTAGCTTCTTAGTCTTAGTGATGTTTAACGGTGTCAAAAGCTGCTGAGCTGTTTGAGTATGAAGTGATTGTGCCTGTGCTGATCTCAGATGGAATGAAGTCCAGATTTGATCCCATTGGCCTGAACTTGTTTGCCGTTCAATACAGGAATGAAGTGCTAGTGTAGCTGTCAATGATTTTAGGTGGAAATGGAATATTGTAAAATATTCCGTAGTTTGTGGGTTTGTCTGGGTTCCCAGAGGTGCTTTAGAGTGGTTTAACATAGGCGGTCTATGAACAGTTCAATTTTCCAGTCAGCAGGTTATGAGGGCACCTACATCCACACACCCTCCAATCCCCACCTTACCTGGATTGGCTGATCTGCTCTCTAGTTTCTGCCAAATTGTCCCCCCTGCCCCTATTGGCTCGCTGCTTCCCCTCAGTGTTCTCCCCCCCCCCCCCTACGATTGTGAAGCGGTTGTTGCTTCCTGTAGCGAGGTCTGCGCTCAAAATCTTAATGGGGTGTATCGGCTGGAGTTTCCTTGCTATGGTCAGTTGTTTTTTTGTTTTATAACCTCTGGAGAGATCATTATTTTGGTTTCCTTGACTAGTTTGCTTTGGAGCCGGCACTGAAATTGTGAGCCTTGCATTTGTTGGTGTGGTTATGTGGTGAAGATCATTACTGTTTGTTAGAGCAGCATCTGACTTGATATGTTAACTTTCCTATTAACTTTGCGAATGGAATGATTGGGGATGTTTTTGCAAAGTTTAGAGTTTAGGGGTATTCTTGCAACAAGCTGTTTCTCATGTCTTTTTTTTTTAACATGTGGCTCCTGCTGTTCTGTTACATACAGCATAGTGGTGTTTCTTTGCCTTCAAGATTGCTGCTTTACAGTGATCGATCTGTCACTGGTTTGCAGTTTTCCCATCCTAGTTGTAAGGTTTTCCCCCATGCTTCTAGTTTACTGTTGGTTTTCTTAATGGTTAGAAGTTGCATAGTGAACTACTGTTATTTCTTTTTTCACAAGTGAAGTGTTTCCAAGCTTCCATAATCCAGTTATTCAATATCTCTTCTCGTTCCCCCGGGATCTGGCAAACTGGGGGTGAATGTATAGGTTTTGCATCCTCTATGAAAGTTGTAAATTCCTTTTCTCTCGAGTTTTCCAGCTTCTCCTGGACATGGTAGTTGGTCCGTTTGGTAGCTGGCATGTTATCAACTGGTGAGGTTATAGCGTAACAGATGGACGTGTTTTCCCTAGCTCCTTCCCCTCACTGCCATATTGGAACAGCAGGTGAAGAACCTTACATGGGACCCAATGTGTTGTCCCTTTACTGTATCGAGTATACGAGATATGCACGGACAGCCATACATAATGTACCCTCGTACTGAGAGTGGAAGTATGTCTGCATGCACCGTTGGACATCATGGAGCGCCAAGTAAAATCTGAAGAGAGCAGAGTGATGTCATGGAGCAGATATACGAATACCTACTGAAATGATATGGAAATAGTGACCATGTAACTGAAGCAGAGAAACGTGTATGACAAAGTAATCACATATGCAAAGAAGATAAAGTAACTTGCTGATCAATAAGTGTAAATACGCAGTAATGCAAAATTGTAATTGTTTATTTGTATAGCGCTTATACACAAATAGAAGTGCTTCAAAGCAGCAAGGGAACCAGGGAATACAGTAGTCATTCTTAGGCCTTGAAGATTCCGAATTATCTAGCTAGCATACTGGGCACAGAGGCATATCTACTAGTGAAGTACTTGACAAAAGGTGAGGGGAGAAAAATAGAAAGCGGGGAAGAGGGAAGGGAACATACAGATCATGAACTGCAGTACTGGTCTGGTGAACAATTCAGATTGCTTGGTGGTTGGTCATCCAATGTGCCTATGCATAAGTATTTCAAGCACAACCAAAACTGGGGGTGAGGGGACAAGAGGGAGGATTAAACTGACTTGCTGTGCATAGAGCATTAAAGGTGGAGTAAGTGCACAGAACAGGAAGGGAGAGGGGAAAAGTGTGCCCAGTCCGTCACAGGGTTAAGTGCAGATTGGCTGTCCCTATCATGGGGGGATATTGCAGTAGCGCCAGGTACAGTGCAAAGGCCCAGAGACGAGTGCAAGACTGGCGGGGGGGCCTGTGACCTCTGAGGTTCTTGAGGTGCACCAGGCGACCAATCTGCTAACTGAGCAGGCAGGATGAGAAAGGAGGGAGGGAAACTAGCAGAAGCAGGGGAGAGGGAGAGATAGCGGAAGATGAAAGTCTAGAGTTTCCAGAACTTGAGGAGGTCGGCTCAAGACGAAGAGGTAGGAAGGCTGTTCCAGAGAAAGGCACCTGCAGAGGATAGGGATCTACCCCCAAATCTGTTTGGAGAAACAGCTCACCCGCAGAGTGAAGGGCTCTAGAAGGATCTTAGGAAGAGCATTGTAGATAGTCAGGCCCCAGAAAGACTTGTGGACTATGCAGAGGGTCTTGAACTTGATCCTCGCAGCCATGGAGAGCCAGTGGAGAGATTGCAGCACCAGAGAGATGCAGACCCTGGGCTTGAGGCCAAAGATGAGGCTTGGGGTCTGTTCTGAATAAGTTGTAGATGTCGGAGAGTAGAAGCAAGAAGGTTGACTGTTGGACAAGTCCAATCTGGAGTGAACCAGGGCTCTGGAGACGGAGCTTCTGGGGCAAGGTGAGAAGGCAGAATACCTCTGAGGAGTTGCAGTTGGTATTGGGATTTATATGGACATGTCCAAGATGTGAGGAGAGCAGGAGAGTAGAGTTGAAGAGAATACCCAGGTTTTTTACCTCACTGGTGGGTAAGGGTGCTTGACCAAGTGAGGCCGGTCAGAGTGGGAGCAGGGGACCCAATGAGGACGATCTGTCTTGCTGGCATTAAGATGAGACCTATAGGGCAAAATATAACATGGCTATGATGGCCACAATGGGAAGATGGACGCTGACTCGTTAAGATTCAATCCAGCTACCTCGGACACAGACCAGGGTTGCATAGTCAGTAGTTTTAAAAAAAAAAAACAGCTGTGTGCAGAATAGAGGTGACCATGTTGGCCTGGGATCAAGGATACTATTTTAACGAATAATGGTAAAGCACAAGGAGAGGCAGATGGAAAAGCCATGTTCATAAGATCATAAGACATATAGATTAAAGAAGACCAGATCTGCAAGAGCGAAGTCCTGGACAATTAGTCTATACAAGATGAGTGAGCAAATGTCTAGAGGCCAAGAACACCCAGTATAATTAAATCAAATGGCAGTAAATAAGAGGTTGAAATTGACAAATTTGTGTTCTCTTCGCACGTGATTCAGAAGTCGAAAACCGGGGCTATTCATCTAAGCTTCGGATGAAGATAGGGATGTGATTACAATTCCTTAAATGTCCCTGAAAAGCGAGCAGGCTACAAGGTCAACTACAGACAGGAAACCTTGGCTTGTGGCCAGACTGAGATAATGGCTTAATAGGGTAAGTGGGGAGTAATCTGATGGGACTCGAGCATCTGGGTTTTGCTTTTGTGCTGTTAATGAGCCCGAAGTCCAAGGTTGGGGTGAGAATGCCAATCGGAGGAGAGGGTCTGTTAACCTACCATACAATGTGGCACAGACCAATCCGCTACCACTTTCCCTGCTATAATCACTATAATCGGACAACCTAGGTTTAGGTCACACTATGGCATGGAAAAAGGACCTTGTTGGACCTTCAAAGTGAAATGCTGAAGATTATGGACAACCGCAAGGTCAGGCTGCCGATGTTAGATCAGTGGCCTTCAACCATGTTGACCATAGAAGGCTTATGTCGGATGAAAAACCTTGCCGGCTGCTCCAATGAGGTGCCCTCTGGATTGAATCCTTCTTCCGAAATAGAATGTCTAAAGTAGTCTGGGGTGAAGCTCTCTAAACCAGAGGTTACCCACATGGTTCCTGCCTCTCACCAGCCAATTTTAACGTATTTAGTCATCCGCTGTGCGATCTTAGATTCTTTGGGAGTTAGCTTTTCCAACTATGCTGACTGCACCCAGCTGATTATAAATATTAGTGGGGACCATGAAAAAGATTCCCGTCAAATTTCAAGAATCTATAGGTCCATTCAAAGCTGGAGTTCCAATAATGGCATGTGTCTCAATGCGGCAAAAACAGCAATTTTTTGTTTCTCGGCCTAGGTGCACGCTCAAAGCTTGATGACAAATATTCTGATTTCTTGATTCAAAATTCAGTCTGTGCTGTCACAAAGGGTAAGACCCTGGGAATCATGTTCGAAGCCTCTCAATGCAGATGCACACATCAGTACATCCAAGCCAAGGATTACTTGGGTTAATTCAACCTTTTGTCTCCACGGTAAACTGTTCTACCATAGTACATGCTCTGATTATGCCACACATAGATTATTGTAGTGCCCTACTGGCTGGCGTAGGGATGCATGCAAATCCTGCAAAATGATTTATGCATCATTAAAAATATCCCTAAGAGGGAACACATTTCAAGGCAACGTAAAGACTTACACTGGCTCTTTGAGGACAGGGTTCATTTTAAAGTTTGCACTGTAGTTCATAAATGCCTTTATGGCAACGCACCTACCCATCTGAAAGATTCTATTAGAGTAACAAGATCTAGAGACTCAATTTGCTTGACCATCCCTAAGTTGGTGAAGGGTCTCAGTCCTTCCAAGCGCAGGCTGCACGTCTATGGAACGACCTTCCGAAGGAACTATGTGCACATAAACATGTTGACTTTCAGGAAACTACTGAAAACAGAACTTAAGTAAAACAAATAATTAATCTTTAACCCTGAATTCTGTATAGATGCTGCCGTGCGCCCTGATGGCTGTGGGCTCCAGCCTTATGAACAAGCAGATAAATATTATATATATTTAGAGGTAGGTCGAGGCGTGCCTTACAGGTAAGAAGCCATTGATGTACTAACCCTTATGTATAACTGACACATGATTTCCCCCCCCCCCAAACCAATCTCTTCTCTTAAATAGGTTTTGCAGTTTGCCTCATAGGATGACATAGATGCATATTGGGGTATAAAAGCTCTGTATAATAAAGTTTGAGAGTAAAAGCATCAGTCTGATGTCTGCCAGTTTGCCCTGCTTTATTGAATTGCGATTAAAGTAGTATTTTGCCATATTCTTTGAGTCTGTCTGGTTATTTGGTCTGATATCTTTATTGAATCCCATCTAGCACAAGAGACGCTTTAAGGTACTAGAGCACCTTTTGGTAGCAGTGCGAATGGCTTGGGTCTAATCGACCTAGGCCCAGATCCAGACCTCCGGACATTCGACTGCTGCTGCCATTAGCCAGAAGAGCGCAGAGCTTCCAACGGTGCGTAATAAAACATGTGTAGGTTGATGGGTCCGAAGAACAAAGGAATTTGGAAAACTGATAACCCCTCTCTGTGCCCAAAAGTCTGCGATTGGTAACACCTTAATTGACACCAACTAGTCAAACAATTAAATGTTAACAACTCTTTCCAGCACAAGAAAAGTTTAGTTGTTTTTTGTTCACCTTAAACGTAACTTCATTTCTAAAATACAAACATAAATCCATAAAAGAATAAAACATTCAAAGGAAAATTCAGCAGAGTAGGGAACAAATGTTACCGAGACTGGATCATTCTAGTCTTTGACACCACAGCAGAAGTGGAAATTGACCTTTTAGAGAATAAAATCAAACAAGGTAACGTAATAAAAGACATTAAAGAAAAACTAGAATCAATTGAAGATGAAATGCAAACATTTAAGTATATAAGAAAATGTGGAAACCTTTTTAAAGATGTGGAAAACAGAATATTACGATGACCAGAACAAATTATATCAGAACAGAGGTCGGAACATGGGATATCAAAGGAAAAAAATGTCACTTTCTCCAACACCTCAAACACTACAACTCGTAGTGATTCTGACCATGCCAGTACCTCCAACACCTCAGGGGCACAACCCACCAACCTCTGGTTTTTCCGGGGAGGGGCAAAGAAAGCCACAACAGACCAGGCCCAGCCAGGATGCAGACACACAACTTGCACCGCCCACCACGGAACTGGCGATTCCAGTGTTTAATCTGTCCACACATCCTGACAGATGCAGAACTTGAGTATTGAAGAAAGGGTTGAGTTTTGTCCCTACAACTAGGGCAAATGATTTTCAAACCCAAATGGAATTGCAAAAATTCTTCTGGTTGGTTCAACCAAAATATTTTTTTTAGAGAAGCACCTACATCTAATAGAGGTGAGCGTTACAGGTCTAAAACCCTCTTCGGCCTTTACATCAATAGGTTCAATGGTGAGCCAAGCAATTCTAGCGTTCGAAAATAAAGTTCTACAAGAAACCCGGGTGCTATTTAAGTTAAAAAATCACCACAGAGGCAACCTTGCAAAAGATGAAAGATTAGCCCTACTAACACTACAAGAAAATAAGACCTTTGTAATAAAACCGGCAGATAAAGACTGGGGAATTGCCCTGTGGGACAGTCGTATGGTATTGAAGCAATTACAAGATCAAACTTGATAAAGACCCGACACCGCGTTTACTAGAAGAAATCAAAAGGCTGATGGATCATGCACTCCAGGAAGGATGGATTGATTCAGATGCACATCAATACCTAGTAAATAATACCTGCCTTCTACATATTACCGGAAGTGCACAAAAAACAAATGTCACCACCAGTTAGGCTGATTGTCTCGTGTCTCGGCTATCAATTCCATCCTTGAACCTTTGTCGGTATACTCAGTTTGGTTCTTCAAACCTTTCGCAAGAAATATGCAATCCTTTGTCAAAGATACGAGTATGATGAATCTCTTAAGTAACCAACTGATGGGTGTAGTTGAAATACTAGTGACCTTAATATCACTGCACTCTATGCCAGTATCCCACAGATGGTATGTATCAGTGATGGAATCATATTTGAATAAACGAACTACCACACTTGAAGGTCCTGACTGCCTTCATTTTGGAGTGCATTATATAGCACTGATGGAAAATATTTTTCTATTCAAAGGCACTTTCTATAATCGGAAACACGGGACGAGTATGGGGGCTACTTTTGCCCCCGACCTGGCCAATCTTTTTATGGATGACCTAGAACAGTCGGTGTACTGCCCGAGAACCCCTATAAGAAGAACATCATCTGGTTCTGTTACATCGAATAGAGAAATGTGCCTCGATCCTCCAAAAGAAAACCTCTCTTGATAAAATAACATGTGTGAGTACCTTTAGCCTGATCAGTAACGGTTAAGGAAAATCTTAAACTGGCATTTTGTTAGAACGGCCGAGTTCAATGGACTCTCTAGTTCATAAATATCTGATAAAGAACGATGGCCACCATAGACAAACAAACCTCTAGGGCCTCCCTCCAGTAGTGGGGCACTATACATTTCGGCGATGTTCTGTGTTCCCTTACAAGAGACATAAAATCGATAGAACTGAGGGGTAAAGATTGGAAACTTAATAGTTTCACAAACTGCCTGACAGAATCGGCTGTGTATGGTATCAAGTGCCCATGTAATTTGCTTTATGTAGGCAAAACCAAACGCCAAATACGACAGGATTTGCGAACACTGGTCATGTATAAAAAAACAAGTTGAAAATAAACCTTTAGTGGAGCATTTTGCAAAACACCCTCATAAATACAGCGAATGTTCTGGTCTATAATCCAAACGGTAAATGCTCACCCGAGAGGTGGCAACCGCAGTACATCCCTGGCTAAATGTGAACGGTGTATTTACTCTAGACACAGTAAAAAATTGCCTAAATTCTTCGGTGGAGTGGTATCTCCTCATGTAAATGGTGTGGCGAAAAATCCACCCTAGTCACAATTTGTGAGTGGGCAGACAGTAGATCAAGCCTTACCATTTCGCTAGATGGTCTAGAAAAAAGCAGCAGTTGAGTCGGCCCATATACAACATATTAGTGCATTCTGCGAAGAAGGAACACAAGTGTATTATCTTCACAGGAATAAGTCGCAGTCGCACTGATGTGCACATAACACCAGAGGGCGCTGCATGTTGATTCAGCATATCGCGGCAATCATGTTATTGGCAATACGTCAGGTGAACTGCACACACATTGTCACATGACATGCTGTGAAGGAGTTAAAGAACAGCATACTCGTGGGTGTTCGTCATAAAAAGAACCAGACGCTAGCCCAGCAGCAGTTCTGACAAGACGGTGCTCCTGTGTTACTTTCCTGCTCTTGAAAGTATGTGGAGAAGATACCATAGAGCATTAAGTTACGGGCAGTATGTATAAAAACATCATAGGACTAACTAGAGCCTTACTGATCCGCTCTTACCTTTTGTCAAAAACGTGCCTTTAGGTAGACCATGTAGGCGTAATGTCTTGACCCTAAAAGAAATGCATGCAGGGACTTTCATTTTTACAGTACGCACTGGCTGCAGTACCTCACGGATACACGCGGGTACTTTTGTAACACCGGACCAACAGACCTGTGGAAAAAGACGCAGCATCTCAACCATCCGTCCATGTGAAACAGCAATTTATGATAAGTAGGTTACCATGTACTTATCAAGTCCCAATCAGACAACGCAATGTGCACTCTGTAATAAATAATACTGCAGTTTTTTAAATATGATGCTCTTTTGCAATTATATTAATTGAGAATATACCAGCTTTCGTAGGGTGTACAAATAAGAAAATCACAAATTGTTTTTGCAAATATAAGTAAAATGAGACAATGGGAAGACGAGAGATATAATGGTCCATCTGTTTCCTTGTTTTTCTTATGTCTGCCCGGACAGAAAGCTAGTGATCAAATAACTCAAATTCTAAACCCTGTGATTTAGGATTAGTAAAGATGCACCAGGTAAGAAGTTTTGAATTACTAGGAAAATCAATAGTGAAGCTAAGGAGGAGAGATTTATAAAAAAAAAAACTCATGACCCCTTTTATTAAAGGTAAGAGGTCCCCCTTAAAACAAAACATCAAATTACCACCCTACTTGCGCCCATTGGTTCTTATGTAAGTATGAGATTAATGACACTTTTAAGCAGTAAAGGTTTCACCCCAAGCTTTTACAACTTTTTATATTTTGTCTCCCTTACGAGTTGACATATTTTTTGTGATTATAGGGAAATCTTTGTTTTGAAAATAAAGGGGTGCAAGAGAATGACACTCGACACAGTTTTTCGTCCAGAAGGCCACGCAAAATGTTTGGATAAAGGGCACTAGAGGTGGTGCTCCATTAACACCATGGCCGACACATGTTGAATATTGAAGAGACCACAACTAGCTAGTCTCTTTTCGGAGACCATTCACAGTCTACCAGAGTTCATTTTAGGTTGTGGTGACTAATAGCTGGGATTCAGTTTTATAACTCCTAAAGTTAGGAATACAGACAAAATATCTGTTGGAATAGAGAAAGGTTTTCTATGTGTTGGGTCCTGTGTTACAACATTGTTAGACTATCATTTCACTGTGGAATGACAGTCACCTGCCATCACCATTGTGTTCCATTTGTATGATTTCTTTTATGGATTTGTTTGTATATTTTTTTTTTTTAGACATGAAGTTCTGTTTTAAGGTGAACAAAATCCAATAAACTATTTATTTTTTCAAATAACGTTTCAGTTTTTGTGACTAGTTGGTGTCTATTAAAGGTTTTATTAAGGTGTCACCAATCGCAGACTTTTGGGCACAGAGGTGTAATCTGCTTTCCAAACCCCTTTGTTGTTTGCATCATAAGCTTCCCAATTGAAAACTGATTCCACCCCCCCACTTCCCCGGTCAACAAAAAATCAGGGAAAGTACCCAATTTGTTAGTATAAGGTTGACAGGTCCTCCTTTGACGAAATACCTGTCCGGTCCCCGCAGGTGCCCTGCAGACAGAAGGTGAACTGGTCCGTTGGGGAAGAGTCAATGCTAAGGTACATATTAAAAGACTCCAAAAGGGGGTGTTTAGGATTCCTGAGGCAAGGCCAACACGAAGAGTGCATATCAAACTCCAAGATAGAGTACAAAATGAGATGAGATACATTTACTAAAGGTAGTAGGAAGGTGTATGCAGAAAATATATAAGTGCACGTGTATGGGGTTATAATGTCAGTATAAATCTTTGTTGTGTGTAGACTAATGGATAAAACATCAAAGTGATTATTAAAATATCTAATCAAAAGATTGACGTCAATCGGGAGGATACAAATCTAAGGAAACAAATGAATAAAGAGATTATTAAAATATTAATGATAAAACGAGATACTAAAAATTGAGTGACTGAAAGAACAATTGTTGCATAGATTTTTAGAAGTTGTCAAAATATTTTGATTTGTGGATCTGCGATTGATGCCTGAATGGACATTCGAGATGGACTTGTCATTATGGGGGACACTTATGTAGGACATTGATACTTCCTTATTTTAGCTTTATATCTTGGCAGAGTGGGTTCAAGGCACAACTCATGCCGTGGCCTCGAGGGTTTGTGTCAAACAGTTTTGTGACATGACAACCTATTTGCATGCTAAATGGAACTATGGAAGATGTACCAGAGTGAGAGAAGATCCAGCCAAGAAGGGGTGAATGCGAGTCAGCATAAAGGGAGGATGGAACTCCTTCGGGTCCCCTTCCCCTCCTGAAAATAAGAGCGGAAGTACGGAGAATGGATTTTATCCCTTAAAGGACTGAAAGACATGAGCGCCCTTCTTCTAACAGGGAGGACAATGCGGAAGAGAGCAAAAGGACGACATAAATCGATCTTGACACGCAATGAAAGTAAACTACGTGAGCAGAGTGGAAGATGGACAAGAAAGAGGGAAGAAGAGGCAAGGAAACAAACAAAAAAATATAGGACAAATATAAGGGAGTAATAATAGTACAGAATGAATGGGAGGACAAACCTATTCGACAGTAAGGGCATTGCTGGGGTTCGAGAAGAGTGAGGAAAGAAAAGCAGAGAAGACCAGAGAGGGCAGGCAAAGGGAAGAATGAAGAGGTTAGAAAAGAAACAAGGAGGTAGAAACACAAAGGATGAATGTACATAGGTGGCAAAGAAGGCGAGAGATGTTTAGGGGAAGAAATGAACAGAAGTAGGGGACTAAAAGGTGAGAGTATCTGTCATAGAATCATAGTGCTGATTGATGCACAAGAACAATTTGAAGAAGGGGGTTGCAACAGCCCAGCAGGGAGCTGCAAGGAATACCAGGAATACCAACATGGGCAAGAGAATATAGAAGGATCTCTTTTGAGGGAAACTGGAGGAAGGTCAGATGACATCATAAGACCAGCGCAGAACATGGTCATAGTCCTACAAGTTGGGACATAATGTCAGACGAGGAAAGGGAAGAAAACGAGAGCTTGAAAGGGAGAGCGCATGCGGTTTCTCAAAAGAATAGTGTAGAAAAAGGGAAAAATGATCGGATCTAGAGGACCCTAAAGAAAGAACACCAGAATCTACACTATGAATTGAGCAACCACAAGTGTGATTGTGCTGTGGATATGTATACCCGCCTTATGGAAGTAGATTAAGGGCATTACCAGGACAGAGACAAACTGGTGAGACTAGTCTTGCCTGGAAAACAAGAAGTGTAGGCAGGTATGATTATGGACCAGGATTTTGACAAATCCCATTAATGGAGAAGGGGGGGGGGGTGGATGACCACAATATATTCTGTGGCCACAAATGGAGAAGGATCATGTAAAATGTAAACTGCAGACTTTAACTTCCGGTTAGGGAAAATGGATTCATGAGCTAGAGAGCATGACTTCAGGAATGACGTTAACCATAGGGGACAGAAGTCCTGCTACTGGCTATTCTAGGGGAGAGCTGACGACATTTGGAAGCGCGCAGGATATTTAGGTGTGACTGCAAAAAACACAACACATGTTACGCCATTTAATAATTGCAGAGCAGATGTATGGTGAGCGCTTTAAGTGAAATATCCCAAATAACTCCGATATGGGTACGATTATAACTAAATGAAAATCCTGTTGCCTTTATTCAAGAGATGGGGCCTTGAAACAAGAGCCATGGGATAAAACAGTGGCATTATTTTACTACATTTTGTCTGAGATTGCCAGAGCCAGTGCAACAGCAAAGAACCAGGTGGGACTGGAAGCAAAACCATGGCCCGAAATAAAATTGATGATCGCGTATCACTGCTGATTGTTGCAGGAGAATAATAAGAAAGCTGGGAGTAGAAAGCAGGAGGAGGCGCAGTTAGTTCAGAAAACATTCTCACAACTAGCCATAGAGAGCAGTAATAAAGGTGGGATGACACAGGAGAAGCAGCCAACGCAGCAAAATAAGTGTATTCCACAGATCAGGGTGGTTAATGTTTTTGGCCTAGAGGATGACTAGGTGGATTTCAGAACCCTCAGGGAGGAGGAGAATTGAATGGTGGACAGCTGCAACAATGTTCGAATTGCGGGAGAATAGGATACCTTGCCAGAACATGTAGGCGCAGAGGAGGCATGCAGCAACATTGGCGAACTTCAAAGGGGGTGAGGGGATGGGATATATAATAAAAGACATCAGGAGTATGCCAAAGATCACACGCAGGCTCGCACGTGGCCCTGCAAGTGCCATTGCAAATGCAATCGCCACAAGGACAAGCATTGACCCAACAGGTCATGGTACAAAAATGGAAGATGAATACAGGAGTTTAGCAAGCATCTGCACCCAAATTGGGGAGTGTGACCGTGGTAGGAGGAAATCCTTACAGGGATGAAATTGTATCCACAATGGGACAGCCCACAGAGGGACATGTGTTCAGTAATATCTGTGATACCAGACCCCCAAGAAGAACCGAGGGTCAAGGTGACGATATGAGGCAAGCCATTTTCGTTTCTTGTAGACACTGGAGCAACTCGTTCCTGTGTCCGTGAGGGAAAATATCCAATGTCTGGCATTGCCATGAATGCACAGGGACTTTCTGGGGCGCGTTTAGCTCATTTTGCAGACGACTCAATAGGAGAACATGATCTGCTGATGCCATTATATTCTAGGCAGACGCCAGTTAACTTATTAGGGTGTGACTTGATGACGAAACTTGACTATCTTTTAATGATCTGGGAATAGTGTGTTCTACCCAAGGGATACATTATATGAATGTGAGAGTTTATAATGGCCTTCATAGTCCAGAAGGCATTACAAGGACGTGCCTTGGATTCAGAAGTATTTCTGTATGGAGCGACTGTTTTACTATCATGTTTACCCAGGTTGATAGGTAAACTATTCAGAATATCAGTAGTTTTTGTTTAGACCATGGATCCACATGGATGATGAAGAGGTGCAGATTATTCCCTTGGAGCTAAAAGCAGCAGTGGTTCGAGAGAAAAGGGTGGTTCTTCATAGATGAGGCTGGAGAACAGTGATGGCTCTCAGTGAAGGATACAGGTTGACTGATACTGATTTAACAGACAAGGAGCTTTATGTATGAGTATTCAGATGAATTCGTATTTTAAGTCTCACTTATTGGATTAAAGTAGAGAAATACCGCAGAGAATGACGCTGGTAAAAACTAATTTCTTCAGGAAGATTTTGAGAAAGTGCCAAATGTTCTATGGACCACAATCTCATATGAGCGTCTATTGAACAGGGTAGGAGCAGTTAAAATTAAACTTAAACCAGGAGTCCTTTTGCCACGAGCAAAGCAATACCCCATGTCTAGAGAAGCAGATGAACGTCTATTTGAGACCCTTTTCGTTTTAAGAATATTGGTGCTATCCGATTCTTTGTGTAACACGGCTATGTACCCAGTGAAAATATCAATGGGGTGGTTGTGGAAATTCATACAGACACTTTGCCCACTGAACAATATAGTCGAAGCTGAATTTGCTTTAGTTCCAAATCCTGCAACAATAGTTTGTAACATCCCATTCAAGGCCAGATATTTTACAGTATAGATTTAAAGACTGCATGCTTTTCAGTTCCCCTTCATGAAGACTCGCAAGACGTGACTGACTTTTTGTATAGAAATATTCGCTTAAAACATACGAGTTTGCCCCAAGGGTACTGTGAGTCCCCTTCAATCTTTTAAGTGCCCTCCAGATGGACCTAGGTAATGTTCAGCTCTAACGTACAATCATTAAATACGTGGGTACCTTTTTGGTGTGCAGCGAGGCACAAAGATGCAGAGAAGACTCAAGTTAAGCGTATGTCTATACTCTCAGAGAAAGGGTATAAGGTGGACAAAAAAGTTACAAGATGGTCAGGAAGGGGTCTTGTATATAGGAAAGTTGATCTCTCATGAAGGCTAGAAAATGACGCTCAGAACAAACAATTATGAAGACTTTAGGACCTAAAACAGTAAGATGCCGCCATATTTAGACCTATAACTATTGTAGGGCCTGGGTTTTCGATTACAGTCCATATTCAACTACTTATAAAAGGACTTAAAGAAGCACCAGTGGGCAAGAGTAATACAATATGGACAAAGAGTTGAAGAATTAAAAAAGATAATCCGTTCAGTCCCTGCTAGGAATTCCAGATTATCATGAAGAATTTTACTTAGTTTCTCATTCAAATGGAGAAGTCACGACAGCAGTCCTCATACAGAAAACATTTATAAACAATTGGCTTACTATAGTGGGATTGTTGATCCAGTTAAGAGTCAATTGTGAGCAATCATTAGCTGCTGTATTTGCGATTGAAAAAGCTTCATGTATAACAATGGGGTGTGCAGAAACATTTGTAGAACATGCATTATTTGTGATTTTAGAGAAACCCAAAAGTACATTAACTATGCAAACAGCATCAGGATACAAGGTAATATTTAACCCTGCAGGTATAGTTGTTGGATGCAAGACAGTGAACCAGCAACGTTCATGTCAGAACCAGTAGGGGAGGATAACTATGTGCATGATTGCACAATGTAAACTCAGCACTGATCTTTCTCAAGCTAGAGAAATGCCATTGTGAGGGTGGGCGCGGGAGTTCTTTGGCAGGTCTCCAAAAATGTACCAAACTGGCAAAAGGCATACTGAATCGGCAGTAGTAAAGCTGAACCGAAAGGGTGAATTTGAGGTAGTGACACATACGAGATTGCCTTTGCATTACTCTGCACAGGTGGCAGAATTAGTGTCGCTCATCGCCACGCTTCAATTGAAATCACGGTCTACTCTGACTCCGCCTATGTGATGTCAACTGTGCATGCAGGTTTGTCACGCTGGAAAAGGAGGGGCTTCCTCCGTGCAGGCGGCACAGCAGTGCAACATGCACCCTATTTGATAAACTCATTGAAGCATTAGGACTCCCATTGACGCTTGCAGTCATAAAATACACAGCGCATTATTTCTAAAAGGGAAGATTTAATTTCTTGTGGAAACGAAGCTGCAGATTTAGAAGCCAAAAAGGCAGCCTATTTCTAATTTTGAAATTAAGGTGTTAAACAGATGGCAGAACGATGTATGTTGGTAAGGAGAGCTTTACATGCTGTCTATTGTCCAGTTAATTGAGATATATTGTCGAGCGCTACAGGAGTAGGATTTATGGAGGAAACTGGTCGGCATGTTATTTATCCCCCACAGAGGCAATTTAGAGGCAGGATAGAACTGGAAAGCCAGTTATGCCTCTAGCATTGAGGATGCCGCTGGAGCAGTTCCCCTACCCCGCACATAACGACTCGAGATTCTTGCTACTACAATTGCAGAAGTGTTTTTCACCTAATCTGTTAGAGCATATGGCACAATTTATTGTAAATTGCATTGTGTGCCAGCAATGTACTGCAGGGCGCACATTGTCAACAGTGAGAGGAGTAATTCCTAGACCAAATGGGCCATTTCAGCACCTACATATAGATCATGTGAATATGCTGCATGGCATTCGACGGCTACAGCTGTATGCTGGTCGTTGTATGTCCTTTTCTAGATGGATCAAGGCATGTCCATCCATGCACCCTGATGCCACATGTGCTTGCAAGTTCCTTGTGCGTGAGGTGTTTCCATGATGTGGTGTGTGCGAGTTTGTGGTCTAACAATGGACGGCATTTCGTAAATTAATTGTTTGAACAAATAGTTCTTCTATTAGGCTTTAAGCATATGTTTTCCTCGGTGTACCATCTACAGGTGAAATGCGTCTGTTTAAATGGATTGCTAAAAGAAAGGATTGCAAAACTAAAATGGCTTTAAAGAAGGGGTGGCTACATTGCCCACCCCTTGCCTTATATGCCCCAAGAAAGTGGCCTGGCTCCGATCACCACATCTCTTCATGAGTTGGTGACTGGACACCGCCTGAGAACCCCCA
Source organism: Ambystoma mexicanum (assembly GCF_040938575.1). Taxonomy (NCBI): domain Eukaryota; kingdom Metazoa; phylum Chordata; class Amphibia; order Caudata; family Ambystomatidae; genus Ambystoma; species Ambystoma mexicanum. The sequence goes on from NC_090932.1 coordinate 1,542,174,955, forward strand.
TCCTCCCCTGCTGCCCTTGCTGCTCCAACTAGGTTAAAAACTGATGCCCATAGTGCAGCGAAGGTACTAGGTGACAAGATGCGTGATTATCTAACCATGACTGCAAGTGTTTCATGTCTCAACGGGTCCAACACCAGATTGGTGGGTGGGGTGGGGCAGTCAGAGAAGCGACAAAGACAATCTAACTAATGATGCTGAAGATATTTTTAAATCAACCCAGTCTATATGCAGGGGACCAGGTGCTGGTACAAAGTTTGTATGCACTTTGAGTACGCCCCCCTTTGAAGCACTGTACCTGGTGGAAGAAGTCACCTCCACAGCTACTAAATTAAAAGGAAGACGAACCTGACTGCACTTGGATGACATCAAACATATTAAGGAGTAACCCTGCATCCCCCCCCCCTCCCCCTGCACAGCTACCAACTGTGAAGCTAGAGCAGTTCCACGCATGCAGACTCATTCGATGGCCAAGAGCATAGGTAAGGAAAATGAAGAGCACAGAAGCACTTAAATTGAGGACCGATATTGTTCACATTTGCTAAGGAAAAATAGACTTGCATTTATCCTGGAACTTTTTAGATGGGTCAAAGAGACAATGTTTTAAAAATACCAGCGCCGAAAGAAAAGAAGCCCGCTTCATCTCTTATGTTACCCATTATAATAACAATGCACACATTCTTGTATGCTGTTATATTAGTCTTATACAGCTTTAGTAAGAGGACACATGAACATCGTAATGTTTTTGGCAATTCTAAGAATAATTATTTTCAGAATAATTATAGCAATTATCTTGCTGTTCTTGATAGAAATGTGATTTACAGATTTGTATAGTAAAAGTCTAAGCAAAAATGAGGTTTCAGGATATAAAAGGCTCATTGCCATGAAAAAAATCAATTTGTTTTTGGGAATAATTGACATCATTCTGTATTTGTTTTTCTCCTGATATTATGGCATTTAGACATGTTATAAGAAACCCTAGACATGGTGGGGGACAGTGAAACATGTGCTATTATCCCCAATGAAAGCAGTAACAGCATCCTTTATAATCTTATTAGGCACCTATTTTGATATAAAAGGGTTATTGAGTAAGATCATCAAGATATAAAGGCATATCTTGATAATTCGGCTCATTTAAGAAATGTATGGTATCGTCACATCAAGTAAGTGGGAGAGAGCACGTCAGATGCAAGCTCATATGTCTGTTCCTTAATACCATATGCCATGAACGCAGCAAGTACATTTATTCTCAGATGCCTGCACAGGATGCAACATGTCTCATCTAGCAGCGTGTACAACTAGAGGGCAATTCAAAGGAAAATGGCTAACTTTATGATGGCGATCAAGAGGAACATTTCCACATGAAGATCCTTATGTGAAAACAAGGAGGATGGCAAGGGTAATGGGGTGGACAAGCAAACAATTTATGTACCATCCCTGTTTGGAGGACAAATACAAATTGTTGAAATTAAGAGGATGGACTGCTCGGATATGACAAAGTTCAGGAGAACCAGGATGTTGGGCGACCTTGGTTATTGGTATATGGGAGTTTTGCCACCAGTACCAGATGGGAAGGACTATTATTTTGCCCTGCACACTTATTAAAGAACCCAGTAGGCATAGCGCAAGAGGTGAATAATAGATGCCCAGAATCATGGGCGAAGTACTCCAGTTACTAACTCGGGTCGACAATGAAGCCGGACCAGTATCAATAAATGCCACTAAAGAATGCAACAGTATGCTTCAAGAATAAAGGCCTGGTTCTGGTTGGAGAAAACAAAGGATGTGGGCAGATAATCGAGGTCCCACGAAAGAATGGAGGAAGTGCAGAATTGATGGACCGATATTAGGCTTGTGCGTGCATCCAGAGCTTACATGCAGTTGCCTAAAGAATTGGGGAACAGAATACTTGTAATGGTACATGTTCCAGCATTAGATATTCCTCAGTGACTTCAATATTGATGGATTCTATAAAATGAATGAACACCAGAGAAAAAGGTCGCTCAACCTCGAGCTGAAAATGGGGCTGGAGGGAAGGGACTATTTCCCAACAAAATCAATAAAGGCCTATGAAGATATTCCTGATGAGCATACACTGTTCAGCAAGACCATGACATCTATGACTCCTGTCTGCAGTACACGCAAAGTGGCTGCAGATTACGAGATGGGACCTGTCATGATCACGGGCAGGACACTAGGTGTTAACTCCCATAAGAGGGTCTTGAAAGGTTGGGCTCTGGCATGGCATGGTTGGCGAACTGCAGAAGAGGCATAGGCTTGTATGTGGATTTTGGTACACTCTGCCTTCTTATGATGACAGCCTGCATTGTCTTCTTGACACTAACTAGCAGGTCTAGGCTTCAGACCACATCTTCCTTTTATGCCCTGCCCTCCTGGAGGTCCGCGCTTCGCGTTGACTGCTTCAGCGGAGCAACGCTTACCGCAAGCTCTTTGCTTCCACAGAAGTTTCCTCAGAGAATTCCCAAGTCTATTTTGTTATTTTCAGTCGCTGTTCGCAGTTCCTATCCTGTCCCCGTATTTCCAGTCCGTTCGTAGTTTATCTCCTGTTATTAATCCCGCTAGTTCCTGTCAGTAGCATCTGAGAATTCGTGCCAGCCGCAGCTGTCACCTTTCGTAGTAGGGTTTTGAAACAAGAATCAAAAACCTGTTCTCTGGTGTCCTGCAAGTACATTTAACTCCTATTTTGGATTATGCATGCGCATATTTATTGCTTATTGTACTTAGCATTCCAAGTGTATATTTAAAGGCGCACTGCAGGTTTTAATGAGTTATTTGTGACATTTGGAGATAAATGAGCGCTGTTCGCTAGTGTTTATTATGGTCCTTGCTAAGTTTCCTGCACTATTACCGTGGTTAGTTCTTGGTTGTTGGTAAATGAACCTTTCCTTATGGTTGTCCACAGATATTGTGCATTTGACACTGGTTGCTCCTTTTAGCGCTAACGTTGTCAATGCTCATTTAGGAAATTCCATTCTCCTTCTCACTGCATTGCATTCTCCTTTTTCCCTTAACCCTATCCTGAGGTCCACTCCATAGTATTACTTTGCATTTATTCAGAACTAGCACCCCTGCTTGAGTTCAGGATGGATAGTCCCCACACCATGGCAGCCATTTTAGGTGCTACCCCCTACAACTACGCCATCGCCCTCAGGTGTAGGGTCTGGTCCCTTGGGTGAACATAGTCCCTTGTGCGCATCTTATCGGCCAGTTTACGATTGGAACGCCCGGATGCTTCTTCCGCACAATGTTTTGTTGCCTGCGAGTCGGCACCTTTGATTTATGTGGATACGTTGGTGGAGGGGCCTATGTTGCACCCTTCCCCGTTACGTCCCTGGATTTGTCCACCTCATGAGGCCTCCTCAGGTTCCGAAACAGTTCCTGCAGGACGCCTTTTTGGTAAATTCCAAACGCTTATGCGTACCGACCCCATGAGGGAATATTTCAAAGGGCTATTCAGGGAGATGTCCACCTGCACCTCCGGCTCCACCCGTTCCTCTGGTGGTCCTGCCGGCAACTCCCTTGCCCACGGTCCCTTACGCCTTTGCCTCCATTGTCCCCGGTGGACAAGGCAGCGCCTGACACGGCTCAGCAGGATCCTGACCTGTCAGATGATGCCCAAGGCGATCGGGACAACGAGGACCTTCCCTGCTCTATAGAGCTTTTCATGACTGGGTACTGGACATGAGTTTCTTAGATGTCCCGAGGCACCCGCTCTGCAGGAGGGCGTGCTTTCTGGGGACGTTCACCTTGTCTCCCTTGAAGCGTGCCAGCCTGTTCTTGCAGAAGGACGTTTTGGCCGAGGTCCGCAGAGTCTGGGAAAATTCACACTCTGGACTTTTCGTCAATAAGAAAATTGACGCGAGATACAGGCTGCATTCTTCGGAAGTGGTGGCCCTATCGTCTTGTCCACCTCCCTCCTCCACAGTGGTGGCTGCGGCCGCTTTGCAGTCCAGGCCTGCAGCATCCTCTTCCACGACGGCTACTCAGGTTCTGGGACAGGAGGACAAGCTCCTCGACTCACTCGGGAGGAAAATCTTCACCAACTCGGCCTTGCAGCTCAGGCAGGCCAATGCTGAATTGATTTTAGCGGGAGCTAACATGCGGATGTGGAAAGGTCTGTCGGAGTTTGAGGAATTTATCCCAGTTGAAGCTGGAAGACTTCAAGGGTGGCCTATCTGACGCCAGGGTCTTGGCCCAGGATCTTCTGGAGGCTGCAGCTCATCACGTAGACACCTCGGCTCGGGGCCTTCTGCTGGGGGTTGATACCTCACGGCCGGCGTGGCTGCATGCCACTAAATTTTTAAAGGAAGTGCCTGACAAAGTGTTGGACCTTCCATTCGATGGTAAGGAGCTCTTTCATTCTACTACAGATGTAGAGCTCACCAAGACGAAGGATAGCACTCAGACAGCAAAGTCATTGTCCGTCTTGGTTAAGGCTCCTTTCCAAACCCAGAGACTGTTGTGTCAGTCGACCCTCTTCTGGCTTTAGGGGCTTCCTCGACCGCAAATCTCGCAGCGTGGATACCCCTGTGGGGAATAACTGCCGTAGGCAACAACGGACGCAGTTTTTCTCCCGCTATTCAGCCCCCTCCTCAGGTTCATTTGGCACCGCCACCGATAAACCTACCAAATGAGGGTTTTCCGCGCTTGCACGAGACCCCGGTGGGAGGATGCATTGCATCACATTGGGAGGCGTGGCAGACCATCACAGAAGACAGATGTGTCTTGTCAGTTGCTCGAGCGGGCTTCTGCTTACCTCTACCCCTACACCACCCCGCAACCCTCCTTTTCAGCTGTTGGGCTCACCCTCAAAGCCGAGGTTCAGAAACTTCTGGACCTCAGAGCTGTGGAACCCGTTCCCCTCGGGGAGCGAGGGGAGGGCTTCTACGCCCGGATGTTTATGGTACCCAAACCCAACCAGGCTGGCCTGCACACCATCGTGGACCTTTCCCAGTTCAATCTTTTCCTACCCCAAGAGAAATTCAAGATGATTGCGCCCAGCCAGATACGCTCCTCCTTGCAGACGGGCGACTGGCTCAGCGTTTTGTATCTTCAGGACGCGTACATGCATATCCTGATTTGGAACCCCCACACGAGATATCTCCGCTTCTCTTTGGGAGAGGAGCATTTCCAGTTTCGAGTGCTTCCTTTTGGCCTCAGCTCGGCGCCGCGTGTCTTTTCGAAGATGTCAGTGATTGCGGCCTATCTTCGTCTCCAGGGTATCCATGTGTATCCGTATTTTGACTGGCTTACGCAGCCCTTGTACGCTAGCAGCAGCAGGCAATCTCCAGTCTCTCCTTCAGCTCATGTTCCATCTTGGGCTGTCGGTGAACTGGTGGAAATCTTCCATGACTGTCTCGCAGGACCTGATTTTCCTGGGTTTTCGCTGGAACACGATCGACTGCAGAGTGTACCTGACCGGGGACAGAATGGCAGATCTGTTAGCCACATATAAGATGTTTGCGCAGTCGGAGAGCATGGCGGCCTGGTGGTTCCAGAGGCTTCTGGGCCTCGTGTGTGCTGGCTCTTCCTCTTGCTCATCTCAAGATGAGACGGACCCAGATGGCTCTTCGGAGTTCCTGGCGTCAGGCTGTGGACCCGGATTCCAAGCGGATAATGATTCCGGATTCCATGAGTGGACTTGGACTGGTGGTCATCTCTCAGCAACCTGTCGGTGGGTGCGGGGTTTCAGGACCCAGCCCCCACGGTGACGATCACAACGTACTCCTCCCTTCTGGGGTGGGGTGCAACGTTAGATCTTCAGGTCTCGGACCTCTGGTCGCCTCGGGGCAAGCTCCTGCACATAAATCATTTGGAGCTTCTGGCGCTCAAAGCGTTCAGACCGCTCATTGCCAACAAGGTGGTCCGCATACGCACGGACAATGTAGTGTCCATGTATTACATAAACAAGCAAGGGGGAACAAAGTCCCTCCCACCCCCCGTTGACCTGTCTATCCAGATATGACCTGTCTATCCAGATATGGGTGTGGGCCGTGCTTCATGGTGTCTTGCAGTACACATCCCGGGCCAGCTGAATGTCACAGCGGATGCCCTCAGCCGGCGGACAGTGGTCAGCTACGAGTGGGAGTTGAAGGCGGAGGTCCACTCATGGATTTTCTCGCTTTGGGGGACACCGGAGGTGGACCGCTTCGCTGCGGCGGTAAACAAGCTTCCTCAATATGCCTCCAGAGGAGGGCTGGGAGCCTCCTCTCTGGGGGATGCTCTCGAGATTCCATGGCACAACATGAGAGCTTACGCCTTCCCGCCTCTGCCTCTAGTCCATCGGGCAATTTGGAAGCTGAAGAACTCAGTGAACTGTTCACTTCTTCTTGGTTCTCAGAACTTCAACACTTGTCGGTGGATCCGCCGATCAGGTTATCAGTAACCCCTTGATGAAGATCAGGAGAACAGAAGATGTGGCACCCCTCCCCACAATCGCTCAGCTTGGCGGCATGGTGCCTGAGTTCAAGTCTTTAGAGCATCTTAACTTGTCTACGGATAACGTGCGCATTATCCAGGCAGCCAGGATACCCTCGACCAGATCCCAATACAGGAGTAAATGGCTCAGGTTCTGTCATTGGTCATTGGTGTTTGGGGAAGGAATTGGATCCAAGGGTGCCACGATTGACAGGGTACTGTCCTTCGTGTCCTCCCTAGCAGAGTTTACGTTCTGTCATGTGGAACTTACCTTTCAGTGGTTTCCGCTTATCTGTCTACAGACCAAGGTTCTTATTTTCTGAGTAACCCAGTGGTGAGACATTTTGCAGGCTTGACACGCCTCTACCCTCCGGTTCGTAGTCTGTACCCGCCGTGGGACCTAAATGTAGTCCTGACGGCGCTGTGCCATAAACCTTTTGAACCAATGGCCACGGTGGACCTCAAGTACTTATCCTGGAAAGTGTCCTTTCTGGTCACCTTTACGTCAGCGAGGAGAGTTGAGTGAGCGAGCTCCAGGCCTTGTCAGTGGAGCATCCTTTCTTGGTCTTTCACAAGGACATGGTAGTCCTGCAGACAAACCCGGCCTTTCAACCGCAGGTGGTAACTGAATTCCATCTGAAATCAGTCGATCTCCCTACCGGTCTTTTTTCCGAACCCTGCCTCAGAGGCTGAAAGGGTTCTGCACTGCCTTGATGTCCGAAGAGCTCTTAGGTTCTACCTGAACAGGACTTCCGAGCTTAGGAGTTCTTAACTTTTTGTAACTTTTGGTAACCCTCTCGATGGATCGCCGCCTGCATCACCGAGTCTTTCACCGTCCAAGGGCTGAAACCACCTGAAGGGTATCCATGCACACCTGGTGCGGGCCAAGGCAGCCGCGGTTGCTTTTCAGAAATGCGTCCCCTGGGAGTGGATTGCTAGGGCAGGTACTTGGGCCTCCCCATCGGCCTTTTGTAAGCATTATTGTCTCGACATGAGCTCGAGAGCTGATGCTGAGTTTGGTCCGGCTGTGCTGAAGAACATGTTTCAGTAAGGGGTATTTCCATCCACCCGTAGTTCCTGTTAGGAGTGCTTGGGAATCTCCCATAAGTATGGAGGAAAGGGGACGGGACGTAGGACTATAACCAGGTTACTCACCATAGTGACCACCTTACTCCTAGTCCCTTTCCTCCATACGCCCGCCCGCCGTCCCCTCTAATAAGGTTCCTCTGTTATTTCTAATAGGTCTCTGACCTGGCGATAGAAAAGGACTGATGGGCGATGTGTGGGGTGGAGCCAAGGTGGGCAGGGTTACGGCCGCGTGCCGGGCCCCGCGCAAGAGAGGAAGGACACATTTTTGGAAAATTTGGATGCTTTTTACAAAGTGTTCCGGTCCCGTCCCATAAGTATGGAGAAAAGGGGACTATGGACTAGGAGTAAGGTGGTCACTATGGTGAGTAACCTGGCTAGTATGCCACTTGTGATACAGCATGCTCTGCACTTTAGTTTGTGGTTCTTTATAAAGCAGATTCTTCTATTATGACATGAACTCGGGTGCTTCGGAACATGAGGAATGGGTTAGGCAGGGCAAAATTTGCATTCACAATTGGAGAGTGATATTTCATTCTTGGCAAGTAAGACATTGATGTGCTTGTGGAGAACTGACATGATGGGCCAGGGGGAAGTGTTACTCTTGTCTGTTTTGTGGCTGCTTACTTGAACACTTTCACCATCAGTTAGGCTGTGCAGTTCGAGGTATCGAGCAAGGTTGCTGTTGCTCCTGTTATGTGATTTTATTTGTTGGCCAGCTAGACCCTTCTTGAAGTACCGCAGAGAGGATTTGTAGTGTCATGTGCTTTGGAGTAGTGTTTAAGGGTGTTTGGTACACTGTTGCCATTTTATATAGATGTAGATTGGTCAGTTGGCACGTGTTAATTGAGTAAGTGGCTTGGCATAGTGTTTGTGTTGAGATGTGTGGTTGGATAGACTGTCATGTTAGTTATTATATGCTTTGGGCAGGGCGGGATGAGTGATTTCAAGTTATGTCGGACACTGATGCTACTTGGCACTGATGCTCCTGCAGGTAAAACTGGTATTTTGTTACAGTTTGTTTCAAGCAGGTCAGTGTGAGGATGGAAATGCAAAGGCCTCCATGTCCTTGTGCTGTACTCCCTTATGTGTGTTCTGTTTTCTGCACAAGAGTTCAGTTGGGACACCTAGCAGTGCAGATCTTCCTCTTTTTTTTTTTTTTTTTTTTTTTTTTTTTTTTTTTTTTTCGTTGTGGTGAACAGATACCCTTGGGATACCCTTATAGCACCCATGGGTGGGGGTACAATCCTGTACCCGTAGTGTTTTTGTGCACCTGTGTGGTGCCCACAGAGCAGGATGTGGGCTGGTCAGCTCCATGCTGTATTTGGCAGGTGCTCGGAGTACCCTCCATTTTGGGATACCAAGGCCATGCCATAAGTGGATTGCTGATAGAAGGCAAGATAGCCCCTGTGGCCTTTTGGTTTCTATTGCATGTGAGCTTGTTTTCCCAAAGTCCTGTGAAGCCCTGACTGTCCCTTCCCCTGACTGGCTGTTGGGTGGAAAACCCATATATTGTATTGTGGGGAAGTCCAGGCCAGACTGGTGCCTTCCCCGTGACTGTACACCCTGGGGGTGGGACGTAGGTGAATAGTGTGACCAATATGCATTCTGTTATGGGTGTCTGGTTTGTGTGTGACACAATGAATGAGACAGCCTTGCCTGGAACTGATATGAATGCAGCGTGCTGAAAGGCTCAGTGCTTGCCCCTATCGACATTCCTTGTTATGAGTGTCTGGGTGGAAGTGAATGGCCTGAATGCATGTGAGCCTGATTGGCTGCCTGCCTGGATGCCCTTCTGTGTGATTGGCTGAGCCTGGCTCAGGCAGAGTGAATGAGACAGATGTGTATATTTGGGGACCTCTCACTTCCCAATGTGTTCAGGTTTCAGCTTCAGCTTCTGAAGCTCAGCCCAGCTGGAAGAGAATTGCTGCGGCATTTACTTCGAAATCTAAAAGCTGTTGAGCGCTGATCCGAGAGGACCTGTCTAGGAGATTTCTCCCCAAGCTACAAGGGACCATTGGCACCCTGGAAGCCGGTCCTGAAAGGCTTTTAACCGGAGAAGTCTGCCGAGAATCTTGAAGCAAAGCGCTGGGCCATTGAGGCCTGTTAGGGAGAATTCTCTCTTTAGGCTGAAATTCCTAACCTAGTGAGTCCCCCAGCAGCTTTGCTGGATTTCTGGAGTTTTTTTTCTCCTGCCAAGAGGGAGACTCTTTTTCTCCCACTTTTTGACATGATTTATGGTGTTCCTTTGACTGTTAATGTGTTTTATGGGCTATGGGGTCCTTTACTCCATAGGGTCTCATGTGTTTTTACTATGTGTTACAAAGCACCCTCCGTACAGTAACACAGGGGTGTCATAGTGACACCCCACCATAGACTCCATACCCTGGGACTGACTAATGTCTCCCAGGGCATGTAAAGTCACCATTTGGCTTTACTAGTCCCAAATTATTAACAGAAACAAGTACAAACCATCATTGTGGACGTACTGGTCAGGGCAATTTGTTAGTCGAGGGGGCACGTCTCCGTCCCCCCCTGATCGAGTTTTGGCTGATGGCAGTGGATACTACTTTTTATATTCGACTGTGAATATTTCCCTATGGGATTTTCCCATTGTTCGAGGCTACCAACTTTAATTATTTAATTCTCATAGCCTCGAACATACCGCCGGTTTATTTAATATTAAAGGATAGTTCCGGGATTTTTTTTTTATTGTCCCTACGGGTCGGCCATGTGTTTGTAAGCATAAATCGGTAGATCGTAGGAAACTTTCCTATGGACCTTACCCGACTTTTCGCCCATTATCGCACTCGAAATCAGCCGCCATTTTGTGATAATCCTATCATTCCGCCGCATCGACCTGGCTCACCTGCCTTTGCGGCACTAAATCAAATCCCCCGCCCCTGAAACAGACATTATCAAAACATTCATATTCCCCGCCTCTCTCCGTGACGTGACTGTGCTGCGTAGGCAAACGCGCCCAGGCGTCTTCTACGCGACTCCACACAGACCCCGGAAATCAACACAGATCAGCTCACAATACAGCGCACCACAATTCGGAATATGAAACTGTACTTTGAAATCAAACCTCAAGATTGTAAATGTGGTAAAGTACATTTATTTGACATCAAATGTTTAGAGAATATTCAGCGATTTGCATTTTTATTTGCTCATGTTCCAAAAAGTTCGTATTGAGGAACGCGATGGTCCTTTGCTGTACACAGGGTCTTAGAGCATCTCACAATACAGCACCACAATTCGGAATGTGAAACCGTGGTTTAAAAGCAAACGGCAAGATTGTACATTTGGCAAAGTACGTTTATTGGACATCAAATGTTTAGAGAATATTCAGCGATTTGCATTTTTCTTTGCTCTCGATCCAAATTAGTTCGTCTTGAGGGAAGCGATGTTCGTGTGCAGTACACAGGGTGTTTTACGATAAAAATAAGCTCTTCGGTAGCACTGATAATCGCATGGCTGTTCCAACAACGAGGCACTAGGCCACCACAACGGTAGGTATGTTGCATCTAACCGTTAGTACCGCGTAAGGGCATACTTGTACTTGGCGATCGTCCCATAAAATGGTCAGGGTGGTAACGTTGTTCACGCGGAGAAGCAACTGGCGGCTGTAGAAGCCGTCCGCCGGTGTCCGGTACTCGTGACACAGACAGTAGTGAATGATGTACCTAAAAACATAAAAAATGAAATTAGTCTCACCATCAGATCCTTATTAAAATCATAGCGAGGACAGCGCTACTGGGTGTACACAAGTGTTTAAAGGCGTGGCGAGGCAGGGAGGGGGGGGGAGTGGAGTACAAGGTAAGTAGCATAAAATAATAAATAAATAGGGCCAGCTGGTGGCAAGTGCAAGGTAAGTGCAGAACAAGTGCTGGGAAGGGGGGGCTGTAGGATACTGAGACAGTCCCCCAGTGCAGGGGTTGACAGGGAGGCAGTGCAGGTGGAGAGTGGAAGGGCCCAGGACCGAGGTCGCAGACAGTGGACCAGTTGTAGCAGGGGAGAGGGAGAGAGAAAGCAGAAGCAAAGAGGAAGGTTTTGAGGTGCTTCAGTAAAAGCAGATGTTTCTCCTCAAGTTAGTGCGCGGTAGAAAACAATATGCCACATAGAACGAACAAGTACAACTGAACCCGTCTTTAAAGCCACTGTATAGTAATGAAATTGCGGTATAAACTCATCAAAAGTTACTTACATTATATTTGCATTTTCCATTGTGTCTCTGTGTAGGGCAGACCCGAAACACCACTCCTTCTTTGCCGACGTTACTTCTTCTAATGAACGTGGCTCATCGTTTCGTTTCTGAAATTTTATTCATTATCTTTTTTTTTCAGGATGGTCCCGGCCTGTCAAGGTCAAATCACAATAGAACCTTATACTGGGTCGTGGGCCGTTCCGCCACCCGAGCAAAACATCAAAGCAGCTGACCTTCACTTTGAGCGAGCACACATTTCTAGTTAGCTCCAGTTAGTGTAAGGGCATCTTGTCTGCGTGCCTTTTTTTTTATTGTCCCTATGGGTCGGCCATGTGTTTGTAATACGGAAACATTCTATAATTTTTGTAAAAATGATTTATATTACTGTTTGGTTTAATTGCAATGGGCCTGCAACATGAGGAGACTCGAGAGAACAGACAATCAAATTACAATCATTTAAACCGTGATGTGTATTTCTCAATGAGCTCTGCTTTAGGTGGACATGGAACAGAGGCAATGTTGGGTGGCAATGCAGTTGTCCCCTGCATAGGTTCGTTCACCACTCCATGTATGTGCCTATCGAGGACATCTACGATAAGTCTCTCAATAAACTCATATTGCATATCCTCAAACACTGGTTTGATCACCCATTGTTTACTTCTTTTAGTGAAGGCCTTATTGTAGCGAAGCGTCCCTAAAGTTCCGGTCGTCCTACTTTGTTGACGGCCAACATTATGGTTATGTGCCAAGACCGCTAGAAGAGTCCGATTTATCATGCCTTCCATGCCAAAATGCAATCTTTTGGGCCTGTACTTTAGGCACATATTGTGGAACACCTCCAAATCTCCTGTGTGGCAGAATTCCGTGAGTCCCCTCAAATCTCTTGTTATAGTTTTATCAAATACAATCTTTTCAATGGCCTTGTGAGTGGGTGATGAAGGAATCAACCACTTCTTCTTCCGTGCCTCCTCTGTGGACAAATGGCCATGTTCACATTTGTGGAAATGCTCATTTGTCGACCATCGATGTACGTTGCTACAGTGCAACATTACTGACCGCCATTTTTCCAGTAGAATTTCCAACGACCCTTCACATGTTTTTGAGCTCCACCAAAGATGGTTGCTGATTGACTTGGACCACTGTGAAATACCTTGCATATCTTTTTTTTTTTCCTGCAGCCGACAATTTTTTATTGATTGTTTTTGCAAGATGCCATACGTCAAATTGGTGATTTATATTTTTGTACTCTTCTCTCATTGTCTTGGCAATTGAAACGTGTCTGTCCGTGGCTATCAGGTCGATCACCATTCCCCGCGATTGTAGTTCTTGCAATGATGCTACAAAGCCAACTTTCTCCATGGCCACTGAGGATGTACTTTGTGACACCTGCACGACCACCGAACTCACAATTTTCTTACTTTCCATGTCCTGAAAGTGGTAGGTGCAGTACTTGGCTGAAAATCCTGGGCTGTCGCACTGTCCATCACCGGCTAGCCTGAAGCGTTTGCCCGCGAATGTACTTTCCATTGACATTTTTTCCATTCTCCAAGCTTCGCTGATGGCTGGAAATAGATAATCGGTTTGGTATTTGTAGAACTGACTTTTCGCAATGAAATGGATTCCCACAAACTGAAAGAAATACTGTAACTTTTTAAAACTTGAACCACTAAAAAGTGCGGCCGCTGCACAAAGTAGATTGCCTGCTGGCAGTTGCCCCAGCATGGGTTGTGCAGACCATGCGAACGGATGATATTGTGTACAGGTGGCATGTATTTTAAGGTTAGTGCCTCGAATTGCACGAGTCACATTAATCAATGGCTCACCACATACTTCCCCACCAACCCAATGCCCACATTTCATCATCATAATAATATCCATCAAACAGCTATCGAATACAATGAATTTGGCCTCTTTCCTTATACTGTCACTCTGCATCCCAGCTGGTTCGCCCTGTAACGTTGAGGACATGTCACTCGCATGAAAGGTACAATCTCTGATATCGTCTTCCGCTATGCTGAGTGATATTGATGGTGTTTCATTGTCGTCCACTTCATTCTCTTCCATTGCAACATCTGTTCCTTGTCCGGAGATGGGAGAAAAAAACAATGTCTTCAACTTTCGCGCGCTCTTATTTTTTGCGGGTGTGGATTCTGTGAATTGATCTCCGACTGCATCCAAACTACCAGGAGGACATTCACTATCAATGGCTGGTGGTGGTATAGCTCCGTTGTCAATCACTTCATATTCTTCCCATTGGCACGATGCATCTCCAGTCTCAAGTCCCTGCCAAAAGGTTTGACAAGCAACATCTCTCGTTCGCTTCACTGTCTGTGTAGATCTAGTTCTTACACCCACTCGCAACTAGAGGACAGATTAGAAAAGGGATGTTCAGTTTAAACACAACTTACAGTATTGAACTATTGACAGTGAAAGACAACATAATATAGTGAACAGGACACTAACCTTCTTTTGCTTTCTTTTCTTTGAAACTTTCTTGCCTCGAACTTCAACATCTGGACGCTGTTGCTCCGACTCGTGTGTGCATGTCTCCACTTCCTCTCGCGCTGCAACGACTATATTTTCATGATAAGCACATCCATCACTCACTGAGGCTCCATCGACTCCCTGAAACATAGAACTTTCATTAGTATGTATAATAATATTGAAAACACAAAATGTACTTGGGGACCAATACCCATACGTACATCTCAATAGCAAAACACGAATGAACGCATTGTGTAGAACATTCAAACGACAATAGTTCACGCATTGTTGATCTAGTTAGATTGAACTGTCAAGATCCATACCTCGGGCTCCGCATAGACTTCCATTGATGATATTATTGAAGATGACGCTTCAGCAACTCCCTGAAACACAGTAATTGCATTAGAATGGTTTTCTATTTTGTTTAAAAGCACATAAACTTTCTGCAGGCCTCAACGGCTCATCTAAATAGACCTGCACAAATGATCAGTTGTCTAAAATAAATAATGGATATCTAAATATGATTCGATTTGCTCCATCGTTGGAAGTGTCACCACCCAGAGATCTGCATCAACTACTAGGGGTGATGTTCTTGTTGAAGCTCCGTCAGCTCCCTGAAACATAGTACTTGCGTTAATAAAGAAGGAAGTATAGCGGATGTAATCACGTCATTTGATCTCGCATGATTGATCTGTCAGTATCCATACCTCGAAATGCATAAGAACATCAAGGGACGCTGTAACTGCGGTGCACACTTCTGCAAGCTGTTGCGCCGACCCGTAACTGCATGCTCCCCCTTCTTCTTGGACTAATGCTCCATAGACTCCCTGAAACATAGGACTTTCATTAGTAATGAACACAATATTGAAAAAAGAAGACACATAGGAGGGCGACGACAGAAGGACATACCAATGGCTAAAAACGAAAGAAACATTGTGTGTAACAATCACGCTACAAGAATGCAAGATCTGATGATCTCCATCGATGGAACTGTCCGGAAACGTACCTCGAGCATCTGAGTGACATCTACGGTTGTCGTCAATGCGTTGGACTCCTCAGCATCTCCCTGAAAGACAGTACTTGCATTATTTTGGATAACAATAATTATAACTGAAAACAAAGACTAGAGGACGAGTACTGTGGTGTACCATTAGGTAAAATAATTACACGATCAATTAAAACTATTGATTTACATGCCTAAAACAAGTCAGTGTCAGAATAGCTAAGTAAGATTACCCGATAGGCGCTTGAAGTGGCTGATGACTGCAATAACGACACGGATGGAGAATCTTCCGCCTTCATATTGAGTGGATACATAAATGGGGAAATTATTGTTAGCTAATGCTACACACTACCGCAAGGCCGAGAGACAAATACGTAAACTTGACTCACCAGTGGAGGGATGTGGACGAATAGAGTGGGAATAGCGGTTGAGAGTAATTTTCGCCTCGCTCGCGGTGTTTTCTTCTTTATTAGCAATGATGTGGAGTACATGTCTGGGCTAAAGTGCCTGCTGCAGATGCGGTATCGATCACCCCTCTTGTCCGCAAAGACTTCTAGGACTCTACTTTCTATCTCAGAGGCTGGATATCCGCAATATCGGACCCATTCTCTTATCTGATCTATTGTCTTAGGGAAAACATGCATTATAGTACCTTCAGATTTGTTATGAGTCTTCGAAGGGCAACCGCCAATGGAACAGGCAGGCATTATGGAAAGTTCTGAAAAGTAAAGATCAACAATTCTCTATGAATACCAATGTGTTAAAACATTAAATGACACATAAAAGGTTCAATGCAAGGTCCGTTTTGGTTCTTGGAACTATACACGTTATTCACATGCGGATAAGTATTTCAATAACTTTCAAAAAATAGAAAAAGTAATTTGACTAAACTCAGAACATGTGACTAGTTCCTTGCATGTACTGTCGTGAACGAAAAGAAAACATGGATGCAATTTGATGACTACTAGCAAATAGATATAAATTAAAAAATTGGACGCAAAATGATTATGGTACATGGACTTACCCTGACGAACAAACAGTTAGATGCAGGGATCAGAGTAGTTTCTTGTCGTAGAACAGGGAGCAGTTCACAGGTTGCAAACTGACGAGTTTGCTCAAAGTGGTCACGGAAGTTCACAGAGACGAAGAGCAGATAACCAGCACCTTCACGGGTTGACTAGCAAAGCGCAAAGAAGTTCTCATTAGAAATATGAAGTGGGTTATAAAGAATTCGAAACAGGGGTGTGTTTGTGAATGAATGACGTGTATATGTCGTGGCATTATGCGGATTGCAGGGGGGAGTCCTGCGTGAGGGGGGATGCTTGGCAGGAGACACGGGGTCTGGAGGTAGACATGGGAACAACAACCCATGCTCTATAGACCACTTTGAAGTGTACATGGTCTTTGGCACCTCTTGGCCTTTATCGCTCCCTGACAGCTCCACTTGCCAGCAGCGCAAGTACCCTGGTGCGAACTGCCTTTGATAGGGCGGGGGGGGGGGGGGTGGATCGGGGCGGTGGTCGTGCAGACAAGACACAGGAAGACTCGTGAATGGAGACACACTTATGTGGATTGCAGGGGGGCGTCCAGCGTGAGGGGGGATGCTTGGCAGGAGACACGGGGTCTGGAGGTAGACATGGGAACAACAACCCATGCTCTATAGACCACTTTGAAGTGTACATGGTCTTTGGCACCTCTTGGCCTTTATCGCTCCCTGACAGCTCCACTTGCCAGCAGCGCAAGTACCCTGGTGCGAACTGCCTTTGATAGGGCGGGGGGGGTTGATCGGGGCGGTGGTCGTGCAGACAAGACCCGTTTGCCGCAGGGCCTCACCAAGGAGAGGCCATCTAACTGAATGTAAGAGGATGGCTGCAGGATCTACTACATGGAAGGCAGGGGGGTGAGTTTATAAATACCTCACCCTCCCAGGAGAATATACACTAGATTCATTTAAAAAATCAAAACAACCATTGTTAAAATATATGTTGGGCTTTATTTTAGATTTTAGTTAAACATAAATAATAAACATTACACATTGTAAAGTTGAGGTTGCAGCACATCGAGGGAAAATCCGCGGTATTGTCCACTGTCACTGGGGAAATGTTGTCTAATGGCAAGTACCGCACAGGCAGGTATTACTCTCCAAACGCGGTGTCCGAGCCTCCCGTGAAGCCACCAAGTGAAGCAACGATAGGCCACCAGCCTGTACCACCTGTGAAAAAAAAAGATGCAAACTGTATTAAACTGACCAAACTTTCTTATCAATGTCGATTCAGGTAACACATGTCATTTTTCTTAGAAAAAAATTATATCTAGAAAATGCACTATATGGAACCAATTTACATGCGTTCGAATGATATGTAAATGTAATTTTGTATGTGGGAGACGACCATGAAATAGTGGTGGCATCACTGACATCACAAACAGAGTATACTTACTCGTTACTCGGATTACGCGGACGAACAGTGCCACAAAGTTCGTGCATAAGCACCATCATCATCCTCAACACTGTCCGTGAGAGGCAGGCTTCCCTGAACTCTGGCAGCTCGGTGATGCATTGCGGACTTTGCTCGCCTTCCTGCAGACTTTGCTCGCTTTCCGAAATGTAGGCCAAGCACCCGGAATTTTCACGGCAGCAGCAGTTCTCCTCCTCAGTTGGCATTAGCTCGCACCGATTGCACGTGCACCAGGTGGAGACGCCGTCCATGCGACATGGTCCAGGCTCTTCATCCGTTGACTGGTCCTCCCAACTGCCGTCCAAATCCCCATCGTTTTCGCATGCTTACCTTTCCAGTAGTTCCTCCTCGGTGTACTCGGGCTCGTACATATACGGCATTATTGTGGCCATTGTGCGGTAAAGATAGTAAAATAATTTACAGAGATGGTACAAGTGTTCACACGGGCTACAAGCGGCGAAGGTAGCTGACCAGAGCACTGAAACGAGTCACAGAATACTCAAAGTAACACAGAGAGAGGAATGGAATCGAAAATCTGCTGCTGTATGTTGTGAAACGGTCTGTTTATACTTATTGGGGAAAGAGGCGTCCTGCCATTTCCATGGCAACACGTCAATAGCTGAGGCGCAGCGATTGTTGACACGAGACGTGCTTGAAATGGGCAGTACGCGTCTGCTGATGTCAGGCTCAGGGGCGGGGGATTTGATTTAGTGCCGCAAAGGCAGGTGAGCCAGGGCGATGCGGCGGAATGATAGGATTATCACAAAATGGAGGCTGATTTCGAGTGCGATAATGGGCGAAAAGTCGGGTAAGGTCCATAGGAAAGTTTCCTACGATCTACCGATTTATGCTTACAAACACATGGCCGACCCGTAGGGACAATAAAAAAAAAGTCCCGGAACTATCCTTTAAATCGCCGGTTGGTATTTTTTGCCAGGACTCAATTCTAAAATGGCGTGTGTTCTCTTCTGTGACTCCAACCCAAGTCGAGGCCTTTGTTCCACTTTTTGGCGGGCTTCTCCACAGAAGTCTCCAAAAGTGGTGACTCTGTCTGGGTGCCACAGGGGGTGTGGGAGGGGGTTTAGGCACCCTGGACTGAGTTACCTTGGTAACTCAAGTCGCACTCTTGTGTGATTGGCCCAAGTGGTGAGCTGGCCGGCTCACCACTTAGCATGTTTGATTTACAGCTAGGCTGAGTGAATGGGGGTATGCTGCATAGAAAGCAGGCTTTTGGGACTGGAACTTCAGAAGTCGCCACAGGACCTGAGAATCCGACGTGGGAGAAGCTGAGCCGACCTACTACGACGACACCACTGTTGATCCCTGCAGAACCGACTCACCACTTCCCGACGACAGAAGATCTCCCGGCTGGAGAGGCTTCTTCCCCTGACTGGTGGGCACTGCAACCGTGTGACCTTGGACACATTTCGTTTTGATCCTCTTAAAGCGGATCCGGCCTACTGACTCTGAATTCATGGTGTTACTTTGCCTTCCTCTCTTGTTGTGTTAGTGAAAAAGTGTTGGGATCTGTTTCAATGTATTCTCTGCTTTTCTCTCCCTTTTTTAAAACGAATTATTAGAGTGCCATCTACGTTAAGCGCTCACCGCTGTCTGAAAATAAGTGGGGCTTTACTTAAGACTTGTCTAATATCCTTTTAAGGGAGTGTATATCTTTTAGTGACCGGGTTTTTGAATTGCTTACTACTGGTGCCTGTGTGTTTTTCTAGATTACACCAAGCCCTGGTCTGTGTTTACTTGTTCTATTGTGTTCTCTTGACCCATTGTGAATACTCTGTATACTGCCTCCCTCTTCTTAAGGGAAGTCTGACTGCTCAACCACAGCTACCAAGTGAATCTGTGTGGTACAGACTGCTACCAAGTGGGTTTACTGCCAAACAGCTGTAGTCCTAAATCTTGCAGTGGTCCCAGAGGGAACTGCACAGGGTTCTGCCTAACAAGGCAATTGAAGTAAATTGGTGTGGACCGTGGTTCAGAGGATTTCTGTAATGGCTGGAAGCCAGTTGAAGCGTATTGCCCAGAAGCGGGGATAACTTGACGCTGTGCCGCCTGATGACCGGAGCCGCAACACTCCACCTTGCCTAGAACATTTGAACAAGGGCTTCCTTGCCATCACCGTCAAACACTTTGTCCGGAGAAAGTCGAGGTTGTCTGCTACCAACCTAAAGTCTGCCGGTGGGTTTCCCGGCACCCAAAGCCAACAAAGATGCTGACGGAGTGAAGATCCGAAGTCCAGCCCGTGGTCGAGTCCCAATCGCCGAAAGCTATACTGAGGTACGTACTGCTGGTGCAGCACCAACGGACTATAGGACTGCCGCATGCTGCTGGGCCTACATCATCACCAACACTTTGCATCGAGGTGTACCGCATGCCTCATCTTCCCAGGACTTCCTCGAACGATCGTCGAAGAGCACTGCGAAGATCGAAGCTGCTGTCTCAACATCTGTGTTCACTTTTTGTCGAGGAATCTCGATGCCCTGTGGCTCCTGCTTTAAACTATCAACCCTTGAGGGCTCTGTCGACGAACCGTCAACTCTTCTATCTCAGGTACGTTGGGGTGGTTGAACTTCTTGACCAGGAAACAAGACTGATTAAACACTAATGGACTGGGCTTGTTAATATATTTATTACAGGTTTCCCAGGTTGGTGGAGGTGGGAGAGAATCATCACTCAGAATTGTCTTAGCGAAAGAAGCATTCTGCCATTGGTTAACCTAACCTACCTACCGTTCTTCCTTCCTATTATCTATGCTGATACACCTTTCTGCATGATTTGTATGCAATCCTCAGCAGTTGATTCATTTTAAAGTAATCCAGTTAGACATTGTACTCTGGCAATTCTAATGTGGAAATATATACAAAGTGTTTTAGTGTATCTCTGAACCTTATTTTTATATAAAGAACTGTTAGAACATAGTGTGGATATTCCTTTGTGGGGGGCTTGGGAACTCGGAACCACCCAGCATCACCTCCCGAGAGCTTAAGACTTGGTTGCTCGTCCATTGCTACCACAATAGAGAACCTTGGCTGGTTGCTCTGTGCCTCTGCTCTGCCATATAGAGAGCAGAAGTACAGATGCCCCCTCCATTCTTTAGTAGGGTATTTGATCAGCCTCCTTATCGGTTTAAGGCTTTTTCCGGTCCATTTGTCGGCCCGGGAGCTATTTCCAACGGTTGTTTTGGGTCTGAATATGGTAGTCTCAGGATTACCGTAGGGTAGAAGTTTTCCCTTTCGATCTATGGATGTTGGTAGTAATACGATTTTTCATGGAATGAAACCGTCCAGTCGACTTTTCTAGGCAAGTTAAAAAAACCTTTTTTTATAAGTTTTTATTTTTTGTAACACTTTCCGTATGCAGTCATCAGAATAATGAAAACCTTTCCCTTTCCCTTTATTTTATAGGCCTTCAGATTACATTATAGCAGGGCTTCCCTTCTGAACACAGAAATACAGGCTGCAAGTGGGAGGACATCATTTTTGTCTTTATTTGCCTAATGTTAGGGAGTCAGTCGAGCAGAGTAAAGTGTTCAGCTGCTGGCTGTCTGATCTTGAAGGGTCATGTTTTCAGAGCTTTTTAGTAGGCAAACTGGTTTGCACTGAGCAGATTCCTTTCGGCAGTTCCAAAGTCTGATGGTCTTAATTGAGATGAGCGAGACTCATTGCTGTATGTATACCGATCTAGTGAGGCACTGCCAGGAGCATGATGTATATGGAGACCATTTGTATTCCCCACCCCCGACTTCTTTGACCACTGCTGTGTAATGCGTGCAAAGTCCTTTCAATTGTTTCCTGAAATGCAGCCAGTGTGGGTTGGTGTGATGGGTTCTCTGAAGAGATTGCATTTTTTTTACCCCTCTGTTTGAACAGGCATTTCGAGATGTCACTGGATTGCCTTGATGGTGCCAGGGGTATGACTGCAAGGGTTGTGTATTAAGGGGTGAAACGACGGCAAACGTCTGAAAGATTGTAGGTGAAAACTTTCCTAGCCAGTTTTCATTTTAGCCTCCATTTGTGGCTATCCATCAGGATTCCAAAGTTCGTGGACTTTGGTGGGTAGTTTCCCAGGTCGTTTGGCCACGGGTAACATTGTGGGAGTTTAAATGACTGATTAAGATTTCTTTTTTTGAGCGTTATTTGCCTATTCTTGATCATCCATAAGTTAACCTGTTTGGAACAACTGATCGGTTAAAGTCGTGCTTTTGTTTGTAGGTTGAAACAATCTGCAATTCGAACTGGATTGGAAAGTGAGTGGATTTAATTTATAAAAAATTACGTCATTCAATGTGGTGCTGGGAGGTCAGCTCCTTTTAGTTTTGAATGAGTTAGTTGATGGCACAGTGAACACATCAAATCTGCGAGCTGCTAGTGATAGCCAGGTAGAAGCAATCCCCTGTCATGAATTCCTCAGGCATACATGAGGCACACCATTCCTTACTCGTCAAAGGTTGAAGATCACTGACCAGTGTCTGTACATTTTGTAGCATGAGGGTGGTATGGATTGGGAACATGGTCATTATAAGTGCTGATTTTCAAACCATCAATGCAGCCAGTGGGAGTGGATTAAATTCCTAAAATACAGGAATAGTGGGTGAACTATACAGCATAGTCTGAATTTGCTGGAACTGTTTCTTTGGTGAGGCAAAAGGGCATCTCTGGAGAATGGAGTGTCTGGCTGTGTCCAATTGAAAGCAGAAGGGATTTAAGCGAATGCGTTTCATGTGCACTCTTGACACTGGCTATAAAATTACAGCAAGCAATACGGTCCGTTTCAAAGTATTTTATTTGTGTATTAAATGAGTGAGCAGATACATCGAGTTTAAGGCACTTTCTCGAGGATGAAAAAATGAGGAAATTACGTTTTTTCAGCAAGATATAAAACTACAGTGGTAATGTTATGGTTGGTTATTTAATATACCGCAAAACCAAACCCACAGGTAGCCGGGCGCAAACATTACAAGGATACTTGAGAACTTGGTTACAGTGACAAGCAAAATAGGCAGTAGGACAGTTCAGCAGCATTACAGTCTGAATATACTTATACAGTTAATGCCAGGTGTCGGAAGCATTAAAGAGCTTAGTAACAATCAACCAGTTTTGTACTCCCGGTAAGATCCAGTGAAATTACTAGATACTAGCAGTGTTAGTCGGAGGACCCTATGGGGGGGTCAAGTTAACAAAGGGCATAGTCGGGAGGTGTCACTCAGGACGAGTGGTTCTAGTAAAAGAGGGTGATCAGATATTTTGCATAGAACCTGATCAACAAAGGTGACCAACACGTGTGATCAAACAGTTGACTTATGTAGTTATGGCTTGCATAGTTTGTATGGCTAGCATTTCCTCTAAATATTTTAGCACCTTGGGCGGGGGACCTAGCTAATCGGGTGGCTAGGAATGTGGGCTTGAACTGCTGGTGTAAGCCAGTGTTCCAAGCTGCCCGACAGCCGGTCCCTCCCCTGCTCTTTTTTTCCTTTCTTTACTAAGCCCACCCCCCCCATTCCCCTCCTTAACTCATTTCGGCTGCAGCGGCCCTCGCTGTCGCACCTTCCCCTCAGCTTCCCATGGCCGCCATGATGCTCCTTATGGATCCCCACCTTCCCTTTCCATGATGGCCATCTTGGAAAATAATTTTCCTTCCTACAACGGGACGCCATAAACGTCCTGTTATAGGAAGGAAAATGTTTTCTTTTTTAGCACCCCAGGTTACCGCTTTCAGCCTTAATCCTCTGTTCCAGGTACTGGAATGGGGGATGAATGTGACAAATCAGTATCATTTTTATTTACATAAATGATGGGAATGCTGGTGATTGTTCAAATTTCTTTTAATTTTTCATATTTCCCCAAAAATATTCCCTCTGCACTGTTTCTTAGTTTATCTTCATGATGACCACTCTTCTACATATAACCACTGGTTTCTATTACTAAAGCGGTTTCATATTTCATGCCATTTTTCTCGTTTTCAGTTGGAAAGTACTTTAAGACCGACTAATGCAGTTGAATAAGTTGTCTTGTAACTTATGCAATATTGGTGGCCTCGCTGCTATCATTTTATCACAAGTAGGAGTGCATATGAATCACAGCAGGTGAATCCAGTTTGTGCTCCAAAGCCTACCTGTGCTTTGTCCATGATGGTTTCTTTCCACGTAGTCCAAGACCTGGCTGTAGACATAAACCTTTATCAGAGTGAGTTGTTATGGGGTGATAATTGGTTGGACAGTCAGTGTTGCTGTAGGAAGAAAGGAATTGGTGGGTTACGAACACTGACTAACTTAAGTTTCGAGCTACTTAGTATACATGTTTGCACACCATTTCTAAATCGATAAGAGTGACATCTGACTCGCCAACAAATAAGTTATCAGTGTGCATTTTATGGTCTGGTTGTATGAATAGTTTGTGTGGGTAAAGGTGTGCACTTTAAGGTCCATTGGAGTCGTTCTGTCAGGAATATTTTTACTTCTGCAGGTTTTTTGTAGATTGCATAGCGTTGAAGTAATTTGACGTGTAGTGTGCTTTATAGTGATGAGTAGACGGCCCAGTCAGTGTTTCACTTGAGGGAATCCAATCTAGCTCGCATGTAGCTCATTTGATGGGTACACAGATGATTGGCCCTCAAGATATCCTTTTCCATGGACACTAGCCACTATCCTTACGGAAGCCTGGTTCAGTGATCATTTTATTATTTTTACTAGAGCTTCACGTTTAAAACCTGAACAGATTGCTCCAAATATGTGAAAAGAAATGAGTTGATAAAAGACCAGAACATACATCAGTTAATACCCCTAAAATGTAGACCCAGGGGTACAGATTTCAAGTTGTAACCTACTAGCCAGGCATAAAATGTGACTCATCGCTACCCCTGCCCCAATTGTCCACATGCACGGAGCACACCACCTCGTCAAGAGTCTATTGTCACTCCCCCATGGCTATTTCTGTTTTGTGGCCCGGTATAGACCAATCTGCAGACCTGCTCCCCCTCAGCACCAATCTCTTTGGGAGGGGGCAAAGGAATAAAAACGTTGAAGGAAGGTGTTCCCCAATTAGGTAATCTGCCTGCTCCGGTACTACTCTGGAGCAAGCGTTCGTAAGCAGCCACTTGTAAGGTGAGGTATGATCATTCCCTAAACATGCTTGTTGGGATATTCTTCCAATGTCTCATTCCAAGAGCTCAGCCCTACCCATTTTGATTGCTGACTGGATCCATCCTGAAGTGGTTGGGGGGCGAGGGGTACCCAGGAAGGGGGTTAGCCATTGGCCAACCCAGGGCCATGTCAATTTTCTGGATTCTGTCCAAACACATTTATTACGATGGTTGACTCTGAGCATGTGCTGAAGTGTCAATCAGCACAGTGTCCTCCGGAGTCAGACAATACAAGCTTAAACATTTTGATGTGGGTTGGATACTATTAGGCACTTCGAAGGATATGAGTAGTGTTGGTGTTCCATTGGGCCCAAAGACCAGACTCTTCACGACGGCACCCAAGAAAAGATGCCAACCAAGGGTCATTTTGTGATTCCTGCCTCCTTCTCCATGATCACACTGAGCTTGTGCAAGGTGGCAACAGACTGAGTCGGGGACCCATTCTCTGAATCATTGGGAGGCACAAATGAGCAGCACATGCTCACCATCTTCTGGCAGACCCCTACCTCCATAACTATTTGGAGGTTGAGGATATACATGTTCTACAAGGTTATGATCCTCTGGCCCGCAGTGCGTCCTTGATGGCACTCAAAGCTGCTTTGGAAGAGCTCACAAATGGCATGCATTTATTCTGGATCACCTGGAGCCACTTGGCATTTGCCACGGCTTGGACGCCAAGTGCCAGGAGGGACAAAAAGATCTGTGCGGCTAAACAGCCGATACTGTTCAGGGATGTTCATTAAAGCTTTAGACTATGCCATCGAAAGATAGTTGGACCGCTTGGTCCGTTGCAATAGTCCCTCATTTCTGTGATCAGAGGGTCATTGATATGTCCATGTGTGATTATAAAAGGGGCGCAAGGGGCACCGGGGTGACTGATGTGGCTTTGGCATTGGGTGGGCAATGATGGTGTTCCTTAGGAATGACCAGGTCAAGCCCATGTAGTGCAGCGAATCTGCACATACCTCGCCAGTGGGAGTCCACTGCCTGTAGGCGCATGGTCTGCAAGTCCAAAAAAGGTCCAGAAGTGCAGCTGTACCTCCAGCCAGGTCGGTCATGCAAAGTGTGCGGCTGCAGTTCCCATTTGTGCAGACAGGCACTGTTCCATCTGCCTTAAAACACAGAAAAATGGTTTAGTGTCTGTATCTTAACACACACATTTCCACGTTCTTGGTTTCAAGTGCCAACCATAATCCTAATACTTTATAAATCCAAAATGTTGTTCTTTCTAGAAAAATTTAAATTCCTGGTTTTTATCTGCTGCCCCCTCTCCCACCCCCCTCTTCCACTGGAAGGAACTGTGAATCCTTGGGGCACACTTAACTTTGAGCCTGCTACTATGCCAATGGCGGGGTACCGCTATCTTTTCGTACATCGCTATGTATGGACCCAGCTCTTATTGCCTTCCACCAGAAGACACAACCTCTGAAGATATAATTCGGACACTTTTGGTTAATTCCCTAAGCTACTCCCTAAATTCATCACCGAGGACCTCTGCAGTCTTATGTGCATCTGATGCTGTGCATGCAGGTGAGAGCACAGTGTGTAATCTATGCCCCGTCATGAACTCGTGAGGGCTGAGGTGGTGCTTTTTCTTGATTCCTCAAATAAAACACTAAAGGAAGACCGTGGTAATCTTGATTTACTTAAATCGCTGCACATCTTGGCTAAATGGACCTTAAGAACCCCATTTAACCATTCCATGATCTATTGGCCTGTGGGTGGTTCACTGAACACAGCCTGTGCTTGATTCCAAAGAGCAAAGTGATTTCTGAGAACCAGGCATTTTAAAAAAGTGGGTTCCATTGTCGGCTTCAAGGCCTTACACATTCCCCACCTCGGAAACCTCACCAGAAATCTTGCTGCAGGCTTAGCATCAGTGTGTATGCAGTGATCAACCCCAAGCCACCGGGAGAATGGACAAACTATGACTATAAGGCATCGATAGTTGTTTGGTTTCACAAGCATATCGACAGTCTATATGGAGTTACCGAAATGGCCCATAGGGCCTATACAAAACTCCCCTTATTGACTCAAGGTGTTTCCGGGATCAATTTCCCTACAAACTATGCAGTTTCCTACAAATAATCTAACCTGTTCCTGGAGGTTTGATATAAATCATTCCTCCTGGAGCTATTTATTGAAGTGTGCGAATGGGTAATGTAGTTGCTATAGAGCCACAAAAACAGTCCTACAGGCATTACTACCTTCCCTGTCTGCTCCTATCGCCCCTGCAAATCCGTGGGTGAGAGGACACATCCTCTCATTGCCCAAAGCTCTTGTTCCTCTTTAGGTGCTTTTCCTGGCATTTCAATGATTTGAAGCAACGTGACTGCAGTATATGGAGCAGGCAACTGTACCTGCTGGGACACGGTCTCCATTTTATGGAAATCTGTAAATGGCAAGTATGCTGCTGCTTTCGCTGCCCTGTCTGCAGCATCATTTCCAAGTGCTATTGAATTGTTACAATTAGCGTGCTGCGCATTTCACGATGCCTACTTCTGTGGACAGGGTTAACACTTGGTCTGGATAGCAGTGCAGCATGCTGGACAGGGGCCCGTCAGATCTCCTAAACCCTTCTCTCCGACACATTGATAACTTCACAGTGGATGTTACATATGCAGAGTCAGAATAAAGTGACTGACTTCCCCTTACTCATTTGCGCAGAGTAATGCAAGGGCAAAGGTTTTTATAGGACCTGATGGACATCCCCCTTCAAACCCCCCAAATCCACAAGGCCCACAATGGCTGCACCCGTATGCCTCTTACCAGTGTCTTGATTGATCAAGTAACTCACCTCACTCCAAAGCATCTGCCTTAATACTAGTCCTCTCTTCCCTGTTTTCCCCCAAATGTTGCCCAATCGTGGCCAATGTCATAAAGTTTCACTGGCTCTCGTCTTGGAATTGACTAGGTGACGCCGTACGGGATGTATTGATACATTCGATAAAATAACCTCATGCCCCAAAACTCTTGGGGCGTCCAAGTTGACTTGGACTTCAAAGACCGCATGCTCAACTAATGTCACTGGGTAACCCATGATTGTATAATTGCAAAAGCTGCTGCCGCTTGAGCTTGTTCACAAGGGAAATGTCCCTGCATCACTGGGTCTAGGAGTCCGTTATAGTATGCTAAAGGTTTATGGCCTAGCAATGTTTGCTAGGCCAGGACCGCTGTCATAACCTGCCCGTACTAGTGAGAAAACAAATAAAATGGTTTCTTCTAAATCTGGGTCGCTACGACTGGTGATTTGCTAATCGCAGCCTTGAGTTCCCAGAAGCAAGGCACCATTTCTTCCGACAATTCAGTCGGACTCGTCGCCTTCTGCGCTTCATTGAGCCGCTGCAGTAAGGGCCTCACACAACTAGAGCAGTCGGATACAAGATCTACAAGTCCCAAAAACTGCTGCATTTGTTTGACCATGACTGGTTGAGATGTATTCTGAACTGCAGTGGCTCTTTGGCATTACTTTACTTCCTGCGGGCGATACTGCTTGCCCCAAATATACTACCCCTGTCTGGCAGTAGTGCAATTTATTTGTCCCCCTTCTCCAAAAGCAGGGTAAGGAGCATTATTGAATCTCCTCGCCACCAAGTGCGACAGACTAGCAAATTGTCCACATACTGGATTACTGGACACATGTAAATTCCCCAAACCCATTTGAACCACTCTGATTCACAGTACCCCTGGTGCAACCTCATGTCTTTGAATCTGACCACGATACGTAAACGCTGTGAAGTACTGAGAATCTGGGTGTAAGGGGGCAGAGAAAAATGCATTATTTAAATCTATCACCTTGAAGTGGGTCTACCCAGTAAGCATAATAGAGAATGGTAGCAGGATTTGGTATCCCCAGAAATTCTGCCTCAATATGTTGAGGGGGTGCAAATCCTGGACCATTCTCCAACTGGACCCCTTCGCCTTCTTCACTGGGTAGATGGCCATGTTACATGTGGACACAGGTTGTTAGACTTGCTTAAACGCCATAATGGTCTCATAAATTCCCTCCGCCGCCTGTCTAAACAAGGGGTACTGCTTAATCTGTGGTAATATGGCCCCAGGTTTTAATTTTATCGGCACTGCTCCAACACGCCTTAGCAGCCCCACATAAGAATTGCTGGTCCGTAAATTGTCTGGCACTTTTCAAAATTCTCCTTAAGTTTCGATGTATTTCTAACGATGAGCATGGTCTGTGGTACTTCCCTTTGCTCTATTGCTATCTGGCAATGCACCCCAATCTCAAAAACCATCTCTCCTGTGTCTTCGAACAATTGCTAGTCAGACATGTACCCTAGCAATCGGGTCGGATCGATGCACAGAACTGTGCACCACTCTCTGCCTTTCTCATCAGTGCCTGAGAGAACCACCCTATTTTTCTTGAACTCCTGCTTCTAGGAGAATCGTAACAATGGTGCTTGCTGTTACGTCCTGCGGCACAACAGGCCGAAACAAGAACTCAATCTGTACCCATCTGGGACCCAACTCAACAAAACCATTACCCCATGAAGAAACAAAGTTGAATGTGCCGGCACCCCCGCTTATGGCACTGCCACTACAGTATGCATGCAAACGTGCCACTTCTTTCTGTATGCAAACCTGTAGTCGAGCATCCATGAAAGCGATCAACATGTGGAGCTAACTTGGGAGATACATGCCCAAGAGATTCGCTGGGGTTTGCAATACAACAAAGGGGCATATTTTGTGTACCTACCTCAATACGTAGATCTTCAGTATGAGGAACTGACAGGATAGCCTTGGAGAATTTATGTCCACTGTTCTGCCTGACAAGGGGAACTTTTTGTAGCCCCTGTATCGACCATGGATGAAAACGTTTAGTCACCTACCTGCACCCCTATCTGGGGGTTCCTCTTCCAGATCGGTGGTAACGGACAGGATTGGACACATCCAAGATCCCTGTGGGCTGTCCTACTCTTGGTACATACTGGCACAGTGGAGCGAAAAAGGATTCCCTCCAAAAACACTTGATCTAGTGTAATGAGTTCCTTGGGATAAAGTGTTTTTCTCCCATGTCTACTGGTGCCTGTGCTGGCATGGTTGGTGGAATCACATGGGTCTGTGTAGCACCAGTCGCTGGGTTCTGTTTAACTTGTGCCTGCTGTGATTGCACAGAGCCTGGGGCATATGGCATGGTCAGGGATTGCTTTGGCTGAGCGCCCACGTTAAAATACTGTGGCAATCTCGTAGCACGTTCCCATCCTTCTGCAAGACCAACTGTGAATCCCATACAACCCTGCATTGTTCTTCCAAACCCGCCAAATGACCCACGTAGTGAAAATCCTCTGCTACCCCCCACTCCCACCGGAAACCCTCATTTGCCTGTGACTGGGAGCATAAGCATCCATCCAACCTTGTCATACCAGTCACCATGTCCCTGTTGTCCCTCCATGGAGCATGTAATCGCTGGCCATTCCCAACAGATTTTCGCTAGGTTTTTCTGAACAAGATTACTCTCTGCCTTTGTGCCTGTTCTATACTCTACTTTTCCTTTCTTCCTTTTACAAAAATGCAGATGTGTGCTTCAATGTCCAGCCAACTCTTGGCCTCCATCCCTACTACTTTATCTAGATCATGCAGGACTCCCTTGTGAAGTCCCTTCTTTAGCATGTGGTAAAAGATTATCACATTCTTATCCCACGCTTCTGCCATCCACATCGCCTGAATTAACTTAATTGTTTTAGCTAGAATAGAATTTATATCTACCTGGGTGCAAAGGGAAAAGGCTAAACCAAGGATTTGGGGAGACAACCTACAGATTTGGGCCTGGGGTTTTGCAGCCACCAAGGAAAAACAGAGAACCACATGCATTTCTGAAAAGACAACTGTGGGAATCCAGAGGTCTGACTTGCGCAAATCACCTCCAGAATATATTACATTTTCAGACATTTCCCACCTGGAAACTACTGAAACACGCTGCCAACGACGCATGTCCTACCTTCCCACAGGTGTCCAGAGGAAAGCAGTACCTCACATGTGTGGGTGCACCTACCTGGGCAGAAGGTGTCGACCATCCAAGCCCCGGCAGGAGCCCAGTCCGTGCCCTGAGGTAAATTCTGTAATGGTGCCTAGCCGTGCTCCAGGATGGTCCCTGGCCTTGTGTGGCTGTCCCTCATGTGGGTTGACCTTCCACAAGTCCAGCGGCAGTTACAGGGAGCCTCAGCTGGCTCCCTGTCCTTTGCCAGAGGGAGAAGGTGTAACGCAACCCAGCCAGTGCTCAAGGATGGTCGGGTGATGTCCCAGACCTTGGGCACCCATCTCCCATGTGGGTCGACCATACCCAAGTCCAGCCTGGAGCTCTGGTTGGGCTGCATTACAGCTTTCCCTCTGGGGAAGAATGGGGACCCTGCCGGGGCTCCCCCAACTGCTGAAGGACTTGGGGACAGTCGACCCACCTGGGAGACAGCCGCCCAAGGCCATCACCGCCGACCATCCTGGAGCTCTAGCTGACTGCGTTGTCGAATTTACCTCCAGGAAGGGAGGGGCACCCTGCCGCGGGCATTTCACACATTATGCATTCTGATGTTGACCAATCAAAACCTACCCTCATCTGATTGCCCATAGTTCCTCCAGCTTTCCTGTCTATAGGACCTGGCCATTCGTGATCTTTAAATAAGTAGCAGTGTGTGCTCTCCTGTTCCATTGGGCATCAACACAACACGCCTTGGCCCAACGTGAAGGCCTCAAAACCTGAAGGTCTCTGCAGATAGACCTTATAATGGACAGTTGCCCTTTAAGAAAGGTGTTAGTCATGTGAATGCCTAGTCTCATCTAGGTGACCTGCAATGTATTTTATTAAAACCTTATATCTAATTCATTTCTCATATTTCATTTTAGTGACTTATTCACATTTTACTACTTCAGTGACCTTGTTCCTTCTCCCAAACGCCCCCTCAGGCCAATCTGGTATGGCTTTTGATGTGGGAGATAATTTGTCACTCTCCCTTTGGTTCCCAGCCCTCATTCTTTGCACCATTTCCTCTGACGGCTGCGTCAGTGGCTCATCTTTACCAGAACCTCTGCTATCCGCAAGAGGGAATCTGATCGTATCTGGTTGTAGCCCCCTCAATTCAGTCTCTTTAGCACATGTCATTGCCTTTACATTACTCCTACGTCCCGTCCCCTTTCCTCCATACTTGTGGGACATCTCTCCGTCCTGTGGGACGGGACCAGAGCACTTTGTAAAAAGCATCCATTTTTTTCAAAAATGTGTCCCTCTTTTCTGCACGGGGCCTGGCACGCGGCCGTAACCCCGCCCACCTTGGCTCCGTCCCACACATCGCCCATCAGTCCTTTTCTCCGCTCGATCGGGGCTGGACGCACTTGCATCCTCGGAAGATTTTCTTCCCTTTTTTCCTCTGGCTCTCGCTAGCGTTTACTAGTCTCTTTCAAATTAGACTTTGCAGGTTGTTCATCGTGTCACCGTCGCTTCG
Source organism: Ambystoma mexicanum (assembly GCF_040938575.1). NCBI lineage: Eukaryota > Metazoa > Chordata > Amphibia > Caudata > Ambystomatidae > Ambystoma > Ambystoma mexicanum. The sequence goes on from NC_090932.1 coordinate 1,542,207,226, forward strand.
CCAGGGCTGATCCCCATCCTCTTTGTTTAGAGTGTTTGGGTCCAGAACACCGTTGGGACTCCTGTTTTTACTGTGACTCCCTTTCGGTCCGGGCACTTCAACGTCGGTTGGAGCGGTGGGAGGAGGTGTTCCGACTAACTCCTGCTTCGCATTTTCAGGCGTTCATCGATGAGAAGAAGAAACGCCCGGTAAGTTCTTTACTTTTCAGAGCACTCGGTCCGGGAGGGGCGTTGATCGCTCTGTCACCGGGGTTCGCCCTGAGGTGCCTGTTGGGCCTAATAATTCTCGGAGAGTTTTCTCCGAGGGTCTCCGTAAGGGGCCTGTGAACACCGTAGTACGCTCCAAGGCCCCTCCTGTGGGGGCTGTTGGTAGACCCAGTTCTACTGAATCGTGGGGTACCAGAGCTCGCTCTGAGGCCTGTCGGCTTCCCTCAAAAACAAGACCGGGGTGCGCCCCGAGGCCTTGGCTGGGCTGGTTGTTACCAAACGGATGTTCGAGGCCCGTGCAGAGCAGGCGGTTACCGGGCCTGGGTCCGAGGTTCCTCGTTCAGTGGCTAAAGCTACCAACAGTTCTGAGAGGCCGGACAAGGCTTTGTCGGTGAAAGCGGTTGCTCACCGTTCCCGCTCTTGTGGTGATACCAGATCTGTTGAGGGGGCAAAGAAGCAAAGCTCTTCTACTGGCAGTGTCGAGGTCCTTCCTTCTAAGGCTAATTTGGCAGTTGGTATGTCACAAAAACATTCCAGGCCTCATAGTACCGGCTCGGCCGAGGTTCCTTATGTTAAGATTAAAACTCCTGATCCATCGACGGGGACCCCTGTCTCACTTCCTCACGTGCCGCAGTTCCCCTCAGATGAGGACAAAATGGTGCCCGTTCCCATCACGGCGGCCATTTTAGGTGCTACCCATACAACTACGCCATCGGCCTCTGGTGTAGGGCGCAGTCCCTTGGGTGAACCTAGGGTCCCTTGTGCGCATCCTTACCGGCCGGTTTATGATTGGAACGCCCGGATGCCTCTTTCGCACAATGTTTCGTTGCCCGCGGGGCGGCTCCTTTGATTTATGTGGATACGTCGGTGGAGGGACCGGTGTGGCACCCTTCCCCGTTACGTCCCTGGATTTGTCCACCTCATGAGAGGCCTCAGGTTCCGAAGCAATCTCCTGAGGACGCTTTTTTCAGTACTTTTCAAGCGCTTATGTGCACCAACCACATGAAGGAATATTTCAAAGGGCTTTTCAAGGAGATATGTCCACCTGCGCCTCCGGCTCCACCCGTGCCTCCCTTGCCTGTGGTGCCTCCCATGGCTCTTCCGACTATGCCTCCATTGTCCCCAGTGGACAAGGCAGTGCCTGACCTGTCAGATGACCCTCAAGGCGATCAGGACAACAAGAACCTTCCCTGCTCTATCAGAGCCTTTCATGACTGGGTACTGGACATGAGTTTCTTGGATGTTCCGGTGCCCGAGGCACCCGCTCCGCAGGAGGGCGTGCTTTCTGGGGCGTTCACCCTGTCTCCCTTGGAGCGCGCCGGCCTGTTCCTGCAGAAGGACGTTCTGGCCGAGGTCCGAAGAGTCTGGGATAAGCCACCCTCGGGACTTTTTGTCAATGAGATTGACGCGAGGTACAGGCTGCATTCTTCGGAAGAGGTGGCCCTGTCATCTTGTCCGCCTCCCTCCTCCACAGTGGTGGCTGCGGCTACGTTGCAATCCAGACCTGCAGCATCCTCTTCCACAACGGCTACTCAGGTCTCTAGAAAGGAGGACAAGCTCCTGGACTCCCTAGGGTGGAAAATCTTTATCTCAGCCTTGCAGCTCAGGCAGGCCAACACTGAGTTGCTATTGGCAGGAGCTAACATGCGGATGTGGAAAGGTCTGTCAGTTTGAGGAGCACATCCCGGTCGAGAAGTTGGAAGACTTCAAAGGAGGCCTTTCCGATGCCAGGTCTTGGCCCAGGATCTCCTGTAGGCGGCGGCTCACCACGTAGACACCTCGGCTCGGGACCTGATGCTTGGGGTTGATGCCTCACGGCATGCCACTAAATTTTCTAAGGAAGTGCAAGACAAGGTGTTGGACCTTCCGTTCTATGGTAAGGAGCTTTTTCATTCTACTACTGGTTTAGAACTCGCCAAGGATAGCACTCAGACGGCTAAATCATTGTCTGTTCCGGTTAAGGCTCCTGTCAAAACCCAGAGACCGTTGTCACAAAGTCGACCCTCTCTGGTTTTAGGGGCTTCCTCGACTGCAAATCTCGCAGAGTGGATACTCCAGCGGGGAATAACCGCCGTAGACAACAACGCACGCGGTTTTTCTCCCGCTCCTCAGCCTCATCAGGTTCAGGTAGCACTGCCACCGATAAACCTGCCAAATGAGGGTTTTCAGCGCTCGCAAGGGACCCCGGTGGGAGGACGCATTGCATCTCATTGGGCGGCGTGGCAGACCATCACAGAAGACAGATGGGTCTTGTCAGTTGCTCGAGCGGGCTTCCACTTACCTTTACCCCCTACCCCACTCCTCAACCCTCCTTTTCAGCTGTCGGCCTCACCCTCCCTCAAGGCCGAAGTTCTGAAACTTCTGGACCTCAGAGCTGTTGAACCCGTTCCCCTTGGGGAGCGAGGGGAGGGCTTCTACTCCCGGCTGTTTACGGTGCCCAAACCCAACCAGGCTGGCCAGCGCACCATCCTAGACCTTTCCCAGTTCAATCTTTTCCTACCCCAAGAGAAATTCAAGATGATCACGCCCAGCTAGATACGCTCCTCCTTACAGATGGGCGATTGGCTCAACGTTGTGGATCTTCAGGATGCATATATGTATATCCTGATTTGGAATCCACACAGGAGATATCTCTGCTTCTCTTTTGGAGAGGAGCACTTCCAGTTTCGGGTGCTTCCTTTTGGCCTCAGCTCGACGCTGCGTGTCTTCACGAAGATGTCGGTGATTGCGGCCTATCTTCGTCTCCAGGGTTTCCATGTGTATTCTTATTTGGACGACTGGCTCTTACGCATCCCTTGCCCGCTGGCAGCAGCGGGCAACCTCCAGTCTGTCCTTCAGCTCCTGTTCTATCTTGGTCTGTCAGTGAACTGGCGGAAATCCTCTGACGGTCTCACAGGACCTGATGTTCCTGGGTTTTCTTGGGAACACGATCGACTGCAGAGTGTATCTGACCGAGGACAGAATGGCGGATCTGTTAGCCACGTGTCAGATGTTTGTGCAGTAGGAGAGCATGTCGGCCTGGTGGTTCCAGAGGCTTCTGGGTCTCATCGCCTCGTGTGTACTGGCTCTTCCTAGTCTCAAAATGAGACGAACCCAGATGGCTCTTCGGAGTTCATGGCGTCAGGCAGTGGATCCGGATTCCATGTGGATAATGATTCCGGATTTCATGAGTGGACCTGGATTGGTGGTCATCTCTCAGCAATCTGTCTGGGGGCGCGGGGTTTCAGGACCCGGTCCCCATGGTGACGATCACGACGGACTCTTACCTTCTAGGGTGGGGTGCGACGTTAGATCTTCTCTAAGTTTCGGACCTCTGGTCGCCTCAGGACAAGCTCCTGCACATAAATCATTTGGAGCTTCTGCCGATCTTCCTAGCGCTCAGGGCGTTCAGACCGCTCATTGTCAACAAGGTGGTCCGCATTAGAACGGACAATGTGGTGTCAATGTATTACATAAACAAACAAGGGGGAACAAAGTCTCCTTCCCCCCCCTCGTGGACCTGTCCATCCAAATTTGGGAGTGGGCCGTGCTTCATTGTGTCTGGCTGCTTGCAGTGCACATCCCGGGCCAGCTGAATGTTACAGCCGATGCCCTCAGCTGGCGGACAGTGGTCAGCTACGAGTGGGAATTGAAGGCGGAGGTCTCTCCTGGATTTTCACGCGCTGGGGCACACCAGAGGTGGACCTCTTGACAACTGCGGCGAACAAGAAGCTTCCTCAGTATGCCGCCAGACGGGGGCTGGGAGCCTCCTCTCTGGGGGATGCTATGGCACAACATGAGAGCTTATGCCTTCCCGCCTCTGCCTCTAGTTCACTGTGCAATTTGGAAGTTGAAGAACTCGGCGAATTGTTCCCTTCTACTCATAGACCCGTGGTGGCTGGCCAGGTTTTGGTTCTCAGAACTTCAGCACCTGTTGTATCCGCCGATCAGGTTACCTGTAACTCCCGATCTTCTTCAAGGGGAACAGATGTGGCACCCTGCCCCACAATAGCTCTACTTGGCGGCATGGTGCCCGAGTTCAAGTCTTTAGAGCATCTGAGTTTGTCTGCGGATAACATGCGCATTATCCAGGCAGCCAGGAAACCCTCGACCAGATCTCAATACAAGAGTAAATGGCTCAGGTTCTGTCATTGGTGTTTGGAGAAGAAGTTGAATCCGAGGGTGGCCACGATTGACATGGTGTCCTTCGTGTCCTCCCTAGCAGAGTCAGGGGTTCATGTCCTGTCATGCAGGACTTATCTCTCAGCGGTTTCCGCTTACCTTTCTACAGACTTGTGTTCTTATTCTCTAACTAACCCAGTGGTGAAGAGGCATTTTGCTGGCTTGACACGCCTCTACCCTCCGGTTCGTAATCCGCACCCGCTATGGGACCTAAATGTAGTCCTGACGGCGCTGTGCCATAAACCCTTTGAACCAATGGCTACGGTGGACCTCAAGTACTTGTCTGGGAAAGTGTCCTTTCTGGTCGGCGTTACGTCAGCAAGGAGAGTGAGTGAGCTCCAGGCATTGTCGGTGGAGCATCCTTTCTTGTCCTTTCACAAAGGACAAACCCGGCTTTTCACCTGAAGGTGGTGACCGAATTCCACCTGAATCAGTCGATCTCCCTTCCTGTCTTTTTTCCGAACCCTGCCTTAGAGGCGGAAAGGGTTCTACACTGTCTTGATGTCCGAAGAGCTCTTAAGTTCTACCTGGACAGGACTTTCGAGCTTAGGAGTTCTCAACTTTTTGTGACCTTCAGTAACCCTCAGGGCAAGCCGACGTCTAAGGCAACTATTTCTATGTGGATCGCCGCCTGCATCAGTCTTTCACCGTCCAAGGGCTCACACCTCGTGCGAGACAAGGCAGCCGCGGTTGATTTTCAGAAATGTCCCCTGAGAGCCCATCGCTAGGGCAGCTACTTGGGCTTCCCCATCTGCTTTCTGTAAACATTACTGTCTTGACATGAGCTCAAGAGCTGACTCTCAGTTTGGTCAGGCTGTGCTGAAGAACCTGTTTCAGTAAGGGGTATTTCCATCCACCCGTAGTTCCTGTAAGGAGTGCTTGGCAGTCTCCCACACGTATGGAGGAAAGGGGATGGGACGTAGGAGTATTACCAGGTTACTCACAGTAGTGACCACCTTACTCCTAGTCCATAGTCCGCTTTCCTCCATACGACCGCCGTCCCCTCTAATAAGGTTCCTCTGTTATTGCTAATGGGTCTTTGACCTGGCGATAGAAAAGGACTGGGAGATGCACGGGTCAGAGCCAAGGTGGGTGGGGTTACGGCCGCGTGCCGGGCCCCGCGCAGGAAAGAGGGACACATTTTTGAAAAAAAAGTGGATGCTTTTTACAAAGTGCTCCGGTCCCATTCCACAGGACGGAGAGATGTCCTACAAGTATGGAGGAAAGGGGACTATGGACTAGGAGTAAGGTGGTCACTACGGTGAGCAACCTGGTAAATCTACAACATGACTAAATGTAATATTAACACCACACTAGTAATTGCCTCCATGAAAGTCTTTCCTGGCCAGTCAGTGAAGCTCTTATTCCTTTTCGGGTCAAAACACCAAAAGCTACGCATACATCCCTGCAATCACTATGCCTCACACTTGTTTACATTTCCCTACTTGTTCTGAATTAAGTCTGCATTTGTCTCTCTGGCTTTTCCTAATGTTCCCTTCCTTGCTGTCCTTGGGCCCGGTTTTCTTTTCACCCATTTATTTTTTTTTTACCCCACCGACCAGTTTGGGTGTCGCCCTCAGCAGGGGTTTGGGGTGGGTGGTTGTCACAATTTGTACACAGACAAAGCTTGCCACTTTAAAACCAAAACAACTTTGCTGGTGGTGCACACCAAAATACTGTCAAATACAGAACTGCTTGGTAAAAGCAGTGAGCCAATTCAGTGTAACCTATCCTAGTCCATATTACTTAAGTCTATAGTGGTGTCAAATGACCTTGTATAATGGATGTATCATTCATAGAGCTCTCATTCTGTTTAGTGTGGAATCTTCACATTTCTGTACTGTTTTACAATCGCTCCTATTACTGTAGTTTTGCTGTGTACCTTAAATATTAAGAGGATTTCGTACCTTATCTGGTGTATTTCTTCACTGATACTAGAGTCTTACTAAATGACTTGAATTTAAAAATTCAACCATGCCATGTCTGGCTTGGGATAAAATCTCACATTGAATTTCAACACAATGTTTGAAGGTTATTACATTTCCTATTGATATTGGCAATACTCGCTCTATTCAAAATCTCTCCTAGAATTCGAACCTTATTTGTTCGTCTTCCAGGGTCATTGTGCTGGTGCCATTGGCCTTGTGGTCGTTCTGCATTACACATGGTTCCTTAATGACTTTGTTATTGTTTGGCATGAGTGAGTCATCCTGCTCCTATACACTTGGGTTGCTCCATTGTTTTATTTATGCTTGGTTTAATTACTATTGGCATTTAAACTGACACAGACAAAGGCTTTTTGAAAAACTCCTTGCAGGGCTTCAATCCCCCTATCCTTCCCATTCCATTGTCAGCATGTTCGGGCAGCATATCAAAATTGTTTATTGCAAAGTCTCAGGGGTGGCAACAGATGAGTCTTACAAAAACAATTGTCTAACTTCACATCACTTTAGATTTGGTTTGGCTCCCTCCTCTGGGCATAGTGCCGCAGCGGACAGTCTCTGCTCCTCCCCAATATGTAGGGACTAACCCCCACCATCCTGGCCGTCGGCAGGCCCATTCCTCCAGGTAGGAACCCCAAGTAATCGTTAACAGTGGCTGTCAACTTCTCCATCACCATATTTCATAGTTTCTGTTCCTAATCCTGTTTTGTGGCACCCCCTGCCTTGCATTTTTGTGCTATCGCCAATCTCCCAGCCCTCTGCATGGCCTTGCATACCCTTGGCAGCCTGTATTAATTCCGGTCCCTGGCTGGGATCCCCAGCAACATCTTGGACGGGGTCCATGCCCAGCTAGATCTCCTATTATTCCTTAATCCAGCTAAGAAGTTGTGTATCCTAGGACAATATCACCACGTGAGAGGGGGGAACCCACCAGGCCGCAGCCCCTGGGACACATGGGAGAGGCTCCCTGGAAACATGCGTGAAATCTTCAATGGGTCCCAATGCTACCCTTGTTGCATCTTGAAATTTTGTTCCATGTTAGAGGTGAAAATGTAACCATGAAATGTTATCCTAATACTCCTACGTCCCATCCCCTTTGCTCCATACTTGTGGGACATTCCGTCCTTCACAGAACTGGAGCACTTTAAAGCATCAAAATAAGTACTTTTTTTCTTCTTTTTTTTTTTTCCTCCCATTTCTACGCGTGGCCACAGCACGTGACCGAAGCTCCACCTTCCTGAGCTCCACCCCGTGCATCGCCCTCCAGTCTCTCCGCAGGGTCGGGGCCAGATGCACTATCAGAGGGAATATTTTTCTTTTTGTTCACTTGTCCTTCAATCCTGCTCCGGTTCCACTGTCATCTCTTGCTCTGTCTATGCCAGAGCGTCTGGGATTCGTGCCCTGTTCATCCTGCTAACATTCTTTGTAAGGGCGGATCCCCACTCTTTGCCTGGAGTGTCTACGCCTGGAACACTGTTGGGACGTGTGCTTCTACTGCGACTCCCTCTCTGTCCGGGCACTCCGTTGGCTCGTCAGGTGGGAGGAGTGTTTCAACGCATTACTCCGCCTCACTTACAGATTTTCATTGAAGAAAAAAGGAGAAGACTGGTAAGTTTGTTCCTTTTCAGGGCAACCCGGCCGGGGTACTCCTTTCCGGGGTCTTCTGGGCCTTGGAGGGGCTCTATTACCAGGGATATCCCTGAGGTGTCCCGCAAGGAATCAACAGGTGCACCAGAGCATCTTCCGAGGACCGTCACAATACTCCACCTTTATCATAGACTGCAACTTGATCAATGTGGCCAAGGAAGTTAAAACATTGGGATTTTACCTTGGCGCTACCCTCTCCTTCCACAAACGGGTCAGCTCCATGGCCTCCTCTACAGCTTACACCTGCAAACTAATTGGAGCAGCCAAACCCTTCCTCTCAACTCACAGCTCCATTACCCTAGCCAGAGCCCTCATCCTATCGAAACTGGACTATTGTAATGGCCTTTATGTCGGAGCCAACAAATATATTATAAACAAAATCCAAATTCTGCAAAATAATGCTCTCCGAGCAGCTCTGAGCATCCAAAAAAAGAACATATCACCAACACCAGGAGAGCCAACAATTGGCTTACTACTGACAAAATCCTGCTGAAGGTAGACTCACTATGCATAAATGCCTCAATAATGCAGCCCCACGCTACCTTCGACAGATTCACGAGATACACACCTAACAGACCCACTAGAACAGAGAACTCCAACCTACTCACACTACCCAGATTCAAACAATCTAAAACTGGAGGGACCAGCTTCCAGGTGAAAGCGGCCCAACACTGGAACTCCCTGCCTCCATCTCTAAGAACACAAATCTACCCTCACTTCCGACGCAACTATATCCACTGGGTAAAGGAAAATTACGCTAATACCCGATTCTGGCATCCCATGTACAATTTGTATATTATTGTTGCACCTGCACCTTTATTATCCTGTATAATTTGTAAACTTTGTACAGCAATGTAACCAAGCTGAGAATATCCTTGCTGCCCTCGTGCCCCGATACCCTCGGGTCTGGAACGCACTACAAATAAATGAAACAAACCCCTTTAAGGGGGATGCCAAGACTGGATCTTCACCCGATGTCCCCCCCGCCCCCCCTTGGGGGCTAAAGTTGGACCCAGTTCTTCTAGTGCCTTACCGGGGTCCACCCCGAGGTTTCCACTTTTGGAACTAATTGCAACTAGGCTTGAGGTCCCTGTCAAGGTGACTAAACATACCAGGGTTACCCCGAGGTTCCCCTTCTTGGGCTATTTCTAAGACTGGCAAGATTGAGGAGCCCACTGCAATGCCCTGGCTTCGGGGAGTGTGAATCTAAGCATCCCCATACGCAGACCTGTGGTGGAACCAATCCTGCTGAGGGGGCACAGAAGCCGGTCACTCACCATAAGGCTTCACGTACCGGCTCTGTGGTGACCACTGCCTCATTTACACTAGTGATGCAGTTCACTTCAGGCGTTGACAAAATGGTGGTCCAACCCCTGCGGTCCATGGCGGCCATTTCGACTACCTCTTAGACCAACGTTCACCACAGCTGGTGCAGAGGGGCCAGTTTTTGGTGCAGAGCAGCGTTATCCACATTTCGTGGACAGCAAGAACCCTTTCCCCCCTCCAATGGATTGGCATGCTAGGGCTCTGCTTTCCATGACTAGGTGCTGGATATGATGGCGCTGCTAGAGATTCCAATACCAGAGCCCCCAGCTCCACAGGAGGTACTTTCTGGAGCCTTTCCCTTGTCGGCACCGGAGCGCACTGGGCTGTTACTTAAGAACGTCCTGGCCGAGGCCTGTAAGGTATGGAAGAAACCTCATAACAGGCAGGACTTGAACAGAAAAATGGACGTTCCTTACAAACACCACGCGTCTGAATAGGTATCTTTGTCTTCGTACCCGCTCCCTTTGTCGACTCTGGTGGCAGCAACTATGCTGCAATTAAAACTGGTCTCTACATCTTCTACTGCAGCATCCCAGATCCTTTCCAAGGAGAACAAACTGCTGGACAACGTTGGGAAAAGTCTTTTCCAATTCAGCTCTTCAGCTACGTAAGGCTAATATAGAGCTTATCCTGGCCGCTGCAATGTGAAACTTGGGAAAGAGCTAGCCGAGTTTCAGGAATGCATTCCTCTGGATAGACTCGGACATCAAGGGTGGCTTATCTGACGCACGAGTGATTCCTGCTCCTCGTGTCCCCAGCCCTCCAAGATGTCAGGCTGGAGCCACGCCACGATCACCTACATGGCTCTCAAGGGCCCCTCCATCCCTCCAAAGACCCACTTGGAGTCAGACTTGGCGCTTGTGGCACCAGACTCACTCGCATAGGATAACATTGGGGATTGGACTTGTAGTGCATTGATGGGGACAAGATGGATGCCCCATATATTTCGGTTCCCAGAACTGCATGTGCAGTCTAGTCTTTTGGGTGTGGTTCAGCCCAGAGACACCTGGGATACCCAGAGACTATTTAAGCCACGCCCAGGCTGAGAAACATGCTTTGTGTTTTCTGTAGCGTGACACTCGCCGTGTTCGGATCGGTCTCCAGTAGGCCTGCATTTTTCTTCTGCGCTCAGCTCCTGCAAGAACACCGTTAGGAACAGCCTTACCTTGCGGCGCTTCTGCCCATCATTCACCGCTTCTGTTCTGCGGGCATCTTCGGCGGTGTCATTCCCATCCCGGCACGCCGCTTCCTAAGGGAAAAGAACAGAAAAAAGGCATTAGTAAGCATTCAGCAAATCTTCGCTTATTTTTAAAGGCTGTACAAGCTTCAAACGCTTACCTGAATCCCAGCGGCACTGGGGGAACTCTGGCTCCGGAACTTCTGATCCATCTGCAAGAGGGAAAAGACACTCCAGGTTAGCGTTGAAACATCTAGAGGCGCCGCATACCATGATTACTCACCGTATTTCTTCTTCATAACCGGCATCCAGGCTGAAAACGTCGCGGCACCTGAAAGACACAGAAAAAGAACTCAGTTCAGTACAAATACGAAGGGGTCGCATCGCGCTCTCATTCACCTTCAGCGCTACTCATCTCAGCAGCAAGTCGCCATCCCCGGACGCCGGCCATCATCTAAGGAAGGAAAGGAATGAAGTTGAACTGTTCAAAAGACTCATTATACTTACCTGTCAGACTCTTGCCAGTGAAGTAACTAGGCAGCAACAAGCCTGCATCAATCAACGCGCCCCTGCGCTGAAAGCAGGACGGAGAGCACACTTTCCAAGAAAACAAGGCCCAGTCTCCAGTCGAGTAGACTCCAGGGAAGGGTTCAGGGTCGTAAGAGGTCAGAACAGGCTTAGTGACGTCCCAGTGGATACCAGGTGAGTGTTACAACAGGATGTACTTGATGCTGCGGCCCATCACGTAGACGCTTACGCTAGAGGCCTTATGGTCAGAGTTTACATCTCCCGCCAGGTGTGGCTACATGCTAGAAAGTTTTCAAAGGAAGTCCAGGACAAGGTGCTTGCCCTACCTTTCAAGAGTAAGGAACTGTTCCATGCCTCCACGGACTAGGAACTTACGAAGACTAAGGCCAGTACTCAAACTGCAAAGTCATTATCAGTCCTTGCAAAGATTCCTGCAAAGGCACCTTACACTCAGATCGGGGTCTTGGACACAGTCCTTCTCTGGCTTCAGAGGGTTTCAGGACTGTTGTGCATGCTGATCTGATGCTCCGAATGGCGGCCCCCGCCATAAACCGCAGCAGCAGGGTGGCGGGTTTTTCTTGGCCGGCAGCCACCTCATGCAACGGGAGTGGTCTTGCCGATAAATCGGCTAAAAGATATACTCCTATTTCCCCGTCCCCTTTCCTCCATACTTATGGTACATTCCGTCCTGTGGGATGGGACCGGAGCACTTTTGTAAAATGTCTCTTTACGCGAGGTACTGCACATGGCCGTAACCCTGCACCAACAGTCCTCTTCTCTGCGCGGTCGGGACTGGACGCACTTGCATCTTTGGAAGATTTTTTTTCCTTCCAGTGTCCTTCTCGCCTCCTCTGCTTTGGTGGTCGTGTAGTAGGCCGTCTATGCCAGTTCATTTAGAATGTCCTCCTTGCGAGCGACGCTTCCCTAGCGTGGATCCCCATCCTCTTTGTTTAGAGTGCTTGCGTCCGGATCATCAGTGGGACTTGTTTCTACTGCGATTCCCTCTCAGTCCGGGCACTTCAACGTCGTCTGGAGCGGTGGGAGGTGTTTCAGCATGTTCCTCCTCCACATTTTCAGAGTTTCATGGACGAGAAGAGACGCCCGGTGAGATCTTTAGTCTTTAGGGCACCCCGGCCGGGGGACTCCTTCCCGGTCCGGGAGGGCTTCATAAGCTCGATTACCAGGGTTCCCCCCCTGAGGTGCCTTACAGGCCTAAAGGTACCAGAGTGTTCTCCGAGGGCTTCGGTAAGGGGCCTGCCAACACTGGATTACAATCCGAGGCCCCTCCTGTGGGTGCTAATTGACAGCCTAGTTCTACTGAGGTGGTGGGTACCAGAGCTTGCTTCGAGATCTCCTTGGCTGGAGCTTCCCATACTGACACCAGGGCTTGTCATGAGGACTCTGTAGAGGCTTTCTGTACCGAACCAAGGTTCGAGGCCCCTCTTGAGCGAGCTGTTCCCGGACTCTGTTCCGAGGTTCCTCTTTCTTAGGCGAAGGTGACCGACACAACTGAGACCTGTCAAGGTCTTGTCTGTGAGGTGGATTCCTCAACGTTCCCGTCTTTGCGGTGATACCGGTTCTGTTGAGGGGGGCACAGAGTGAGGTTGCTGACCATAATTCCTGTTACCGGCTCTGCCGAGGTTCCTCTTCTAGAGGCTAATTTTGCTAATAGTATGTCTCAAACATCCTAGGCCACACAGTACTGGCTCTGCCGAGGTTACTTGTGTCAAGGCCCCTGACCAGTCTGTGGAGATCCCTGCCTCACTCACACATGTGACGCAGTTCTCGTCAGATGCTGACAAAAAGGTGCCCGTTCCCGCGTGAACTACAGTGTCCGTTTTGGATTCCTCCCTTACACCTACACCATCAGCGTATGGTGCTGGGAGCATGTTTTCAGGTGAACATCGGCTTCCTGGTGCGAATCCTTTTCATCCAGTTTGACTGGAATGCTCGGATGCCATTACTGCACAGTCTCGCTGCCTGCTACATCTGCCCCTTTGATCTATGCTCCGATTGGAGGAGGCCCTTCCTGGCAGCCCTCTCCTTACGGCCTTGGAATTACTCCTCTCATGAGCAGCCTCTTCCCACTCCAATGCCTAAGCCTTCGCCGGAGGATGCCTCTTTCGGAAAATTTCAGAGGCTCATGCACTCTGACCCCATGAAGGAGTATTTCAGAGGTTATTTTAGGGAAACCTGCCCTCCAGTGCCTGCTCCTGTGCCGACTGTTCCAGTCGTAGCACTGGTTGTCCCAGCAGGTGTTCCACCTCTACTGATTGACCCACCTTCAGCCCTTCCGCCCCTGCCTCCTTTGTCTCCAATAGACAAGTCTTCGGCAGGGCCAGATGTGACGCAGGTCGATCCGGCCATGTCGGATGACACGCAAGGCGATCAGGATAGCGAGGGCCAGCCCTGCTCTGTTAGAGCGTTCAATGACCGGGTTCTGGACATGTCTCTTCTGGATGTACCTGAGGCACCCGCTCCGCAAGAGGGGTCGATTTTTCTGGGGCATTCACCTTGTCTCCTCAGGAGCGTACTGACTTGTTACTCCAGAGGGACGTTTTGGCTGAGGTCCTCAAGGTCTGGGTTAAACCACACTCTGGACTTCACGTTAACAAGAGGATTGACGCTCGTTATAGGCTTCACACTTCGGAAGAGGTAGCCTTAGGGTCTTGCCCGCTCCCTTACTCCACAGTGGTGGCAGCTGCTATGTTACAATCCAGACCGGCTTCCTCGTCTTCTACAGCGGCAGCTCAGGTTCTGTTTAAAGAGAACAAGTTGCTTGACTCCTTGGGGAGAAAGTTCTTCGCTAATTCGGCCCTGCACTTGTGCCAGGCGAACGCAGAGCTCATCTTAGCGGCGGCAAATATGAAAATGTCTATCTGAATTTGAGGAGTTCATTCCTGCGGACAAGCTGGATGATTTTAAGGGTGGCTTGTCGGATGCTAGAGTTCTGGCGCAGGATATGCTCGAGGCCACAGCTCATGTTGACACCTCGGCTCAGGGCCTCATGCTTGGTGTTGACACCTGGTCAGGCTTGGCTTCATGCCACAAAGTTCTCTAAGGAGGTCCACGATAAGGTTCTGGACCTTCCTTTTGACGACAAAGAACTGTTCCCTTCTTCAACGGATGTGGAGTTGACTAAGACTAAAGACAGCACTCAAACAGCAAAGTCCCTGTCCATGTTGGTGAAGCTGCCTTTTAAAGCTCAAAGAACGTCCTCTCAGCCTCGGTCGTCCTCTGGGTTTCCAGGGCTTCTGGATCGGAGAACACGCAGGGTCGATCCTCCATCTGGGAACTCTCGTCGGAAACAGCAGCAAGGCCGATTTTTCTCACGGTCCTCTGCCTCCTCTTCAGGATCAAGCGGTCTCTCCGCCAAGAAGTCTGCAAAATGCTTATTTTCGGTGCTTGCACGAGACCCCGTTGGGAGGGCGCATTGCGTCTCACTGGGAGGCGTGGCAGACCATCACCGAGGATCAGTGGGTCTTGTCCATTGCTCGGGCGGGCTTCTGCTTGCCCCTTCCCTCTACCCCACCCATCAATCCTCCTTTCCAGCAGTCTAGGACGCCTTCCCTCAGAAGTCCAGAAACTTCTGTATCTCAAGGCGGTGGAACCCGTTCCCCGGGGGGAGCAAGGGGAGGACTTCTGTTTGGTCACTGCTGGCCTGCGCACCATCCTAGACCTTTCCCAGTTCAACCTTTCTCTTCCCCAAGAGAAATTCAAGATGATCACGCCCGGTCGGATAACATACTCTTACAGAAGGGGGATTGGCTCAGCGTGGTGGACCTTCAGGATGCGTATATGCATGTCCTCATTTGGAGTCTGCCTCGGAAATAACTGCAGTTTTCCATGATGGAGGAGCATTTCCAGTTGTGTGCTCCCGCTTGGTCTCAGCTCGACACCGCACGTCTTTACCAAGATGTCGGTCATCGCAGCTTTTCTTCTGCTACAGGGTATCCATGTGTATCCGTATTTGGACGACTGGCTGCTGCGCTGTCCTTGTCCACTGAAGGCCTCGAGCAACCTTTAGTCTCTCCTCCAGCTCCTGTTGCGCCGTGGGCTGTCGGTGAACTGGTGGAAATCCACCATGACTGTCTCTCAGGACTTGATTTTCCTGGGTTTTCGTTGGAACACGATCAATTGCAGAGTGTACCTGACTGGGGACAATGGCGGATCTGTTGGCCACGTGTCAGGTGTTTATGCAGTCGGAGAGCATGTCGGCCTGGTGGTTCCAGAGGCTTCTGGGCCTCATGGCTTTGTGCATGCTGGCGCTTCCTCTTGCTCGTTTCGAGATGAGGCGGACGCAGATGGCTCTTCAGAACTCCTGGCTTAAAGCAGTGGATCCAGATTCCAAAATGATACTGGTTCCACCTTTCATGAGGACGGACCTCTTGTGGTGGTCGTCTCTCAGCAATCTGTAGGTGGGTGCTCCTTTCCAAGACCCTTGCCCACTGACTGTCACAACGGATTCCGCCCTTCTGGGTTTGGGTGTGAAGTTGGATCATCTTCAGGTTTTCGATCTTTGGTCGCCACAGGACAAACCGCTTCATATAAATTATCTGGAGCTCCAGGCGATATTCCTGGCGCTGAAAGCGTTCAATCCAGGCATTGTCAACAAGGTGGTCCGTATCTGCACGGACAATACAGTGTGCATGTTCTATATCAACAAGCAGGGGGGGTACCAGGTCGCCTCTTGTGGATCTTGCCATTCAGATTTGGGAATGGGCCATTCCGCATGGTATTTGGCTGGTAGTTCACATCCCGGGCCAGCTGCAGATGCTCTCAGCTGACGAGCAGTGGCCAGCTACGAGTGGGAACGGAACAGAGAACCTCTTGGAATGTTTTCGCTCTTGGGGCACTCAAGAAATGGACATCTTTGTGACATCGACAACCAGGAAGCTTCCTTTGTACGCCTCCAGGAACGGGCTCGGAGCCTCCTCTCTGGGAGATGCTCTCGAAATTCCATGGCATAACATGAGGGCCTATGCTTTTCCACCCCTTCCTCTGATCCATCGGGCGCTTTGCAAGCCAAGTAACACAGAATTATTCTCTCCTGTTCATAGCCCCTTGGTGGCCGGCCAGGTTTTGGTTTTTGGAGCTTCAGCATCTATCGGTGTGTCCGCTGGTTCCCGATCTGCTTCACCAGAGCGATCGGCAGCTGTGGCACCCCCCCCAACAATCGTTCAGATTGGCGGCCTGGTGCCTGAGTTCAGATCTTTAGAGCGTTTCAATTTGTCAGCGGATAACATGCGCGGACAGCGGATGACATAGTCCTGTCTTTTGTCTCACATCTGGCAGAATCGGGCATTCATGTCTTGTCTTGCAGGATTTATTTGTCGGCTGTCGCCACTTACATGTCCACTGACCAGTGCTCTTTTTTCACTGACTAATCCGGGCATTAAGACACTTTGCAGGCCTACTACATCTTTACCCTCCAGTTCGCAACCTGCATCCAAAGTGGGATTTCAATGTGGTCCTTACAGCCTTGTGTCAACAGCCTTTTGAGCCCATGGCTACTGTCTGTACTTTACATGGAAAGTGTCCTTTTTGATTGCTGTGACTTCGGCAAGGCGTGTGAGCTTCAGGCCTTGTCGGTAGAGCATCCATTCCTTAATTTTCATAAGGATAAGGTTGTCCTGTGGACGAAACCCTCCTTTCTTCCGAAGGTGGTCTGATTTTCATTTAAGTCAGTCAATTTCATTGCCTGTCTTCTTTCCAGACCCAGTCTCAGAGGCCGAAAGGGTTCTGCACTGCCTGGATATTAGAACTTAAGGGCTCTTCTATCTGGACAGAACATCGGACCTTAGGAACTCTTTGCAGCTTTTTGTGACCTTCGGGAATCCGCAGAGAAAGCCGACCTCGCAAGCAACCATCTCCCGATGGATTGCTGCCTGTATTTCTGAGGCATATATCGTTCAGGGTCTTCAGGCCCCAAAGGGAATTCATGCTCCTCTTGTGCGGGGCAAGGCAGCTGCCGTTCCCTTCCAAAAATGTTCCCTGGGAGACCTTTGCAAAAGCAGCTATGTGGTCATCCCCATCGGCTTTTTGTAAACCTTACTGTCTGGACCTGAGCTCCAGGGCTGATGCTCAGTTCGGTCAAGCTCTGCTTAGGAACCTGTTTCAATATGGAGTTTCCATCCACCTGTAATTCCTGTGAAGAGTGCTTGGGAATCTCCCATAAGTATGGATGAAAAGGGACGGGACGTAGGAGTATAATTAAGTTACTCACCGTAGTGGCTACCTTACTCCTAGTCCATAATCCCCTTTCCTCCATACGCCCGCCGTCCCCTCTAATAAGTTTCCTGTTATTGCTTAAAGGTCTCAAACCTGGCGATAGAAAAGGACTGAAGGGCGATGCGCTGGGTGGAGCTAAGGAGGGCGGGTTTGCGGCCACGTGCGTTACCCCACGTAAAAAGAGAAGGACACATTTATTAAACATTTGATGCTTTTTACAAAAGTGCTCCGGTCCCGTCCCACAGGACGGAATGTCCCATAAGTATGGAGGAAAGGACTATGGACTAGGAGTAAGGTAGTCACTACGGTGAGTAACTTTATTCTTTTCAATCGGTCGCACGAGACTCCGGTGGGAGGACGGATGTGGTCTCATCTGGAGGCGTGGCAGGCCATCATCAAAGTCAAATGGGTTTTGTCAGTCACTCGGGTGGGCTTTCGCTTGCCCCTCCCCCCTCCCCCCCCCTACTCCACCTTCCCACCCTCCTCTCCAGCAGACTGGGCCATCCTCCTTCAGAGCCGAGGTACAGAAGCTTCTAGACCTCAGAGCAGTGGAACCTGTTCTCCTCGGGGAACAAAGGGAGGCGTTTTACTCTGTTCACTGCCCAACCCCAACCTGGCTGGCTTTCGCACTATCCTCGACCTCTCAAAGTTCAATCTCTTACTACCCCAAGAGAGATTCTCTCTGATAGTCCTCTCTCCGGAAGGGCGATTGGCTCAGAGTGGTGGATCTTCAGGATGCATACATAATTCTGATCTGGAGTCCGCATCGAAAATATCTGCGGTTCTCCATGGGAACAGACCACTTCCAGCATTGTGTGCTTCAGTTTGGTCTCAGCTCAGCACTGCGTGCCTTTACAAATATGTCGGCCATTGCTGTGTTCCTCAGACTACAAGGGACCCATGTAGATCTATATTTGGACGATTGACTTCTATGCAGTACTTGGCCACAAGCCTCTGTGGCCAATCTTCAGTCCCTTCTTCAGCTTGTGTACCGGCTTGGGCTGTCAGTGAACTGGCAGAAAACTTTGACGGTCTCTCCAGACCTGATCTTTCTGGGTTTCAGTAGGGACACTGCCAGTACCAGATTCTTCCTGACGGAGGACGCGATTTCAGACCCGTCAGCCACGAGTCTGCTTTTTCTGCAGTCTTCCCATATGTCGGCCTGGTGGTTCCAGAGTTCTGGGCCTCATGGCTTCTTGTGTGTTAGCTCTTTACTTCTGGCACGCCTGAAAATGAGGCTCACTCAGCTTGCTCTTTGGAGCTGCTGGTGCCAAGCTACGGACCAGGATTCCAAGATCATTCCAGTTCCGTCCTGCATGACGGCGGATCTTCAATGGTGGTCATCCGCCAGCAACCTCTCAGGGGCTCCTTCCAGGAGCCCTGCCAAGAAATAACTGTTACTACAGACGCCTCCTTTCTGGGGTGGGGCGCGAAACTACATCACATCGAGGTTTACGATGTTTGGACGCCTCAGGACAAGCGCTTCTATATCAATTGCCTGGAGCTCCAGGCAGTTTTCCGGCGCTAAAGGCTTTCCACCCTCAATCACAACAGTGTGGTTCAACTACACACAGACAATTCCGTAGCAATGTTTTACATCAACAAACAGGGGCGCACCAAGTCCCCTCTTCTGGTGGGCCTTGCTATCCAAATTTGGAATTGGGTTATCAGCACAAGGTCTGGCTCTAAGCTGTGCATATTCCATGCCACATCAATGTGACCGCAGACTCCATCAGCTGCCAGTCTGTGGTGAGTTACGAATGGGAGATGAACACCGATATTCTTAGAGATCTTCCAGGAATGGGGCACTCCAAAGGTGGACCTCTTTGCAACATCAAACCGCAAACGTCCTCTTTATGCTTCCAGGGACGGGCTCGGAGCATCTTCATTGGGGGGTGCCCTTGAGATCCTGTGGGACAACATAAGAGCTTATGCTTTCCCTCCTTTACCTCTGATACATCGGTCACTTTGGAAACTCAGCTCTTCTGACTGCACTCTCCTCTTCATAACCTGTTGGTGGCCAGCCAGATTCTGGTTTTCGGACTTGCAGCACTTGTTGATGTCGTCCTGATCATGCTGCTGCAGGTTCCCGACCTACGCCAGAGCAATCATCCGTTATGGCACCCCTCACCACAATCGCTCAGCTTGGTGGCCTGGTGCCCGACTTCCGATTGTTAGCGCAGTTTAATCTGAGGACAACATGCGTATACTACAAGTGGCACAGAAGCCCTCTACAAGGGCGCATTACAAGAGAAAGTGGCTGTTTTTGTCACTGGTGTCTAATGAGCTTGACCCCAGGTATGCCTCTATACAGTTTTGTCTTTCATATCACACCTGGCAGCCTCTGGCATGCATGTTTTGTCTTGCAGGATTTACTAGTCCTCCATTGCAGCTTACCGGTCTGACCGTTGCTCTTTTTCACTGACTAATCCAGTCATCAAGAGACACTGCGGGTCTTCCTCTCTTCCCATCGGTTGGAACCCCTCATCCCAAATGGGATCTGAATGCGGTCCTTACCGCTTTATGCCATAAACCTTTTGAGCCTATGGCCTCTACCGAACTCTAATACCTTTCTTGGAAGGTGGCTTTTCTGATTGCTGTGACACCTGCAAGGCGAATAAGTGAGCTTCAAGCTCTTTCGGTGGAACACCCGTTCCTAACTTTCCATAAGGATAAGGTTGTACTTCGTACTCTTCCTTCCTTTCTTCCTAAAGTGGTCTCCGAATTACATTTGAACCAGTCGATATCCTTGCCAGTCTTCTTCCCGAACCCGGCAGAGTTCTGCACGACCTCGACATCTGACGGGCTCTGAAGTTCTACCTCGATAGAACGAGTGATCTCAGAACTTTCTCACAACTGCTGTGTTTGGTGACCCTAAAGGGAAGCCAGCCTCTAAAGCATCCATCTCCCGTTGGATAGCTTTGCGTATTTCGAAGGCCTACAATTTACAAGGCCGTCAACCACCAAAAGGCATACATGCACATCTGGTCTGAGGCAAAGCAGCCTCTGTTTTCTTCCAGAAGTGTGTCCCATGGGAGTCGATCGCCAAGGCAGCTATGTGGGCCTCCCCATCAGCTTTTTGCAGACATTGTCTCGATCTGAGCTCCAAGGCTGATGTCCAGTTTGGCCAGGCAGTTCTCATGAATGTATTCCAATAAGGGAAATTGCCATCCACCCGTAATGCCTGTGGTCGGTGCTTGGTCATCTCCCACAAGTATGGAGGAAAGGGGAAGGGACGTAGGATTGTGACAGTTACTCACCGTAGTGACTACCTTAATCCTAGTCCATAGTCCCCTTTCCTCCATACGCCAACCCCTCTAAAAAGTATCCTCTATTGTTAAATGGTCATAGACCTGGTGATAGAAAAGGACTGAAGGGCAATGCTTTTAAAAGTGCTCCCGTCCCGATGGATGGAATGTCCCACACGTATGGAGGAAAAGGGACTATGGACTAGGAGTAAGGTAGTCACTGCAGTGAGTAACTTTTACATTTAGGCCTGCTCCTAATTTTCTTGTTTTCTGCCTGATTGGTTTCCCCCCTCGTCCTGTACCGATCCGAGTCTTGACCCCAGCGCTGTGAGGTCTTAGCTGGTGTAGCTTTGCACTTTACAAGTACATATCCGTGCTCAGAACAGGATTCCTGTAAATGTATTGAAATTGTGATCAAGAATGGTGGTGAGATATAGGACTAGTTTGAAAGTAATAAGGTGGTCTTGTAGTACACTTCTGCCTTTTAAGTGGGGCCAGCTGTTCATGGCCCTACAAGAAGAGGTATGAGGGATGTTGGTGGGAAAGAAGGAACGCAGATGTGAATCTTGTGGGCTTGAAATTCTGGACTAGAGGAAGTGTGATTGTAGGTGGGAATTTGCTGCACGTTTGGTGTTTCCCCAGAGGAGAGAACTTAAGTTGAAGTCAGCGTATTGCGCACCAAGTTGTCTGCTTGTGTTGCAGGGGGGAAGTTTGCGGTCTTGCTAAAGAGGAGCAGTGGTATTGCTCATTAAGCATGTTTATAGGCAATGTGAAGCTGTGAGCTTATCCCTCGAACTGCCTCCCTGAAACTTGAGAGCCATCTCCGGATCCGGAAGCACCTCAAGACCTTCCTCTTTGCTTCTGTTTTCTCTCCTCATCTCCCCTGACGAACTCCTGGTTGAAACTGTACTGGTCACCTGGCCATCCTCTGATCGCGGGCCCAGGTCCCCTCCGCTGCCAGTTACACACCTGCACTGCCGCCCTGGTAACCCCTGCACTTGGGGACTGTTTCTGTACCCCTACAGTCCCCCACCAGCACTTGACACCTGTTGTCTGCACTTATCCTTGCACTTGCCACCAACTGGCCCTACTGCTCGTATTGTTTGAATTATTCTATTACCCCTTGTACTGCACTGTCAAGTACTATGAAGAGTGAGGGGAGTGAACTAAATTATGGGCAGAGTTCAGATCGAGCAGAATTATAGAGCTTTGAAACATGAATAGAAAATGAAACTGAAGACTAGCAGAAAAGGAAAGCCAGTCAAGCGACTAAGGAAAATGAGAATGGGTTGGAAGCTGAAACAAAAGACAAATGGTGGAATTGAAAAATGGTTCAGAGGTGGCAAAAATACTCCAAGGTCCTGGAGTATATGGCAGTAAGAACGTACAGATAATTGAGATTAAGTTGAGGGGAAGAAAAGATTAGCATTCGGAATATTATAAACTTGAAAGCGTTAGGAATGAAGCAATAGACATGTGAAGGAGGAACAAGAGAAAAAAGGTAGGAACATAGGATGAGGCAGGAAATATACAGAAGGCGGAGAAGCGCAACCATGAGGGAGGGAATGAAAAGATTAGTCTTGGATGAATCAAGTTGTGCAAGCATAAATGGTTTGATAAAAGAAAATGGTGAAGTTGGTCAGAAATAAATCTGTGAATCTGCTTAAAAGCACAATACAGAACACAATGAATAGATGTGTAGGGTACATAAAAGGCTCAAGGAATTGAGCCCCCTAACCTAAAGAAGTGAACCCAAGACGGAATAAGAGGCGTAAACCATCAAAGCAGAACTAAGTGATCCGCCGTACTAAACCAAGGAATAACATAAGCAGCGTTGCATAGCAGTTTGCTATGCAAACCTGTAGGTTTGCTAAATAATTTGACACTTGTGTAGCAAAGCTAGCTATTAACCCTGTTCAATGAACGCACAGCTAGCCCTGCATTTCTTTTTGCTTTCAGGGCCCCCCCCTCTTCACTTCAAGTTCAAAGGGGCTAATGGAAAGATTGCAGAAGTAATCCTCTCGTCCACTCTTAATTTCAAAAGGCCTTTGTGTTAATACCAGGCAATTTATTTTTCAAATAATTGCAAATCAGAAGTAATCGGGATGATACTTTTATTAAGTGAACTATATTCTGTCTGCCAAAGACCAGTGTGCGTTAACTTGTTGAAAGACAGTCATGCAATTCCATTCCTAAAAATGCAAGTTGTTACATAATGCAGAAATATAGTATTGCTCATGTAAAACACTACATTGTCTCCATGCTTTTTCAGTAAAGTTTAGTGTATCTAAATTTCTGTCGCCTATATTTTATTTTGTTGGGGAAGATGCATCATCTTGACGAGTGAACACTTTTGATCGGCTGGTTGCATTAATCTTGCAACTGGTGCTCAACCCGTTGGCTGATCCCATACCCTGACCTTTTACCCTCTCAACCTGAAAGTGAGATTGCTGCAAACAAAAATATTCCACCTACTTTGCCCAGCTCTCTGGCTGCTACACCATCCACTCTGCTCAGTCTCTCCCTTTCCTCTTACATAACAAATACACAAAGCGAACTAGATAATTACACCAAGTAGCAATCAATAGTTCCATTCAGTCCATAAATCTAAAGATCTACAGCAGTGCCATTCAGTTTAGTTAGCCTCCAGAGCTTGCTTTGCTCTGATTGATGGCATTTATATACGAGTACCTGCGGGGAGAGGGAGAGAGCGGACAACTATTTTCAGAGCCTTTTTATCATGGCTATTTGTCCATTCATGCAGCTAACCTTTTACATTTTACGCACGCTCATCCAGGGCTTGCAAAGTCTCTTCGCCAACTCTCATAGACGAGTAGAAATTTTGTAAGTGCAATACCATTTTCAGGGGATGTTTGAAACTTTTATTTAACACTTAATTTGTTTGCAGTAAATGTAAGTTTCACTGTGCACGACTGGCCTCTGGGTGGCAGCAATGAAGTGGGTTTGTTGTGGCATGCACCATTTTACAGTAACCCAGTTTAAATGTGTTGCCATGGGTCGAGTGAATTTCTCTTGGGTAGAGTGTATAAACTAAATTACTCAACCTGCAGGTCTAGTGGAATTTTAAAGAATTTGCAAGGCTACCCCATCTCACTAATGTCTTACTCCAGCAGTGCGCAACTGCTGTATGGTTGCTCATTTTAGGTCTTGGCTACAAATAACTTGTGGTGGCATTCAAAATATTAGTAGAACATTGCTTAACAAATTGTTTTGCATACTCTGTTCATCAACCTTTGAAAACAAATTTATGCCTTGAAAACAATGCAGAGGGGTTGTAGGGCAATGGAATTGTAGGGCATTCAAATATGAAAGATTATACTCTGAATGTGAGACTATACACTGAAGAGAAGACAAACCAGAATAAAACGATTTGCTTCTTTGGAGTCTGAATGGTTGTGAAAGAGGATGAAACGGTGGGAATGTAAATGTCAGATTGCAGGGACTTTCTAACATTGTAGAGGTGACAATGAAGAAACAATGTTCTCGATATTGACACTACATCATGTGCCCCAACAGCCCTTCCTTTAAGCTCTGCGACTTTGACTCGCACAAGACCTTTCTCTACGAGGTTAATATCATTGGAAAAACTGACTCGCCTGACTGCTCTGCCATTCGTTCAACATATGACTTATCTTTGGTGTTGCAAAAAACATTTCTATGAACACCTTCTTTCCCACTCTTCCCTTCCTCATCTCCTTCAGGTCCTTACATTCACACACAGGCATCTGGGTCTCTTCTTATGGGGAGAGCGAAGTGGATGTATGCTTTTTTTAATTCACTTGTTCTCATAACTAATACAGATGCACCTAGTTTCTTCACCTTTAGATTCTTGCTGCTGTAACTTTCTAACGGATTGTGTCCTCCCATGGATTCCTCATCTTGGATCCATCCATATCCTGCTTTGCAGTCTACGAACAGAGGGTGCTATCGAGTTGATGTCCTTTAACGGTTCCCATTTCCACGTCTGGATGTGACTGATGGTATAGCACACGTTGCGTCCGTTGCCTCAGCTCCGTCTTCCTACATGGACAGCACGCCATAGTAACAGTTCGACACTCCTCAGCGAATCTCTCGAACAATGTTACCCTTTTTGAGTAAATTCTTCATGTCTATGCACAAAACAGGTTTGTGTTGTCTTTCACTGATCCGCACAAGATTTGTCTGCTGCCTCGGCAAAAAACGAGTGTGGTTCCTGCCAATCGCTGAAAAAGCAATCCTTGAAGGAGAGATCGAAGCTGACACTAACTTGGTCGGGTTTCCAAGTATGTCTTCCACACCTTCGAAGAGGAAATCTTCTGAAGGTAGAAGTTCCACCGGAGACAAATATTCAGAAAGGCTCGACATTCTTAACGGTCTAGATCCAGGAGCAATTCCCATCATCTTGTCGTCACGAAATAAGTATAAGAAACTACGACAGTTACTCCTCGTCACCAGACAAGCATCTGATGTTTTTTCCCCATAAAGACTGCTTCTGCGGCTGAATGGGAAAGGTTCAGAAATCAAGATGGAGGTGTTTTTTTGAAGGTGGCCCCTGCATGTACCTCAAAGACCAAAAAAGGCTGTCGAGCCCACTGCATCTTCCAAGCCAGACAGGGAATCTAGCAAGACCCCAAGACTGAAGAACTCGCGTATGTCTTGCGTAGCATTGACTGCATCATACATGGGAGACTTCATTGAAGCAAAAAGTTTCTTGGACTTTAATCTTGAAGGAGTTGAAGGCCCTTCGTTGACCTCGAAGACAAATTAGTTTCAAACCCAAATGGAAGACGGATTTCTTCAGATCCTTTGGATCCATCTTTGAGGAAGATGACGTTTTCTATCCTTCGGTATGAACGTTTTGGAACGCCCATGTTCCAGAAGAGTTGGTCTCAGACCAATCCAGGCTTTGGCTTTAAGTCCTAGCCGCTTGCCTGAAAGAAGCCAGTGGTCTGGATGCCTCTGCTAAGGTAGAATTTGACTGCAGACCTACTCGCCCTAATGCAACCTATAGAATGGTCATGAATATGGTGATGGAGTAATTGGGTTGTGGGCGTCCTATTAAGGATATTATCCAGAATGACCGTCCAGACATTTTGGATAGGGGCTCTACTAAGGAGACTGTGCAGCTTTACCACAAAATATTTAAAAAAAAAACAGCTCTGAAAAACCGGCAGCAGCATGACGCCACTCGTGCTGTGAACAAGGAATTGGTGACGTAATACAGACCTTCTGCTGACCCAGACTAGAACTTGGTGGTCAGATGGCTACTTGCACTTGAAAGACCTCAGCTTATCGGACCTTTGTCCCCCGCCCACGAATAGTGACACTAAGAAAGAAGACACTGACAAAAGGGTATCTCTGGAAGCATGGCACTGAAAACCATCAATGCTTTTGCTCTGGCGAAAAACACGTATACATTATACAATGTGGTTTCCCATGCAGCAGAAAACCTTCCCGAAGGAGAGACTAGATGGTTTCAGAAATGTCAATGATGGTAAGGCTGCTTCCTGCCAGTCCCTTCAATCAGGCCTTGATGTGCCAAACTGCATTGGCCGGTGTATGAGCTCAAGTCTAGGGATCAAGAGATTTGAGTAATGTGTGGTTACGCAAGTCTGGGTTTGCCCCAACGTCCAATCAAGGCTCCTTTGATGGGTCCAACCTTTTTGGACCAAAGGCAGACAGCCTTGAAAAGCTAAAGGCTTCAACAAAATCTTCTAGAGGCAGCCATTGGTCAGCCGCAACACCCATCTATGCAGGCGTTTCTTTCACTACTTTTGGCCAAAGGGGAAGAGGTCAGACTACCCAGAGGAGGTTCCAATGTGCCCCCAGTGGCTGTGGAGGGAAAATCTGCTCAGGCAGCCACCTTCTCACTGCCCTCTGCCACAGCCCCAAAACCTCTGAGCACTTTGCTCACAGGGCCCTGGTGGGAGGCAGGTTGGCCCAGCAATTGCAAGAATGGCATTTAATGAATTCAGATGCATGGGCAGTGCATACAGTGACCCAAGGGTACTGTCTCCCATTTCTAGAAAGGTCCCCTGTTTGTCCCCCAAGTGAACAATCTCTTTGGGGAACTATATCTGCTCCTTCTACAGGAGATTCTTTCCCTGTTGGAGAAAGGTGTAGTTGAAAGGGTACCTGTTGTGGAAACATTACCAGGGTTGGTACTACACCTATTTTCTGGTTCCCAAGAAAGACTCAGGACTGCGACCCATCCTGGTCCTGAGACCCTTGAACAACTTCCTCAGAAAGGACAGGTTCAAGATGGTCACTTTCGCAGATCCTTCAGGGGCTTCAGCTCCAGGATTGGATGGTGTCACCTGATCTTCAGGATGCTTAATTTCATGTGACTATACATCCCAAGCACAAAGTACCTGAGGTTCACCATTGGCAGTTCTCACTATCAGTTTCAAGTACTGCCTTTCGGGCTCACCTCTGCCCCTGAGGGTGTTCATCAAATTGATGACATTGGTGGTGGGATGGGGAGCTCACATGAGCTATCTGTCGATCATAGGACTTTGGTCCCCATGAGAATCAAGACTCCACAGAAACCTGTTGGAGCAGCGTGTGATCAGACTGCCGCCAATGGCCTTTTTGCCTTCCATACAGGGGACGAACTTTCTGATGGACAACAGTGGCCATGTGTTGCTTCAACAGGAGGTGTCTGGGTCACTACCACTCTGCAGGGAAGCAATGCTGCTCTGGTTTTCGGCACTACAAAAATGGATCTATCTGCTGCTCACCTAGCTGGTGAAGAAAATACAATGGTGAATGCGCTAACCAGGCAGAGCATGATCTCCGATTAGTTGTCTCAGGAAGTCCTTCTAGAGATCGTCGCCCTTTGAGGAACCCCTCAAGTAGGTCTGTACAAATCTATGGGAGCCCCTCTACCAGGAATGAACACGGACAACTAACCGGTTCTATGGGTAGGTTCCCTCCTAAATTTAGATACATTAAACATTACTGAAAAAGCATGGAGACCATGTATAGTGGAGGATCTACAACTGTGTTTTAGCTGACTGTACCTTTGACAAAGGAGAAATGGCCAATTTGTGTCCAGTAGCAACAGGAAATGCAACCTGTTCTGCTCCAGGGAATTTCCTCAGCTTAAAAATTGGGACCTCACGGAAGATGGGATGGCAGTGTTGCTTTCTTCTAGAAGACCAGCAATGAAAGCACTATACCGCTGTAGTTGGAGCAAGTTTTCGTAGTTGGTGTACAGCTCGGGATAAAGATGGAAACCCTTTCACTTGCAATACACCTGCAGTGTTTTGTTTTTTACTGCACCTAGCCCATCGGGGGCTGCAGGTGACTACCGTCAAGGGATACCTTGCATTATCCATTTTAACTAGACTCTTACTTTAAGATGCTGATTGTCATAAAATTCCTGAAAGGACTGACGTGTACTGTCCCACTGGTCCCTTTCCTAGTTCTGTCCTGGTATTTGAACCAGGTACTCTTTTAATGGGAGCTCCCTTTGAACCTCTCCACTCTTGTACACTTAGGTTATCAACCTTAAACTATCATTTTGGCAGCCATCACTTCTGCTCAGTGAGCTAGCTACAAGCTTTGTTATGCAAACCACCATTTTCTATATTCTCCAAGGAGAAGTCAGTATTGAGGGTTGTTCATCCCTCCTTCCTCCCAAGACAGTGTCTGAATTCCAACTGACACAGAAAATAAAACTATTAATGTGCCTCACCCTTCTAAGGGTGAAGAGGTTACACAGGCTTGATCCAAAAAGGACTCCGTTCCTACATTTCTGGGTTGGCAAAGGTCAGGCAAGATGACCCACTATTTATTGGATATTCTGGCCATAGACTAGGCCAAACCGTGAACAAATTAACTTTGTTGGATCATCCTATGCGTTTAGGAGTGATAGACCATTGGGGGAAAAGATGTCGGAGTATTGAAGAGCCCATTCCACTAGAGGAGTGGCAAACACTTTGACTCTCTAAAAAGGTGCTCCAGTGCAGAACATTTGCACAATATTAATCTACGATCAGAAAAATTATACAAAAATCCACTTCTCCCACCTCATCTACAAAACTGTTATTGGAGTCAAAGATGAATCCGTGGGAGGACACAATCCATTAGAACAACAAATTACCTACCCCTCGTAATTTTCCTCCCACAGATTCCCCATCGCCATACCAGCCTACCCCTCAGACTGGGTGAATTTGTTAATATAATTCTTTCAAGACGCATGCAAGTGATTTAATCCTCAAGTTGGCGTACAAAAAGAGCAAAACTAGGAACTGAGGCAACTGGTGCAGTGTGTGTGTTTAAACTTTCGTCCCATTCGAACATGGAAATGGTAACAGTTGAGGGACATCGACTCGCTGCTGAAGAGCATCCTTTGCAATTTCCGAAGATAAGTCCATGGGAGGAATATGCTTTCTATTCCAATAGAAAGAATATTGCCAGGGGTAAGTAATTCTTTCTTAAGATAAGGTTGGTTCCAGTCACCCCTTGGCCTCTTCTTTCTCTGATCTTTCAGCTTAATGAGCCCAATAGTACTGAGCGCTCCCGTTGGTTTCTTCCTCCTAGAACTTAAAATGGTAGAATGAAACCATGTATCCAGTGAGGCCTCCTTTGTAGTGTATTGGATCCACCTTGGCCAGTCTTGGTTTTGGTGTACTGCCTCCCCCTTTGGCTGTCCCCACCCCTTGTTTCCTCCAATCGTGCAGTTACGTCCAGCCGACATGACACCTTCTCCCAGTCGCGGTTGAACAGCCTCTCATGCATGCCATTACGTCATACGCCGTGTCTCGGCTTGCGGAGTGAAGTGTTGGTGTTCCGTCGGGTGCATGTGCATGTTGGGTGGTCTCCTAGATGCTGGGTTTCCAAGAAGATGCCCTACAGCATTACATGACCCTTCTTTGGCATCTGCTCCCCTGTTATGTGGGATGCCAGAACCCTGGGCCGTATTCCTGACATGCGCTGTTCTGAGTGGTGCACTGGGCAGTTTGGTCGACATCACGGTTGGCGACTCGGATGGCCCCAACTGCCCCACACATTCCTTCAGCCCCATATCCCACTGTAGCATACTCATTATAGTGGGTCTTCACTGGAGGATTTGCTCCCCATCTCACATACCCCACCACTGGGTTGCTGCTGATGGGGCATATCGCAAGCCCTAGCGATAATCGCCTACAACTTGAAATGTGGCAGGTCGATGCAAGGTCATGAGAGAAAAGGGTTGAGGAGACACAAACGGCAACTGGAAGAATCCGTCTGCGCAAAAAAGTTCACCAAAGTCTGGACACTTCATAACAGGATGTTGGTAGATCATGTCTTCAAGTGGTTCAAGACCTGTTGAGCCCTTGTACACTGTGACATGTCACCCTTGTGATGGACTTCGGGGAGTGGTGCTAGTGTTACGAACCAGCGATACCCTACAAAAACTTGGAAGGCTTGTATTCCTTTTTTGTATTCGGTACAGGGATCTTTTTGATGGTCTCCACTTTACTTGGGGGCTGATTTTGCCTTGTCCCTCTGTATACCCCAAGCATTTAGTTTGGTGGTCCCAGGTACTATGGTCTTTGGATTGATACGCAAACCAGCTTTTTCCAAGGATTTGTCTACCTTTGTTATATGGGTAAAATGTTCTTTCAGGACCTCCTGCAGGTAATTATATCCAGATATGTGGCAGCATATATCATGAGGCTTCAATATTTTGTCCATTAACGGACGGAAGGTCGCCTGGGCTCTGTATATAATCCAAAGGGTAGTACTTTGGATTGATGGACTTTGAAGACTGGCAAATGCATTTTCTTCTGAGCTTGTAGCGGTACCTGTCAATAACACTTGGTTGAATTGATTGTGCTAAGTTATTGCCATCCGTAGGTTTGCCAGGTGTTTGTCTACTCTTGGCATTGAGTAGGCTTTGTATACTGAAATGGTATTCATCTGTCAGAAATCCATACAGAATCTCATCGATCGATCTGGTTTTGGTACCAATGCAATGGGCGAGAACGAGGGGCTCACCGAAGGTTTGATTTTATAGTTTTATCTTCGCTTCAATTTCTCACTGTACATGGTTTCTTTTTGGCTTCAGGTATCGGATATGGCCGTAGCCTGACCTAGTCTTGATAGTCCTTTCATTGCGTTCTCCATTTCCACTTCAGACACCACTTTGTGACAAGAGACCCAGGCACCAAGGTAGATCTGTAAGGCTTTTTTCTTCACTTCTCATACCCAATACAGAGCCAACTCTTTCTTTACATTGAAGTCTTTATGGTATCAGTCTTTTCTTAGGATCAGGCTTTTCTTAGGATAAGGCTGGTTCCAGTCACCCATTAGCCTGTTCTTCCTTTGATCTCTCAGCTTAATGATCCCAATAGTACGTGAGCTCCCATTATCTGCTTCTTTCTCCTAGAACGTAAAAAAGGTAGAATGCAACAATGTGTCCAGTGAAGTCCCTTTTATAGTGGATTGGATTGGCCTTGGCCAATCCCTATCCCAGGTTTCGGTGTACTGCTTCCCCCTTCGGGCTGCACCTTTTTCCTCAAATCCAACGGTTGCGTCGTGCCGGCATGACACCTTCTCCTAGTCTGCATCCGAACAGTCTCTCTACTGGACACCATGTCGTGCTCTGTGTCTCGCTGTGCAAGGTAAGTGTGGGTGTTCAATGGGGTGCATTTTGGGTGTGGTCCTAGATGTCTGGTTTCCAAGAGCCCCTGCAGGTGCAAAGGCACTGCTTGACGTCTGGTCCCACATTATGTGGGACGCCGGCACCCCGGCCGTATTTCTAACACCAGGCTCTGCATTTCAACTGGCGTCCTGGGCCATTTGGTCAATATCGGGCATGGAGACTCACACTGGCCCATCTGTCCCACACATTCCCTGAGCCCCATCGCTTCCTGTAGCGTATAACCGTACAGGCTTTCTAGCAGGTCTCGATACAGGGACGCACTCCCTGTCCACCCCACCTCAAACCCGCTGATCCTTCCTTCTTTCCGCCCCCCCCTTGCACCTACTGACTTTGCTCATTTCAAGTTTGCATTTGGACTTATTTCACAACTTTGTTTTGCTCCCTCTGTAGCCCACATTTCCCAATTAATTGTCCTATCCCCTTAGAGGTTTGCTCTGGAGAGCCTTGCCCCGCTCCCACCCTTAGTTTATTGATCAGTTAATCTTTTTACCTTTCTTAGGGTCCCTATGGTATTCAACCAGTGTTTTCGTTTGTATTTGACCGTGACCCAAAGTTTAATTTGGCCTGCATCCTGGGGCTGGTGGCATGGCTTTTCAAACCTTTCAATATAAATTGGCCTAAATAACTGTTACCTATGAAAGACTAATTCCCATTAAGTGTCATTTAGGGATTCTACTTTCGCATGGATTGTGTCCTCACACATATGCTGCATCTTATATCTCCATATCGACCTTCAGCTGCTTCAGAAATGTTTTCCAGCAGAGGGTGTTGTGCGTTGATGTTGACTTGATGTCCCTTGGAGGCCTCCATCTTGATGCCAATGTCATCGATGGTATAAAGTGTGCGCAACGACCATTGGCTTCAGTTCAGTTTTTCCAAGAAAGCTGTCGCTTCGGATACGGTGCGCCTCGGTTCCCTCTCGAATCTTTGACTAGAAATCTTGAAAAATGGCATTGGCGTCTTCGGCTCCGAGATTAGGGTTCAAGTGGTTCCAGGATTGTGGGGCTAAGATGTCCCTTAAGCACCCCCATCGGATGTGTCTGTTGCTCTCACGCTACCCTCGACTGTAAGGCCTGCCTATCGATGACGGCGGAAGCCCTGAAAGAGCGGAGAGGAAAATTGGCGGCAGGTAGGTCAAAATCCCATTTGACAACCCTGTCAAAAGCAGTTTTCAGACTGTCGAGAAATATTTCTCCTCGTCGAAAGGACAAAAAGATCAAGATCACGCAGTGCTTCTCACCACTCGTCCTCTTCGAGACGTTCAAAGAAAAGGCACCATAGGTCGATGTCTTCGTTGTAGAGTTCCTCCCCAGAAAGGATAAAATGCCTGAAATCAGCCTCTCTGCTGAGTGGGAAAAGTTCAGTGTTAAAATGATGCAAGTATTCGAGAATGTGGCCTTGACCCCCCTCAGACTTATGCAAGTTATGCCCAGGTTGAAAAATTCGACAAGAATAAGGGCAAAACCTGTGCGCCCTCCGGCCCGGGAGGCAAAGAAAAATCTCCTTGAGAGTGGTCAAAGGATCCCTCGAGCCGAGACAAATGTTCGAGGAAGAAGTCCTCGACGGCCCATCACAAGAAGTCTATGCTTTCGAACATTTCAGCGCCACCATTGACTCCATCGAAGATTACAGAAAGTGTATACACTAAGAAAGGAGTCACTTTCTTAGATTTATGAGGACGCAGAACATTTGCCTGGTTAAAGTCCGGTTTTGCTCCAGATGTGCAATCCAGACTACTTAACATGCCTTTTGATGGCGCACATTTATCTGGTAACCAGGCCGACGAGAGCCCGGAGAAACTGCAGACCTCCAAAGCAGCAGCAAAATCCCTTGGTGCTGCTATTAGTCTGCCACAAAACAGCCCCACCTTGGAGGGATGGGTCCTTTCACTTTTACTCAGTTGGAAGGGGAGAGGACTGTCCAATCAGATGTCAGAAAAGATTTCCCTGTGGTGGATGGGGAGGAGGTGCTAGGACCGCCCCAGGCAGCGGCTACTTATCGGCCACTACTCCAGCCACCTCAAAACCTCTCGGGTCTTAGTTCAACAAGACCCCAGTGGGAGGAAGACTCTCACTGCATCTGAAAGAATGGTGAGGCATTACTTCAGTTGTATGGGCATTGGAAACAGTTTCCCGGGGTTTACTGCCTTCCCTTTCTAAAATAGCCTCAGTCATCCACCGGGGAACAGCTCTTTCAAAGTTCCAGATCTGCTCCTTGTGCAGGAAATGTTGACCCTGCTAGAGAGGTGCTGGAGAATCGGCACCTTTAGTGGAGAGGAACAAGTAGTATTGGTACTCCCCATGTTTTCTAAATCCAAAAAAGGACCGAGGATACTCCTACGGCCTGTCCCCTTTCCTCCATACTTATGGAACATCTCTCCGCCCTGTGGGACGGGACCAGAGCACTTTGTAAAAAGCATCACATTTTTTTTCTAAAAGTGTCCTTCCTCTCTTGTGCGGGGCCCGGTGCGCAGCTGTAACCCCGCCCACCTTGGCTCCGCATCGCCATCAGTCCTTTTCTCTGCTCGTTCGGGACTGGACGCACTTGCATCCTTGGAAGATGTTCTTCCCTTTTTTCCTCTCTGGCTCTCGCTAGTGATCGTATGCTGGTCTTTCTATGTCGTTCAAACTAGATTTTCCAGATTGTTCGTGTCGCCGTAGTTTCGCGAGGGCGGATCCCCATCCTGTCTGTTTAGAGTGCTTGGGTCCGGATCACCGTTGGGACTCCTGTTTTTACTGCGAATCCCTTTCGGTCCGGGCACTTCAACATCGGTTGGAGCAGTGGGAGGAGGTGTTCTGACGAACCTCCTTTGCATTTTCAGGCGTTCGACGAGAAGAAGAAATGCCCGGTAAGTTGTTCACTTTTCAGAATACCCTGGCCGGGGGGATACCTTTCCGGGTTCCTCTCGGGCGAGGAGGGTCGCCCTGAGGTGCCCGTTGGACCTAATAATTGTACCAGAGTTTTCTCCGAGGGTCTCCATAAAGGGGCCTGTAGATACCAGAGTGCGCTCCGAGGCCCCTCCTGTGGGGGCTGTTTGTAGACTCAGTTCTACTGAGTCGTGGGGTACCGGAGCTCGCTCTGAGGCCGTTCTGTCGGCTTCCCTCAAAAATAAGACCGGGGTGCGCCCCGAGGCCTTGGGTGGGCTTGCTGTTACCGAACGAATGTTCGAGGCCCGTGCAGATAAGGCTGTTACCAGACCTGGATCCGAGGTCCCTCGTTCAGAGGCTAAAGCTACTAACAGTTCTGAGAGGCCCGACAAGGCCTTGTCGGTGAAAGCTGTTTCTCACCGTTCCCGCTCTTGCGGTAACACCAGATCTGTTGAGGGGGCAAAGTTCTTCTTTTGGCTAATTCGAAGGCTAATTTGGTGGTTGGTATGTCGCAAAAACATTCCAGGCCACACAGTACCGGCTCTGCCGAGGTCCCTTATGTTAAGGCTAAGGTTAAGACCCCTGTTCCATCGATGGGGACCCCTGCCTCACTTCCTCACGTGCCACAGTTCCCCTCAGATGAGGACAAAATGGCACCCGTTCCCACCATGAATGCGGCGGCCATTTTGGGTGCTACCCCCTACAACTACGCCATCGGTCTCGGGTGCAGGGCATGGCCCCTTGGGTGAACATAGTCTCTTGTGCGCATCCTTATCGGCCAGTTTGACTGGAAAGCTCGGATGCCTCTTCCGCACAATGTTTCGCTGCCTGCAGGGTCGGCACCGTTGCTTTATGTGGATATGTCAGTGGAGGGGCCTGTGTGGCACCCGTCCCCGTTACGTCCCTGGATTTGTCCACCTTATGAGAGGCCTCCTCAGGTTCCGAAGCAGTCCCTGGAGGAAGCCTTTTTCAGTAGATTTCAAACACTTATGCGTACCGACCCCATGAGGGAGTCTTTTAAAGGGCTTTTTAGGGAGATATGTCCTCCCGCGCCTCGGGCTCCACCTGTTCCTCCAGTGGTTCCGCCGGCGCCTCCCTTTCCTGCAGTGCCCGACAGTTCAGCAGGATCCTGATCTGTCGGATGAAGCACAAGGCGATCAGGACAGCGAGGAACTTCCCCCGCTCCCAGAGCTTTTCATGACCGGGTACTGGACATGATGAACTGCTTAGATGTTCCAGTGTCCGAGGCACCCGCTCCGCAGGAGGGCGTGCTTTCTGGGGCGTTCACCCTGTCTCCCTTGGAGCGTACCGGCCTGTTCTTGCAGAAGGACGTTCTGGCCGAGGTCCGCGGAGTCTGGGAAAAGCCACACTCTGGACTTTTTGTCAATAAGAAAATTGACGCTAGATACAAGCTGCATTCTTCGGAAGAGGTGGCCCTGTCATCTTGTCTGCCAACCCCCCCCCCCCCCCTCCTCCACAGTGGTGGCCGCGGCCACTTTGCAGTCCAGGCCTGCAGCATCCTCTTCTATGACGGCTACTCCGGTTCTGGGAAAGGAGGACAAGCTCCTTGACTCCCTTCGCCAACTCGGCCTTGCAGCTCAGGCAGGCCAACGCTGAATTGATATTAGCAGGAGCTAACATGCGGATGTGGAAAGGTCTGTCTGAGTTTGAGGAGTTTATCCCGGTCGAGAAGCTGGAAGATTTTAGAGGTCTTTCCGTCGCCAGGGTCTTGGCCCAGGATCTCCTGGAGGCTGCGGCTCATCACGTAGACACCTCGGCTCAGGGCCTTATGCTGGGGATTGATACCTCACGGCAGGCGTGGCTGCATGCAACTAAATTCTCAAAAGTGGAGGACAAGGTGCTGGACCTTCCATTCGATGGGAAGGAGCTCTTTCATGCTACAAAAGATGTAGAGCTCACCAAGACGAAGGATAGCACAGACAGCACAGTCATTATCCGTCTTGGTTAAGGCTCCTTTCAAAACCCAGAGACCGTTGTCGCAAAGTCGACCTTCCTCTGGCTTTAGGGGCTTCATCGACCGCAAGTCTCGCAGAGTGGATACCCCTGCGGGGAATAACCGCCGTAGGCAACAGACATGGTTTTTCTCCCGTTCCTCAGCCTCCTCCTCAGGTGGCACTGCCACCGATAAACCTACTAAATGAGGGTTTTCCCCACTCGCACGAGACCCCGGTGGGAGGACGCATTGCATCTCATTGGGAGGCGTGGCAGGCCATCGCAGAACACAGATGGGTCTTGTCAGTCGCTCCAGCGGTCTTCTGCTTACCTCTACCCCACCACCCTCCTTTTCAGCTGTCGGGCTCGCCCTGCCTCAAAGCCGAAGGTTCAGAAACCTCTGGACCTCAGAGCTGTGGAACCCGTTCCCCTTGGGGGGGAGGGGGGGGGGAGGCTTTTACTCCCGGCTGTTTACGGTACCCAAACCCAACCAGGCTGGCCTGCGCACCATCCTAGACCTTAACCAGTTCAGTCTTTTCCTACCCCAAGAGAAATTTAAGATGACGCCCGGCCAGATACGGTCCTCCTTGCAGATGGGCGATTGGCTCAGCGTTGTGGATCTTCAGGATGCGTACATGCATATCCTGATTTGGAACCCACACAGGAGATGGCTCTGCTTCTCTTTGGGAGAGGAGCACTTCCAGTTTTGAGTGCTTCCTTTTGGCCTCAGCTCGCCGCCGCGTGTCTTCACGAAGATGTCGGTGAATGCGGCCTATCTTCGTCTCCAGGCTATCCATGTGTATCCATATTTGGACATCCGACTCTTACGAAGCCCTTGTCCGCTGGCAGCAGCGGGCAATCTCCAGTCTCTCCTTCAGCTCCTGTTCCATCTTGGGCTGTCGGTGAACTGGCGGAAATCTTCCATGACGTTGTCGCAAGACCTTTCCTGGGTTTTCGCTGGAACACGATCGACTGCAGAGTGTACCTGAGCGGGGACAGAATGGCAGATCTGTTAGCCACGTGTCAGATGTTTGCGCAGTCTGAGAGGATGTCCACCTTGTGGTTCCAGAGGCTTCTGGGCCTCATGCGTGCTGGCTCTTCCTCCTGCTCGTCTCAAAATGAGACGGACCCAGATGGCTCTTCGGAGTTCCTGGCTTCAGGCTGTGGACCCGGATTCCAAGCTGATTCTGGATTCCATGAGAGTGGACCTGGATTGGTAGTCATCTCTCAGCAACCTGTCGCTGGGTGCAGGTTTTCGGGACCCAGCCCCCACAGTGACGATCACGACAGTCTCCTCCCTTCTGGGGTGGGGTGCGACGTTAGATCTTCCTCAGGTCTCGGACCTCTGGTCGCCTTAAGACTAGCTCCTGCACATAAATCATTTGGAGCTTCTGGCGATCTTCCTAGCACTCAGGGCGTTTAGACCGCTCATTGCCAACAAGGTGGTCCGCATACGCACGGACAATGTGGTGTTGATGTATTACATCAACAAGCAAAGGGGAACAAAGTCCCCCCCCCCCCCCCCCCGTGGACCTGTCCATCCAGATATGGGAGTGGGCCGCGCTTCATGGTGTCTGGCTGCTTGCAGTACACATCCCGGGCCAGCTGAATGTCGCAGCAGATGCCCTCAGCTGGCGGACAGTGGTCAGCTACGAGTGGAAGTTTAAGGTGGAGGTCCTCTCATGGATTTTCTTGCGTTGGGGCACACCAGAGGTGGACCTCTTCGCTACGGCAGTAAACAAGAAGCTTCCTCAGTATGCCTCCAGAGGGGGGCTGGGAGCCTCCTCTCTGGCGGATGCTCTCGAGATTCCATAGCACAACATGAGAGCTTACGCCTTCCCGCCTCTGTCTCCGGTTCGAGCAATTTGGAAGCTGAAGAACTACTTCCCTTCTACTCAGCCCCGTGGTGGCCGGCCAGGTTTTGGTTCTCAGAACTTCAACACCTGTCGGTGTATCCGCCGATCAGTTTACCAGTGACCTCTGATCTTCTTCATCAAGGGGAACAGCAGATGTGGCACCCTTCCCACAATCGCTCAGCTTGGCGGCATGGTGCCCGAGTTCAAGTCTTTAGAGCATCTTAACTTGTCTACGGATAACATGCGTATTATCCAGGCAGCCAGGAAACCCTCGACCAGATCCCAATACAGGAGTAAATGGCCCAGGTTCTGTCATTGGTGTTTGGAAAAGCAGTTGGATCCAAGGGTGGCTACGATTGACACGGTGCTGTCATTCGTGTCCTCCCTAGCAGAATCGGGTGTTCACGTTCTGTCATGCAGAACTTACCATTCAGCGGCTTCTGATTATCTTTCTACAGAACAATGCTCTTATTCGGAGGGATTGTGTCCTCCGACGTAATCCTTATCTTTGATTGATCATCTTCAGCTCGCTGGCCTCGGAATGTTTTTTTCAGTAGAGGGAGCTGCGCGTCGACGTCCCTCGAGCCGATGTCCCTCGACAGCCTCCATATCGGCGCCGACATCATGCATATAGACTCGCGCAGCGCCCGTTGCTCAGTTCTGTTTTTCCGCGCATCGTGGTGCCTCGGAATATCGTTGCTCAGTTCTTCAGTCAAATGTACTTCATTATCCTCGAATACCGACTCGTACTCGATGGCTTCCTCATCCGAACCGACGACGCCACGGTCCGGCTTCAAAAAATGTTGAGACTGTGGAAAGAAAATGTTTGACAGGATCTGTTAGTGGTGCCTGGGAGTCGAGCACCATTGTTCGGAGTGCGAGGACTGCGTGTTCATGACGGCGAAAGCCTTGAAGGAGTGTAAGGGGAAGCTCGAGAGGTAAGGCAGTTAAAAATTCTTCTAAAGTTTCCTCGGGGGAGTCGACACATACGTCTCCTCGCCATCACAAAAGACTTTCTCGTTCTAGGTCTCGAAGCTGTTCCCATCACTCTTCGAGATCTAAGCATTCAAAAAAGAGACGTTGAAGATCCCCGAAAAGGGTCTCCTGCCCCACAACGCATAGCTCAGGCTGAGTGGGAGGAATTCAGGAAAAAGATGCTTAGCGTCTTTGAGAAAGCGGCCTCGACACCCTCGAAGACTGCTGAGGGTGATACCCTGGGTGAAATACCCAAAAAAACAAAACTCCGCAAGTCGCAGCACCCGGCGAAAGAAGCTACTCGAGAACATCACAAACCCTCGAGTAAAGGCAAGGTCGCGTCTTCGCCGTCGTCAAATCCCTTCGACTCATAGTTCTGCGTCTTCGACGCCATTATCGAAGAGTTTTTCGACGCACAAGTTAGTCGATTCGACGCCGACATCGCCGAGAAAGGACAAACCCACGGCCACCCCACAGCCAGTGGCCATACCCTGAGCCTCGATCACGAGAATGTCGTCGACGACCTAGAGTAGAATTCCGATACTCTAGAGTTCCTCGAGGCCTCTACCAACTTTCTCAAAGCCTTTTTCAATGGCTTTGAAGCCTTTAACGGCCGTGTCGACGTTTTCTCAGCCAATTATGATGAATTTGGCCCCTCTGCTCTGGATATGGGATTTATACCATTTCCAAGATCTGATCATTCCAGAGCCTTAGCATCTATTTATGAAGAAGGGGAGAATTTGGGTTGGGAGAGACCTTTTGAGTTGCAGGGATCTGCAACTCCTGTACCAGAGGAATTTACCTCTGAGGAAAGTAGGTTTAAGGACCTCCAAGAATCCTTACATGAAGCAAGTGGGTTGGACACTTCCCCAGAAGTGAACTTGCCAAACCACACCCAGGGGAACATGCCGAAACCCTTTATAGAACCTTGATGGCAAGGAAAATAGTTTATGGGGTGGTCTACACCCTTGCCTGCGTTTCCGCAAGATGACCTCAGACATTTTGGTTAAAGGCCCACAAGAGGATCCTGTGGTGCCATTTCATGCGGCATTACAAAGGAAAATATTGGCAAACTGGGAAACCCCTGAGGTTATCCCGGCGGTTAACAAAAAATGATCAGCCAAGTATAGGGTGTCTACTGCTGACCCTGAATATGTATCCAGACACCCAACTCCGGAGAGTCTGGTTGTGCAGGCAGCAACTTCATCAGGTAGTAAATCGGCTTACCCGACTGTTCCACAGGACAGGGATGACGAGAGAGAGGACTCTATGGTCAAAAGTATTTTCTGCATGTAGCATGACGTTGAAATCCATCCATGCTACTTTTACGCTCGCAAGGTTCAGCCACACACTTTGGGAGTGTGCTTCCTCAGCGGCTGACTGCCTCCCGGAGGGAGAAGAAAGGGAAGCGTTTCTAAACATCATTAAGGATGGTAAAGACGCAATGTGCGAATCCCTTCAAACTGGCATCGATTTTGCTGACCGCATCAGCAGGGCCATGGCGGCAAGTACAACAACTAGGAGATTTGCTTGGTTGCGGAAGTCTGGTTTTGATCCAGATGTGCAAAGCAGACTCTTGAATATGCCCTTTGACGGCTCTTTCTTGTTTGGTAAGAAGGCGGATGACAGTTTAGAAAAGCTTCAAACATCAAAGGCAGCAGCAAAATCCCTGGGAGCTGCAATCCATCAGACACCATATCCCCCTCAGGAACCTCTTGGAGAGGGAAGTCCTTTCGCTTATCTTCCGCATTCGGAAGAGGCAGAGGACATCCGGTTCAAAGGGGTCAGAAAAAATTCACCCGAGGTGGACGGGTTAAAAATACAAAAGCCGCAGCAGGTGCCTCTTTACCCTCGGCATCTGCATCAGCCGCCTCCAAACCGCTCTGAGGACTCTCCTCACAAGACACCAGTAGGGGGCAGGTTAACTCAACATCTGACGGAATGGCAGGCTATTACGTCAGATGCTTGGGCATTGGAGACAGTTGCCCAAGGTAATCCGAGAGTCATCCACCGGGGAACAGCTCTCTGAAAGTTCCAGATCCACTCCTCTTGCAGGAAATTGTAGACCTGCTAGAGAAAGGTGCCATAGAACCAGTACCTGTAGTGGAGAGGAACAAGGGCTGGTACTCCCCAGCCGCCGCCGCCTCCTCCTCCGCCCCTACTTTCTCATACCGAAGAAAGACGGAGGACTGAGACCTATCTTGGACTTACGAGAATTGAGCAAGTTCCTCTGGAAGGACAAGTTCAAGATGGTAAAACTCTCTCAGATCCTTCAGGGCCTCCAGCTCCAGGACTGGCTGGTATCTCTGGACCTCCAGGATGCTTATTTCCATGTACCAATCCATCTCAAACACAGGAAATACCTGAGGTTCGCAATTGGCGGCTCTCATTAATTTTGAGTTCAGCCATTTGGGCTGACCTCCGCCCCGAGGGTCTTCACCTAATGTCTGTAGTGGCTGCAAGTCTAAGGAGGGAAGGGAGTCACGTCTACCCCTACCTGGAAGATTGGCTGATCAGAGCTGTATCTCCGGAACAAGCTCAGATTCAGCTAGATTAGGTCTGCCACTTCCTTCACAAACTGGGCTTCTCCTTCAATTTAAAGAAGTCACAGATGATACCATCAGAGACTCCCGTTCATTGGAGCGGTCCTGGACACTTCCCTGGGATAAGCCTCGCCACCAGAGGTGAGGGCTCAAGATATTTTGCAGATGGTCACCAAGATTCAAAATGCCCAAGGACTCCCAGCCTTCGACTTTTTGAGGTTGCTAGGCCTCATC
Organism: Ambystoma mexicanum; assembly: GCF_040938575.1. Lineage (NCBI taxonomy): Eukaryota > Metazoa > Chordata > Amphibia > Caudata > Ambystomatidae > Ambystoma > Ambystoma mexicanum. The sequence continues at coordinate 1,542,248,775 of NC_090932.1, forward strand.
GCATCCTGCATCTTCCTTGTGCCAGAGGCTCGCCTGAGAATGGGATCTCTTCAGTGGGCACTGAGAACTCAGTGGTCGCAATTCTCAGGGAGAATGACGGACCTCCTTCAGGTTCCGGACAAGGTGGCTCGAGACCTTCAGTGGTGGGCCTGCCAGAAAAACATCTTGAAGGGAGAACTGTTTTGGCAACCGTGGCCGGAGGTGACAGTAGTCACAGATGCCTCACTCACGGGTTGGGGAGCCCATACCAACGACTTGACCATCAGCGGTTGTTGGTCTCCATCGGAGTCCAGACTACATATCAACCTGTTTGAGCTGAGAGCAATCAGACTAGCGCTGAAGGCTTTTCTGCCATCTGTACAGGGGAGAAAATGTCCTGATAATGACGGACAACACAGTGGCCATGCACTACCTCAACAAGAGGTGGCGTAGGATCACTGCCACTGTGCAGAGGCGCAATACAGCTCTGGTTTTGGGCAATTCAAGAAGGAATCGCTCTATCGGCAGTTCACCTAGCCGGAGAGAAGAACTTGACGGCGGACGCTCTGAGCAGGCAGGGCACAGCCTCCCACGAGTGGAACTAGCTCAGGAAGTCCTTCAGGAGATCTTCGCCCTTTGGGGAACCCCTCAAGTGGATCTGTTCGCCACCAGTACCAACAGGAAGTGCGATCTGTTTTGTTCAAGGGAATTTCCCCTGAGAGGAACTCTAGGGGACGTGTTCGTAGTGGACTGGGAGTTTCCACTCCTGTACGCGTTTCCACCAGTCCCTGTCATTCCTCAAATGATCAGGAGGTTGAGAAGATTCCGGAGGACATGATCCTAATTGCCCAAGACTGGGCCAGGAGAAGTTGGTACCCGGATCTTCTGGACATGTCCATCTGCCCTCCAATTCGTCTTCCACTCAAGGAGAATCTTCTCTCACAGAAGGGAGGCCTGGCTTCTGAAAGGTTGAGATACAAGGACTGGGACCTCCCTGATGACGTCATGGAGGTGTTGCTTTCGGCCAAAAGGCCAGCAACAAAGTCTTTATACCGCTGCCGTTAGAACATCATTTTGCAGCTGGGGTAGAGAAGAGAATATCTACCCCTTTTCATGTGGTACACCAACAGTGTTATCCTTTCTACTCTACTTGGCAAATTCCGGCCTTCAAGTTGGCACTATCAAGGGCTATCTCGCAGCGCTATCCATCTTCAAGCGCACTGCAGAGGAGCCATCGTATTTCAAATTACCCTTAGTAATACAATTTCTAAAGGGATTAACTAATGTCTACCCTCCAAGACTGTTCCAGGTTCCTTTATGGGACTTAAATTTAGTCTTAAATTTCCTCATGGGTACTGCTTTCGAACCACTCCACTCTTGTTCGCTAACATTTCTCACCCTTAAAACTGTCTTGTTAGTGGCATTAACATCTGCTAGAAGGGTGAGTGAATTACAAGCTCTATCTTGTAAACCCCCTCATACAATTTTTCATAAAGACAAAGTTGTCCTACAGGTGAAGCCGAATTTCCTCCCAAAGGTGATTTCTGAATTCCACATCACTCAGAAAATTACCTTACCTTCATTATATCCTCCTCCCCATCCGGGGAAAGAGGAAGAAAGGCTACATAGGCTGGACCCAAGGCAGGCTTTAAGCTTTTACATCAGTAGACTTGCTAGGATTAGGCAAGCAGACCAACTGTTCGTAGGTTACTCAGGGCACAAATTGGGACTACCGATAACAAAACAGACCATTTCCAGATGGATTATTTTGGCCATTCTGGAATGTTACAAACTAGCAGGGAAAGAGCCTCCTCAAAATCTTAGGGCTCATTCAACCATGGTTATTGCAGCCTCTTCGGCCCTCCAAAGAGGGGTTCCGGTTCGAGACATATGTGCGGCTGCCACAAGGTCGTCCGCACATACATTCACAAGATTTTACAACCTGGATTCCTCCTCTAGTCAAGAGACTAGGTTTGGCCAAGCCGTATTACATTCTGTTCATTCCTAAAGGAAAACATGGCGTTTTTACTCCCACCTCCAATTACACACCACTGCTATGGGAGTCTATCAAAGATTAGGAATATGTCGGAGGACACAATCCCTTCGAAGAACAAGTTACTTCTTACCTGGTAACGTTCTTTCGATGGGATGTTCCTCCGACGTATTCCTTATCGCCCCTCCCAACCATCCCTGCAGTAATACTTCCCTTGTGGTTGCAGCTTACGCTCCTTCAAGGTCAATAACGCATTAATGTAAAACTGTTAATGTCAAAACGGAACTGAGCAATGGACGCTGCGTGAGTCCATTTATACGCGTGATGACGTCGGTGCTGAAACGGAGGCTGTCGAGGGACATCGGCTTGAGGGACGTCGACGCGCAGCGCCCTCTACTGACAAAAAATTTCTGAGGCCAGCAAGCTGGAGATGATCTATCAAAGATGAGGAATACGTCGGAGGAACATCCCATTGAAAGAATGTTACCAGGTAAGAAGTAACTTGTTCTTCTCTGAGTAACCCAGTGGTTAAGAGGCATTGTGCAGGCTTGACACGCCTCTACCCTCTGGTTCGTAGTCCGCACCCGCTGTGGGACCTAAATGTAGTCCTGATGGCGCTGTGCCATAAACCTATTGAACCAATGGCCACGGTGGACCTCAAGTACCCATCGTGGAAAGTGTCCTTTCTGGTCGCCGTTACGTCAGCGAGGAGAGTGAGTGAGCTTCAGGCCTTTTCAGTGGAGCATCCTTTCTTGGTCTTTCACAAGGACAAGGTAGTCCTACATACAAACCCGGCCTTTCTACAAGGTGGTCACTGAATTCCATCTGAATCAGTCGATCTCCCTACCGGTCTTTTTTTCTGAACCCTGCCTCAGAGGCTGAAAGGGTTCTGCACTGTCTTGATGTCAGAAGGGCTCTTAAGTTCTACCTTGACAGGACATCCGAGTTTAGGAGTTCTCAACTTTTTGTGACCTTCGGTAACCCTCAGGGTAAGCAGGCGTCTAAGGCGACTATTTCTCGGTGGATCGCCGCCTGCATCACTGAGTCTTTCACCGTCGAAGGGCTGAAACCTCCTAAGGGTATTCATGCACACTTGGTGCGGGGCAAGGCAGCCGTGGTTGCTTTTCAGAAATATGTCCCCTGGGAGTCCATCGCTAGGGCAGCTACTTGGGCCTCCCCATCTGCTTTTTGTAAGCATTATTGTCTTGATATGAGCTCAAGAGCTGATGCTCAGTTTGGTCAGGCTGTGCTGAAGAAACCTTTTCTATGGGGGGTATTTCCATCCACCCGTAGTTCATGTTGGAGTGCTTGGGAATCTCTCATAAGTATGGAGGAAAGGGGACGGGACGTAGGAGTATAACTAGGTTACTCACCGTAGTGACCACCTTACTCCTAGTCCATAGTCCCCTTTCCTCCATACGCCCGCCCCCTCTAATAAGGTTCCTCTGTTATTGCTAATAGGTCTCTGACCTGGCGATAGAAAAGGACTGATGGGCGATGTGCGGGGCGGAGCAAGGTGGGCGGGGTTACGGCCGCGCCGTGCCGGGCCCTGCGCAAGAAAGAAAGGACACATTTTGGGAATAATTTTTGGATGCTTTTTACCAAGTGCTCCAATCCCGTCCCACAGGACAGAGAGATGTCCCATAAGTATGGAGGAAAGGGGACTATGGACTAGGAGTAAGGTGGTCACTACGGTGAGTAACCTGGTTATTTGGACCCATTTTGGGCTTGCTTAAACAAATTCCTCAAGAAGGACAAGTTGAAAATGGTTACCCTTTTCTCTGATCCTTCAGGCCCTCCAGTTTCAGGACTGGATGAGATCATTGGACCTTAGGGATGCTTAGTTTCATGTGCCAATCCATCACAAGCACAGACCGTACCTGAGAACCGCGAACCTCCTCAGTTTCGAGTTCTGCCATTTGGGCTGACCTTCGCCCCTATGGTTTTCACCAAGTTGATGGCGGTGGTGGCAGCGAGTCTCTGGAGAGGGGATTCATGTCTACCCCTACCTAGGCGATTGGCTGATCAGGCCAGTTCCCCGGAACAGGCCCTGGAACAGCTTGGCTCCACCCGTCACTCCCTTCACAGATTGGGCTTCTCCCTCAACCTCAAGAAGTCCCACATGATAACATAAAAAAAAACTCCAATTCATTGGAGCAGTCATGGATGCATCTCTAGGAAAACCCTCGACCGCCAGAGGTGAGGGCTGAAGACATTCTGCAGATGGTCACTGTGGGTAAGAATTGATGTAGTAACACTGAGACTATACAACACTTATCTGCTTGGTATACTAACCTACTTGCCATACTTGCCAAGGATAACTAGTGCCAGACCTAGAGGGAACTGTGAAGATTAGCCCGCGTCACATTTAGACAGCTGTAACAATGTTAGTTCATGCTGCACTTAGATGTAATTCAAAACTTAAACCTGCATCGCATCTAGATAGAAATGTGAATGTTAGCATGCGCCACAATTAAATGAAACTGTATGTTACCAAGGGCCTCACTTAGATGGAATCGTGATCACTAGCCTGCCTCACATCTAGATAGGATATTGAAGATTAGCAAGTGCCACACTCAGATGGAATAGTGAATGCTAGCAAGCATCACACCTAGACATAACTATGGACAGCAATGCCAATTAACCAATGCACTAATTTCACTCCTCTGCATACACCTCTCATACTCTAACCAAAAACAACCACAAGCCTACAACACAACAATCTGCACAAACTTCACTACACTGCAACAACAAAACAAACCACACATACTTGCACAACAGCACACGAGGACTACCGACCGTAAAACATGCTAAGCCCAGCCAACAGACCCACCGGGCTGAGGCTGCCAACAGCACATCACTGCTCTTGCACTTTTCCAGCTTATCCCCACTAACTCGCCCTCCCCTTCCCTCTTTTCTCAGAGCCGCCAGAGCGCTGGGGGAATCACTTCGCTGGTGATAGTGTGCAGTACAAATATCCTTTAACATTAACAATAGTTAAACTAAGCTCCTCCATCTTGAACTCTTACCCCCTCCCCATTGTGTCTTCCTCTCTGAATGCATTTACCTACTTTCGGACACTTAATTTTCTCTCGACCTCCCTACGTCTCCTCTCTCCTCTCTCCTCTTGCTTCCTTTCCTGATGTTCATTAACTTCTTGCACTTTAGTGCTACTTTTCCTGCTAAGTGTCCTGGCATCATGTCCCCATTAGGACATGTCACCCTTTATCCTCCAATGTCTACCCCATCTCTCTTCATCCATTCTTATCTAAGATTCTAGAGCATGTAGTCTATTCCTAAATCGCATCCTAACTTGACCATTCTTTTCTGCACACCCAATCTTGCTTCTGACCACTCCACAGAAACCACCTTGCTCCGCGTATCCAACTAGTCTTTTTTTGTGCTTGCCATACTAGGCTCTCTTCAAATCTTAATATTCTTGACCTCCCCGCTGCCTTCAATAGAGTCGATGATACTATCCTCTTGTCCATTTTGCTCTCTGGGTTTTACTGGTCTGTTCTCCACTGGCTCAAATCTTATCTGTCAAACTTTTCTTTTTCCATTCATAGGGAGGTAAAAGCTGCTTTTATTTCCTGCTGCCGCACAGTGTTCCCCCAAGGGTCTGTTTTGTGCCCTCCCATTGTTTCCATCTTTGTGCTCTCATTTCTATGCTGACTCCCAGATCATTTTCTGACTCGTCATGCCATCTCTGCCTGTCTTCTTGCCATACAATCTTGGATGAATGCCCATTTTCTACATCTTCATGCTTCAAAACCAAAATTCGGTTTTCCGTTCCTCCCACTATTCCTGCTGCAACAATCTTCTCTCCTCCCTCCACTCTTCCCTTTTCAACTTCTGCGTTTAATCTGTGTCCTCTTTGATTTGCGTTTTCTTTACACATTTCCAACACTGCATGTTCCAGAAGTTTTCAACTGTCCAATAGCTGCAAAACATACCCTTTCCTTTCACGCTACTACTCATCGTTGCTCATTTTCTCTTGTCTGGATTACTGCTGCATGCTTCTCATTGGTCTCCCACCCTCTTATCTTGCCCCTCGCTACGCTCCGTCATCAGTTCTGCTACCTGCTATCTTTTGGGTCTCATCTCATACCTCTAGCCTTCCTTCTCTCTACTCACCTTCCTGGTTATTTTTTTTTTTTTTTTAATTCGATTTTATTTGATTTTCAAAGTTAACATTTATCATCAAGGCAAAGCGAAGAAACATTTACATACAAGAATATGGGGGAAAAAAAAGAATAAAAATATCACCATCGTTTGTTTCACGCAGTGCAGTATGATTAGTTTACAATGTGTAGAACTAGGAATGTAGGAACAGGGCAAGCAAACAATAGAGCAAAAATAAGGGCAAAACCCTGGACATTCCTTACTAATGTTAACTATTTTTCCCATCCCCCCTCCCCTGCCCCGGGAAAGAGAGACGTGTCGTGTTAGGAGTGAGGTGTTACGGTTGACAGCAAGGGTTAGGTCTTTGTCAGGCGCTTTTGCATTCAAGGGTTCCACATGTGGGGGAATCGCTCTAGGTATTTAGGTGGTGTTTATGTGGTGGTTGTGAGAGGGGGGCAAGTGCGTGTCAGGGAAGTGGAAAACAGCACATTCCGATCAAGAAACAAAGTTCGTAGCATTCATGATGGGGGGTCGTCAGTGTCTGATGTTGGGTGTTCAGTAGATGTATGAGCTCTTAAAAAGTCTGACCATAGCAGTTCAGATTGTGTCGCTCTGCCATGGAGGGATGCAGTAATTTTCTCCATGGTACAAATGTTCAACACCACATTGATCCAGTCTTGTTTGGACGGGGTCGTGGGCGATTTCCATTTTGCAGCAAGTAAGGCTCGCGCCGCGAGTAACAGGTGGGGGGCTAGGCCACTCACCTTTAACCATTCCTCCTCATTTTTTTCAAGACTGAACAAGACTAGGTATGGGTCAGCCGTTCTATGGATACCATCAGTGTGTCTGATCCATCCTAGGACCTCATCCCAAAAAATCTTTATCTTTGGACACCCCCACCACATATGCCAATAGTCTGCAACTTGCCCACACTCACGCCAGCAGGAGGGGGAGGAGGATTGGTACATCTTGGATAGTCTATGCGGGTCATATTGCCAGCGATGTAGAAGTTTAATGGAGTGGAGCTTATATTGGCATGATATTGAGGTACGTGAGGTCATGATACACATTTTGTCCCACACATCGTCATCTATTTCCGTTTCCATATCAGTTTCCCACCGTCGTCTGAGTTTAAGTATGGGTCCACTAGCCCCTTCCAGAAGTAATTTGTATATAAGGGAGATCAGTCCCTTCCTATCAGTCTTGGAGTCGAGCATTTTTTCGAAGGGGGTGAGATCTCTAGCTAGTTTTTCTTTCCACTCAGGTTTAGTCAGAACTCCTTTGATTTGCAAAAAATGGAAGGTGGAGAGGACTCCAATATTTAGGGCCTCTGTTAGCTCTGGGAGAGTAATGAATGAATCACTTCGGAGGAGTTGGCCCACTCTTTCTAAACCTGCGTCATACCACGCTTGGAACCTTTCGACATTGGGGATATGGTTGTTGATGCCCGGGGACCATAGGTGACTCAGTGGGGATGGCCACGTCGTGATTCCCATCATTGCCGGGCCCTCTCGCCATATATCCCATATGGCGGCAAAGAGCGGATGGTCTCTCGTCCTTCTCAATACCCGGTTTCGTGGGGCCCATAACCATTCCCCAAGTGTTGCCGGGGCCAGATAATGATTGTCCATCTCTATCCACTGCGGCTCTTTATGATTGCGCAAATGGGGGACGAACACACGTAATTGAGCAGCGGTATAATACTTTCGGAGATCGGGGAGGCCTACCCCGCCTTTATCCTTGGGGAGTGTCAATAAAGAGTAGGCTATCCTGGGCCTTTTCCCCTTCCACAAGAATTTCAAGATTTCTCTCTTGATCTGTGTAAAGTATTGGTCCGGTATTTTGATTGGGAGCATCTGAAAGGGGTAGAGAAACCTTGGGAGAGTGGTCATTTTGACGGCATTCACCCGGCCAAGCCACGAAATCGTCAATTTGTCCCACCTGGTCAAGTCCATACGGAGCTTAGTAAGAAGCTGTGGGAAATTTGCGTCAAATAGGGAACCCAATTGTTTAGTTATCTGGACCCCTAAGTATTGCATCTTGTCGTGTTCGATCGACAGTCCCAGGGAGAAGTATTTCGCTGCGTTTACGTCAGCGTCTCCTTGAAGGGGAAAAAGCGTAGATTTAGCACGATTAATCTTGAAGCCTGAAAGGCGACCATATTCCTCCAGGAGTAAAATGGCTCGGGGGACGGACCTCTCAGGGTTTACTACATGTAAGAGGATGTCGTCGGCATACAGGGCCAACTTGTATTCCGTTTGTCCCAGGTGGATCCCCTCTATAGCATCGTCCACCCTAATCTTGTGTGCGAGCGGTTCGAGGGACAGAGCGAACAAAATGGCAGAAAGGGGACAGCCCTGTCTAGTGCCCCGCTTCAGTTGAAACCACCTGGAATGCTCTCCATTGACAAATACCGAAGCAGTGGGTGATGAGTATATTGCTCGAATTCCCCTTATAAGATTTGGGCCTAGTCCGAACTTCTTAAGGACCTCCATTAAGAAATCCCAGTCTACTCTGTCAAACGCTTTTTCCGCGTCGATGGAAAGCAGTGCAGGATTGGTGTCTAGGTTGTGGGAAGCGTGCACCAAGTGGAGTGCCTTGCGCATGGTATCCGCCCCCTGACGTCCTAGTATAAAACCCACCTGGTCGGGGTGGATGAGGCGGGGCATGAAGGATTCAATCCTAGCCGCCAGGACCCTGGAGTATATTTTGGCGTCTATGTTGAGTAGGGAGATGGGACGGTACGATCCGCACTTTTTGGGATCCCTCCCCTCCTTTGGAATAACCGCTATGAGTGCTTTGACGAATGAGTCTGGGGGATTCCCTGTTTCCAGAATTCGGTTGAACAAACCAACAAGGAAAGGTGTGAGTTGCGGGGCGAACGTTTTGTAAAAACCGGCTGTGTACCCATCCTCTCCCGGGGATTTGCCCAACGTGAGTCTCTTAATGGCCTCTTGAATCTCTTCTCCTGTAATAGGGGTATCAAGCGTTTCTGATTCAGCTCATGTCAGTTTGGGCATATTGACGTCTTCTAAATAGGATCTAATGCTAGGGGTATCTGGTTCTTGCTCCGGAGAATAGAGAGTCTCATAGAAATCTGCGAAGGATTCTGGGATATCAGGGGAGGGCGTTCCCAAATCAGGTCCGTCATTCAATATCTCCTGAACCCTACGTTCTGCCTGTTGGGCACGGAGTCTGGCCGCCAATAACGCGTCGGCCTTGTCCCCTTTCTCATAAAATTTCTGTTTCAAGAGGAGGAGCTTGCGGGTTATTTGCTCATGATCTAAGAGGCGTAACTCTTCTCGTTTTTTCCTGGCTTCTAGGACTTTGACGGAGTCAGTAGTGTCTCCTTTATTCGCATTCTTCTCTAATTGGGTGATTTCCTTGCGGATTCGGTTTTCAATCAGGGCCCTCTCTCTTTTCTTCTTGGCTCCCTCCCGCATGAGGATACCCCTCCATGTTGCCTTACCAGCCTCCCAAGCCCCCTGTTTCGAGACCTCCCCATTATCGTTTAATTGAAAATATTCCTCAATCTCGGTTTCCAACTCTAGCCTGAAAACGGGATCTTTCCATAGTGTCTCATTACACCTCCACTGTCCACCTCTGACGGGCAAGGACTCCCAGACTAAATCTGCTGACACCATGTCGTGATCGGACCATGAGATGGTCGTGATTTGGGAGTGTGTGGCTGTGTGAAATAGATCGGTTGAGGAGTAAAGGTAATCAATACGGGTGAGTGTATTGTGCGGGGCCGAAAAAAAGGTGTACTCTCTCTCTGTAGGGTGCATGCGACGCCATACGTCAATTAAACCATATAAATCCATCATTTTTTTTTGAATCGTGTGGGATCCCCACCAAGTGTGTCCCGTGTATCTGGGTTACCGGGGTGCCAGTCCAGGTCGGGGTCTGCCCAGGTGTTAAAGTCACCACCAAGGATGACGTGCCCTGTCGCCTCTAGCATTATTTTGGGAATTGTCTTGGAGAGAAATCGGAGCTGGCCCACGTTGGGGGAGTAAATCGTGGCAATTGTGATGGACAACTTTCCAATGGTCCCGGCCACAAGGAGGGCCCGACCCTCTGCATCGGACCAAACTTTCGTGGGTCTAAGGTCCAGCCCCTTTCTGACAAGTATTCCCACTCCCCCTTTTTTCAATGGTCCAGAGCCCCAAAATTCTAGCCCAGTTTTCTTACCCAAGATTGATCTTTCCTCTCCTCTCATATATTTGGTTTCTTGTAAAAAAAGTATATCCATTTTTGACCTTCGGAATTCCCTAATGACAAGTGATCTCTTCGTGGGTGAATTGAGACCCTTAACATTGAGCGTTCCCACCCTCATGACGCCCTTAGTGTATGATTCAGCGGTCAGTATAGCAATGTTTTGGGTGCTCGTGTGAGCTATATGACCTTTTCAACATTCCCCCTTGACATCTGGACAACCTCATGGACACCTCGGTTTCTAAGATTCTGAGTTGCTCCTTAAACTTGACACTTATTCTCTTCCCCGTACCCCACCCACCTCCCCCCTTCCCTCCCTGAGATTGGTGGCGTCCGATTGAGCCCAGTTTAAAAACACACTGGTCCAAAATCGAACCACCAGGGGAGACCGTTACCTCACGGTCCCCATACATAATAAACATCAAAAAATGTCCAATGAGCCCCCTACATGCCGCCCCCGAGGATAATCAGATAAGCAACATATAGACGGAACTTTCAAAAACATTCTTGCAACGTGTAATCTTGACCTCTTCCTGTGAAATGTCAATTCGACTTAAGTGTACCGTACTCGTCCGCTGTCAATTGCCTCCCTCTGGGGAGCCGTTTCCTCTGCGATATTTCCTTGAGCCTTTCACCTTCCTCCTCTTTGGGCCCTGCACATGCCATTCCCCCTGGCTCCTGGATGGTTGGTCGTGAGGTCCGTCTTGCTCCTGTGGACCTAGTAGGTCAGAAATGCATGCTTTAATGTCTTGCTCAGAGTTTAGTCTGACTCGCGTGCCCTCATGTTCAAAGGAGAGAGAGAAGGGGTATCCCCACCTGTAGCGTGTGTCACGACCTTTAAGCCAGGTAGTAAGTGGTCTGCACATTTTCCGCAGGGACAAGGTCAGGGACGAGAGATCCTGAAAAATAGTTATTTGCGCTCCGCAAAGGGTGATAGTACCCCCACTCCTCGCCTTTTCTAGCACTCTCATCCTATCTTGGTAGCGATGGAATCTAGCGAGAACCGATCGTGGGCCTCCCGGTGGGCCCCCAGCTCTGTGAATGCGATCTGTTTTGGGTTCGTCGATGTTATCATCTGCGACAAGAAGCTTAATGCTATCGTGGAGAGTCGATTTTAAGTCTTCCTCCGTTTCGCCTTCTTTCTCTGGAATCCCGAAGAAGCGCAAGTTGTTTCTCCTCTCGCGGTTTTCCAAGTCATCCATCTTAAGTTTAAATTCCTGTTCCCTTCGCTCCAGTTCGGTTATTCTGTGGTCTAATTGTGTTTCGAGGACATCAATGGATGCCTGGTTGCTCTCGATCCCTTCGACCCTGTCTTCTATGCTGTCAAGGCGCTGTGTGAGTTTGTCGATCTTCCCTCCAATATTGGCTCCCATGCTCCTTATTTCGGCTAATAAATCCGCAATATCCCCTTTTGTGGCAGCAGTTTCTTTGTCCATGGTTGATGGTGTGGCCATCTCGGGTCCGGTGCGAGATCGGGGTAACGATTTGTATGCGTAGGCGGCAAGCTTCTGTCGGGCGTTCATGCGTTCACGTTCATTCGGTTTCGGGAATGCTCGGTATCACAGGGGAGGCACCCAAGCCTATCTCCCTTGTCCTCTTCCTCTACGTCTCGTCCGGGGTAGAGTATGTGGGGGTACCCTTCCCTCTGCGGTGCCAGTGATTCCGTGTTTTTGATCCGGTCAGGGTTTCTTTCCATTGGGTGCGGTAAACACAGGGTAGCTAATTGACTTCCACTAGGTTTCAATTTTCCCCCCGTGGTATTATGCGGGGCCGGTACGTCAGGTACCTTCGTGGTCTTGTCCTTCAGGTATCCAGAAAGGTCGCAACTGCGTATGATGGTTTGGGTGGGGTGAGGTTTTGTGCCCTGGACTCGATGTAAGTCAGTGGGCAATACCTCCGATGCTCCAGGGGTCCAGAATGCTGTGGTGGGAGGAGGCACACGCCCTGGGATCAGGGGCCCTACCCTCCATTTTCAGCTGTACAGTCTCCCAGGCCGTGCGGTTCGGAATGCCTGGATGCGGAGCAAGGGTGCCCAATATGGAGGGGTGCCGAGGTGTGCCGTGTTATTAGTCACCTGGTGCGAGGGTGATTCTTTGGGCCGCAGGACCGCGATTGCACGGTGGACCACGGGGGCCTTCAGGCCAAGAGAGGAGATCCGCGGTCCGTCGGCAGGATCCGGATGAGGTGAGTGGAAGGCAGGGCCAGGTCGCCAGCGCTCTACAGTTCAGCAGGGCGGGGGGAACAGGGTCCCGAGGCGCGGTGCCCGCGATCAAACGGCAGGTCGTAGCGTACCCGCAGGGGTGCGCGGCGAGGACCGTGTGGAGGCCCTGAGTATTTCTAGGAGGCAGCACTCACCCGTGTCGTTCTCCGCCCCGGATCGAGCCGCGTTCGGGAAACCGGCTCCACTTCAACTTGGGCGGCGAGGGCGCCCGTCACCTGCCCAGGGCTCTCCGACTCTCAGTTCCACTCCACGGGGCCAGTAGGCGAAGCGCTGAGGCGGGGGGCCTGGACGTGGAACCGCCGCACAGTCCAGGGATGTCGAACGTCTTCGGCGGTTGTGGGCTTCCGGGAAGGCGCTGCGTAGTAGGTCTCGCGGGAGAATCCAGGCCGCAGGACTTTTCGTCGTGCAGACCTCTCCGTTTTTCTCCGGAATTGCGCACGCTGGGTGGGGGCCGAAGTCATGGAGGTCCACCAGAGTGGGGGGGCCAAAAGTGGGGGCTCAAGGCACTTTTGGGGGACCGCGAGACGGAGCTCACACGGAGGGAGTCTGCATCCGTGCGCCCCCTGGTGGCCAACTCCCTGGTTATTTTTTGACTCGACGTTTTCCACTTCCTATGATTCGTCTTCACGGCCTGGCTATTCCATGTTTCTGTTCCCTTATTTCTTTGTCCCCTTACGTACCTTTTGGTCCCATTTCCAGGTTCTACTCATGGTTCCCAAACCACCCTCTCCCCACGCCCGTTAATTTTCACTACTTACACCTAAACACTTGCCCCTAAACACTGGAACTCTTTGCCTCCACATCAGATCCATCCCCACCTACTTGGTGCCGCTCATCAAAAATAAAATGTTCTGATATGACTTCAGTTTATCCTTTTGTGTTTTTTACAAATTTATTATTTTGTACCAACCCATTTATGCACTGACAAACTCCAAACAAAGCACTAAGAGGACCTTGCCAAAGCAAACTCTTTGGACAATTGCCTCTCAAACAGTGAATGTGTCCAGGTGTCACCTTTATTTACTCGGATTTGTATAGCGCGCAACAGCTCGGGAGCATTGTGGCACTCGTTACAGTGAGGGGTGACAACTTAATTACATAGCATAACAGAGGTCACAGCTTAGTTACATAGCAGAAACTGGCTGACATATGCTTGTAGTAGTAAAGTTGGATTGAAGCGCATCATGAGAAGGGTGAGAAAGGAGACGGGAGGGATACAGTGAGAGTTTAATTAAAGAGCAGTTTTCAGATTTTTCCGAAAAACATGAAGAGGTTTTCTGCTCTGAGTGCAGAGGGGAGCGCATTCCATAGCTTAGGGGCATAGACTATTCCTCCAGCTTTAGCTTTATAGATGCGTGGAATGGTGAGTTGGTTGGTGTAGCATGTTCTTGTAGGCCTGCTTGAGGTGGGTCCAGCTAGCGTGTCTGAGGTAGGAGGGAGCAGTGAGGTTGATGCATTTGTGTGTGATGGTAAGAAGTTTAAGTGATGCGGTCTTTGATTGGGAGCTAGTGAACACATTTTCTTGCTAGAAAGATGTGATCTCTTTTTGGTATACTTAGGGCTGCTCTTAGTGCGTTATTTGTTTGTTTTTCATGGATGTACTGGCAAGGTGTGCATTACAATAATAATATATATATGGACCCCAAGTGTCTTGACGGATGAGGGCACTGGGATGATCCAGTTGTCGATATTGAAGTTGACGTAGACAGTCTAGATTAGCTAGAGTGGATTTTTGGCCAAGAATAAGAATCTCCTACCATTGCAACAGTGGGCATAACTAGTTCAGTCCAACATCTTCCTTGGTGCCCTCTTGAAGATGGTGGCACAAGCATATGTGCTCCAGCCCATGTGTTAGGTGCCCCTCCTTTGCACACACAACACTCTGCCTATGTTACACCATTGCTGGCTTTCTTGTGACATTCACCTGTTCTGCTGCTCTTAATCCCCAGTTGGAATTGGCTTGCTGGAACCTAGGCCCTACAGATTTCTTCTGTGGCCATGAGACTTTTAGCAGAGACTGGATCGAGTCCCAACCCTGACTGTATCCAACCCTGTCTTCACTGCAGCATGATGTCTCCCCCAATTCAGTTGAGTTGACTTGAGCAAAGTATCTAGTCTTCCTCTTTGTGTCCTTTTGGGCTTCCTTGCTTACCCTTTTTTCGTGTCCACTAGCGTGGTGTAAATCCCCGTTTGGCGCAAGATCTCTCTTCTCTTTGGTGGAACCGGCATTTAGGAATATTGTGTGAGATCCCTCAATCTTCAGGTTGGTTGCTGCCTTCTTTCCTATTGACTTTATCCTGTTATTGTGGGAATAGTTTTGTAATCCTCTTGGATCCCATTAATAGACATTTAACCTAATTTTGTTTAATACTTGTTTAGGAGTTGGGTGATGTACTTATTTTATTTCTATAGCGCTAGAGACAGAGCCCTGAGGCATGAGAGCACTAGGACAAGACACAACAGACATTTAAATCCCAAGGTCTATGAGTTAGCTTAAAAAGGAAAGCTAGAAGCAAAGCAAAAGGCTCATATCAAACCGCTGGTTGCAAGCTCCAGGGATCCTTGGGGAGGAAATGTGTGGGCTGCCCAGGAGGAACGCTAATCGGCTGGTGCACAAGAAATTAACTTTAGGCTGATGATGCTCCAAAACCTCTTCACACCAATTCCCCAAGGACTTGGTGAATGTTTGAAGTAGATGCAGAGTAAGTGAGGCTCATGCTGCTTGGCTTAATAGGCTTCCCCGGAGTGATATTTTGTAGTTGAGTTCTAGTTAATGGGATGCATATAAAAGCACAAGAGGTGCTCATCTTTAAGTGTCGGAGCACTCCTTTCATAATACAGAAGAATCAAAGTGGCAATGCCACTAAGTTTCCAAATAGTTTCATGTATTTTTGCTTGCTATTCGTATTTATGATTTAAACTTGCAAAACATATTTGTGTAAATGGCAGGTCGAGTTCTTATGCTTAACTAACTTGTTAACTGAGGTTTTCAAATTTGAGTACGAAGTTACTATTGGAAATACTTTTGAGACTTCAGCTTCCCAATCCATGCATTAAACATCCCGCTGCCACAAACCTGCTGTAAGCATTGTCCAATGATTGCCCTAATTCAAAACGTATGCATGATTCTCACATTGGTGTGCTGTTTCAATACGCTGTAGAGGAGCAGCGGAGTGCCTCTGCAGGAAGTCCCGTCCCTCATATCTCCGGTATGTTGAAGCCTAAGATTATGCCATGTTTGCCACCAGCAGTTGTGACCATACCAGGGGGTGTATTTGAGAGAATATACCTTCTGAGAAAACGCTATCAAATGTATTCCCGAAGAGATGATCTGAGGAAGGAATATGAAAAAGAAGAGCTAGTGATGTCACAAGAGACAAGTGTGACGAGCCAAGAATACTGGCTGAAGAAAATGCATTGCCCTTCTAGAAACTGACGACTAAGTTAAGAATCGAGTAAACTTTCATATGCGAAAAGATTGTATGTGTGATGCACTACAGAAGATGCAAACCGTTCAATAACTGTACAGATGCTGAAACGCAAGTAGACCAAGTGATCTTAGAAGCTGGCTATAAAGAGTGAATAGACTGCAGGGCGAACTTGACATTGTATAGGAATTGTACAACGGTGTCATGATTTTAGTGAGCCTGGACCCATGAAGAGGAAGGATCGAGAGCTGTTGCAGCAAAGAATTAGCTGAGATTGTGGACCCGAATGGTGAGGCTGTCTGGCCCGGTACCAAAGCTGAATTAAGCCAAGGTCGGTTATCTATTCTCAAAGGCAGTAGAATGTAAGAAGCTGAATCATCCCTTGCTAAGGTGTAAAGAAAAAACACCATGTGTGCCAAGTTTTATTCATTTAAGACTTTTAAATGCAGCAAAATGGTTCAAATCGTGGTCTCCTGTCAGGTGAGGTAAAGGATGAAAATGGAGTTCCAGATCTACGATAGTGCGTACCCGCACTCCCTTATATTCCCAGCGGCAAGGATACTCTGCAAGGCCAAGTTCAAAGATGATCGTCATGGCAGAAGGCATGGGTGATGAGACGTTGGGCTAATTGGGTGGGAAGGTAAAGTCAAGTCGACCACCTGGCACCTGGGTCTCAGGTCACATGCTGCTAAGTGAACCATATGTTAGACATGGCACAGGCGTGGCAACCAATGGCCTTCTAATGAAGGGCCTTAAAGTTTGAGAGCCAATGATGTACCTTGTGCTTACTAGTGTTGACGATGACACATTTTAGAGCTAGGCATAACTTGTCCACCTGACAGATGGCCAATCACAACCTCACCCCTTTATAGAAAGTATACTTAGATTTTCCCTTTGAGCCCATTAGAACCCCTCGTAGGTTTTTCTCATTTGCCACGTAGTATGATGTCACTTATGACACATTTTTTTGTATATAAATGTGTTTTTATGATATATTCACTGAGCTTGAGCCAACGTCCTTTGCTGTGCGTTTTAACTCTGTTTTAGATAATTGTTAATAAAACCGTAAACTTTGCCATCTTCCTGAGTTGGTTTATTTGGTGTCTGAGTTATTCTGCATCCCATCCACTGCATGCGTGTTAACCATAGGGCTCTAAGCCCACGTGGTAGCACTGCGGATGGTTCAAGCATCCAAACTACTTTGTCCCTAGTCTATAGGCCGATCAAGTAGCCTCCGACATTAGCTGGAAGATCGCAGGGTGTCCTGTGGAGAGCAGCCGAATATAAATCTTGCAAGAAGAACCGAGGTGGTGGGCAGGTTCCCTGCCCAGTTTCCACAGGCGATCTGCGGATGGAAGGCGAAGTGGTCGGATTGGAGCAGTCGTAGATACCAAAGGCCTAGAGTTGATTGTGATCATTTTGAGTCACAGGAAATATTGTGTGAAGAGAAGAGCTAGTGCCAAGAGTCCTGGTACAATGAAGTTTTCAGAAGGAGACGTCTCGAATCCCAACGGGGTTAGAGCAGAAAAATGTAACGCACAAACAGGTTTGTGTGAGGTGACGTTTAAAAAAAAAAGTGTGATCAGTGTTTACTCAAAAGACTAGTCGATGTTACACATTAATAAAGATATCGAGCGATAGAAGTTGTGAAGTAATTGAAGGGAAGTTGAGCTATAATGACTACCTAGTGAAGATGTTGGTACCAATCAAAAGGTAGGGCTAGCTAATTAAGGATTTAGAGGCTTGAGCAGTGATGGATGGTGCACACTCCTATTTGTTTTAGAGCCTTTGAAAAAGTGGTGATTTAACTAAGTGTAAAATGTATTTCGTAAGTCTGGTAAGTATCGACAGTCAATTGAGACTTGTCATTATGGGAGACACTCCTCTTATGCACTTATGTAAGATAATGCCAAAGCACATTCCCAAGTTCAGTCAGTATAGTGCAGAATGGGTGAAAGGTACGGCAGATAAGATGTTCATGCCATGGCCACTAGGGGATCATTGTCAAAAGCGGTATTACAAAACATGACCACCTACTTGCACGCTGCGCACACTGGGAAGAAATCGGAGAAATGGTTAGCTGTTCTAGAGCTCTGGAAAATGTACCAGGGTGAGAGGATTCACCACCTGAGGAGTGGATGCTTAGCGAAAGGAGAAGGGTGTTGAGCCTTCAGCTCCCCTTACCTCAGCTGAAGAAAGACACTAGTACGGTAGAAATAGGGTTGTATCCATTAAAGGAGTTGAAAGTGGAGATGGGGGTAGAGGGGGTATAGTAATCAGATATACGAACCTCCCGCTTATAGCAGTGATAGTCCAGAGGAGAATAAGGGAAGAGATCTGTAAAATCATACAAGCCAAAGAAGAAAAGAGCAAGCGGTCGACTGTGTCTACAAATAGAAAGGGAGATTAAGAGATGGAAAGGAGAAAAGGATAAAACTGATGAGGTAGCACTCATGCTGAATGGATGGGAGGACAGATATTGCGCAAATCAGATGGGGGGCGGATGGGAAGCAATGAGGAAATAAGGCCAAGATAAGGGTGAACAAGAAAGAAGGGACAAAGAACGAGAAGAGATTGAAAGAAGACAAACAAAAGGAAGAACAGGGAATGAACACATGCATCAAGAGGAGCAAGAGAAAAAAATGGGCAGAAGAGCTAAAAGCATGACAACAGAGCGATGGAAAACGGGTATAAGAGAGACCCAAGAGGACGAAGTGGAGAAATGAAGGTACAAAATAATAGAGGCGAAGTGAAGAGAAGGAGTAATGAGACAAACTAAGGCAAGAGGTAGAAAGAATTGGAAAAGAGATGAGAAAGCGAAGAGAACTAGATGAAGAAATGGAATGAAGACAGTGGGGTCTTGATACCCGTCTCATTCATAGAGAGCCAGTGGGGCCAAGCCCAGAAATACGATGGAGCATAACAGAGTTCCGTCTGATAAAGGAAGTAACGCTAGGGGCATCTAGAGTTGTGTTAAATGAGGGGACTTGATGCGGAAAGCTTCGGAGAGAGGAACGATGAGGCCTATCGGCAGTTGGGATGAAATAACGATCCCTAATGCCTCTGTCAAGGAGAGGAGGAAAGCCTGTTCAGTGTTGAATGCCGAGCATGATCTTTAAGCAGACTGAACCTGGATAAGGGTGAAGGGGACGATGATCACACTAGTTGGGGACAAGACATGTCATACGAGAAAAGAGACGTCATACTCTAAGTCGGAGGGGAGCGCGTGTGCCCTCAAGGGAAGCTTGCAAATGGATAAAGAAGTAAGAGCTGGAACAACCGAAGGACAGGACACCAGATCCCATCCCATACCATATCCAGAGTGTCCCCGAGGACTATCGTATGGTGAAAAGGGAGAATCACCGGCATGAGTGTAGGTTAAGGTTGCCATCAAGAAGGCGTCTGGGACGATCGTCCCTGCCATTGATAGACAAACAATGGAAGCCGATTGCGGTTTGAGATTTACTGTTTCCCTTATTGGAAAAAGGGGGAGCAAGGCAACAGTATATTCCAAGGCCGCAGATGGTCAAGGATTATTGAAGGTGTAAGCTCCTGAGTTTGACGAGTGGGTGCTGGAAAATGGATATACGAGTTAGAAAAAATGACAGGAGGAAACATGCTGGCCATATGGGATGTAAAAGCTCTCCTGGCAGCTATTCTCAGCGAAGGAGCTGTTGACATGTGGAGGACAGCAGGGTATTCAAGTGTGACGGCACAAAACACCGCATGACTGAGCTGTGCAATTTAATAATTGCAGAGCAGATGTTTGGAGGGCTCTCTGGGTACAGTATCCCAATGCACAGCAGATGTTTGGAGGGCTCTCGGGATACAGTACCCCAATGCATCGGATACGGGCGCAATTATGACACGCAAGAATAAGTAAGATGAACCTATTGCTTACATTCAAGAGAAATGGCAACAAACTCGAGAGACGTGGGAAGAACAGTGGCAATATTTGACCATTTTATGTCGAATTGCCTGAACCAGTACAGAGGCAAATGAAGAAACAAGTGGGGATGGAAGCAAAACTGTGGCCCGAGATACAACTGACGAAAGTGCAAGAGAAAATTAGGAAGAAAGATGAGACTAGAGAAAATTGAGGAAGCCAAGTTAGTTCAGAAAAATTGTCTAAATGTACCATAGAAGGGGCGGTATTGGCGAGCAGAGAAGGATTGGGAATACAGGAAGCAATGGGTACATTGCAGGCATGTAATCGGCGCCTGATATATCAAGGTGGATATGGGTTTGTGCCACGAGGCAGAGGTATGGTCTATAGAGGGAAGAGGAGGATTCCAAAATGATGAAGGTGGGTTTCGGAATGCACAGAATGAGAACCAGAGCACCCAGGGAGGATTTAATCAAGGGGGACTTTCCAGGCGAGCACCCCCAGTATGTTGGACTTGTGGGATGACGGGGGACATTGTGTGCATATGTGGGAGCCAAGGGAATGTACAGAATAGCCAATTCTCAAGAAGGGGGACAGCTTATCCTCCACCATATGGCACACAAACTAGGGAATGGTTTGCCCAAGATCAGTGTATCCGACATAAGCGCCGCGAGTACAACAGGTACAGCAGCAAGAGTGAGTGCAAATAAATCCACAACAAGGGCAGTTGCAACAAGCCCCCCCATGCAGACACAGCAGCATGCAAACACTGAAATGAAGCTGAGTCCAAGGGCGGTTTTACCTCTAGCAAGACAGTATGTCGCGAGAGGCTGATAAGGTTGTATCTCGTCACTGATGAAACAAGGAATTCTGGTGCCATTGGAATAGTCATGTAAAACTGCGGTGTATCCGATCAAAAAAAATCAAAGGAGTGTTGTGGAGATTTATACAAGATAGACAGATTAACCAGATTGTAGAAGCAGAGTTTCCTTTAGTTCCTAATCTGGCGGCGTAACTATGCAGTATCCCAGTGGAAGCTCGATATTTCAGTTACAGGTTTGAAAAATGCTTTTTTCTCAATCCCTTTGCACAAAGGCTCTCCAGACTTGAGTGACTTTACGTTCCGCAAAACTCGACTGAAACATGCTAGTTTGCCACAGGGGTACTGAGTCCCCATCGATCTTTAACAGAGGCCTGCAGATGGATTTAGGTTATATTAATTTTCAGAGTGTGGTGATACAGTACGTCTGACCTTTTGATTTCTAGCACCACGGAAGATGAGTACAGACAAGATTGACATCCGACGATTAAGATTGTAAGATGTAAAATAGTGTACCCTACCTTTTTTATAGCTGAGCCGTAGAAGAGGGTGACCATGTGCATGACTGTGCTAATTATGTTGAATATTATGACATACCACGTGTGAAGTAAAATGCTTTAGCAGGAAGGCAAATTCTCTTTATTGATGGTTTTTAAAAAATGTATCAGACTAGTGGGGAGAGGCATTCAGGCGCTGCAGTAATAAGACGCAGATATAAGACGCAGATTAAATTAAGAATTTGAAGTTGTAGCAAGTGCAAGGCTACTATCTCACTTTTCAGCGCATGCAGCAGAATTAGTAGAGCTTATTGTCGCACTGCAGGAACACGAAGGCCAGGAAGTGACAGTGTACAGTGACGCCGCCTATGTGACGTCAACAATGCACACGGGGCTAGCATGTTGGAAAAGGAGGGGTTACCACTGTGCAGACGGTACTCTAGTGCACCACACGTCACTATTGGACAGGCTAAGGCACTACAACTCCCAGTGTCCATAGTGGTTGTTAAATATGCACACTAAGCGAACAGATTGTCTCTTGCAGGAATGAAGCCGCAGACATAGAAGCCAAAAGGGTTGCATATTCCCCAGATATTTCGACTTTTGATACTGAGAATATTAAAGAGAAGGTAGTTATAACCATGTTGGTGCAAGAAGGGTTTAATAAATTGATAACCCAACTAATGGAGATTCAAGGGAGTGCACTGCAGGACAAGCAGAAATTGTGGAAACACAGGGGGTGTTCTTTATCCCCCCACTGAAGCATTATGGCAACAACACAGCACTGGAAAGCCAGTGATGTCAGTGTTAAAGGCTGCGCTTGAATAGCTGCATTACTCTGCACATGTAACTAGGTAGAGTCCTGCTGCAAAGATTGCTCAAGACTGGTTCATTCCGAATTTGTTAGAACGCGTTACATTCTCTATGGTGAACAGCATTGTGTCAAAGGTTTACTGCTGGGCATACATTGAGCCATTAGAGGGGCAATACCTCGACCGAATGGTCAGTTTCAGCATTTACATATTGACTGTCGATGTGCTGCAGGTGTGTAATGGATATAGGTATCTATTAGTGGTGGTGTCCCTTTTCCAGGTGGATTGAGGCAGGTCCGTGTAAACACCCTGATGCCACTCGCACAGCAAAGTTTCTAGTACAGTCTTTCCAAGATGAGGTGTGTGAGTGAAAATGCTGAGATGCGATAACTGGTC
Source organism: Ambystoma mexicanum (assembly GCF_040938575.1). NCBI lineage: Eukaryota > Metazoa > Chordata > Amphibia > Caudata > Ambystomatidae > Ambystoma > Ambystoma mexicanum. Next base: position 1,542,271,147 of record NC_090932.1, read on the forward strand.
ACATTTTGTTAGAGGTGTTTGAACAAATGGGGCTTTTATTGCATTAACACACGTTTTCTGCTCATCACCCGCAAGCAAACGGGGTATGTGAGACTCAACAGCCTCCTTAAAGAAAGGCTAGCCAAGATTACATTGACTTTTAAGGAGGGATGGCTATATTGCCTACCCTTAGCTTTTTATGCCCTTCGGAATCGGCTTGGTTCAAACCGTCACTTCACCCCTCACAAGCTAGTGACAGGACGGCGAAAATTACACCTCCTACACCTCCATCTGGTAGAATTGATGCCCAGAGTGTAGGCAAAATATAGGTGATGAATTGAATGATTATTTGACATGTATGACCTCTAGCATCTCATTTCAGATAAACTCCAGCGTCAAGGGGGTCGGGCTCAGAACACAGATTAAGACCATTCAACAACCAGCACAAATGAACTTCTATCGGCACTCAAGCTATATGTTGGTGATTCTATCCTGATTAGGAACTTTACCAATAAGTGGCATGAGCCATGTTTTCATGGCCCCTTTTGCCTTGAAAATATAACCCCTTCAGCTGTAAACGTCAAAGGAAGACCAGTGTGGCTTCACCTGGGAGACGTGAAATCCTATAAAGGTGTGACCTTCCCTCCCACTGTTGACAAACCAGAAGCAAGACTAGAAGATTTTCAGCGTGTGCAGACTAGATCGAGGACCAAGGACAATAAAGCAGCGACTTGTGAATGATGCATATTTTGCATTTGGGCTGAGATTTGAACACACTCCTTATAGATATTTTATTCGGAGTGCAGAACTTGCTGACAATCTCAGGAATTTCAAAACATGAACTTTAGAAACACACTGAAGCATTAAAACTATGCCTAAACGACAGACTTGATCTGCATCAGAAACTGGAAGTTTGATCAATAACTGTTTTAAGAAGGTGTCCCTATGCTACTCAATGGTGGTGATGTGCATCGGCTTGTGCTTGCTGTTTTTATATTTATACTTCAAGCTTATCCTGCTCTTGTCAGAAGAGATGTTGATATTCACTTTTTTTACAGGATCCAAAGAATGGCCCTGCGATTAGAAGGCTTCCTATTGCGATCATTGAACAACTTTTGCAATTACAAGTATAAAGTACTTTGATTGTATTAAAAAACGGGATATGGGGAAGCTGACACAATTCTAGCGAATGAACAAGGGCCACGAGTAGCAGGATGGCGCAAAAGATGTTTGCCAATGTTTTGGTGCTTTGTAAATGCCTGCACGATCAAACTTTGTCTTTCTGTTCCTCACTTTTCTGTCACATTAGTACTTCCACTGAGGTAGATAATGAGGGGATAAATACCTATCGAGACAATGCAGCACACTTTGCTAATATCTGGTATTAGCACATGAAAACTGGGGGAGAGAACATGCTATGTCTGCACGCTCGTACCCTATGCCTTGTATGCAACACAAACTTTCTTCTCCAGCATTGGATCTTTCATGGATTGACATGCTTAGAATATTCCCTGTCAGGCTGGGAACCCTCGCTATATTTATAAAGGCGTTTCCATAGGAAAAATGTCGACACTTCCTATCTACGTTTTGGGCTGCTTACGCCGCCCCAATAGGACGTAGTGGTATAAATAGCCCTGCCCCTGCGGCTCCCTTCAGATTTCAACCGTCTCCAAAGTAGTGTGATCACCTCGTGTTATCTTCTATTTTACAAGGTTGATTTTGTTTTTCTTTCCCAATGTCCGGAAAGACGTTGTTCCGTCTGTGTGCTACATATGTACTGAAAATGGTTTACGAAGGAGATGGGCATATGGATTGCCTGTATTGTCTTCATCCTCATCATTCTGTGGACAGTTGAGATTTGTAAAGGCTTATCACAGAAGACCCCGAGAGACCGTAATAGATGTCTGGTGACGTGGCTGAATGACTGGCGGGAGCGTACCCTTCCTCGGAGGTAGGCTCTACACATAGTTTGGCCTCGACCAGGGTGCCAGCATCCCGTCCGGTTAGCGAATCTAAATCTCTGGTAGCTACCCGCCGCTCTGTATCTGCAAAGCCGCCGGCGAAGAAGCTGCATTCGACGGAGAAGCGTCCCTCTGAGAAACATTCTACAAGGTAATCGTCATCAAAAGGAAAGGCTTCATCTTTTCTGTCCTTTTTAGATGAGGAGGAAGATCTGTTAAAGACCTCCTCAGGAGACCATCACAGGTCATCCTCGAGTCGAGCTTTGTCGAATCATAAATCAAGCTAAAAAAAGGCGGGAACACCTCAGGAGCCTGCGCTACAACCACCGCTGTCGACGGGAGTTCGGTCGTCGACGCCTTCATTACCTTCAGCGCAGATTATTCCTACAGTTGCTTCGCCGATTCAGACGACGACGACGATTGAGAAGTTGGTCTCGTCGATGGTGGACCCTCTGGAGGGCTGGCAACCGGAGGTGTACGATTCGATCTTACCAGAGACCCTGTTACAACAGGATGCAGCCTTCTCAATATCATCTGTGGAAGACGACCGTGACCTGTTGGTTGGTCCAAAGGATCTGGGACTACAAGGTGTCAATTCGTTGACGGTCTCGAGTGGGCAAAGTATCCCTGTTACATCGTCTTTACTGAACCCCCATGTGGTGTTGTCCTTGGAAGTGTTGCCCACATTACAGACTCTATTGAGCCGGTTGGACGCGAAGTTGCCTCACATTGGTAGACCTGCAGTGGTGCCTACTACGCTGGCAGATGACGAACCAGGTCCGGCCCCGCGGTCAATGTCCCTATCCCCCCGCCCCACCCCCAGACAACGAGGCCAGGAGGCAGGATGCCTTTGGCAAGAAAGTTTTGTCGATAGGAGCGACGACGGTAAAGGCAGCTAACTCATTGGTTATTATGGCACGATATGACAGGGAGATGTGCCACCGTTTAGCCCCCATCCTGGAACATCTACCGGATAAGCACAGAAAATCTGCTCTTACTCGTGCGTGACGGGGAAGAGGCGTCAAACCACTCAATTAACATTGCCGTAGACCTGGCGGAATCAGGTTCCAAACAAATAAACAATGGATTGGTTTTGAGAAGACGAGCCTGGCTTAAGTGTACAAACTTTAGGCCAGAGGTATAGTACAAAGTGCTCGATATGCCGTTTGAAGGGGAGCAATTGTTTGAGGAGAAGGTGGACGAGGCCTTAAAAGGCATGAAAGAGAACTCAGACACAGCACGCTCTCTTGGAGCCTTACAGAGCGGCAGAACTTTTCGCCCCTTCCGAGGAGCATCAGAAAATTCCTGATTTGTGTCATCCAGGGATCAGGGTTTCGGCAGGCCATTTTACTCCTCAAGGCTATAGGCGAGCTGCCCAGGCGACTCGAAGAGACCAATACTATCAAGCTTCGAGAAGAGGTTATTAATCGTCCACGAAAGACAAGCAGTCCAAGACCATCAATGACGAGCTTCAGGATGTCCTGGGAGGCAGTGTCTTGCCGTGTTGACGAGTGGGAGAACATAACATTGGACCGTTGGGTGTTAGACACAGTGAAACTAGGCCACTCTTTGCAGTTCAAAAACGTGCCAACGCACATTCCACCTGTTGTCGGCGCAACCCCATCTTCAAATACAACAAGAAGTGGTGCTTATGCTGCAAAAAGGGGCCATAGAATTGGTCCCAGTGGCCGAGAGGTCAGGGAGTTTACTCCCGTTAATTTGTTGTCAAAAAACCCAACGGCAAGTGGCGACCCATTCTAGATCTCCGAGATCTCAACAAGCCACTGAAAAGTATGAGTTCAAAATGCTTACGCTTCAGGAGGTTATCCGATCTATACAGCCGGGGGATTTTCTGGCGTCATTAGACCTGCAAGACGCATATTTTCTTATACCAATGCGTCGACACCGAAGATTTCTGAGGTTCGTAGTCTGATAAACCCACTATCCGTTCAAAGTACTCCCATTCGTACTAAAGTCCTCTCCCAGGACGTTCACAAAGTGCTTGGCTCCAGTAGCAGCTTGGCTACGAAGACAAGGTCATTATGTTTACCCTTATCTGGATGATTCGTTGGTAAGGTGGTCGTCGCCGATAATAGCACAAGCAAGTCTAAAAGCCACCATGCAACTTCTGCAACGGTTAGGCTTTGCAATCAACTTCGAGACGTCCTCCTTAACTCCTTCAAGGAACTTGGTTTTTTGGGTGCAGAGTTCCAGAAGCAGTCAGGACTGGTAAAACCATCCTTGGATAGAGTTCACAAACTCGAGCAAAAGGCAAAGGAGTGGAAAGCCAACACCAGAGTGTTGGTAAGAAAAAACATGTCACTACTAGGGGCCATGACGTCGTGTATCCCATTAGTAAAAAACTGTCATCTCTTCATGAGGCCAATACAAGAATTTCTGGCAGACCGATGGTCCCAAAGTCGGGGATTGTGGTCAGACAAATTGACTATCACCAACAAGCTTCTACAAGCGCTTCAGTGGTGGCAACTCTTAGACAATCTAACGAGAGGGATGCCCCTGCTGGAACCAGAGTTTCAGATGACGGTGGTGACAGATGCATCTCTGACCGGATGGGGAGCCCATCTGGAGTCCCTGCAAGGTCAGTAGTCCCCGGCAGAGTCAACCCTTCATATCAACATACTGGAATTGATGGCGGTACGTTGGGCCCTAAAATAATTTTTACCACGCATAAAGGGATCGGTCGTAAGAATATTGATGAACAATACGACTATGTTCTACCTAAGGAAGCAGGGAGGTACTCGTTCCAGAAGTCTCTCGACCGAAGCTCAAGAAATATGGCATTGGGCTCTCGAACAGAAGATAAGTATATTGGTTTACCACCTGCCAGGAGTAGAAAATGTACAGGCGGACTCTCTCAGCAGAGAGATGAATCAACTGCATGATTGGGAGTTGAACGACCAACAACTGGCGAATATCTTCTGAAAATGGGGCCATCCTTCCCTGGATATCTTTGCGACGAGAGAACACAAGAAGTGCACACAGTACGCGAGCAGATTGCCACAACCCGACTCACTGGGGGAAGCATTCTCATTCCCGTGGACAGGCAAGTTTGTGTATGCGTTCCCTCCGTTTCCACTCATCCGACGAACTCTACAATGGATTCACAAATACCCATGTGTGATCCTAGTGGCCCCTTACTGGGCGAGACAGTCGTGGTTCTCCGACCTACTCCAGCTGTCGATAACGCAACCAGTGAGGTTCCAGAAGATTCCGAACCTTCTATCTCAGGACAAGGGAGCAGTTTGGCATCACGAACCGGACGGCCTCAGCCTGTCAGCCTGGCTCCCGACTTCTCCGAATTTGGGGCTCTGACCACTTCATCGGACTCATCGAATTTTACAAGCAGCATGGGCTCCGTCCACTAATACTTTGTATGCATGTAAGTGGAGGCGATTCTGTATGTGGTGCAAGGAACAATCGGGATTAGAACCCCTGAACATCGTGGCAGAGCAACTTCTTCCATACTTGCTGCACTTAGCAGAAAGGGGTTTATCTTTTTCTTCGTTAAAGGTTCATCTGGCAGCCATTTCGAGAGTCACTCGTAAAGGACATTCAACACGGTTTAGTGATCGATTAGTTAAACACTTCCTAAAAGGCTTATTTCAAACTTTTCCTCCAACCAAAAAGTTTCCTCTGAACTGGAGTCTCAACCTGATACTAGCAGGACTAATGAAGGCGTCTTTCGAACCTTTGTCGTCGTCATCTTTAAAATTCTTATCGTGGAAATTAGCCTTTTTGGTAGCTATTACTTCGGCAAGACAACTTTCAGAATTACAGGCGTTATTGATCCTCCATACTTGAGGTTTTTCAAAGACAAAGTGGTATTGGCAACCAACCCTCTTCATACTAAAAGTTCCAACTATATTCCACAGCATTCTTGTATTGTACTGCTGACATTCTTCGCAACACCCTAATCTTTCGCGGAAAAAGCTCTCCATACATTGGATGTAAAGAGAGCTCTAGTTTTACCTCAATCGTATTCAAGATTTTAGAGGTACAAGACAACTATTTGTGACTTATGGCCCTTGGGCAAAGGGAAAAGCAATCTCAAAGCAAGGAATTGCCCGCTGGGTATCGTCGACGATCGCTTTTTGCCACTCGAAAGCAGGGAGCCTCCTGGAAAAGCGTCCAAAGGTCCATTCAACGAGATCCACTTCGTCATCGGCGGCATCCTGGTTGGTGCCGCATACATTTACCTTTATTGCCTCAAGCAGCAACATGCAGAGGATATGCAGATGGGACGAACAGTCCTACGACACCTGTTTCAGTAATGTAAGCCCCATAGAGGGGTGTATCCTTCTATCAATGTATCTTAATTGGTTTTTACTTTTAATGTACCATGACTGGAAGTTTTTTCCATTGCTAAATGCATGTGTGGCTATGATATTGGTTTGCATTACACACCTCCAGATTAGGAGTACTGCTATACAATCTATTCTAAGCATGTGAATCCATGAAAGAACCAGTACTGGAGAAGGGAGTAGTTTCTTACCTGTAACTCCACTTCTCCAGCATTGGTATCTTTCATGGATTCACATGCGCCCGCTGGCCTCCCCTGCATGCATACCTTATATACCCCATACTACTTTGGGGGTTAAAATCTGAAGGGAGCCGCGATGGCGGGGCTATTTATACCACTACGTCCTATTGGGGCAGGCGTAAGCGGCCCAAAACGACATAGATGGGACACAGAAGTGTCAATTCTTCCTATGGAAAACGTCTTTATGAATATACCAAGGGTTCCAAGCCTGACGGGGAATATGCTAAGCATGTGAATCCATGAAAGATACCAATGCTGGAGAAATGGAGTTACAGGTAAACTACTCCCTTCTCTAAAGAAGTTCCAGAACACGATGCCAAGTGCCTTGTTCATTTTGACCAGAGGACAATTCCAGGGAAGTTGGGCCACCTTGCGATGGAGGTCAACATGGTCGGTTTCATTCCAGGATGATATCACTTCACAGATGGAAAAGCAACCTGGATGGGAGAACAAGATACCTGTGTATCCTGCAGACTGATAGGAAGAAGTAGTTATGAAACACATGAATGGAATGCACAGATATAATATATAGCTGGATCACCTGGATGTTGGGAACAAACTCAAGTTTTAGTCTATGGACAAGTGAAGTCCAGGAAAGGATGGGCAGGAGGACTAATGTCCTGTGTAGCTCCTCTGAGGTCAGAATGTGTGAAAGCGGTACAAAGAGTAAACAATGGGTGATATGGGTGAAACATGCCAAACTGGCTGACATGGTTAGAAAATTAATCTGGTCCAATGATTGGTCCCATTGGCGAATGCAACATTGTGCTTCCGAAGAGAAGGAAGAAATCATGTGGGAGATAAAAGGTTGCAAAACTAGTTGATGGCAGCAGGGACAGCCGTCCTGATGGATCGATATTGGGCTTGTGCGCCTAGGGCCTACATGAAGCTGCCCAAGGATTGGGGAGGAACGTGCTCCTTGGTGCTCATTCATGTTCTAGCATTAGTAATTCCTCAGTGACATTAACACTGGAGAATTTCCGAATGTAGATACCCATTTGAGAAAGAGAAGAGCACTTGAATTTCTCAACCAAACCAGAAGAGGGAACTACTTCTCAGCCAAGTAATTTGAAGCTTTTGAATCCATTCTGTATGAAAACGGATTGTTCAGCAAGACTATTTCAATATGCACAGCTATTTTTATGCCTGGGATCCAGACGATGGCAATGCTATATAGTTGCAAATTACCAGATGGGAGCTCTTGGAGTCAATCAACACCACCATAAAGAGATTCAACGCTATCATGGAAGAGCTGAGGGCCATACGACTGACCCTCCAGAACAAATATGTCCTGGACATGATCACAGCAATGGAAGGTGGAGTTGGTGCCAAAATTGGACCATCCTATTGCACATTCACACCTTCTCACGGTGACTAGAATGGGACCTTGACAGAGGCTATAACGCTGCTGACGAACCTGCATACAAAGATGTAAGATGAGACGGAGTACATTGCAGATGAGTTGGTTTGTGTTCATATTCCCATGGGTTCCGCAGTGGATGGCAAACCTCTTCAAGTTTCTTGGAGTGGTGATGGTGATGTTGGGTTTCTGTGTGATGAGGATAATTGCTCAGTGTAGGAAAATGGCGGAGAAGGCAGTAGGAATGAAGATCATGATCGAAGTTGTATCTGGCTTTGGACCCAAAGAATTGATTGATGAAGATATCAGAAAACGCATAGACCAGCATCATAGCACCTGCAGGAACAAAGTTCCTGTATCCAAAGCATCATAAGTATGTGAGACAATGGGTCTATTGTAATCCAAATGGACTGTGCAGCTACATAACCAGGAGTGTGGATGGACATGTTAAATCGTCCAGCACCCTGACCGGGGTGATGAAGATCAGGACTCCAAAAAAAGTACTTGCAGAGAAAATATCAAGATGTGGAAAACCGGTGAAGAGGTGGTTGATTAGTCGACCAGAGGGGCAGTGTATCAGCTGAATGCCTCTGCAGGAAGTCCCGCCACACTACCTCTGATATGTTGGAAGCCTGATATTGTGCCATGTTTGACACCAGTTGTGACCCTACCGCAGCGTATATTTGAGAGCAGATACCCTATGAAATGTATTCCCAAAGACGCAACAATCTGAGGGAGGAACTCCCAAAGGAATATGAAAGAGCAGCTAGTGATGTTACAAGAGACGAGTGTGACGCACCAAGAATACTGGCTGAAGAAAATGCATTGACCACATAGAAACTGATGACTAAGTTAAGAATAAAGTAAACTTTCATATGATAAAAGAAGATTGAATGTGTGGGACGCACTACAGAAAATGCAAGCTGTTCAATAACTGTATAGATGCTGAAATGCAAATACACTGTGATCTTGGAAGCATAGAGAATAGACTTCAGGCAAAGCTACCATTGTACAGAAACTGGACATTGGTGTCATGATTTTAGTGCGCCTGGGCCCATGAAGAGAAAGGATCGAGAGCTGTGTTGCAACAAAGAATTAGTTGATTTCTTTTGGACACGACTGACGAGTCGGTCTGGCCCGGTACCAAAGCTGAAGCAACCGGAGGTCGGTTATCTATTCTCAAAGGCAGTAGAATGTGAGAAGCTGAATCATCCCTTGTTAAGGTGCAAAGAAAGAACACCATGTGTTCATTTAAATGCTGCAAAATGGTCCAAATCGTGGTCTCCGGTCACGCGAGTCAAGGATAAAAATAGAGTTGGGCATGGAGTTCCAGAACTATGATAGTGTGTGCCCGCACTTTTATTCCCAGAGGCAAGGATACTCTGCAAGGCTAAGTTCAAAGACCATCTTGATGGCAGAAGGCATGGGTGATGAGACGTTGGGCTAATTGGGTGAGGAGTTAAAGTTAAGTAGACCTCCTGGCACCTGGATCTGAGCTCACCTGCTGCTAAGTGAACCGAATGTTCCAGACCTGAGACAATTGCGCCAACCAATTGTAGAGGGCCATATAACAAAAGGCGTTAGTTTAGTTTGAGAGCCAATGATGTATACTGTGTACTTAATAGTGTTGAAGATCACACATTTTAGAGGTAGGCATAAACTGTCCACCTGACAGATCCAATCACTGTCTCACCCCTTATAGAAAGTATACTTGGATGTTCCCCTTGAGCCTATTAAAAGGTTAATGGGCTCAAAGGTTTTTCTCATTTTCCACGCAGTATGACTTCACTTATGACAAATGATTATTTATAGAAATGTTTTTGACCTAGTCCATGAAAGCTCAAGTGAATGTCCTTTGTCCGTTGTAACTCCCTGTTTTAGATAATTGTTAATAAAAATGGTAATCTTTGCCATCTTCCTGAGTTGGTTTGATTATTTGGTGTCCGAGTTATTCTGCATCCCATCCATTGTATGCATGTTACCCAAAGGCTCTAAGCTCAACGCGTTAAAGTTGTTTTGGGAAAGTGGCTGTTCATGGGTTAATTGGCATCACAGCGATCATTGTAGGAGGTTGTTCATAAAGATTAATTCTTGGGAGCTGTAAATGCATTCCTTGGAGCTGTGTAAGTGGTGAGGGTGCAGGCTAGATCAATTGATTTATGAGTGAGTGGCTCGTTATTTGACTGCTGCTCAAGAATAAGAGGGCGAGGAATTAATTGAATTTGGGTGGCTATGTGGACTGGTGTGTGGATGAACGGACGCACTGGTGAGTGAGCGTTAGAATAATTGCTTTGTGAGGGTAAAGGATGATTGGAGGCCGTGTGCACAGGATGGAATGTTGAGTGATTGAAAAGATCTATGGGTAAAAGTGTGAGTGTACCAGTGAGTAGGAGGGGAAAGGGTAAGGGATTGATTCAGTGAAGGTGAGTGTTTGATGGATTGGGGGTGGAGGGAGAGTGTATGGATAGGTGCCAGGGTGTCCGTGATTTGGCCAGCATGCCTGCAGATAAGATTTTGAAATGTGGAGTATTTTGTTCTCGTTTTAGAATAAGTGTAATTCCCATTGCTATATGGGAGTATTTTTAAGCTAATAAAAATGCTATTTAACTCAACAATTGATCTTTTTGTAATCTGTGCTTCTTGCGCCGAATAGTTCCTGCAAATAGGATACATTTTTGCCTTAAAGGCAATCTTCTAATCTGGCAGTATTGGACCTCCTTATGGCATTGCTGTGGATATGTGTTCCTTTTTTATATTATCATATGTTCAGCATCACCCCCTTTTTATTTGTTGAATGGCGCAGGTTATGTAGTTTTGAACAAGGTGCTTTGGCTCTCCAGTTGTCTTGGGCTAGGATTCTCATGACCTTTCAGTATTGATTATGCTGCATCCGACAGGTAGGAGTTGTCCAAATTATCTGGTGAGCCAAAGGGTGCCTACCCCTGACCTATACAAAAAATAAATTGCAGTTTGAGATTTGATAATTTAAGTTTGTTTCCCATAATAGTAAATTCTTTGAAATTGCCAAGAGATCAATAACAAGTGTTTGAAAGTGTGCATCCAGAAATCCATTATTTTTCCTCCGAACAATTTTTGATAATGGACTTATGATAGGATCTTGGTTTACTCTACCATTCGACTCTGTAATATTTTCCAGATATCACTGTTCGGGGCTGACCCTTTTGCTACTTGCCTCTGCATCCATGTCTGGGGTATGCACCACCTCCATCAGCTTCCAGGATGTCCCAGCTCCTGCAACTTGCTGTCTCTGTGGATCCGCTCCTCCCCCATCACTTTTGGTATTTAGTGGCAACTGATTTTTACCACTTAATCCAATGGCACAGCTTTTCCAGATCTGTCGGATGTCAAGCTTTGCTGTTTGCGCCCAATAATTCGGGACCCATAAAAGAAAGTAACTTGTGAGAGTTGGCTGAATGCTTCACTTAACCTGTATTGTGATTCTGCACCCACCACTGGCATCCAAATCAAATTGTACTTTTTCAAACCTAGCCGTGCTTGTGCATTTTGCGTTGGGCTGAACTAGCAGCATCCTGGTGTAGACTTGTTCCCTTTTTTGCTTGAATTACATGTTGCTGTGTAACCTGCTGGCCCAGTGACTGCTCCATACCGCTGTGCCTGTTCTATTCCTTTCTGCCCTCTACGCACTCATGGTGCTTTCTATTTCTCCCATCTTCTCCATTAACTATCCTTCCCTTCTCACGAAGTCTGGTAAGAAGAGGTTTCAAAAGCATACATTGGCCACCAAACCTTGTCTCCCCAATGCAGATACCTATTCGAGCGCTTCCTCCAGAAAGACCCTCACTGACATCCATTGTTCCTTCGCCAGATCTATGGACTCTTCATATGGTCTCTGTGCTCTCTCCTTCTCTCCCGTTAATGGTGGCACCCGTTGGGAAGCCCTTATGGCCCAACTACTCCCAGATGGTTAAAAGATCCTCTCCATACCCAGATCCACCCGGTGCGGAGGGGGGTGTATCCCTGATCTTTTCTGAGTGGATTCCTGCCTCGATCATTCCCACACTCCTTTTTCGAATGCTTTTTCTGCAGGCTTTCTCTCCTAGCCACTCTTACCGTGGCTACGCTCTACTGGCCCTCTGTTCAGATCACCTCATTTCTCTCTAAATGGGTGGACCTCTCCTCCCTTCTGGCCTCCACCCCTCAACTCCTCCGTCTTGGTGACCTCAGTATCAATCTAGATTCCTTGTTCCTCCTCTGTACTCTTCCGTGACCTCTGTGATTCCCTCTCCTTTTCTATCCTCCCCTCTGGCCTGACTCACTCTGCAGGGCATACACTTGATGTCTTTATCTTCTCTAACCTCCCCCTCTCCATAACTCTGACCACTCCTCTCTCCTGGAGTGATCACTCCCTCCTCCCATCTCTCCCTTCCTACCTCCCAGGCCAAGCCAACTCCAACACTACCTACTTTCTCGGGTATCCGTCACATGAAACGTCAGTTGAGGCTTTAGCTGCTACCTTCTCCTCCCTGCCCTCCACCCCCCCCCCCCCCGCCCTGACACAGCCCTGTCGATGCTCTACTGTTCCATTTCTGATACTCTTGATGTTCTTGCCCCGGTCATGAGGATCTGCTTGAAGCCCAAAGCCAAGTGCAATTCTTTGTATGACTCTGACCTAGCTACACTTAAACGGAAGTGTAGGGTGGCTGAGAGGACATGGAGGGCTTCACGTTTATCCTCCAACAAACTGGCCTGTCGCCTGCTTCAAAGGCATTACCGACTTCATCTAAAAAACCCAGGAAATCCTGTCCACACTCTCTCGTCCCTTCCTCCCTCCTCCCCTCTCCTTCTGTAAACTCTGTCCCTCCTACAGCCACCCCTCCCACTTTTTCATCCTTCCCTCCCTTTTGCCCTGATAAGGTTTCTAGACCAGTCCAATATATGGAAGTCTCGTCAAAACAGGTTCTTCCCTGTTCCTCTAAAACCATCAGGGACCATATTGACACCCTTGCTCCTGTACTGGCAGATTTTTGCAACCACTCCTTTGCCTCAGGAGCCTTCCCCTCCTCTCTGAAGTACTCTGTAGTGCACCCTCTTCTCAAAAAACCCACAGCTGACACTTCTTGCCCGGCTAACTAGCGCCCAATCTTCATTACGCCTTTTCTGTGAAAACCTCTGAAAAAGCTGGCCATCTCACAGTTGTCTCCATGACCATGAGTCTGGCTTTAGAGCGGCCAGAAGCATGGAAACTGCTCTCCTGAACATCCGTGAAGATCTGCTCTCCAACCTTCACTCTAACATCCCCTCTGTCCTCATCCTACTCGATCTCGCTCTGCCTCCGACACAGTCAACCATACCATCCTGCTCAACTGTCTACGTGACAACCTGGGTATCGCCGATCGGGCTCTAGCCTGGCTGACCTCGTTCCTCTCTGATCGACCCTCCAAGGTCCAACTATGGCCCTTCCTTTCATCCATCTCCCTTTCTACCTGTGGTGTTCCCTAGGGTTCTAACCTCTCAATCTGGTTTTTCAACCAATACATGGCAACTCTTGCTCACTGCATTGCCATTTTCTGCTCCAATGGCCAGTGCTGTGCGGATGACACTTGATTCATTTTCAGGCTTCCCTCGGCCACCTCTTCTCATCTCAGACTGCCTATCTGCCATTCAGATTTGGTGTGCCACCAATGTTCTCTGCCTGAATGCCTGCAAGACGTAGATCCTCCTCATTGGCACACTTTCCCCCTCCTTTCCTGGCACTCTTTGGCCGGCCTCCCTTGGCCGCCCTCTTACCCTAACCTGTGAGGCTAAGAACCTCAGGGTCATCTTTGACTCCATGCTTTCCTTCGCTGCACACATCTCCAATGTCTCAAAAAATCCAACTTCCTACTGCACCTCCTCCGAGGTATTCTACCTTTCCTCTCCTTCCACCAGAAGCCCACCGTCTCTCGAGCCCTGGTTCTCTCTAGGTTGGACTATTGCAACAGCCTCTTTCTAAATTTACCTGCTTCTACTCTCCGCCCTTTGCAACTTATCCAGAACAGGACTGCGAGACATATCCTTTGCCTTAAGCCCTGGGATCGTATCTCTCCAACCTTTGCATTATCCACGGCCTTCTGGGGCCTAGGTCCAAAATACCTTCAGCTCTCCCTCCATAAATACCTTCCATGGGTGTAATTATAGGGGGGAGGGCAGGGGTTTTGTTTCCCCCAACCTCTGTGGCATGCCTTTCTGGGGTGCCCAGCAAGGCCTGCGCTGTCTTTTACATAAAGGCCATTGCAAGGCGCATCAACGATCTTTGATACTTGGAGGCACCATGGAAGTGACTTTAGAATAAGTTGCCATAAATAAGCCAAGTAACAAATAACGTTGTGGTGCAAAATACCTAAATTGCATTGTTGTATGTGGAGCAACTCTATAGTCACTAGGCTTTTCCATTATAATAGCATGATACATTAACATAAGCTTTGAAGTGAACCCGAATCACTTAGAGCTGCAGATAAGGCACAATGTGATTAAATAATTTGTTCAGGATCACACACTTGGTTAAATGGTGAAACTGGCATGTGGACAATTTAAGCGACTGCGCACCTGTTTCCAGGCTTAGTTGATATAGATATTATGGTTTTGCTTTACATTTCATGTGCTTATTATTTCTATAATGCATATAACATAATTATTTATAACAATGCCTTGGAAGCAAACCACATTACATAATCTAGCCTTCCATAGTAAACGAACCATACACTAGATACATTGTCATAGAAATATGTTGAGCAATGGGATTATGGCTTTAGTTTCATTCTCCCCATTCTGCATGCAAAGTCACAATAGCATCATGCAGATTCATGTGAGCCTAACAAATCCTCTTTGGGTTTTAAAGCCATAGTCCTTATTTCATAAAGAATGCAACATTAGGCACCCTTCTCACTTCTGATCACTCCCTCCCATTCACATTTATAAAGGGACAAATGTCCCTGCTAATAGTACCTCCTCCCTCCCGTCAGTGCCTAATGGCTCACATTGTAATTGATACAGAGCAACTTGAGGGCCCTCTGCTGCCCGGAGTTCCTTGGGACATTGTCCTGGCAGTGTGACACCTACCATTTGGAACGGGTAAGGTGTCCTGCTGCCAGGACAATGTGCGTGCTGAGCAGGAATTGCTCAGCACACATTGTCCTGCCAGCGGGGCTCTTTTGCCGTTGGGCACCTTCTTTGAGGTGCTGAATGAGAGAGGTGTCCCAATGACAAATGTCCCTGCCTGGCTCTTTAGAGCTACGGGGGGCAGCTTGACCACCCCCTTGCGACTCTCCTCCTTGGTACTACACTGCTTGGAGCCATTTGAACACAGGAAAACATACCTTAATTTTAATCAGTCAATCTTGTAGAAAAAATCTATCCACACGTAGACATGTAAGGTGCTGTGCAGAAACTAAGTTTGGAGATATATGGCCTTTAAAGATCTATACCAATTGTACTTGGTCACCCACTGCACTGACCACTGGTTTCTGCCTTTGAATGAAAGGAAAAATCAGGAAAATTGCTGACATTCCAGTGCATCTGGTCCTTTCGGCCATGGCTTGATAGTTCAGCTAGGTCAAGTCAATGTAGCCCACAATTTCAGGGATCAGGGGGTGATAGACTGGTCTGCTCAATGGACGTTGCGCCACCGTTTCCATCTGTTACTGTATATGTACATATAAATGTTGTATGCACACAGTGTATGTCAGTGGAGGTGCTGGGTGCATTTGTGTGTGAGTGTGCAAGCATGTGTGTTGACCTTTCTGTCTGAATGATAAATAATGCATTGTTTATATGTTCTAGTGGAATTAAGTTTGTGAATGTTATGTTTTCTCGCGGGTGCATGGAAAGCCGGCTGAAGATGTGTGAGGGCCCAATTGAATTTTAAAGATATGCCACCAGTCTTATGAAAGTTATAACGGAGCGTCAGCAATGGACTCTTGTGGTGTAGTAGATGAGTGTTATCCCTGAGGGATTTAGGTTGTTTGACCGACAAACTCAAGGCGGAATTAACCGTAGTAATTTTCGTTGCGAAATGTTTTTACCTAGGCACAAAAAACCAAATCAATGTCCCCTCAAACCGCCAGTACACCTATAAACCCCCACACATACATTTTCTCAATCCGCTGCCTCTCCTGTAACCTGAGCTTCATAGCCATCCCTTTAATGCGGGTCAGATCTGAGGCTGCAGCGTCCCTTTCCTTCAATGTTGAGGAAATGGGGGACACCCCCACAACCGCCAAAGCCAAAAATACTGAACATGGGCAGAGAGGGGGCCACCCCTGCAACCACTACTCTTCATGTTGGTATCTTCGTCTTTGAACTAATGGTGGTGACCGAATTCAATCAAATTTCTTTAACAATTAGGCAGAAACAATCCCTCAGAGCCACCAGCCGCCCTCCCTTCACCCCACCCCTTTCCTTCAGTTGTCATGCCCCCCCAACATTTTCAGCAAAGTTACTCCACTGATACCTTCCCTCCCGAGCTCTTCGCTCCACCTCAAACTCCCGCTGGGTCAGTTGTTTTTCTAAGAAACAACCTGGGGGTAAATCTTGGTCTTCGGTTGGGGCCTCCCTCTGGAACAGCCTCCCTGCCACTCTTAATCTCGAGGAAAACCATCCCTGGTTCCGGAAGTACCTCAAGACCTTCCTCTTTGCTTCTACCTGCTCTTCCTCGCCCCTTCTGATCTGTTTGGTCTTGGCGCTGTGCACCTGGTCACCCTCTGACTTTCGGGCCAAGGTACCTGCTCACCCTGCCACCCACATGCACTGCCTCCTGGCAATCCCTTCCACTGGGGATTGTATCTGTAACCCTAGCCCCCCCCTCTTCCCCCAACCTGTTTTTCTGCACTTATCTGGCACATCCTGTCTGCTACCTTATACCTAGCACTTGCCACTTGTTGGCTGCACTATCTCTGTTGCTCCTATTTCTTTTTGTCTCCTTGCTCAGTACTCTTCCCTCCCTGACCCCCATGCACTTTTCCCCTTTATTCCTATCCCTTTCACTTGCACGTTCTCAATGTCACTGGGCCTAGTAAGATCGTTGTTGTTGTTCTCCCTTCCCCTCGGTTGCCTTGTCGCGCTCTGAAACACTTGTCTACAAGTGCAATACAAATATCAATCAAAAAACGTACTTTTGAATCTTGTCACCCTGAGTTGAGACTGCATTTAGCTTGCTCATTCTATTAATTTCAATCCTAAATTGTTCATAGCTGCTGACTTGTGGAAGTTCCACCAGGTATCTCTAAGGATAAATGGGCTCCTCAAAGGGTGAGGTCAAGCAGAGGGGTTTTGGGGGGAGAGTCAGATACTATCTTTACGAGAGCACCACACACTGCTTCCAAACAGAACCAGAAACATACGGTAGATCTCATGGGCATTATGGTAAGCTTAGTGGAACTCTTGCAGTCAAATGGGAGTCTAGTTGCAAAAAGCCCCATTCACTAAAGCATTTGGATATTTATTGCTTTGTGGGACGCAAGACCATCTTAAGGGAATCCCAACTGTAATGACACCCTGCCTCTGCTCTGTAAAAATAACCGAATAGCTGCGACATGTGCAGCTTTCACGTGTGCTGAAGAATCCATGGGAATTTAGGCAGAAGTAACCGGTTACTATACCCCATTACACTAGAAAGTATTTTCAGCATAAAGCCTTTATTAATGGTCTGAACCACTGGCATTGTACTGGGCCGTCTGAGACTCACGAAGCCTGCCAATTGCCCCACCTCACGAGTTAACAATATTACCTGGAACAGTAAATTATATTTCTAATGGATTGTCCTCCCACAGATTGCTCATATTGAATAAATCCATATTCTGCTTTGCAGTCTTGTAAATATTTCGATCTGTGGGTAGTGTGCGGCATTGAGTTGATGATCCTCTGTCATTCCCGCGCCCAAACGTGGTGGTGATATAGCCTGCACTGTGCCTATTGCTTAAGTTCTGTTTTCCTTGCCTGACAAGTGTCTGGTACATCTTCCTGATGAGACCATTTCTGGGCCTGTATGTGAGGTTCAGAGAAATGATTGAGGTCTTTTCAAGGGCAGCCTCTCCTGGTTCCTCGGAAGAACCAAAAAGGGCTTTTGAACCCACTGCATCTTCCAAGACTGGCAGGGAAACCAGCAAGGCTTTGACCTGTGCGCCCAAACGCCTGAGTCTGATGTCTTTGGGGATGTCGTCTTGTGTAGCATTAACTAGGGACTTCATAGAAGCAAAAAGCTGGTATGGCTTCCTCCACAAAGGATTCGAAGTCGAAGGGCACTTCGACATCGACCATGGAGACAACTGAGTTTTAACCCCAAATCTAAATCTGATTTCTTCAGATCCTTTGTCCATCTTAAAGGAAGATGAGGAGGAAGAAGACGGACCCTTTGGGTATAAACATTTTTGAACTCCCAATTTTCCTGATGAGTTAGTCCCAGACCAGTCCCAGCTTGAAGACCTAGACGCATGTCAGAAAGAAGCCAGTGGCCTGTATACCTCTCCTGAGGTGGGATTTGACACACCAGACATGCACGCCCCCTAATGCTTTGTCGTGTAGCATCTAAGGCCTAGAGCAAAGGCCCGACCCCGCAACATCGTAGCCAAACAGGAGATATCAACAATTTAGTGGATTGGGGATCCCCAAAAAGGCATCTAGTTTTCATATTCTAAAGCCTTCGTCCCTACGGTTGAAATGGAAGACTTACTCTCGGTTTCTGACAGAAAAGCTACCCTGGGGCAGGTCTGGAAGAGTTTCATTTATCTTCCTCAGAGTGCTCAGTGGAGAGTAATTCTCTCGCCACTGTTGACAATGCAACAGTGAAAGTTGACATTTTGTTTAGGCACCTTTCAAGTTTTCACTCTTAATCCTTGGTGCTAGCAAAACTTAAAATCCAGTCCAACGCGTGGGATGCAGACTCACTGAGTTGAAGATGGCACCAGTCTGAAGTTAACAAGATGTTTTCTCAAGTTCGTAAAGCCTGCCAATAATCTATAGTCTAGTCTTATAGTGCTAAAAGCAGGAACCCATTATTTTTTGTAGACTATAGAGCCCTTAACTCTGTCGCCAAGACAGATGCCCATCTCTTGGCACAAACTGCGTTAGTGGACACGTTTTGTGCTTCCAGGTTTTTCTGAACATTTGATCTCACTTGGAATATTGCTTTATCTTATTATTCCAAGGAAGACATTTTCATACCCTGGTAGGCCTCTACCGATTCAGGGCAATTCCTTTAGGCCCGATAATTGTGCCAGATGTTTGTGAACCATGTTCTTAATGGAATTGATGACTTTCTTTACCTCCACTTGGGAAGAACATGTTTCCAGGTTTTGTGGCGGCATCTACGCTTTGCAGAAGGCCAGTCTTACCAGAAGGGCTTCTAAATGCCATATTAATCAGGGTTTCTTCTACCTTAGTCATGAAGTAAGATTCACTCTTCTCCATAACGTATAGCTGTAGTGAACTGGGAAACCCAAACTACTGAAACCCATGCTAGCTTTTTTGGTCTTCGGTGGGAACTACAGGTGTTTTCTGGTTGATTAAGACAAAAGCAGCCTCCTCTGCAAACACTTCTCTAAACCATCTTTAAAGCAAGTTTACTCTGAGCAGGATCAGGCCTTTCAATAATTCCCCTATTCTCCTGGCTCCTGATTAAACACATCCATTCATTGTGCAAACTGAAGCCAGACTGGGTGCAGTCTTATCTAGATGAGAAGGGTAGTAAACATCTGGTCTTTAGCAGGTTTAAAGGCAGGAGCTGAGGTGGCTGACTGTTGAAAAAGAGTGCTTTGCCATATTGTAATCTGAGAAAGTTTACATCCTACTTGATGGAATCTACTTTGATACTGATCTACCCTGAAAGTGGGTAAACATGAAGGCAGCAAGCATGAAGTTTCCCAGGTGGCCCACATGTCTTTAAGCTTTTGACTTCACCATTGAGCATTTACCAGGGAACGCCACTGCAATGCTGATGGCCTGTCCAGAATGTATAGTTCAGGCGGTCCATCCGGGTGAAGATGGACTTCCCTGTTTTCAGTTTGAAGGATTTGGTGTTGTGTTTTTTCCTTTTTGCCGCTTTTACGGACTTCTTAAAAGCTTTCGCTCCAAATGTATATTTCACTTTTTGAGTGCTTCTTTAACAGGTTGAATGCTCATTTTATTTTCATGCAGTTTACTAGTGCACTATTCTACACTTTTTAACCACAAGGATGACTGGTTTTACAATGGCCAAAATGGCTACCTCGTTTAGCCTGGTTTTTACAAACCACTGGCTTTGTTTGGCAGTCTTTTAAAAAATATATATATTTATAGTGCTTGACATAACAGTAGAAGAGTGAGCAATAAATGGTAATCAGCAATCACAGTATAGACACAAACATTTGGAGTGCGGTATCAGTAATCGGGGAGGCCTTGTACAAGGCTACATTCAAAGCACACATGTAATACAGCTGTTAATGCCATAGTTCAGGTGGAAACATTGATGGGAGAAGACACGCTTGACTCACCATCATTGTTGGTTAAAGTAGAAGAAATGTAGGAGCGAAACGGGGACTAGATATTTCTGGGTTTGGACATGGAAGATTGCTGGACCGGCCAGGCCTCCTCCGTATCCTAGGCCCAGGTCACAGCAGCGAACCACTGTGAATGTGTGGGCGCACAGGGCTGGAGCCAGCATAGCAGAATACAGCGCGTTGCAAGAAGCATGCAGAGCCCCGCCAATTTTTAGAGTCTCGACCAAGTCCAGGAAATTTGTGAAAAAGGCACTTTAACGGGGATGGGGTAATATCGTGGTCCAGGACATCAGACAGCGTGGAGCAGATCTCTACCCAGAACTGGGCAAGACAAGGGCAGGACCAAATCATGTGGATGTAAGTTGCATCCTCAGAACCACATCTGGAGCATCTGGGGGAGTGATCGGTGATGTGCAGTGTAATCTAATTGGAGTGTAGTGAAATATGTGTAACATTTTAAACTGAATAAGTTTGAAGCGCGGATTAAATAATTGAGTCTGAGCTCATACGTTTCCAGGATTGATCAGTCATGTCGATCTCTAGGTCCTCCGCCCAAGAGAGTTTAAGCTTATCAAATGGAGGTGTAGTTCTGAACTGTAGTAAAACATACAATGTGGAAACCTTCCCGGTGAAGGCCTTGGCATTCATGAGTTCAGCTAAAATAGAATCAGGTTTATGATGGTAAAACCTACATAGCTCCTCTTGAACCGGCAAAGGCCTGAGTATTGAAGCCAAATGGATGACCTCTGCCGTAAGTCTTCCGGCAGTTCCGTCCATTCCAGGAAGCTGCTTTGATGGAAGACATCCTGAAGGGTTTTGAATCCTGAATCTGCCGAGAGGCGTAATACAGAAGGGGAGTACAGGGGGCTCCCGGGAGGAAATTCCAGAGGCAAACAGCTGTGAAAGGGACGAGAAACATTGGACGGCGTCCATATTTTAGACCAAGCAAGGAAGGTGGTTCCCACCGGATCCAAAGGATTACATTTAAGATTTGGTGGAGAAAGAACCAGGGAGCGAATATCCTGTCCCCGACCGCACACCGCTCGAGTCGAACATGTGGAGGAGGATTTGTAATGGTAAAAAAGTGTGACACGAACTGCGCCTGGGCGACCAGCCAAAATTTCTCAAAGTTGGGAGCTCCAAAGCCGCCACTATCCATAGGAGCAGCCAATGTGTCAAGTTTGAGGCCAACTGCGCCGGAATGCCATAGGAACATGTTGATAGTGCGATTTTAGGGACTGGAAAAATTCTCTACCGGGCCACAGAGGAAGGTTAAGGAAGCGGTAAAGGAGTTGAGGAAGCACAATCATTTTTAGAATACCGCCCTTGCCAGCCAGGGAGATTGGGAGTTTGGTCCAGCCCAAACATTTCTTGGTAAGCGTAATCAAGTATTTCTGAAAGTTGGCCTCAAGCACTAGTTTGGATTGGCGGGCGACCACTGACCCGAGATAGATGAATTCAAATTGTGACCAGACGAACCCCATAAGATCGAGTGGAGGAAGGGTGGTGTCAGTAAGGGGGAAAAGAGTCGACTTAGAACAGTTAATCTTGAGTCCCGATATCCGTCCAAAGTGGATGACGTCCTCTAAGATCAGGGCATGGTTGTGCTCTGGTGAACGAATGAAGCGTAAGGAGTCGTCTGCATATAAGGAGATAATGTTCGGCGTGCCCAACAATCTCAGACCCCGGTGTGAATGGGTCTGTCATATCCTGTCTGCTAAAGGCTCTAAAGCTATGGCGAAAATAAAGTGGGGGGGGGGGGAAATGGCAGCCCTGGCTATTGCAAAGGGGCGTGAGCACCTGTCCTCAGTACGGACCCTGGCTACCGGATCTGAATATAATTTGACCCATGACAGAAAGCGGGTGCCAAAATTTCATTTTGCAAGCACCCACCAGAGGTAGTTCCACGAGACCGAGTCAAAAGCCTTCTGCATGTCGCGGGCAGCCGCCACAGCCTGAGTGTTGGGGTCAATTCGACTAATAATATTAAACATACGACGCAGGTTGAGAGGTGGATCTCCCAGGGATAAATCCTGACTGGTCCGGGTGGATGTTTGACATAAAAGGAGTTAGTCACAGGGTCAAAATCTTAATGTCGCAGTTAATGAGGGAAAAAGGGCAATATGATCGAATTGAGTGGGAGGTTTACCCGGTTTAAGTAGAACAGTTATAACGGCCTCGCGAAGGAAGGGGGGGGTGGTAATAAACCAACCTCACAGGATTCCTCCCATAGTGCCTGAAGCTGGGGGACCAGCCGAGGATTTATATTGCTTACAAAATTCAATTGGGAGGACGTCTGAACCAGGGGCTTTACCTGAAGCTAGGGAATCGATGGTTTTGGATATTTCTTCGGCTGTAATTGGTACATCGAGTTGGTTGCTAGTTTCTTCAGAGAGAGTGGATAGGGGGAGGCTATCCAAGTAAGCGTCCACCTCAGAAATAGGGGCGACATCAACATTGGAAAATAAGGATTTGTAGAAAGCCAGGAACTCTGCATTAATGTCCTGTGGAAGAAGGGCCAAGGAACTGTCAGATTTCTCTATGGCCGGGATTTTAGGAGAACCCGTTTCCTGGAAGATTAGCCTGGACAAAACACGGCCAGGACGTTCACCCTCCCTATAGTTCCTAGCAAGGCCGGGAACGTTGATACATTTTCTTTCCTGCTCTGCATGCATGCAGAATGTTTCTAAATTCTATACCGATATTGGAAAGGATATCGGGACTGTAACTGAGCATATTGGGCTTCAAGGGAGGCAAGTGATTTTTCGCTCTGTCTCTCCAGATCACTTTGAGGATCCTGGATTCTTTGCAGATGGCTATGCCCCTGATGTAGGCTTTGAATGATTCCCAAAGGGTAGCATGTGTACGGACCAAAACGGCGTTTAGTGCAAAATAATCATCTATAGCAGATTCCAGGTCTGTATTGAAGGCTAAATCCGACGAAGATTGTGGCTTCATTCTCCACAAGCTGGTTTTTATCATGGTCTGAGCCCCAATTGAGGGAAATGGTCACCGGGGAGTGATCAGAGTGCGTCCTGGGGAGGTTGACATGTGTGATGTTCCTAATAAGTATGTCTGATGTAAGCCACCTATCTATCCTGGAGTGTGAATTATGCACTGAAGAGTAGAATGAGTACATTTGGCAATCGTGGCATATTAGTCTCCATGCATCCGAGACTGCCAATTCAGATGGAGCATCCAGAATTAATTTAGCTGCCCTGGAAAGTTGACGGGGCCTGACCCCGACCTATCCCAGTCTGTCAAGGATCGTATTGAGATCCCCTCCCCAGAGGATCGGTACAAGAGGGAATCCGGCGAGCAGGGAAGCCAGGTGCGTATAGAACTCAGGGTCATCAATGTTGGGCCTGTAAACGTTGAGTAGCACAACCTCTTTATTGAGTAGCTTGCCATAGAGCAAGACGTAACGCCCCAATGGGTCTATGTGGGAAACACTGTGTTGAAACTTAATACTCCTATGAATCAGGATCATGACACCCCTGTTTTGAGTGGAGTAATCAGTGTAGTATCTTTGGGGGCTCCATGCCTTAGTAAATTTTACGCAGCCTTCAGATCGAGCGTGTGTCATGGAAAAAAAAGTATTTTAACCCCATGGCGCTCAACATATAACTGTACATTATGCATCTTCCTGTAATTCCCAAGTCCCCTTACATTCCAACTCATACAGACTAGGTTGTGGTCAGCCATCAGGGTAAACAAGGATCATAGAGATTACTAGATGTTGGGTTAGAAATCGGGCTTCCAAGCCCCAAAAACAGTAGGCATGAACGTTAATGGAGTGCGTACACCATAATGAATGGAGTGCGTACACCATAATGTAAGAATATACTCTTCCACTTTGCATGTCAAGCATTTTTTGTCTCAACTCCCACCCACAGCCCTCTCCCAATCAAGAGTGAAAACCCAACTCCCATCAAACAAACGGCATCAACGCAAGGGGGTTTGCGCACTGGTTGGGCAGCGATGTTTCCGAGCAGGGAAACGAGGTAAGGAATCCACTTGGCACTTAGTGCTAGTAGTATGCAAAACAGGTAGTCAAAGTGCAAAAATGAGGTCGAACTATGATAGGATAAAGGTACACATTCGAAATCATGGTTAGTACGAGGAACTCTCACCACCCGAGTTTGCAGGGTCAAGAGAACACTTGGGCCCAGCATACCTTCCTTGGCAATATACTCCACGTGAACATGGTAGTGTGAACAAGTGCGGTCAGCCAGGGAGATGTAGAATTAATGTCAGTGATGGATCAGACCGGTGGAGAGGTAAGCTAGTGGAAACAAACTGTAATAGGATCAGGATAACCGATCAGCACAGGGCTGGACAAAGTCAATCTATAATTCGGTTGTCAGTCTTTTCCATGTGGGCTTTAATTGAAGAAATGGTTCCATTCATATTGTCCAGTTTGGAGTGTAGGGTGGGGAACCCGTCACCCATGAATTCTATAATTTTCTGGGATTCCATGGTCTCGGGGAGAGCCGATTTAGTCGGTTCTGGTTCTGGGATGGCGCCGGCAGGTTTAGTTGAAGCCTTGGTGAACATGTTGATGGAGCTTTGTTTTTTGCGAGCACCTTTTTGTCATGATTCCAGCGGGGTCCTCCGTCGATAACTGGTCACCCTGAGAAGGACATGGATGGCTCTACAGACCAGGCTCCACGTCTGAGCCGGGGGGCAGTATCTGTTTGAGTGGCTTGGAGTTGGTATCAAGTAATCAATGGATTCAGGATAACTTATTGAGTACCAGTCTGCTGGTGGTCTGCAGCTGTGGGCTATGTGCTGCCGTATGGTTTAACTCTGGCCTCAGACCAGAGATTTGGATTCGAATAGTTCCCCTGGCGGTCCCGTATAGCAGCTCAGGAAACGGGCGCTTGAAGAAGATGTAGAACGCTCCACAGGGCCATCAGACGGAATTAAGGGTGAAAGCCTGACGGATTAGTACTCCTAGGGCGAAACTGGTGAGGCAGATCGTTTCAAATTCGATTATGTAAATGCTGAGATACAAGTAGATGGGGGGGGGGGGGGCGTTTGTAAACCAATGCCAAGTCTGTTAGGATATATATCAAACGTGGTATGGGGATATGACGGTGTGACAGTCCTCTGCACAGTGACTGCAGTAGGTGCACCTGTGGATAAGCAAGATTAGTCCCAACAGAATTAAGCCATGTGAAAGGAGCCCCCGTTGGGTTGTCTGGTGGCTCAAGGGGCTGGGTAATCCGGTCATCTTTTCCCAGTAGATCCAGCAGGGATTGTCAATGGAAACCAGCGTTGGCTGATGGGTTCAGTTAAAGGCGGTAACCCAGAGCGCAGGAATATTCGTCCCAGCAGGCCTCTAGTGTGCTCGTATGGACTGTCCTACGTGGCATGGAGAGTGCAGTGATCTCTCCAACCCTCGAGTGACGGTGAAGTCTTAGCAGGGGGAGACACGCACAAAGCGCGGGGGTGGGGAGTTGGGGGAAAGTGGGTGGAAACAGCCTCCACAGAACGTTGCTGCAGCCAGCCGCGGCCTGTGAACTTAGTGTGCAGGCTTAGGTTGAGGGCCGCCCCTGGTGCCGGCACCGCTACCTTGATTTGTTTGGCAGTCTTCCTCATCTTTAGAGGTAGGAGTGCCCATGTATGGTCATGCCCCCTACATCTATAAACCGTTCCAAATGATAAAGTTGCCCGGGAAAAGGTCGCCACGGGGTGACATTTCCCCATATTTGCACTCATGGTATCAAGCACTTTCTCCAAATATTCTAGGACTGGAGTTAGAATAGAACATTTTACCTGTCCTATAATGTGGGTGAAGGCTTTTAGGGGTGCTGGTGGAAAAAGTCTCTTACCTGACGACTTTTACCCAGGTGACATGATCAAATGGAACCCTATAAACTCCAATAAACGCACACGGTAACTTGTTAATCATTTTGTTCATACGTCCTTCACTATTAGACATGGGGGATGGGGGACTACATGGATACGTTTCACTGATTTTATTGCAGAAATAAGTGACGTACAATTACAAAGTAATATTGCATGAAAAAAATATTGATTCCTTTTACAGTGCACATTGTAAATACATTTTTTTCAGGGGGTGGGTAGGCGGGTACCCCCACGCACCCTTACATCTACTCCCAAACTCTCCTGGTCTCCCTCCCCTTTATCCTAATTTTAACCTAAATCTGTTTTTGCACCTAAAACCCACTCTGATAATTACATTTTCTTAACTTTATTTCAATATTTTTTCTGCTTTTAGGTATTTTTTTACTTATTTCTTGCAATATTTCATCTTTTTGAATTATTTCCTGCAATATGATCACTGGATACCCATGCATACAGATGTTAAGACCAAGTGGCCGCAACTGTTTTAATGCCAAATATATATATTTTTATGGTACCAGTTTTTGGAGTCGAAAATGGGAGCCAGAGGTCCTACATTTGGTATACTGATACCTGCAGCCCTTAAATGAATCTGCTGATCACATCAATTAGTTTTGCATATTTCCATGTTATAAATTCAATTCAAATGGCCAAGTACACTTTGTAGAGAATTCACCATCTGTTTCTACTGTTCTAGGTGCTATTTGGCAAAGTCGAACCCATTGTACAGCTTAAATCTGCGTTCGAAAATCCAAACCTGGAAAAATACCATCTCTGCAGAACTAATCTTTACTCATTCGTCTGAGTAGATTATCTGTTTTTTCTTGGAATCCTGCGACATGCAGATTTGCTGTTCTCACTTTGAATTCTGGAACTTGCATTAGTGAGTTTAAAGAGACCAGCAGGACTGTATGGCCTACTCATTCATGGAATGGAGAAACTTGAGCTCTGCCTGTCACGTACCTGTTAGTGTGTTCTGTCTGCTAAAGAAAAATATTCTCCTATTCTGCACAAATCTGTATTCTTTTCTACATAAACTTACATAGAGCCTCCATAATGTCATGTGCATTCTACAGGAGTCTAATACAGAAGTCCGAATGACCTTTCTTAAATATTTCCAGGGTTTAAAAGCGCATGAATGCATTGGGCGAGTTTAAACTCTAAAACTAAGCACCCAAAATGTAGGTTGTCTATGTAGTCAAGGTGTAGGTTTGAATGCGTCTTGCATGCATATGTTAACTTGAATTGAGCGAATCATATGAACTGCATTTTCTAGTGTACGTTTGAGGACTTAATACTATTTCTATTTATTATCAGATGGAAAAAATGGAAATGGGGCAAAACAACGTTACAACCGAAGACGGGAAAACACTTATCCCAAAAATGAAACTATTCCCAGCCAGTCACGTCGCACCAGCACACAGAAAAGCAAAACTTTTAACAAGGTCCCCCCTCAGCGTGGCAATGAAGGAGGGTTTAAGTTCTTCGGTAACTATGGAAGACGTGAAGAGGTAAATGTTCACAAGTTAAAGAAAACCCTAATCTATTTGAGAGGAATTGTTGGTGAAGAGTGACCAGAATACATTCAGGTTTTTGTGCACCCATATTCCTTAAAGTTTAGTGCTGATCAGAAATATGGTGTGATAGGCTTGCCTTCTTAATGCCTCTTAAGCAAATGTTTTGACACTTGTGGTCATTCTTTTCGATTCTAAATACATACAAATGTGTTCCGTTCATTGAATTTTGATAAGGGCACAGAAGGGTACCCTACTTTTCTGGGTTGCTGAAAGAGTGTTCCTCAAACAGTTGTGCTATAGGTCACCGGTTCTGATTGCAGTTATCTTTTCAAGGATGTCATGCTTTTACACACTAAACCTGTACAAATATTTCTGAATAGTGGCCACACCATAGCTTTAAATAGGCTTGGAAATTGAGTTTATGGATTTCTTCAGAGATTTCAGTTCATGCTTAAACTGAATGATCAGCTGTTTTTCATTTGTATTGCAGGTAGCAGAGACTCAAAGGGCAGAGTTTAGTCCTGCCCAGTTCTCTGGTCCCAAAAAAATTAGCTTGAACCACTTGCTTAATTTCACATTTGAACCTCGCGGTCCGATGGGTCTCCACCATGATGGAGGACATGGAAACTGGGGGAGAAGAAACAAGTGGGGACACAAACCATTCAACAAGGAACTGTTTCTGCAGGCCAAGTGAGTTATTGCATAATCAGATGTTTTTAATGTACTATCTTGGTTTACTTGACATGTCTCCTGTGAAAATAGATTTCTGATGCTTGTGAATCTGCTTAGTCACATGCTATGCATGTAGTCTGACATCTAGTGGTAATCGCGGAGTATTGCATCTTGTCTTTCGAGGATGAAAAGGGGATGTCGCCATGGGCGTGCTTTTAACACTATCCCTAACGTGACGTGTAGTGTACCCAAGATCCTCACGTGTCGAGGTCCCTCAGATTGTTTTTTTTCTGCCCAGCTAGCTGGTCGCCTTACGCAGACCTTGAAATATTGCTAAGATATCTTTGTCCACGACCTCCGGTTGTTTTTATAATTCGTCCCCTTCATCGACGACTACTTCACAGCCAACACCGAAGACCGCGGGAAGACATCTCCAGACTTCTGTGGCTGGTGATCCGGTCGACAGCGTCAACAGCTTGGCCTCGGCCCTCAGGCCAGGCCTACACTGTAGGAAGAGTGGTGTCTGGGGCTCTTTCTTTTCAAGAATGCATTTCCTGCTCTCCTCTCTTTGCCATTCTGGTTTTGCTGTCGCTATAAACCTGAGCTATGGACCGGACACCTTTTTTTAAAATTTTGCCCTTCTTGTAAAGGCAAGTACCCCTGGAAAGACACACCGGAGGTGTAATAAGTGTCTACCTCGATCACCACAAGGAGTCCTGTTGGTCTTGCAAGCTTTTACGTCTTAAGACGATAAAAGAACGGCGAGTTAAACGGTGGGCAGCCTACGCCATGATGCAGGCAGAGGGTGGCTTCCCCTCTGCCACAGGCGCCGAGAGTGACAAGGAAATGAGCGACAGCAGTGGCTCGGAGACGGAGGCTATTGTCCTATCTTCGGAGCAGCCATGCTCCAAGTCGTTTGGCCCCAGCAGGCAGGCCAACAGTTCTGCTATGGGGAGTGTAAACTCTGGCAACAGGGACACATGCACTAAATACAGAGGAAAGCACACAACCCCACCCCCCACCCCCAGGCCGCCTCGACGACGGATATCGCGCTCATACCCAAGTGTTTCAGAGCGCAGCAAGGCAAGGGATGGAGAACAAAAACAATCTTACTAGGCCCAGTGACATTGAGAACGCGCAAGTGCATGGAAGAGGGAGGGGAGGTGCAGAGAGGAAGACCTCTATCCTACTATGTCTAAATTCCAAAGGACCTCCAGTCATTCTCCTCACAAGGAGGTGTTTGATCTAATGGAACCAGAGGAGACCCCTCAGGGCCCTGATGATCAGGGTGAGGATCTCTTTGGAGAACTTATACACCACTCCCCAGATTGGGGTGAGGTTCAACCTGTGGGTGCAGCACCATGTATGTCACCGACCAGTACCCCTGACTTAGACACATTGTGCATGGATCCTACCACACCTCCTATAAGACAGTTATCTCCCATAGATGACCGGATGGCATTCAATGCTATCTTGAAAAAAAGCGGCAGAACACTTCCAGATTGCCACGCAAGAGGCGGTGCAAGCCACCGACTTTGTGGAGGACATTTTGAAGGAGAAACCACCTACAAGCCAGGCGATAAGCCTTTTGATGGAGTTTAGAAGAGGTATCGCCCCTTCTTTGCTCCATCACAAACCAGGGCAGTTCACCCACAGGTTGAAGCTTTGTCCACCCCTCGCCTACTGACCTACTCTACATCCGGGGACATGCCACTCCAGATTTCCTAGTGGTAACAACAACTAGGAAAAGAGCTGGGGTACCCTTGTCCACGGCAAAGGCACCACCGGACAAAGACTGTAAAATTGTATGCCCTGGGTTAGCGCATCACAACAGCAACAGCCTATTCCACCAGGATAGCCAGCAATACCACATTGTTGGCTAGTTGTTGACGCCCAGAGCCTACACGATCACACCTGCTGATCGTTGTGTTGGAGGTGAGGCAGGTGTATCCAAATATCCTTAAGAACACCCTGGATGCTGCAGGGACAGCTGGAAAAACACTAGCCCAAGGCACCTTGTTGAAAAGGCACGCATGGTTAAAGAATTCGAGGGTTCAAACCGGAAACAAGCGTCCTTCATTAATAAACCAGTAGAAGAATCTAACCTGTATCGAAAGGCAGTGGAGGAGGCTTTAGAAACTGCAAAAAAGGAACATGAGACACTGAAGTAACTAAATCAGATAACTCAGACCTTACCAGCAGCGGGGGGGTAATTGTCCGTGAAAGGAGCAGCGAGAAGCTTTCCCACGTGTCCCCACCACCCCACAATCAGTACGGAATGGGAAATAAATTGTCCTCAAGACAGGGGGCAGCTGCCTCTAACCAATATCAACCAAGAGGACAACACTGTGGAAGGGGTAGAAGTACCATCCCTAGAGGCCGACCACCTCGATACGGCCACCAATGTCCAGGCGAATGACGCCAGAACATCTGAAGATCCTTCTACAAGAGGTCAAGATCCTGCAAGAAAAGGGCGTGATCGAAGTCGTCCCCGTTCTACAGGTAAACAAGGGTATTTATTCAGTGTACTTCCTTGTACCCAAAAAGGATCTCGCCATGCGCCCTGTGCTAGACTTGCGCCAAGCTAACACATTTGTCAAACCTCAAAGGTTTTGTATGACAACACTGCAAGAGGTAATCCCTCTACTAAAACAGGGGGCTTACATGCCAACATTGGACATGAAAGATGCATACTTTCAATGCTACCAGCGCACAGAAAATATCGAAGGTTCATGATAGAGGACCAACACTGTCAGTTCAAGGTCCTTCCCTTTGGCATTGCCTCAGTCCCAATGGTATTTTCAAAGGTACTGGCGGTAGTAGCGGCTCACCTGAGCAGGGAGTCCATTCCAGTCTATCCTTACCTCGACGACTAGCTAATAACGGGGGATTTGCATGGACCATGCCCATCTAACACCCAAAAGACAGTAGATTTACTCTTCAGTCTGGGATTCTCAAACGAGGAGAAATCCAGCCTAGACGCCAGCCAAATCAATTTCTGGGAGCTCTAATTCAGACAGAAGACTGCCTCGTCTTCCCGTCCGAGAGGGTTCGAAACATGCTGTTCCAGATCCCTCACTATGTAGCCGGTTGCGAGGTGACTGTACGCAAGGCCAAGTGACTGTTAGGGATGATGGCTTCCTGCATTTTACTTATTCACACACGCAGGTTTGCGCATGCACCCCATCCAAGAGTGGCTCTCAAGCCGATGGTGTCAGGCCAGCGGACAATGGGATGCTCTAGTGGATGTCTCGGCAGCCCTCGTTCCGTTTCTGCATTGGTGGTCGAGGGAAAACCTCTTGAAGGGGAAGACCTTCACCACCCCTGCAGTAGAAGCCACTCACTACAGACGCATCTCTGATGGGGCGGGGGGGGCTATCCTCCTTCATCGTATGGCTCACTGCGTTTTGGTCCCCAGCAGTGGCGTCCAACCACATACACCTTTTGGAATTGTTGGCAGTGTTCAAAGCCCTAAAAGCTTTTCAGACACAACTTCAGGGTAAGACAGCCCCACGGCCGTGTATTACCTGAACAAACAGGGGGCACACACACTCCAGGGCTATCCAAACTGTCTGAGAACATTTGTAAGTGGGCTCTCAAACACGGGATGTTCCTGTCTCAACGCGTTCCAGGGGG
Organism: Ambystoma mexicanum; assembly: GCF_040938575.1. Lineage (NCBI taxonomy): Eukaryota > Metazoa > Chordata > Amphibia > Caudata > Ambystomatidae > Ambystoma > Ambystoma mexicanum. Next base: position 1,542,303,195 of record NC_090932.1, read on the forward strand.
AACTCCATCTTCTGGCAGACATGTGCAGCAGACACTTCCTTCTATCCACAGAGTACTAATGGCAGCTACACGAAGACCTCGTCCCAACGTCTTCGCAGAATGGGGCTTTCCAGACGTTGATTTGTTTGCAACTCTGGAGAACATACAATGCCAAGTTTATGCCTCCTGGCACCCCCAGAACTGCTCCAAGGGGAACGGTCTCTGGATAACATGGTCAGGGAGATTTGTCTACATTTTTTTTTTTTTTTTTTTTTTTTTTGTAAATTATAGTTTATTACAAACTTTTGTTACAAAACATTCACTTTGAATATGACCTTTGGTGCAACTAATCCCATTTTCACTTTCCCATCTCTATTTGTTTGTATTCTGGAGGACATGCCGGTCTTCACTGTCGTCGACATCACTGTCTTTTCATCGACAATGTATCACTGAATCCATAAAGTTTACGACTGCACATGTCAAGTGGACTGAGCTTCCACTTAAAACATGAAACCACCACTCATCCATATTCATGTCCAAGGGTGCGAACTTCGCTAGATGGAGTGATCGTAGATCTTTAAGCGTTACACATTCTGTTATTAAATGTCGAGAGGATTCTACTGCAGTTCCACAATATCTACAGATGTTGTCCATAGCAGACTGGTCATGTCTCATGAATAGCATTTCCTTTACGTTGATGACATTTAATCGCAAACGGAGAAATTTATCTCGATGGTAACGTGATGGAAATTGCACCAAATAGTTTGGCATTACGTTCCGTTGGTTCTTGATAGGTCCAAGTTTTAGTGCAGATGCTAGCTTATCTAGTTTTTCTAAGTTTAACATCCAAGCCCATTCATGTATCTTGCGTTTTGCAATTTGTGGTTGCGCAAAGAGCAACTCCATCTTAATGTCTGCAGCTAGCATGATCTCCCGTAGGCCTCGGACCCATTTTGAGGTTACGTCTGTATTTGGATGTCCAATTGATGTGTCAAATATTTCATATGATGGTTCAGGATTTGGGATCTGCATTTTTCGTAAGAGCGCCAGAGATTTCCAAAGGACACTCGAGTATAATTCATTTAAAGCCAACTCGTGTCTGATGGCGATAATTGGAGCATATTTTGGTAGCTGTAGCACTGTCTTCCAAAACAAACTTTCTAGTTTGGGCCAAATTTGATGATCCAAGTTCCACCCAGCTTCTGACCCGAAGGTGATGGCGGGGATTACTTTTTGGTGGTAGAATATTCTAACGGGTGTTAGCGAAAATTTTCCGTAAAGATTATGAATTCGGCGCCCTTGAAGTGCCAACGTTTTCATGCGTTGTATGATATCCTGGACCCAGCTCCATTCTCGGATCGATTTATTTATCGTTATCCCAAGATATCGGATATCATTGATTTCAGCAATTGGATTATCGTCGATCTTCCACACGAATTTTTTATTTTTGGTGCCTTTTACCGATCCAATTTGCATTATTTTGGTTTTATTTACATTTATTTTTAAGTCATTTATTGTCAGGTAATGATGTAGTTTAGTTAAAAAGCGTTGAAGTCCTATCTGGGTTGTGTCGACTAAAACAATATCGTCGGCATACGTTAAGCAATTAATGTGCTGTCCGTTTACTTTAGGTGGAAAACACTTTACATTTTTCAGTGCCAACGGCATGTCTGCAATGTAGAGTTTGAATAAACACGCAGCGATTGGGCATCCTTGTTTTACCCCCCTATGGGTCATCACTGAATCCGACAGGTTTCCTTTTTCATTTAATCGGATCTGTATAGATGTCGTCGTGTGTAGAGCTTTGATGGGTTCTACTAAGTTCTCTGGGCAGCCCCACGTAGTTAATTTCTGCCATAATTTTGTACGGTTTATTGTATCGAATGCTTGATGCATATCGATAAAGGCCAAGAATAACTTTGAACGTTTTTCAAGGGAGTTCAATTTTAATATTGTTACCAAGGTCAAGTTGATTTCTGTGCCGACTCCTTTGGTAAAGCCAGTTTGACGGCAGTCATTGATGTTCGTCGACTTGGCCCAAGCAGAGAGTTTCTTTTGTAGGAAGCCAGCAAATACCTTTCCGATTATATCGAGTAAAGCGATTGGGCGGTAATTTGCCGGATCCGTCCGATTTCCCTTCTTGAAGATGGGTACTATAATCGCTGTTGTCCACGAGGGCGGGATTTTTCTGAGCTCTGCAATCTTTATGAACAGCATATAGATGAAAGCCGCCCATTCTTGTTTGTTTGCTTTTAACATCATATTTGTAATACCATCTGGACCCGCTGCACGGGAATTGTTGAGTTTTAGTATGGCAGCAGTGATGTCTTCGATGTTCTCAACGCAATCCCAATTAGCTTTGGATTCTATTTGTGCTGGGGTCATGTGGGTAATTTCGGTCGCAAACACTTTGCTAAAGTGGTTCTTCCAGTCACTCTCAGCGACTCCACTAGCCATTGTGTCGGCTTGATTGCGAGAACATTTGTTCATTATTCGCCAAATTTCTCTACAGTTGTTTGATTTTATAAGCTTCAACATGGCTTCACCGCGTTCTTGATCGCGCATAAGGGAATAGGATTTCACCCAATTACGGTATTTTTGTTTGCGTTTTTTTATCCTTATATCAATGCCTACCCCTCCCTCAATTTTTAGTCTGTGTATGTCTTTATATAATTTCTTTTTTTCCGTCTTGACTTTAAGACTCCAATCATGGGCGTGCGTTTTGTCTGATGGCAACTTCCAAAGAGAAGTTTCTTTCTTGCATGGTAAGAGCGCACAATAATTTAACACTGTGTCCTTGGACCGTGTCATATTTTGGAAGTCTTTGTGCAGCTTATTTATTTGTTTGCTGTTTATTCTTATTCTATTTCGTCCATTATTTATCTCTAAGTTCTGGTTCATTTTCATACCTGTAGATTTTGAAGGGAGAGTCATGGATAGGACTAGCGCATCGTGATCGCTATTTATTGTCTCCAGAATTCTCAAGTTCTTGATTTTATGCCATGAATGCCTTGATATCCAAAAATAATCCAATATTTTTTTGTGACCCATATTATTCCAGGTATATTTCGGTGGTATGTCGCCCTCTACACATCCGTTTATCATTTCGCAATCTCGTGCGTCCATTGCGAGTGACCATTGTACACTTCGCGATTGTTGGCATGGCAATTCGTTCCTGGTTTCTGCGATGCGACTTCTATTTGAATCAAACCAGGATGTGTTCATGTCTCCGCAGACAATAATGCAAATTTCACCGTCTAATTGTTGATATTTGTCTATGGACTTTGTTACAGAAGATATGAATTTTTCTGAAATTATCTGGGCGGGGTTCCAGTATATGTTGATTAACAGGATGTACTGGCTATTAGAGTTTTTCCCATTTTGATGTTGTAGTAACGTACTTTGGACGAATATGTTTGGGTTGTCCGTTTCTATAATTTCCCAAGCGGTTCCAATTTTGATCATGGTTATAAGTCCTGAAAACGGGCGGCCCTGTGTATTTTTCTTTGCCGGATTCAACAGAGTCACGTAACCATCTTTGATCGGTAAGGTCCTCATCCATGTTTCTTGTAGGCAAATTGCTAAATTGTTGGTCAAATCAACTGGGAAGTCAGCATACAAGTGATGGAAACCTCGAGTGTTCCAGGAAATCAGTGTTAGCGGGATTTCTTCCCGAGTCTGGCATAGCTAATAATTAGACCTTCCTGATTTCCATTTACTTGTCGACGGTTGTGATCCTGATACAGTCGATAGGTGCTGACGTAGCTCATCACGACGATTAGCATTGACCGATGTATTCATAGTTTTTTGTTTATTTTCTGTCTGGAAACAAGATTTTTCAGTCCGCACTTCTGAGACTTCAAAGCCCAGAAACAAGAGTTCATCTTTTGCCGATACAATGGTCTTACGCACCGCCTGTGATTTTATGTGGAGGTAGACTCTGTCTGCATACGTCTCAGAGATGTACTCGACGATTTGGATGTCCTGAGAGGACACAGTTCTAAGTGCTGGAACTGAGTGAAAAAGCCGAATGACGTTTCTTCTATTTAGATTGACCTCGTTTTCATCTACAAAAACATTTTCAATAAGAATTTTTGTTACCAAGGCATTGTTCTCCTTGGGCATTACATGATCGATATGTTTTTGTGCTTTAAGTCTCTGTGAGGCCGTTTGTTTCGGGTTCAGATTCTCTTTCGTTTCCGGAATCTGCGCAATACTGGCAGGGCGTTGTACTTGTTTGGCTGCATGGCGGAGGGCTACTGGTTTTCCCGTTGGTTGTGTTTCAGGTGCTCTCGGTTTCGCATGTTCAGCTACAGTTTCGTTTTTACTGGTCTTTGGAATGGCAAGCCAAGGATTAAGTGTAGTCTTCCTAGCCATTTTACCCGCGCCTTCCATTTCATTTTCGACGATTGAATTGTCAGAGTATGCCTCACCGCTTGACTCTTCCTCAATCTCATCGTCATAAGTAGAGAGATTGCATAAATCATCAGTTGACGACTGTGAATGAGCGGATTCGACATCTGAATCTATTCTCTGACGTTTTTTAGAGTTGTTTTTTTGAGATGTCATTGATTTGGATTCCACTAATTTCGAAGCTTTTATGTGACTAGATTTTGCTGACTCGCCATTTGTGCCTCTTTTGAAGAATCCAAGTTTGACAGGTGTGGTCAGATTTCTTATGAACTTCTTTGATTTACTGGTTTGCTTATTTGCAATGCAGTGCTTCTTTTTTTCTTTTTGTTTCTTGTTTATTGGTCCAGAGCTGCTCCCTTGTGGATTCTGCGTTGGTATCTGCGTCGTCAGCGTTTTTGCTGGCCCGTTGAAAATTCCAAATGATGTTTTTACTGCCAGACACGGGGCAACAACTTGAGACTGAGGTATTTCGATTATTTCATGGAGCTGTTTGCTTGCTGGTTTTACTGCATTGACGATTGAGTCTAGGGCAGGTACTTCCTTCGAGCTGCTATAAGGTTGATTGGCAGTGCTGCCGGTACTGTTGTTACTCGAAATAACGGTGCACTGGTCCGCGGAAGTCACAATCCGCTCAAGGATCTTTATGCCCTTTCCAAAGTTTGGCTGATAACTCCCGTCAATAAAGGTGGGCGCTGCATCAGCTTCAGGCAAGTTTGGTGTAGGAATCGAATTTTTGGCTTCATTGGTACTCAAATTACTCGAACTGACTTGCTTTACACACTTAGCGTCTAATAGGTGTGTTATACATGCAGATAGTGTGTCCATCATTATTTTTCTGTCCGCAGTGTCCTTTCCTGTAAATTCGTTCAGTCTGTTGAACCACAAATTAGTAATTTCTGCTTCTTTGTCGAGACGGTCTTGTATCATTGAATTCATGGTTTCTAGTTTGGAAAGCTTATTGCTAAGCTGGACCATGTATGCACCATTATTCTGGACTGCTTCGTGGAGATTCTCATATAATTTTGTAAATGGAATTAGCGCTATTGAAGTAGCTGCGAGAACGTTGTTGTGTATCTGTATCGCGGCAGCAGCTGACAGATTTGATTTTGAAAATGAAAGGGCCTCCTTTTGATGATGGACAGAGTTGTTTTCATCAGGCAATAAGCTTGATTCAGAAATTTCTTGAGCTCTGAGGTCTGAGGTCCCTTTCCCTGACTTGGATACTCTATTAATGTGTTGTTGAGTGTTTGGAGTAGAGCACTGCGAGGAGATCATTGCTGTCGTGGAATTTGTGGGACGATTCAGATTAAGAGTATTTACTTGATTGATGGTATTTAGATTCCGGGAGAGTGGACTTTCACCACAGTTTGCATTGCTAATTATGTTCTGAGTTTGTCCATCTGAACACTGGCGAGCAATACTGTTTGAGTGGTCATATGACCATTCATCCATCCGAGATTTGACGTTTGAGGAGCACACTGTTTTTTTTTGTTTGTTTTTATCACTTATAAAGCTCTCTGACAGGCGTCCCTTCATTATTTCAAAGTCGGCTTTTAGGCGTTCAGTCAGCCTAGCTTCTCGGCCTGCTAAGTCTATTCCAAGTGTGCTTATCTTCGGAAAATAGGACTCAGATGAAGGCAATTTGGCGTTTAAACTTAACAACGTGTTTTGTGTTGGGCTGCCGAGTACGCCTTCTCCTCTCTTTGGTTTTAGTTTGTTCAACTCCAATATAGGCTCTTGACTTAGATTGAGTGTATTTGTCACTTGTGGGATTTTAAATATTTGCTCCCGGTCTTGGTTTGCATCACGTGTTATAGGTGCAGAGTGTACAAAGTTGGAGCGGCTTGCACTGACATCATGGACATTACAGGGAAAAGTGAATTTGACCAGGTCTGAGTCATGCTGGTTTGCAGGTACTTCTAATTCTAGTAGCTCAATGTCAGTTACATCAAACGGCGATTGAAAGGCCGTTATGTTCACTTCAATCACAGTAGGAACGCTTTCCATGTTGTTCGCCATAATCCCGCAGGCCCCGCTATCGGTCGATGTCTTAGCGGTGGGGTTAGAGTCCACTTGCACTGCTGCCGCACGGGACAAGACCTCCGCCTCACCCGGCAATGCGCCATCTGCGTCGGCTGGAGGACCAAGTGGAAGCTCATTTCTTAACAATGGTCGTGAAAGAGACATATCAATAGCATCAATTGGTCTGGAGGCTATTTTTGGGATTGTTAGTCTCTCTGACACAATGTGTGCCAGAGTGTTTGGTTGTTCACAAATTTGATGCGGAGCTAGTGTAGAGCAGACTTTCTGGTTTGACTCAGTGAGTGCATTACATAAAACTGTTTGGGCTTCCTCGCGCTCATCGAGTTCTCCTCTTGACCAATCGTACCCTTCTAGCGACCCTGTTTGATCAGGTCTGCCTCCTAGCTCACATTGTGACCTCTTGTTGACATCATCGCCTCGCCTATGTAATGAATGCTTTAGTTTAGCACGGGTTTGTGGGCCTTGATCAGCCATTTGGAGGACTTACCTCTGGTCTCTCGATTTCAGCACGGTTCGGTTCTTACACGATTCTAGACTGTGATGTTTGCTTGCAGCTCGCCAAACAGCCGCACAACAGCCGACGCCCTCCACTCCTGCCGGGCTCAACGCCGCGAGGGTGACCGCGGGTGCTTTTTCAGTCTGTATCTTGTCACGTGAAGGATCACGTGATCTCCAGCAGGCTCCGCCCCTCCAGGGAACGAAGCGGGGATGAAACGGCGGTCAGCAGGAGTCCCAGCCGACTCGCAGTGCTGTGGACAGCCCTGCAGCTCCAAAGGACCAGGTAAGCACCAGCAGAGGTTTGTTTCTGAAATGAAACGCTCCGCTCGCCTGAACGCGGGTGCTTTTTCAGTCTGTATCTTGTCACGTGAAGGATCACGTGATCTCCAGCAGGCTCCGCCCCTCCAGGGAACGAAGCGGGGATGAAACGGCGGTCAGCAGGAGTCCCAGCCGACTCGCAGTGCTGTGGACAGCCCTGCAGCTCCAAAGGACCAGGTAAGCACCAGCAGAGGTTTGTTTCTGAAATGAAACGCTCCGCTCGCCTGAACGCGGGTGCTTTTTCAGTCTGTATCTTGTCACGTGAAGGATCACGTGATCTCCAGCAGGCTCCGCCCCTCCAGGGAACGAAGCGGGGATGAAACGGCGGTCAGCAGGAGTCCCAGCCGACTCGCAGTGCTGTGGACAGCCCTGCAGCTCCAAAGGACCAGGTAAGCACCAGCAGAGGTTTGTTTCTGAAATGAAACGCTCCGCTCGCCTGAACGCGGGTGCTTTTTCAGTCTGTATCTTGTCACGTGAAGGATCACGTCATCTCCAGCAGGCTCCGCCCCTCCAGGGAACGAAGCGGGGATGAAACGGCGGTCAGCAGGAGTCCCAGCCGACTCGCAGTGCTGTGGACAGCCCTGCAGCTCCAAAGGACCAGGTAAGCACCAGCAGAGGTTTGTTTCTGAAATGAAACGCTCCGCTCGCCTGAACGCGGGTGCTTTTTCAGTCTGTATCTTGTCACGTGAAGGATCACGTGATCTCCAGCAGGCTCCGCCCCTCCAGGGAACGAAGCGGGGATGAAACGGCGGTCAGCAGGAGTCCCAGCCGACTCGCAGTGCTGTGGACAGCCCTGCAGCTCCAAAGGACCAGGTAAGCACCAGCAGAGGTTTGTTTCTGAAATGAAACGCTCCGCTCGCCTGAACGCGGGTGCTTTTTCAGTCTGTATCTTGTCACGTGAAGGATCACGTGATCTCCAGCAGGCTCCGCCCCTCCAGGGAACGAAGCGGGGATGAAACGGCGGTCAGCAGGAGTCCCAGCCGACTCGCAGTGCTGTGGACAGCCCTGCAGCTCCAAAGGACCAGGTAAGCACCAGCAGAGGTTTGTTTCTGAAATGATTTGTCTACAGCCCCCCCCTCCCCCGACTCCCCTAATCAACAAGATGGTGCACAAGATGCACCAGGAACCAGTCACAATAATTCTGGTGGCCCCCATGTGGGCCCGCCAACCCTGTTTCTCCCATCTGATGGCAATGTCAATCTCTCGTCCAATGAAATGACCTTGCCCATTCAACATGCTTTCACAAGACCAGGGGGGAGACACTCCATCCTTGCACGCAAAATCTCAATTTAGCAGCCTGGCTCCTGAGGTCCTAGTTTGGGCACTTCCAACTTCCTCAGATGTATGGATATTCCTTACGGAGGCAAGAAAGCCTAACACCAGGCATTGCTACTCCAACAAGTGGAAACGCTTCGTCATCTGCTGCCATTCAAAGAGCATCAATCCCATCGACTGCTCTCCTACTCGCATTGTGTTATACCCGACTCATCTACTGGACTCGGGTCTAGTTTTTTATTCACTGAAAGTCCACCTGGCTGCCCTTTCAGCATACACTGTCCCAGAAGAGTCGTGGTGGAAGAGCCCAGTCATCAAAGCTTTTATGGAAGGGGTTTAAAGACTTCATTCCCCTATTCCAAACCTGGCCGCTGGGTGGAACCTTAATGTGGTATTAACAAGACTAATGGGAACCCCTTTGAACCGATGCATAAGGCTAGCCTTAAGGCTCTTACTTCAAAGACCACCTTCCTAGTGGCAGTCACTTCAATCAGAAGAGTCAGTGAATTACAGGCACTTTCAGTTCAAGACCAATTTTTACAATTCGCAAAGGATAAGGTGGTTTTGCGCACTCGCACTAGGTTTGCGCCTAAATTCATCTCAAAGTTCCATGTGACCCAATCAATGGAACTACCCACCTTCTTCCAGAATCCCACTACCATGGAAGAAAAGAGCCTACACACGCTTGATGTGTGTAGAGCGGTCATATATTATCTGGAAAAAAAACGAAAGCACTAAAAAACAAATCGGTTGTTCTTTTCAGTGGCAGCTGGTAGTGAAGGAGATAGTGTATAGAAGTCATCCATCTCAGTGGATTGTAAACTGCGTCACACTCTGCTACACTCTTGCCAAGAGATCTGCCCTTCAAGCCTAGAGTCCACTCTACTCTGGGCACTGGGGCTTCCATAGCATTAATTGAAAATGTTCCTCTCAAATCCATTTGGAAAGCAGCAACTCGGAGTTCTGTACACACCTTTACAAAACACTACTGCCTAGATTCTCACTAGGACCGATTCTCAGGTGGGGCAAGCAGTCCTAAGACCTCTTTTTCCTACTGTTCCTTCTCACACCCACCGCCAACTCTGGGTACTGCTCGCTAGTATATGCACATCATGTGACTCTAAGCAGATTCACAAGCATCAGAAGGCATGCATTACTCACCCTAATAGCATTACTGATGATTGTATCTGATTAGATTCACATGCACCCGCCCTTCCTCCCCGCTCTGGGTAGAAGGAACATAGACATCTTACTACTTTCTCTCTCTCTGTACTCGCTCACGGCAGAACAAATACAATCGGAGGGACAAAGATGTGTGAGGGATCTTGGGTACACTACACGTCACGTTGGGGATAGTGTTACAAGCGCGCCCATGTCGACGTCCCCTTTCGATCCTCGAAAGACAAGATGCAATACTCTATGATTACCACTAGATGTCAGACTATATGCACAGCATATGAATCTAAGCAGTTACAATAATTAGAAATGCTATTACGTTGAGTAATGCATGGCCTCTTTTTGACAATGCTGTAGGTATGCATTACTTGGCGCTGAACGTTATTTCTAGTTTGCATCCTAGTAAGGGATGCTGCATGCTCTTCGAAGATGGTGAAGAACTTCCTATGTCATTTCACAAGGAACTGTCTAGAATTCGCTCTCCAGCCAAAGGTTGCATCTACGTGCTCTCCATTTGACCACTTGAAAAAGATTAACCAATTTTGCTTTAAAGGTTCCATGCGTAGGTCGGCTGCTGAAAGTGTTTTTTTGTTTCGCTAGTCTTCCTCCTGTCTGCACCTTGAGCACGTGCAAGAGGTTTCTTTGTGACAGTGTAGTGCTATGAGCAACAGAAATTAATTGGTCCTCATCCCCCAAGCTGCATACTATCCATTCCTGTTTTATCTTCGTCTTTTGGAAATACACCTCCTGCCACATTTGCTTAATTTCTCTGCCTTGATTAACCTTTAAGAGACCAGCCAGCGTACGCACATGCTTTAAAGTGCAGAGATCCTACCTGCATATCCAGAACGAATATGCAAAGTTTAGATCTTGTTTTATTGCGTTTTAGCCTACAAAATAAGCTTTTTACAAGGAAACATTCGAATCATATACTCTATACTTTGATCAGGGTTCTTTGTCACTACAATCATTCAAAAATCTTTCCACAGTATATGGGTGGACTGGTCTTTGTTACAATGGTCTGATTCGTGGGCTGAAAATGGACTTGGTAGGCTCTGAAACCCTTTACTGAATTATGAATCTTGGTGTACTTAAGAGTTTAATCCATCCAGTGGTGGGCAACCTTCGACCTTCCAGATGTTTTGGCTTAAGACTTCTATAATCGGTCACTGTTGACTGCTAGGTAGCTCTGATGGGAGTTGCAAAGGCAAAACATCTGGAGGGGCCTCAGGATGCCTACCACTGGCAGATAAGATCTGTAGTAATTATTGTTCCCCCTTTTCAGCTGCCAGTTTGTGGTGTCTGAAGACCAGGATTACACAGTGCACTTCGCTGATCCAGATACCTTGGTCAACTGGGACTTTGTAGAGCAAGTGGTTTGTATGCATGATTTTAAGTCTTTCATTTACGGTTGAAGGAGCGATGGACCACCTACAAGAGTAGCAGCATTTTGGTTTTTGTTAGAATGTCAGTGTAAATTGGAGGAGTTCATCTTGTTGTTCAGTTTAAACGGGTATGCTAAAAATCAGAAAGTGGGCTGAACAGCCCCAAATGTTCATTGCCCTGTGTTCTAATTGTCTGCTCACCTGACCTATCGCATACTCCTATTTGAGGTGTGCGCCAAACCATCCAGATTGCTAGTTAAGGAAGCTTTTATCATGGCAACGCCCAATCATTCCTGTGTTTTTAACTGTTAGATTGGGCTGTAAGCTAAAGCTATTGCCATGGGATCTGTGGGGACACCCATCCTTTGGGAGTCTGGCTTTTTACGAACCCAACAATGCTAGTGTCTGTGGCTATTTCATTCCACTACCTCCCTCTCCCTGCCTCAGAGCGCATAGGTGATATTTGAGCTGCCAATGTTCTTTCTAAGCAGCCTTCTGAAAGGTAGCCTAATTTCAGCTGTAATTCAGCTCGCAGTGTAATCAGTTTTACCCAAGTGTGCTTTCAGCCACTTGGCTTTTCAGCACTTTCCTTGCATCTGTTGCATGCTGGGTTATTTTTAAAAACAAGCGTTGGCAAAGCCAACAGTTTTGGTTCTCGTCTACACACTAAATGTGCAGTTAACAAACAGTAGAATTATATACTTGGGTACTAAAATATATGTTCTAGTTGCTGTCTTATGAGCAGGGAGTACCACTATGGAAGTTCCTGGCAAATGCCTATCCCATGCCTCCAAAACCCCAATCTGTTGGCTTTGTCATTGCTTGTTTTTTTAATCATTGCCTACTGTGGTTTCATGTGGTTGTGATCAGTTTTAACATTCAGTTAAGCACAGCGCCTATTCCTGTGCTGTCCGTTTTGTGTGTTCAGAACTAACACTTTTCATGCGATTGAGTATTTTGTCCTTGGCTGATGTATCTGTAAGGTCTTGAAGCTAGTGTGAAGGAAGTCAACGTAAATGTTTGTTTTCTAGCGTATTTGCAGCCATGAAGTACCTTCCTGCCCAATTTGCTTATATCCACCAACTGCAGCCAAGATCACCCGATGCGGTCATATCTTCTGTTGGGCTTGTATACTGCACTACCTGTCTCTAAGTGAAAGAGATTGGAGCAAGTGCCCTATCTGCTATGGAAGCATTCTCAAGAAAGACCTGAAAAGGTGAGTTTGAAAATGCCTAATTTTCTGACTTTTTTTGTTGGCAGATCCCTGTGGCTTGTTTCTACTGTTCCAAGAGTACATTGATTTTTATTGGAACATTGCAGTGTGATCACTTCTGTCCACCTCTTTGATTTATACCGACTTGGTTGACCCCCTGGCCTCTCAGATCTCTGGGCAGTCCTTTCACGTTTAGCCTCTTTCTTTGACTCTACTGTGCTGAGCTCTGTGCTTTGTGTTTACAGCGTCGTTGCTGCTGAGACACACCTGTATTCTGTTGGCGACACCATCACGATGCAGCTCATGAGACGGGAGAAGGGAGTCCTAGTAGCACTGCCTAAGTCAAAATGGATGAAGGTGGAGCAGCCTGTTCTTCTCGGAGGTGAGGATGCCAGATCTTGTAATGGGTTATTTACGGAAGTTGCTGAATTTAAAATAGTGGCAAAACAATGCCGGAATTGGAGCATGACGTATGCTTTTTTTTTTTCTGGTCCGAAATTGAAAAAACAAAAACTGATGACCATAACTATGGGCTGTTGACATTGCACTTTTTTATTTTTAAAAGTCAAATGGGTAAATTAATGGCGTGAAAGGCGGCAGCATGAGGTGGTTAGTGGGGTGTGGGGCATAACGGCACTTCTTCCCACTTAAATATGAAATAAAATGTCTGTGTGCAAGGACATTTACAGAAGAGGGGGTTTGGATTTTTGGGGAAGCAAAAGGAAATGCAGTAAACTAAAACATAACACGTCAGCAATGTAAAATTGAACAAATTAACTTGCATTTAATACAATGTTTTTGATCTTTGATGTTCCAACTGAACACATGTAAGCCATTGTTCCTGAAATTATTAAATCTGTTGGCAGAAAGTCTGGAGTGATCTGGAGAGGCTGTGATCATGCTAGTATTCTTGCTGCAAATCTTTTTCTGAGATGTGTAATCTGCAATGAAAGGCTGGCACTGCTTGGGTGAACGGTCTTGTGCTGAGAATTGTCTGCAGAGGTCAGTTTGCAACATCAACAGCTTCACCTTTTCGTCCTAGATGAGCAGAACATGCAATATTCTAAATTGCTGGTGGCCTCCAGAGAGCAGATCCTGCAGCAGGTGATCCTCGAAGAAAGGGAGGCATTACAAAGACAGTATGAGGAGGAGAAAAGTTGCCCAGAGTCGTGCTTCATCGAGGCTGCCATTGAGGAGCTGCAGGTGTGGCAAGGGGCATCTGGAGGTGGTGTGGAAGTTTTGTTGGAGTTCTGCGAATACAATGCTAGAATTCGTCCTACGTTTCTGCATCGATTATGGGGAGATGCTTTAGAATGTTTGAAAGAATTGGAGTTCATAACTTCCCATTTCATGTGTATCTTGGTGGTCATGCAGAGTGTTGGAGAGTATTCTTCAGGGGGTGTTTGGTATCATTATAAGGGGGTTGTAAAATGTTATTTTTCTCATTGCTTGAATGTAGAACCGGGAGAAATCTTTGTTTGCACACTGCAATGCTGAACAGTGTGCCACAGTTGCTGCTCTTGAGGAGCTGGTACTGAATGAAGACCCTGTTATGAGGGACAACCACATCTCCACAGAAAGCAAGGTAAGAATGTTTGCGCTGGCTTACTTACTGAGATTTTTAACTGTAACACAGCTGCAGTTTTATTTAAGTTTCTAAACCAAAAATGTTGCTGTATCATCTCATGGCTCTGAATGCAGTAAGCACACAGGGCAGCAGGTGAAGTGCAGAAGTCCAATCTTGCATATGAGGTAGAAAGTTTTACCTTTTTGCTTTACCACCGTTGACCTCAAAGCATTGGATTGGAGTTATTGACCTTTGAATTAACGATGCCTTTCTTTACCTGTTGTAGTATTGGCAGTCTGTCCAAATTTTGTGATTCTCAACCAACGTGCATCTATTTCTAATAGACTTATTGTTGTAAACCTAATTTGATGGGGTCTTTTGGTGGGGTGCTTTAGGTGCTATAAAGAGGGTTACTGTTGTTGCTTCCCTTTTGGTTTGATGTTCTATAGAACTTCAGTGTATGCAGCCTTAGGGCTTCTGAGCGCTAGAAGTTAATGTGACGAGTATAATTAGTTACTAGTCTATAACAAGAGAACATTTCTCCAAGGAATATTATTGGCCTTAATTGAGCTTCAGTAAAATGGGCAGGGTGAGAGAAACTGCACTAGTGCGGGCACATTGGTAAATGCTGTGAGTCCAGTTCGTATACACTGGATCCTTTTGTTGTCGAACTGCAGAGGTTGTCCTGAAAAGGCTGCTGAGACTCATTATAGTCTGAACAAGTTGAGGCAGTATTCCAATGCTGCCAGTTCTGGCCTGTCTGTTTATGAAATGCACAGTATTTCAGTCGGAAATGTTTACTGATGCAATTATTTTAAATTGGTTGTATTGTATACCACTGTTAGTACAGTGAACATCGCTACAGTCACCTTTGCAATGTGGTAATGTTCCGTTGTATCATTTATTTCAGGGGGCATATTCTTTCTTGCACTGCGATCCTTAGACACATTCTATATACTATCCATAAGCCAAAACATTTGGGTAGATATGCTGTTGGCTTGTGTTTTTCACTTCAAGAACAAACTTGTCCCATCCAGGCGGCATGTTCTGCTATCTTTCTGATGTAGTCTTTTTCTGTTGATGCCAGCCTGCACCTTTGGGCTAGGTCATCTTGATGTTTTGTGCGCTTCCTCTGGCTCTCCCTGGAAACCCTGTTAAAGGAAAAAGCTTAGGCACCCACTTTAGACCACATCCCAACTTTTCTTTCCTGATCCTCACTTCATCAGCCTCCCTGTGCATATTCTCTGGAAGGGTACTGGCATCATTCTTAACACCAGGTGATGGTAAGGGTTGATGGGGGGGGGGGGGGGGGGGGTGGGGGGGGGGGTGGGAGGGGGGGGGGGAGGAGATGACGAATTTCCTTATTGGCCTGTGGCTGTAAAGTAAAAGACCATGGAATTTGACCCCTGCCCTGATCGCTTTGCAAATGCCATCTGTTGCCCCGACGGGCGGAAGTCCTAGAAGACCCACTTCAGCAAGTTTGGGTGAGGGTGTAGGCAGCTCTCAGCCTGTCTAACAACTTACTGAAGATGTGAAATGAGCCTTGTGCAGTCCTTTATCTTTACTAAATGTTTATGCCTCATTTAGCACTTGGCTAATTGCAATGAGGAGTCTCCAGGCTGCCCCCTCCATCTGCCAATTCCAAGAATCTTATTCACTGCAGCCAAGAGGAAGCATTTGAAAGTGTGTACTCCTGTCCAAGAGATTTTGTAAGAGGGTACTTTACTAAAATGATAAGGCACAGGATTAGATCAAAATATTAGCAGTTCAGACATGATAGTCTGTGCACCAAAGGTCGGTGTACCAAATGCATACATTCGTAGAGATTGAATTAATAGTCGCACAGTATCCACAAAGACTCGCATGCACTAAACAAAATCACGTTTAAACACTGCATTTGCTGCAGATGGACAAGAATGTACTGCCTTATACTGAAAACAGACCGCAATTTGTATTTATTAGTGCCCTGACTTTGAGAAAGAAACTTTGTCCATCATTCCTAGATACAAACATAAGAGACCTGATCTGACTGGTTAAAAGAAACCAAAGGGCTTCCACAAATGTGGATCCTGCAGCATGTGTAAGCATGCTCGCAACGATTGCGTCGGCTTCAAATACAAAGAGGACTGAGACTTCCATGGAAGACTTCAATTGTAAAACACATGTAGTTAGTATATGCCATCTGCATATACAAGCAGCTATAAATAGGGAGCACCATTCGTGCATACATATTCGAGAACACCTCACGAATTTCGGCAGCCAAGACCTGAAATTGCCATTGGCATTTCACTGCCAGGAGTGCCACCAAATGCACAACACAGGATTTGAAATGTATAGGCTTCATGAAAGCCAAATGCACTAAACATGGGGGTGATTTAACATTTAAACTCTGACCGATGGAATCCAAATGTATCTATCTTAAGATGCACAACAGATGGCTTAAACACAGAACATGAAATGAATATGTTCTTATGACCTTAACAGTTATATATTTTCAGATAATGTACTTGTATATATTTCTGAGGCTTGTGGAATCTGCTTGGATCACATGCTTTGCATCGCCCGACATCTGGTGGAAGCTGCAGAGTATTAGTTATTTTCGAAACTCGAAAAGGGACGTTGATCGGGTGTGCCAGTAATACTATCCCTAGTGTGACGTCCACTGTACCCATGGTCCTTCACACGTCGAGGTCCCTCTGTTTTTTTCCGCCATCGTGACGGACGCTTATCGCAGGATTCATTTCGGCTAACGCCATTTGCTTATGAAAAATTGACTAGACCCTAACAGTAGGGAGAGTGGGGGTTGGTTATTGTAGAATGCATTTTCCCCTCCTTTCCCTTGATCGCCTGGCTGCCATTCCCCTTAAACATGGAGAATACCCCATTTAAATTTGCCCCACGTGCAATAGATTCCCGTGGATAGACTAGCACCATGTGTAATTTGTGTGTAGCACGCGATCACAACAAGGGGCATTGTCGAGTCTGTAAGCTTTTCAAACCAAAAACTCTTCAAAACCGAAGAACTAAACCCTGGGCCCATCACGCCATGCAGGCCGAGGCCGGCATGGACGTGGCGGAAGCCTCCAGTGACGGTAGTGTTGCGGTCTTTACAGACAGCGAACCGTTAGGTTGCCAAGTGCAGGCCCCCCAACCCCAAAAGACAGGCCAGCGGCTCTGTTATGGGGACAACACCCAGTGGCGAAAGCACTACAACAACCCCCAGCACTAAGCACATAGCCCATGGCAAGGAGTAGACTTTGACACTGTGTGGGCGTTTGGTCGACAAGGGGAAGGTCTACAGAATCCCTGTCCTTGGAGCACTTGTATTCCTGATTGCCTCATGTCGGGGCCTGTAAGTCTAAAGACCAACAATACACCATCCCCAAAACATTGACCGAAAGTCAGGCGACGAGGCTGCAATCCACCCCACTGCCGAAAAGTCGACCTCACACGTCAAACGGCTGTAAGCTCTAAACACTATTTTATCCCACCTAGTTAAAACGCATGTCCCCGAGAGCCTGCTGAAGTCCAAACTCTCCAGGAAACTGGAAGGAGGCCTAAAGTTATCCTAAGCAAGCCCAAAAACCCCTGCTAGGGGCTATTTGGGTCCAGTTCTGGTGCCTATGGCGCCAGGCTCATATGGAGAGTCAGTCCTGGCGCAATAGGCGCCAGGCTCATAGATTAAAACTTACCTGATGCAGATCATGCTGCAAGAGCTCCAAGCCAAAAGAGGCTTGGAAGGGACTACTTTACTTAGGGACTATTTTTTTACTCGGGCGGGGCTGGGGAGGAATACTTACCTGGGACTACTTTGGAGGCTATTTAAACCACGCCCGAAGAGCAGCACACGCTTCGCGTTATTCTGCATCCAGCAGCGTAACGCTCACCGTGCCTGCAAGTCTGCATCCAGCCTTCTGCCACGCCCGCCTCGAGTTTGGAGCTCCTAGAAAAAGGGAGAAAGAAGGAGAAAAGGTTAGAACAAGAGCAATACCTTTTAATCCTTACCTGAATTCTCGATCCATCGCGCCTTCGAGCTGGAAGAAAAGTTATTTTATGCACGTCGCCTCGCCTGCTGCAGCGCCGCGCTGAACTCGCCGGCCTTCGCAGCATCTTCACATTCCACCGCATCCTCCTGCATGTTCCCGCCGCACTCAGGCACCTAAGGAGAAGACAAGAACAGCAAGGTGAGCCAAGGGAATACACAGAAGAATATTAGTTACCCCCCCACCCCCATAGACCTACCTGATTTTACCACCGGGGGTACTATTCCCCTTCACGGGTCGGCGCAGCTCCCACTGAATCTTCGCCGAACACCGGCCCCTAAGGGGAAACAAAAGGACAGCAAGGTGAAACAAAGGGACTATCGAGGGGAACCCTCCTCACCACAATAGTTACCCGATTTTGCCGCCGGAGGTATTATTCCCCAAGACTTCATACTTTCTCTCAGCGCCTGAATAAGGGAGAAAGCAACAGGTTACATATTGACATTATTTTATCGAACTGTGTTGGAAAATGCAAATCCTTACCAGAATACTACCGGTTGCCACGAGGAATTCTTCATTAGGGCAAGCTGCAACCTGCAAGGAATCGGACAAGAGTGAAAGTCATGCATTTGAACTCTTACGAACTTTATACTTCCGGTGTCTTGCTGGGAATCTCGGAGTCAATATTGTTCTGGAACTCACCTAATTCCATCGAGCCAGTGAAGCAACTGGTTATCAACGCGCCCCTGCGCTCCATTCAGGATGGAGAGCTCATCTTTTCAAACCATCGGGTGAGACTATAAGAGGGGACATCAAAGGCGATCTGTGGGGAGAACAGCGGGGGTGGGGGGATTTACGCTCAACTCCACGGGTGGTTAATTCCCTTTCTCCATTTGCAGAAGAATATTCCTACAGGCCAAGCAAACGAAGCTAGGTGGGCCAGTCCAGTCCGTCGTCATGGCCCTACGCGTCACATTGGTGGAGACCGCAGCTGTCCAGTTCCGATCGCTTCTGTGGGAGCCAGGTGAGCTTAACAAACACTCCTCCAAGAGCCCCAATCACAAGGATAAGCCTAATAAAGACATATCTACTCCTACTCGTAGCGAGAAACCCTGTCCCCAGGAGGAAGGTTCCTTGGCAGAACAAAGGCCCGCCTCAGACTCCTGCCCAGTCTACACACAGGGCCATCCTACACCCATAGGACCGAACTCTACCCCCTCAGTACCCTGGTGTCATTCCAAGTTCAGCCACATGGACTGCTGAAGACATAGACTGGGTCATGACTATGGCCAATTTCTTTTAGGAAAAAAAACACAGGCATACAATAACTTCCAGAGCACACCTCCCACAGCTGAGGCTTCCACCTCCCAGCCCCAGCTAAGAAAGCTCAATCTGATACTCTCCCTATTACTAGTCCAGTCCAAGGTGATCTGTATGATGTCCACACAGACACGGATGACAATGAGACCTATCAAGAGACTCATCATGATGAGGAGGAAGAGGTGTATAACCTGGCCTCACAATTCAGCAGGATTTTCCAGTGGACAACCCGCTTCTCCATAATGACATGTTAATTAAGGCAGCTGAACACTTCGGTATCCAAGAGACTCAGCTAGATAAAGACTTTGTAGAAGATATATTGGGGGACAAGAAGGCTGCCACCCAATTTATCCCTATTCTACAATCTCCAAAGGTTTCAACCTCCTCTGGAAACACCAAATCCGACAATGGCAGTCAACTCGTGGGTTGAAAAACTTTCTCGCCCAGCGCTGTCTGCCCCACTCTACATCGGGGTCAGCTCAAGCCAGATTCGCTCGTGGTTACCACAACCCGTAAAAGGGCAGGGACACCATTCGCCTCTTCAGAGGCACCCCCAGATAAGGAGAGCAAAAAACTCTACACAATGGGGAGAAAGGTAGCGTTTTCTGCAGCTTTCCAAACGAGGATCACCAATAATTTGATGCTGTTGGCAAGCTATAATTGCCACAAATGGGACGAGATAACTACCCTGATAGCTTCGGCTCCCGAGCCTCTGAAGTCGCAACTAGCCCTGGTGGCAGCGGATGGCAAGGCAACATCCAGCTGCATTCTTAAAAACAACCTAGATGCTGCAGGCAATGCGGACAGTATTATTGCCGAAGGCACCATAATCGAGCGCCACGCATGGCTACGCCAGTCTGTTTCAAACTGGAGACCCAGGCTACACTACTTGATATATATTTGTGGAACCTAACGTCTTATTCAGCAAAGCAGCAGAAGACTCATTAAAGTCCACCAAGGAGGAATATGACGCGCTATAAAATCTCTAGGCCAGCTAACGACCAAACCACCAGGCCAGAGAGGCAGAAGTAATTTTCATCTGTTTTGTGGCCAAAAAGCTCCGAGGCTCTGGTTACAGACAGGGTCAAGTCTCTTCCTGGAATAACACACGGGGCCAAGCCTCACAAGGTATATTAAACAGCCAAGCACCGATCTCGTGGCCGGGGGAGGTCCTCCACATCCAGAGGTGGAGGTACACTTCCTAAGCAGTGACGGCACGCTACAGTTCCCCTCCCATACCTCTCCAGTAGGAGGACGCATTTCACACTTCACCCACGCATGGGAGGGAATCACCACGGACAAGTGGGTGCTGTCGACAGTAGCGGGAGGTTAGTGTTGAGCTCATCCTCAAACCATCCCCCGCATCGGAGAAGATCAATTAAGGAAGAACGGCTCATCCTTCTCAAAGAGGCCAACGTGCTCCTACTCAAGGATGCCATAGAGATTGTACCAGCGAACAAGGTAAATACGGATATCTATTCAACCTACTTCCTTGTGACCTCTATGTGCCCAGTTCTAGACTTGCTCCAAATCTGTGCAAGCTAGCACAACAAATTTGGAAGTGCGCACTCAAACGGAAGATATTCCTATCACAGCACGTTCCAGGGGAACTCCACTCACTGGCAGACTCATTGAGCAGAGATCCCTTAGCAGAGGAACACTAGTGGCAACTAGACTCTGAGGTTGTACAACACCTCTTCTCTCTATGGGGTTACCCCACAATAGACGTTTTTGCTACAAGCGAAAACAGTCAATGCCCAGACTTCGCGTCCAGGTTCCACTAGCCAGGCTCCAATGGAACACCCTATTGATGAACTGGTCAGGGAAATGCGACTATGCTCCCAACACCCCCCACCCCCAACCCCTGACACCTCATGAAAAAGGTGGTATGCAAGATCCACAAGGATCAAGTGACGCTCATCCTAGTTGCTCCTATGTGGGTGAGACAACCTTGGTACCACCACTGCACAAACTGGCGATGTGGGATCCCATCAAACTCCCGTACCTGTCCAAACTACTCACTCAGCACAGGAGCTTAACAGTGCACCCTCAGCTTCAATCTATACTTGATAGCATGGCTCCTGAAGTCATAGAGTTCGGACATCTTAACCTACCACAAAGGTGTATGGATATCCTTAAGGAGGCACGAACACTAGACACTGTTTTGACCAGTGGAAGAGATTTGTAATTTGGTGCCAGTCTAAACAAATTAACCCCATTGAATGTACCTCAAGTCACATTCTAAATTGTATGTTCCACTTGCTAGATTCAGGGTTAGTATTCAACTCGATTAAGGTCCACCTGGCGGCCCTCTTTGCTTACACCACATCCCACAATAAAGTATTGTGGTGGAAAGTGCCAGTCATCAAGGCATTCACGGAGTGAGTAAAAAGACTCCACCCTACAATTTCAAACCCACCACCAAGTTGGGACCTCAATGTAGTACTCGCTAAGCTCATGGGACTTTTGAGCCGATGCACAACTCAAGTCTTAAACATCTGACTTGCAAGACTGCCTTCTTAATGGTCATCACCTCCATAAAAAGGGATGGTGAAATATAAGCATTGTCAGTGCAGAATCCTTTTTGTCATACACAAAAATAAGCTGGTTTTACGGGCACATCCTACGTTCTCCCCGGAGTTCATCCCAGAATGTCATGTAAACCAGTCTATTGCGCTTCCAGCTTTCTTCCAGAACCCCCAAAGCTCATCTGAGGTTAAACGCCACACACTAGATGTAGAAGGGCAGTCCTTTACTATGTAAACAAGACTAGACCGCTACAGAGTAGCCCCAGGAAAAAAAGAGGATTGCATTTCCAAGAATGCCATCTCCTGATGGATAGTCGGGTGCATACAACTGTGCTGTTCCCTGTCAGACAAGACCCTGCCTTTCACGCCGAGAGCTCACTCCACAAGAAGCACTGGAGCTACCCTTAGACAAAATTTGCAAAGCATCTACATGGAGCTCAGTACACACCTTCACTCAGCACTACTGCATTGACACACATTCCAAGTGAGATACACAGGTGGGACAAGCGGTTCTAAGACATCTGTTTGCCCATGAACCTTCTCAAAACCCACCACTTTCTCTTGACACTGCTTGCTAATTTATGCACAGCATGTGATCTGAGCAGATTCCACAAGCCACAGAAGGGTTACATTACTCACCGTAATCGTATTTCCAATGCTTGTATCTGCTTAGATTAACATGCGCCCACCCTTTCTCCCCTGGTTGAGAAGGCGCATGGATGCTTATGAGCTTGTCTATAGATATCTGCTTGGATACATCTGTACTCCTGATACACTTCATGCTACCTCATGTCAGGAAAAATAACAATCTGAGGGACTTCGAAATGTGAAGGACCATGAGTAGAGCGGACGTCACACTAGGGATAGTATTACTGGCACGCCCGGTCGGCGTCCCTTTTTGAATGCAACTGTAATACTCTGCAGCTTCCAGTAGATGTCGGCCTATGCACAGCATGTGAATCTAAGCAGATTCAAGCTTCAGAAATACGTTTATGGTGAGTAATGTATCCCATATAGTTTGCTTGACAGTATCTTTTCTTTAAAATATTTTTTGATTCACGGTCCATAGGCTCTCTGACAACATATGGTTGGTCTGTTTATAATGTTTGATGAATTTAGAACAATTGATGACGCAAATGTATGTAAACTACAATGGTGAAGTACAGCGCACCAATGTTAAAAAGTAACATGCTGACCTGTGTACCCACAATGCTTACATTCACATCAGAATGGCATAACTTTTGGCACAGCAAAACAGAAAGGTGATGGCTGTAAGGTTTTGAATTAATCCTAACCACAGGCACAGCTCGGGCAACCCTCCAGCCTGCCATTATAGAAGGGGGGAAAAAACCATATGCAAATAAAGCTTAATCCTACCCCAAAAGGGGCAGTCCAGCCCGAGCTGCTAGGTCCCATCCCTTCTGCACGAGACCACAAGCATCCCCAGACCGGTTTCAGCCTTGTTGGCCGTCATCAATGAGGAGTCGCTTGGGTCTCTAGGCCAGGCAGATATGTTTTGGATATTTCTCCTCTGTGAAAGATAGTGAGCTAAAGAATCTGGGTAAGATTCTCGTAACCAGGACTAATGTCTGGCATAGGGACTTCCAGGACCCCCTTGTTAGTTTGCATAATTTAAGTAACTTTAGGTCACCCTAAGTTACTAGGGGAATCCAGACGTGGACCCCTTGCTCACCATTCTTGGAGAGGCACAGCTCCACCCAACTGATGAGGTCCAACCAGACAAACATGTGTCTGGGGTTGCTGTTGGTACTTTTGTTCAGAGGAACATTGCCTAGAATTTCGGTGCTGGACTGCCCGCGGGCAGGACAGAGACTGATGTTTTGGATATTTCTCCTCTGAAAGATAGTGAGCTAAAGAATCCGGGTAAATCTCTGGTAACCAGGACTAATGTCTGGCAGATGTACTCTCAGGACCCCCTTTGTTAATTTGCATAACTTTTGGCACATACTCAACAAGACTTCATCTGCACTGCAATTCCCAATATGCTTTGCGCACGCCGAGCGAGTTAAGTAATCAGGCGTATACGTGGAAGTCACCCGCTATTAAATAAAAATGGCGGCCGCACAGAAAATGCATACAGACCGCGACTGGTGATTCCAGATAGGACACCTACACTCTAGTGAGTTTGGTAGATGGAATCAATTTTCCTACACTGCGGGGCTATTGACTCGGACAACAAGTTGCATGCTCAATCGTGAGACTTAATACACTTGACATCTCACTAATGGGAAGCCTTTTTACTGGTTTCAAACCATTTTGGTTCTTCACAAATCTATTGCTTGGCCACGGCACTGGAGCCTTTAGAATACAAATAGATTGCAAGACGACAATCACAAATTCTACCTAACACGTTATGTTCCAAATAATTTAGAGTGGGGTATTCAATCAGCATTGGCAATTATTTTTGCTCAAAAATCTAACGCTTACTCAACCAATTGCAGGTCATACTGTTTGAGAAGTATAGGTGAGCATTCTATCATAGTCATAATCATAGTCATAACTCGATGGCGATGGTATTAAAAGACTAATCATTGGGGTGATGAACCAGTTAAATACACATTTGTTTTGCATCACCACGGATATAAAGATGGTATCTCCTAGTAAGGTATGTGTGTGTGCACACCTCGCCCTGCTCACTGCCCCAATTACTTATTAGCTTGCAGTGATAATATTGCAATCCGTATGTTAAAGGTTTTGTGGCTTTTTTAAACGGTTTTCTTTAATTTGTAACATTAGTTTTGAAAAAGAAAACAAACTTTTTGTCACATCAATGTCACTACAATTTCAACCAACCATCAAACTAATATGATCTTCTGCAAGTGTTATAAATCTGTCACTATTCCATCCATAAAATGTATAACTCCACAAGTCAATTGCAGATTTATGCCAGAAATTAAATAACTCCACCACTCATCCATATTTCAGTTTTAGTTTGTAGCGAGCGTAGGGCTGAAATTTCCATGCATTCAGTCACCAAATGTTTTACTGATTCTACTGCCATCGTGCAATAACGGCAATGATTTAATGTTTTACTGTCATGCTTCAACATCACTCTTTGGTTTTATAGAGATTCAAACGTAGTCTTATAAACTGATCGCAGTGATATTGTGAAGGAAATATTTTGGGAGTACACCAATTTCATGCATGGAGGTTGCAAAGTCTAACGCTGTAGCCAAATTCTTACTACTTCTGTTGATACATCTGCGTCATTTAGTATTTTTAAATACTTTCTCCTCCCTGTGATAGAGCGGTTAGAGAAGAGACAGACACAACACTTTTAATTAAACTGTTTTTATTCGTTAACTCCTTTTCTCTTTTCCTTTGCTATTAAAACACACTCAACAGCTTGAGGTGACTTCTCTGGTACTGTTGCTTCTGGCTCCTTTTCTTCGTACTGAAATAGTGTCTATTAGCCCAACAACTCGAAGTGAAGAGACCTCTCCTTATTATGGCTGACCCTTTGACTCTCAGCGAGTAGGATTGTCGTCTTTAAGTCTCTTTTTACTTCCCCGGTAACAGCTTGACAAACATTGTCTCCTTTGGGTCTTTAGAGATAAGGCAGTTTATACTTTCTTTTCTTTAAGTCCCTTCCTTCAGCCATATTGCCCTTAAAGTCTCTGTGCCCTGAGGTCGGAGCCCTTTGTCTCACAACCTGCTCCTCTGTCATACAATTGCACTTGGGGCTTCACTTTTCCACCTCTTAATTACATCGGTGTTTCGTCTGCTGCATAGGAGTGTCGGCTCCTCCTGTAACGCTTCTTTGGCTGAGGACCTGCGGACCTTTTTTTGTCAACGTTCTCCAGGCTCCGCGCTGACTTTGGGGAGGCTCGCCTGTTCGTTCGGAGCCAAGCTCTGCCCCCGCAACGTTGGGGGCTAGAGCGGCTCTCCGCTCCTCCACACAGCTGATCGGAGCGCTGCGGCTACTTCCGAAATGACAGGCCCTCGCTCAGCTGTGTTGGGTTAGACTCTGCGTTGCTCGCTACCTTTCTCAGCTGTTTGTTCAGCGGCGGTTATGAGTCGCCAGCTGTGTTGCCTGGGCCCGTCCCTCCCGGTCTTCGTACCGTTCAGACTGACTTCTTCTCGCTCAATTAGACAGCTGTTCGGACCTCCGGGCGTTGGGAGCTTTCTATTTCGGCGCTTCCCTCTCTCAATCTGTCTCACTTCAGAGCCTCTAGTTTCAATAACATGACTTCACGGGTTGCTCAGCAGGAGCAAACTTCGCCTTAACTCTGGGTAATAAAAACTCAGTAGGCCCATTCATAACTCCCTCCTTCTGGAGGGCCGCTTTCTTCTTCCCCTTCTCCGGGTCCTGGCAAATCAAGACACATTAGAAGTCCAGTATTTAAAAAAAGCACCTCACTCTTTCTCTCATTGGAGCACTCGCTTGTCTCTCAACCAAGAAGGCCCTCCCGCCAAGACCTTTTGACATCAGCCCTGTAGATCCCTCTTCCTGGGAATATCAGGATTTAATGGCCTTTCACTATTCAATTGGCCCTGATGTGCCTTGGCTCCCTCTGACTCATCACACTCCCATATTGTAAGTAAATCAGCAGAAGTGTTATTTCTCTTCACGCTTAGTATCTCGTACGGTTTCACAGTTTGAACAAGGCGTATCTTGCGCATAGCTGTAATAGCTTTCCACAGAACTGTGCCGTATAAAGCTTCTATGCATAATTCGTAGCGAATTGTGGTTATTGACACGTACTGAGGGAGTTTGAGCACCTTTCGCCAGAACTTCACTTCACGTTGGCACCAGAGTCTTGCATCAATATTCCAACCTGCTTCGCTACCGAAAGTTACTGCAGGCACCACTTTTTGGAGATAGAATGTGAGAACCGGTATCAGTGTAAATTTGCCATACTTGGCATGCAATTCTGCCCCTTCTAAGGCAAACGTCTGCATTTGTGAAGTTAAATCTTGCATCCAACTCCATTTGCGTATAGAAGTGTTAAATATGACACCCAAATAACATATTCTGTCTATGTTCTAAAGGTTCATTGTTCACCCGGCAAGTAAAATGTTTTATCACATTGGTGACTTGTTGGACCAAAGGATATTATCTTTGATTTTTTTTTTTAACGTTTATTTCTAGTTCATTTTTATTGAGATACCCTCGTAGGGCTGTAAGTAATCTTTGTAGCCCGATTTGTGTTGAGTCCAGGAGCACAATGTCAGCATAGATGACCCAACTAAGCTGCTGACCATTTACTCTGGGGGGGGGGGGGGCGGTGGGGAAAGATCCTGGGTTGTTTTAATGCCATTGGTAGATCTGAAATAAACAGTGCCGCCAATGGACATCCCTGTTTCACCCCCTTTTTCGTCTGCATTTCATCAGTTAGATCTCCTTGTGTATTTAAACGCACTCGAATCAAAGTAGTTCAGTAGAATGCCATTAGTGGTTGTAGTAGATTATCGGGGCACCCCCAGGCGTTCAATTTACTTCATAAGGCCTGTCTGTTGATGCTGCCAAAAACCGGTTTCAAGTTGACAAAGGCAAAAAATAATTTTTTACCACTTTTCAAGGCCTCTAGTTTTAACATATTAAGCAGCATCAGATTTACTTCAACTCTCCTCGTAAACCCAGTTTGCCGATCGTCTGCCACTGCTGCCCCTTCAGCGCATTTCGCAAGTTTTCCTTGCAGAACTGTCGCAAATACTTTTCCCATAGTATCAAGAAGGGCAATCGGACGATAGTTTGTCGGATCATTTCGATTGCCCTTCTTTAACACCGGTACAACCACCGCTCCCCTCCAAGAATCGGGAAGAGCCTGTGTCTCTGCAATTCGATCAAACAAGGCCTTCATAAAAGTGTCCCAATGGGATTTATTCCGTTTAAGCATCACATTTGATAGGCCGTCGGGACCGGCTGCCCTTGAGGTTTTTAGTTTTTGAATTGCCATTTCGATGTTCTCATGAGACTCTGTGACCCTCCAACTTGATGTTTGAGTGTTGGATGTTTTAACTTCATGATCTTCAGCGTCAAAAACTGCAGAGAATTGCTTGACCCAGCTGGCTGCGTTTACTCTGTTTGACATTGCAAAAGCTTGTTTTAACTGTCCAGTGTTAATTTCCCAGATATGCCTGCTGTCTTTTTGCGTAATCAGCCGCAACATTTTTTCGGCCTGGTCTTGATCACGAATTGTACTGAAAGATTTCAGCCAGTTTCGATAGCGTAGGCGCAGTTTATTTTATCAACTTCTCGCAGTTTTGAATTCGGGCTTTCTTTAGGAGCCTCAGGTCCATAAGTAAGGCCGCCTTTGCTTCTCCCACTGAAATGCTATAAGGGTGTTTATTTCCTATTTCAGTTTTGTCACCATGTTCTCATTTTAAATTGCATCTGCAGGGGAGCATAATTGAACTGGTCATTGCAGACTTAATCTTGAATGAATTTAGTTAATTCACTTTATCCGAAGTCTGTTTTTCCGCAGTTTATAGACAGGCTTGTATTATATCTTGCAGGAATAACATCTTGCACCCAAAGCCAAGACCACACCAAAGCGTCATGATGACTTCGTTTTCAGCGTTGTTAGCTCAAAGATTTTTACTTGGCAAATTTCTTGAGGCCCAGATGTAATCCAACGTCTTCTTACTTGAACCTCGATGCCAAGTGTCGGCTGCCGGAATATCACCCTTAGTGCAACCATTTAACATTTTACACTGTCTCAAAGCCAGCTCATGTGTCCAACGACTATCTCGATCAGACCATTGATCAGGGCTGTTTAGGTCTTTTAAAGTGATGGGTTCTTTTGCGTCGTTGAAGCATGAAAAGTTTAGGTCTCTGCACACTAGGATGAATGGGTCATCAAAGGCTAATAAACAATCGTCAATTTGTGCTATTACTGATTAAATGAATTTTGTTTGGGAAATCATTGCAGGGTTCTAATATGTATTTATGATCAACTGTTTCGGTTTCAGGAGGTTAATGTGACTGTATTGTAAGATGGTTACTTGTACAAACAGATTTGGATTTGAAGAACTTATTACCTTCCAACTACAGTTATGTTTGATCATTGTGATTAGACCAGAAAACGGCCGTCCAAATCATTTTTTTCCCTGCAGCATTTAAGTAGATTGAGTAGCCGTCACGTGTTGGAATTTCTCGAAGCCATGTTTCCTGGCGGCAAATTATGAAGATCTTATCACTTAATTGACAATCATCTTAGAATAGATGGCCAAAATCTCGGGGGTTCCATGAAGTCAACAGATGGGTTGCTTCGATATCCCCATTTTTATGCTAATTGATTTTTTTGCTGATTTAATGTTGCCCGCGCACTATGGGGATTTGATCCTTTTTGATTGACCAAAGCTGGTTCTGAATTTGCTTTAAATTGCTCCCATATATCCAACTTCTTTGTTCGTTTACAGTTTGTTCAGTTTGCGAGTTTTGTAATGGTTCTTGGGTTTCAGACAAATTATCATATAGTTCTAAGTCAAAACCAAACAATATCAGGTCTTTTGCCTCAATTAAGGACTTTGTAATGAACTTGGATTTCAAATGCAAAATCACCCAATTTGAACGACTTTCTGACTTATATTGTACTATCGCAATGTCGTCTGATCTGATTGTAGGCAAAGCAGGGATACTATGCAACAGCTTCATTATGTTGTTCCTGTTTAAATTCACTTTGTTGTTTTCCTCTAGAATGTTTTCTAGTTGGATTTCCAAAGCCCATTTTTTTGGTAACTCCATAAGCCTTTTCCCAAAATTTTGAGTTGAGTGTTCTTGTTTTAATAATTGTGCCTTTGTCTGTTTAGGATTTAATTTTGAAGCAGTGTGTGGAGCCTTATTTTCTTTTTTTCCTAGGTTTACGGTCTTGATTCTCTCTTCTGCCTTTAACCGAACTTTCTGATGTGCCGGCATTATTTTATTTTTATTTTTTTTGACCCGACTCCAGTCTGCTTTTTTCACGCTATTTGCTTATGTTTGTCTGCTTCTATCCGAATTTTCTATGAATCACGCTTTTTGTCAGAGGTCTCTACGGTTTCATCAACTGTTTCCACATCGTCATCTATCGAATACTTTAAATTCGCAGAGGTGAAAAGAAGGATCTAAGAGTTTGATTCATCTGAAACTTCAACTTCAAAGCCACTTGAATCACTGTTTTTTACTCTTTGCCACTACGCTCGACTAGCCCGATACGAGGTGGCGTAAGGTTTCTGATTAATTTCTTTGCTTCATCTGTGCGAGCTCTTTTTGCAGCTGGTCGGAGTTTGGATTTTTGTAATTGCTCTTTACTTTTGTCTTTAGATTTAGAATTTAATTCGACTGTCCTGTGTAACGATTTTGCTGCTCCTGTGAAAATTCCAAATGATGATTTTTGAAGTTTGGATTTCAGGGCAAACTGGACGTCATTCTTCGATTTCAACTGTGGGTTCTTGTGCTTCTCCAGCATGGGGTCTGGCATGGATTCACATGCTCATGAATATTCCCCGTCGTCAGGCTGGGAATCCTCGGTAAAGAAAAAAACCAGTATCAGTTTCGTTTCTGATCTGTCTTTCGTAGTAATAACCAATCACTGGTCTCTGCGTCATACTGACCACAGCCAATGACTGCCCTCTACCTAAGCACCGCCTCTGGCAGCCATCTTCAGATTTTTACCGCACGTTCATGTGTTGGGATCCTCGTGCTTTTGCTCTCGAGCGTTAGTGCTATTTTTTCACGTTTTTTCTCAAAAACTTTGTTTTTTTCGGTCAAAAGAGCCTCAAGCTCCGACTTTCCATCCGATCAACGGGGACCCGTTTCGGATTCGTCTGCGCCCCTCAAGGGTGAAGATTTCGTCGAGCTACGCTTTTGGAGGACTCCAGAAGTTTCTCAGGCCCGGCTATGGCCCAGGAGAAGGGAGGCTCGACGCCCGGAAAGCTGTTCAGGGTCTGCCCTGGATGCCAGCTGCAGAACGTCTTCAAGGAGGACAAACACTCTTTTTGTCTTTACTGCCTACATGAGGACAAGACGCACGTGGAGAAGGACTGTGCGTTTTGCGGCAACATGTCGGAGTGGACCATGAAGGACCGCCATCAACGTCTCGCCAACTGGCTAGAAGGGAAGAGCCCGTCCGGCGAGAAGAAGAGGAAGAAATCCGAGCGGTCTTCTAAGACCTTTGAGGACGCCCCGGCGACGGGGGTCCAACATAAGGCCAAGCACCGTGAGTCCGCTGGCACCGGGAGCGCCGAACGGTCGGGCTCTACGGGCGCCAGGCAGGGCGCACCCTCCCTGGCACCATCCACCACGAGCCAACGCTCTGGGTCGGGTAAGAGGAAGGCCGAGCACCCGGCGAAGCTCCTGGAGAGGCCCCGGTCGAGCTCGAAGGCGGAGGGGGAGCGAGGCAGTGTCCCCCCCCTCAAGGATAAGGCGGTGAGCGCACCTAAGGTGGTGAAGGCCTTAATCCATCCGGCCAAGCCCTCTATCGAAACTGTCGCGGCGGCCCTGGCTCAGCCTGTGGAGGCTACACCAGTGGTGGCGACCTCGGGGCTCAGAGTCTCCCTGCCACCTCGGAGGGAGTCCTCTTTTGTGCCCATCGATAGGACCCCCGTGAAATCCCCCGTGGGGAAGAAAAAGGGGGGGCAGGGCGTCGTCGTAGATTCGGCCCCAACCTCGGAGGAGGAGCTGGTCGAGGTCTTAAGCCACGGCTTCGGCGTGGAAGAAGACCGGCCCGTCGGGATGGATCCCGACGCAGGTGATGACGACATCGTCGAGGGTACCGACGGGGCCCCTGATCGCCCGTCGGATTCCCCTCTGCCAGCGCCGCGAGACAACTCGGCGGCCATTTTGTTGGCTATACAGTCCTTATGCTCTGAGATAAGGACGAGACTACCGTTGCCGACGGAACCTCTCCCGTCGGGGGACCCAGAACCGGGACCTTCTGGTGTTCCCCCTACCAAGAAAAGAAGGATCCACCCTCCACCTCCTTTTCAGCCGTCGCGCCCCTTCCAGCCCTCCTCCCCGTCCACCCGAGGGGATGATACGGGGACTGACACGGCAGCGACGGGTACGGACGACGAGGTATACGACGAGGATTTACCGTCGTCGCCTCCCACCAGGGCTTCTCCGCCCGACGAGATTGGATCGTTCCACTCAATGATCGCCAGGGCATCCGAGCTTTTCCAACTCTGCCCTGAGGAGAAGGAAGGTTTCCTTTATCAGCGGCGCGAGGCCAAGAGGAAGACGGTCCTCGCGGTGCCTCTATTGGACGACATTTGGGATGAGGGCCTCACCCTCCTCAAGAACCCGTCCACGACGCCAGCTAGAAGAGACCGGTACGAGAAAAAGTACCGGGTCCCGGACACGGCCCCCCTGTGCCTCCGGGCGCAGCCTACCCCGGACTCCGTAGTCTACGCGGCGGCCAGGAAGAAAGCGGGGGGGGGGTGCGGCCTCCACTTCGACTTCCCCACCGGACGGCGAGGCAAAGAAATTGGACGCTATGGGACGCAGAGTCATCTCGTCTGCAGCGACGACGATTAAAGCTGCCAACGCCTTGGCTATCGTGGCCCGATACGACAGGGAGCTCTGGTACAAACTGGCTCCCCTGCTGGACTTCTTGCCGGACGACAAGAGGGCGGAGGCCCTGGAGATCCTGCAGGAAGGTGAGGTGGCTTCGGACCACGCCATTACCGTTGCGACGGACATCGCCGACACTGGGTTCCGCCAGTTAGGCAACGGCGTTTGCCTTAGGCGGCGTGGATGGCTCAAGGCTACGGACTTCCGTCAAGACGTTCAGACCAGAGTCCTGGACATGCCCTTCGACGGGAACAACCTGTTTGGGAAAACGGTGGACGATTCCCTTCAGGCCATTAAAGCGGACACCGAGACGGCCCGGGCCCTTGGAGTTCTGCAACAACGACGGACGCCCTTTCGGAGCAGCGGAGGCAAGGGCGCCTCCAAAGGTTCCGGCGGCGGTTTCTCCTCCTACCGTCAAGCGGCCCGCTCGTCATCTCAGGAGGCCTACAGAGGACGAGGCAAGCCTGGCGGACCCCGCCGTCGTCGCCAAGGACAAGGCGCTAAAACCTCGTTGAAGCAGGATTGAACCGGCCGGGGGGGTCGGGCCCCCACCGAAGCACCCCGGTGGGAGGCCGGCTGGCGAGCTTCGTCAGCGTGTGGGAGTCCATCTCCACCGACCGTTGGGTGCTGGACGCCTTGGCCCGGGGGCACGCGCTCGAGTTTCAAAGAAAGTGTCCGCGCGTCCCCCCCGTGGCCAGGAAAGAACTTCACGTCCCTCAACTCCTCCTGGAGGTGAAAGCGATGCTCAAGAAGGGCGCCATCGAACTCGTCCCAAAGAGGCTGCGGGGCTCCGGAGTCTACTCGAGATTCTTCCTCGTGAAGAAGAAGACGGGGGGATGGCGCCCCATCCTGGACCTGCGACGTCTGAACAAGTTCATCAAGGCGCAAAAGTTCCGGATGGTCACCCTCCAGCACGTCCTGGGTCAGCTGGAGGAAGGAGACTTCCTGTCGTCGTTGGATTTGGAGGATGCCTACTTCCATATTCCCATCTTGAAGGGGCACCGAAAATTCCTCAGGTTTGTGGTCCAAGGGCGGCATTACCAGTTCAAAGCCCTCCCCTTCGGTCTACGGTCGGCACCCAGGGTGTTCACCAAGTGCCTCGCACCGGTGGCGGCTCAGCTGCGCCGCGAAGGGATCCACGTCTATCCCTACCTGGACGACTGGCTCATCCGAGCCAAGACAAGGGAGCTCGCCGTGGTCCACACGGCAAGGACCGTCCAACTTCTCACGGACCTGGGATTCGCCGTGAACTACACCAAATCCCACCTGGTACCCGCGCAAGACACTGTTTCTGGGAGCGAGGCTCAACACAGTGTCCCTTCGGGCCTCCCCGTCGGAGGAGAGGACCAGGACCATCCTGGGCAAGGTACAGCGGATGTTGGTGGCCGACGCGGCCAAGGTGAGGTCCATCAAGTCCCTCCTCGGAATGATGTCTTCCTGCATCTACCTCATTCCCATGTGCAGGCTCCGGAGGCGCCCGTTGCAGGAGTTCCTGGACGCGCGCTGGATCCAAACGACGGGCAACTTCGAGGAAAGGATCACACTCGACGAGAGTTTCCGACGAGCGATCCGGTGGTGGGGCACCCGCGCGCATCTGACGGCGGGCATGGCCTTCCAGACCCCAGCCCACCAGGAGACAGTGACCACGGATGCCTCCCTGGAAGGGTGGGGAGCGCACACCGAAAATCTGCACGCAAGGGGCCTTTGGCTCCCGACGGAGAAATCCTTACATATCAACGTCCTGGAGCTCCGTGCAGTGTTTTGGGCCCTCAGGTCCTTCCTTCCGTCCCTCAAGGGCAAGGTGGTGAGGATCTTCACCGACAACACCACCACCATGTTTTACATCAGAAAACAGGGCGGAACCAGGTCCCCAGCACTGTCCAAGGAGGCGCAGGACCTGTGGCATTGGGCAGTCGCCCAAGGGATGTTTCTGGTGCCGTTTCATCTGGCAGGGATAAAAAACACCATCGCCGACTCACTCAGCAGGGAGCTGCGCTCGTGCCACGAGTGGGAACTACGGCAGGATCTGGTGGATCGCCTCTTCCGACGGTGGGGCACACCCCAGATCGACCTGTTCGAGACGGCGACGAACTCCAAGTGCCGGAGGTTCGCCAGCAGGTTTCCCCAGGCGAGGAGCATGGGCGATGCTTTCTCGTTCCCCTGGGAGGGCCTGTTCCTCTACGCGTTCCCTCCTTTGCCACTGCTAATCCGGCTCGTCAACAGCTCAAGAGGTCACGGTGCAGGATGATCCTCGTCGCACCTGCGTGGCCGAGGCAGATATGGTTCCCGGACCTTCTGGACTTGTCAGCGTCCCCGCCAATCAAGCTGCCGGTGGACGCGGATCTGCTCTCCAGGGAAGGAGGCGCCATCCTCCACCACGACCCGAAATCGCTGAACTTGCAGGCCTGGCTCCTGCAGCGCTAGAGTTTGGAGGATACGACATACCGGCCGACTGCAGAGAGGTTCTTGCAAAGGCCAGGGCGTCCTCGACTCTTAAATGCTACGGACGCAAATGGAAGAGGTTCTCTGTCTGGTGCCACGCACATAAGATTAACCCTCTACGGATTACGGCTCCCCAAGTTCTGCCGTACCTGCTGACGCTGGCCAAAGCTGGACTGGCACACGCGTCCATCAAGATTCATCTTGCTGCGATCTCCCGATACACCAGAACCACGGGACGGACGTCCTTGTGGTCTCATCGTCTGGTGAAAGAGTTCATGAAGGGACTGTTCAGATCGTTCCCGCCGGTGAAGGCTCCGGCCCCGGCATGGGAGCTCAACGTGGTGCTGACCAAGCTCATGGGACCTCCGTTCGAGCCTCTGCACTCGGCCCCATTGAAGTTTCTGTCGTGGAAAACAGCGTTTCTTGTGGCCATCACCTCCGCACGACGGGTGGGAGAGATCCAGGCCCTTTCCTGCAAGGCCCCGTACTTGACTTTTCACGACACGAGGGTAGTGCTCAGGACGCACCCCTCCTTCATGCCCAAGGTACCGTCGGACTTCCATCTCAACGAACCCTTGGTGTTGCCTGTGTTCTTCCCGTCGCCTTCGTCGCCGGCTGAGAGGACTTTGCACTCGCTGGATGTGGCTAGAGCGCTGAAGTTCTACGTGGACCGCACAAAGTGTTTTCGGAAGACGTCACAACTCTTTGTGAACTTTGGACCTGTCAATCAGGGGAAGGCTCTCTCGAAGGCTTCCATTTCCAGATGGCTCTCCGGCTGTATCATGTACTGTCATCGGTTGGCAAACCGACCGCTGCCCGGCCGTCCGAGAGCCCATTCCACCAGAGCGATCGCAGCTACCACGGCGTTCCTTTCTGGTGTGCCCCTGCTGGACATATGCAGGGCTGCTACGTGGAGGTCGACGCACACCTTCACGAAGTTCTACTGCGTCGATCGGGATTCCAGGGAGGAGTCCAGGGTCGGCCAAGCAGTGCTGCGCAACCTGCTCGCCTGAGGTGAGCCTGGTGAGGAGGTAAGATGCTTAATGTTGAGTTTGATGTAATGCTTAATGTTGAGCCTTTGCCACCTCCCGTGGTTGTGCATGTGTGTACTGCTATGTATTCTTTATTCATGAGCATGTGAATCCATGCCAGACCCCATGCTGGAGAAGGAACAAGTTACTTACCTGTAACTGTTGTTCTCCAGCATGGGTCTGGCATGGATTCACATGCGAACCCTCCCGCCTACCCCTCTGCGGCTCTTCACTTGGTCATACTGCCACTTCACGTGCTTCCAAATCTGAAGATGGCTGCCAGAGGCGGTGCTTAGGTAGAGGGCAGTCATTGGCTGTGGTCAGTATGACGCAGAGACCAGTGATTGGTTATTACTACGAAAGACAGATCAGAAACGAAACTGATACTGGTTTTTTCTTTACCGAGGATTCCCAGCCTGACGACGGGGAATATTCATGAGCATGTGAATCCATGCCAGACCCATGCTGGAGAACAACAGTTACAGGTAAGTAACTTGTTCCTTCCTGGACCCCTTGTCTCGATTTTGTTAAGTTTACAATTATGTCGGAACCAAATTTGTCAACAGAGACTCTGCATGATTTTTCTGCCGGCAGCCTGCGCAATTGCTTCCTTTTCAATTATGTCTGTGAGGTTCTGGGGCATTAACTGAGATGGGCAAAGATGTTTCCACCGCAGTGCTATTTCTGTGCACCAAATGGTTCCGGTTTTCATTCGCCGGTTGCATTGCGAGTTGTGCGTAGTCGGCTAGAGACCTTGACTTTTTTTACTCACAGGGACAATTACACATGTATGAGCTGCAGGGCTGTCTTGTGGACACGTGTCTCGGCCACTTTGTGCATTCAATCACTGCCTCAATTAGGTCTGTTTTTTTCACATGCCTCACGTCTTGGGATCTCGTTAAGGCAAAATTGCCATTGTCGTGATATTTCAGCTTTGTAATCGAGCCTTTGGGTGAGGTTTTCGGTGAATTTTTCTAAAGCCAGAAGCTGGTTTGCTGTGACCAGTAGGGACCCTTGGTCACGCACCGAGTCGTTCACCGACTCGTGCTTCATGAAGGGTAGAAGGGCGATGGAAGTGGCTGGTAGTACATTATTATGAATCTGTAATCCGGCAGCTATTGACAGATTCCCTTTTGTTATTTGGCTAATTTTCAACTTCGTCTTGATGTGCTGATGTTTGTGGGCTGGTTGTTTTTAATTTCTTTAGCTTGCTCGACATGCACTTTATCGGGGAGACATGGATTTATGTTGACTCTTTTCCTCGTTTTGGCTACAATCTGGCGAATCCAAGTTTGCACATACTGCAATTGATGGCCGGGCATTGATGAGCAGCAAACTTTTGTTTGATGGATGACTGACCACATTCGCTACGCTGTCTTTGTTCCCTTTTTCAGGAGTGTTTGTGTATTTTTTGCATGTAGTTGGCACTTAGACGCTCTTGCATTAGCAGAAAGTCTGCTTTCAGTCTTTCAGACGGGCTTCACGAAACGTAACATTACTGCGGTGTGACTAGATAACACATACGCTATAAGCAAATCGGCTTCCTTTTCACACCTTGTATTTTTTCATTTACTTCAGCATTCGCGACTTCAGCGGAGCCGGTTCATTCATTATCAAGGGGCGGTTCACACAGCCTAGCCGCAATATGCTGTTTCTTTGAACCGCCTCCTTAAGTGCACATGGTCAAAACTGTTTTCACGGTGCAATTATAGACAGCGAAGCAGCAGGTTTGAATGCTGACTGATGCTTCGTTTTAGCTTCCAGTAACGCTCCTGGTTTATTTGTTTCATCTGGGGCGCAATCTGCTGGAAGTTTATTTTCCGACTGCTCAGCGTCGAGTGGTAGCCGCATCTCTAACAAATCTAAATCGGTTATATCAAAGTCAAAGGGGGCATCAACAGCGTCCACATAAACTGAGGACGGTGGAGGTCTTTATTTATTTTATTGATTTTACTTCTTATGCGCTGCATGCCCGTAGGCCTCAGGGCGCAGTTCATTCAACACGTCTGATGGGGTGGCAAGGATACTGACACGTTCAATGGACATTGTCCGAGTTTCTGCACTGCTTGATTCACTTCCCTCTGATCGCAGATTCAAAGTTATTAATGCTAGTGAAGCTAGCGAGGGTACATAGCGGTCACTGCCGAAAGAACCATCAAAGTATACGGCAGGTTTCATCAAATGTGTGCTTACCTCTAGTGTTGATCCATTTTCAGGTTTTCGCCGGTATTGGAGTGATTTATGTCGCGTTTGCGGACCTTGCAGGCCAGCGCTTCCTGCCATGGTGCGCTTCACCTCCAGTGCCGGGCTGCTTCCTTGGGCGGACTGTGGCAGACTGAACTCTGCACCGAACTCCGCAGGAAGTTCACTTTTAAAGGCAGTCTTTGGAATTAAAAGCACAGTCACCGGCACCAAATCTCATTGCTGCAGCTCCTCTCTGGATGCACACACCAACCAGGGACTGGAGCAGACTGAACTCTGCACCGAACTCCGTGCCAATGTGACAACTATCCACTATATACTGGATATTGGCTTTCCTTCTGGACACAAACCTGCATGAAAGGTTTTGTATTAGTTAAATGATGGGGATTTACATGCTCTTATGACAATCCTTGACAAAAGTATCTTCTGTCTATATGGCTGCTTATTTCCTCTATTCTCCTTGACTCCCGCTATTGGTATGTACCATTGAACGTCAACTGTACTAGCATCCAATGCAAATAATTTTTTGAATGTGTTTCTGTTCAAAATTAATTTATTTTCGTAATAGCTTCATGGTGATCACGTGAACCAACTTTAATGATCGTATAAACAGCCTTGAGAAAGATGGACATTCGAATCACGTGTTGGCTCTTCAACCCATGTTAAACTTGGAGAGACTAAACTGGCGCATCCAGAATACCAAGAACTTGAATAATTTCAAAATTAGTTTGTAACTGCAAGTATGTAAGTAATGAGTGGCTATAAACAGATAGCCTAAAACTTAAATGTTCTAGTAATAAACTAAGCATGAAGAGCTAGCAGTATACATAAATTGTACAGTGTATAAGGAGTGTATTTTATAGAAACGCGCCGCGACTCTGGCACAGTTGTAAAGTGAAATGCTAGCTGTTTTTTAAAAATTGTATTTATTTGTAACACGCCGAAGCCTGCAGTCATCTGGCCGCAAACACAGACAAACGAGTAAGGACGGGACAGCAGATTTGTTATTACAATAGGCTAGTCATTTATTTAAATAGAAGCGTTTTCAGTTTGTTTCTGAATATCCAGCAGTTTGATTCTAGTCTTTGATTGCACTGGAGCCCATTCCACTTTTATTGATGCTTTTGCAGAAAAAGAGCATCCAAGTCCATTTGCTCTTATAGCATGTGTGATTCTCACCAGACCCTGAGCTTCAGATCTCGGGGACCGACCAGGTTCATATAGGGTTATTTGTGCTTTCAAATTATCTGGGGCTGAGCCATAGAGGCAGTGATGTACGATGGTTACTGCTTTAAAGGCAATACGATCTTCCAAGGCTTGCCAGTGGAGTGACTTTCTGTCCTTGCAGATATGGTCTTGTTTTCATTCTAATAGTTCTCACCGCGTTATTTTGAATGGTCTGGCATTGCGCAATGCTGCCCTTATTAGCTCCACTCATTAGGGAGTTACCATAGTCCAGCCTGGAGAGGATTGTGGCCCTAGCAATGGTGTCACAGTTTTTACTTTGGCTCAAAACCAGTCTAATACATTTGAGCAACCTCCTGATAGTATTGCCAGTTTTTCTTCAAATAGGACACGTGTGCTTCAGCCCCAAGGGATGCCTCCAGATAAACGACTAAGATTTTGATCTTATCCGAGACCAGAATGTTTGAGTCTGATACTGAAGGAGGCGTTGTCAGTCAGGTTTGGCCTGAGAAGAACCAAAAATCATGAGCTCAGTCTTCCTTCCTTTTAAACAGAGCCAGTTTGTCTTCATCCAAGCCTTGATTGTATTGAAAATATTGGCAATCCTGGTGTTATCGGAGTTGTGATACCACTCTCAGTTCAATTACTAATTGGGTGTCGGCAGAATAGGAGTGAAACACCCCTAACTTACCGTAGGTACAAGTTGAACAGAAGGTGGGACATACTTGCCCCTTCGGGTACTCCACAATTAATAGGACGAGGCAAGGAAGACTGGTCACCCCAGTGGATCTTGGATCTTCAAGTACTCTGAAAGTAAAGAGGACACCCAATCTATCGTATCCTGAGAACGTCTGCCAGATCTAAGGCCTCTTGGACTTTCTGATGGTCTAACAAATGAAATGCCGCTGATAAGTCCAAAAGTACTAGCATGCCGGCCTTTCCTCTGTCCAAGATGTTAAGCATTCTGGCTTGAAGATAGAGTAGGGCGGTTTTAGTGCTGTGCGATCCTCTGAAGCCTGATTGCTGTTTGTGGAGAAGATTGTTTTCATCCACCAACGCTTGAAGCTGTTAAGTTGCTGCCTTATCTAAGATTTTCAATAAGAAATTGCAGTTAGTTATCGGGCGAAGATTGGATGGGTCATGCTGGACCAGTCCCGGTTTTTTAACCAACAGAGTGACTGTGAGCGTTTTAGTAACTGCAGGAACCTTATTAACTCTGAAAGAAGCATTGACCATTCTAAGAAAAAAATGAGCAAATATATCAGTGTTTTCCAAGATTTGTTTAGGGGGCAAATGTTCTCCGTACAAGCTGTTTGTCTAGTGGTGGAGAGAAGCATCTTCATATCCTCTAGAGAGATGGTTGAACTGAAATGTATTTCTATTTGTAGGTTTGGGATCTGAATTTCCAAGGGTGGATTGTGTTTGGGAGGAAACGTGGCAGGAGCTTAAAGCCTCACGTGCCTTTTGGATTTTATTGTGAAATGCGAGTTGAACCTTCTCAGTCTTCCTGGGACTGAGGGTTGGAATGGGGGTGATGGAGAGAAAGGTTTTTCAACTGATTTCAAAATCTGAAAAAGCTTGCCCGTGGAGTTGGTGCCTTGTTGGGTAGAGTTTGAATGCAGTACCCTCTGGGACCACTACAAGCAACTATGACTACAGATGTAAGCAAACCAACCTTTGGTATAGGTCTGTGCTACAGTTTTGGTAGCGGAGCTGAGCAGCCAGGCTTATTCAAGAGGGGAATGTGAGCAGTAATGTTACAGGTTTACAATCGCTAGTGTTCAAATAAACTGTTTACACTCAAGGTTTTTTGATAAATACTTATTAATGTATGTCAGTTCTAAAACATTCATAAGAAGGAGGCAATTCTATAACACACACATACTTCAATACTATTTCAGAATACCTTTCACGAGGAGTAAAAGGCAAAGATTATTAGAACATGAAAGGTTAGTTATTCTTAGACGGTGCAAATACTTGGCATTCACCAGAATAGTCAATTCAGTTCAATAGGCTAGGCCAAAGTCAATGGGCTAAAGTCTTGGATAGGATAAAGTGTTTCTGGTAAGTAAAAGAAAAGTCTCTGCACAAGTTCTCAGATGAAGTTTGTAAAAAAAATCATATGTTGGGGTCACAAGCTGATTAGGCCTGCGAGTTGCAAAAGTTTCAAGCACTTTCACCACGAGAGGTAAGTACTCTGTCTAATTTCACAGTACCTTTCAATGAAGAAAAAGATGCAGCTGAGGACTTCTGCTCCTGGCAGTTCCTGCAGATCTCGCTGTTCCTGTGCCTCAGTCGTGGGGACAAGAGGAATGGCGTCGAGGCGACTCATGCACTGCACTGGGACTGGCCAAAAAGCTTGCAACTGGCAAAATTCAATTCCGGTGGCTGTAAGTAACGCACACAAGCGGTTGTCCCTATCCCTGGTTATATGGTTTCCTGCAGCACTAGGAGGAAAATGCAACCAGCTCCGAGATGGGTATCCCGGTGGCTTACTGTTGAGTTGATTGGTCCCACCAACTCAAAGGGAGAAGCTGTCCTTGCAGGGCTTCTCTGTCGAGGTGAACTTGGCGATTCGGGCCTGCAGCAGGGCTTCACCGGGCAAACCAACGGTTCAGGAGTTGCAGCAGCCATCCTCTTCAAGCTGGTCTTTGGTTCTTTCGTTCCAGTGGTCGACTCTGCCTTCCAAGCCAAGAGATTTGCCTTTTATTCAGTTCTCTCCCTTTCATTCCAGCCTAGCTGTCGCTCACCCAGCAGGGTGGCTGTCCTTGCCGGACAGTCGGCCAGCAAATCACCACAGAGTGCATTTGGGTCTCCTAGGAGACTAAGCACAGGGAGTTTCGGGCACCTCCCTGACTTCCTGCCGACCCCAGACACTCGGGCGCCAGAGGCGGTCTTCACTCTTGAAGCCTGCCAAAGACGAATGAACAAAGAGACCAAACTAGGTTTGCCGCACAGAGACAAACTCTAGATGGACCTTTCTACAAAGAAATGGTGAAAAAAAGACCGGGACCTGTTTTTACAGAGGGGGCTCAGACGACATCTTGAAAAACATGGCTCCCGCAATTTAACGTTACCAGAGCTACGAATAGTTTGCGGTCGGGAAAAATCATGGTAGTTTGTTGTAAAATGGAATGGGTAGCATTTGACTGCTACATGAGTATCGAGACACAGGGGATACTAAGTAACCCCTCCAGCACACTCTTGTAAGATAGGCTGTGCTGGATCTACACATTTTAAGACTAAAGTGAATTTCACTTTACTTACTCTGGGAAACAGTAGTTTATCCCAGAGAAGGTATTTAAACCTTGGGAAAGCCTAAAAGGCTTCCCTGTGCCACTGCACTGAGGGTGCCGTGTGACACAAATGAAAAGATGCCTATGGAGTTGGTTAGACCCCATAACCAAACCGAGGTAAAACACAACAAAATACATGAGAGAGTGGGGAAAAAGGGTCACACTCTCTCCAGGTAAAAAAATCAAGTCCTCAAAATCCAGCAAAGTTGCTTGGGGCCTCCAAGGTGAAGGGAATTGGCACATATTTGAGAATTCTCCCTAAAATGGCTGCATAAATGTGTTTATTGAAAACATTTTTCTTTGCCTCAACCGATTTTCTTTGTGTTAAACTAATGTAATTGGTACGCTTAGCTAGTTAAAGACTTAAGCTTTCTCTTATGTTACACAAGTATGTTACATTGGAGGACACCACTGGGTCCCATCAACCAGGCATACCCAGCAACAACTGACACTCTACAGAACCTTGACATGCATTCACAGACCAACATTCCACATCAACACTACAGCATTCTCATCTCATGCATTCACTGACTAGCACTATGCAACGAATGTGTCTCCAATTCCTTCCACTTTCAATTATTAATTTCGGAATGATCTTTTAGCCACTTTCTTTCCAACTTCCTCTTTTCTCTTTTTTTAGATTGTTGGTTTCTACATTAAACCATTTTTGATGATTTAGATTGGATCTGACCTGTTTAAGTTTCATGGGAGCATGTAGGTCGATACGTTTTTGGAATCGATTGTTGTACATTGTCACAATCTCATCCCATGAGTCCTTATATGAAGTAGAGACTATGATTTTAGTGATGATATGGCAGGTGATATTTTTGAAATTTCTAATATACTTTCTTTGGTGCATTGTCCGATTTCCTAGCATTGTCTTTGGGTGTCATTGCAAACTCTAATTTATAATGGTTGGACCATATGCAAGGAATTGTTCTTTGCATAGTGATATCCACCTTGCTAGAGATTATCCATACTCCTACGCCCCATCCTCTTTCCTCCATACTTATGGGACATTCCTCCGTCCTGTGGGACGGGACCGGAGCACTTTGTAAAAAGCATCACATTTTTCAAAAATGTGTCCTTCCACCTCTTTTTACACTGGGTACTGCACACGGCAGTAACCTTGTCCTCCTTAGCTCAGCCCACCGCATCTCCCATCAGTCCTTTTCTCCGCTCGATCAGGACTGGACGCACTTGCAACTTTGGAAGATGTTTTCCTTCCAGTGTCGTCCACTCCTGCTCCGGCTTAGCGGTCGTGTGGCAGTCCGTCTATACCGTTTCAGTTGGACTTAGTGGATCCCCATCCTCTGTTTAGAGTGTTTGGGTCCGGACCACCGGTGGGACTCGTGTTTTTACTACGATTCCCTTTCGGTCCGGGCGCTTCAATGTCATTTAGAGCGGTGGGAGGGGGTGTTTCAGTGCACTTCCCCTTACGCACTTTCAAACTTTCGACGAGAAGAAGAAACGCCTGCTGAGTTCTTTACTTTTACTTTTTAGGGCACCCCCGACCGGG
This sequence comes from Ambystoma mexicanum, assembly GCF_040938575.1. Classification (NCBI taxonomy): domain Eukaryota; kingdom Metazoa; phylum Chordata; class Amphibia; order Caudata; family Ambystomatidae; genus Ambystoma; species Ambystoma mexicanum. The sequence continues at coordinate 1,542,347,084 of NC_090932.1, forward strand.
GGGATTCCTTCCCGGGGTCTGCCCATCAAAAGCTGTTACCGGGGCTTGTCTTGAGGTGCCTTCCAGGCCTAAAGTGTACCAGTGTTTTCTCCAAGGGCCTCTGTAAGGGGCCTATTGACGACAGATTACAATCCGAGGCTCCTCCTGTGGGGGCTGTTTGTGGGCCCAGTTTTACTGAGGCGGAAGTACCGGAGCTTGCTTCGAGGTCTCCTTGACTGGAACTTCCCTTAAAGACACTGTGGTATACCCTGAGGCCTCTGAGGTTTTCTGTACCGAACTAAAGGTCGAGGCCCTTCGTGAAGAGGCTTTTACCGTGCACGGGTCCGAGGTCCCTCGTTTGGAGGCTAAGGTGACCGACAGTTCTGAGAGGCCTGTTAAGGTCTAGTCAGTGAGGTGTACTCCTCATCGTTCCCGCTCAAGCGGTGACAACAGTTCTGTTGAGGGGGCACGGAGTGAGGTCTCTGACCCGATTTCCTCTGTTACCGGCGTTGCCAAGGTCCTTCCATTGAAGGCTATTCTGGCTGATGGCATGTCTCAAACATTCTAGGCCACGCAGTACCGGCTTGGACGAGGTTCCTTGTGTCAAGGCTAACATGAAGACCCGTGACCATCTGTGGAGACCCCTGTCTCACTTTAACACGTGTCGCAGTTCTCGGGTGCTGACAAAATGGCGGCTACTCACGCCAAGACTATGCGGCCATTTTGGATACCTCCCTTGCATCTACCCCATCAGCGCTGGGTGTGGGGAGTGGCATTTCAGGTGTACACTTTTCCTTGTGCGCATCCCTTTCGACCATTTTTTGACTGGCACACTTGGATGCCGCTACTGCACGCATATGCGCCCTTGATCTATGTTGATAGCGGAGAAGGGCCCTCTTGGCAACCCTCTCCCTTACGTCCATCTGCTCATGAGAGGACGACTTCAGTTGCCCCTAAATCGTCGATGGAGGACGCTTTTTTCGGCAAATTTCAAAAGCTAATGCGCTCTGACCCCATGAAGGAGTATTTTCGAGGCTTGTTTAGTGAGATATGCCCTCCTGCACCATCGGTCCCAGTTGTGGCACCGGTGATTCCGCCAGCACCGCCTCTACCGGCCTTCCCTCCCTTGCCTCCATTGTCTCCAGTGGACAAATCTCCAGCAGTGCCAGATGTTGTGCAGCTTGATCCGGATGTGTCGGACGACGCAAGGGGGGGGGGGGGGGATCAGGACAGCGAGGACCAGCCCTGCTCTGTTGGAGCCTTTCACGACCGGGTTCTGGACATGTCTTTTGGATGTTCCAGTACCCGAGGCACCTGTTCTGCAGGAGGGGGTGCTTTCGGTGGGGGCGTTCACCTTGTCTCCTGTGGAGTGCACCAGCTTATTCTTGCAAAAGGACGCTATAGTCGAGGTCTGTAAAGTCTGTGAGAAACCACACTGGACTGTTTGCTAACAAAAAGATTGATTGACACTCGTTATAGGCTCTTCTTCGGAACAAGTGACCTTAGCGTCGTGTCCGTACCCTTACTCCACGGTGGTGGCTGCTGCTACATTACAATCCAGACCCGCTTCATTGTCTTCTACAGCGGCAACGCAGGTTCTGGCCAAAGCGGATACGCTTCTTGACTCTTTGGGGAGGGAGATTTTTCGCTAATTCAGCCCTGTAGTTACGTCAAGCTAACGCTGAACTGGTATTAGCGGGGCGAATGTGGAAATGTCTGTCAGTTTGAGGAATTCATTCCTGCTAATAAACTAGAGGATTTTAAAGCACAATTGTCAGATGCCAGGGTCCTGGCGCAGGATATGCTGGAGGCCATGGCGCATCATGTCGACACCTTGCCCCGGGGCCTTATGGCATGGACACCTCGTCAGGCTTGGCTGCATGCTACCAAGTTCTCTAAAGAGGTGCAGGATAAAGTTCCGGACCTGCCTTTTGATGGCAAGGAGCTTTTTCACTCAACGACAGATGTTGAACTGATTAAGACGAAGGACAGCATCCAGACCGCCAAGTCTGTGTCTGTCTTGGTGAAACAGCCTTTCAGGGCATAGAGAAGGTCTTCGCCGCCTCGGTCTTCCTCTGGTTTTAGGGGATTTCTGGATCGGAAGTCCCGTAGGGTCGATCCTCCATCAGGAAATTCCCACCGACTGCAACAACGGGGCAGGTTTTTCCTCCCGTGCCACCGATAAACCAACTAAATGAAGTTTCTCTGCGCTTGCACAAGACTCCGGTGGGAGGGCGCATTGCGTATCACTGGGAGGTGTGGCAGGCAATCAACGAGGACTGGTGAGTCTTGTCGGGCGGGCTTCCGCTTGCCCCTTCCCCACCCTTCAATCCCTCTTTCCAGCAGTCTGGGTTGCCCTTCCTCAGAGCAGAGCTACAGAAGTTGCTGGATCTCAGGGCGGTGGAACCCGTTCCCCTTAGGGGAGCGAGGGGAGGGCTTCTAGTCCTGGCTGTTAACAGTGCCCAAACCCAACCAGGCTGGCCTGCGCACCAGCCTAGACATTTCCTGGTTCAATCTCTCTACCCCAAGAGAAATTCAAGATGATCACGCCCTGTCAGATAAAGTCCTCTTTACAGAAGGCCGATTGGCTCAGCGTGGTGGACCTTCAAGATGCTTATATGCATATTCTGATTTGGAGTCTGCATCGGAAATGCCTATGTTTTTCCGTGGGGGAGGAGTGCTCCCGTTTGGCCTCAGCTCGGCACCGCGTGGCTTCACGAAGATGTCGGTTATCGCAGCTCATCTTCGACTTATGGGTGTCCATATGTATCCGTATTTGAACGATTGGCTGCTGCGCAGTCCTTGTCCTCAATCGGCCTTGAGCAACCTTCAGTCTCTCCTCTAGCTCCTGTTCCATCTTGGGTTGTTGGTGAACTGGTGGAAATCCTCTATGATGGTCTCTCAGGACATGATTTTCCTGGGTTTTCGGTGGAACACGATCGACTGCAGAGTGCATCTGACCGGGGACAGAATGGTGGATCTGTTTGCCACATGTCAGGTGTTTGCGCAGTCAGAGAGCATGTTGGCCTGGTGGTTCCAAAGGCTTCTGGGCCGCATGGCCTCGTGTGCTGGCTCTTCCTCTTGGTCGTCTAAAGATGAGGCGAACACAGATGGCTCTTAGAAGTTCTTGGCGCCAAGCAGTGGACTGAGACTCAAAAATTATTCCTGTTCCATCTTTCATGAGAGCGGACCTTATGTGGTGGTAGTCTCAACAATTTGTCGGTGGGCATGGCCTTTCAGGACCCTGGCCCGCTAGTTACAATCACGATGGACTCTTCCCTTCTGGGGTGCGACTTTGGACCTACTTCAGGTTTCCGATCTCTGGTCACCCAGCCGACTCCTCAGGTGGTTCCGTACCAGCCTCTGCTGCCTCCTCAGCCCCCGGCTGCGGTCCCTGTACCCCAGCCTCTGGCTCCATCTACTCCTCCACCCCTGCAGGATCCACCTGATCCGCAGGACACAGATGACTAGGAGGATCCAAGAACTGGCATTCTTGGGCCGCTGCTGGGACATGTGCTTCGAGAAGATATTTCTGTCGGAGGACAGGATCTCTGCCATCAAGAGGGCCACCACCCACTTCCTCAGCAGAGAGGTGACCTTGGCATGGTGGTGCCAGCATCTCCTGGGTCTCTTGGCAGGGACAGGGACCCAGCTCCCTGGGCAGCGCATTTCGGCTTCAGTGGAACAGCATGAAGGCTTACGCCTTTCCGCCCACACCGCTAATTCAGAGTGATTTCCAAGATCAAGGAGACTTGCCAACTCAAAATCATTCTAATAGCTCCATGCCAGCCAGGCCATGGTTTTCGGAGCTGCTCAGCCTCTCAGATGCCTCCAATTCACTTCCCAACGTGTCCAGCACATCTTCTGGCGCAGCGGGGGGGGGAGGGGTAGGGTCATCCACCCTGCACCATAGAAACTAGCCTTCATAGCGTGGTACCTGAGCAGGTAACGCTGCGGCATCTCCGTCTCTCCCAGGCTAATCTGGAAATCATACAGGGCGCAAGGAGCAGGGCTACTAGGGCCCAGTATAAAAGTAAATGGACCAGATTCTGTCCCTGGGCTGACTCCAAAGATGATGTACTCTCCTTCTCGGCGCACCTCTCCCACTCTGGGGTACAGGTGGACACCTGCCATACATACCTCACAGCCATTGGAGCTTACAGGAACTCTGAGGAGGGGACCTTCTCCTCCTCCAATCCTATTGTCAAGAAACATTTGAGGTGGCTTGCAAGGCTCTACCCGCCCGTCAAGAGGCTCCACCCCGTGTAGGACCTCAACATTGTCTTGGGCGCCCTTGCGCACAAACTGTTTGAGCCATTGGCTTCCGTGGACTTCAGGCTGGTCAGCATCAAAACGGCCTTACTAGTCGGCCTCACCTCGGCTGGTAGAGTCACGAAATCCAGGCACTGGTCACCTCAGAACCATATACTATCTTTCACAGGGACAAAGTAGTTCTGCGGACACACCCAGCATTTCTGCCCAAGGCGCCGTCTGCTTTCCACTTGACGTAGGAAATGGTCCTTCCTACGTTCCTTGCAGAGCAGAGAGTGCTGCACTCTGGACACCTGGATGTCAGGCGTGCCCTAAAATTCTACTTGGACATGACCAAGGATTTCGGCAATCGGACGCCCTGTTTGTCACTTTCGGAGACCCAAGACCAGGCTATCAGGCCTCCATATCCTGCTGGATAGTCTCGGCCATCAAGGAAGCATACGAGGGCCAGCACAAGCTGCTTCCAGCCAACATGCACCCCCACGCAGTCAGTGCCAAGGCAACAGCCATCGCATTCCAGCACCATGTCCCTTGGGAAGTCATAAGCAGGGCAACCACTTGGGCCACTCCCTCAGCTTTCTGCAAGCATTACTGTCTGGATGCCAGCTCTAGATCTGATGCGGCTTTCGTACAGGCGGTTCTCGGGAAACTATTTGATCTCCTCGCCACCCTGGGGCTACATTCATTTGTAATCGCCCATGCAGTATGGAGGAGATGGGACGGAAGAGTAATAGGTTACTCACCGTAGTGACTAACATACTCTTAGTCCCCTTCCCTCCATACGTCCCACCATGCTCCCCCTAATAATACTGGTGTCATTAGGCAAAAATCTATTGTCGACGTGTCAATGGATACTGAGTTGTGGCGCCGGAGGGCGTAGTCGAGGCAGCGCATGCTGCCTGGGCTGCACCTCCACGCGCCTCTAAATTCAAAGGGGAAGGTTTTTTTTTTTCTGGTGAAAAAGGTTCTGGCTCCTGTCCCTTGGAAGGGACGCCCATGCAGTATGTAGGAAAGGGGAGTAAGGACTAAGAGTACGTTGGTCACTACGGTGAGTAACTTATAATTTTCACTCCACCACTGATGAGGCGCGAGATGAAAAGAAACAGTTCTCAAACTGCAGAGTCTTTATCCTTAAGAAGGCCATGCCAAAGGCTTACACCCAGTCGCATCAACACTCTGATAAGGGGTGGGCTTTTGGCGTATTCCGGGGCTTCCAAGAACCGAGGTGTAGACAGCCTAACCGTTCTCAGCAGCGGCACAAGCAACAAAAGGGTGGGAGCAAGGGCTTCTTTCAGTCCCACTTCTCTGCACCAGCCTCAGAGTGAAAACACGACACGCCCATTCGGGTGCACGTGTCTCCGGTGGGGGGCAGGCTTGCCCTTCACACAGTTTTGGTGTCGGAGGTCCCCTGGATCCTATCTGAAGTATCCATGGGGTACCACTTACAGATTTCTCCCTCTCTACACTCCTCCGCTCCGCAGATTGGGACAGCAACTCTGTGGGCGGTAATGTGTTCGCTCGTCGAGAGCCAGGCAGTGGGCTTCTACTCAAGATTTTCGCCATGCGAAAGAACAACCAGGCTGGCCTAAGAGTTGTTGGACCTCTCCACCCTCAACCTCTCCCTCTTCAAAAATTCAAGCTGGTTATGCCAGCACTCATTGCAGAGACCATGTGCAGGGGAGACTGGATGTGCTCCCTGGATCTGAAGGACGCTTCTCTACACTGCTCGCTTTGGCAGCCTCATCGCTCCTTTCTGCATTTCAGGATTGTGGCCTGCCATTTCCAATACAAGGATCTACCCTTCGGCCTAAACTCAGCCTCCAGGGTATTTACCAGACTGATGAATGCAGTGGCGGCCCTCCTCAGGGCCACCGAGTCTACCCATACCTGGACAACTGGCTCGTCATGGCGACATCTCCGGAGGTGGTTCATCACACTTATGATCACACTCCACGAGCTGCGATTTTTCTATCAACCGCAAGAAGCCTCAGCTGCAGCCTACACAGAGCCTGATCTTTCTGGGCCTCATATGGGACACGAGCTCCGAGAGTTCCCCCTCAGAGGACAAGATCATGGCCAACAAGAGGGCCGCAAGTCACTTCCTCAGCCGGGTTGTAGCAGCATTTATTGGGCATCATAGAATCGGTCCGACTGGCGGTATCCCACACGAGACTCAAGATGAGATTACAGCTGCACTCAGCCTCATGGAATTGCGAGCGGAGCTTGTCAGCATGCCTCCTTCTCCACCCGGACCTCACCTGGTGGTCCAGGGACAGCAACCTGCAGACGGGCAAGCCCTTCCGGCAGGCGGCCACTCGGGTCACCATCACCACAGATTCCTCCCTGGAAGATTGGGGGTGGGGGGCACGCTGGACAACCAGTGTCCATGGAGCCTGGTCCCCCTCGGGAGCAGGATTCTCATAGGGCTATCTGGCTAGCTCTCAAAGCTTTCCTTCTGCTCATTGGGGATAAGTTTGTCCTCATCCAGACAGCAGGCATGCCCTAAGTGTGATGAGAACGCGAACATGGTGCACATGTTTTGGTCATGCCCGGTTATTGAGTGCTTCTGGGGTGAGGTCGCACATAAACTAGCAGAAAAGGGTATTAAGATCGTGGTGGCTACTGTGTGGGCCTGCCTGTTAGGGGGGGGTTCCCTAGGCCACGGAAACTTGGGCATGTAAGCAAACTGAAGGATCTGGCATATGCGCTTGCAAAGAGGAGAATTGCTATGGGGTGGAAGACATGCCACAAACCACGATTGGAGGTATGGTGGAAAGATCTGCAGAAATGGGCAGAGGTGGAAACCATGGTATGGCAAGAAGCTAGCAGCACTGGGGGGAGGAGGAAACTGAGACCCTGATGGCCTGGAGACTGCTAACAGCAGATCTATTTGGGTCAATGCAAGACCCATCGGATCCCATGGAAAAGGATGCCCCATCACAAGATGCAGGAATAGAACATTAGTAGAAGTAGGCTCAGAACGGGGGGGTGGGAAAGGGGAAGCAGTGAACACGGTTGAATGTATAATTGAAACGTTATTGTATACACTGCAAGTTCGGTTTCTATTGTTTAAATATTCAATAAAAATGTTTTTAAAAAAAAGGTTGTCCTCATCCAGACGGACAACTCCACCAGCATGTACTATGTCAACATGCATGGTGGCACAGGTCCCCTCCGCTGTGCATCTTAGCGGTCAACATGTGGAAATGGGTCCTGGAGAACATCTAACTGACTGCTATCCACCTCCCGGGTGAGTCAAACCGGGAAATGTACAGGATCAGCATACTATTACGAATGGCAATTGAACGATCAGGTCCTGCGTGGGATCTTCAGCAGATGCGGGTGGGGGGTGCGGCATCCTCAAGTGGATCTTTTTGCCTCCTAGGCCAACTGGAAGTGCCAGCTGTTCGTGTCCTGCCAGTGGCAGGGCTCTGGCACTCTGGGCAACGCATTCCCGATACAATGGAATGACAATGTATGCATTCCCTCCCACACCACTGGTCCTCAGGGTGATCTGCAAGATCAGAGAATCCTGTCACCACTGCATCACTCTGTCTCTGGGGTGGCCGGCGAGACCATGGTTCTAAGCTCCTCAGCCTCTCAGACAGGCCACCCATTCACCTGCTGCTGGGCCCAGCTCACACCTCTCGCAGCAGGATTGGAGAGGGCAGGGTCATCCACCCAGCTCCACAGAAATTAGCCCTTGCAGCGTGGTTCCTGAACAGGTCACACTGAAGCATCTAACCTAGACATCATTCAGGGCGCTAGGAGCAAGACTACTAGGAGCCAGTACAAGAGTAAATGGACTAGGTTCTGTCACTGGGCAGTCTCTAAGGAGAGCGACCCCCCCCCCCCCCCCCCCCCCCTTACTTGCACGTTGGATGATGTGCTCTTCTCTGCACACCTTGCTCATTCGGGTGCAAATTGACACATACTTGGCAGCCATTGGTGCCTACATGAAGAGGTCGTCTCCTCCAACCCAGTGGTCAAACGTTATCAGGTGGGCCTGACTAGGCACTACTCGCCCATCAAGAAACACCCAGTGTGTGATCTCAATGTAGTGTTGGGCGCCCTGGTGCTCAAACCTTTCCAACCAATGGCATCCGTGGACATCAGGCTGGTCACCATTAAAACAGCTCTTTTCTTGGGTCTCGCCTCTGCTCGTAGAGTCGGCAAGTTCCAGTCTTGAGAACGCACCCTGCGTTACTACCTAAAGTAGTCTCTTCTTTCCATCTAAATGAGGAGCTAGTGCTATTATTTTTTGCTGATCCTAAGGACGATGCTCAAAGGGCCTTGCACTGCCTGGATGGTCAGACATGCTCTGAAATTCTATCTGGACAGGACCACCATTCTCTCTCCCGCCCACCCCCCAAATACTGGTGTCATTGGGCATTGTTAATATTGTTGACACGCCAAAGGGTCTGCTTGGCGCTGGTGGGTGGAGTCAGGGGAGCGCATGCTCCCAGGCCCCCGCGCCCCTCTAAATTAAAAGGGTACGAATTTATTATTTTTTTTTTTCTGGTGAAAAGTTTTGTCTCCCGTCCCCATCGAGCAACGCCCATACAGTATGGAGGAAAGGGGAATATGGACTAGGAGTACTTTAGTCACTACAGTCAGTAAATTATAATTTATTGGTCACTTATTAGGCGCATACACAGTTAGCAAAAAACAGTTTCAAAGCGCACACACAGGGCAAACTGGGTGGGGAACAAGGGAAGGTAGACACTGAATTGTGGCAAGGATAAATGATTGCATTAATAGTACAACAAATAATTAGAATAAACGAGGGGCGACAAACCTACAATGCCTTGTGAGTGTTTAGAGAGGGGGCAGCGGTGGAGGAAAAGGTGCTATGATGTTCATGGAGAAGTTCTAAGGGTAAATGCTAAGAGGAGAAGAAAGACAGCAGCTCGTATTAGAGATGTGTGGGTGGTTCAAGGCCCCGACGACACACAAGGGCCCTGCACATTAATCACGCTGCTGTAAGATTAGGGAAGAGAGGAGGAAAAGGTAAGAGTTCTTGAGCCTTTTTCGGAACTTAAGGAGGTCTTGCTCAAGACGCAGGTGGGAGGGGGAGGCTGTTCCACAGGAGAGAGCCAGCTGAGGAAAGTGAACGCCCACCAGCTCTGTTTAGCAAAGCGCTTAACACGCAAGGAGTTGGTGCCAGAGGAACAAGGCAGTCTAGAAGGAGAGTATTTGGTCAGGAATCGTTGAAGATTGAGCACTCCCTGGCCCCAGATAGCTGTGTATGATGCAGGGGGTTTTGAATTCAATCCTTGCTGAGACCAGGAGCCAGTGAAGGCTTTGTAGGGCAGGAGCGATGCAGTCCCTGGGCTTGAGCCCAAGGATAAGTCTCGCTGCCTATTCTGGGATAGCTGGAGGGGTCGCAGGGTGGAGAAAGGAAGATTGAGGACGCTATTGCAGTAGTCTAGCCTGGAGAGAACCAGAGCACAGGTGTCATTGAGTGTGGGGGAAGGTGAGGAAGGGTAGTGTCCTTTTGAGAAGGAAGAGATGAAAGTGGGACTTGACAATGTCATGAATTTGAGGGATGAAGGAAAATGAGCAGTCTAAGATGACTCGGCTTCCTAGCTACAGTGGGGGGTGGCGGCGGGTGGCGGGGGGTTTCCATGAAGGAAGGCCAGAGTGCAGGTAAGGAGTATGGTGCAGGGGACCCAATAGGAGAATCTGTTTTGCTGGCATTGCGACAGAGATCATTGGCAGTGCCCCAGGCCTGGCTGGCAGAGGCAGTCTGGGATGGAGGGTGCAAGGGCGTCGGTGGGAAGTTTGATGAAAACTGGTATATCAGCGTAGCACAGGAAGTTGGGGGGTAGGGGCAGAGGAGGAGTGGAGGAAATGAGTCCTGCCAGCAGAGAAAGGTACATGTTAAAGAGCCAGGGCGAAAGAATGGAGCCCCGAGGGATGCGCAGGTGGCAGAGGATGAAGGGGAGGAGAAAGGGCCCAGAATGGTTTTGGAGGAAAGGTCAGTTAGGAAGGAGGTAAGCCAGTCCAGTGCCTTCTCAGAGATACCAAGGGTGTCATTTAGCCTTTTTATGAGGCTGGAATGATTCACTGTGTCAAATGCAGAGGAGAGATCAAGAAGGAGGAGGACAGCAGTGGAGTTGGAGTCAAAAGAGGCGAGCAGTTCTTCACAGGTGTTCAGACGAGCAGTTTCCGTGCCTCTGGATGCTCAGAATCCAGGCTGGTGGTCATGTAGGCCGCCAACAAGTTTGGTATGACAGTTGGGGGAGGGCCAGCTTCTCAAGCAGTTTTCTCAGGAAGGGGGTGATGGAAATGGGGCAGTAGTTGGCAGGGCAGGAAGGGTCTGCAGAGGGTTTTATAAGGAGGGGGTGCACAGGGGAGTGCTTCCGGAAAGACTGAAAGAACCAGTAGCGACGTTGTAATGGTATCTATTCTTGAAGAAAGTTACGGAAGTTGAGTGTTGGTCTAATCAAGTGTTTCTATAACTGAATCTCACTATGTAATGACCAATAGGGTATACTGCCCTTGAATTACTTATTGTATTCTGAAAGTATACCTAACCTGGTTTTACTCCCCAAGAAAAACTTAATGCCATTCTGAATGTGTATAGGTTTGACTCACCTCGACTGCTGATTGTAATAAAAAAATAAGTTTATATAAACATGAAGCAATCGCACTGCTTAGTCACATCTACAGTGTATGGTCGCCTGAAGCCCCATCAGGTGGATCAGACCCCTCCCACGCTTGGGCTAATAAGTATTATTTATATGGATCCCAAATGGTCCGGGGTCTTGCACTGGGGTGGAGGCAAGTTCAGGCAGTCGGCCCTGCCCCAACCATAGCCACTCTCCTCTTGGCTAAGAACAACAAAAGTCCTGCCAACTTCCTGGCATGTAACAATTTCCTTGGTGTATCCCAACAATGCTACCAACGTGGACAGGACTAAAACTTCACCCACAATGTCGCACTTGTGTCCAGAAGTCAGTATCTGTGGGCACTGCCAAGCTGAATGAATAAAGGTTGCTGCAGCATGTCAGCATCTCAGACATTCATCTGGGCAGAATCTATGTAGGACTGCATGAGTGTAATTAAATTGGTGAAGAAACTTAGATTGTATCAACTTGAATGTGCCACTGATGGCTACCCTTTTACTCTGCGCACAGCAGTACCAAGAACCAATCTAGCGCATTTGTAACTCCCAATTGTTTAAAATCCAGTAAGAAGGTACCCCTGTGGAAAAAGTTCCCTAAATTGGGTGACACCTAGCCTCATAGATTGTACATATCCCCTCTCGCTGGTCAAGGCCATCCCTGGAATGTGTACTACCGGCAACAGGAGAGTATTAGACTTCATGAAGAGCCTTGCATTCTATACTTTGCCGAGCTCTGCATGTAACCCTAGTTGGATGTTCCACCCTCACCACACAGTGCCGGGAAGAAGGTATCGGTGACCAAAGAAGTGCCAGTGATGTCAAAGCCCTCTCAATTTGCACATGCAATCTTATCTGGAACGGGAGCAAACCAGTAAGAAGGGAACGCAGTTTGTGCCGCATTGGGATAGGATTCTAGGTTGGGGAGCGCTAGCCCACCCCTATCCAGGGAGGCAATTGGCTTGTCCCAACCCACCCGGGGTTGCTTACCTGCCCAAATAAACTGATACTACGAAGTTCACCTCCTTAAAAAGTATTGCAGAATATATAAGGGGACAATAAAGAAAATGTAGAGAAACCTATGCAAGAAGACCACTTTAACAAGAGAAATTCTCCCAAAAAGGGAAAGTGGGATGTGTTGCCATCTGTGAATCACGACCTGGGTCTGTTCCAGGAACTTGACAAAATTCTGTTGGAAAAGGGTAGTGGAGGATCTGGACAACTCTATACCCAAATACTGTGTACTGTGAGTGCCACTCAAATCCAAGACCACCCAGATACACTTCCATCCGGTCAGTCAGCAGAAAAAGCACCAAATAAGTGGGAACGATTTTTAAGTGTTGGAGAGAATTTTCATTAATGTGCTAATTTGCTTCAACCTTGGAGACACCCAGCTCTTTTGCTGGACTTTTTTTAAGACCTTTTTCATTTTGACCTGATTTGGATTGTGCGTTCTCAATGTTTTTGGAGTCCAACAAACTCATAGGCATTTACTTTTTGTATGGTGGCACACCGCACCTTCAGTTCAGTGTCTGTTAGGTAAGATTTTCATAGAACTGGTAAATCTTCCTGACCTGGGTCAACCCCACAACTTTTTGCTTTACTAGTGGGATATTTTTTCTTAATACCTCGGTGAGTGTAAACCTTTTTCCACACTGTCATTTCTTTGACTATCCAACTTCTTGGCAATAAGTTACTTTTGTTGCTGGGTTACCCTAGGGGCTCCCCTTCTATCTTTCATTTGCTAATTTTTAGAGAACTATAGTTCCCAAGGGTAGAAAGGAACTTTGGATCCCTTTTTACATTTTATTCTGTGAAGCCAGCACACCCCACCTTATGTGGAGTGCTGGGGAAATGCAATGTATCCTGTGTTCACATGAAATTCTTTTAGTGACAAGCTTACCTTCAATGGCTGGTGGCAGTGATACCTTGTATCAATTTGGTGCACCTTCACCGTGGGCTGTGTTCACAGCTGCAGTATGGGCACCTAAGGGTGCTCATTTTACCAAAATGGCCCCCATCTTTTTTACCATTTGTTTCTTGTCGTTGCTTCCTTCCACTGACATCCAAAGCGGGAAATTCCTTTGTGCCTTTTTTTTTTTCTTCTCTTTGGCGGGAGTCCCCTGGACTCCCTGCCTAGGCTCCAGTCTGTCTGTGAGGGGAGGAAGTGAGGGAAGCCCTTTGTCTTACGGATGGTAGATTTATTGGCGCCGATGTACAGGGTGTTGCAATTATCCAGCCTGGATAGGCTAAGGGCTCTAGGCAAGATGATGCAATTGTTGTCTGAAAGAAACGGTTTGCCTGTTCCGATGAGCTTAGAGGTGTAGGCTGTGGCTGAGGCCATGGCCTTCACCTGTTTGGAGAAGGAGAGGGTGAAGTCGAGGTAGAAACCAAGAGTCTTTACCTCCTTGGCTACCTTAATGAGATTGCCATCGATTACGAACGAGGAGTAGTCTTGGCTTAATTTCTTGAGGCTGTGGTGGGTGCCTAGGATGATAAGTTTGGTTTTATCATCATTCAGGCATAGTCCATGGGTTGCCATCCATGCCTGGATGATGAGATGCACCCTATTTACCAAGGCCAAATCCTTGTTGTAATCCCCGGAAAGTGGGCGGAGAATCTGAGTATCATCTGCATAGTTTGTGTAGGTGATACTCAGAAGGTCCAGATCATCAAAAAGGGACTTGGTAAATATGTTGTATTGGGTGGGGGAGACACAGGAGCCCTGTGGCACACCGCAGGTCTGCTGACGGTGAGAAACACCCTCATAGTCCTGTCGCTTAGGAACGACTCGATCCATGTTATAGCCTCTTTGGATAAGTGGGCGGCCGAGTCTAGGTGGCTGCAAAGGACCTTATGGTCTAAAAGGTCGAATGCAGCCGAGGGGTCGAGCAGTCGAAGGAAGGCTGGTATCCCTTTATCTCGAAGCTCATCAATTTGTGCCTTCAGATCGATGAAGGCAGTCTCAGTTCCATGTTTGAGGTTGGAATCCAGATTGTCGTGCTCCTAAAAGCTTATGGAGTTCTAGGAATTTTTGAATTTGATTATAGGCGATCTTGTCCAGTATTTTTAGCAAAAATGGTACTGTCGCGATGGGACGTAATTTGTGGGTATTAGTGGATCTAGGGTATTAGTGGATCTAGCGTTTGCTTTTTTTAACAGGGGCACCCAAGATTGTTTCAGGTTGGTGGGTACAGTGCCAGGTGCAAATGAAGCATTCATGAGTTTAGAGACAAACTGGGAGAGATCGCTAGCAGCATATTTTATGAGCTGGGCTGGGCATAGGTCGCCCTTGCAGTTCGATGGCTTGAGTGAGAGGATAACTTTCTCTACCTCGAGGGTGGAAGTTTTGGTGAACTTGAAGCGGACTATGGAGTCATGATCCTTCAAGGGGAGGTCGATAATGTTATTGGATTGGGGTATTTGGTGGAGTGTGGATTATTTTATTTTTTTTAACTATTTTATTTTGAAGGGTGGTTACTTTGTTGGTGAGCGCCTGTTGTATGTCCGAACACCATGGTTTGTCTTTGTTGCAGGTGTCGGGGATAGGGGATTCAAATTCCTTAAGGATGGTAAACCATTCCATCATGCTGAAATTAGCGTTGGAAATGCGTTTGTAAGTTGTGCTTGGCTTGGTAAATTTCTTTTTTATATTGGGATGAGATTTCCGTGAGTTTAGTTTTGTCTGCTGTCGGGAGTAACCCCCACGAGGTTTCGCAACTCCTTTAGCAGTTGAAGATCCTTTAATTAGGGGGTGAACCATTTGATTAGGTGGGATTTGGGTTTGCTCGATCTTAATTTCATTGGGGCAATGTTGTCTAGTGTGTAACATAATATTAAATTCGTCAAGTGTTTCTGGGTTTAAGTGATCGGCCAGCTGGTTGAGGGTGGGTAGGATGGCAGGGATTACTTTATCCACTGTAATCATCTTTTTATTCCTGCTTAGGCATGCTGGGGCAATCATGGGGATTATAGATGGTCTGGTGGTGGAGAGTTCAAAGGACAGGAGGAAGTGGTCTGTCCAGGGTTGCGGCGAGATGGTTGTGATGTTGGCGGAACAGTTATAGTCCGCCACCCAATCAAAATTTCTCCCTTTGATATGGGTGGGTACAGTGATTTTTTGCGTTATGTCGAGATTGGCAAGGGTGCTTGAGATTGAGGTGGCGTTTTTGTCTAGGGGATTGTTAAAACTCAGGTCAAAGACCCCTAGGAGAAGTAGTTGAGAGGTGATTTTGAGGTTATTGGAAACTCGTCCTCAAAAGTTCCACTGGGGCTAGTGGGCCTGTAAATAACGTGGATGGTAAGGGTCTGTGAGTTGAGTAGAGGGAGTTTAGCTGTAAGCGTGTCATGACCACAGGATTTTCCATAGAATTTCCCCCAGGAGGTCTTGGGCTGCGGCGTACCATTCCTAGGCTAATAGCAGAAAGGCTACTGTGGCCAATAGTATTTCAGGCATTTCCGCATCACTCAATATGGCCGCCTGGGGGCCTTCCTTGAATGCTGCAGTGTAGTCTAGTGGTTTGGGCTCTGCAAGTATTTAAGCCCCTCCCCTTTGTTGTCCTGCGCTTCGCGTCTTCAGCTGTCAAAGCGGACGCTTACTGCTAGTCAACTCCTGACTAAAACTTCACAGACCTAGCATTCCTAGTTATCCCCGAATTGCAGTGTTCCCGTTATTTTCATTGTTCCCTTCTGCCATAGCCCTGTTTCCCGTCATATTCCTGCTCTTATCCTGTCGCGTGTTTTCTGTCAAGAGTTGGCGCTTCTCTGAGTGAGTTAGTTGGGAGAGGTTTCCGGTCATCTCCAACAGACCGCAAGTATCGCACATGTTATAACACTGTTGCGTTGTTTATTGTGGCATTAGCAAGTGTGCGGCATTGTTTTCCCACAGAGCGCGTGTAGTGATTCTTACCGCGCATTTCCTTGCACTGCTTGTGAGGAGATCCCATTCTTGGAGAACAGGAGGCACCTGACTTCAGTCACATTTATTTTTGGTCACATTAGCTTAGAGCGCCACACACACATAATGGTAACCTGTTGGCATTAAAGGCATTGACACTTTTGTTCCATTTACGCATCCGTGCCTTTCTTGTGAGGAATGTAAGTTCGCATTTATCTCCTGATTGAATAGCGTTATTAGGAAGGTTTTCATAGCGGGGAAAGATTATATTTGTCCACTCAATATCTTTCCTCTCACCATTTAGGGTTAGTTTGTTTGTATTCTGGCTGTGGTGTTGATTGGTAAGGTGTGGAAAATTCATTTCTCGTTATATTTAGGCAGTATTCATTGCACCCCCCTTTTCCTAAGAAAGTCTCCACTCCCTCCCAAGCAAGAAACTGTTCCCCTTCAGAACTTGCGCCCCCCGCACAGAAGCGGGATGGAGAGCCCATAATAACATAACTAGAGGCGAGCAAGGGGAAGGCCGTAGGGGAGGGAGAGGTTGACTAGTGAGAAGACTGTTTCACAGCACCTACACAGAATCCACATTTTGACAGGTTTTTCGTCATATTCCACAGATTTTTCTGCTTATTGAAAGAAGAAAAGGGGTAGTGAGAAATCCACGCACCCAGAGAAGAGTAGTTGAGGTTATAAGGAGCGGTGTTCCTGTGGAGCCCAAGGTAAGCGTTACAAAGCGCGTCACATGAGTTGGTAATCAAGGAGGGTGTAATTCTCATAGCTAGGTTGGATTTACCGATGCCTCCACCTCATCTTGTCTGTTTTGTCTCAGTATGGTGTAGCCATCTGGGATTGCTAGTGAGAGGAGGGGGTCCTGCTGCTTCGTGCAGCCAGGACTCTGATGGCAAGGAAGTTAAGGTTATCTGCCAATATCAAGTCAGATATCTGTGGCATGGGCAGCCGGGTATCTGGCATTTATTAGAGCTCCTTTGAGAGAGAGGGCCTCTACAATGGGATGAGTCAGATTTGTTTTAATAATTGGGGACAAGATCTTGTGATGTTAGTGGTCTTTTCCTTATTGATTTTTTTTTTTTTTTTTTTTTTGTAGGCTGTAGGTAGGGATCTGGTAACGGGTTTGAAAAGTCTAGTTGGTCTCGAACGGAGTTTAGAGTTTCTAGAGGCTAAGCTCCGAGGATTACTTTGCGGCCAGCTTGAAGAACTCGGTGTTGGGTGATCCATAGTATGTGGGCTGTCAAGTATACTGTTGGCCAGATTTATTGGGGCGTGCTCTTTAATTTTAGGATGGCTGACACAATGTGTTGCGTGTGATTAGCAGTATGGTTATAAGGGTGCAGAGGCTGTAGACTATGGTGTGCATGATTTAATGTGGCTGTGGTCGTGCCTTACTTTGGTAAACTACAGTGGGCTGGTCTAGTTAAATAGGCTCGGAGGGGTCCGCAGAAATCACCAATGCAATTAGTGAGAGTATGCTAATTCCACGTATGCCTAGATGGGGCACACAATAGTTATAATGCAGTAAGAGTAACAGGCTAGTTCCAATTAAGCTAGGGCATACAATAATCACTGATGCAGTGTGTAATACCGGCTAGTTCGTTTTGTCAGGATGATAAGAGCAGTAACA
Organism: Ambystoma mexicanum; assembly: GCF_040938575.1. Classification (NCBI taxonomy): domain Eukaryota; kingdom Metazoa; phylum Chordata; class Amphibia; order Caudata; family Ambystomatidae; genus Ambystoma; species Ambystoma mexicanum. Next base: position 1,542,364,499 of record NC_090932.1, read on the forward strand.
CAATGCGGGCAATTGTGAGGTGTTGGCTTCGTGAATAGGTCCATCTATATGCTAGCAGAGTGATTACAGGCATTTTAGTCTCAGATAAAGACAAACGCAGCACGTGGGTAGATGAGGCATGATGGGAGCCTGCAGTGACGTGTTGTGTATCCTTGACTAGATGCTTGCTAGGGTAGGGGCGTCATGGCACTACATAAAATAGATTGCACCTTAATTAAAAAGCATGGGGTGCAATAGTGAGCGACAGTAGATTAGTTAGGAATGATTTGCTAAGGCACGATGTGCGCAAGTAATTGATAGATGATTTAAACTAAAGGTGAATAAGGCTCATCATATATCACATGGGTATAAAGGTGCAGCAGTACTTGTACTCACATAATGTCGTAGTCCAAAGATTAGTTGTCACGCTGGACCTGGTGTATTTGCAGAGGTCTGGATGCCGATGGTGCAGTCGGCTAAGAGATCCGGTCGGAAGCAGAAAGTGACAGTTACATGCTCCTGGTGCAAACTGGGCTGGGCTGCAGGCCTTATGAGGCCTTGTAGAAGGCCGCTGGCTTGTGTTCAAGTACGCACAAACACGCGTTGCCTAGCAACGCCGAGGCAGCTCAGCCTCACTCTCATGCTGCATCGCGCCCAACATTTTGGATTTCAGAAATGTCGGCTTGTGCGGTCCTAGATAGATTTCGGGGCAAATTGTGGACTGATATAAAACTGCAGTGGTGAGGTGAGTTGATGCACAGGCAGGGCAGGTGGCTGGTCTGCGGATTTCTCCTGTTGGTTGCAGTGGGATTGCCGTAGAAGTTGCACACAAGGCTTCTTTCTGCAGGGGAGCTGGATCCTGGACTGATGTGGGGGCTCCTGCCCACTCTATGGTAGAGGCACTGTTTGATTGGCTATGCGCGTATACTAATCCCAGCTCAATAAGGGGTTCCTGGGTTCCATTGGCTGCTATCTCCATCAGTTCACGTGGTCAGCTGAGCTCATCCTTGCAGGGTGGAGGTTGGGCGAAGTTCAGAGATGATGTAGAACTGTCTGACTAAGCTAAAATAACAGAACTTGGCATACAAGAAATAATGACTGGTATAAACTATCGCATCAAGAGAGGCTATTGTTGTGAAATAGGAGCATTCTAACCTGTGTCTTTTATGGGAGCAGGGGTTAGGGACCGGTCCTCCAGGTGCCTTATCAGAAAGGGTGATCTATAGCTGGTGGTCTCTGGGGCTTCGCATGTTCAAATATATTGGGGATAGATGGTAGTGTTACCAGAATATGACCACTCTGCAGTAGATATATGGTGGGTGATTTCAAAGGTGGTCCGGGGGGGGGGGGGAAGGGGTCTGGTAACCACATGCATTCAATAGGGGACATCGGTTCAATGGACCATGGCTTAGCATGGAGGGGATGGAGAGGGCATGAGTTGGTCAGCTGAGATGGATGGGGCGCTGGGGCTGGAGCAGGCCTTGGTCTCACGTTCTAGGATGAGCGCATCTTGCCATTACTCAATACTTGTTAATGGCAAAAGGAATTGCTGCGTTTCCATGAGAACAAGAGTCGCGCTGGGCTGGCAAAGGGTGGAGGTGGCAGGGTGCTACGAGAGAGAGGAGAGGGCCTAGAAAAAGATGGCGTTTGCAAAGACACAAAATGGAGTTCAGACTACAAGCTTTAGCATTACGTTTATGAACTTCTCCAATCCTCCTGTACTCATTTGCATCTTCCATTTTAGTAGATGCCCCCCCCCCCCTTCTAACCCCCCATAGCTCACACATCATTTACCTGGTGCGGGAATAGTGTAGGGGGTGGGATATACCGCCTCTCCCCAACATTCCCCCTTTCGTTATTTCTAATGTAACAAATATAGTTCCATCCCTTCTACCTTCCTCTAGCACTCTTACTACTTCATCCTAAGCCGGGGTACCTTTTATTGGTATCCAGGCTCTGCAGATGTTAAGCTTTTCCCCCTGCCGAGCATATTCTTCAGGAGTACATGTATATCCCCATCTAGATCAATCCACACCCCCTGTGTTTTTCCAGATCTTGTGGCTCTTTTGTGATTGCATGATGAAGGTTGTCAATTATCTCCAGTATTGTGTGTCGCCACCATGCAAAATTTCGGCTCATTGCTCTCCCCAGTTTGTACCTGTTCATCTTTAGTGTGGAGAGCCTGTCTGTCCCTTTCTGGCTGCCAATCGTCACCATCATCATTACACTATTAGGAATCATTTTGGCACAACATTGGATGCCTAACTGCTACACACAAGAGGAAAACGATGATGGGGACCAGCATCTTCATCAGTCCCAAGCCACAATGGAACCCACTCAAATGCGGAGGTGAACCACACTGTTGGTTCCACACCACCTTCTTTTTTTAATCCGTACTCCTAGATCATGCATTGCCTTTATGACATGAGTGTCCCATTCTCAGCGTCAGACGAAGGTATGAACGTGCAACATGCACTCCCGATTTTCCGGCAAACTCCTCCTTCCATGGCTGTGAGCAGGTCGAGCATGTACCTGTTCTGCATTGTCATTAGTCTCAGTGCTCTTAACTCGACCTTGATGATATTGAATCCCTCTTCAGTCATTTGCCACTTATGAGTTGCTAGCGCACAATTTGAAGCCATTTTGCATTTGTGCGTCCCTGGATAATGGGAATCGGTGATGCAAAGAATGACTCAGCCTAATTGAACAGTTTGTGTTGTGCAGGAATCTGCGCCAGGAGATCAGAAGAGTCTTTAGAGAAGTTGGATGCTCTTTTTTTCGTGACACTTGTCCTTGTAGCTTATTTTCTGTCCGCATGTTCACAAGGGGTGATTCATCTTCCTGGTTGGGTACTTGTGACAGTTCGTTTTGCACTGTGTCCCCTACTATGTTTCTCAGGGACCACCAACAGTGTAGGGTTGCCAGAGCAGTCACCACTCCACAGTTCCCACCTAGGCTGAGCGGGTGAGTGGAGCACCACGATATTTGAATTACTGCTGCCCCCCTGGGCTTTGGATTAGGTGCTGTTTGTGTTTTTTGCCTGTAAAATTGTTTAATTCTGCCTGCCTGTGTCCCTGCCTCCCTTCCGCTTCTGTCCTTCCTTCCCGCCCGCCTTGCAACCCGCCCCCTTCGCCCTGATTGCCCTCCCCTCCCTCATCACCGGCCTTCCCTGGGCAGCCTCTGCCCAGTAGCCCCACGGCTAAGGGCCCCTAGGCAAAGGGCAGCTCCCATCTAGGCGGCTCCTGGTTGTCTGCAGGTGTCTGCAGGGGACACCAGCTGCCAGTCACCATCCCTCTAACTTCCCAGCTTACCTCCTCCTGCCTACAGGTGGTCCCCCCCCTGTTTATAATTTGCACTGTATCAGTATTTAGAATTGCAATATGAAACATAGGCCTTTCTCCCTCTATTCAGGATTCTCAAACTTAGGTGGATTTTCCCCTGTCTTAAAATGTGCATTTGGATAGTGTCTTTACTCCTGAGTGTCGTCGTCCTGCCCTCCTCACTAAACCTGGTAGGAAGAAGTTTAAAAAGGATATCCTGGTCTCCAACCCAGGCCTCCCTATCGCTGACACCTATACCAGTGCCTCCTCGAAGGAAACTCTCACCGACATCCTTTGTCGTTCACTCGCCAGACCTATGAACCCTACATATGGTTGCTGTGCTATCTCCTTTTTCTTCTCCCATTAATGGCGGCACCCGGTGGGATGCCCTCCTGCCTCCTTCCATTCCTCTAAGGTCATCATTAATCTTTATTCAAATGGGACCGTCCTGGTCCAAGGCCCTCAGGCCAACCTTCACCTCTTTGATAGACGCTTCCCATGCCTCCTCAATTTCCCTTCTCCTGCTGTCCCCTCTCCCCCCTCCACGGCCTCCTCACCTCCCGCTGTTGCCTCCTCCTCGGCTAGCTTGCCCTCTCATTCCCTCTGCCCCCCCTCTGGCTCCTTCCACACCTCCGCAGGGCGTACCTCTGATCTGTACCCCTCCCCGGAAATCCTTGAAGGATGGCAACCTTCTCCACATTGCTACTCTTAACCTGTCACGACCCACCTCTTAAAATCCCCCAGGCAGGCCCATAAACCAGGAGGGGTCCCGACTCCCTGGGGGGGGGGGCAACCAAGCTGAAGCATCCTTTGCCCCGGCCCTCTTGGGGCCAGTCCTGGCACCTTTGGCGCCAGGCTCATACTTAATGAGGACTGTGCTTGGGAATTACCTTACTTGATGCCAGTCAACATGGAGGCATCCACATAGCTTGGTTCCTTGGAACCAAGTTATGCGGTAGTGTTTTGGGTGTGATAGCCTAGGGACTACATTTCCTGAGGCTATTTAAACCACGCCCGATTTAGAGAACACACTTCGCGTTACTCTGCAGTCCTGCAGCGTGACGCTCATCGTGTCCAGCAGCATCTGTGAACCAGGAAAAAACCGCACCTGAAAGACAAAGGAACATCGTTATTTGCAGCAGCTTACCTGTGATTCCACCACTAGCTGCCCTCTGCTCCTGCAAACATCCAAGGAACAGCAAGCCTCCCGAATCGTCGGACCTGCAAAAGGAGGAAAAAACAAGACCTTAGACTTTTACAATTGCACTGGCGGCTTACCTCTAGAGTTGCCCATCGGCCAGCACCGCCTAGGAACTTCGTGCTCTGGTGAGCGCCACAACCTACGGGAACAAAGGACAAACAGGTTAGCAAAGGCAAGGCATTTGAGCGCTGCGCATAGCACTTACCTACCGCCTCAAGGCGCTCTCGCCATAATCACCCGTTGGTGATCCCGAATTCAACAAACGTCCCACCACGAACTCCTGTGCAGCTGAGGATAGAGAAGACATTATTAGAAAAGGCAAGGCATCTTAGTGCCGCGCACAAGCGCCAACTTACTGCATCAAGACGCTCGCAAACACCATCACCTGCCGGCGATTCCAAACTCAGCCCACGGCCCACCACGAACTTTCGCGCATCTAAGGAGAGAGAAAAGACATTAGTGCAAGAAAGGCTTACAGTATACCAGTAATAAGACCTACCTGAAAGACTTTAAGGGGAGCATCAGTGAAGTAACTAGATCGCTCACCCCCACAAGGACAACGCGCCCCTGCAAGTGAGTGGCATCCCCGTGGATACCAGGTGAGCGTAACATAACCCTCGCTCATTTGTCAAACATGCCTAACATCTGCCGCCTTCTGGAAGAACTTGACCTCTGTCTCACCGAAACATGCTTCACGGCCAGCTCTGTCACATGCTTTGACACGCTCCGGCTACAAGATCCTCTCTGTGCCCAGTCCAACCACTCTGGAGGGGATGTAGCCCTGATCTTCCCTGAGTGGATTCCTGCCTCTATCATTCCTGTGCAGGCCTACTCTTTTGAATGCCTCGTATGCAGGCTCGCTCTCTCCCCTAGCCAGTCCCTTACTATGGCTACCATCCATCGGCCACCTGCTCAGATTGCCTCCTTTGAGTGGGCAGACCTCTCCTTCTCACTCCTTGCCTCGACCACTCAACTCCTCCTTCTTGGAGGCTTCAACATCCACCTGGATGCCTCCTGTCCTCCCTCTGGACTCTTTTGCGACCTCTGCGAATCTCTCTCACTATTCTCCCCTCTGGCCCGACCCACTCTGCAGGGCACACTCTGGATGTTCTGATCTCCTCAGACCTTCCCCCTTCTGTCCCTCTCACCACTCCTCTCTCCTGGAGTGATTACTTTCTCCTTTCCTCCCATCTCACCCTCTCTACCCCATAGGCCAAGCCACTTGCATCACGGTTACCCACCTTCTCGGTCATCCGACCCATGAAACACGTATCAGTTGAGACTTTCGCCGCCACCTTATCACAACAAACGACCAAAGGTCGAAGAAACTATTTGGCAATGTCTCTCGAGGAGCTCTGCATAAAGGCGACCAGTAGCTGGGCGGAAAAAAATCTGAGGGACCTCGACGCGTGAGGGATTGTGGGTACAACGCACGTCACTATAGGGATAGTGTTACAGACACGCCTTGTCGACGTCCCCTTTTCGACTACGAAAAACAAAATGCAATACTCCGCAGTGACCACTGGATGTCGGACCTATGCACAGCATGTGAATCGAAGCAGATACAACCATCAGAAATGCTTTTACGGTAAGTAATGCATTGTCATATCCATGCACCTGTCCTGAGGATCCGCCTGAAGCCCAAAGCCAACTGCAATTCCTGGTACGACTCAGACCTAGTCACCCTTAAACGCAAATGCAGGAAATGAGTGGAAATGGCATGCTTCTTGTACATCCTCTGACAAACTGGCCTACTGCCTGCTCAAAGGCAATACCGGCTCTGTCCTCACCAAGAAGAGAGATCATATCCAAGCCTGTGTCTCGGCGGCATCTAACAACTCGGCTAAACTCTTTAAAATCTGCAAGGAACAGGCCAATCCTGCCTCAGTCTCTACCTCTCCTGTCCCTTCCCAGGCCCTCTGCACAACACTGGCTTCTCACTTCATCTCTAAAACTCAGGACATCCTGTCCGCACTCTCCTCCTCTCCCCTCCCGCCCTATACTCCCTACTCTTCCTCTGGCCCTTCTGCAGCCACCCCTCCTCCCTCCTCCGCCTTTCCCCTGTTCTCTGCAGTCAAGGTTTCTAGACCAGTCCGATCTATGAAAGTCTTTTCAAAACAGGTTCACCCCTATTCCTCAAACCATCAAGGACGACATTGACACCCTGGTTCCTGCCCTGGCTGACTTCTGCAACCACTCCTTCGCCACTGGAGTCTTCTCATCCCCCTGAAGTACTCCCTTGTGCACCCTCTTAAACCCTCTGCCGATCCCTCCTGCCCGGCTATCGCCCAATCTCCAACACTCCCTTCCTGGGCAAGCTCCTGGAGAAACTGGCTATCTCCCAGCTTAACCTCCACACTGAATCTGTTGGTTGTCTTCATGACTATCAATCTGGCTTCAGGGCTGCCAGAAACACGGAAACTGCTCTCCTGAACATCTGTGAAGACCTGCTCTTGAACACCCCCTGTGTCGTCATCTTGCTTGATCTCTCTTCTGCCTTTGACACTGTCAACCATGCCATCCTGCTAAATTATCTCCGTGATGACCTAGGTATCACCGGGCAGGCCCTGGCGTGCCTGACTTCTTCCTCTGACCGACCCTCCCAGGTCCAACTTGGGTCCTTCCTCTCTTTTTCTCTACTTGTGGTGTCCCCCAGGGGTCTAACCTGTCTCCCTGGCTGTTCAACCAATACCTGCCACTCCTTGCCCACCGTATTGCCGCCCTCTGCCCCAACTTTCAGTGCTATGCCGATGACACTCAGCTAAATTTCAGGCTACCTTCGGCCACTTCTCCGACTGTCTGCGATCCAGGAATGGTGTGCCGCCAATGACCTCTGCCTTAATGCCAGTAAAACTGAGATTCTCCTCATCGGCGCACCCACTCCCTCCTTTCCTATAGCTCTATGCCGGCCTCTTGGTCCTCTTCCTGCTCCCATCTGCAAGGCTAAAAACCTTGTGGTCATCTTCGACTCCACACTTTCTCGTCACATCTGACGTCTCTAAGAAGTCACTACCAGCTGCACCTACTTGGAGGTATTCTTCCTTTCATCTCCTTCCCCCAGAAGCTCACTGTCTCCAGAGCTCTGGTTCTCTCTATCCTGGGCTATTATTGCAACAGCCTCTTTCTAAATCTGCCTGCTTCTACTCTCTGCCCTCTGCAACTCATCCAGAACAGGACTGCGAGACTTGTCCTTGGCCTCAAGCCCAGGGATAGTATTGCTCCAAGACTGAAATCTCTCCGCTGGGTCACAGTGGCTGTGAGGATTAAGTTTAAACCCCTCTGCATTGTCCACAAGGCCGCCTGAGGCCTCAATACCTTAAACTTATCTTCCTAAATCTTCCTTCTCAAGCTCTTCGCTCATCCGCCTCCAACTCCCTCAGGGTCAGTCGCTTCTCCAAGCAACGATTTGGTGGTAGATCTCTCTCTTCGGCTGGGGCCTCCCTCTGGAAAAGCCTCCCTGAAACTTGAGGTGAACCATCTTCGGTTCCGGAAGCACCTTAAAACCTTCCTCTTTGCTTCTGCTTTCTCTCTCCCCTGCTGAAGTCCCGGCTGATATTGAGACTGCACTGGTTACCTGGCCACCCATCTGATTTCGGGCCCAAGCCCTGCCAGTTGCGCGCCTGCACTGCCTCCCTGGCAACCCCTGCACATGGGGACTGTTTTCTGTATCCCTACAGTCCCCCCACCAGCACTTATGTCTGCACTCACCCTGCACTTGCCACCAGTTGGCCGTTCTTTTATTATTCTTATTTTATTATCCCATGTACTGCATTCCCTCACACCCCCTGCACTTTTCTTTCCTCCTTCCCTTGCGCGATCTGAATGACACCTGGCCTAGTAAGATCGTTGTCTCTTCACTCTGTTCCCCCTCCCTTGCCTCGTTGCGCCTTGAAACACTTTGTGTATAGGCGCGTTATAAATGTCATATATCATGCAGGCGGGAGGTGTAGGTATGCTAGTTTGCCGCACACCCAGTATTGATCCATTGGAGCTGCAGTTCCTTTTTTCAGATCAGCAATGATGAAGTCCTGTTGCAATGTGTATTAGACCCCATAGGTACATCTATCTCCTTCTGCATGGAAGCAAAGTTCATATTTTTGTTCATGGTTTATCTGTATTGGCTTCTCCAGGGCGGTAACCCACGTTAGTCTGTCGGGCACTCCACGCAGCCCTTCTCCCTTGCACATGAATGTTGACTGCTGCCATTTGTTCTCTGTTCCTTCTATCACCAGAAAAGGTTCTTTGAAACATTTTGCAGGTGGCATTCCTTTTTTTACAAAACTTTGGAAGTCTGGTGGGAGGAGCTTCATGCATATTGTGTGTGCCTAGAAAGTGCCCTTTATCCTACATAGTGCAAAATGGATTATACATTGTGCTTCCACAATAGGAGGTTCTTGAGGTACTAAAACCTTAGGCGTCCCTGATACGTGAGGTATCGGGGAGCAGACATAACAACTACCGTTTGTCGCCTGGAGCCCCGTGGCCCTCATGTCAGAGTAACAGTTGCTAAATTGCCCTGGATGGCCAATGTCTTCCATTTCATCCAGACCCAACCCATTGTATGTATCACTTTTATATTGCCTTGTATGTCTTTTGTTTCTACTATTTTGTTTCAGGGTGTTTTTCCAACCTAAAGACCTTTTGCACAATTTATTTGAGGTACACAAATGTTTTTCGTGCATTGAACGACACAGGGCGGTACAGGGGCAATAGTTCTGATTTTACCAGTCCACTAGGGTTGATTGTTTGCTGCCAGTAAGGAGCATTTAACAGGTCATGAAACGTAGGTGTAGGGAACACGTTATACATTTGGGCCAGCCATGAGGTAGTTACACTGTTTGATTGGGAGGTGGGCTGTGATAATGTAACTGGTTGTTCTAGGGCATAGTCTTCATAAAATACATTCATACTGTCATTCAACACAATACTTTCTGTTTCTGATGTGAATTCGGTAGCGTTTTTAGCAGTATGGGGGAGCATTTTATTGTTCCACATTAACTTGATTCTGTCCCATAACAAGTGTCCCCCTTTTTGAATTGGGTTTCCCACTCCCCCTCTTGGCTTTTATCATTCACAATAAGACTCTCCCCAAAAAATCATTAATCCTAACATCACAACACTAAACGTTATTGCTACAAAATAGAGCCCACATTCATAACTGTAGGCCCTTGTTGCAGTAAGTCGTCATTTCTGTCATTGTATCACCTACAGAAACAAAACAAAAACGGGGTTGGGGATTAATGAACAGACAAATTCAAAAACATGGAAAGAGGCACATCAAGGAGAAAAAACAATTTCACATTACACTGTATTTTTTTTATTTACACCTATTACTCTTCTTTTATATACATTTTAAATATTTCTTTGTTGTCTGCTACTGTACTGCGACATCTTTCATTTTCCTGTGGTGTCCCTGCTGCTAAGCTGTCTTGTGCTTTCCTGACATCTGACAAGTGCACCCAATACTTAAGCCCTTTAACTTTACTGCTAGGGGAGTACAGTAGATTACTTCATTTGGTCCATGGAACCGTGGTGAGTTCAATCGCCTTACAAAGCTGTAAACATACACTAGTTAGGGCAAGAGTGGTTTTGTGGGGGTGTCGGGGTCCGCAGTTTTATCTGTTTCGTCTTCTCTTGTGAAGGGCGGTGCTATTTGTTTGGCAATGCATTGCACTGCCCTTGTTAATTGAGTGAGATTCTTTGAATTCCTCTCCTAAAACTGTTGCTGTTTGATGTGACTCTGACATGCGTCTCACTGGTGACTTGCATTCTCCTACCTTTCACAATTTCATGGGGAAACAGATGGTGGTCCTTACTGGGCTGTGTGCGTTGCTGGAATAGTGCCAAAGGCAAGCAATAGACGCAATTATTTTTCAAGTTTTGACAATCTGCTTTTAAGAAGGCTTTATTTTTTCTACCACCCTGTTAGCTTGCAGGTGATCGAGCACTTTGTGTTTAATTCCCAATAATGTTACTTATTTAAAGATTGTTTACAAAATGTGTTAAGTTGTCGGATCTTATGACGTCACATATTCCCCAACGCGGAACACTTCCCTCACCCGGAACTTTGCTGTGCATTTAGCATCTGGGTGGGCACATGGTCCTGCTTCCACCCAGCGCGAAAAAGACAGACCCCACGATCAAGTATCTGGTTCCATTAAATCTTTCATGTATAGATAATCAATGTGCACCTCACGAAATGGTCCCACAGGGCATGGCAATGTGCCACATATTATTGAGTCATTCCTGAATTAAATGTTTGGCAGCTAGTACATTCAATAGACCTTTTAGTGAGATAATCCTGGAGATTCGTTACAAACCAATATTCCTGGATATCAGCAGCAATGTGGTTAGAGGTGTGGGCAGGGAAATGCATTTATTGAAATGCTTTCATTAATACAGGCATCACTACTTTTCCTGTGCCATCTTGTCTCCATAGGAGATCAGTAGGCGATTGCGTGCACCCTCTTTTTGTCAATTACTCCTGTTCTTGTGGCAGTGCTCTGTTGTGCCATCGGTAAGGCATTGTATCCTTCCTCTGTTGGTTGTTGTGCTTTCTCTTTTAAGACACTGTCGTTTGTTTTGGAAATATGCTGCTTGTTTGGCTGCATCGTCTGCCGCTGCATTTCCAAGTGATATTTTGTAATTGCTATTTGTGTGTGCTTGGCACTTCACCAATGCTACTACTGAGGGTTCTGCTAGTGCTGTAATCAACTTGTCAGGTAATGCTGCATGCTGTACCATAGACCCATCTGCTCTCCTGAACCCCCTCCTCCAATGCGATAGACCAGCATGTACCGTGGTGGTTACATGTTCTGAATATATTGTTACTGCGCAGCCCTTTGCTGCGTGTAGTGCTTCTATTAGGGCAATTAATTCTGCTGCTTGGGCAGAGTAGTGCATTGGGAAACGTTTTTGTACAAGTATTTAATATTCTCCGTCCTACAATCGTACTACTGCAGCCCCAACATGTTTTTCACCTGTCTCTGGGCATATTGAAGCTGACCCGTCCAAAAAGTATACTTCTCCCTCCTCTACTGCATTTCCTCTTGCTTTTGGAATGTCATCCGCTTCACCCTCATGTGGCACAGTAATGTTCCTGCATATCTTGTACTGTGCAGGGCTCTGATAAATGTTGCCGGGTTTACTGTCTTACATCGTACCACGTGGACATTTGGGCTGGAGATAATCTCATGTGCTGATACTCTTTTGGTGGTGAATGTGGATTTTGATTGTTCAAGAATGGCAAACCGTGCTCAACATACAATGTGAAGAAGCAACCCATTACAATTGTTGCACTTTTCTCTAATGCAAACGCTACTGCTGCGAGAGATTGTTTGCACGCAAAATGTCCTTGCATTATTGAATCAAGTGTTATGCTGTAGTATGTTAGGGTTTTTTGTCCTAACAAGATTTTTTGTGTCAGCACTGTGGTCATGAGTGTCCCATTGGAATGTGAAAATAACTAAAATTCCCGCTCATAATCAGAGGTTGCTAGGACGAGGGCAGTGCTGATGAGTTCTTTCAGGGCTGTAAAAGCTTTGTGCATTCTAGGTGTCCACTTTATTGGGGTCTTTTCGTTCTGTGCTTCTTTCAAGCCATTCAATAACGGCCTCGTGTACGCCGCATAATCCAGAATCCATGCATGGCAATAATTACAGATGCCAAGAAACTTTTGCATTTCTTTTACAGTATGCAGTGTTCCTGTGGCGTGCACTGCTGCTGCTCTGTCGGGTAGTATTCTTTTACTGTCTTTTGAAATCAATTGGCCTAGATATAGTACCTCAGCTAGGCAGTACTGTAATTTACTTTTATCTACCTTGTACCCCTTGTGGGCCAAAAGGGTCAGTAGAGTGATCAAGTCTTTTCTGCATTGTTCTTCTCCTGTACTACATGCTAGCAGATCATCCACTTATTGAATGAGGGTGCTCGGTACCATAATATTGGCAAGCTCCTCATGTAGCATTTTGTTAAAGATACTTGGACTCTCACAGTATCCTTAGGGGGTAGGGGGGGGGGCAATCTGCGGTGTTCATGTCTCCTTCCTCCTATCGTGAATGCTGTGAGGTATTGGGGCTCTGGGTCGAGGGGTACAGAGAAAAAAGCATTTTTTTTAGATCCACCACTGTAAAATGGGTGGCATCTTTTGGAATACTGCACAAAATGGACGCCAGATTTGTGACGAGAGGGAACTCCTTTGTGACGATATCATTAAGGGGTCAAAGGTCATGGATCACACGCCACGCTCCCATTGCTTTTTTAACCTTTTTGTCATTTTGAAGTACAAGTCAAGCAGAAAAAAGGTAACACAAACATGTTCATAATATCGGAGGCATGCATTTGAATAACAGAATATATATAGTATCCAAATAGCTAATTTCAGCATGATTAAAAACGAAGTCCATTCCTTAATGTACCACTATAAACCTCTATTTTACAACAGTATCTCAGACATTTAACTTCAACACTGACAAACTACAACACACAACACTGAACAGAAAATTCCAATAATCTCCCTCTTATTGCATCCACCATCCTTCTCGTCCTTTCCTCTTTTCTCCCCTGACGAGGTCGCTAGACAAGTCCGATCTATGAAAGCCTCGGCAAAACAGGTTCATCCCTGTTCCTCTAAAACCATCAAGGACCACATTGACACCCTCAATCCGGCCCTTGCTGATTTTTGCATCCACTCCTTTGCCTCAGGATCCTTCCCCTCCCCTCTGAAGCACTCCCTTGTGCATCCTCTTCTCAAGAAACCCACAGCTGATCCTCCTTGTCCAGCTAACTATCGCCCAATTTCCATTACTCCTTTTCTGGGCAAACTCCTGGAAAAGTTGGCCATCTCTCAGCTTAACCTTCATTCCAATTCTGTTGGCTGTCTCCAGGACCACCGGTCTGGCTTCAGAGCTGCCAGAAGCATGGAAACTGCTCTCCTGAATATCTGTGAAGAACTGCTCTCCAACCTTGACTCTAACATTCCCTCTGACCTCATCCTGCTCCATTTCTCTTCTGCCTTCGACACAGTCAACCATACCATCCTGCTCAACAGTCTGTGAAAACCTGGGTATCACTGATCAGGCTCTGGCCTGGCTGACCTCTTTCCTCTCAGATCGACACTCCCAGGTCCAACTTGGGTCCTTTCAGCTATCTTCCCCTCTACCTGCGTGTTCCCCAGGGGTCTAACCTCTCGCCCTGGCTTTTCAACCAATACCTGGCAACTCTCGCCCACTGTATTGCCACTTATTGCTCAAATTTCCAGTGCTACGCAGACGACACTCGACTAATTTTCAGGCTGCCCTCTGCCACCTCCTCTTCCTCTCTCATCGCCTAACTGCCATTCCAGATTGGTGTGCCGCCAATGATCTTTGTCTGAATGCCAGCAAGACTGAGATCCTCCTCATCGGCACACCTTCACCATCCTTTCCCCTCACTCTGGCCGGCCTCCCTCCTACCCCCACCTGTGAGGCTAAGAACTTCGGTCGTCTTTGTCGTCACCCTTTCCTTCTCCACCCACATCTCTGAGGTGTCTAAAAAGTCAAATTTCCTACTTCACCGCCTCAGAGGTACTCTGCCTTTCCTCTCCTTCCCCCAGAAGCTCATGGTATCCCAAGCTCTGGTTCTCTAGCTTGGACTGCAGCCTCTTTCTAAATCTACCTGCCTCTACTCTCCACCCTCTGCCACTAATCCAGGACAGGACTGCGAGACTTGTCCTTGGCCTCAAGCCCTGGGATCGTATCTCTCCAGCTCTGCAATCTTTCCATTGGCTCCCAGTGGATGCAAGGATTAAATTCAAAACCCTCTGCATTGTCCACAAGGCTTTCTGGGGCCTGGGTCCAGAATACCTTCAGCTATCCCTTGGCAAATGCCTCCCCTCTCGAGCTCTTCGCTCCTCTACCTCCAACTCCCTTAGGGTCAGTCGTTTTTCAAAGAAACAAGCTGGGGGTAAATCTCTTTGGCTGGGGCCTCCCTCTGGAACAGCCTCCCTGCCAATCTAAAACTTGAGGAGAACCATCTCCGGTTCCGGAAGCACCTCAAGACCTTCCTCTTTTCTTCTGCGTTTTCTCCCCCTCTCCCCTGCTGATCTGCTCTCTCTTGGCACTGTGCACTTGGCCACCCTCTGTCCTCCGGGCCCAGGCACCTGCTCACCACGCCACCCTCCTGCACTGCCTCCGGGCCACCCCTTGCACTGGGGTCTGTATCTGTACCCATACAGCCCCCCTTTTCTTTCTTCCTGCACTTATCAGACCTACCCCATTTGCTACCTTAAACCTAGCACTTGCAAATTGCTGGCTGCACTACCACTGTTTGTTGCCTATATTATATATTTATGGTTATTTATCTGTTTCTCCTCTGCTTCGCACTTTCCTTCTCCCCCTTCCATGCACTTTTCCCCTCCACCTCTACCATGCACTTGCGCATTCTCAATGTCACTGGGCCTAGTAAGATCGCTGTTTTTGTTCTCCCCTGTTCTCTCCCCTTGCCAAGCTCTGAAACACTTGTGTACGAGTGTGATAGAAATAAAATATCAATCAATTTAATCTATTAAGTACTTAGTAAATCAACATTAGCTATATAACTCATTGAACGATCCCCAAATGTTTAAATAATGTTCCCATCGTTTTTGTTTCTTTAGCATAACTTTTTCATAGTCAGATAAAGAACGCACATCCGTTAACCAATCTTCCACATCTGGCTTTTTCCTTGACTTCCCCACTTTTAATATTTGTTTTGCCACTACTACAAGTACCGTATTTATGCATTCTCATATTGGCCATTTTACCTCTCCCTTTGCTCGACAATAGAATTGTCGCATAAGATGTTCTTGGAAATGTGTTCTCCAGCACAAGGTCTAATCTACTCAATACATCACTCCAGAAGTTAGCCACCCTTGGGCATGCCCATAGCATATGTAGTAAGGTGCCCCCACTACGACCACAGCCCCAACAGGTGTCTGTTAGGGAGAATTCTCTGTTTAGGCTGAATTTCCTAACCTAGTGAGTCCCCCAGCAGCTTTGCTGGATTTTTGGGGTTTATTTTTTTCTCCTGCCAAGAGTGAGACTCTCTTACCCTCACTCTTGGGCATGATTTGAGTGTTTCTTTGACTCTAGATGTGTTTAATGGGCTATGGGGGTCTTTTGCTCCATAGGGCTTCATGTGTTTTTGTGATGTTACACAGCACCCTAAGTGCAGTAACACAGGGGTGTCATAGTGACCCCCCAGTATAGACTCCATACCCTGGGACTGACTACTGTCTCCCAGGGCATGTAAAGTCACCAGTCTTGAATTCTGAACAGAACCAGTACAAAACATCATATTGTGGACATACTGGCTGGGGCAATTCGATTGCCCCGGGGTCTGTTAGTCGAGAGGGCACGTCTCCGTCCCCCCTGATCGAGTTTTGGCTGGTGGCGGTGGATACTACTTTTTATATTCAACCGTGAATATTTCTCTATGGGATGTTCCCATTGTTCGAGGCTACTATCTTCATTGATTTAATTACGATAGCCTTGAACATACTGCCATTTTATTTAATTATTAATTCTCCGGTTGGTATTTTTTGCCAAAACTCGGTTCTAAAATGGCGTTTGTGTTCTTCTGTGACTCCAACCCAAGTCGAGCCGTTTGTTCCACTTTTTGGCGGGCTTCTCCACAGAAGCCCTCCAGAGTGGTGCCACTCTGTCTGGGGTACTTAGGAGGGGTGGAGGGGGATTTAGGCACCCTGGACTGAGTTGCCTAGGCAACTCAAGTCACACTCCGTCCTGATTGGCCCAAGTGGTGAGCCGGCCGGCTCACCACTTAGCATGTTTGAGTGACAGCTAGGCTGAGTGGGGGTTTTCTGCATAAAAGCAGGGCTTTGGGGACTGGAACTTCAGAAGTCGCCACAGGACCTAAGAATCCGAGGGAGAAGCTGAGCTGACCTGCCATGACGACACCACCGGTGGAGCCCTGCTGGACCGTCTCACCACTTTTCCCAACGACAGAGATCATCTCCCGCCGGAGTCTTCTTCCTTTGACTGACTGGTGGGGATAACCAGTTTCACCGTCTTTTCGCTTCCCGACGCATTTCGTGGCCGCCTTGCCTGTGCCAAGCACCCCGGCAACCGGAATACCACTTTTTACCACAACCTTGAAATAAAGGGTAATACCTTTAACCTGAAAACTCTGCGGCTGGTTTCTTCCCTGGCAGTGCAACGACCTTCATCTTTCCTCCAAGTCGAGATCTTCTCTTCCCCTGGACGACAAGGAGACTGGCACCCGCTGCCAGGAACAACTGCCACCGCTGGAGGATCCTTCCCACTTAAGGTACCGTGTCCCGCCTGGCTTCCCTTGCCACCGACTGTACGGGGTAGATTTAGCCCCCGGCTTTGAACCTGGGTTAGCCTGGGACACCCTGGCTAAACTTTTCTGAGCCACTCTAAACTCTTTTCAAACTTTCTGCAAGACCTTCTAAGCCCAGGGTAACTGTGATCTTGGGCGCATTTGTGCTCTGCTCTCTCTAAGAGTGGGCCCAGCCTATGGACTTTGGCTCACAAGTGACTTTTGCTCTTCTGCCTTGCTAATAGTGTTCCTAAACCTTAGAGTGGTGTACCTTTCCATATTCTGTCTTTTTCCCTCCCTTCATAAACTTATTGGAGTGCCATCTATAATTAAGAGCTCACCTCTGTATGGAAATAAGTGGTGTTAACTAAGACTTATCTGATAAGGAAGAAGGGTTGTATATATTATAACTGTGTTTAGAGTGTTTTACAATAAGAGTGCTGGAGTGTTTCAAACAGTGTGTTTTTAAATAAATAATTATATACTTTGATACCAAAGCTCTGGTCAGTGTTTGCTTGTATTATTGTGTCTGAGTGCCTATTGTGTATACTTTGCATACTGCCTAACTCTTCTTGAGGGAAGTCTGACTGCTCAGCCACAGCTACCAGGTAAATCTGGGTGGTACAGACCCCTACCAAATGGGTTTACTGCTAACACCTGTAGTCCTAAATCTTTTGCAGTGTTCCCAAAGGGAACTCCACAGGTTTCTGCCTAACAGTGTCATCGGTGAACCCTAGCCTGGACATCCGCGCAGGGGTCCAGTGTAGTCTACAAAGTATTCTTTGCCTTATAAACCGCAGACCCAGATGCATCTTTGACTGCATGCCTATACGCAGAAGACTGTCCCAATCCTCATTAGGAATATCCATAATTAGTTCCTCCACCCAAACCTGACGTTTCTCCCATGCTTCCACATGAGTTGTCCATTGGCATCAATTTCATGTACATCGACACTGTGCATGGAAAAGAATGGATAACATTGCAGAGGGTCTCTCTTGCATGGGGCTGCCTTGCATTCCCTGCCGTTCAGCTAGAAGACACTTTAGGTCCCTGTAACGTTTATGTTCTCTGCCCCCTAGCCCGAATGTTTCTCCAAGTCGTTAGAATGAAGCCATTTGATCAACTTCCCACACATCTCGTATTCTGAGAATGCCTCTTTTGACCCAGCTCTGCCAGCATAAGGTCTTGTTTGCAATCTGCAGTCCCACATTATGACATAGATGCATCGTAGTGTATCCAGATGTTTTCCTCCCTGGCAGTCATAAAATCTTGTAGGGCCTCTCTAGTAGTGCCCATTGTGGGTAATATTATGGCAGAGTTTAGCATTTTATACATCGTGCAAACCATACAGCAAGAATTGCTCTCTCAATCTGACAATAGGGCATGTCACTGTCTATTTCAGTGAAATGGAACGCTGACTTTTTCAGAACAAACTTTCTGCAATAATTTGTCAGATTAGGACATCCGAAACCCCCCCTTCCTGCACAAATCACATTAAGATGTACTTTGGCATTTTAGGCCTATTGCCTACTCCTCAGAGGAATTCTTGAAAGACCTTATTGATACTAGCAATGATCTTCTTGGTGAACTGACTCCCTGCTCACTGTGCTCAGAGGCACAGCTTCACCTCACTGAGGCCCAACAAGGCTGAAACACGTGTATGGGGTTGCTGTTGGTACTCTTGTTCAGAGAGGAATTGCCATAGCATTTCGGTGCTGGACTGCCCATGTGGGTGGGACAAAGACTGATGGATATTTCCCATCTGTGAAAGGTACAGTGAACAAAAAGTGTTACAAACTCTCATCTCAGAACAGATTATCATGCCATGTTCTTTCTAGAGAGGAGCGCCTGCTACCTTTTTTGAAATAGATTGAACAATGTATAGTACTTTCGGCAAAAGTACCATTTTGATTGCATTGACTTTCACAGAGCGCAGTGTTAATCGACCCAATTTTAACATATCACTCCGGATTACTTCTATAATTTTTGAAACATTAAGTTCCACCATCCTCCTTAGATCGCGAAACAGGTTGACTCCTAAATACTTCATTGGTCCCATCTTCCACTGACAGTTCCACAAGCCTGTCACCCCTTGGTTGTGCGATGTCTAGAGGGAAGACCACGGTCTTCTCCCAGTTGATCTTATGGCCAGACAATTGCCCCACTTCCTCAAACATGCACTTTAATCCGTGGGAAGGGAGCTAAAAGCTAGTCAATATGATGGTCATATCATCCGCATAACACAGATTCTTAAATTTGCTAGCCCCAAATTTGAGTCCCTGAAGACTTTGCTCTTGCCTTATGTATGCAGTAAACTGTTCTATTGCAAGGTTGAAAAGGTATGGTGACAACCGGCAGCCCTGTCTAGTACCCCTTGTCAGGAGGAAGGGTGAAGACGGAATGCAATTGACCCACACTCGAGCACTAATGGTCGAGTTCAGTGTTCTAATGACTCTCAGGAAAGTTTCCCCAAAACCCATCTTACTGAGTGTGTAATCCAAGAAGGCCCAATTAACCCAGTCGAAGGCCTTCTCTGCGTCCATGAAAACGAAGTGCATTCTTAACCTTCTCCTTTGGGAGTCCCATTATGTCTATAATCGTCCTAATGTGGTCATAGCCATACCTGCCATGCATAAAGCCAACTTGAGATCGACTCAGACCTCCAATGCACCTATCCAACCGATTAGCCATTATTCTAGCGATTTTTTTTTTTTTTTTTTTTTTTTTTTTTTTTTTTCCCAAATTTAACGATATTGGTCTAATTTTCACATTTAAACACTTTTTTTTTTTTTATCTCTACCCGTTTTCAGGATCACTACAATGAAAGCCTCTTTCATCGTTGAAAAACATTATCCCATTGGTCATAAAATAATTGTATAGCCTACATAAAAACGGTGTTAACTTGGGACCCAACACCCGGTAGAACTCTACCGGTAGTCCGTCTGGGCCTGGTGATTTACCTGTGTTGAGTTTGCCAATGGCAGTCAGTATTTCCTATTCCCTAATGGGCCGATCAACGGCTGCTGCTTGGTCACCAGACAGCCTTGGCAGGGTCATTTTCTAAAAGAACCCAGTCATACCCTCAGGTGTCGGGAACTGATCGTCCTTGTACAGTGATGCATAACACTTCCTGAAACATCCACATATCTCTTCTTTCCTAACTTTATATTTTCCACCCTCTGGACAAAGGAGTTCTCAATTAAGCCTTGCAGTCTGTTGGCCAGCAGCCTACTGCTTTTGTCACCCTGCTCCCAGTACTTCCGTCACATGAAGAACATGCCTTTCTCATACTGGGTGTCCATCTCATGTTTGAGACACTCCCGCATCTTATTGATTACAGCGTTATCCTCGCCACTTCGTCATTTGATATTTCTTCTGACATGTGCCCAATTCCCTCTCCAGCCTTTTTAGTTCTGTCATTTCCCTTTTCCTTATGCGGGTCGTAATATTCATCAGTTCACCCCCTGATTGTTGTCTTAAAGCTATCCCAAACCATTAGATCAGATGCAGATCCCTCATTTGTTTCAAGGAAATTCCCAATAAAAACCTTTAGAGACTCAAGTACGCCTTGTTCCTGAAATATGTAGGTTTTTAGGCGCCACTTGGGTGTTTTAGATCGTTCCATCCCCAGTTCTAGCCTCATTGTTATCAGGGAGTGATCCAAAATACCCCTCTCCATTATGTTTGTACTAGAGACCTTTTCAACAAGTCTATCAAACCAAGAAATCGATTCTTGAGTATGAATTGTGGACCGGCGAGAAGGAAAACTCACCGGAATGCATAGACCGCCAAATGTCAACCAAGTCTAGGCTGCGTAGGAACTCATTAAATGTTCTGCTCATATTCTCCACTGTGTATCTACAACGCGCAGAGCGGTCCAACCTGCCATCAAGGACACAATTGAAATCTCCCCCAGGATAGTATATTCACCATTCATTTCCCGTAATAGTGACAATACCTTTGTAAAGAAGCCCGTTCCCCTGCACATGGCCCGTAGATGGATCCTATTGTGAATACTCTGCTGTCATATTTAGCATCCATCAGAATCACTCTCCCATCTTCATCCAGAACTACTTACTCTACCCTCCAGTTCAGACCCCACGTAATAATATACCCACACCTCTTGATTTGGAAGCATAACAGTTTAATAATACCTTACTAAACAGTGTGCTATTTAGGAGGCTTTTGGATTCCTCTTCCTGGGGATGTTTAGACCCTTGAAATACCACGAACAAATCGTTAATTCACCCATCTGGTGGCCAACTTCCATGACATTCCCAATTACCCTTATCTGCTCTCAACATTGTAAACCAGACACTAAGGCCTAGGTACTTATTGGATGTAATAACTGTGCTCATCATAGAGTAGCAATCCCAGACACATCTATTTGAGGTGGATGTGCAATTACGCCACTGTGTCCAACTATCACTTTTTTTTTATCGGATAGATCGCAGTATTACATGTGGAGTTGTTGGGGTCAATGATACCCTGCTGTAGTAGGGCATGTATTGTAGTTCGTATCCCTTCCTCTGCTTCTCATGACAAGGGGTATTGTTTCACTCTTGGGAGGACTGCGCCTCGTTTATTTTTATTCTAACTGGGGTCACTTCTCTCAGTAACTCTACGTCATGGGGATTTGTGGTCCACAAGTATGGCAGCACATATATTGTAAGTCTGCATTGCAAAAAGATGGCGGTGCACTGACAGCGGCCATGAGGGGGTTTGCCACTCCTTTTCTGAATCGTATCACATGGCATACATATTTCCAATATGATCTCCCCATTAGTGTGTTCGTCAGTGAACAGATCCTCATCTGTTAATTCCCTCTTTGGAATACTTGGATGAATACACAATACTGTTCTCCATTCGCACCCATGTGTGTCTAGGCCAATTGGCACATTTCGTTTTGCTTATACCCCTGTATTATCTGAGGTGTGGCCACGGGGCGAAATCCGAAGGTACTTTCCATTCTTTTTGTTTTAGGGTACTGGCCGGGGCCAACACTTGTATCCCATAAATGAACATGTCCGCATCCGTGGGTATTCCTCGCACTGTTATCTCATTTGCTAATGTCTGTATCAATAACATTTCTCGAAGTGTGCACATCCCCGGGGTGGAACATACTATCCCTCTCTGTGAATGCAATATTCAACTTGCTCAGCAGATCTCGACCTTAAATGTTTATGGGAGACTCTTCATGGTATAATAGGGGTGCTCGCACTGCTCCACCCCCTATTTTGACATCCAAACCTTCTGTGTATGGAACCGTGACTACTGCCCCAGAAAAACCTTGCGTATTGAGATTTTTGCCAGAGAGCGGAAAATTGCCTTCACGTAAATCTGCTTTTTCTGTCCCAGAGTCCACCATAAAGATGAACTGTTTATTCCCTAGCTCTGCCCCAACCAGCAGTTCCTCATCTAGCCGTAAGGTAGTTGATAGTACGGGACACGCAAGTGCTCTCTGTGGGCTATCCTAGTTGGGGTGGGTGTCTGTCCCGGAGCATGTAAAAAGATTATCCATTATCACGAGCACAAACGTCCCCTGAAATTGAGAAGGTGCGCCGTTCGCTCAAGTGGCAATCTGTTTGCATGTGTGTTGTTTGGTTTTGCTGGGTTGGGCGGCTTTGCATACAGTGCAGAGGATGTCTAAATGTGCTATACACTGTTGGGGGCCTGCTTTCTGACTGCAAATCACTTTCATTATTCCCCATGGGCAGACCAGGAGGACTGCCCGGGTAGGGCTGTCTGTACTGTTGTTCATTCCCATATCTTACATTGTTCAGATAATTCCCCCAAGGTCCTACTCTGACATTCTCTTGCGAAATGAGCCCACAAAACCAACACCAACACTGTCCCACGGCACCTTCCCCCAAAGCCCCCCCCACCAAACCTCCCCCCCCCCCCCCCCTGGTCCTGGTCCGCCATATCCTCCTCACCGCTGTCTTCTGTACCCACCTCTTCCTCTACCGGGGCCTTACTTGCCACTGGAGTACCGTGTAACGTTTTTCTCCGCCCCACTGTTCCTGTCCGTTATCTGTCCATGCTGCAGCCATCCTAGCTTGTATCGCTACAGACGCCTCCCTTTCCTCTCCTGGCTGCTTTTGGGGCGGCGTTGTTGTTACTGCCACGACCTTCATTAACTTGCTCTGTACTAACTTTGCCTCCGCCAAATCTTCCCAGTGCCATTTCTTTTTCCCCTTTTTTGATCCTCCTGCAATGGTGTACTATGATGCTTTGTATTCTCGCCAGCCCTTGGCTTCTATCCCATATATTTTATCAAGCGCCTTCTCTACTTCCTTAGGGATGCCTCTTTTGATAAAGTAGAATAGGGAGGTGGATTTGTCCCAAGCCGTGCCCATCTCCACCCACCACATCTCCAGCCCCCGAAGAATGTACTACGCAGCATCTTCCCCCATAGTGCATTGCAATGAGTGTGACTCGGGGGTGTCGGGGCAGGTTCTCCACAATGCATCACATAACTGCACTCGTACGTTATTGAAGGACACGCCATCATGCATGTCGTTCCCCCAAGGATACTTCCGGAAACCCCGCCTTCACCCACACGGAGTCTGCCTGATCACCTACTGCTGTTACTAAAAGGCTTTTGACCTCTCCAATTGCTAATGTAACCCCCGCAGTATTCTTTTCAAACGGATAGATCAATTTCCCTGCGCCCCCAAGAAAGTGGCGGGAGGGCCTTGAGGAGATTATTTTGTCCATTAGTGCCCGGGGTACATAATGGGGTCTTCCTGCTCCCTTATGAATGAGTGGCATCTGTCATTTCAACCTTACTGTTTCTCTACTTACTTTCACTGCTTTCTTTTTAGACAATGCCATCCTCCCAAGCCTATTCCTTAACCTCCCCTCCCAGGCTGCTTCTGCTAACCAGTGGGGTAGCCCGGTGTACTTGCGGTAGTAGCATCCCTCCCGCCTGCCCTTCTTCGTCCCCATCCAAATCGCTCCCAACTTTCTTTATCCATCTCTGAAGCCACAGTATCGTAACCTACGCTGTCTGCTTCCCCCTCTCTTTCTACTCACTGTTTTTTAATTGGTGTACTGTCAATCCTAAAGAGAAAATCCCCGGATGTCCTGTTAATAGGGGCGGGCTTATTTCTCCCAGCGGTGGTTTTGGCGGTTGCGCTTCCCCTGGTACTGACAGAGGCATTTCACATAGTGCTCCCAAGCGGGCCAATTCAGCTTGAGTAGATGTTAGTACCCTCTCTAGATCTCCATTTGTCAGGCCTGCTGGGGCAGAGGGTATTGTTAGGTGGCCATAATGAGGGGGCTGGCCCACTGCTGGAGTCGTGGGCGCACTGCCCTGGCACATATACTGGGTCTGTGTACCCCTCTGCGGGTTGCGTTAATAGCGGGTATATTTTTTTTATTTAGGCTCTTCTCCTTTTCCCCTTCTCCCTTACCATTCTCCTTCTCTTTCACACTCCCGTCTTTGTCTTTACTTTGTATGGCAGGTGCTTCCTTGAACACCATCCACAGGTCTAGAACCTTCTAGTTTGGTGTTTGTCCCTTTGCATTTAGTCATGAAATGGGTAGCAACATGGTCGAGCATTTGCTTATCAAAGGACCCTCTTCCGGCCAAACACAAGTCGCTCCCTCCCCCTTCGCTCCCTCCCCCTTCGCTCCCTCCCCCTTCGCTCCCTCCCCCTTCGCTCCCTCCCCCTTCGCTCCCTCCCCCTTCAGTTCTACCAACCACTCGTTATACTTTTTAATCTTTTCTTGATGCAAGGGGAGGTTTTTACAGATGTGCGACAATGGGGAATCCATCCCCATTTTTAATCCAAATGCTTCCCTTCCTCTCTCTCCCACTTGTTGACCTGTTCAAACCCAGGGGGTAACACAGGAGTATGTTTATCTTACTTCAGCCCCCACTTGAATTTTCTCTCTGGTACACATAAACGCAATTACCCACAAGACATTTTCACAAAACACAACCAACAAATAATGAGACAATACAAAACATTTAAACGCTAAATATACCCTTTTCTTTTTACCCTGCCCAACTCTCCTTTGACCACACTTTGTTCATACACACTACCTATGCCCCTCCTGGCCCTTCCTCCACAATACAACACAGTAAAGAAAAAATAGAACCTAAAACAACTACTATTGTTTATGATCAGGCCTACTCCTTATATGAGGCTCCTACTTTATTCTAGTTTCTTTTAATCCCTGCACTGGTTGTGACAGTGCTACCCGGCGCCGGCTTCTATCTCCTTTCAGAGCTAGGTTCCCGTATCTCCTCTTCAGCTTATTTCTCCATATGTAAAAAAGAAAATGTCCATACAAAAAGAATACACATTCTCATCTCGCACACTCCAACCGTGCGTGTTCTTTTCCCCTTTATAATTCAACCTCCCAACTACATGCCTCTATTTGTTCTTCCCTTGTAATTAGTACTCACGTGCCAGTATTCTTCGAAGAGCCTCCGTTCGCGGTGTATCCCGAGGGGGGCCTCCCTGTGGGTGGCCCTGCCCAGCTCCGGCGAGCAGTTTGCTTTTTGCAAAGCAGGGACCCACAGACCCAACTCGGGAGCATACGCTTTTGTAGGATGTCTGCCAACCGTAGGTAGTAATGGCCCTCCACGTGTAGCCCCGGATCTCGCAGCAGGTACGGAAGTATCGCAAGGACTATCGCGCATAAGGTGTCGCCCAATGAAGGCTGGCACCTTAGCATGCATGTGTCCCAATAGACAAAATAAAGTACACATCCCACTATGGAATGAGACCAGGAGAGTAGTTGCAAGGGACCCAACATTTTATATAAGTAAAATAAATGCAACCAAATAACTCTGCTGCCCGAGAGCGCTCAGCCAAAAGATACATGGGCAGCACATTAATGGAACTGAGCGTCCTAGATTACATCATGCATAGATGGAGAACTAACACATTTGCTTGGCTATGCACGTATACTAATCCCAGCTCCATAAGGGATGATTGGGTACCATTGGCTGCTGTCTCCGTCAGTCATAGTTCACGTGTCAGCTGGGCTAATCCTTGCAGGTTGGAGGTCGGGCAAAGTTCACAGATGTAGAACTGTTTGACTAAGCTAAATAACAGAACTTGGCATACAAGAAATGACTAGTATAAACTATCACGTCAAGAGAGGCTATTGGTGTGAAATAGGTGCATTCTAACCCGTGTCTTTTATGGGAAGCAGGGGTTGGGGATCGGTCCACCAGGTGCCTTATCAGAAAGGGCGATTCCCTAACCAGTGGTTTCTGGGGTTTCACATGTTCAAACATGTTGGGGATAGATGGTAGTGTTACCAGAATATGACCACTCTGGAGTAGGTATATGGTGGGAGATTTGAAGATGGTCCAGGGGAAGGGTCTGGTGACCAGATGCATTCACAGGGAATAGGGGGCATGGGCTCAATGGACTGTTGGTTGGCATGGAGGAGGTGGAGAGTGCATGAGTCAGTTAGCAGAGATGGATGTGGAGCTGGGGTTGGAGCAGGCCTTGGTCTCAAGCTCTAGGATGAGCGCATCTTGTCAGTACTCTATATTTGCTAATGGCAACAATGTATGGCTGCTTTTCCGTGAGAACAAGAGTCGCGCTGGGCTGGCAAAGGGTGGAGGTAGCGGGGGCTGGCTGTGCGCAGTGCTGGGAGATGGAGAGTGGGCAGAGGGCCTAGAAAAAGATGGCGTTTGGAAAGACAAAAAATGGAGTACAGATTACAAGATTTAACATGACGTTTATGAACTTCTACTGAAAATGGAAGATGCGAATAAGTACAGGAGGGGTGGAGATGTGTTATCCCCCACCCCCTCTCAGCTCACACAACATTTACCTGGTGTGGGAATGGTGCAGAGGGAAGGGATATACTGCCTCTCTCCCCAACATAACCATACTTAATAGTGCATCACACATCTAAGGTAAACATCTTTCTTTCCTGAAACTGTTTTGCCATTCTAGAAGAAAGTAGATGTGAAGGTATATTTTGAGGGGATTGGGTCCTCCGACGTATTCCATATCTGACAGGCAATCACCAGAGTTGTGCTGCTTGGGAACATTTTCGGGTCCTGCGTCGATATGCTGTCCTGGAGGGCCTCCGTCGAGCCGACGTCACCGGATGTTATAAGTAGGACGCATGACGCCCGCAGCCTCTGTTCCGTTTTTTCCGCGAACGTGTTCGCTTCGGAGATCTCGGCGCACCTCGTTTCTTAGTTTTCTATCGGTTCTTCGAACTTGGTTTGTGAAGATTGTATCCTGTCTTCCTCTTCCGTCCCGCGGTCTGGTTTCAAGAAGTGTCAGGACTGCAGTTCCAAGATCTCGCTGACGGACCCACACAACTCCTGCCTCTGGTGCCTCGGGCAGGACCTTGCTACGGACGATTATGACGAATGCCAGTCGCTTACGTCGAAGGCCTTGCGGGAGCGGAAGAAGCTTTCGGTAGGTAGGGTTTCCAAACCTGTAAGCCGGGGTCCACTGGACTTTCCACCGATGATTCGAGGGATGACTCCGTGGCGTAGGTCCGGGGGGGGGGGGGCCTCGGTCCGGGAGTGGTTCCCGCCATTCCTCTGTCTCGCCAAGGCACTCACGGAAGCGCTGTCACCGGTCGCCTTCCTCGTCCGAGGACTCTGCTCGACGAAGAGTTGCTTGTCCCGGCAAGCATTCGACTCATGCGGAATGGGAGGCATTTCCAAGAAAATGTCGAGATATATATTATATATTTTTTTTTAATCACAGGGCTCCGGTCTGTCCGCGCCTTCGAGAGAAGCCGGACGTGACCGTGCTAGAGCCACCACTTGCACGCCTTCGGGCTCGGGTGGTCGGCGCAATCATAGAGCACCTTCGAGGTCTCGATCGGACAAGGAGGATCACTCTAGCCATGCCCTCTCCAGGTCCCGGTCCTCGACGCCCTCGAGACCATCGAAGCCTGTGAGGTCGTCTTCGTCGACGCCATCTGCGCCATGTCCGTCAAGAGGTTCCCTCGAGGCTCCGGCTCCGAGGAAGCCCTCGACGCCGAGGTCGTCGAAAGACAAGCTCGGGGCACCACCCTCGAGGCTTGTGTCGAAGTCGTCGACGCCAATTCCATCGACGCCTTTCGAGGATGCTTTGTCAGAGGTACCCCGAAAACCCCTGAAAAAGGCTCTCGCCAAGACCAAAAATGTTTTTGTCCCTTTTTCTGTGCCCCCATTCCAACCTCTGGATTATATTTCTGAGGTGGAAGAAGGGTCTGAGGAAGATTTGGTTCCTAATGAGGTACCTGACAAAATATTGTCTGGTCATAGCCAGATTGAAGACCTGCGTCAGTTGTTGCATGACGCCAGTGGCCTGGACACCTCCCCGGAGGTGGAGTTTGGTAGGCCTGAGCCTGGTACGCATACCAAGTCTTCGTACCGGCGGCTTATGCCAAGTGTGTCGGAGTACTTTGGGTGGTCTGTGCCCCCCGTGGATTTTCTGCAGGATGACCCGACAGATATCCTGGACCTAGGTCCACCAGTTGACCCGGTTGTGCCCTTCCATATGGCCTTGCAAAGAAGGGTGGCGGCGGCTTGGACTGCGCCGTAGTCTCCCGGCAGTGGGGAAGTCGTTGCTGAAAAAATACCGCCCAGCCAGTGGGTACCCCGGCTACTTGTCCGTGTACCCTACAATCCCTCCTGATAGGGACGACCAGCATTTTGACGGTTGGGCGAAGAAAGTGTTTTCTTCAGGAGGTGTGGCTTTGAAAGCAGTCAACTCTGTGTGTGCCTTAGCACGTTTCACTCATACTCTGTGGAATTGTTTCCTTAGCGGCTGAACATAGTCCCGAAGGGGAAGAACGGGATGGCTTTCTTGCTCTTGTACAGGATGGCAGGGATGCCATGTGTGAATCTGTTCAGTCGTGTCTGGATATGGCAGACTGCGGCAGCCGGTCCATGGCGGCGAGCACCGTGATGCGCTGATTTGCGTGGTTGCAGAAGTCGAGGTTTGCTCCAGGTGTACAAGCCAGACTTCTCAACATGCCCTTTGATGGTGACCATCTTTTTGGCAGCAAGGCTGACGAGAGCCTTGAGAGGTTGCAGACCTCGAAGGCTGCAGCGAAGTCGTTGAGCGCTGCAGTTCGCCAACCTCCACCTTTTCGTCCTAGGGGACAGCAATGGAGGGGAGGTTCCTTTTGATATTACTCGACCTTTGGTAAATTGAGGGGAGCTGCAAGTCAAAGAGGCCAACGTAGGAGTATCAGAGGTGGAAAACGGGGTACTCGAGGTGCCAAGGCCGCTCGAGCAGTTGCCTCTTTCCCCTCGGGCACTGCCGCAGGCGCTTCAGGTCAGTCATGAGGCCATGTCCCATGGTTCGCCGGTTGGGGGAAGGTTGGCACAGCATCTTGTAGAATGGCGTGCCCTTACTTCAGATGTGTGGATTCTGGAGATCATAGCCCACGGCTACTGTCTTCCTTTCCGGATGAGGCCTCACGACAATCCACCAGGGAATCTCTCTTTGAAGAGTCCGGATCCGCTCCTTGCGCAGGATATCAAATCCCTGCTGGAGAAAGGTGCCATAGAACTGGTGTCTGTAGCGGAGAGGAACAATGGATGGTATTCCCCTTATTTTTTGATTGCGAAGAAAGACTGAGGATTGAGACCCATCATGGACTTGCGTGGTGTTAGGCAGAAACCTGTGCAGTTCCCTGTGGGACCACTGCAAAAGATTTAGGACTATAGGTGTTTGGCAGTAAACCCACTTGATAGCAGTCTGTACCACACAGATTCACTTGGTAGCTGTGGCTGAGCAGTGGGACTTCCCTCAAGAAGAGTTAGGCAGTATACAGTGTATTCACAATAGGTCAAGAGAACACAATAGAACAAGTAAACACTGACCAGGGCTTGGTGTAAAATAGATAATTATTTAAAACCACATCTAGAAAAACACACAGGCACTAATAGTAAGCAATTCAAAAACACGGTCACTAAAAGATATACACTCCCTTAAAAGAATATTAGACAAGTCTTAAAGCCCCACTTATTTTCAGACAGCGGTGAGCGCTTAACGTAGATGGCACTCTAATCAGTTCGTTTTAAAAGGGAGAGAAAAGCAGAGAACAAGTTGAAGATCCCAACACTTTAACAAGAACATAACAATAGAGGAAGGCATGGTAAAACCGTGAATTCAGAGTCAGTTGGCTGGATCTGCTTTAAGGGGATCGAAACGAAATGTGTCCAAGGTCACACGGTTGCAGTGCACAAAAATTCTTGTTATGGTTCAAAAAGGAGTTGGACCAAGGAAAGGGACCAGTTAGAGGGTCAAGGCGGCCAGCCCAGCCCAGTCCAGAAGGTTAAGGAGTTATGATTACCTTGTAGCAATCTTTAGAAAGGGAGGCCTGGCGGACACGGTACTTTAAAGTGGTGAGAACACTCCAGCGGGGGCAGTTGTTCCTGGCAACGGATGCAAGTCTGTGCTTCGTCCGGGGGAAGGGAGGATCTCGTCGTGGAGGAAGACAGGAGTCCGTTGCACTGCCAGGGAAGAGACCAGCCGCGGAGTTTCTCGGGTACAAGGAGCAGTCCGTTGATTCGCGGTTCAGTGGTGAGTGGCTATCCGGCCGCCGGGGTGCTTGGCACAGGCAGTTCGACCACAAACCGGTCTGGGGTGCGAAGAAAAGAAGGTAAACTGGTTGTGCCCACCAGTCAGGGGAAGAAGCCTCTCCAGCCGGGAGATCTGTCGTCGGGAAGTGGTGAGTCGGTTCTGCAGGGCTCCACCGGTGGTGGTGTTGTCGTGGTAGGTCGGCTCAGCTTCTCCCTGGTCGGATTCTCAGGTCCTGTGGCGACTTCTGAAGTTCCAGTCCACAAAGCCCTGCTTTTATGCAGAAACCCCCCCATTCACTCAGCCTAGCTGTCACTCAAACATGCAAAGTGGTGAGCCGGCCGGCTCACCACTTGGGCAAATCACACAAGAGTGCGACTTCAGTTACCAAGGTAACTCAGTCCAGGGTGCCTAAACCCCCTCCCACACCCCCTGTGGTACCCAGACCGAGTGGCACTACTTTTGGAGGCTTCTGTGGAGAAGCCCCCCAAAAAGTGGAACAAAGGGCTCGACTTGCGTTGGAGTCACAGAAGAGAACACAAAGGCCATTTTGGAATAGTCTTGGCAAAAAATACCAACCGGAGAATTAATATTAAATAAACCGGCGGTATGTTCGAGGCTATGAGAATGAAATAATTAAAGTTTGTAGCCTCGAACAATGGGAAAATCCCATAGGAAAATATTTGCGGTCGAATATAAAAAGTAGTTTCCACTGCCACCAGCCAAAACTTGATCAGGGGGGACGGAGACGTGCCCCCTCGACTAACAGATCCCGGGGCAATCTAATTGCCCCGACCAGTACGTCCACAATATAATGGTTTGTACTGGCTTCTGTTAATAATTTGGGACTAGTAAAGCCAATGGTGACTTTACATGCCCTGGGAGACAGTAGTCAGTTCCAGGGTATGGAGTCTATGGTGGGGTGTCGCGATGATATCCCTGTGTTACTGCACGGAGGGTGCTGTGTAACACACATAGTAAAAACACATGAGACCCTATGGAGTAAAGGACCCCATGGCCCACAAAACACATAAGCAGTCAAAGGAACACCATAAATCATGTCCAAGAGTGGGAGAAAGAGTCTCACTCTTGGCAGGAGGAAAAAACAAACCCCAGAAATCCAGCAAAGCTGCTGGGGGCCTCAGTAGGTTAGGAAATTCAGCCTAAAGAGAGAATTCTCCCTAAACCGTGGTTTGAACAAGCTCCTCAGGAAGGACAAGTTCAAGATGGTTACTCTCAAGTCCTCCAGGTCCTTAAACTTCAGGACTGGTTAGTGTCTCTCGACCTCAAGGACGCTTACTTTCATGTGCCAATCCATCCCAAGCACAAGAAGTACCTGAGGTTTGCGGTTGGCGACTCGCACTTTCAGTTTCGGGTCCTGCCGTTCGGATTGACCTCAGCCCCGAGGGTTTTCACCAAGCTCATGGTGGTGGCAGCGTATCTCAGGAAAGGGGGATTCACGTCTACCCCTACCTGGACGATTGGTGGATCAGGGCGTGCTCTCCGGAGCAACTCCTGGATCATCTGTCCGTCACCTGCTACTCCCTTCACAGGCTGGGCTTCTCCCTCAACTTGAAGTCCCAGTTTACACCAACCCAGCGGCTCCAGTACATCAGAGCAGTGCTCGACGCATCCCTAGGGCAGTGTTTCCCGCCCCAGGTGAGGGCTCATCACATTCTGCAGATGGTGCACAAGTTTCAACATGCTCAGAGTCTGCGGGCGTTCGAGTTCTTGAGGTTGCTCGGGCTCATGGCATCCTGCATTCTTCTGGTGCCAGAGGCCCGACTGCGGATAAGATCTTTACAGTGGGCTCTCAAGATGCAGTGGTCAGTCCTCCGGCAGGATGTCTGACCCTGTTCAGGTGCTGCCTTTGGTCGTCCAGGACCTTCTGAGTTGGGCCATCAAAGGCAATCTAATGAATGGGGCTCCGTTTTGGCTACCCTGGCCAGAGGTGACGAATGTGACGGAAGCATCCCTCACGGGATGGGGAGCTCATGCCAACGAGTTGACAGTCAGCGGTCGTTGGTCTCCGTCGGAGTGCAGACTCCATATCAATCTGTTGGAGCTGAGGGCCGTCAGGCTTGCCCTTAAGGCTTTTCTGCCGACTGCGAGGAAAGAATGTCCGGATTCTGACGGACAACACAGTGGCCATGCACTACCTCAACAAAAAGGGGTGGGGGCAGGGTCACTTCCTCTGTGCAGAGAGGTGATGCAGCTCTGGTTCTGGGCCAACCAGCAGGAAATGTTGATCTCGGCAGTTCATCTGGCCGGAGACCAAAACGAGACGGCGGACGCTCTGAGCAGGCAGAGCACGATCTTTCACGAGTGGGAGCTGTCTCAGGAGATTCTCCTGGAGATCTTTGCCCTTTGGGGGACCCCACAAGTGGATCTCTTCGCCACCAGTGTCAACCGGAAGTGCGAAAGGTTCTGCTCGTGGGGATTTCCTCCAAGAGGAGCCTTGGGGGACGCGTTCGTAGTGGAGTGGTCCTTCCCACTGCTGTACGCGTTTCCTCCAGTCCCCGTCATTCCGCAAGTGCTGTGGAGGTTAGAGGTTCGGTTCCCGGATGATCCTCATTGCTCGGGCATGGGCCCGGAGAATGTGGTACCTGGACCTTCTCGACTTGTCCATCTGCCCTCCACACCGTCTTCCCTCCCGAGACGATCTGCTCTCACGGGAGGGGGTTCAGGTTCTCCATCCAGAGGTCAGATCCCTCAACCTTCATGCTTGGCTTCTGAAAGGTTGAGGTATAGGGACCGGGACCTCCCTGGAGACGTGATGGAGGTGTTGCTTTCGGCCAGACGGCCTGCAACCAAGTCCCTGTACCGTTGCCGAAAGTTCTGCGACTGGTGCAGGGTTCAGAATGTGGATCCTTTTTCATGTGACATTCCTGTGGTTCTCTTTTTTTGCTTTCCTTAGCCCACAAGTGCGTGCAAGTGGGTACCAGTAAAGGTTACCTTGCAGCGCTGTGCATATTTAAGCGCTCGTCTGAGGAGTGTTCTTAATTTAAAATTCCTTTTAATTTCTCAGTTTCTGAAAGGGCTCACTAATGTTTCCTCTGTCACCTTTCCAGGTGCCCGGTTGGGATTTGAACCTGGTTCTAAAATTCCTAATGGGTGCTCCATTTGAGCCTTTACATTCTTGTCCTTTGAGACTGTTAACCCTTAAAACTGTATTTTTGGTTGCAGTTACTTCCGCTCGCAGAGTGAGTTGCAGGCACTTTAAGCCACCCTTCAGTGTTTCATAAGGACAGGGTTGTCCTTGGGGTTCGTCCGTCCTTCCTTTCTTCCGAAAGTGGCATCAGTTTCATTTAAGCCAGAAGGTCATTCTTCCGGCGTTCTATCCTCCTCCACATCCTGGTTAGGAAGAGGAGAGGCTCCATAGGTTGGATCCTAGAATAGCTTTAAGTTTCTACATCTCACGCATGTCCCGGTTCAGAGTGGACGATCCGCTCTTTATAGTATACGCTGGAAGGCGTTTGGGACAAGCTGTTACTAAGACTTTGTCTAGATGGATTATCTTGGCAATTTCTGAATGTTGCAGCTTGGTGGGTAAGGACCCTCTGGTAGGCCTACGGGCCCATTCTACTAGGGGTATGGCTGCCTCTACTGCCCTGCAGAGGGGTGTTCCTATTCGTAACATCTGTGAAGCCGCCACATGGGCTTCGGTCCATACTTGTCTAAGACACTACTCCCTAGATTCTATCCATGGGCAGGATCTGGCCTTTGGCAAGGCGGTCCTCTACTCTGCAATTTAATTCGGCATTCTAAATTTCTAAATTATTTTCCCTCCTCCATACGTTGGTAATGCTTTGGGAGTCTGTCATAGCTATGGAATACGTCGAAGGACCCAATCTCCTCGAAGAACAAGTTACTTTCTTACTTGGTAACGTTCTTTCGATGGGATGGTCTGACGACGTATTCCATATCGCTCCCTCCCAGCCTGCCCCGCTACAGAATTTCTTATGCTATTGCAGCTTAGGTTTCCGCAAGACTTTCTGTGGTCATACTGGCAGAAGATTCGTGCCACACATTCTGGGGAAAAAACTACAACTGAGGCTACGGGCGTCGTGCGTCCTACTTATAACATCCAGTGACGTCAGCTCGACAGAGACCCTTTAAGACAGCGTATCGAAGTCATCGACGCAGACGCCAAACATTTTCCAAAGCAGCACAGCTGTGGTGATTACCTGTCATAGATATGGAATACGTCGTTTGACCATCCCATCGAAAGAATGTTACCAGGTAAGAAAGTAACTTGTTGTTCTCACCTGTGATTAGGTTGTGCCTCTTCCCAAAAGTAATGTGTTGGCTTCACCAGATTATTCCTGCAGGATAATTGTACGAGTGTCCCCCCCACCCCCCCAAACTGGGTCTTGCTTACCCTGACTTGCTGCTAGCCTTTCCAGAATAAGTTTGTGTTAGGTTGTTGCCTACGTAGAATAACATTTCAGTAAAGTTTAACATTAGGGTTTACTTTCCCTGTGCTATCTAACCCAGAGGCTGTGGTTCTAACTGTCCCTTATAAGTCCTACATCAGTCACTTGTATAGTTGGGGAAAGATCTAACCTGGACCCCTTGTGAGATATAAAGTATATGGGATTTACTTATCTTGAGTTTGCTGTGTGCCATCCAAAAGTTTTTTTTTTAACAAAGTTTTATTATTTTCCAAAATTACAAACAACACTGCACACCCGACAGTGAAAGTTATAAATGTACAAACATCATATGCATCAACATATATTTACCGCTGCCATCCCATTCCCTCACCCCATAACTCGAGCTTACTCCATTGCACTTCTAGTCTTACTCCTCTATGGGCGCCCATCCTTCCATGCTCCTGGCGGTATCTTGTTCGCTTTGTCTGGCTCGGGCGGACTCTGTTAATGGGCCACGAGCTGTCTCCGGCCATCAACGTTCCTACTTCATCACCCCCCCCCCCCATCCCCCTTGCAGGCTGCTTCATACCATGCTGTTTCCGCTTCTGCCCATTTCAGGAGGTCATGCCACCACACCCTGGGTCTCTGACCCGCTTTCCATCCCATGGCTATTTTACATTTGGCCAAAATATATGCCAAGTCCTTAAGTTTGCAGACATGCTTCATTTTACGTGGTCTGGTAAATACTCCTATCATGCACGCCCACACCGATTCTACGTCTAACTTGATCCCTTTCTTAGAGGGGCAGTGAGTGACCTCCCCCCAAAATCTCGGGACATGCCCAAAACATATGCATCATCCCTGTGTTTACTTCCCCGCATTTGAGGCACATTTGTGTTTCTGTGCTCTTGAATCGGGCTATCTTTTGAGGGGTCATGTACGCCCTGTGAGTTACATATAGCTGGATCTGTTGTAATCTCGCGTTTCTGGAAACCTTCTTGTAGTACCACTGTGCTCTTTATTTATTTTATTTATAAAGCGCAGCCAGGCCCAGAGGCATACAGGAGCGTAAGTTAGATCTGGTTACAGTTACATTTGAGTGCAATAAAAGGGTTGCGTTACAGTTAAGTACATACTTAGTATTACAGATACATACAAGCATAGTCTAAGATAAATACATTAATTACAGAATGTGCCGTCAACCGTCAGTCGTTCTGGGACCTGGAAGGTTAGGCTGTCAGAGTCCATGTTGTGAAGCCAACGCTTCGTGTTGCGTTTGAATAGGTTAAATGAAGGTTCTGACCTAAGGAGCTCAGGTAGTGTGTTCCATAGTTTAGAAGCTTGTACCGGGAAGCTAGCTCCACCCGAGTTATGGAGTTTGAATCTCGGTATGGACATCGTGTTGGCTTGTGCTGCTCTAAGTGGTCTGGATGATGTGTGGGGTGTATGTTGGTTGGTGAGGTAGGCTGGTGCAAGGTTGGCCCTAGCTTTGTGTGTGAGGGCCAGAGTTTAGAGGGATATTCTGTGCTCTACTGGGAGCCAGTGTAGTTTGCGTCTACTCTCCGAGATATGGGCCTTTTTAGGGATGTTGAGGGC
Source organism: Ambystoma mexicanum (assembly GCF_040938575.1). Classification (NCBI taxonomy): domain Eukaryota; kingdom Metazoa; phylum Chordata; class Amphibia; order Caudata; family Ambystomatidae; genus Ambystoma; species Ambystoma mexicanum. The sequence goes on from NC_090932.1 coordinate 1,542,400,809, forward strand.
AGCCCTGATGGCATTATTTTGAATTACTTGCAGTTTGTTGATATTTTTGTGGCTAGTGCCTAGGTGAAGTGCATTACAATCTATTTTGGAGAGGACTAATGCTCTAGCAAGAGTAATGCAATTAGGTGAAGAGATAAATGGCCTACATGCAGTAATCAATTTGCAAGTGTAAGCGGCTGATGATGCTACTGCATTAGTTTGTTTGGTGAAGGATAATGTGGCATCAATGTAGATACCAAGGGTTTTAGTGTTTGAAACGGGGATGAGATTACCGTCTATAGTAAAGGATTTGAAGGCGGAGTTAAGATTTTTAAGTTTGGCATGAGTCCCAAGGATGATCAACTGTGTTTTCGTCATTGAAACAAAGCCCATGATGTGCCATCCATGCTTGTATTACAGAGTATATTTCATTAAGGGTTTTGCTGTCGGTTTCATAGTTAGCCGAGATAGGAATGAGTATCTGGGTGTCGTCCGCGTAATTAGTGTACATGACACCCAGATAGTCAAGGATATCAAAGAAGGGCTTTGTGAATACATTATACAGCGTCGGGGACACACAAGAGCCTTGCGGGAATCCACAGGGTACTGGTGATGGTTCAGCAGAGTCAGTGGGAGAGAAGTCCCTTGTGGTTCTGTTTGCCAGGAAGGAACTGATCCAGGCAGTGGCTGCCTATGAGAAGTGTGCTGCAGTTTTCAAGTGGTGACCGTGTTTGGTGGTTAACCAAATCAAAAGCTGCTGACAGGTCGAGCAGTAAGAGGAGTGCCAGTTTGCCATTGTCTTTCAGGATTTGGATCTGGGTATTGAGGTCAATTAATGCAGTTTCTGTACCGTGTCTAGGTCGGAAGCCGGATTGCCTAAGTCCCAGGAGATTGTTTGATTCTAGGTAGGCCTGTATTTGTAGATAGGCTGCTCTGTCCAGTATTTTTAATAAAAAAGTACGGTAGTTATCGGCCTATAGTTAGACGGGTTGGCTGGGTCAAGAGTAGGTTTTTTGAGAAGTGGAATGACCCACGCGTCTTTTAGGTTGTCAGGTACTACTCCGGATTTGAAGGAGGCATTGATGAGGTTGGTAACAAATGGTGCCAAATCATGAGCGGCTGCTTTGATGATCGGGGCAGGGCAGGCATCACCTTGGCAATTTGATGGTTTAAGTTTCCTAATGATGTTTTCTACTTCCAAGTTGATAGGGGTGAGGAGCTGAAAGGTTTACAAGTTGACTTAAAGGTGGGTGATTTGTTAGGTAATTGTTTGTAGTCAGGGTCAGCTAGTAGCAGGGATTTTTGTCGCATTGATTTTAGATTGTAGGCAACCTATTTTATCTAATAAGGCCTTCTGAATATTACTACACCATAGTGCGTCAGTAATGCATTTGTCAATAGGGGCAATAGGGGATTCTAATGCTTTTAGAATCTTGAAAAGTTCTATTGTGTTGGATTCCACTTGCGTAATCCTTTTATTATAGGTGTCTTTTTTCGCAAGAAGGATGGCTTCTTTGCAACTAGTGGAAGCTAAGGTTAACTCAGTCTTATTGGTTGCTGTGAGGCACTTTTTCCAGTGTGCCTCTGCAGTTCTTAGGTTTGCGTAGTTCTCTAAGCCGCGGCGTGAACCATGTATTAAGATGACGCTGTGGTGTAGGTTTCCGCAATTTTAAGGGGGCGATGGTGTTCAATGCTTTAAGAATAGCCTGGTTATAGATATCCACTAGAACAGCGGGGTCAGCGTCTGAGTCAATATTGTTCAGGATAGGGAGTAAAATAGGTAGGAGTTTGTCAGGTGTAATGTCTTATTTCTCGTACTGGTGGCTGGGGCGATGATGGGAGCCAGGTGGTGTGTGTTGGCTTTGATGGAAAAGGTTATTTTATGATGATCCGACCAAATGCATGGGTCATTGGATAGATCAATAGGGCAATTGAGGTGAGTGAGCCAGTCCAGTGTTATACATTCGAAGGGATTGTGTCCTCCGACGTATTCCTTATCTTAGATATCTCTTTCCAGCTTTGCTGGCCTCGGACATTTTTTCCTCTCGAGGGCGCTGCGCGTCGACGTCCGCTGATGTCCTTCGACAGCCGCCGTGTCGACGTCATCCTGCCTATAAAGGCCGCGCGCAGCGTCCGTTGCTCAGTTCCGTTTTTCCACGCTTACTCAGTGCCTCGGAATATCGTTGCTCAGTTTTGTAGATATATTTTTCCATTTTCCTTGAGATATTCGATCCATACTCGATGGCTTCCTCATCTGAACCGACGACACCTCGGTCCGGCTGTAAAACATGCCGAGACTGTGGAAAAAAGATGTCGCTAACGGACCCTCACAGGGTCTGTCTGTGGTGTTTGGGAGCTGATCACCATTGTTCGGAGTGTGAGGACTGTATGTCCATGACAGCTAAAGCTCTGAAGGAGCGTAGGGGGAAGCTGGAAAAAGGTAAGACTTCTAAAGCTTCTTCTTCGACGAAGTCAAGACATTCGTCTCCTCGTCACCATTCGCGCTCCAGGTCTCGAAGCGGGTCCCATCACTCTTCGAAATCGAAGCACTCGAAGGAGACGCCGAAGATCCCCTTCTTCGTCCTCTTCCTCTGTTTCACCTAAGAGAATCCCTTGCCCCACGAAGCATAGTTCCCGGGCTGAATGGGAGGAATTCTGAAAAAATATGATGAGCGTCTTTGAGAAAGCGGCCTCGACCCCCTCGAAGACTGCCGAGAGCGATGCTCTGGTCGAAAGACCCGAAGGTCCAAAACGCTGCGAGTCGCAGCACCCGGCGAAGGAAGCTTCTCGAGCGCGTCACGAACCCTAGAGTAAAGCAAAGACCTCGAATCCTTCTTCGAAGGTTCCGTCGACGCTGTCGACTAAGGTTCCGTCGAGGTCGGTGTCTTCGACGCCGTTGTCGAAGGGACCTTCGACACACGGGTCTGCCGACTCGACGCCATCCTCAACACCGGCGTCGACACCAAGGAAAGTCACGGTTGCCTCGCACCCAGTGGCTATTCCCAGGTCTTCGATGTCGTCGAGATTGTCGATAGAATCGGAATTCTGCTCGAGGATATCGAAGACCTCAAGGCCTCCACCTTTGTTTTCGACGCCACTTTCGAAGCCTTCGACGTCGGCGTTGACAACATCAACGTTTTCGAGGCCGATTACGACAAGTTTGACACCCTCTGCCTTGGAGATGGGTTTCACACCCTTTCTGAGATCAGACCAATTGAGAACAATGTCTTCAATTATGGAAGAGGGATAACTGTCTGATCAAGAAGAGCCATTTGAGTTGCAGGGATCTGCAACCCCAGTTCAAGAGGAGTTATCCTCAGAGGAACGCAGATTAAAGGAACTCCATGATTCCTTACATGAGGCAAGTGGTTTAGACACTTCCCCAGAGGTGGAGTTTGCTAGGTCAGACCCGGGGGAGCATGCTGAAACCCCTTATAGAGCCTTAATGGCCAGGATTACAGAATTTATGGGGTGGTCAACACCTTCACCAGCTTTCCAACAGGATGACCTCACGGATATTCTTGATAAAGGTCCACAGGAGGATCCTGTAGTACCTTTTCATAAAGCTCTTCAAAGAAAAATGACGAACTGGGAAACCCCAGATGTCGTCCCGGCAGTAAATAAAAAACTGTCTGCTAAATACAGGCTATCTTCTGCAGACCCGGAGTTTTTGTCCAAACGCCCATCCCCAGAAAGTCTGATGGTACAAGCAGCATCTTCTACTGACATCAAGACTGCTTACCCTACCGTCCCACAGGACAGGGACGATAAGAAATACGATGCTATGGCTAAGAAAGTCTTTTCGGCATGTAGCATGGCGTTAAAATCTATTAATGCTACTTGCACCCTTGCTAGATTTCGCCATACACTTTGGGAGTGTGCTTCTACAGCGGCTGACTGCATCCCGGAGGGAGAAGAAAGGGAGGCGTTCCTAAATATCATAAGGGACGGTGAAGACGCTATGTGCGAATCCCTCCAGACGGGCATTGACTCGGCTGACCGTATCAGCAGAGCAATGGCGGCAAGTACAACAACCAGGAGATTTGCTTGGTTGAGAAAGTCTGGTTTTCCCCAGATGTGCAAGCCAGGCTCTTGAACATGCCATTTGATGGCTCTTCTTTGTTTGGGAAAAAGGTGGATGACAGTTTAGAAAAACTGCAAACATCAAAGGCGGCAGCAAAATCCCTAGGCGCTGCAATCCGTCACACCTTTTCGTCCCACAGGAGCCTCTGCGAGAGGCAAGTCTTTTCGCTTCTACTCTGCATTCGGAAGAGGTAGAGGACGACCGGCTCAAAGGGGACAAAGAAGAACTACCCGAGGTGGACTGGGTAGATATTCAAAAGCTGCAGCAACAGCAGGTGCCTCTTTACCATCGCCATCTGCATCAGCCGCCCCTAAACCACTCTGAGGACTTCCCTCACAAGACACCTGTAGGAGGCAGGTTAACTCAACATCTGGCGGAATGGCAGGCTATCACATCAGATGCTTGGGCATTGGAGACAGTTACACAAGGTTACTGCCTGCCTCTCCTATGCATACCTCAGTCATCCACCGGGGATCAGCTCTCAAAAAGCTCCAGATCCGCTCCTCTTGCAGGAAATTTTAGACCGGCTAGAGAAAGGTGCCATAGAACCGGTACCTGTAGCGGAGAGGAACCAGGGCTTGTACTCCCCTTACTTTCTCATACCAAAGAAAGATGGAGGATTGAGACCCATCTTGGACTTGCGGGAATTGAACAAATTCCTCAGGAAAGACAAATTCAAGATGGTAACTCTCTCTCAGATCCTTCAGGCTCTTCATTTCCAGGACTGGTTGGTATCTCTGGACCTTCAGGACGCTTATTTCCATGTGCCAATCCATCTCAAACACAGGAAATACCTGAGGTTCGCAATTGGCAACTCTCATTATCAATTTCGAGTTCTGCCATTTGGGCTGACCTCCGCCCTGAGGGTCTTCACCAAGTTAATGTCGGTAGTGGCTGCCAGTCTAAGGAGGGAAGGGATTCACGTCTACCCCTACCTGGACGATTGGTTGATCAGAGCTGTATCTTCGGAACAAGCTCAGATCCAGCTAGATTATGTTTGCCACTCCCTTCACAGACTGGGCTTCTCCCTCAATTTAAAGAAGTCACAAATTATACCATCGCAGAGACTCCAGTTCATCGGAGCGATCCTGGACATTTCCCTGGGAAAAGCCTCTCCACCAGAGGTGAGGGCTCAAGATATTCTACAGATGGTCACCAAGTTTCAAAATGCCCGACGTCTCCCAGCCTTCGACTTTTTGAGGTTGCTAGGCCTCATGGCATCCTGTATTTTCCTAGTGCCAGAGGCTTGCCTGAGAATGAGATCTCTCCAGTGGGCACTGAGAACTCAGTGGTCACAATTCTCAGGGAGAATGACAGATCTTCAGGTTCCCGACAGGGTGGCTCGAGACCTTCAGTGGTGGGCCTGTCAGGAGAACATTCTGAAAGGAGAGCAGTTTTGGCAACCTTGGCCGGAGATAACGGTAGTCACGGATGCCTCACTTACGGGGTGGGGAGCCCACGCCAACGACTTGACGATCAGCGGTCATTGGTCTCCATCGGAGTCCAGACTACATATCAACCTGTTAGAGCTGAGGGGCATCAGACTTGCGCTGAAGGCTTTTCTGCCATCTGTACAAGGAAAGAATGTCCTGATAATGACGGACAACACAGTGGCCATGCATTACCTCAACAAAAGAGGAGGCGTAGGATCACTACCACTGTGCAGAGAGGCGATGCAGCTCTGGTTTTGGGCAAGCCAAGAAGGAATCTCTCTATCGGCAGTTCACCTAGCCGGAGAGAAGAACTTGACAGCGGACGCTCTGAGCAGGCAGAGCAGTCTCCCACGAGTGGGAACTAGCTCAGGAAGTCCTTCAAGAGATCTTCGCCCTTTGGGGAACCCCTCAGGTGGATCTGTTCGCCACCAGTGTCAACAGGAAGTGCGATCTGTTCTGCTCAAGGGAATTTCCCCCGAGAGGAGCTCTGGGAGACGCGTTCATAGTGGACTGGGAGTTTCCACTCCTGTATGCGTTTCCACCATTCCCTGTCTTTCCTCAAATGATCAGGAGGTTGAGAAGATTCCGGAAAACCATGATCCTAATTGCCCCGGATTGGGCCAGGAGAACGTGGTACCCGGACCTTCTAGACTTGTCCATCTGCCCTCCAATTGGACTTCCACTCAGAATCTGCTCTCACAGAGGGAGGTCAGGTTCTCCAACCAGACATCAAAACCCACAACCTTCACGCTTGGCTTCTGAAAGGCTGAGGTACCAAGGATTGGGACCTCCCTGATTACGTTATGGAGGTGTTGCTTTCGGCAAGAAGGCCAGCAACAAAATCTTTATACCGCTGCCGTTGGAACATTTTGCAGCTGGTGTAGAGAAGAGAATATCGACCCCTTTTCATGTTGTACACCAACGGTGTTATCCTACCCTACTTGGCAAATTCAGGCCTTCAAGTTGGCACTATCAAGGGCGATCTCGCAGTGCTATCCATCTTGAAGCGCACTGCGGAAGAACCATCCTATTTCAAGTTACCCTTCGTAATACAGTTTCTAAAGGGGTTAACTAACGTTTATCCCCCAAGACCATTCCAGGTTCCCCCTATGGGATTTAAATTTAGTCCTAACTTTCCTGATGGGCACACCTTTCGAACCACTCCACTCTTGTTCGTTAAGGTTTCTTACCCTTAAGACTGTTTTATTAGTAGCACTTACATCTGCTAGAAGGGTGAGCGAGTTACAAGCTCTTTCTTGTAAACCCCCTCATACAATCTTTCACAAAGACAAAATTGTTCTGCAAGTGAAGCCTAATTTCCTCCCAAAGGTGGTTTCTGAATTTCATATCACACAGATTACCCTTCCATCTTTCTATCCTCCTCCCCATCCGGGGAAAGAGGAAGAGAGGTTACACAGGCTGGACCCAAGAAGGGCTTTAGGTTTTTACATTAGTAGACTGGCTAGGATAAGACAAGCAGACCAGCTGTTTGTAGGCTACGCAGGTCACAAGCTGGGACTACCGATAACATTTCCAGATGGATTATTTTAGCCATTTTGGAATGTTATAAACTGGCAGGAAAAGAGCCCCCTCAAAATCTTAGGGCTCATTCGACCAGAGGTATCGCAGCTTCATCGGCCCTCAAGAGGAGTGCCGGTTCGAGACATGTGCGGCTGCCACAAGGTCGTCCGTCCATACCTTTACACGGTTTTACAACTTGGATTCCTCCTCCAGTCAGGAAACTAGGTTTGGAAGGGCATTATTGCACTCTGTTCATCAATAAGAGGAAGCATGAAGTCAGTACTCCCACCTCCAATAACAGAATACTGCTATGGGAGCCTATCTAAGATAAGGAATACGTCGGAGGACACAATCCCTTCGAAGAACAAGTTACTTCTTACCTTATAACGTTCTTTCGATGGGATGCTCCTCCGACGTATTCCTTATCGACCCTCCCATCCATCCCCGCAGTACTACGTCCCTTGTTGCAGCTTACGCTCCATCAGGGTGATTAGTCTAGTCCAGAAAGAATTATTGTAGGCTACAAAACGGAACTGAGCAACGGACCCTGCACGCGGCCTTTATAGGCAGGATGACGTCGATACGGCGGCTGTCGAGGGACATCGACTCGGCGGACGTCGACGCGCAGCGCCCTCTAGAGAAAAAATTTCCGAGGCCAGCAAAGCTGGAAAGAGGTATCTAAGATGAGGAATACGTCGGAGGAACATCCCATCGAAAGAACGTTACAAGGTAAGAAGTAACTTGTTCTTTGATATGAGTCGGCTCATGAATAATGTGGGTGTGACCCAGGTCAGATAATGTTTTGGCTAGATCATGGGCGTTAGTGTTCTTGGTCGTTAAAACCAAGATTAAAATCCCCAAGTAGGATGGTTTGTGAATTAGGTTTAGTGTCTGTGGTTATGAGTGATGCAATGTCCTCAATAAAAGACGAGATGGGACCTGGTGGTCGATAAATAAGGTGCATTGTTGCTGTGTGGTTAGGTGATGAAGGCAGTTTGATGGACAGAGATTCAGCAGAAGGATTTGAGCGTCTTGGATGACTTTAATGTCAAAGGTATTTCTGCATATAAGGGCGAGTCCACCTCCCTTCGTCTGAGTGGTGTTTCTGTCGCATCTAATAATGGCATAATCATTAGGTATGGCAACGGCCAAGGAAGGACCGGAGGCAGCATTAAGCCAGGTTTCCGTGACTGCAAGGAGATCGAGCTTTTCATGAGTTATAAAGTCAGCGATGTCCAGAGCATGGGCAGGGAGAGACCTAGCATTCACCAAGGCTGCTTTAATGCATTTGTCTTTTGCAGGGATTTTTTCTGGTGGAATGAGTTGGTCATGCAAAAGGATGTGGGCTGACTTGTCTAAGTGAATGGCCGAGTTGGTAAGGTTGTGGTTCATATGCAGTAGGTGTTTACTACTACTGTAGGTGTGCAGTTGGGTTTTTTAGCCCACAGACTGGCTCTTAATCTAGAGTTTCTGGTTAAAATGCTAGGGTAGTGAGAGAATGGAGAGGTGGGCGAAATCGATCTGTTTCTTTGAGCAGTAGTACAAGGTTGGTTTGGAGTAGGTCTGGTGGCGAAGTGGCGTATCCAAAGTGCTGGATCATCCAAGTACGGGTTTGCAGGTGTCATGGTGCTAGGCCACGAAGTGAGGGTAATGGTTACCATGCGAGTATTGGTGTATGTGTCTTGGTTGGAGTGTGGGTAAGGTTGACTGGTCCAGCGTCTGGTGTAATGTACAGTAGGTGGAGGAGAGTAGTTAGGCACCAATACATGTTGTGGGTAGCGCTGCTAGTAGACAGGAGTTGCAGGTGTGGTCTAGGCACAGCACAATCCAGTGTGGTCTGTAGGCAACCAAAAGGCACAGCGCAGGTCATCAAGTGAGGACTATTGGCGACCAAAATGCACAACGCATCAAGAGTGGTCTGTTAGCGACCAAAAGGCATAACACAATCAAGTGTGGTCGGTTGTGGTCTAGGTTGAGGCAAGTAGACACCATAAGCCTCATATGTGGAAGCAAGTGGCTTGCGCAAAGTGAGTGGGTTAGTTTTACAGTTTATCACAATGTAAGAATAGGCTGTTTCAGCATTGGAGTACTATTTTACTAGCTCCAAAACGGGTGTGGGCAAACGAGGAGGGCACTCATAACTTACACGTTATGGGCTAGAGTGATAATACTAAACGTGAAGGTTCGAGCAAAAAAGGTTATAATGATCGCATAGTGCAGGTATACGATATACAATGGCTGGAGCGGAGCATTGAAACTGGTGACGGATGATGCATAGGACGTTGAGTCATTGCCAGAGACTTATGCAAATCTAGTTCGAGGACGAATGGCCGGATGGGCAATAGGCTGCGCGCGCGTTGATTGTGAGCGGATTGGCGAGCAAGATCAAACATGCAAGTAACTGAGCATATGTATGCAAGCGCGGGTGGGGGGGGGGTGCGCGAGATGTCCCTGCTCACGGTAATACTCACGGCGCAAAATAGCAAAGTTTTGATTGAGTGCATTGGCTGGGAAAGGAATGTCTCACCGTAACAAAGGGTCTTGCAGGCTGGATCAGGAAAGCGCCGCGATAGAGCTAAGACCTTGAGCAGCTTGGAGCACGGCACGCTCAGTCAGAGGTGCCTTATTCCTGTGCCTTTGTCCTGGGCCTGCTCTCGCCTGCCGGCGAGTTTCGATTGGGTGAAAAGGGAAGCTGCAGCCAATCCTGGCGTGGCAGTGAGGTCAGAGGCAGTCGTCGGATGTAGATGGTTTGGTGATGGGTCCGGCGGCCATCTTAAGGAGGATTGCACCTCGTCGTGGGCAATGGCGATTTTTGTGTCAGATCCTAAATAATGCTGATGACTTAATGCACTTTGCAGATGAATTGCATCAAAGTGTGTAGGAAGTGATGACGAAAATAGTGCAGTACTCGCAATCTGAGGGGCACAACACAGTAGGAAGCGGCTAAGGGTGGCTGTAAATAAAGCCCAGAGCTTACCGCTTCACGGACAGCAAAAAGTGAAGAGATGAGGCTGCTCCTGCAGCGCGGGTGCACAGGAGTGTGCGGGCAAAGCTCCTGCTCTCCCCGGTGGTGGGCGGACACTCAAGGCTCAGTCAGAGGTGCCTTATTCCTGTGCCTTTTCCATTGCCCGTCCTGTATGTGTTCTCCCGCACCCTCTTCCCACTCCCATCTCAACTGGGATACCTCTTTTCCCCACCCTGGACATTACCAATTCTTAAATCCGGATACCTCATGCCCTCCCTCTGAGATGTCATATTGTCTTTTAGTACTATTTCGGACCATGTGGCTCTTATCTGCCTTACCAGCCTAGTGTAGGTAATGGACTGCCCAGGGTAAATTCCAGTGCCCTCAAATCCCACCACACATCTCCCAGAGTTCCTATGCCCACCGGTTCCCAGTATCTGCGTATTGTCTTTCTTAGTTGTGCATCCACTCCCTTTAGCGGCACTTGGAGGTGGGGCAGGGGGGGACAGTCGGGTTCCCCATGGCCTGGCATCCCTTGTGCCATGCCCTCCACCCCAATTCTAACGGCTTTGAGCGCCCTTTGAGCTCTGATTTGGGCAGCCATATCAATTCTTTCAGAAAGAAGGGTGCGCATTCTGACCTGAGCAGTCTGGACTCTGCTGTTGTCTTCAGCTAACCATTTGGCCACGTACTGTAGTTGCCCGGCCATATGGTATATCTCAAAGTTAGGCATTTTCATAACCCCTCTCTCATACGCATTTTGTAACTTCCATAGGGCAATCCTATTTCTAGTATTGTGCCAGAAGAAACCTACACAGGCTCTGTAGTTTATTAAAAAAGCGTTTGGGAAGCATGTATGGGATATTCATAAAAAAAGTAACAGCCTAGGCAATACAACCATTTTCAACAGTGCCGCCCTTTCCATCATAGCCAGGGGGAGTTTAGCCCAGAACTTCATACTGCTTTCAATGTTAACTACTGCCTTCTCTGTGTTATGTTTATGTTCCTCTTCTATCTCATGGTAAATATCAATTCCCAGGTATCTGAACGCGCTAGTCTCCCTGGGTATTCATAGTACCGGTAAGGTATCCTGCGCAATACCTTTATATCTCCCTAAGGGGAATATGCATAACTTCTTGGGGTTGACGTAATGCCCGAGAATGATTCAAATCGTTCCATTACTTCGAGGATGTATTGCAGGTTTTCTTCAGGATACCTCAGGTACAACATGTTGTCTGCTTAGTGATATTAGTTGCTGCCCCTCCAAAGTGTGCACCCCCTATCTCTTCATATTGTTTCCTCAAATATATCGCTAGGGGTTCCAGTGCGAAGATATACAGCATCAGAGACCACGGACAGCCCTGTCTAGTGCCCCTACTGAGCTGCCATTTGTCCGAGATGATCGCACCTGTTTTGACTAGCAAGAAACAAGCTGTACAACCGCTTCACCCACCACGTACCCAGGTCCCATTCCATATTACTTCACGGCCTTCATGGCCTTCATGGCCTTCATCAGCCATGGCCACCTTACCGAATCGAAGGCTTTCACCACGTCTAGTGAGACAATTGCGACCTCGACCTCGTTTGCATCTCTTTCAGTCTGTTCCATGACGTGATGGAGCCGTCTGTGGTTATCAGCTATACTCCTACACGGAACATCCTGTCTGATCATGATGCATCAGTTTGCTTATAACCTGTCTGAGTCTGTTTACTAACACCGCCGTGAGTATTTTACTATCTTGGTTCAACATGGACAGTGGTCTGTACGACCCACAATCTATGCTAGGCTTATTTGGTTTGAGAAGCGGGATGATTATTGCCTCTCTCAGGGATTCTGGTAGTATCCCGATCTCAAAGGCTTCGTTTAACATTGCCAGCAGTGGGTGGAGCACCTCCGACCTATGTTTTATAAAACTCACTAGGGAGCACATCCGTTCCTGGGGCTTTACCAGTAGGTAATTGTCTGACCACCATTTCTAACTCCTACAATGTAATAGAGGCATCTAGGCTCTTTCTCTTCAGCACTCAGTTTGGGTAGCCCGATGTCCTCCAGTATCTCCCTCATCTCGTTATCATCCGCGTCTCCTGCATCTTCGTATAGGTGTTGATAGAATTGAAGGAATCCCTCATTTACGCTCTCTTGGGTATTCACTATTTGACCACTCACTTCCCTTCTCACTGATCTAGGCGTCTCCTGTTTGTATAGCCATGCCAACAGCCTACCCGGCTGATCTCTCCAGCGTGTTGTCTTTCTACGTATTTCTTGTTTAAGTTGCATAGTCTCTGCCAGTGTACCCTGCATGCTTGTTGCAATTGGCGCATAGCTTCGGCATCTTCCTGTGAGGTGCCCCATTTACTCATTTATATTCTATCATCTCCTGTCTTGAGTCCTCTCTGGACCCTGTATCCGTCAGTGCCTCAGCCCTAAGCCGCCAGGTTGGAATCTTGGCTCTGGGGGGCTGGTGTTGCCACGTTAAGATCAAGGGTGAATGGTCCGATAAGACCCTTGCTTTATATTCCAAGCTCACTAACTCCCCGGTAAGTTCCGGGTTGTCAAACACATAATCTAATCGTGTATACAGGTTGTGTGGGGCGGAGTAATGAGAGTAATGCCTATCCTCTGGGCGGTGGTGCCTCCATATATCTACTAGCTGAAGATCGCTGAGCAGGGTTCTCAGGGTTTTGGCTGCCGGGGTAGGTCTGTCTAGTTTCCTATCTGATCTGTCCACTCTGGGGTCTAGCGTACAGTTGAAATCCCCTCCCCATATGACCGTGCCTCCTATGTACTGACTAACTTTACTGTACAGAGTCTTGAAGTAGGCCACTGTATGCTGGTTTGGGGCTTATGTGTTGATAATACGCAATTCTCTATTCTCCAGCATTCCACGCATGGCAACCATTCTTCCATCTGAGTCTACTGTGGACTGCATTAACTGAAGGGGCACGTGTGGCACGACCCAAGTGACCACCCCTCTGGCATAAGCTGAATACGTTGCTCCAACAGTGGTCCCCTTCCATTTTTTCTCTATCGTCCTTTGTTTTTCTCTTGTGAGATGAGTTTCTTGCAGTAAGGCTATGTCTATTTTTTGACATGATCTTATTTCTTTTCAGATAGCTGTTGAGTCCCCTGACATTCCAGGTTATTATCTGGAGGTCTCCCATCCCTTATTCATGCCCATCCCGCCCCTTACTTGTCCACTGTAGAAGGCGCTTCAGCGCTTGGGTTTAAGTTCGTGCCCCAAAAAACACCACTACAAACTCTCCAACTTTTACCCCTCCCCCTGCTCAACCCATTCTAACTGCCCCCCCCTCCCCCCCTTCACCCAATCCCCAACTGATGCCCAGGTCCATCCCTGGATCTCAGGCTATCCCACATCTTGCTCCTTTCTTGGCTACTGCCGATACTAGGTGTGCACAGCAGGGGGGGGGGGGGGTGTTTATCGCCCTAGTGGCGATCCGACTACTGTAACTATTGGGGGCAGGTCGTGCTCCGACTGTGATACTCCCAGTAAACAATAGCTCATCATGCATTAGACACACTTAGTTGAAGGTTTAAGCCACTATATTGCAGTCCATACAAGTCCTTATGTTGAAATTTTAAATCTCTAGTGCCTACACATTATTGGCAGACCCATGTGGCTACATTAAATTTCCCGCTACCGTCCCCCTTAAAGCTAGAGTTACTGGTATAGCGTAGGTTCACTTATCCTGTCCGCCTCGCTCCGACTCCTTTTCGTCGTCCGGGCAACCCTGGGTATTCAGCCGGTTTGTCGCCTCCTCTGGGTCATCGAAGAAGTGTGCGTTTGTTTATTCATTTAAGCGCACCAGACTCGTAAGTAAAAGGGCGCAACAACAAGGAAATGCAAGGCTTACATGGTTGCGTATACACAGGTTACAGAATTTACAAATAGCAAGATGACCAATTTTGCATGATTACAGGATATATACCATATGATCAATAGGACTGAAGCAAGGGTACATGCACTAAGGATATACATTTTATATGGTTACATATACATAGACTGCAGTATTTACATAAGGAAAGAATATAGCAAGATATACTGTTTCATAATTGCAGGATAGTGTCCTCAGGAGAGAAGGTGATGGGAAGCTAAGGATTGGTGGCAGTGATATGTTTTATTAGGTTTTTCCTGAAGAGTGGATATGGTTGGTCAGCTCTCAACTCCTGGGGCAGTGCATTCCAGCTTTTGGCTGCCTTAACAGTGACGCCATTACCCCCGATGGTGGTAAGTTTGTATTTGGGGATATTTAGGCAATTGGTGTTCCCACTTCTAGTGGGTCTGAGAGACGTTCTGCTCTGAAGTTTGTCTATAAGGTGACTAGGGGCCGCATTGTTCAAGGCTTTGTGTGTCAAAGAGTGTTTTTAGAAGTATTTTATTGGATGTGGAGCGCCATTTGTGTTGACGTCTCAAGGCAGAAATGTGGGTTTTCTTATTTATGCCAAGGGCTGCTCTTAAGGCATTATTATGTAGCGTTTGGAGCTTATGAATGGTGGAATTGTTAGCCCCAATGTAGAGGGCATTGCAATAGTCAATTCTAGAGTATAAGAGCTCTAGCCAGGATCAGACAACTATTGTCAGAGAGGAACGGTTTACCAGCTCTAAGAAGTTTGCATGTGTAAGCCGTAGCAAGGGATTTGACCTGCTTTCAAAGGATAGTGTGGAGTCCAAGTAGAATCCCAAGGTTTTTACATCCTTGGAGACTTTAATAGTATTGCCGTCAATATTGAAAGATGAATATTCTTGACCTAGTTTTTTAATGTTGGCCTGCGAGCCCAATATTATTAGTTCAGTCTTATTGTTCAAGCATAGACCGTGTGTGGCCATCCATGCTTGGATGATAAGGTAAACTTTGTTCACTAGGCCCATGTCCGTACCGTAATCCCCAGAAAGTGGTAGGGGAATCTGAGTATCATCTGCATAGTTAGTGTAGGTGATAGCCAGCCGGTCCAGATCATCGAACAGTGGCTTAGTGAAGATGTTGTAGAGGGTGGGCGAGATGCAGGATCCTTGGGGAAAACCACAAAGGATAGGTGTAGGATCGGCTGATGCTGAGGGGGAGAAGAGACTCGTGGTCCTCTCACTCAAGGAGGACTCTATCCACTTGATAGCGTCCGTGGAGAAGTGAGCTGCAGAGTCAAGGTGCCGACATAGGACCTTGTGGTTGACCAGGGCGAATGCAGCGGAGAGGTCGAGTAGAAGCAGGAGCACTGTCCTACCTTTGTGTCTCCTAGTTTATCTGGGACTTAAGGTCAATTAGGGCAGTCTCAGTTCCGTGCAGTGGACGGAAGCCAGATTGTCTGTTGCCCAGGAGTATGTGCAATTCTAAATGCTTCTGAATTTGAGTGTAGGCGGCCTTATCCAGTATTTTTAGTAAAAAAGGGACCGTGGTAATAGGCCGGTAGTTAGTAGGGATGAGGGGATCAAGTGTCTGTTTCTTGAGTGGTAGCACCCAGGATTGCTTGAGGTTGGCAGGTATAGTACTTGTAGCAAATGAGGCATTTATCAATTTGGCTATAAATGGGGAGAGTTCTCTAGCAGCGTCTTTTATTAGCTGTGCAGGGCAGATATCACCTTTACAGCTTGAGGGCTTCAATGATAGGATAATTTTTTCTACCTCTAGGATGGACATTTTAGAGAAGTGGAATGTGGCATTATGTGCCGGTGGTGGCTCGTTGGGCAGGAGAGTGTTAGGCGAATGCTGTAGGTTTAGAGCCTTCTTTTTTTATTTGAATTTTATTCTGAAGTGTCAATTTTATGCGCTAAGGCTTGTTGGATATCTGTACACCAGGATTTTTCCTTGGTGCAGACGTCCGGATAGCAATGGGGGACTCAAGTTCTTTAAGTATGCAGAAGAGTTCTTTCATGCTTGAGTTTGAATTAGCAATACGTTCGTCGTAGGAGTCGCGTTTTGCTTGGCAGATTTCCTTTTTGTACTGTGAGGAGAGTGCAGTTAATTTGGCTTTATTCCCACTAGAGGGGCATAGTCTCCAATTTGTTTCACTTTTGTTCTTTAAGGTGCGAAGGTCTTCGAGTTGTGGGGTGAACCACTTGTTTAGGTGGGCTATGGGTTTGCTCGGTCTGAGTTTGATGGGAGCAATTTTATCCAATGTGGTGAGCATAATGTTAAATTCCTGAACTAGGCTGCTGGGGTCGAGATTATCAGGCAGTGCGTTGAGAGTAGGCAGTATGGCAGGGATGATTTTTTCTACCGTGATACGTTTATTGCTTCTGGTTGGGCATGGTGGCGCTCGTGGTCGAGCCAGTGGAGTGGGTCTGATAGTGGATAAGTGAAAGGAAATCAGAGAATGGTCTGTCCATGCTAAAGGCAGGATGGAAGTGATAGTGGCAGAACAGTTAAGGGCCGCTACCCAGTCCAATATTCTCCCTTTAAGGTGGGTGGGTGTAGTGACTTTTTGGGTAAGGCCTAGTGCTTTGATCGTATTAGCTATTTCTGTGGCATTTTTGTCCGTTTGGTCGTTAAATCCTAAGTTGAAGTCACCTAATATAAGTAGTTGCGTGGTAGGTTTCAGGTTGTTCATAATTATATTATACAAGTCTTCCTCAAAGGTACCAAGAGGGCCGAGTGGTCTGTATATAAGGTGTATGGTAATGGATTGCGACTTGTTTATCTGCATTTTGGCAGTGAGGGTTTCACATGATTGTAGAAGCTGGGTAGGGGCTAGTCTGAGACCAAGAGCCGTTTTAGAAATAATCGCAATGCCGCCACCTCCTGCATTATCACGGTCTTGTCTGATTATGGTGTAGCCGTCGGGGACAGCTAGCATGAGGGCAGGGCCTGCTGCATTATGGAGCCAAGTTTCCGTAATTGCAAGATAATCCAGGTTCCCTTCCGTTATTAAATCGGCGATATCCGTAGCGTGAGCGACTAGTGATCTAGCATTAAGGAGTGCTCCCTTGAGAGGGGGGTCCTCAGGAGTTTTGTTATCTCGGATGGGTTTGTCTACAGTGGGGCAAGCTTTAGGTTGGAGGTTATTAAGCTGGATGGTGTTCACATTCAAGGTAGATGTTTGAGTAGGCCATTTAGAGTGGCTGGGCAATCGTGGACTAGGTTTGTAGTTGGTTTTGAGGTTGGAGGCTGGAAGGGCTCTTCTCAGTGGTTCATGCAGTTTGGCTAGTCTTGCGCGGAGTCTGTTGCTTCTATTGGAAGTGGTACAAGGTAGGGAGGCATAGAATATTGTTTCTTCGGCCTTGCAGAATGTGGAGAGATTAGGTTGCATAGCGTTAGTAGTGAGTTGGATGAAGTTTGAGGTAGGTGTTGGTGACTGATGTGATCTTAACTGCTAGGGACAACCTGTGTGACTGTAGCCATGATACAGAGGACTAATGCTAGGTATGGCATCCTTCCAGTTGCAGTGGCGGGAGAATGCAGTCTAATGGCGACCATAGGGCACAGAATAGGTCAGATGTTGTTTACTGGCGACCATAGGGTACAACACAGGGCTCAGCATAGGTCGGATGTGGTCTACTGGCGACCGAATGGTGCAACACAGGGCTCAGCAAAGGTCAGGTGTGGTCTAATGGCGACCAAAGGGTACAGCACGAGGCAGGAGGAACGACTGCTGGATTGCAACACGTTCATAATATAGGTCTGATGGGTGAAGATGAGGGGCAGCATACAGGACGGCACCGTGCAAACAGGGCCTTAGATGGCCTTCGGTGGGCCGGCTCTTCTGCCTGCCGGCAGATCTCGGCGCTATTTCAAACAATGGGTTGCTTAGCAACCATAAGGAAGCCAGCCTCGTTGTGGCGCCGCATCGCGCCCGACATTTTGTTTCCGAAATGAATGTCGGCACGGATGCAGGCGCGGGACCCGGGCTGCCAGGTGTGAAGTGGCCAGGTATGGGGCAAACCTCACCAAATGAGTGGGTTGAGCAGCAGGGGGCAGCTAATCACAGGAGAAGGGCCCCTAGATAGCATGTGCACGGCATGGCATGGGCAATGTATCCGCTGCCGATGTAGGTGGGGGCTCCTGCCCTCGACACCTGGGAGGTGATTCTTGCGTTGCCCTTGTGTATGATCTTTAGCTTCGCGGGATACAACAGCATGTATTTAAATCCCGTCGCCCCTAGTAGCCTCTTCACTGCAACATAGCTAAAGCGTTGTCTCTGCACCAGCATGGTACAGGATACACTGACAGTCGCTGTCACTTGGGTTATTGTTCCGCCTTTCGAAAAAAATTCCAGGATCTTTTCCCTGTCTCTAATTTAAAATCTTTGCAATGATTGCTGGTGGGGGGCTCCCGGTTGCGGTCTCCTTGTTAGGGCTCTCTGCGCACGGTCGACCGCAAACCCTTGGAAGAGCTTGCCAGCCCCAATTTCTTGGTTCAGTATATTTTCGACGTAGGCAATGGGGTCTGGTCCTTCTTCTCTTTCTGGCAGACCCGCCACGCGGATGTTGTTGCATCTCGCACACCCTTCTGCCTCTTCCGCTCGGTCCTCCAAATTGTGTACTTGTTTCAGTATGTGGACCTCTCAGTGTTGGTAGTGCTGACCTCTGTGTTCTTCACCGAGCTCTCGACAGTACTTGTTCGCTGCGCCAGCTTCCTGACGTCTTGTTGCAGAAGGTTAACATCCATGCCCAGCGCAGCGATCTTGAATTCCAGTGCCGCTTTGAGATCCGCTGTCGTTGTGGTCCACAAGGATTTCATTACCGTGATGGCCTGCAGGATCAACTGATCCTCCCGTGGCGGGGCCGACGTGTACTGTGGGTCACTTTTCGCTTGTGCTGTCATGGCCGGGGATTGTGATGGTTTAGTGAAGATATCCATCGTTGGTTGCTTTACCTTTGTCTTGCCACTCTCTTGCGCCATAGTCTCTGCTGCCTGCCTGTTGGCTCGTCCCTCTGAGTCTTATGTCCTTATGGCACTGCTATTCTTCTGGTTGACTGTAGACCCCTTATTGCTGGTGTTCGAGGCTTCCGGTGGGACAGTTCCTGGTTGCTTATTCTCTTCCCCCTTCTGGGATCAGTGGGGGTTCCTCCGTATGTGACGATCTGCTGCCTTATTTCCGCTGGCCTGCTGGCCCATGCTGCCTTTTGAAGGATCCCGTCACCTCTCCTCCTGTACTGTTTTGTTTGGGCGGCCCGGTATTTATGCGAGATACCAGTGTATACAAGTTCTCCTTGTCACCCTATCCTCTGTGATTCACCCGTCTTTTTATATATCACAGGCCATTCCATGTGCACTTTCAGTCCAGATCAATGCAGGGTTCTTCTTCATGGCCTTGTAGCCACGCCCCGCCCCCCCTGCCAGCCACAGTTAGCCTTATTGTGTTTGTGGCTTGCTGCTTATGTGGCAGACTCCCTCCGTTCACCCTTCACATTCCCACAGTCTTAAGCCTTCGGGAAAGCCCCACGCCTCCAACTTTGCACATTGATTGCAGCCCTTAAGGTTATGGCTCTGTACCGTGTCTCCTGGTGTTGTTTCTCCACTTCGTGTGTGCTTAAATGAAGACCTTGCTTCTTTGGCTTACTTTTTATTGTGGGCGTCTTCTATTTGTACACCGCTCCTAGTGTGCTCTGTGCCCCTACTTCCAAGCGATTTTTCAGTTCATTTACAGGCTCTGTATGTTTATCACAGCACGGCGCTGCTTAGGCTGCTTGTATTCTTCCTGTGGGGCTTGCATCTATGGGTATAGTGCGGGGGTCCGAAACGCTCTGTCCCACCACGTACCGAATGCTTCCTCAGTGCTTCTGCTGCCTCTTGATTCTAGTAGTGCCCATATGTAATCCAGACTGCTGGGCTGTTGAGCTTACTCGGCTGTGCAACTTTTCGCCACCGCGGTTGGGTTCCACAGAGCTTAATTCGGGCACGGACTGCTCTGTGATGCGAAACGCACTGTCTCTCGGGTGTATTCCGTTAGGCCCCCACTACGGTTCGTTCCACATGCATTTACATCGCAGCTGCTTTGCTCGCTGAGGACACTATGTCCTCAGACCCTCATGCCACCCGGCTCTGCTGCTCCAGATGGTCCTATGAAGCTGCCACTTAAGGTGCCGCTGCATAAAACCACTTGTGCACATTAGTTTCCTTTGGTGTTCACCGTCGAGAGCCAGGCTTCGGGGGTCCGCCTCTCAGGTAGTCTTTGTTCTGGGCCGTCTGCTGTTGTTGGGGTTCGCTGCACTCGATCCGCCTCAAAACTTCTTTCACTGAATAGCACAAGAACCGCGTTGGCAATCTGCATTAAAATGTCACCATCTGTGCCATGACATTTCACGGGCCCATTCTCATTATTTCCTTAACCAAGGATCTCCGTGCTAGTCTTCTGCCAGGATTACTGAAGGATCATCAGGAGCTTGTTGTCATGTTGTCAACGTCCTGTTACATGGCTCCTTAGCCACGCCCCCATCCAAAAATAAGTTACCAGAGTTACTGCTTATCTCAGTCTGTTTCTCTGATGTCAAAAGCACCTGTAATTGAATATTACATCCTTAGGTTTTACTCGCCTAGTAGAACTGTTTTATCATAAAAGTAATTAGAGGTTTTTACTGTACCTATAATAAGTGTTCCATTATTCACAAAAAGTATATTGTCCAGTTTACCTATGTGATTTGTACAGAGTCACTGTACAACTGGTAGGGTCTACTGCCCTTGCATTACTGAATGTAATTGTGAAAGTAACCATTGGTTTTTACTCCCCAAGAATGGGTGTGACCTATAATGAAAGGTTTTGACTTCTTCCAAATGAGGTTTATACTTTGGTCTGTGTACCTTAAAGGATAGTGTTTTGTAATTGTGATTTCATATAATGTTAGTGCTTATTTACCCATAGATTTATATGACATGTATGTGAAAATAAAGGATTTATTTAAATACAGGTAGGCTCAGTGCTCCTTTGGACCATTTGTATTACAATTTCTTTTGTAATGATTCTACAGCCCTCTCCCTCATAAAATCAGCCTGGCTGCTCTGTCTATGCTACCATGTACTCGGGTGGTACAGTCTTATACTAAGAGTGGAGTTTTGTACTGCCTCGGTTGAATGGTCTGGATGAAGTTGTAGCAGAAAAACAGTCCTAACGGTGTCGCAGCGAAATTCTTTTAGATTTCTCATAAGGTTTAAATACCTTTTCTTGTTTGAACTACTGTTCCTAAGACTAGTAAAGTGAAATTGACTTTACCTTTTCTCTTTTGTAGGGCCAGCACCCACCATTTTATGTGGGGGGTGGGGATTGTTAACTACTAGCCCCTTATCCTACTCTCTCATGTAACATTTGTTACCCTCACTACTTTAAATGGCTGGTGGCAGTTTGTTTCCTACCATTGTGCTTTTCAACCGCAGGCTAAATCCTCCGCTGCAGTACAGCACCCATGGGTGATCATTTTGTCAAAATGGCCCTGATCATCTTTTTTCGCTATTTTCTGTTTGAGAGAGATCTCTTGGGATTTACTCTGTGCGTGGAGCCAGGTTTGAGCCCTTTGTTCATTTTGCCTTTGGCGGGCTTCAGCCCTGAAACCTGCCTCTGGCTCCAGTGTGTCTGGAAAGGCAGGATGTGTGAGGTTCCCGAAACTCCCCTGTCCTTTGTCTCTAGGAGTGCCTGAATGCAACCAGTCCAGATTGGCTGGCTGTTCTTTTAGGACAGCCAGCCACCCTGCTGTGTGATTGACAGCCTTGGCTGTGCATGAATGGGAGAAAGCTGCTTAAAAGGCAAGGGTTTGGGGCTAGAGGCAGTCTACCTACCACTGGGAGAAATACCCGACAAAGGAACCGTTAACGAAGCTTGCTGCAGCCTCCTGGACCTTTGCGTTGCCCGGTGAAGCCCTGCTGCTTTGCAGAAACTCCTTTTTCAATTCGACAGAGAAGCTCCGTAAGGGACTTCTTCTTCCCTTGGGTTAGTGGGACCAACTAACCCCCAGCAAACTCTACTGGACCAGCTTCCCTGACTGGCTGTTCTGCGCTGCTCCAAGAACAGAATGCCAAGGATTGAGAAATCCATAGTAGAGTGCAACGTCTAAGCTCCAGGAGTCTCCTAAAGACCCTCCAGAAGCAGGACGACCAGAGTTCAAAAGTCACCTTACCACAGTGCAGGACCCAAGGAGTGTAGGAAACCCATCTGGTATCCAAGATTTGCAACAGTGCTATTAACTAAGCGCTGAAACCGCAAAAAGTGCAGCTGAACCGAAAAGAGCCCATAGCTGCCGATGACCTCCCAACTACCGGCCGAGGAGCCCTTCAGACGTCCTCGCTCTTGTCCCCACAACAGAGGCTTAGGAACACGGGGTCTGCACTGCTGTAACTGGACAGGATCCAGTTGGGCCACTCTTCAAACCAGAGGTACTGTTGAGGCTTGGGGTACTTACCTCATTGTCTTTTAGCAGTGCTTTTCTTAGTTTGGTATTGCAGTGGCTTACTTTTAGAGTTGATTCCAACAGGCTTAACAGCTTGTGACCGTACAAGTGATTTTCTAACAAATGCTCTAATTTTGTGCAAGACATTGATTCTAAGTGCCTCCGCTCCATAGACTGGTTCAAATCTTCTAGCCCATTGTCTTTGCTATTGTTTGTCCCTCATGGGTGGTAACTTGTTTTATACTGTTGCTGGGAAAGACTGGCCTAGATTTCATTGGAAGATTCAAGTGGTCTCACATATACTGAGAACCTATTTAACCTTTTTCCTTCCGTAAACATTTCCTTACTGCAACTGCAGAGTTAGCAAAATATAACTAGTGTGATATACTGTTACGGGATTTGCCTTTTTAAAGAATGCTTATTTAAAAATTGTTGTTAAATACCTATTTATAACCTTGAATGCAAGTGTTACTTGGCTACTTGTATTTAGGGATTTCATTGCTACAGCTCAATTTACCCCTCTTGAGATAGGCGTGGCTGCTCAGTCACACTACCAACTTGTGTAGTACAGACCTATACCAAAAGGTGGGTTACCTAATACCAAGCAGATGTGTAGTCTCGCACAGTGTGACTATACCAATTCTTACCTAACATTAAGCCAGAAAATGTCCGAAATGCAAGAACATCTGCAATTATGGGTGCCAAGTTAACAGTGTCTGAAACCTACAACACCATGTCATCTGCATATAGCTAGATCACAAGCTTATGCGTAAACAATTGGGCCTCCCACTGAATGTGTCGATCCCTGATTAATTCAGCGAAGGGCTCGATAGCCAGAGACATAAATCGGTGGGGGGTTGGTTTGCAGGGTATAGGTGGCCACCCTTTTTCGTTCCCGTTCCCAAGTTGATTGGCCCAGAAAGTTGTCAGTTAACTCGTAATTGTGCCACCGAGGCAGTATACAACAGGGACACCAAAGAGATACCAACTCCCATACATCTCAGTACTGTGAAAAGAAAGTGACTCTTGAGAGTCCAACCGCGTCTCAGTGTTTAACAAGGCAGCTACTACGGGTTGTTGGTTAATTGCTGAGAAAAGGCTGAACATCCTGCAAAGACCATAGGAGGTGGATCTCTCCGGTTTGAAACCCACCTGATCTGCTCACACACATTTTGTCATCAGGGGGGACAACCTAGAAGCCAGAATTCATGCCAGAACTGTATTATCAATATCTGCCTACAGGAGGTGCATTAGTCGGCCACTTTCCCCGGCTTCAAAAGGAGTGACCACCACCTCCCTCATTGTCTTTGGTACCGTCCAGCAGTGCTTTCCTAAACACCCATGAAAGGTATGGCACCAGACTCGCTGCAAAGGCCTTATAAAAAGTGTCAGCTGTCTTGGCCTGGTGCTTTACCTGAAGGCAGTGCACGGATGACACCGTGAACTTCCTGTAGTGTGATAGGGCTGCCCAGCCACTCCTGCTCACCTGGATCAAACCAATAAAGTGCCACCTAATCAAGAAACTCCTCCAATGACTCCGGAGATGTGGCTGTTTTGGGAGGAATAGAGGGTTGTGCAGAACTCCTCTAAAGCCTGAGTGATCTCCATATCTGAGATACTCAGTCTTTGCTCCTGATGGCAGTAATATGGGCCTTGGGAGCGTCAACCCATGCCACATGAGCCAGTAACTTTCGCGGGCGTTGACCCTCGCCATATTGCTGGACTGACATCTGCCTCTTCAAAAACGTCACTTCTTTATTAGCCGCCTCACGGATGGCCTCTGGTTCTTTATGTAACTGAGCCCGTTTAACAGGATTGGGAGGGTGGTTCAATTCCGCGCCTCTCGAATCTGGGCCTCACTGGTCACCAGCTCAGTCATAGTTGTAAGCAGGCCTGCTTCTTTCGCTATGCATTCCCCTCGGATGACGCACTTGAACGCGTGACACAATATCGATTCAGAGGCTGCAGAGCCATCATTTTCCTCAAAGGCATGGATTCTTCCCTGGGTGGCCTCTTTAAACCTATCAGACTATTGTTTTAAAAAGCCCTGGGGCCTCTGTCATGCTTTACCAAGTATAACCACCCTTCTCGTCACCGGAGCAGGATCTGACAATGTGTGGGCCAATATTACACCATCCGTTACCCCCCCGGATCCCATGTTCCCCTTCTGACACCAAAAAGTAATCCAACTGAGATGCCTATTGGTGAGCCGCTGACCTAAACGTATAGCCCCTCTCAGTAGGGTGGCGTTCCCTCTGAACATCACTAAATACACAGGTAGTGCAAATGTGCTGTAACGTCTGTGGATTTAGAGAACGGTCTAAGTGTTTTTCCGCTCTTTCTATGTGAGGGTCCATCACAGGATTAAAGTCTCCTGCCCAAAAACTCACACTTTGGAAAAATCTCAGCAGTTGCCTTTCAATCCACTCCCAATGTCTCCAGCAATTCGGAGTTAGGACCGCAGTAGATGGCCAGCATAATAATTGACCACTTATTACCCCATTGACAACCAGCGGTCTACCTTCGGCATCCTTCACAACTTCCACAAGACAAAAACCTACTGTTCCCTGAACCAATGCACACCCCTCTGGAGTAGCTAGAATAGGAGAAGTATCTATGGCATCCCCATGATTTAGCAAATCATGATTCCACTGGGGGGCTAAATGAGTTTCCTGTTAAAAACTCTGTATCCACTTGGTGCCTTTGTAAATATAGTATCCATCTTCGGGCCTTGGAGGGATAATTAAGGCCACAAACATTCCATGTCACGCCTAATGACCCATTAGCCATACTTCTCCCACCCCCGGCCCCCTGCTAGGACAGTCTCCCGGATTGTCACTGACTTGAACGTGCCTAACAAGACTACTCAAACCTTTCAAGCAGGTAGAGACCCAAAAAAGGAGTTTAACATATGACCATCTTTTGTATTGAAAACTTGCCATCTGAATCAACAAAAAAAGAAACCAACCAACCTCAAACTCTCCCTGGACACCCCCACACCCACCTTCACCAGCAACCCCAGCCTGCCAGTTATGACCCCCCCCCCCCCCATATCACCCCACATAGCATTCTGGGCATATGCATGAGGACCATCCGAGTCCCAGCCACCCCCACCCATATGATGAAATCACTCCTTGACATCTGCCAATTTGGATAATGCATGCAAATAAGTCAAGGTCCTTGTCCCAAGGACTACCATGGTTCTTCCTGTTCGGAGTCTTGGTGCCGCTAGACTAATCCAAAAAAAATCACACGCCGCCTCTGGTGAAAAAACAATGCCCTTCCATTGTGCTCAAACCAGAGCCTTGAGGGAAACGACATAGCATATTTTAAACCCTTTGCTCTGAGTCTCTTGACTTCTATGAATGTTCTTCTGGACGCCTGGACCTTGTTGGAGAGGTCTGGGAATAGTCGCACTTAGTCTCCTTTGTATGTGAGAGTGCCTTGTTCTCTAGAGCGTGGCAGAGCAAAAGTCCCTATTCCTGCAATTGAGCAATCTTGGAATAATATGCCTGGGTGTGGTGCACCAGTTACTGAATGTTTCGCTCCTGGTATACGGTGAGCTTGCTCCACCGTAAACACTGCCCAATTCTATTGAGCCAGAGTCCGCCGACTCTGGGACCCCCACGATCTGAAGGTTGTTCCGACGGGATCTCTATTACAGGTCCTCCTGTTTCTCCATCGATTCTATAGATTTTTTCATTTGGGCCACTTTTATGGAGGTTGACGAGGCTTCATCCTCAACCGTGGAGAGATGGGTTTTGTCCTCGTCCAGCCTGTAATCTAACCTATGTGTGATCAACCTTGCAGGTCAGTATCTATCCCGTGAGCGAATGCCCGCCTGTAGATGTGAGAGCATGGCTTTGATTTCCTGCAAGGCGCCTGAGAAGGCGCTAGAATGCGGATCTGCTGCAGAGTCTGTCTCCATCTTTACCCTTGTAGATTGTTTGCCCTTGGTGAGAGTTGAAAAAATGTTCTGATTCCTATCGGGTTTGTCCATCGTGGCAGGGCGCTTGTAGTGGGGGGAGGTACAGCCCCAGTAACAGTAGGCGCATACAGCTCAGCCTGTGGCAATGCTCAGCAATGGGTGTCACCACCTAAGACTTCCAGGTGACCCCAGTGAGAGCCCTCTGAGAATAAGCCAAGTATCAAATGTACGCAAAGAAAATGCGTGGGTAACACAGCTAAGCGCCACGATCAGTGAGCTCTAGCAACGTGCCCCAAAGTGCAGCTCTCCATATGTAGGCCCTGACTCGCCACGCAATGTGCAACCCTCCCTGCGGAGAACAGCCTCTCGGTTTATGCCCAAGTAGCTGTGTATCAGTGCTGCACACAGCAGTATACAGGTGCTCTGCTGCTGGAGTGAGCTGCCAGTTGGGTCGCCTTCCCTTGCAAAGAGGTCTATTCTGGGCCAGGCTCTTCAGCGCTCTCCTACCAGTAGTCTCTGTTCCACAGGGCGTCCATGTCCACCTCACTCCTGGTGGTGCTCTCCTAAGCGGATCTTGTCGGCCTGACTGTGCACCCCCGCCCCACAGGGACACATTGCGTATCTGTAGTGTCCACTTGAGTCTGCAGCATCGAATGGTCGCTGGGCTTCGGAGGAAGAGGAGGGAAAGCACTATTGTTGCACCATTAGCAATCGGAATCAATGAGGTGCGGGGGACCCTCACACTATGGCACACGCTGATTCACGCCTCTCCAGTCAGAAGCACATGTTTACTGGATTTGTCATGGGCGAGCAGGGAGCTCACACAATGGTAGCTATCTTGGCAAGCCCTCCAAAAATAAGATTATACTTTGGTCTGCAAACCATAAGCATTCTCACTCGGTTTTTATAATTGTTTGATATGTGAATAATACTTACTTCCCCAAAATGTATCTTGGCCTACTGTGTTTAAAATAACCCATTCTTTTTATAATACTTGGTGTATCCATGTTTCTTTGAACCATATGTATGCTACAATTTCTTTCTACCAAGCTACAGCCCTCTCCCTCTTAAGATAAGCCTGACTTTCTACGATACTAAAAGATGTGGTTTTATGAAGCCCTTAGTTGGACTTTAGAAAAACTGTCCTAACAGTGAGACTCCCTAGTTTTGAGCCGACTTGCTAAACGAGCCAACCCTTTGCGTGCTGCAACCTTGCTGGGCCTCAAACCGCCAATACCAGGGGACCTCGAGCCTGAGGGCTGTGTATCGTCTTCCAAAGTCTGATTTGTGCTGAAACTTTGGACTCCTGCTGGACCTCCAAAGACACTATTCGAATCCCTGAAGTTCCCTCACCAGAGTGCTGGACAGAGAATGATTAGAATTCGGCCAGCGATATCTGTTAATCTGCTTCCTGTAAAACGGTGCCAAAACCACGGAGCCCCAAGAAGCATTGACGATTCCTTTGTTGGGGGCCTCTTCTGTTGACTGTTGCTGCAGGTTCCCATCCAGTGTCTGTCTTTCGTCACCAGACCAAGAATCCAGGGACCAGGTCCTGTGCTGCTGCATCCTGAAGGCGTCTGCCCTGAAGCTCTTCTTTGCTGAGATACGGTTTGCTTGAGTAATATTTATCTGATGTCTTGTGGCGATCCTGTGTGGTTGAGTGGGTGATGTCTTTAGGACTTCGCCTATACCGTTCGCCGAGGCCTAACGGCGGAAGGCATATAGTGTGCCTTCTCCAAGTCCCTGAACACTTTCTACTAACTTAGAAGTCTGTACATACTTGCTGACAGCAATATCATCGAACTCTGACTTTCCTGCATACAAGGCTCATCCTGCCCTGCCTACTGTTGGATCCTAGACCACTAGGATCCCTCTTCTGCCTCTGAGCTCTCATGCCCTAGAATATGGATGGAATATAAGCTTGTCTTGAAAAGATCTTAAGTACTTGCTTGTAAATGTGTTGGCGTGTAACTTTGATTCCTAAACAGAATACGTTACAAAGTGTCCTGAAGTTCTTACTTAACTTTGAGTTGCTTGTTGCCCCTTTGAAAAGTATAAGGGGTTATTATCTCCGAATTGTGTTTTGCCCTTGGTATTTTATTATTCTGAAACTGAATGTGTAAAAGCTTAACAATAGGGTTTACTCGCCTTAAATAGCTGTTTGTCATTCTAAAAGTGTATTTTGGGTTTTGCTTAACTTGAACTGCTTAGTGCACTTTTATCTCTTACTGAGTTCTTAACTATCCATGAGTAGCTGACTGCCCCTCTGAAAGGTGTTATTTTACTGTTTGATCAGAGTTCTGTAACGTAATCCTAATGTAACTGTACCCATTCCTAATCAACGAATAAATTACATATGTTGCAAGGTATATATTTGTAAGTGTCTTGGTATATTTGTAACGCGCCTATACACATGTGTTTCAAGGTGCGACGAGGCGGGGGGGGGGGACAGAGGGGAGACGGACAACGATCCTACTAGGCCAGGGTAGGCAGAGAGTAAGTGCAGGGGAGAGTGGCTGGGCCAAGGACCGAGATCGGTGAGTGGCCCAGTTGCATATTCAGTGCAGTTTCAGTAATATTCGTAGGGGAGAGGGGGAGTGAAAGCGGAGGCAAAGAGGAAGGTTTTGAGGTGCTTCCGGAACCGGAGATGGTTCTCAGGTTTTAGGGAGGCAGGAAGGCCGTTCCAGAGGGAGGCCCCTGCTGCGGAGAGAGATCTACCCCCAACTCGTTGCTTGGAGAAGCGGCTGACCCTGAGGGAGTTGGATGCGGATGAGCGAAGAGCTCGAGAAGGGAGATATTTAGGAAGAGAGAGTTGAAGGTATTTTGGCCCAAGGCCCCAGAAGGCCTTGTGGACAATGCAGAGGGTTTTGAACTTAATCTTCGCAGCCACTGGGAGCCAGTGTAGGGATTTCAGTCCTGGAGAGATACGGTCCCTGGGCTTGAGGCCAAGGACAAGGCTCGGCCAAGGACTAGGTGATTCTTGAAACTGAATAACACTATAGGTTAAGACTATTCGGGTCTGCTGCCCTTGAATTACTTACTGTATTCTAAGTTTAATTAGGCTTTAAGTCCCATGAATAGCAGATTACATATTCTAAATATGTATCATTGGGGTTATCGCACCTTGAAATGCATATTACTGCTCTAAAAAAGGTTATACTTTGGTTTGCATACCATAGTATTGTGTTGGTTTTCCTAATTGTTTGACTTAAGATACAGCATTTACCTTGTCAGATTTCTTTGCCATCATGTATATCAAATAAACCATTATTTGTACAATAACCAAGTGCATCAGTGTTTCTACGGGCCATATGGATGCTACCATTTTTTGGTACCTTGCTATAGCCCTCTCCCTGAAGCCTGGCTGCTCTGTCCTGCTAACAAATCTCAGATGGTACAGTCTAATACTAGGAGAGGAGTTTCTGTATTGCCTCAGGTTTCGTTTTAGGAAGACCTTAGAATTTAGAAAAACTGTCCTAACTAGTATGTGAAGCAGAAAGTATAATTTTTAGACTGTTCATGGAACTAGATTGGGGCCATCAGAACAGTGCTACACAATTAAACCAAGTATATGGTAGGGCACCTTCCATTTTTGTGCTTCTGTTCTCTGCCCACTGAGAAACTGTAAGGGGGCACACGAGAATTGAGTTCTAGACCTGCCTTAGACATTCTAGGTAGGGCATTTGTTTTTTGCCCCTTCCCAGGAAGGTCATGTTGTAAGACCTGATTTATTGTTTTGTGAGGTTTTATTTATTTTTACTGCTTCCCTGTGAACAACGGACTGGTTTTTCACTTTCGTGTAGGTTTTGTTGTTACATTATGATGCATATATTTAAGTTGCCATTTTCTTTTCCCTTCTTAGCTTGTTGTACAGTACTTATCTGCCTTTGAAGAAACCATAGAAACGGTGGAGGGAACAGCAATCTCTCATCTTGGGGAGTCATCACAGCTCTTGCAGGAACCAATTTCATTAAATGACCCATCAACTGGGGAGGCGATTGGCATGGGCATTGCAATAGAAGACATTGCTGGCGAAGACAATTCAGCTGATTCCACGCACCAGGAACCAGAGGCCACAACTAGCACCAGACCATGGAGTAACTCGCCCTTTTACTACTTTTACCAAGGTGGGTACTGAAACAGACAAAAGTGAAAGGGTAGAACTACATGGACTAAACCTGTGCAGGATGGGTAGAATAATTCAGACTTCACAAATTAGTTGTATGGAACTGTGGTGCTGCTGCCTTATTTGTAATGGGTTCTCCAGTATGGAGCATCTTATGGATTGACATACTTGATGGATGTGCTGTCAGAGAGGGCCTAAAACTTGGCATAATGTTGCCTGACTGTTATAAATGGCTAACCTATGACATTGACAAGCTTTTGGAGCGGCTCAAAGGTACCTTTCTAGTCTAATATGGTCATGCAAGCCTTTGTTCACCTTAGACTTGTTGAGATTCCTTCCCATGCTTTATTTTTCCATGTGGCATGTTTAGAAGTTCCCCTGAGGGGAAAGGTAGCTGGACCGGATGGTTTACGGTCAGACTACTTACCATGGAGTTCTATCTGGTGGGTTACCATTCTTGAAAAACATTTAAACACAATCTCTAGCTCCAAGGTAGTCCCTTGCTCGTGGAAAAAAGCCATAATTGTTTGAATATTTTGGAAGCGCTCGATCAATGACCTTCACTGTTAGCGTCCAATCACGCTTTTGGACATTCCTAGCAAACTTTTTTTTTTTTTTTTACAAATGAATGCTTATTGAACAGAGTTGAAGACTGGGCGGAAAGTAATTCTGATCTATACCCCTACAAAGCAGGGTATCGGAGTGGTTTCTCAACTATGGACCATTCTCTGATCCTGAATATTTTATTTGAGAAATGTTGTCCAATTAGAGGGGGTGGGCGTTGTTGCTTTCCAGGACAACGACAAGGCCTTTGATATAATTTACAGAGGGTTGGGGGAGGTCTTGATTTTATGTTGCTACTGAAATAAGTTTGCTACTGTGAGACCAAACTAAGCAGGGGCAGCTCAGAGAAGTCCCGCCTCCCCCACAAATCGAGATGTCAAATAGTGCTGTTCTCTGGCCCTGCTTTTATTCTTTTTTTAAGCAGATGTTGACCCTGTAGCAGCAAGTATTAAAATAAATCTGCCGCTTCTGGGGGAATGCCATTTGCAAACCTGTTATATGCTGGTGATATAGTCACGATTGACCCGACACTGGCTGGATTGCAGGCAAGTTTAGACTATGCAGCCAGATATTTTAAAACCAATAAGGTAAATCTAAACTGGGATAAAACACAAATTTTAATATTCAGCAACAGTAGGAAAAAAAGTGAACTATTCGTGGTCTAACGGGGAGAATATAGAATTTGTGGATTCATTCTGCTACTTAGGGTTGACTTCTGAAAATAGTGGGTAGTGGGGGAAGCAGCTGGAGTTGGTTAATTCGAAAGCCAAGAGCAAGTCGAACGGTTTAAGGTTTTACTATAGATTTGGTGGAAACATGTTGGGCAAAGCCATAGAGGTTTCAGAGAAAGGTTGGGAGTTTGCTTTTGTATGGCAGCAAACTATGGCGGAGTACCAACTAGGATAAGCTGGAAATCACCCGAAATGGGGTCATGAAGCGGTTGACGAATCTTCCGCCGGGAACCCCAAATTGTGCTAGGCCAGGAAAATCCTTAAAAGGACTTCCAGTGCCCGGGAAAGCAGAGGCTTTTGGCAGGCTACTGGAGGGCTGTGTGTGTTTGATGGCAGGATGTGGGTTGAGACTGTCTGTTCTTAATACACAAACTGGTGTCAGTATGTCTGAGTCGTATGCATGAGTGTTTCTGCCAGTGGTCCTGATTGAACCCCTGGAAGGGCGTCTGTGGGCTACTTCTGCCATTGGTTAGGGAGGGCAGCTGCTCTTACCTGCCTTATAGGATTAGGGGACCCCTGCACCTACTCTTTGGAGATCCTGGAGAAACCTAAAGGAGCCAAGACTTCTATCCAGCTGTGAGACCTGCAAAGAAACAGTCAGGAGGAGGCCTGGCTACCAACTTCTGCTACTGCCGTGGAGGAGCCCTGTCTTGCTGAAACAGTCCTGTGAAGGAGCTGCGACCCTGGGAGTGGAGGTACATCCTTTCCAGACACCTGCACAGTGCCCTGCAAAGAAGAGCCGTCAGAAGTGTCCCTGAGCCCAAACACTGGCAGTTGAGTCCCTTTGTGTCGCTGTGCTGCGGTGACCACCATTTGAACCTGCTTACCTGCGTCAAGGCAAGTCCTGGGGAGTGCTGCATCGTTTTCTGGCAAGTTCTTCACTTGATTGTCCTTGCACCAGCCAAGGACACAAACCGGAGAGCTGCTAGAACCTGCGAGTTCGCACCTTCCATCGACCTGCCAAGTCTTGGGAAGAATCGGAGTATGGCGGCTAAGTTAGTGATTCTTACCTTCCCCCGGTGTGCTGCCTTATAATCGTCTAACAATATTGGCTTTGCCACTGCTTGCTCGCGCAAGACTTCTGAAAGTTGGGGCTACTACTGTTAGCTAGTTTAACTTGAGCTGTGGCAATTGGAAACCTTCACTGGACCTCAGAGACCCTACCTGCATTTTATCTTGCCTTACAGAATCTGTGGAACTATACAAGAACTATTGAACAAAAGGCCCCAGACAACTTGGGGCTGGACTTCAGTTGGAGGGGGGAGGGGTCATTCTCAAAGTGCATAATATAACCGTACCTTTGCAGGAGTTTGTGATGTATATTATGCCCTCTAAAAAGTGAATGTATATATAATGTTCTAATATGGTGTGATAACTCTACCTGCCAGTAGTCATTTTTCTATAGTGTGTCCGGTCAATAAATGATTGTCTTTTATACATCCTGTCTAAGTGTAATTTGTGATTACCATTGTGTGTACTCATTGTGAACCCTTTACACGCTCGCCACCTCTGAAGAACTTAGCCTAGACCGCCTGTCACTGCTGCCTGAACTGGTTTGGCTACACCTCCCCAGAGTTGTCCCTGTCACAATATAGGTTTGCCTTCTAATCATCTGTCCTCCAGGTCAGAGTATAGAAAATCAGTCTGAACACTACCCTTGAGATCCCACACCAAACAGGGGGAGGCAGACCCGGTGAAACATTGTATGTGCAGGCTTGCATTAAGGGAGGACCTGTCATTTTCTGGTAATCTGTAATTGGTACCGGAACCAGTAGAGGGGAGTTGAGGCCCTTTTTTCTGAAAAACAATATTGGGGATTATGTGGCCTTTTATTTGGAACTGTAAGGATATGGATTTTATATTTAATCTAACTATGCTAGTCCGACTCTGCTGAGATGGGTAAGGAAATCGTCAGTACCCCGGGATTAGGGCTGATGGATCATGTCATTCACAGGCTTCGTGGGCCATCGTTGGGCATTTTTTTAAAATGTATCTTTTCTTTCAAATGGATTGTCTTCCCACGATTGTCTTCTCCAATATCGAGCTTTGGAAAAAACATTTCGGCAGAGAGCGCTGTGCGTCGACTCTGTCCCTCGAGGGCCTCTGGATGTCATCACAGGCATATATTCCCCCATTGGCTTTAGTTCCGTTTTTCCGAGTAAGCTTACGCTTCGAGAACTAAGACGCACTTCAGAAATCCTTGAAATATCAGAAAATGTCTTAATCTTCGACACACTACCCTGAAGACCAAGACTGCGATGCCAAGATGTTGCTGACCGATCCGCATTGAGTATGCTTGTTGTGTCTGTGTGGAGCACAAGACCTCGGCCTGTTCAAAGTGTCAATCGATGACCGGAAAAGCTCTGAAGGAGCAGAAGGGGGAAGTTGGCGGTAGGTAGATTCCCAAAGAAATCCCCATGGACTACCCGTCGAAGAAACCTCCTGACAAAGCTAGAGGCGACTCGCCTCGAAGAAAGAAGGCAAAAAGGTCCAGTTCGAGGAGTGACTACCACCACTTCTTGTCATTGGAAGTTGAGGCATCATAAATTGCCTACTTCGTCCTCGTCCGACTCTTCTCCTGAGAGCGCCATATTCTATCCCACAAAGGCCTCCACTCCTGCCGAATGGGAAGCATTCTGGCAAGAAATGCTAAAGATATTTGATAGCCAGAAACCCTTGAAGCAGGCAGGCCATGCTCCTACTGCGCCTTCTGAAGCTGGTAAGGAAAGGGCTAAAGCCAAATCCTGTGTGCCCTGGAGCGCTGGACGAAAGCCAGATCCCCATTGAGTGCCGTCAAAGCCTCGACACAATGAGAAATCGAGGGATCCTTTGAGTCATAAGTCAAAAGACAAGTAGAGGTTGTCAGTCAGCGGCCCCATCAATGCCATCGAAGTCAAACGTTTTCGTCAAAGACATCGAAACACCAGGCTTGAAATTGAGGACAATGAGCTGTCTGAGAATGATGCGCCCTTTGGTTTGAAGTATGGCACACTAAATGTCCTTGATAGTTTCATATTGGAGGTGGCAGACGCTCTGAGCAGGCAGAGCAGTCTCCCATGAGTGGGAACTAGCTCATGAATTCATTCAAGTGAGCTTTACCCTTTCGGGAACCCCTGAAGTGGATCTGTGCGTGGCCAGTGTCAACCGTAAGAGCAAACTGTACTGTAATTTCTTGTGTGCACCATTTCAACCACTCCAGTCATGTCGCTTAAGGTTAACGTTCAAGACCATCTTGTTGTTAGCACCAACTTCAGCCTGTAGCGTGGATGAGTTGCAGGCACTATCCTCTAAACCACAGTTTGCAGTATTTCACAAGGACATCCTGAAGGTCAAGCCTTCATTTCTACCCAAGGTCATTTCACTTAGGACAAAACATTGTTACCCACTTTCTATCCTCCACATTATCCTGGCAAGGAGAGGTTGCACAGGCTCGATCCACGAAGGGCTTGGAGCTTCTACGTTTCAAGGTTGTCAAAACCTAGTATGGATGACTGACTATTCATAGGTTATATGGGTCATAGACTGGGTCAGGCTGTAACAAAGCTGACCTTATTCAGATGGATTATTCTAGCTATTTCAGAATGCTACAGGCTTGTGGGCAAGGATCCTCCCGAAGGCTTGAGGGCCCATAATAATTATGCGCTACCAAGTGGCCTGGGGGCATATGGGCGCAGATCGTGAGCAGAACTCTTCCAAGAGAGAAGAGGGGGCGAGACCTAGATTATCTAGAGATGCGTCTTAAGTTTGTTTTTAAATTCCTTGATCGTCCCACAATTTCTTATAGAGGGTGGAAGTGCGTTCCATTTAATGGGGGCACTTGACCAAAACGCACCCTTTCTTACTAGTTCCAGGGAGGTCTTTGGTACCTGTGGATTCCTATCCCTATATGGAGCAAAGTGAGCACGACGCCTGCTTAATTTTTAGTGTATCAACAATGTAAGGTGGTGCATCACTGGCTAAAGCCTTAAACGTAATGGAGAGAAGTCTAAACTCAACCCTTTCTTCAATTGGTAGCCAGTGCAGCTTCCTTCTTACATCCGATACATGTGCATATTTGCGTAGGCCCATAATGGCTCTCATCTCACTATTGTGAACTACTTGGAGTTTTTTCAGCTTTATTCATGCCAATGAAGAGTAATCAGTTTTGCAGATACAATGGCCCTGGCAATGGTTTCGCACCTGGCTTGTGACAGAAATGGTCTTATGTGTGCTAATAGCCTAATGTAATACGCGGATGATGCTACCAATTATTAACATGGGCTGACGTATTCTGGGATTGGTCGAAAGTGACTCGGAGGATTTTAATTTTTTCCTTCACCAGGATGTCATGATTAGCAATACAAAATGTTTGGTAATCTGTCAATTTGCTGAGTCTTGATTTAGAGCTGACCAGCATCAGCTCTGTTTTCCCCATGAGTCAGGGCCATGCCGTTTACATCCATCCAGTTACGTATGAGATCATCTCGGCTGCCTTTGACATCCTGATCATAATTCATTGAAAGTGTAATAAGACATTGAGAATCGTCAGCGTAGTTCGAAAAATATATATTCTTTTTTTCTAGATCATCAAAGAAAGGGACCATGAGAAAATTATATAGGATAGGTGACAATGCTGCTCCCTGGGGTATTCCATTGCTCATGATCTGCCTCCGCTCGTTTGCTACATAAACAAATTGTTCTTGAACCTAAAAAAGACCATCCAATTTCTTGCATTCCACTAGGAATTGCATTCCATTGACTCCTGCTACTTCCACAACATCAGAGGGAGCCCTCTCACTACCACAAGTCTGCCCCCCAACCCTCCTGAGTGCACCCTGGGCCCAGCACTACATTGTAGAGGCACAGGTAGGCCTTTATGTAATTGTGGGTGCTTGGGTGCTACAAATTGCGTGCAATCTTGCCGGCTTACTTTGAACTGAGCTGCACTTTGCTGAAAGTGTACCGGTGTGGTGCGTTTCGTGTCACTCATCTCGTGTGGCCGCCCAAAGATCCACCACTGGTGTGTTCATTGATGTGCTGGGGACTCCCAACAGTGATTAGTTTGTGGCTTCTCTTCTGAGCCAATCCAGAAGCCGTCTGGCTTCAGCCGGCTGTTTGGCAAAGTTTGTATGCACTACCCTCCGGTACCACTACACACACACCTAGGACTACAGGTGTAAGCAAAACCAACCTTTGGTATAAGTCTGTACCACACAGTTTTTGGTAGCGAGCTGAGCAGCCAGGCTTATCTCAACAGGGAATGTGAGCTTGTAATGATGTTACACAGAGGTCTACAATCACAAGTATTCACATACACTTAAACTCAAGGTTTTTTGGTAAAACACTTCTTAATTCATTACAGTCAGTTAGAAAACTAACTAAAAGGAGGCAATCAATATCACACAAATATACTACAATACTTCACACTAACCGGTTCTGAAACATTTACACTACTATGAAGTTAATAAAACGAATATTAGTTACTCTAAAACAGTGCAAATAGTTTGTTTACCAGAGGAGTTGATTCAATGCAATAGGTAGGCCAAAGACAATGGACTAGTGTCCTGTATAGGTAAAAAACGGTTCTGGTATTTAAACGGAAAAGTCTTTGCCACGGTTTTCGGAAGTAGTTCACGGAAGAAAGGTTCATATGTCTGGTCACAAGCTGACTAGGCCTGCAAGTTGCCAAAGTTCCACAAACTTTCACAGTGAGAGGCAAGTTCTGTCTGGTTTTCGCAGTACCTTTATATTGAAGAAAAAGATGCAGCTGAAGACTGCTGTTCCTGCAGATCTTGCTGTTCCTGAGTCTCAGTTGTGTGGACAAGGAGGATGTCTGGGCACTCCCGCACTGCACGGGGACTGGTCACAAAGCTGGCAAACGGGCAATTCTTTGATTCCGGTAGCTGTTTTAAAGCACACAAGCTGGTGTACTTCTCCCTGGCTATTCGGTTTCGTGCAGCACTCTGAGGAAAATACAACCAGCTCCGAGAATGGTGTCTAGGTGGCTTACGAGTTGATTGGTCCTACCAACTCAAAGGAAGAAGTCGTCCTTGAAGGGCTTCTGTCGAGATGAACTTGGCGATTCGGACCTGCAGCAGGGCTCCACCGGGCAAACCAAGGGGCCAGTAGTTGCAGCAGCCGTCCTCTTCCAGCTCGTCTTCGGTTCTTTCGTTCCAGTGGTTGACTCTGCCTTCCAAGCCAAGAGACTCGTCTTAAAGTTTTCTCACATTCATTCCAGCCTACCTGCCACTCACCCAGCAGGGTGGCTGTCCTTGCCGGACAGTCAGCCAGCCAATCACACCAGAGTGCATTTTGGTCTCCTAGTAGACTAAGCACAGGGAGTTTTGGGCACTTCCCTCTTTTCCTTCCCACCCCAGACACTCGGGCGCCAGAGGCGGTCTTCAGTCCTGAAGCCTGCCAAAGGCATAGAAACAAAGGGACCAAACCTGGCTTGGCACGCAGAGACCAACTCTACAAGGACCTTTCCAAAAAAATGGCGAAAAAAGCCCGGGACCTGTTTTTACAGAGG
The DNA here is from genome assembly GCF_040938575.1 of Ambystoma mexicanum. Taxonomy (NCBI): domain Eukaryota; kingdom Metazoa; phylum Chordata; class Amphibia; order Caudata; family Ambystomatidae; genus Ambystoma; species Ambystoma mexicanum. Next base: position 1,542,438,977 of record NC_090932.1, read on the forward strand.
GGGCTCAGACACCATCTTGAAAAACATGGCTCCCATGACTTAATGCTACCGTTGTTCACGGTCTGGAAAAATCATGGTAGTTCCTAGTAAAACCACTGCCACCAGCCATTTCGATAGGAAAGGGTAGAATTTGACTGCTACATGAGTTTCTAGACACAGGGCATACTATGTAACCCCTCCAGCACTCTACTGTAAGATAGTGTGTGCTGGGTCTATGAATTTAAAGACTAGTAAAGTCAATTTAACTTTACTTTCTCTGGGAAACAGTAGTTTATACCAAAGAAGGTATTTAAACTTTGGGACAGCCTAAAAAGGCTGCCTTGTGTCACTGCACTGAGGATGCTGTGTGACACACATGAAAAGATGATGCCTATTGAGTTATCTAAAACTCCATAATCAAAAGAAACAAACACAGAAAACAAAAAATTAAAAAGTTCAAAGTCCCAAAGTTTAGCAAAAGAGCTGGAGGGCTCTAAGGTGGGAGGAATTGACACATTTATGAGAATTCTTCTTAACACCGGCCCATCCACTAAAGGCCCACTCTTAAGGCCCTGTCTGTTCCTTTGTGCCTGGACTTGCTCTGAGCCCAACTTTATCTTCAATGAAAATGCTCCGTACTGACACATTGCCCCTCGTCACGGTCATCCCTATTGGCTTCATCACGGGAGTACTGCTAATTAGTGGTTGCCTCGGCGCCACTGAATTAATTTCCATGCCTCTCAATCCACCTTCAAGATGCCCCATGCTTTTCGATGACTCGGCATGATGCGTTTCACTCACTGACTCATTCCCACTGTCACCAAATTCTGTACTGCTGCCCTGCACTTCCTGTGCCATTCCTCCAAGACTGTGCCTGTTGACAAAAAAAGCAGAAACCATTTTCAACTGTGCCTGTTTGCCCCACTGAAAGTACCTGTTTGCTTGAAAATAACTTTTAGCTGTGCCTCCATCTTACTGCTTGACCTTCACCTATTACCCATTTGGCCTACTGTGCTGAGTGGATCTGGTTCTGAACTGTGCTTTGCAGCATACTTGCTGTACTGTATCGTTCTGCTTTAGCTGAAATTCGAAGTTGGCAGTGTGCTTGCTGTTACCATTCTTAAAATCGCTTCTTGCTGGGTGCACAACTGTTACTTCCTTTTTTACAAACAGTGTTTGCTGTTGAGTGCAGCCTATATTAATGTCCTGCACGTCCTACCTTGTCCTCAGTGCCCCCCTCTGTACCCCACCCCCTGTTTGTGCCCCACAACCCCCCCAATGTGCCTCAGTACAACAGCCTGATAAGTAGTGTCCTTGCCATTGCAGCTAGCTATGTCACCATCTCTCCTATCTTCTCTAAATACTTCTCTATTTCCTATCACTAAATTTGGCCGACAAACTTCAGGACGTACTGGGCTCCAACCCAGGCATTCCTATTGCAGGCACCTAGGTCCCAGCTTCTGCCAGAGACTCACATATCTTCTTAGTTGTTACCTCACCCGACCTATGGACTCGGTACATGGTCGCCTTTCTCTCACCCATCGCCTCTTCTCCCATTAATGGTGGCACCCGCTGGGAGGTCCTCCTTGACCTGTTCAGCATTTCCAGGGTCATCACTGTCGATCGAAATGGAACCATCATGGTTCAGGGTCCTCAACCCAACCTTCTTCCCTTTGACAGGCTCCTACCTCGGCTTTCAAACATTACATTTCCCCCTGTACAGGCTCCCTTGCCTGCTTGTATTTCTTCTTCTTCCTCCTCCGCACATGCTCCCTTGCCTGCTGTGCCTTCCTCCTCTTCTGCACAGGCTCCCTTGCCTGCTGTGCCTTTCTCCTCTGCATGAGCACCCTTGCCTTGCCTCACTGTCGGCCTTGGCTCCTCGTCATCCTCCACTATCCCTCCGGCTCTCTTGCCCCCTCTGTCCCCTGCTCCATATTGCCATGCTTAACTCTAGCTCTGCTGTCACACTCATCTGACATCTGCAATGTCCTTGAACGCATGGATCTTGATGTGCTCGCCATTACGGAGACATGGTTAAAGGACAGCTCTGTCACAAGCTTTGACCCACGCCTCCCTGAAGGATATAAGATCCTCTGTGCCCAGGCCCAAGGGGGTGAGGAAGGGGATTGGCGTTGGTTTTTTTCCCAGAATGGATACCTGTGTCCATCTCCACTCAGGCCTACTCCTCGGAGTGCCTAGTCTGCAGGCTCTCTAACTCTTGTCTCCTTATGGCCTCCTTCCACCAGCTACACTGGCGCTCAACTCTCTTCCTCTTGGAATGGGCTGACCTGGTCTCCTCTCTAATCTCCTCCTCTCAACTCCACCTGCTGGGTGACTGCAACATCCATCTGGACTCTCCTGACTCCTCAGGACCTTTCCGCAACCTATGCGATTCCCTCTTACCTTCTAGCTCCACGCTCACAGCGGGCCACACTTTGGATGCTCACGCTACCTACATCCCTCTTACTCTTATGTCCCATCACCCTTTCCTCCATACTGCATGGGTGTCCCTTCCAAGGGACGGGTAGATGGAACCTTTTTCACCAGAAAAAACCTTGTTCCCCTTTAAATGTAGAGGCTTGTGCGGCCCTGGGAGCATGCGCTACCCTGGCTCTGCCCCCCGCACCACTCCTCAGTCCCTTTTTTCGCATCAACAGGATTGGGCAGATTTCACCAGCGCTCCTGGGTTTGGCTTTGCTATGTAATTCCATGCGCTCTTCCCTGGATTCTTCTGTCGTTTTTCTCTTTGTCATCTAGGTACTTGGTCCTCCGGCGACACGCTCCTCCCTGGTGCATGTCGACTTCAGCGGGCTGCAGCAGATGTCCAGCCTGCGAGGGGCTCTTTCCTATGTGTGACACCTACGCTCTTTGCCTCTGCTGCCTTGGTCCTGACCATGGCTGGGAAGATTGTACCGCGTGCGACGTTCTGTCTCTGCGCGTGCACTGAAGAACAGGCTAGATCGGTGGAGGGAGCTCTTCGAAGGGTTGCCCCCAGAGGACTTGAAGAAGTTTGTCAAGCAGAGATCGAGGGCAGTTTTCCATCGCACCCCATAAGGGCAACTCCTTCCCGAGGAAACACCCAAGCAGGAGGAACCTCTCTGGTTCTGTTACCAGGACACGCACCTAGGCGAACGCTAAACCAGCTACCGGTCTTCGGATCCTATGGTATCGTGCTGAGGGACCACAAGGTTCTTCAACTGTGTCTACACCCGAGGGGCCTGTGCTCTAGTACCGGCTCAATGGCCAAGGGGGTGCCTGCACGCAGCACTACTGGCAGAAATGCTGAGGGCAACACGCCTTTTCAGCCCAGACCTGAGGTGCAGGGTAGGCCTCATGCTCCACAACCAAGAGTCCTGGAGGAGGCCGGGCCCAGGGAGCCAGGTACCACGACTTTGGCACGCAGCTCGACAAAATGGCCACTCGTCCGATGCCACTCCCAGGAACAGAGCAGGCAGGTGAACGAGTTTCAAGGGGAGACTGGTGTCAACGAGGTACATGGCCTACAGTTTATCCATCCGCAGGGCAGGTTTCCCCTGCTACCTAGAGAGGCAGCTGCTGCCACAGCAGCCCCCAGCCAATCCCTCAATATCTCCTGCCTGCCTCTTCTGCCTCCAAAGACAGGTTCTTCGAAAGGTTGTCGGTGATGCGACCCCCACTGCCCCCCAGATGGGGGCCATCCTATGGGGTGCTGTAGGGGACTTGCTCCCTCCGGTCACTCCACCTATGGCTCCGGTGCCACAGGCCCTAGCGCAGCCCCTGCTGCCCCTTCCATTCCGGCATCGTGCCTCCCACAGTACAGGCGGTTCCACACCAGCCTCCGGCTCCGGTCTTCACACCGCATCCCACGACGCCCAGCACGCCTCCACCCGCTTCGAACCAGCCGGACACTCTGGTGGACACAGACTAGGAGGACGACCCTGACACGTCCTAGTCAGCGAAGGCCTGCCACAACAGGCTTGCAGGGTTGGCAGAATATTTGGTCCTTCCTCAACATGAGGTCGAGTAGCCCGAGGAGGGGGTCTTGGCAAAAGTCCTCACCCTACAATCCCCTACCAAAACGGGTACCCCTATGCAGAAAGATGTCGAGGCTCTGGCCAAGAAGCGGTGGCTCAACCCACTCTGCCCAACCTGTCAATCAGCGCCTCAATGCCAAGTATAGACAGATGGAGGTGGATGCACTCTTCTTATCAATGCACCCCCAGCCGCTTTATTCGGTGATTGCAGTGGCATCGTAATATTCTAAACCTCAGTCGTCCTTGGCCACCTCGTCCTCTGCGCTTTTGGGCAAGGAGAAGATTTTGGAGGCATACGGGAAGAAACTGTACTCAAACGCCTCCCTGCACCTGTGCCAGGCCAACGCGGATGCCATGCTTGCAGCCGCTAACTAGAGGTTGTGGCAGGAAATTGCAGACTTCCTTCCGGAACTCACGGTGCAGAGCCAGACCTGCTTCAAGGCGGGTCTAGGAGAATCCAGGCTTGTAGCGCAAGACATTATGGAGTCCACAGTGGCCCACATCGATACCTCGTGCCTGGCCATCTGTATCATCACGGACATGAGAAGGACGGCCCGACTTCGGGCTACTAAGTTTAAACCTGACGTCCAGAAACGCATATTGGACCTTCCGTTCGAGGGTAGTGACCTCTTCCACTCTACCACAGACAAGGAATTAAATAAAAGGAACAGCTCACAGACTGCGAAGTCTTTATCTAACATGACTAAGGCCACGCCCAGGGCGTACACCCAGTCGCATCAACGCTCCGACAAGGGGCGGGTGTTTAAATTCCAGGAACGTAGGTCAAGACAACCTGACCGCTCAGTCTGCACTGGTGCAAGCAATAAAAGCAGGGGGTGAGGGGAAGAGGGGGGTGCTTGAGCAAGGTCTTCTTCCAGTCCCCCTCCTCAGCAGCAGCAGCCTCCGATGGTAAAAAGGCATGACGCGTCCCTTCAGGTCCACGTGTCTGCAGTGGGTGGCAGGCTCGCCACTCGGGTGCGTTTCTGACCCCTGGATCCTCTCTGTAGTATCCAAAGGGTAACGCCTAGCAATACCTCCCTCTCCTCCCACAGATTGGGACGGCAGCTCTGTTGGCGGAGATCTGGTCGCTCGAGAGCCAAGCAGTGCCAGCCTCCCATAGAGGCTTAGGCTTCTATTCCAAGATTTGTACCATACAATAAAAGAACCAGGCTTGCCTGAGAGTTGTGTTGGACCTATCCACCCTCAACCTCTCCCTCTTCAGAAATTCAAGATGGTTATGCCAGCCCTGCGGAGACACTAGACAGGGGAGACTGTGTGCTCCCTGGATCTGAAGGAGGCCTACTTGCACGTCCCGATTTGGCAACCTCATCGTTCCTTCCTAAGCTTCAGGATCATGGCCTGTCATTTCCAGTACAAGGTGCTACCCTTTGGCTTCAACTCCGCCCCCAGGGTATTTACCAGTCTCATGAATGCAGTGGCAGCCCTCCTCCGGGCCGAGAGCCACCATGTCTACCCATATCTGGACGACTGGCTCATCAGGGCGAGATCCCCGGAGGGGGTTACACACACTTCCTCCGTGCTTATGAACACTCCATGACCTTGGGTTCACTATCAACCTTAAGAAGTCTCGGCTATAGCCCACGCAGAGCCTCACCTTCCTGGGTCTCATCTGGGATACAAGCTCTGAGAAGGTTTTTCACTCGGAGGACAAGATCACAGCCCTCAAAAGGGCTGTGATGCATTTCCTTACCAGAGCAGTGACCTCGGCCCGGTGGTACCAGCACCGACTGGGCATCATGGCAGCGGGCCTCCTGGCCATGCCACACACAAGGCTCTGGATGACTACAGCTGCACTTCGCAGCCTCATGGAATCAGGAGAATAGCTTCTAAGCAGAGCTGGTCAGCATACCTCCTCTCCACTCGGACCTCACGTGGTGGTGCAGGGACTGCAACCTGCAGATGGGCAGGCCTTTCCGGCAGGCCAATGTTAGGCAAGATTACATGCGGTACCCTCTGGGTGCTCTACAACAACCCTGACCTCCAGGCACTAGGAACCCAACCTTTGGTATAAGCTTGTACTAAACAGTTGGTAGTGTCGAGCAGCCATGCTGATCTCAAGAGGGGTCCATGTGAGCTGTAGGGGAGTTGGAGATTCAGTGACACATATTCAAATAAACTATTACACACAAGGTTTTGTGAATAAACAATTATTAATATATCAGAGTAAGCCTTCAGAAGAGGGCAATATAATAGTAACACTCAAAATGGGAAGTTCTCATGGCTTCCTTCGACTCTTCTAAAGTCATCATTAATGTCTACCTAAATGGCACCGTCATAGTCCAAGGCCCTCAGGCCAATCTCCTCCTCTTTGGTGGGCGCTTCCCTCGCCTCATCAATTTCCTCTCATCTCCTGCTGTCCCCTCCTCTCCCCCTTTGGCTACCTTGCCCTCTCTCTCCTCCTCCTCCGCCCCTCCTAGGGCTCTTTCTCCTATGCAGGGCGTACCTCTCATCTGTACCCCTCCCCGGAAGGTCGTTAAGGCTGGCAACCTTCATATTGCCACACTCAACTCTCGCTCTGCCGTCAAACACTCCTCTGGCATCTGCTACTTCATTCAAGAACTAGACCTTGATGTCCTTGGTCTTACTGAGACATGGTTCACGGCCAGCTCCGTTACAAGCTTTGATACTCTCCTCCCTTATGGCTACAAGATCCTCTCAACACCCAGATCCTCCACGGTCTGGTGGGGGTAGCCCTGATCTTTCCCGAGTAGATTCCGGCCCTATCATTCCCACTTGGACCTACTTCTCTTTTGAATGCCTTGTCTGTAGGCTTTCTCTCTCGCCTACCCATTCTCTTACTGTGGTTACCATCTACCGGCCTCCTGGTCAAATCACCTCATTTCTCTGAGTAGGCAGACCTCTCCTCCACCCTCCTGGCCTCTACCACTCGACTCCTCCTCCTCGGTGACCTAAATATACATTTAGACTCTCCTTGCTCCTCCTCCTGTACTCTTCCGTGACCTCTGTGACTCCCTCTCCCTGTCCAGCCTCTCCTCTGGCCCGACTCACTCTGCAGGGCACACATTTGATGTCTTGATCTCCTCTGACCTCCCCATCCCTCTGATCACTCCTCTCTCCTGGAGCGATCACTCCCTCCTCTCATCTCTTCCTGTTCATCCTCTGACAAACTGGCCTGTTGCCTGCTACTAAGGCAATACCGACTCTCTGTCCTCACCAAGAAGAGAGTCCATATTCAAGCTCGTGTCTCTGCGGCATCTAACAACTCGGCCGGACTCTTTAAAATCTGCAAGGAGCTAGCCAACCCTGCTGCAGTCTCTACCCCTCCTGTTGCTTCCCAAGCTCTTTGCAATGCCCTTGCCTATCACTTCATTTAAAAAACCCAGGACATCCTGTCCACCCTCTCCACCCACACTCCTACTCTTCCCTCTCCATCTGTGCTTGCTGACCCTCTTTTAGCCACCCTCCCACCATCCTTCTCGTCCTTTCCTCTTTTCACCCCTGATGAGGTTGCTAGACAAGTCCGATCTATGAAAGCCTCTTCAAAACAGGTTCATCCCTGTTCCTCTAAAATCATCAAGGACCACATTGACATCACTCCTTTGCCTCTGGATCACTCCTTTGCCTCTGGATCCTTCCCCTTCCCTCTGAACCCACAGCTGATCCTTCTTGTCCAGCTAACTATCGCCCAATTTCCATTACTCCCTTTCTTGGCAGAGTCCTGGAAAAGTTGGCCATCTCTCAGCTTAACCTTCATTCCAATTCTGTTGGCTGTCTCCATGACCACCAGTCTGGCCTCAGAGCTGCCAGAAGCACGGAAACTGCTCTCCTAAACATCCGTGAAGATCTGCTCACCAACCTTGACTCTAACATTCCCTCTGGCCTCATTCTCCTCGATTTCTCTTCTGCCTTCGACGCGGTCAACCATACCATCCTGCACAACCGTCTCCATGAAAACCTGGGTATCACTGATCAGGCTCTGGTCTGGCTGACCTCTACATTCTCAGATCAACCCTCCCAGGTCCAACTTGGGTTTATATTCCTCTCTACCTGTGGTGTTCCCCAGGGGTCTAACCTCTCGCCCTGGCTTTTCAGCCAATACCTGGCAAATCTCGCCCACTGCATTGCCATTTTCTGCTCAAATTTCTAGTGCTACTCTGACACAACTCATTTTCAGGCTGCCCTCTACCACCTCTTCTCCCATCTCTGATTGCCTAACTGCCATTCAAGATTGGTGTGCCGCCAATGATCTTTGAATGCCAGCAAGACGGAGATCCTCCTCATCGGCACACCTTCACCATCCTTTCCCCTCACTCTCTGGCCGGCCTCCCTTGGCCCTCCTCCTACCCCCACCTGCGAGGCTGAGAACCTCGGGGTCATCTTTGACTCCACCCTTTCCTTCTCCGCCCACATCTCTGAGGTCTCTAAAGTCAAATTTCCGACTGCACCTCCTCAGAGGTACTCTGCATTTCCTCTCCTTCCCCCAGAAGCTCATGGTATTTCAAGCTCTGGTTCTCTCTAGCTTGGACTACTGTAACAGCCTCTATCTAAATCTACCTGCCTCTACTCTCCGCCCTCTTCAACTAATCCAGAACAAGACTGCGAGACTTGTCCATGGCCTCAAGCCCTGGGATTGTATCTCTCCAGCTCTGAAATCTCTCCGCTGGCTCCCAGTGGATGCAAGGATTAAATTCAAAACCCTCTGCATTGTCCACAAGGCTTTCTGGGGCCTGGGTCCAAAATACCTTCAGCTATCCCTCCACAAATACCGCCCCTCTCGAGCTCTTTGCTCTTCTACCTCCAACTCACTCAGGGTCCGTCGTTTTTCTAAGAAACTAGCTGGGGGTAGATCTGTCTTCGGCCTCCCTCTGGAACAGCCTCTCTGCCACTCTAAAACTTGAGAACCATCTCCGGTTCCGGAAGCACCTCAAGACCTTCCTCTTTTCTGCTGCCTTCGCTCCCCCTCTCCCCTGCTGATCTGTTCTCTCTTGGTACCGTGCACCTGGGCACCCTCTGTCTTTTGGGCCCAGGTAACTGCTCATCCTGCCACCCTCCCGCACTGCCTCTGGGCCACCCCTTGCACTGGGGTCTGTATCTGTACCCAATCAGCCCCCCCCCCCTTTTTCTTCCTGCGCTTATTAGACCTACCTTGTCTGCTGCCTTAAACCTAGCACTTGCAAATTGCTGGCTGCATTACCACCGTTTGTTGCCTTTATTATTTATTTGCTTATTTATCTGTTTCTCCTCTGCTTCGCACTTTCCACCTCTCCTCCCTTCCATGCATTTTTCCCCTCCCACTCTCCCATGCACTTGCGTGTTCTCAATGTCACTGGGCCTAGTAAGATCTGTTTTGTTCTCCCCTGTTGCCCTCCCTTGCCTTGTCGTGCTCTGAAACACTTGTGTACGAGCGCAATCGAAATAAAATATCAATCAAAAAAAAATATATACACCCTTAATAGTTCTAAATCACTAACTACCCTTTTGGGATGTCCTACAGACACAACCTACATCCTCAAGTGACTTCAATAGATAATATGCTGTGGACATTAATATCACTGTTGCATTTAGAATATTCTTGGGATGTCAAAGGAAAAGGTTATTGGAACATACAAGAGACCACAAATATTCTCAAGCAGGCAGATACTTTTGGATCCTCCAGTAAGAGTCTTTCAGTGTTAACAGGCTAAGCCAAAGTCAATGGTCAAAAGTCTATATGGGCTGAAGCACTTCTTTGCGGGTAAGAAAAGTCTTTGCACAATGTTTTAGAAGTCTTTGAAGAAGAATCATCAATGTAGGGCCACAATCAATTAGACTTGTGAGTAGTTGAAGATGCGAGTAACTCTACAACAAGAGGTAAGTTCTCTCAGACCTTTACAGTACTTTTGTATTGAAGAAAAAGTGCAGCAGATGACTTCTGTTCCTGAGCAGCTCTGCAGATCTCACTGTTCCTGGGCCTCAGTAGTGAGGACAAGAGGTTCTGAGGACTCCTGCACTGCAATGGGACGGTCACCGCTCGCAACCGGAAAACTTAAAACAAGTGGCTGTTCAGTGTTTCAGCTCCTCGTGTCTACCGTGAATAGCAACACTGCAGTTTCTGGCACTCTTGCCAGCTTAAAAGCAATGCACACGAACCTGGTGGTCCTCTCCCTGGCTATTCGGTTTCCAGCATCAACTCTGTGGAAGTTCAACCAGCTCTATGTCCAGGTGGCTTACTTTGGAGTTGATTGGTCCCACCAACTCAAAGGGAGAAGTGGTCCTTGCAGGAGCTTCTGTCGATACGAATTTGGAGTTTCAGCACAGCAGCAGGGCTTCACTGGGCAAACCAACGGCCCAGGAGTTGCAGCAGGTATCCTCTTAAAGTTCTTCGGATTCCTTCGTCCAGTGGTCGACTCTGCCTTACAAGCCAAAAAGCCTTGCTTCTTATGCCGGTTTCTCCCATTCATTCCAGTCTAGTTGTCTGTCATTCAGCACGGTGGCTGTCCTTGCTGGACAGTCAGCCGGCCAATCGCCACAGTGTGCATTTGGGTCTCCCAGGAGACTAAGAACAGGGAGTGTCAGGCACCTCCCTCACTTCCTGCCCCCACCAGACACCCTGGAGCCAGAGGCGGGTTTCACTCGCGAGGCCTGCCAAAGACGAAACTAACAAAGGGACCAAACCTGGTTGGGTCGCAGAGTAAATCTCAAGAAGGACATTTTCACAAAGAAATGGCAGAAAAAGTATACCATTTTGGCAAAAATTGCACCCATGGGTGCTTTACTATGGCTGCGAACGCAGCCTGCGGTAAATCCCATAATGGTATTAAAAAGTAAACCACTGCCACCAGCCATTCAGTGAGGAAAGGGTAACATAAAAATGTTACATGAGAAGCTAGACAAAGGGGGTACTAGGTAATCCCTTCAGCACCCTATTATAAGATAGTGTGGCTGGGTCTAGAAAGTTACAACTGTACGTAAGTCAATTTCACTTTACTGCTCTGGGAAACAGTAGTTTATCCCTGAGAAGGTATTTAAACCTTTGGGAGGTCTGAAAGACTTCCCTGTGTCACTGCACTGAAGGTGCTGTGTGACACAATGTAAAAAAATACCTATGGAATGACTCCATAACCAAAAGAAACGGGGTACAAAATCACATTTAAAATACAAGAGTGGGGACAAAGGGTCTCGTTCTCTCCAGGTAAAAAAAATCAAGTCGTCAAAATCCAGCAAAGTTGCTGGGGGCCACTAAGGTAGAGGGAATTGGCACATTTCTGAGAATTCTCCCTAACAGCCACCATCACTACGTACTCCTGCCTAGAGGGCTGGGGAGCCACTCTGGACAGCCACACCGTCCATGGAATCTGGACTCGGCAGGAGTCGCACATCAACTGTCTGCAGCTGAGGACCATTTGGCTAGCCCTCGGAGCCTTCCTTCCGCTCATTGGGGTTAAGACTGTCCTTATCCAGACCAATGACTCCACCAGCATGTACTATGTCAACAAGCAGGAGGGGACGGCAGCTTCCTGGGAGACACATTGCAGATTCAATGGGAAGGCATGACATATGCCTTTCCTCCCACACCCCTGATCCCCAGGGTAATCCGCAAGATGAAGGAAGCTTGTCACCCCAGCATCATCTTGAGAGCTCCTTGGTGGCCAGCGAGTCCGTGGTTCTCCAAACTGCTCAGCCTCACGGACAGGCCACCCATTCACCTCCCACTGGGTCCGGCTCCTCTCCTGTCCCAGCAAGGGGGCAGGACCCCTCTGCACCCCAGAAGTTGGCCCTCGCAGCGTGATTCCAGAGCAGATCACGAGGAAATAGTCTTAACTACATTCTTTGCTGACCCCAAGGACGAGGCTGTCTTGCACTGTCTGGATGTCAGACACGCTCTGAAGTTCTATCTGTAGTACCAAGGGCTTCTGCAAGTCGGACGCACTTTTTGTTACATTTGGGGGCCCCAGACTCGGTTATCGGGCATCCAAAGTCTCTATTGCACAGTGGATGGTTGTGGCCATTAAGGAGGCCTATGAAGGGCAGCAAAAGCCACTGCCAGCCAACATGCAGGCTCACGCAGTCGGAGCCACGGCCATCGCCTTCCAGCAGCAGGTTCCATGGCAGGTCATAAGCAAGGTGGCTACATGGGCCACCCCTTCTGCTTTCTGTAAGCATTGCTGTTTACGCTGGATCTCGATCAGACGCAGCCTTCGGACAGGCGGTTCTGATGAACTTATTTGCTTAAGGAGAGTCTCCTCTCCGCCCTTGGGCTACATTCATTTGTAATCGCCCATGCAGTATGGTGGAAAGGGGACAGGACAGACAAGTTATTCTGAGTTACTCACCGTTGTGACTAAGGTACTCTTAGTCCCCTTTCCTCCATATATCCCCCCACCCCACCCTAATAATAGTGTTATTAGGCAATGTTAAATATTGTCGACGTGTCATTGGGGTGAGGAGTGGAGTCGGGGGGGATGGGGGGGTTCCTGTCCCTTGGAAGGGATGCCCATGCAGTATGGGGGAAAGGGGACTAAGAGTACCTTAGTCACAACAGTGAGTAACTCATAATATATCCCTCTCACTACCTCTTGGAAGGACCACTCACTTCTCCAGCATTGGATCTTTCATGGATTCACATGCTTAGAATAGTCCCCGTCGTCAGACTGGGACCCCTCGGTACACATGTATAGCCTTTTCCTATAGGAAAACTTCCGACACTTTTGTGTCCTATCTACGTCCTTTTAGGACCCGCCTACGCATGCTCCGTAGGCCGTCCCAGTATGAGGCCCGCCCCCGCGGCTCCCCTTCAGATTTCAACCGTCTCCAAAGTAGTGGGATCTCCTCGCGTTGTCTTACTATTTTGTACAAGGTTGTATACCTGGAGTTGGAGTTAGAAGAAAATGGCCTCCATGTCAGGAAAAGCGCTGTTCCGTCCATGCGCGACGTGCGGCTTGAAAAAAGTTTACGAGGGGGACGGACATATGGATTGTATATATTGCCTCCACCCTCATCATTCGGCTGATAACTGCGACATATGCAAAGGGTTTTCTCAAAAAACCCTCAGACCGGAGTCACCGGCTGGTGGCATGGCTTAATGATGGAGCGGGGGCATACCCACCTTCGGAGGTAGGCTCCACACAATCGGCGAAAACATCACGCCGCGCTACCTCATCGGAACCACTGCCGAAGAAATCGTGACCGACGGAAAAAGTCATCTGGGAGTCACTCAGCTAGAGACTCCTCGTCAAGAAAATCATCTTCATCAAAAAAGCATGAAAAGGAAAGGCCGAAATCCTCCTCGGGCGATCACCATAGATCGACCACGAGTCGAGAGTCGAGTAAAGGCAGGCCAAGTGTGGAAAAGGCGGGACTGCCAAAACCACCTGCTAAGTCACCGTCGTCGACGGCGGTCCAGTCATCGGCTCCCACCCTGCCACTAACGCAGGGGGCATCCACCGTCCCACCGGCGGCGACAATGGCCACGTCGATGGGGATTCTACAGGAGGCCTGGAGGCCTGAAGTTTTTGATCCGATTCCCCCGGATACTTTACTGCAAGAACAGGCTGTGTCGCTGTCCTCGGGGGAGGACGAGAGCGAGAGAATAGCTGGTCCAGTGACCCTAGGGCTACGAGTGGCTGACAAGTCGTCGACGAGGGGATCCGGTATACCGGTATCTGCCCCTCTTCTCAATCCTCAATCTGTTCTATCGTTGGAAATTCTGTCCACGCTTCAGTCTTTGCTACAGTCGTTGGACCAAAGACTACCTCAGGCAAACCTGCCACAGTCACCCGTCGACGAGCCGGTCCCGTCCACCGACGCACCTACGCACGCCAATCTCAACACTGGCACAAGAGGAAGATGAGCTGCCAGATTCGGAGTTTGACAGGGGAGCCATGTCGGATATCTCATCATCCCCCTCCAGGGATCCAACCTGGGAGTCAGAGGTGGAGTTGGAAACCCCTAGAAGCCCAGCTCACCCGTCCCCCTCCGGACGACATTGCATCATTCCATTTGATGATGGAGAAGGCGTGTAAAGAATTTGGTTTGTCCCAGGAAGAACAGAAAAACGACTGTTTGTTTTTTGTTCGACCACATGGGTAAGAGAAGGAGGTCTGTGTTCTCAATACCAATACTAGACCACGTGTGGAAGGAGGGGTTGCAGACAATGCGTCACCCCTTTTCGGAACCGGCAGTGAAAGGACGCCTTGAGAAAAAGTTTAAGGCTCCAGAGTCTACCCCCAAGTGTTTATCCTCCCAACCAACGCCAGACTCGGTGGTGTCGGCGGCAGCGGCGAGGAAGGCGAAGGCCCAGCACAAGTGCACCACTCCGCCTGAAAACGAAGCGAGACGCCAGGATGCTTTTGGCAAAAAAGTGCTATCCGTGGGAGCAACCACAGCAAAGGCCGCAAACTCTCTGGCTATTGTAGCCAGATACGACAGAAATGTGGCACAGGCTAGCTCCGTTGCTTGATCATCTTCCGGAAGAGCATAGGAAGGCAGCGATGTTACTTGTCCGAGAGGGTGAGGAAGCCTCAAATCACGCAATAAACATCGCGGTGGACCTCGCTGAGTCGGGCTTCAAGCAAGTCAATGGGGTCGTATTACGACGACAGTCATGGCTTGAGTGTACCTACTTCAGGCCAGAGGTACAATACAAAGTATTAGATATGCCCTTTGAGGGAGACCTATTCGGTGAGAAGGTGGACGAAGCCCTAAAGGGAATGAAAAAGGACTCGGACACAGCACGTTCATTGGGTGCCCTCCAGAGTGGCCGAAGCTACAAGTCTTTTCTTCCCTTTAGAGGGGCTTCAGGTAATTCCAGATTCTCTGCGTCTGGAGACAGATCCTTTGGCAGGTCGGCTTACCCCTCCCAGGGATACAGGCGTGCTTCCCAAACGGCAAACAGACACCGTAACTTCCAGACGTCCAGGAAAAGACCATCCTATCCGTCGTTGTCAAGAGACAAGCAAAATAAAGATCAGTAGTGACATACAACACACCGTTCTGGGGGGAAGAGTGTCCGCATATGTCGACGAATGGGAACGAATAACGACGGATCTATGGGTGCTGGACACGATAAGAAACGGACACTCTCTACAATTCAAGCACAGCCCTCCGCACATTCCACCTGCGTTCACCGCTCATTCCCATCTGAGGATACTGCAACAAGAGGTAACACTCAAGTTAGCAAAGGGCGTGATAGAATTAGTTTCAACATCCCAGAGAGGTCAAGGAGTCTACTCAAGATACTTGGTCGTAAAAAAGCCGAACGGCAAATGGCGTCCCATTTTAGACTTACGCGATCTCAACAAGTCTTTAAAGAGCCTAAAATTCAAAATGCTCACTCTGCAGGAAGTGATGCGCGCCGTTCAAGAAGGGGATTTTCTAGCGTCCCTGGATTTACAGGACGCGTACTTCCATATTCCAATGTGTCGGAAACACAGGAAATTCCTGAGATTTGTAATAGGGCGGACTCACTACCAGTTCACGGTTCTTCCCTTTGGGCTCAAGACCTCCCCCAGAACGTTCACGAAATGCCTGGCTCCAGTAGCGGCCTGGCTACGGAAGCAAGGCCACCATATATACCCATACCTCGTCGACTGGCTGGTAAGGGGATCCTCCCCAGCGTCGACCAACACAAGTTTACAAGCCACCATGCAGCTTCTACAACAGCTGGGATTCGCCATAAACCTCAAAATCCTCTCTGCGGCCATCGAACGCTGGTATTCCTGGGGACACAGTTCGAGACCCAGTTAGGGCTAGTGAAGCCTTCTCTCGACAGAACCTCAAAACTCAATCAGCTGGCGAGCCGACTACGTCGAACCACCAGGCTCTCAGTAAGAAAATATGTTTCGGTCCTAGGGGCCATAGCATCCTGCATCCATCTGGTGGAAAACTGTCGCCTATTCATGAGGCCAGTCCAGGAATTCCTCGCGGACTGATGGACGCAGGCCCAAGCATCGTGGTCAGACAGGATAACCTTCGACGACGACAAGCTGCTTCGGACCCTTCAGTGGTGGCAGAGTTTCCACAATCCGAATAACGGTGTACCCCTACAGGAACCGGAGTTTCAGCGAACCATAGTCACGGATGCGTCCCTAACCAGTTGGGGAGCTCACATGGGTGCTCTCCAGACGCAAGGTCGCTGGTCTCCAACAGAGTCACTCCTACACATAAACGTGTTAGAGCTCAGAGCAGTACGATGGGCTCTGAAAGCATTCCTACCACACATCAAGAGATCACGAGTACTGACCGACAATACAACGGCCATGTGTTATCTGAGGAAACGAGGAGGGACGCGATCAATAACTTTCCATAGAGGCCCCAAAAAACATGGCATTGGGCATTAAAGCACGAAATTTCCATCGTGGCTCACCACCTCCCGGGAGTGAGGAACTCGCAAGCAGACTCCCTCAGCAGAAGCATGGCCCAGATACACGAATGGGAAATGGACACAGTTCAGCTGATGAAAGTGTTCGAGAAATGGGGTCACCCCCCTCTGGACGCCTTTGCAACCAAAGACAACAAGAAATGCGAGCAATTTGCAAGCAGATGGCCTCAGGAGGGTTACAGGGGGAGGCATTCTCCTTCCCGTGGACGGACATGTTCCTTTATGCTTTTCCCCCGTTCCCCCTCATATGGAGGACAGTACAGTGGATACGCAGATACAGTTGCCGGGTAATTCTAGTGGCACCATACTGGCCGCGGCAACCGTGGTTCTCCGACCTGCTTCACCTGTGGCTGGAACATCCTATAGCGTTTCCGAGAGTCCCGAACCTACTATCCCGGGACAAAGGCACGGTGTGGCATCACGACCCGGACAGTCTCAACCTTACAGCCTGGCTCCTGATTTTTCGGAGTTCGGTGCTTTAGACGTTTCGGAGGATTGTCAAAAAATTCTGCAGGCGGCTCGAGCTCCTTCTACAAACAAATCTTACACCTATAAGTGGCGGAGGTTCTGTGAATGGTGTCGAGGACAACAAGGCCTACAACCGTTGTTGGTGACGCCGGAACAAGTTCTACCTTACCTGCTTCTCTTGGCGGAGAGGGGTTTATCCTTCACATTGATAAAGGTGCACCTGGCGGCCATCTCGAGGTTCACGAGGAAGAGACAGTCGTCTCCTCTATTTAGCGACAGACTTGTGAAACACTTCATGAGGTGTTTATTTCGAACTTTTCCCCCGGAAAAACGTTTCCCTCCAACTTGGAGTCTCAACAGTGTTGGCAGGCTTAATGAAACCGCCTTTTGAGCCTATGGCCACGTCCGACATAAAATTCATATCGTGGAAGTTGGTATTCTTGATTGCTAACACATCAGCTAGGAGAATCTCGGAACTGCAAGCGCTGGTCGTAGACACGCCATACTTAAGATTCTTTAAGGACAAAGTGGTCTTGGCAACTAATCCGACGTTAGTCCCAAAAGTTCCAACAGTGTATCACAAACACTCGTCCATTGTTCTCCCTACTTTCTTTGCGACCCCATCATCGGCAGCAGAAAAAGCTCTTCATACCTTGGACGTTAAGAGGGCTCTGAAATTTTACCTACATCGTACACAGGAACTCTGGTCTACTTGACAACTGTTCATCGCATATGGTCCGTCGACGAGAGGAAAAGCAATCTCTAAACAGGGATTGGCTCGATGGGTCTCATCGACGATTGCGTTTTGTCACTCCAAGGCCGGAAGGCCACTGCAAGGACATCCTAGAGCCCATTCTACAAGATCAACGTCCTCCTCAGCAGCATTATGGGCAGGAATTCCGCTGACGGACATATGCCAGGCTGCGGCATGGTCAGTGCCCCACACGTTTACCCGCCACTACTGCCTTGCCAGGCAGCATGCGGACGAGGTGCAGATGGGAAGAGCTGTCCTGTGCCATCTGTTTCAGTAAGGTAAGTTCCACGCTGTGGAGAATCTGTTTTCTAACTTTTGATGACAGTATACTTTATGTGGGTAAGGTTATATGAGTTAACTTATTCCTACTGTACATATGCATTGTGTATTAGGGTGAGGGTATATTACATTACATTCTCACCGCCGTTTCAGGTGTTACTGCTATACAATCTATTCTAAGCATGTGAATCCATGAAAGATCCAATGCTGGAGAAGGGAATAGTTTCTTACCTGTAACTCCATTTCTCCAGCATTGGTATCTTTCATGGATTCACATGCGCCCGCCAGCCTCCCCGGAATGCAATGTATTTGATAAGTTTAACCCTTCCTACTTTGGAGGGACCGAAATCTGAAGGGGAGTCGCGCGGGCGGGCCTCTTATACTGGGACGGCCTACGGAGCATGCGTAGGCGGGTCCTAAAAGGATGTAGATGGGATAAGTGTCGGAAGTTTTCCTTTAGGAAAAGGCTATATATGTGTACCGAGGGGTCCCAGTCTGACGACGGGGAATATTCTAAGCATGTGAATCCATGAAAGATACCAATTCTGGAGAAATGGAGTTACAGGTAAGAAACTATTCCCTTCTCTCTTCACACTTGAAGCTCTCCTCTTTCATCGGCACAACTGGCGCGGTCACTTGGTTTCCAAGTCGCCAGACCCATGAATAGTGACGGCGGCTGCCTTTGCCCTTTGCCTCCACCTACTCTCCGCCTCCTACTCCTGCAGCTGAATCCGACCCTGACACAGCCCTCTCTAACTTCAATCTCTCAAACACCCTTGATACTCTTGCCCCTGTCATGAGTGTCCGACTGTGGCCTTCCAAAAAGTGCAACTCTTGGTATGACTCTGATCTGACTGCCCTTGAACACAAGTGTAGGGGAGCTAAGTGGAAATGGAATTCATCAGGCGGTCCCTCTGACCAACTGGCCTGCCGCCTCCTTCAAAGGCAATATCTACTGCATCCACACCAAGAAAAGTCTTTACTCAAGCCTGCATCTCCACGACATTAAACAAACATTTCAAAGTTTGTAAGGAACTGGCCAATCCCGCAGCAGCCTCCTTCTGTCCCACACAGGACATTTGCTCGGACCTTGCTGCATACTGCATCGCAAAAACCCAAGACGTCCTTTCCTCTCTCACGCCCACACCACATCATAAGCCAACACTTTTGGAGCCTCCCTTGGCCCTTCCACCACTTCTCCTCTCTCACTATCAGGTCCCAGTGAGGATTTCCTGCAGGAGCAGATGAGTAGCCCACCCAGTCCCTCAAACTAGTATAACCAACAATCAAGTTTACAATTATTGGATTGACCAGAATGGGGGGAAAGGGGGTAATTGGAGAAAATAATAAATGGTCAGGATCACACTGGAGCCCTCATTGCTTAACACCATGGAACTCTGGATACCTGTAAAGATATAACAACAAATTGCCCTGAGTTAACTTCACTAACCTTTTCTTAAGGAAATATATATATTTCTGAGGCTTGTGGAATCTGCTTAGATCACATGCTGTGCATAGGCCGACATCTAGTGGAAGCTGCGGAGTATTAGTTTTTCGAAACTCGAAAATGGGCGTCGACACAGGGCGTACCAGTAATACTATCCCTAGTGTGACGTCCACTGTACCCAAGATCCCTCACGCGTCTAGGATCCTCAGATTGTGTTTTTTCCACCATACTGGTTGGAAGCATTTTGCGGAGTCCCCTGGCCTTAGCCATACTTTTGATAAAATTTAAAATAATAATCTATTGACATCCTTCCCCACCCCAACGTCTAACTTCAACACTCGACACCGGCTGGAGAAGAAATCGTCCGTCGGCTGCTGCACAACGGATTTGGGCCTCGGAAGGCTGCTGGCCTCGGCTTGGTAGGCCGCTGGCCTCGGCCCTGCAAGTAGGGAGAGTTGGGGTGGTACATACTCTACACTCTTGGTATATAGGTACACCTTATACATTTCCTACACTTAACAGCCCGCTGCCTCAAGGTGCGTTTGGAGGGTACCCCTTTTCAATTCTGCCCCAAGTGCAATCGCAAATACCCTTGGGTCGACAGGCACGCCACGTGCAATCTCTGCTTGCCGAGGGACCACCCCGAAGCGAACTGCAGAGCGGGTAGTAGGTTTAAACCTAAAACACTTAAGGACCGTTCAAAGCGTTGGACCCACCACGCCAGGCAGGCGGCCATGGCAGCGGAGGGTGCCTTCAGCGATGGCAGCGACGCCGTACTTTCGGACGGCGAGGGCATTACGGTGTCGAAAGACAGCCGAGTGCAGGTCCCCGACCTCGGAAGGTCGTCCGGCAGGGCGGCTATGGGGAAGACCCCCGGCGACACAAGCGCTTCACATACTACACACACTAAACACACTAAGTCCAACCGAGACTCGACGACGTCGAGTTCTCGGAAAGAGGCACAGACAGAACGGTCCGATTCAGTGTCCTCTGGGCGCTCTCGATCAAGATTGCCGCATGACTCCAGGCAATCATCCACTCTTGCCAGGAGTGCCTCGCTCCCTAGGCTAACAGAAGTTCGATCGTCCGAAGACGACTTCCACCCCCAGGCCGCGCTCCAGGAGTCGGAGCCCGCAATTAAAGCCAGCGAGGCCCCACGCTTGAAGGACAGGGACACCTCCCCCGATCCTCGGCGCCAGGCGTCAAAAAACTCCGGAGCCACTAAGGGACAGGGAAAACATTCTTCTACGCACGGGGAGGGGGGAAAACAGCAGAAGAAACTACCTGTACATTCTTCCACACCTGTGAAACACTCCACCCCCCCTAAACAGACAGACAAGCCCAGGTCTGCTGATAGGTCCACAACCAGCAAAGCTACTCAAGATAAATCCCATAGACTTGCTGAGAGAGTCATTCCCAGTTCTAAAAAATGGTCCAGTGAAGACATAGATAGGGTCATGTCAAGAATGTCTTCTTTGGCTGATTTTTATGATAAAAATCCAGAACATTTCCTCTCGTATGATCCACAAGGGGCCACACCCTCAGGCTCTACTGATCCTATCCCCCCCCCGAGTAAAAAGGCCCGGTTTGAAACTCCGATGAGGTCAGAACCCTTCGAGGTACAACCTTACGGTAGACCATACTCCCGGTATCAAGGAGAGGCTTCCTTTTGTGAAGACCAAGAATTTGGTAGGATGGAAGAGCAAACCGGGACGGGCTACTATGGGGATGATGAGGACCAGGAAGAAGATGATGACCCGGAGACATACAGAGTAGATTCCCCGATAGAGAATGAAGCCCCGGTTACCGACTCCCCGGTCGATAACCAACCCCTCCTAAATGAGGTTCTCGCTCGCGCAGCAGAACATTTCCACATTGACACCCACGGTGTACAGGAGGAAAGGGACTTCGCAGAAGAGTTAGTGGGAGAAAGGAGGCCTGTTGCCCAGACCATCCCTATCCTTAAATCCATTCAGCGGAGAATAGATCCGTCCCTGGTGAACCCAAACCTCACCAGAGCAGTCAATCCCAGGGTTGAAAAACTTTTCAGGGCGGCACAGTCTGACCCTCTCTATAATAAGAGGACATCTGAAGCCAGACTCCCTAGTTGTCACCAACACTCGTAAGAGGGCTGGGACACCCTTGTCTTCGTCAGAAGCTCCTCCAGACAAGGAGAGCAAAAAACTATATGGTTTCGGCAGGAAGGTAGCCTGAACGTCCGCCTATCAAGCAAGGATTGCTAACTCCAGCACCCTGTTGGCCAGCTACAACTGCCATCAGTGGGAAGAAGTCGCGGCACTCATAGCCTCTGCTCCTGAACCGTTAAAGGGCCAATTAGCTCGGATTTCCGCAGAGGGTAGAGCCGTGTCTGGTTGCATTTTGAAAGCAACCTTCGACGCCGCGGAAAACGCAGGCAGATTGATAGCGGAGGGCACTGTTATCAAGAGACATGCGTGGTTACGGCAGTCTAGTTTTAAAGCAGAAACCCAGGCATCATTGTTGGACAAACCAGTGGAAACCGATCTGTTTGGTAAGGCGGTCGAAGACGCACTGAAAAATGCCAAGGACGAATACGAGACACTCAAATCCCTTGGCCAGTTAACCAATAAACCCCCTAACCAGAGAGGAATAGTAATTTTCGTCGCCCACGCGGCCAAAATTCCCAGAGAGGATTTAACTATTCCCAGGGGCAGGGCACTCAGTGGAACAACAACCAACAGTCTACCCAGGGTTACGGCAGAGGTAATAGGAGAGGTCGTGGTAAAGGCAGAGGCAGCCCCAGCAAGGGAGGCGGCACGCCTCCACCAAAGCAGTGACGCTCATTTCAGAGTCCCTTCTCACGCAACCCCAGTAGGGGGACGCATTTCAAACTTCACCCAGGCTTGGGAAGGGATCACATCAGACAGATGGGTGCTGTCAACAGTATCCACAGGATATGTTATAGAGCTACTGCAGCGTCCCCGGAACCATCCTCCACGACAAAGAGTACACTCCTTAGAACATCAGAAGATTCTCCTCGAGGAGATCGCCATTCTTCTACAAAAGGACGCGATAGAACTCGTCCCGGGACACCAGGTAAACAAGGGTATTTATTCAACTTACTTCCTTGTGCCAAAGAAAGACTTGACAATGCGCCCAGTATTGGATTTACGGCCTGCCTACAAGTATGTCGAGCCCCAAAAATTTTGTATGACCACGCTACAAGAGGTAATCCCCCTCCTAAAAAAGGATTACATGGCAACCTTGGATATGAAAGATGCTTATTTTCATATTTCCATGTTCCCAGCGCACAGAAAGTACTTGCGCTTCAAGGTAGACAGTCGCCACTACCAATTCAAGGTACTGCCCTTCGGGATAGCTTCAGCACCAAGGGTGTTCACCAAGGTACTGGCGGTGGCAGCTGCACACCTACGCAGGGAGGCAATCCCAGTGTACCCTTATCTGGACGACTGGCTCATAACGGGGGAAACCCCAGGAATTTGCAGGACAAACATTCAAAGGACTATCGACCTCCTCCACGAATTAGGCTTCTCAATCAACGAGAAGAAGTCAAGCCTGGTGCCAAGCACCTCAAAACAATTCCTAGGAGCAATCCTGGATACGCAGGAGGGGTTGACCTTTCCTTCAGAAGAAAGAATTCGGAATATACTTCTGCAAATTCCGCATTATCAGTCCAGTCAACAAATAACGCGCATGCGTCCCAGGCAGGAATGGTTGGCGAAACAGTGGTCTCAGGCAAGTGGTCAGTGGGACGATCTAGTGGTCGTTTCACCAACACTGGTACAAAGCCTTCACTGGTGGACAAGAGAATCTCGCAAAGGGGAAACCCTTTTTACGATCCCGAATTACAGGCAGTAGTCACTACAGATGCATGTCTGACGGGGTGGGGAGCTCACCATCTCCACCACACAGCTCAGGGTCTCTGGTCTCACTCAGTGGCCAAGAACCACATCAACCTGCTAGAGCTTCTGGCAGTATTCAGAGTGCTTCAGGCGTTCGAGCCCCATCTACTAAACCTGTCAGTGCAAATCCGGACGGACAGCACTACAGCCATGTTCTACCTGAACAAGCAAGGAGGGACTCGCTCGCCAAATCTGTCCAAGCTTGCCCAGAAAATCTCGATATGGGCACTCGGACGGAACATCTTCCTGTCATCACAACATGTTCCAGGGGAGCTCAATTCCCTAGCGGATGCTCTGAGCAGAAACTCCCTCCCAGAGGAACACGAATGGGTTCTTCACAGAGAGGTCGTAGAAGATCTCTTCTCTCAGTGGGGTTTCCCCACTATAGACTTATTCGCCACAAGCGAAAACAAACAATGCCCAGGATTTGCATCCAGGGGAACGCCCTGTGGATGAACTGGTCAGGGATGTTTGCGTACGCTTTTCCACCAACTCGTCTCATCATAAAAGTGGTGAACAAGATGAACAGGGAATCGATGACGCTCGTCCTAGTTGCTCCCATGTGGGCAAGACAACCGTGGTTCCCACACCTACGCAGGATGGCGGTGTGCGAGCCCATCAAACTTCCAGCCTTGTACAACCTACTGTCCCAGCACCAAGGTCAAACAGTGCACCAGCAACCTAACTCAATGAACCTGGCAGCATGGCTCCTGAGGTCATAGAGTTTGGACACCTCAATTTGCCACAGCGGTGTATGGACATCCTAAAGGAATCTAGGAAGCCAAACACAAGGCACTGTTACTTTGACAAGTGGAAGAGGTTCGTTATCTGGTGCCAGAGTAGACAAATCAACCCAGTTGATTGCACTCCTTCCACTATTGTTACATACATGCTCCACCTGCTAGATGAAGAATTGGTTTTTAACTCACTGAAAGTACACCTGGCAGCTCTCTCGGCTTACACCACTTCCCATAGCAAGGTGTCGTGGTGGAAAGTACCAGTAGTTAAAGCCTTCATGGAAGGAGTAAAGAGACTTCACCCTCCTATTTCAAACCCACCGCCAGGGTGGGACCTTAATGTGGTGCTAGCCAAGCTCATGGGCCCCCCTTTTGAACCCATGCATAAAAGCAGTCTCAAACACCTGACTTATAAAACGGCCTTCTTAGTAGCTATTACCTCTATAAGAAGGGTCAGTGAAATTCAGGCTCTGTCAGTGCAGGATCCTTTCTTTACTATCCATAAAGACAAACTGGTTTTACGCACACACCCTAGGTTCTCACCTAAATTTATATCTAAATTCCATGTAAACCAGTCCATCGAGCTTCCGGCTTTCTTCCAGAACCCGCAAAGCTCGGCTGAGGTGAAACTACACACCCTAGATGTGCGTAGTGCGGTCCTCTACTATGTAAATAAAACAAGACCGCTAAGGAAAACAGATCAACTGTTTGTCTCCGTAGCTACAGGCAGAGAGGGGGATCGCGTCTCTAAAGGTGCCATCTCGAAGTGGATTATTAACTGTATCCAGCTGTGTTACTCACTCTCTGAAAAGACTGTCTTTTACGCCAAGGGCCCACTCTACTAGAGGCATTGGGGCCACTCTGGCTTTCATTGCAAATGTTCCCCTCGACATCATTTGCAAAGCAGCTACTTGGAGCTCTATTCCCACTTTTACTCAGCATTACTGCATTGACACCCATTCCAAGACAGATACACAAGTGGGACAAGCGGTTCTAAGACATTTATTTGCTCATGACCCTTCTCACATCCCACCTCCTTCTTCTGGTACTGCTCGCTAATCTATGCACAGCATGTGATCTAAGCAGATTCCACAAGCCTCAGAAGGGATACATTACTCATCGTAATCGTATTTCTGATGCTTGTATCTGCTTAGATTCACATGCGACCCACCCTTCCTCCCCTCCGAGAGAAGGCGCATGATTACTTTTAGTCTTACCTTTCTTTCTATCTGCTTGGATTATCTGTACTCACGCTACTCCTCATGCTACCTCATGTCAGAAAAAATACAATCTGAGGATCCTAGACGCGTGAGGGATCTTGGGTACAGTGGACGTCACACTAGGGATAGTATTACTGGCACGCCCTGTGTCGATGGCCATTTTCGAGTTTCGAAAAACAAAGTGTAATACTCCGCAGCTTCCACTAGATGTCGGCCTATGCACAGCATGTGAATCTAAGCAGATACAAGCATTAGACATACGATTACGGTGAGTAATGTATCCCATATAACTTCCCAAAACCCCTTAATTACCTGACAGTCTGTTTCTTTACTGAGAGACTTTAGGAAAGTATCTTCTTTAAAACTTTACTCTTTTCTCTAAAGAATGATCTTAACTTAAACCACTTTTGTATAAAATGGATTCCTTAGTATTGAGTTTACTTGCAGATGCTTAATTCAAATCTGTGCCCATTGAATTCTTTCTTTGTTTATTGGTGATTTTAAAAATACTACATCCAGTTGAAAATATTTATTTTACTGTAGATTCACTCAGTCTGAAAGTTCATGCCTTTACTAGAAACACCCCAGTAAACGATGACTAATTTAAGAACTGCTTACTGAAAAATCCGTAGTTTCCTCTGCTGCGATTTCGCACTTCATGCGATCGTAATTCACGATTATTTAAATAAATGCAGGCTGAGCGCGGCTTGCAGGAGCTGAATTACGCGCACAGAGATAGCAATATTCTTTTTCTGTAGACACTAAGCAGTTTGCTTACGCTTGTAACATTTGGAATGCGTGCGCCCACTCGAACAATATGATTTCACGGCACGTCTTCACTTTCAAACGAGTTTCCATTAACGGAAGAAACTATTACGCGACGACAGCCTTCACTTCCTGGACACGTCGTGTTACGCTTTAATGTGCATTCCTCTAACTTCCAACTCACGACGCAGGCATGCAAACCCGAACATTGCTATATTCATTGATGTGCTTTTAAAGACGCGTGGAGGCATTGCAATGCTTAAATATTTCACGCGTGAGCCGGCAAAACGTTATAAACACACTTTACTGTTTACAATCCAATGTTAAACTTAAATATGTAACTTTATATGCAACTTCTTCTTTAAATTAAAAAAAAATGTTTTCATCTTCTACTATTCTGTAAATACTGTCCTTTTTTAAAACTATACAGTCTTTCTTTAAAGTTCTCAGGAACACTTATCTGAAATACTGTCTCAGGCAATTCTTAAACTTCTTCAAGGATTCTTTATGTAGTTTTCTTGAGTTTTCCTCTGGAGCTCAGTTTCTCTGTGACCACTCCCAAGCAGATCTTGAATGAAAGGCAGTTTAGAACCTTTCCTAAGATTCCAAACTGCATCACAGTAGACTTTATCCAATCACTGCTGATCAGGAAGTTCACCATCTTGAGCTGGCATAGAAGTTGTTGGCTGAATAATGATGATTAGATTAAGGAAATATCTTTTGTTCAGTTTAACCAACCAACCCATTATAGTCTAACCTAAAGCCATCTGTTGCCCAGGGGACCAAACAGTACCTAATGCCTTCTGTAACCCCGGGACCTGACACTCTCATTACAACTGATGAGGTCGCCAGACAAGTCTGATCTATGAAGGCCTCATCCAAATAGGTGGAATCCCTGCCCCTCCAAAACCATTAATGACAACTTTGACTCTTGCACCAGCCTAGACTTATCTCTGCAATCGTTTTCCACTTGAGTTGTCCCAACTTCTCTTAAGCACTCCCTTGTGCACCCTCTGCTTAAGAAACCCTCTACTGACCCCTCCATTCTGGCAAACTACCGCCACATCTGTCGCCCCCTTTCCTGGGCAAACTCCTGGAGAAGCTATCTCTCAGCTCACCCTCCACACTGAATGGTTGCCTCCATGACCATTAGTCTGGCTTTAGAGCATCCAGAGGCACGAAACCTGCTCTTCTGAACACCCATGAAGACCTGCTCTCAAATCTTGACACTAACACTCCCTCTGTCCTCATTCTTCTTGACTTCTCCTCTGCTTTTGGCACGGTAAACCACAACATCTTGATCACACGTCTCCGTGACACCCTGGGAATCGCAGGACAGGCTCTGGTGTGCTTAACCTCCTTCCTTTCCGACCGTCCATCCCTGGTGGAACTTGGGTCCTTTCTCTCTTCTATCACTCTTTCAACCTGCAGCGTTCCCCAGGGTTCAAACCTATCCCCCTGGTTCTTCATTCTCTACATGGCTGCCCTGGCACGTGTGATTGCCACTTTCATCTCGAACGTCCAATGTTATGCAGATGACACCGAACTCCCCTTCAGGTTACTCTCAACCACCTCCTCTACTTCACTCATATCAGACTGTCTGCAATTCAGTCTTGGTGTGCTGCAAACAACCTCTGCCTCAACGCCATTAAGACTGGGATTGTTTGCATTGGGACTCCCGCTTTCCCACTCTGGCCGGACTACCTTGGCCCTGCGCCTACACACTCCTGCGAGGCAGCAAACCTTGGTCATCTTCGACTCCAATCTCTTTCTCCACTCAAATTTCTGACCTCCCTAAAAAGTCCAACTGCCAGCTGCTCCTCTCCTTCTCAGAGGTGCTCTTCCTTTTCTCACCATAGCACAGATGCTCATTGTCTCCAGAGCACTAGTTCTTTTAGGGCTGGACTACTTCAACAGCCTCTTTCTCAACCTCCCTGCCTCTGCTTTGCGCTCTCTGCAACTCGTGTTAATGTTAAAGGTCATTTGTACCGCGCACTATCACCACCGGAGTGGTCCCCTGGCGCTCTGGCGGCTCTGAGGGAGGGAGGCGTGGGTTAGTGGGTGGAGGCTGGAAAAGTGCAAGATTGCAGTGATGTGCTGTTGGCAGCTTCAGCCCGGTGGTTCCGTCGGCTGGGCCTGGGGTGTATGCGGTCGGTAGTAGTCGTGTGCTGATGTGCGAGTCTGTGTGTTTTGTTTTGTTGTTGCAGTGTAGTGAAGTTCTTGCGGTTTGCTGCGCTAGAGGTTTGTGGTTGTGTTTGATTTGGAGTTTGAGAGGTGTATGCAGAGAAGGAAATTGTTAGTGGTATTGGTTAGTTGGTATCTCTATCTTGGATTGAGCCAGTTGGGCTCGTGTAATCTTACACGACAGGATGCTTGTACGCCCTGTGCAGTGCCTCAGGAGGTATGTGCCTGTTTTTGCATTCGAGGCCGTTTGAGGATTTAGCTGTCCCCTCCGCCCGCTCCCTTAATAACTTTGCGTGCTCCTCACCCTCCCACATGATTAGCGCAGCTGCTAGTGTCCATACTTCCGATTGTGGGGTGATTGGTGGTATCTCGTCCGTTCCACAACCCTGTGGTACCTAGTTGTGGCTGTAAGGCGGTGGGGGATGGTAAGGGTTGGCTGGAGTTGTTGCCTCCGTCTCCCTGGGTCTCGCGGGTGGACCCCTGTGTCCAGCGTCAGCCCTACTGGTGCTTGGAGTACTTCTGTCGTTCTAAGGGTTTGTCAATGTCCTTTTTTTGAGTCGTTTGTCTTATTGTTGTTTCGGTTTTAGTCTCTGGTGTTGAAGAGGTAGGTTTTTAGTAATTTTCTGAATTTAAGGTGATCTTTGGTGTTCCAGGTTTTTGCGGCTAAGTGGTAGAAAGCGGTGCCTCCGAGTTTCTTCTTGATGTAAGGTTTTTGTTCCAATCGGATTTCGTTGGTTGATCTGAGCGGTCTCGTTGGCTTGTAGATTGTTATTTATTTTTTGTAGGAATTCTGCTCCTTGTCTGCTGATTGCCCTGTGCGTTATGCACATTGTTTTGAAGATGATATGCTGTTTTACTGGGAGCCAGTGTAGTGTTCTCATCCAGAAAAAAACGCAAGACTTATGCTTGGCCTCAAGCCCAGGGACCGCATCTCTCAGGCACTAACATCCCTCCACTGGCTCCCTGTGGTTGTAAGGATCAAGTTCAAGACCCTCTGTATTGTCCACAAGGCTTTCTGCGGCCTGGGACCTACCTATCTGCAACAATGCCTACATAAATACTGTCCCTCCCGACCCCTCTGCTCATCTACTTCCAACCTTCTGCGAGTGAGCTGGTTCTCCAAGCAGAGATTTGGATGGAGATCTTTATCCTCAGCAGGACACCCCTCCACCTCCCCCCCCCCCTTCTACAACTCCCCTGCAACAGCCTCCAAGACACCATCTGTCTTGAGTCTGATCTCCATAAGTTCTGGAAACTCCTTAAGACATTCCCCTTCAAATGGTTTGTGCCCTCCCATGTATTCCTCATATTTTAACAGATGTTGTCCAGCTTCAGCTGCATTGGAATGTTTTTTTTCGGCAGAGGGTGCTGTGTCGACTTGATGTCCCTTTAAGGCCTCCGTCGGGGATGATGTCATCGAAGGCTTATAAATAGCACACGCAGCGCCTGTTGGCTTCAATTCTATTTTTTCTGCTACAGATAGCTTTGAAGAAATACAGTGCGCTGCCTCACATCTTGTGACGTCTTTGTTTAACTTCGACATCGAGATGTCTACGTCGACACTGACGATTCCGAAGTCCGGTTTTAAAAAGTATTGGTAGTGCGGATTGAAAGTGTCTGACTGATCCGCACTGTATCTGTTTGTGGTGCCTCGCAGCGGACAGTGACGCCTCTGACTGCTCCAAGTGCCAGTTTATGACTGGAAAGGCTTTGAGGGAACGGAAGGTGAAGGTAGGCAAAATCCCTAAATCCCATACCCGATCCGTGAAACCTTCGACTGATGAGTCGCGATATTAGTCCCAAATCTGAGTTCACTGCGAATATATGAAGACTCACCAGTCACGAAACAAATATATAAGTTTTCATCTGAAACTGACCCAGATTCAACCAGAAATGTGTACAGCCATAGAGAAGGTGAGCGAATATATTTTATATATTCTCGAAACACTTCAAATTTGTCCCCGTCTATTGCGTGATAGTCGTTCATGACCTCTGAAACATGGGTATTTTGCTATGGCAACACATGCTGCAGCGCTCTGTCATCCCTCAGACAATTTACTGTCTGGGAACAGAGAAGAGCGGGGTGTAGGAGTATATCTTGTTCTAGCACAAGATAACACTCCTCAGGCTCTATTTTATGTTCTTTGTAGCTAAAAGGTAATTCTATATTTCGACTTGGTAGTTCAAACTTTAAGAAATACACATGGCATCAATTGTGCTCCTTCTAATCATCTAGTTGCACAATTTGCCTCGGAAAGTCAGGAAGACGGGAAGGCACGTACATTATTATCTACATTCGTGCCAGCTCTTCAAGGCCCTAAGATAAAGACTATGTGCTCAGCATTTTTTTGCATTTCTGTGCAAAGACACATTAAGAGCTTTCTAAGCTGTGAACCTTCACCATAGGTAGAGTGAAAACCAGAAAAGTGAGCAAAATGACCAAGATGGAGTTTGGATGGCGCAATTGTGAGCTTCAATGTGTTGCTTAGGCCAACACAACATAATACAGAACAGATCTATTTTTACAGAGAGGCGACTCTCCTCGGAGGAAGAAGGCCAAGCGGTCCAGGTTGAGGAGTGGCTCACCCCACTCTTCTTTGTCCTTGAAGTCGAAGAGAAGGCACCGTAGGATGCCTTTGTCGACTTAGTTGTCGGACGCTTCCCCAGAAAGAGTTGCTTGTCCAACCAAGAAATCCACTCTGCCGAGTGGGAGGCCTTCAGGGCTGAAATGCTTAACATTTTCGAAAAGCAAAAACCAAGCCATGCGCCTACCACGCCTTTCGAATACTACATCCAGTTGAAAATATTTATTTTACTGTAGATTCACTCAGTGAAAGAAGCCGTAAAGGAAAGGTCTCGGCCTACGTCTTGTGCGCCCTCAAGCCTGGGACAAAGTCTGATCCGCATTGTGAGCCTACAAGGCCTCGATCCGATGTAACATCGAAGGATCATTCGATCCATAAACACAAGTAGGTCATCAACACCTTCGTCTGCACCTTCGAACCCTGCCAAACCCTCTGACATCGAAGAATTTGACGCCAGCTGCGCCATCTTTACCGTCGACGCTGAGTGCCCCTCTTAAACCAATGGCGCTGATAAAGAAAACCTAGACTACTACTACAGCGTTGCAGCCAATTCTGTCAAAACCCATGATTCCTCACAAAACCTATGTTCCACTACTAGGAAATATTTCTTTTTTTTTTGTCTCCAATTTATGACGAAGAGAGCAGTCTGATGGAGAGACCCCATTTGGCCTACAATATGGTACGCCCGATGTACCAGAGTTTCATTGCGGAAGAGTCCAGGATGAGGGACCTTTTATGATGATCTGCAGACTGCAAGTGGGGTGGATACCTCACCTGAACTACAGTTTGGGAAACCAGAGGCTGGGGGGCATGCATATGCATCCTGCAGGCAACTCATGTCAAAGGTAGTGGATTACATGGTTTGGAGTAGGCCCCATTACCATACAAACAGGACGACCTTACTGACCTTCTAGATAAAGGTCCACAGGCGGATTCCATCTTACCATTCCACATGGCCTTGCAGAAAAGGGTGGCCAGGAACTGGGAGACACTGGAGACCAATCCGGCAGTTGATAATGTAACTAAGTACCGCCCTTCCAGTAGTGACCCCGACTACCTGTCAAAACCCCCCACTCCAAAGAGTCTGGTGGTACAGGCAGCTACTGCAACATCAAAACAAGTTGTGTACCCTGCCATCCCTCCTGTTGGTGATGACAAACGTGTAGATGAATCGGCAAGGAAGGTATTTTCTGCAGGGAGCATGGCACTAAAATCTATGAACTCCACTTGTGCCCTCCCAAAGTTTGTTCACTGTATGGGACTGAATTTCCATGGCGGCAGAGCACATTCCTGAAGGGGATGAAAAAAGTGGCTTCTAAGCCATAGTTGGAGACGGCAAAGAGGCAATGTGTGAGTCTCTTCAGTCAGGTTTGGGTTTTGCTGATAGCATCAGCAGAGCCATGGCTACCAACACCATTATGCGTAGGTTTGCGTGGTTGAGGAAGTCAGGTTTTGTACTAGACATGCAATCCAGACTTCTCAACATGCCTTTTGACGGGTCTCACCTTTTTGGCAACAAGGCCGACGAGAGTCTTGAGGTTGCAGACCTCAAAGGCGGCAGCCAGATCTTTAGGCGCAGCTATCGTTCAACCTCAGCTTTTTCGACCTAGTGGACAACAACCTTGGAGGTGTAGATCTTTTCGCTACTACTCCTCAGTTGGCAGGGCGAGAGGAATGGTCAGTGAAAGGGGCCAAAGAAAATTTCCTTGTGGAAGAGCTGCAAAGCCAGCTCAAGCAGCAGCCTCCTTACCATCGGCCGCTGCATCAGCCACCTCAAGACCTCTGAGGTCTTGGGTCACAGTTCACCAGTGGGGGGGAATTGGGGGGGGGGGGTTAGACTGTCTCAGTATCTAGAAGAATAGCGAGACTTTACTTTGGATGTTTGGGCTCAAGAAACCGTAGCCCACAGTTACTGCCTTCCTTTTATAAGAAGACCTCAGAACAATCCATCTGGGAGACACTCTTTGAGGATTCCGGATCCGCTCCATTTGCAGGAGATTTTAGCCCTGCTAGAGAAAGGTGCTATAGAACGAGTGCCGGTAGCAGAAAGGAACAAGGGATGGTACTCCCCTTATTTTCTAATACCCAAGAAGGACGGATGACTGAGAGCCATCTTGGTTGAGATACTTGAACACGTTCCTCAGGAAGGACAAGTTCAAGATGGTCACACCTTCTCAGATCCTTGAGGCCCTCTAACTCCAGTATTTGGTTGGTGTCATTGGACCTTCAGGATGCTTATTTTCATGTGCCAATCCATCTCGAGCACAGAGAATACCTGAGGTTTACAGTTGGTGTTTCTCTATCAATTTAGAGTTCTGCCTTTCACCAAACTGATGGCGGTGGTAGCAGCGAGTCTCAGAGAGGGGAGGATTCACATCTACCCCTACCTGGACGATTGGCTCATCAGGGCACGTTCTCCCGAACAAGCCCGGGGAATCATCTCAACGTCACCTGGCACTCTCTTCACAGACTGGGCTTCTCCTTTAATTACAAGTAGTCCCATATGACTCCTTATCAAAAACTCCAGTTCATCAGAGCTGTACTAGATGCATCCTTGGGAAAGAGCTAGTCACCTGAGATGAGGGCTCCAGACATTCTTCAGATGGTTACCGACCTTTGATTCTTTTTTCTTTTGAGGTAGCTTGGCCCACCTGAGAATGATATCCCTTCGATGGGCTTTAAGAATTCAATGGTCCCAGGTATCATGAAAGATGTTGTATATACTTCCGGTACCAACCAGGGTCACACAGGATCTTCTGTGGTGGGCCTGCGAGGACAATATTCTGAAGGGAGAACCCTTTTGGCAACCATGGCCGGAGATAACAGTAGTGACGGACGCCTCACTCACGGGGTGGGGAGCCCATACCAACAATCCGACAGTCAGCGGTCGTTGGTCTCATCGGATTCCAAGCTACATATCAATCTTTTGTAGCTGAGGGCAATCGTACTAGCGCTGAAGGCCTTTCTGCCGTCTGTACGGAGAAAGAATGTCCTGATAACAGACAGCACAGTGACCATGTTCTACCTCAACAAAAGGTGTAGGGTCACTACCACTGTGCAGAGAGGCAATGCAGCTCTGGTTCTGGGCAATTCAAGAAGGAATTTTCCTGTCGGCAGTTCACCTAGGCAAAGAGGAGAAAACAGCAGCAGACACTGAGCAGGCAGGGCACAGTCTCTCACGAGTGGCAACTAGGTCAAGTCCTTCAAGAGATCCTCACCCTTTGGGGAGCTCCTCAAGTAGATCTGTTTGCGACGGGGGTCAACCGGAAGTGTGAGCAGTATTGCTCCAGGGAAAAATCCCCAAAGAGGAGTGCTAAGATGTTTTTGTAGTAGACTGGGAATTTCCATTCCTGTATTGGTTTCCTCCATTCCCCCTCATTCCTCAGGAGGTTGCGAAGGTTTGGGAAACACATGATCCTAATTGCCCTGAATTGGGCCAGGAGGACATCTCTCGCGAGAGGAGGGTCAGGTTCTACACCCAGAGGTCAAAACACTCTACTCCTACGTCCCCTTTCCTCCATATTTATGGGACATCTCCTGTTGGGCCTAATAATTGTACCAGAGTTTTCTCCAAGGGTCACCGTAAGGGGCCTGTGGATACCGGAGCACGCTCCGAGGCCCCTCCTGTGGGGGCTGCTTGTAGGCCCAGTTCTACTGAGTCGTGGGGTACCGGAGCTTGCTCTGAGGCCCCTCTATCGGCTTCCCTCAAAAATAAGACCAGGGTGCGCCCTGAGGCCTTGGTGGGGCTTGGTGTTACCGAACGGATGTTCGAGGCCTGCGCAAATGAGGCTGTTACCGGACCTGGGTCCGAGGTACCTTGTACAGAGGCTAAAGCTACCAACATTTCTGAGGGGCTTGGCAAAGCCTCATCAGTGAAGGTTGTTTCTCACAGTTCCCACTCTTGCGGCGACACCAGATCTGTTCAGGGGGCAAAGAAGGAAAATTCTTCTTTTACCGGCAGTGCCGAGGTCCTTCCTGACAAGGCTAATTTGGCGGTTGGTATGTCGCAGAAACATTCCAGGCCTCATAGTACCGGCTCTGCCAAGGTTCCTTATGTGAAGGCTAAAGTTAAGACCCCTGATCCATCGACGGGGACCCCTGCCTCACTTCCTCACGTGCCGCAGTTCCCCTCAGGTGATGACAAAATGGCACCCGTTCCCGCCACGACAGTGGCGGCCATTTTGGGTACTACCCCTACAACTGCACCATCGGCCTCAGGTGTAGGGCTTGGTTCTGTGGGTGAACATAGAGTTCCTTGTGCAAATCCTTATCGGCCAGTTATGACTGGAACGCTCGGATGCCTCTTCCGCACAATGTTTTGTTGCCTGTGGGGTCGGCACCTTTGATTTATGTGGATACGTCTGTGGATGGGCCGGTGTGGCACCCTTCCCCGTTACGTCCCTGGAATTGTCCTCCTGAGAGGCCTCCTTTGGTTCCAAAACAGTCACCGGAGGACGCCTTTTTCGGCAATTTTCAGACGCTCATGCGTACTGACCCTATGAGGGAATATTTCAAAGGGCTTTTTAGGGAGATATGTCTGCCCGTGCCTCCGGCTCCACCCGTTCCTCCGGTGGTTCCGCCGGCGCTTCTCTTACCTACAGTGCCTTCCCCGACTCTTCCACCTTTGCCCCCACTGTCCCCTGTGGACAAGGCAGCGCCCGAAATGGTTCAGTAGGATCCTGAACTGTCGGATGACGCGCAAGGCAATCAGGACAACGAGGCCCTGCCCTGCTCTATTAGAGCTTTTCATGACCGGGTACTGGACATGTGCTACTTGGATGTTCCGGTGCCTGAGGCACCCGCTCCGCAGGAGGGCGTGCTTTCTGGGGCGTTCACACTGTCTCCTTTGGAGCGTACTGGCCTATTCTTGCAGAAGGACGTTCTGGCCAAGGTCTGCAGGGTCTGGGAAAAGCCACACTCTGGACTTTTTGTCAATAAGAAAATTGACGTGCGATACAGGCTGCATTCTTTGGAAGAGGTGGCCCTGTTGTCTTCCACTTTGCAGTCCAGGCCTGCAGCATCCTCTTCCACGACGGCTACTCAGGTTCTGGGAAAGGAGAATAAGCTACTTGACTCCCTTGGGAGAAAGATTTTCGCCAACTCGGCCTTGCAGCTCAGGCAGGCCAATGCCGAACTGGTGTTAGCGGGGGCTAATATGCAGATGTGGAAAGGTCTGTCGGAGTTTGAGGAGTTCATCCCGGTCGAGAAGCTGGAAGACTTCAAAGCGGGATTATCCGACGCCAGGGTCTTGGCCCAGGATCTCCTGGAGGCTGCGGCTCATCACGTAGACCCCTCGGCTCGGGGCCTTATGCTGGGGGTTGATACCTCACGACAGGTGTGGCTGCATGCCACCAAATTCTCAGAAGTGCAGGACAAGGTGTTGGATTTTCCATTTGATTCTACAACAGATGTAGAGCTGACCAAGACGAAGGATAGCACTCAGACAGCTAAGTCCTTGTCGGTCCTTGTTAAGACCCCTTTCAAATCCCAAAGACCGTTGTCGCAAAGTCGACCCGCCTCTGGCTTTATGGGCTTCCTAGACCGGAAATCTCGCAGAGTGGATACCCCTTCGGGGAATAACTGACGGTTTTTCTCCCGCTCCTCAGCCTCCTCCGGTTCAGTTGGCAACACCACCGATAAACCTACAAAATGAGGGTTCTCCACGCTCGCACGAAACCACGGTGGGAGGATGCATTGTCTCATTGGGAGGCTTGGCAGACCATCATTGAAGACAGATGGGTCTTGTCAGTCGCTCAGGTGGGCTTCTGCTTACCCCTACCTCTTACCCCACCCTTCAACCCTCCTTCAAAGCCGAGGTTCAGAAACTTCTGGACATCAGAGCAGTAGAACCCGTTCCCCTTGGGGAGCGAAGGGAGGGCTTCTACTCCCGGCTGTTTACAGTGCCCAGACCCAACCAGGCTGGCCTGCGCACCATCCTAGACCTTTCCCAGTTCAATCTTTTCCCACCCCAAGAGATTTTCAAGATGATCACACCCAGCCAGATACGGTCCTCCTTGCAGATGGGCGATTGGCTCAGCATGGTGGATCTTCAGGATGCGTACATGCATATTCTGATTTGGAATCCACACAGGAGATATCTCTGTTTCTCTTTGGGAGAGGAGCACTTCCAGTTTCGTGTGCTTCCTTTTGGCCTCAGCTCTGCGCCGCGTGTCTACACGAAGATGTCGGTGATTGCGGCCTATCTTTGTCTGCAGGGTATCCATGTGTATCCGTATTTGGACGACTGGCTCTTACGGAGTCATTGCCCGTTGAAAGCAGCTGGCAATCTTCAGTCTCTCCTTCAGCTCCTGTTCCATCTTGGGCTGTCGGTGAACTGGCGGAAATCTTCCATGACTGTCTTGCAGGTCTTGATTTTCCTGGGTTTTCGCTAGAACACGATCGACTGCAGTGTGTACCTGACCGGGGACAGAATGGCGGATCTCTTACCCACGTGTCAGATGTTTGCGCAGTCGGAGAGAGCATGTCGGCCTTGTGGTTCCAGAGGCTTCTGGGCCTCATGGCCTCGTGCGTGTTGGCTCTTCCTCTTGCTCGTCTCCAGATGAGGCGGACTCAGATGGCTCTTTCGGAGTTCTTGCCGTCAGGCTGTGGACCTGGACTCCACGCTGATAATGATTCCGGCTTCCATGAGAGTGGACCTGGAATGGTGGTCCTCTCTCAGCAACCTGTCGGTGGGTGCAGGGTTCCAGGACCCAGCCCCTACATTGACGATCACGACAGACGCCTCCCTCCTGGGGTGGGGTGCGACGTTAGATCCTCTTCAGGTTTTGGATCTCTGGTTGCCTCAGAACAAGCTCCTCCACATAAATCATTTAGAGCTTCTGGCGATCTTCCTGGTGCTCGGTGTTCAGACCGATCATAGCCAACAAGGTGGTCCGCATACGCACGGACAATGTGGTGTTGATGTATTACATCAACAAGCAAGGGGGAACCAAGTCTCCCCCTCTCGTGGATCTGTCCATCCAGATTTGGGAGTGGGCTGTGCTTCATGGTGTTTGGCTGCTTGCAGTGCACATCCCGGGCCAGCTGAATGTCACAGTGGATGCCCTCAGCCGGCGGACAGTGGTCAGCTACGAGTGGGAGTTGAAGGCAGAGGTCCTCTCATGGATTTTCTTGCGTTGGGGCACACCAGAGGTGGACCTCTTCGCTACGGCGTTAAACCAGAAGCTTCCTCAGTATGCCTCCAGAGGGGGGCTGGGAGCCTCCTCTCTGGGGGATGCCCTCGAGATCCCATGGCACAACATGAGCTTACGCCTTCCCGCCTCTGCCTCTAGTTCACCGAGCAATTTGCAAGCTGAAGAATTCGGTGAACTGTTCCCTTCTACTCATAGCCCCGAGGTGGCCTGTAGGTTTTGGTTCTCAGAACTTCAACACCCGTCAGTGTATCCGTGATCCGGTTACCGGTCACCCCGATCTGCTTCACCAGGGCGAACAGCTGCTGTGGCACTCCTCCCCACAATTGCTCAGCTTGGCGGCATGCTGCCCGAGTTCAAGTCTTTAGAACATCTTAACATGTCTGCAGATAACATGCGTATTATCCAGGCAGCCAGGAAACCCTCGACTAGGTCCCAATACAGAAGCAATTGGCTTAGGTTCTGTCATTGGTGTTTGGAAAAACAGTTGAACCCAAGGGGGGGCTACAGACACGATGTCCTTCGTATCCTTCTTAGAGTCTGGTGTTCATGTTCTGTCATGCAGAACTTAACCTTTCTACGGACCAATGCTCTTACTCTCTGTGTAACCCAGTGGTTAAGAGGCATTTTGCAGGTTTGACACGCCTCCATCCCCCAATTCGTAGTCAGCACCAGTCGTGGGATCTAAATGTAGTGCTGATGGCGTTGTGCCATAAGCCTTTTTAACCAATGGCTACGGTGGACCTCAAGTACCTATCCTGGAAAGTGTCCTTTTTGGTCGCCGTTACGTCAGCGAGGCGGGTGAGTGAGCTCCAGGCCTTGTCGGTGGAGCACCCCTTTTTACTACTTTCACAAGGATAAAGTAGTCCTACGGACAAATCCTGCTTTCCTGCCGAAGATGGTATGAGTTCAATCTGAATCAGTCGATCTCCCTGCCGGTCTTTTTTACGAACCCTACCTCAGAGGCAGAAAGGGTTCTACATTGTCTCGATGTCAGAAGGGCTCTTATGTTCTATCTGGACAGAAAATACGAGCTTAGGAGTTGTTCTCAACTTTTTTTGACTTTTGGTAACCCTCAGGGTAAGCAGGCATCTAAGGCGACTATTTCCCGATGGCTCGCCGCCTGCATTATGGAGTCTTTCACCGTCCAAGGGCTGAAGCCTCCTAAGGGTATTCATGCACACCTGGTATGATATGAGATGATAGTTTATTTATATAGCGCCTATACACAATGTGTTTCAAAGCGCTTCAAGGCAAGGGAGGGAACAAGGGGAAAAAACAATGACATTCTTACAGGCCATGAACAGTAAGGATGAGAAGTTAACTATCGCACTCGGCCTGACGACATTTTAGATAGTGCAAGAACTAAAACATAGATAAGGAAGGGAGGGGGAGAGTGGGAAGGAAATACAGACAGGCGACTACTGTACTAGGCCTGATGACACTTCTGGTAGAGCCAGAAAAAAAACAAGAGGTGAGGGAGAGGGGTGCAGAAAGGTAGGGAAGGAATAAAACAAGCGACTATCATATTAGGTCTGACGACACTTCAGATAGTGCTGGAGGGGGGTTGGGGAGGAAAAAACCAGTAAGGGGAGGGAGGAGGAGACAGACAAGGTTGCTATCATACTAGGTCCAGGGACAATTCTGATAGAGTAAGTGCATAGAAGAAAGTAAGGGGAGGAGATAGGAAAAGGGAGAAGGGAAAGGAGGAGAGAACAGAGTTAGCAGTCAAGAGTGGAGAAGAGGGGAGAGTGAATACAATTGCAGAAGTCAGTAGTAACACATAATGTTGCAAGCCAGGATACAAGATGAAGATGGGAACAGCATGATTCAGGGCCACCATGAGTACAAGATGCAAAACAAGTTCAGCATGAGAGTTGAGAAAGGGTGACGCATAATGAATGAATGAAGTCCATAAAAGTCAAATCCAGCATTGTCCACAAGACGGTCATGGTGAAACCAGAATGGATCAGGACAGACTCCTGCAGAAGTAGGCTTGAGTGGGGTCAGGGGGGGAGCAGGGTAGAAGAATCAAGCAAAACAGGCAACACCTGTGTGCGAGAATGGGGGGGCACAAGGGAACATCACGGGGGGACCAGAGGGAGTAACACATGTCCTCCTGGTCCAAACAGGTCCAAACAGGAATTCCCCTTTTCTTCGTCTGCCCTTCGCTTAGGACGCCCGGGCGAGAGACGCCCTTGATCTAATAGTTAGGAGCAGGAAGGTAGAGGCAGGGTTAAGAAGGTGGGTGGTGCTTGCTAAGTGGTGAAAAAGAGCGGCAAACAGGAAGGCACCAGGTGGGCGGGGCTTGCTAAGTGGTGAAAAAGAGCAGCAAACGGGAAGGCACCAGGTGGGTGGGGCTTAGGCCAGGTGATCTAGATCCACTTGCACCTGCTCCCCATCTGCGAAGGAAGAGGGTGGAGGAATCCTTAAGTAAGGAAAAAGAGCGGCAAACAGGAAGGCACCAGGTGGGCGGGGCTTGCTAAGTGGTGAAAAAGAGCAGCAGGCAAGGCAGCCGCGGTTGCTTTTCAGAAAGATGTCCCCTGGGAGTCCATCGCTAGGGCAGCTACTTGGGCCTAGTCCATAGTGCCCTTTTCTCCATACGCCCGCCATCCCCTCTAATAAGGTTCCTCTGTTATTGCTAATAGGTCTCTGACCTGGCAATAGAAAAGGACTGATGGGCGATGTGCGGGGCGGAGCCAAGCTGGACGGTGTTAGGGCCGCGTGCAGGGCCAAGCGCAAGAAAGAGAAGGACACCTCTTTGAAAACATTTTGTATGCTTTTTACAAAGTGCTGCGGTCCCGTCCCACAGGACGGACAGATGTCCCATAAGTATGGAAGAAAGGGGACTATGGACAAGGAGTAAGGTGGTCACTACGGTGAGTAACATGGTTAAACCTTCCCACTTGGTATCTGAAAGGCTGAGATAAAAGGATTGGGACCTCCTGGATGACGTAATAGAGATTTTGCTTTCGGCTAGAAGGCCAGCAACAAAGTCTCTGTATCGTTGCTGATGGAATACATTCTGCAACTGGTGCAGAGAAAAGAATGTATATAGTTTTCTATGTAAAACACCAGATGTTTTATCCTTTCTGCTGTCAGATTGGTACTTTTAAAGGCTACTTGGCGGTGCTGTCCATCTTTAAGCACTCATCAGAGGGAGGTTCCTACTTCAAAATTCCCCTGGTGGCACCATTTCTAAAGGGCTCACCAATGTGTCCTCCCCTCCCCCCCTCCATTCCAGGTTCCAATTTGGGACCTTGATTTGGTTTTAAAATTTCAAATGTGCACATCTTTTGAACAATTACATACATGTCCTTTAAGGTTAATCTTTAAAACCATTTTATTGATGGCTCTAACATCAGCCCGTAGAGTGAGCAAGTTGCAGGCACTTTCGTCCAAGCCACCCTTTACTATCTTGCACAAAATGGGGTTGTTCTAAGGGTCAAACCTTCATTTTTGCCCACAATAATTTCGGATTTCCATATAGGTCAGAAAATGGTTCTACCTTCTTTGTATCCCCCACCTCATCCTGGCAAGGAGGAAAGACTACATAGGTTAGACCCTCTTGGGGTATTCAGCGTTTATATATCTACAAAGTCAAAGGTACGTATTGATCAACTTTTCATTGGATATACCAGTCATAAACTGGGTCAGGCTGTATCTAAACCGACCTTATCCAGATCGATAATTCTGGCCATTTCAGAGTGTTATAGGTTGGCAGGAAAGGAACCTCCAGAAGGTTTAAGGGCCCATTCCACCATGGGCATGGCTACCTCTACAGCCCTGCAAGGGACGTACCAATTAAAAACATTTGTGAAGCGGCAACATAGTCTACTATCCACACATTCACAAAGCCTTATTGCCTGGAATCTTCCCTCGGTAAGGATGGTACATTTTGTAAGGCAGTCCTGCACTCGGTCCATGAAAACAAATTCTACTCACCACTCCTAACCAAATACTGCTGTGGGAGTCTGTCAAAAGATGAGGAATACGTGGGAGGACACAACCCATTCGAAGAACAAGTAACTTACCCCTGGTAATGTTCTTTTGACTGGATGTGCCGCCCACGTATTAATCGCTCTCCCATCCTACCCCCTCAGTAGAATTTCCCATGCTATTACAGCTTCCGTTCCATCAAGGCGAAGCACCGTCACTCCTGTGTTTTGCGGGTATTTCTGATGTTAAAGGGGGGAAAAACAGAACTAAAGCCAACGGGTGCTGCGTGCGCTGAGCTATATATGCCTTTGATGACATCCTCAATGGAGGTCTTTGAGGGGATATCGAGCTGACGCACAACGTCCTCTGCTGAGAAAAAAATGCTGAAGCTGGACATAATGTGTCAAAAGATGAGGCATACGTGAGAGGAACATCCAGTCGAAAGAACGTTACCAAGGTTAAGTAACTTGTTCTTCTCCTCTTCCTTCTCTCTCCACCCTCTGTCCTTTTCCACACAGCTGTGACACTTGCCGCGGGGTGTACCTCAGTCTCACTGGTCCCTGGCACCCTTGCCAGTCCCCTTGCACTTGCCTCATCGCTACTGCACTTGGTCAATGACCAATGAGAGTGGCATCTCTCAGCACTTACCCCCGTTTCTAACTGACTGGGCGCACTTGGTTACCCACACCTGCCCCCTCTTGCGCTTGTCCCCCCCCCCCTACATCCCTCATGTACCATCTGTGCACTTGAACGTACCATGCCTTGAAGATCTGTCTTCCCGGTCTCCCCCCCCCGCCCCCCCTTGCATGATGACTCCACAATGCACTTTGAAAAACTGCCGAATCATCGCACCTATTCGCTGTTATCTACACTGTTAATTGTATTATATGCACTTACTCTGCCTCTGCAGACTTGGATCATTCAAAAACCTGAGGGCACCTAATGACTGTTGTTTTTTTCCCCTTGTTCCCTCCCTCCTTGAGCGCTTTGAAACACTTGCCTTGTGTATAGGTGGTTGATTCTACCCTAAATCAGGATGGATGCTTTGCAAAAGCCGTCCTCCCTTCTGTTCATGGAAACCATTGATGGCAAAATTCTTACTCGCAAAAACAAAAAAAGAAAAGGTGGGCACCACAATTTAAGAGGTTTATAGGACTGTAGTGCACTGTATAGTCCACTGAAAAAAGCCCAGAGACACCTGGACCCAAAAACTGAGTGGAGAATACTCAGTGGCTCATTTACTGTGCCCCTTAGAGGGTTACTGTTAAATTCTGTATAAGTATACATATTTTGACAGTTTTTTAAATTCTGTTGGGACTAATATTGTCCTAAGTAAACAATGAGTTGTTGTTAGTAAACAAACTAATTTGTATTCAATTTACGTAGAAGAGGAGGCTGGAATAGGCCTGTGTATTGTAGGCTCATTTGCCAATGCATTTCGGAGCCTATAGCTCCTTCGCCAGGGCTGAGCTTCATTAGTAATTGTAACAAGTTTCAAGTAAATGAAGTACAATAGCAATAATATCAACAATCATGGAAACAAAGGCAGTATGCATTAACCACGTGTGCAATAATAGCAATATAGAATGTAGTCGGCATCATGTACATACCCCATTTTCAGTGCACAGTAATTTCAAGGTAAAAGAAGAGAAATTAACTAAACAATGTCATTGCAAACAGCTATTAATCTGAAATACAATTGAAGTTTAGAGCGGTACCTTAACATCTTGACCAACTGGTCACTGAATGAACTCACACTGTAGAATTTTATAATTCCAACTATCTGAAAAAGATGATATAATGTATACATAAGTGTCCAAAATAAGGAAATAAAGTAGAGAACAGCGTGGTTCATGTAGTGAACAAACGCTGCTTTACCCGTGTGATCTGAGAACTGCTCAACTCACACACGGGGCTGAATGCATTGTAACTCTAAACTGTGTTTACCAAGAAACCAATGATCGTGCTTTAGAAAAATAATGGTATAATATAATGGATTTAGCTGCTAGAGCGCTAAAGCATCTCGTAGCCTTATTAAACTGATGTGAAATTTGCAGCTGTTGCTCACCTCGCTTCAGTCTGTAACAACTCTGAAATCTGGAGGGCGCGCACCTGTTCATGTCTAGTTATGAAGGGTTGCCAATGGCGCCTTTGGAGACGCCTGGAACTGGTAACACTGGAGGGTGTCTTGCTGCTCCAGACGCCTAGCGTCTCTAACCCTTCCTGGGTTAGAAAGGTTGGGACGTACAGGGTGCCAGTGGCAGCAAAACTTAAGTTTAGTGGACACATACATCAGAGACACTGCACATGTTCTACAGCTCCTACAGTCAACCAAATTTGATCGCCATCACATCTTGTTCACAGTTGATGTAAAAAGTCTCTACACATCAATACCTGATGACCTCGGACATGAAGCGATAGAATGGATGTTAATGAGAGAACCAGCGATCCAAGCACAAAAAGAATTCATATTGGTACTACAATTTATTTCTGAAAACACGTACTTTCAGTATAAAGACACATTTTTCCTTCAGGTCTCGAACAGCAATGGGGGCCACAATGGCACTGACATACGGCAACAGTTTTATATTTAAATTTGAAACAGATCACATACTGACAAACACCTGGAAGAAGCATATACACCAATGGATTAGATGCATTGATATTTTCATCATCTGTTTCTGACCAGATCTTAGAGTTCTTCCTCTACAGCATTGATGGGATCCAATTCACCCGCGAAACTTCCACCTCCAGAAATACATTTCTTTGATGTGAATATTGGAGTAGACAACAATGGATACAATAC
This sequence comes from Ambystoma mexicanum, assembly GCF_040938575.1. Taxonomy (NCBI): domain Eukaryota; kingdom Metazoa; phylum Chordata; class Amphibia; order Caudata; family Ambystomatidae; genus Ambystoma; species Ambystoma mexicanum. The sequence continues at coordinate 1,542,483,546 of NC_090932.1, forward strand.
CAATCTATACAGGAAAGATACTGATAAGAACAATCTCTAACATCGTTTAAGTTATCATAAACCCAGCCTTCTTCGCAATTTGCCCTACAGTCCATTATTACGAGTGAAACAGATGACTATAAAGAACTCAGTGATGAGCAAAACATTCCTTGCACGAGGGTACAAGAATGCAGACATAGACAAAGCTTGCCAGTAGGATTAAACTTGTAGATTGCAAGACTTTGTTATCTCAAAAGAAAACTACGGAGTCCTCTCCATTGGTTTGTTTCAAAATTTTCATTGCAAATTTACCATATAAAGAACATTAAGAAACATTGGCCGATCTTAAAATGTGACACGAGTCAAACACCTTATTTTTGCATACAAGAGAAGCAGAAATCTTAGACTAACTAGTCCCCACCAAACCGCCACTCAAAGATCCCATTTCCAAACGCATTGGAACTTTTCCGTGTCTGCACTGGGCCAACTGTGGTTTCATAAACCAACGGGACACCATTAATCAACCCCGCACAGGCGAGAAAATTAAAGTAAAAAGTTACGGTACATGTGACAGCAGCATTATAATCTATGCCATTAAGTGCCCTTGTGGCCAGTACTATTTAGGTAAGGAAGGTCAAAACGAGATGGAATGAACATAGATCATTTATTCGTAATTCAAACATAAACTCGGCGGTGGCCAGACAATTGATTGAAAAGCGGCATAATATTTCTCAAATAAGGTTTCAGGTTCTGGAGGTAGTCCACTTGAATAATCCACACGAAGACATTAACCTCAAACTAGATAGAAGAATCATTTTGGATTGATCGGCTTAAGTCACTCACCCACCATGGCATGAACAAAGAAATTAACTTTCAGTACTACATATGATTTTTTACTAACACTTAGAGAAACAGCCCCTGATTCCTGGATGACTGATGGGAATGATTGGCACATTTTAAAATAGAAGCAGGACTTTAATGTATCTTGTATGCATTTATAGACACTAAGTGCGACCTTGTTCAGGCACTGATTCAACAGACTTTCTTTTGCTCCGATTTTCTAAGATGCAAAGTGACAGATTGGGCATTAGTACAATTTATGATCACGTGGACCTAAAGGAGATTGTTGTGCTTGCCCAGTGAAGTCTGTTATGGCACACTATTGGAATTTATCAAAATAGAAAGTAACTCCTAACATTCACTTTCCGTAATTTTTTTGTCTGTCCTGTTTTTTAATTGACTTCTTAACTTGGAATTGCGGTCACCATTGTGCAGGATTATGTGTGTATAGGTATTATGGTTTTCAATTTAATCTGGATATGATCAGAATAGAAAGCAATATAGAGCAATCCTATCCTTTCTTTAATCTGGAATTCCTACGACCATTGCGGTTTATAATGTCCGAGTATCTTTGTTTTTCATTCAAGCTAAAGTTTAACGTTGAACATTTTGATGATTTGCCCCACTCGGAAGTTACATGCAGAGAATTCCACTTGAGTTAAGTGCTGACAAAACCCATATAGCGTGGATTCACACTCCATGCATTTGTTTAAACAGGATCCTTCTCCATAGATGGGAGCAGACAGTGCATCACGAGACAGCGTTTCCATAGTTAGTCTCCATGGCCACACAGGCGGAGAGTTACTATAGGTGCAGTACTGCAGAAAGGCTCGCCATAGCAGAAAACGGCACGCAGATTCTGAAGGTTAAAAGCATTTTCCCCTCCTTTGTATGATCAGAGTGATTGCATTTCCTAAACTGAACATGTTTTGCCACCACTGGCGCCCTGTACGTCCCGACCTTTCTAACCCAGCAAGGGTTGAGACGCTAGGTGTCTGGAGCAACAAGACACTCTCCAGTGTGACCAGCTCCAGGCATCTCCACAGGCACCATGGCAACCCTTCATAACTCGACATGAACGTGCCCGCGTTCCAGCTTTCCGAGTTGTTAGACTGAATGGAGGTGAGCAATAGCTGGGAACTTCACTTCAGTTTAATAAGGCTACGAAATGATTTAGAGCTCTAGCAGCTAAATCCATTACACCATACCATTATTATTTTTCTACAGCACAATAGTCTGTTTCTTGGTAAACACAGTTTAGAGTTACAATGCACGCATCCATGCGTGTGATTTGAGCAGTTCTCGTAGATCACACGGGTAAAAAGCTTTTGGTCACTACATGAACCACGCTGTTCTCTACTTTATTTCCTTATTTTGGACACTTATACATTATATCATCTTTTTCAGATAGTTCGAATTATAAAATTCTACTGTATGCAGTAAGTTTATTCAGGGACTAGTTGGTCAAGATATTAAGGTACCCCTCTATACTGTCACCAGTTGTATTTTAGATTAATAGCTGTTCACAATGACGACATTGTTTTGTTAATTTCTCTTCTCTTCCTTTTGCACCTTGACATTACTGCGCACCGAAAATGGGGTAGGTACATGATGCTGACTACATTCTATATTGCTAGAATTGCACCTGTGGTTAATGCATATTGCCTTTGTTTCCATGATTGATATTATTGCTATTGTATTTAATTTACTTCAAACCTGTTACAATTACTAATAAAGCTCAGCCCTGACGAAGGAGCCATAGGCTCCGAAATGCATTGGCAAATGAGCATACAATACACAGAGGCCTATGAGAGCCTCCCCGTCTACCTACATTAAATACACATTGGTTTACTATCAATGACTCATTGTTTACTTTGAAGGACAATATTGGTCCCAACAGAATAAGAAAAACTGCCAAAATATCTATACTTTTACAGAATTTAACAGTAAACCCCAAAGGGGCACAGTAAGAGTGACTGAGTATTCTCTACTCAGTTTTTTTTCTTGTGAAAATTCTTAATCGCTCCACCAAAAAACACTGCTTTGGGAGTCTATCAAAGATGAGGAATACGTGGGAGGACACAATCCAGTCGAAGAACAGTTTACTTATCGCAGGCAACTTTCTTTCAACTGGATGTTCCTCCCACGTATACCTCATTGCGCTCCCAGGCTACCCCTCAGTAGAAGTTCCCATGCTATTACAGCATTTGCTCCTTCAGAGTCTAGTACGGTGAAACCCGTGTTTATTCAGGTAGTTCTTCTTGAGAATGACATGAAAAAACAGAACTGAAGTGAACGCACGCTGTATGCGCTATATATGCCTGTGATGACATCCTCGAGACTGAGGCCCTGCAGGGACATCGAGTCGACTGCATCGACGCACAGTGCCTTCTGCTGAAAATATTTTTCCAAAGCAGCTGAAGTTGGATATTGGAAATACATGGGAGGAACATCCAGTTGAAAGAAAGTTACCAGGGGTAAGTAACTTGTTCTTTTTAACTTCTTTCTTCCGCGTTGCGGAAGTTTTAATATTTTGTGCTTAAGATCCATGCTCAACTATGCTGTGTACGTGTTTTTAATTTTACGTTTTTTGGTACCATATTTGTGTTTGTTAATGGAGAAATTTGAGTTAATAAACGTTTTCATTATTTTTCCATTGCATCCCGTATTTGACTAACCTTTTTGAAGAAAATGTTTCATAGTTATTCTAGTTTAACAATAGTTATATCACCTCTTACAAGTTCCCGTTACTAATTTCTTGGAAATGTTTGTTAATACGTTTTTGAAGCATTTTGTTTAATGGAGAAGAAGCCTCTGGTATCACTGCATTTTTTTTCTTTTGTTCATTGTTCATTTTTTGTTAAAAAAAAATACAGTAATCTTCATTATTTACAGTGGTAGAACACGTTCTGCTTGCTTTGATGCTTTTGAAACACATTTTCCTGTGTCCAAAGGTTTGTGATGCTATTTGGTGTAACCGGGCAGCCACATTTTATGAAGACAGTGGCCTGTTTAGGCACGCACACACATCGGTGGGCCGGAACCTCCTACCTATAACCAGAGGAAACTCTGCCACATTCAAATGCCGAAGGACATTGCAACAAAATGTGCACCACAGCGTGTGAATTAAAGGAAGCTTTGGCTTGGTTTGTCTCGGTGCTGGAGTGTAGTTTAGGGCTTGGATTGCGTCGGTATTAATTTCTGCTGAAGTGGTAAGTCTAGCTGTGGGTGTGTATTTTGACAAAACTCTTGAACTGTCCATGTAGATAGAAGCATGCAAACGAGGTATGGGTCTATTTCTGGGCAGAAACCTGGAGCTGAAAGGGGAACTGAAATTCAAATCGTGTAGCTTCATGGTAGGACAGTTCGCATATTTAATTAGTGTGCATCCCTCCAGATAAGGTGCATTTCTAGGCACTTAAATCCTTCATTTTTTTTACATGTGTATGATTTACCAGGCTATCCTTGGCAGCACACCAATTACTCCGATGTCCCGTCCCCTTTCCTCCATCCTGTATGGGTGTCCCTCGCTACTGGAGCGGACTGCTTTCACCAGCACTCCTGAGAGGCCTCCAGCCTCGTAATTCTATGTGCTTTCCCTAATCTTTTGCTTTTTTCAAATTTCCAGGTTTTGGGAACACCGTTCACTGGTGCCCTAGTCTCTCTGGCTCATGTGAGCCGCAGCTGGCTTCAGCAGGTGCCCGTCATGCGACGGTTCCTTTCCCACCTCGAATCCGCACACGCTCTGCCTCTGGTGCCTTGGGGAAGACCATGGATGGAAAGGCTGCTCAGCGTACAACGCTCACCCCTCGGTCCCTCAGAAACCGGCTTGCGTGATTTTGGTCATTTATAAAGCGCTCCAGACAGACTCAACTGTATTCGGGCGCAGATGGCAACTATCAAACAGAAATTAACGGTGTATGAACAATATGTGCGATTTATAATCGAGGCTACTTATCCGAACAAACATTTTTCAGCATCTTTCTAAATGGTCCCAAGGACTGGCATACTCTGATTTCCAATGGAAGCTGGTTCCACACTTTGGGACCAAACACTGCAAATCTCCTGTCCCCCCTAGAGACCAATTTGGAGCGTGGTACACAGACCAGTAATTTATCTCCAGAGTGATCATCTCTGCTCGGATGATACCAGGCAATCCTAGCAGTAAGATAGTCTGGGGCCAACCCATTGAGATATCAGGCATCAGGCAGGCCACTTTGAATTTCATGCGATTCCCTACCATTAACCAATGGAGGGATCTACGTAGAGCGGATACATGGTCCCTCTTCCTCAGATTGCCAATCAGCCTGGGCCTTCTGTAATCTGATGAACGTGTTTTGCTGGAATCCGTGCCATCAAGGTGTGTGTTGGTCATAGCCCCCACCACCACTGCATGATCTTCCACAGGGAGAAACGGGAGGACATTCCTCTACATATGCAATATGATATATACTGCCTTAACCTTGGCACCTACTTGTGTTTCACTGCCAAGGTTCTCTTGCCATATGCAACCAAGATATTAGATTTTCTTAGCATACTGGAGGCCCTCACCCAAAGGGAATGGTGTCTCTCTCCCCCATCATTTTCCCCTTCAGGCCAACAATAACACCTCAGTTTTAGCTGCATTCAGCTGGAGCTGATTGCATGCCATCCATCTGTTGATCAGCCATACAATGATTGATTTTTCTCAAAAGCGTCCTCCATATTTTCTGAATCAATCTAGATTTGTGTCTCATCGGCATAAGAGTGAAACCTCAGACCATGCCTCAATATATATTGAGCATTGGATGGATGTACAAGTTGAAAACGGGGATAGGGATGAGCCCTGTGGCACACCACAATCCAAAAAGACCCTCTGAGGTACACCTGCGTACTATCCATACCTCCTCCTCTTTGCACCTCCCTTCCTTCCCAGCAGCCCAAATAATTGGGTGCAATGATCAGACCATAATATTGGGAGCATCTCAGAGAATAGTACCTTTCCTCTCGCTGCTACAAGGTTTCGGCAATGGAGTTTGTTATGTGATATTGCTGTGGCCATTCCCTCCAGGCAATGATTATGCAGCGGAGTCTGGGTGTGTGGTGCTCTCCGGCCAAATGTTCCAGTAGCCCAGACACACTAGTTCTTTGTATCTACTCCCGGCCAGCGTTCAATGGAGATCCAATGTCTCCAAAAAGTTTCCTACTGGACCTGGTGGTTTAAATCACAAAATCCCTTTTACTGACCTTGAGTGGGGACAGGGTAATCGTAAATTTCCCCCATCTGCAAATGCACCCCTCCCCAATTGTTGTGGAGAGGGTTGTTCTCACGGACTCTGCTGCAGAGCATTTAAGGGATACGTATGCAGGAAGACCAAGAAGGTAAGCTTACTATTCTCAAAAGCACCCTGCAAGGGCGCCTCGTGCTGATAAAGGGTAGGTTGGATCCTTGCACCGGCAAGAAGGACACAGAGGCTAACAGCCGAGGGGGGGGTTAGGGCCCCTACCGATTCCGCCGAGGAGCCTACTGGCTGATACCGGGACGCATCTCGAGGGGCACAGCTGTTACTGGGCACACGCCTGAGGGGGGCTCCTAAATGCAGAGCAGACGGCACTACCAGCCCCATGGCCTAGGGCCAACTCGCGCCTGAGGTGCAGAGCCCAGGCCCGCATCATCCATGGTCCCACAAGTGGTAGGATTGCATCACACGCAGACAAGATGGCGCCCACGACAGAAGCCCACCAACAAGGCGAACCGCAAAGGCGCAAGCTTATGGCCAGGGCAGATTGGGGTCCTATGACTCCAATCATACCCAACCTTCATGGGTCAAGCATGGTACCATCAGGGCATGTATACTCAAGAGGGGGGGGGGGGGGCGGGTGACAACAGGCCTTTACTCCGCCAGTACAGGATCGCACCCATCCCGTTTCAGAGGATTGTTTTTACCTGTTTTTTTACCCTTATGCGGTCTCTGCAGATGTGCAACATCCTTAAAGGCATAATTCAGGAGATGCTGCCCCCCACCGCGCCTCCTCAGCTAGTGCCTGCGCAGCCGGTACCTCCTACACCACTATTACCCATGCCTCTGGTAGTTTTGGTTGTAGTGCTTAGACCTCCAGTTCCAGCACCTGGGTCAACTCCAGCAGCAGACCCAGGTCCAACTTTTAACTCGGCTGACCAACAAGACACCGATGAGGAAGAGCAGGACACACTTTCTTGGGCAAGTGCATTCCATGATAGGATTGCTGGCCTAGATGGAGCTGCCGGAGTCGGGGGTACTGGTAGAAGTACTCGCTATCAAGGCGGAATCTAGATCTGGCATCCCGTTGCAGAAGGATGTGGAGGCTCTGGCGAAGGAGGGCTGGCTCAAGCCCCACTCAGCCAACAATTAAAAGGCTGAATGCAAAATTCAGGCAGGTGGAGGGCGACACTCTAGTCAGTTCACCCTCAGCCACTGTCGTCAGTCATTGAGGCATCTATGAACCTCAAGCCTCAGACCTCTATCACAGGCACCTCAACTTCAGCACTACTTGCCATGGAAGAAATAAATGCTCAAGGCCTATGGGAAGAAGGTGTACTTAAATGCAGGACTCCACCTCAGGCAGGCCAACGCCGATGCCATCCTGACATCTGCTGATCAATGGCTGTGGAGGGAAATTGCAGACTTCCTGATGGATATACCAGCCCACAAACAAGTCTCTTTTGGCAGGACCCGCTGAAGCTAAACTTGTGGCACAGGACATGGAAGCCACAGTGGCACACATAGATACCGCTAGCAGGGCAATCTCTGTGGCGACTGACATGCGAAGGACGGTATGGCTCAAGGCGACCAGATTCAACTGATTTTCAGGACCGAATCATAGACCTGCCTTTCGAGGGCGACTACTTGTTTCACTCCACCACTGATGAGGAAAATGGCAGCTTGCAGATGGCCAAATCACTGGCCATTCCCACCAAGCCACTAGCCATTCCCACCAAGCCACTAGCCCTTCCCACCAAGCCACTAGCCTAAACCTTTGCACAGGGCCACTTTCAATCAGACAGAGGGCGATTTCCAGGACCGTTGGGCCAGGCAACTGGACAGGTCGCCCAGCCAACATGGGTGGAAAACACCAGAAGTCTTTGCACAATGGATTTTATCAGTTCCCCCTCCCAGTCATCTGCCTCCTACCCCAAAAAGCAATAACTGCTGTTTTCAGATTCACAGCACCCCAGTCAGGGGCAGATTGGCCCTGCACAGGCAAGCTTGACGCTCACGTTTTATGGACTCATGGGTGATTTCGGTAGTCTCCTCGAGTTTCAGGGATAGTACTGGCGGCATGCCTTCTCGCCATCCCTTACACCAGGCTGTGAATGAGGAGGCTGCAGTTGGATTTTTCGGCATCCTGGGATCAAGAGTCTGGTAATCAAGCAGCCCCGGTCACTATACCCGCTCACCTACAGCAGGACTTCACATGGTGGGCAGACCATTCAGACCCCCTCCGGCGGATCATACCATAACTACGGTTTCCGCACTACACGGTTGGGACACCACCCTGGGACACATTCTGTTCACGGTCTGTGGTCCCAGACGACACACAATTCCATCAACTTGCTGAAAATGATGGCCATTTGGCTCAAGACATTTCTCCCACTTATAAGGAGCAGTGCAATTTGCATTCGGACAGACAACTCAACCTGCATGTACTAACTCAACAAGCAGGGTGGAACCAGATCCCCTCTCCTATGCAGGCTGGCCGTCAGCATCTGGAAGTGAGTGATTGTGCAGGACATCTGGATCTCAGCAGTGTATCTGCCGAGGGAATCGAACCAGGAGGCGTACAGACTACAAGTGGCAACTTAATGAGTCCAAGACATTTTCAGCAGGTGGGGTTAACTGATCACAGGCCTGTTTGCGATGTAGAGCAACCAGACTTGTCAGCAGTTTGCATCCTGGGCAGAAGAGGACGTGGCTCCCTCAGTGACGCACTTCAGATCTCCTGGGACGGGATGTGGGCGTATGCATTTCATCCTACCCCGTTCATCCACAAGGTGGCTTGCAAGATTAGGCAGTCCCAGCAGCTGCATCTCATTCTCATAGCAACTCTGACAGCTGTTGGCCCAGCCAGAAGTCCCTCCTGTTCAGGAAGGGCCTGCTCCTGGCGCAGCAGGGCGAGGCAGTCTTTCACCCCTGCCCGGAGTGGCTAGCACTAGCAGCTTTGTACCTGAGGCGATGACGCCTAAATCTCAGGCTGTCTCGTGACAACCTAGAAATCGTCCAGGGAGCTAGGAGTCTGGCTACTCGAAAGCACTACAAAAGCAAGTGGCCCAATTTCTGCTTCTGGTCCAAGGAAAAAGGAGTGCACCTGCTATCTTGCACACTGGATCAGGTATTGTCTTTCTCTGTGTATGTAGCCAGATCAGGGGTCCATGTCAACACCTGCCAGACATACCTAGGGGCCATTGGTGCATACAGGAAACTTGGACAAGTTTATCTTCTCGGCCAATCAAGTACTGAAGAGGCACAGAGAGGGGTTAACCAGGCTGTACCTGCTTGTCGGACTCCTGCACCCAGTCTAGGATTTTAACATTGTTCTTGGCATCCTAGCGCACAAACCATTGGAGCCCATGGCCACAGTGGACACCAAATTGGTCATGCTCAAGACAGAGCTACTAGTGGGGCTTACTTCAGCTCGCAGAGTTGTTGAGATTTGGGCTCTAGTGGCTTCCGAACCCTATACGGTCATCGGGAAAAGGTTGTGCTCGGAACTTGCCCCAGTTTCCTCCCAAAGTTCTCCTTCCACTTTAACAAAGAAATTGTGCTCCCCACTTTCTTTTCCAAACCCAAGGAAGATGCTGAGAAGGCTCTTCGCTGTTTGCACGTCAGAAGAACAGTAAACTTCTATCTTGACGGAAGCAAGGACTTCTCAAGATGCACGCCTTATTTGTTACATTTGGCGGATCAAGGCCTGGACAGCAAGCATCCAAAGCTTCAATAGCTAGATTGATGACTGCAGCCATTCAGGAGGCATACAAGGTGCAGCACAAAGATTCACCAAGAGGCATGTACACTCACGCCATCAGGCCAAGGCAGTGGCGGTTGCCTTTCAGCGCCGCGTACAGTGGCTAGTGACTTGCAGGGCGTGACATGGGCCACACCTTCAGCCTTCTGCAAGCACTACTGTCTGGGTACTAGTGCCAGGGCTGATGCAGCATTTGACCAGGCTGTCATTCGTAATCGGTTTGCCCAAGTTCTCCTCCCCAGGGCAGTTGTATCAATTGTAGTCACCTATACAGGGTGGAGGAAAGGGGATGGGACATAGGAGTAATTGTTAGTCACTGGAGTGACTAACATACTTGTAGTCCAAAGTTCCCTTTGCTCCATACGTCCCATCAATCCACCCTAAAAAAAAAGAGTAGCAAGGTTAAACATTTTAATACAACTGACTCGTCAAAGGGTGTGGTGCCGGTGGGTGGGGTTAGGCGAGCGCATGCTTCCAGGGCCGGTGAGTAACACTTAATAAGTCAGTCCACTGCTGACGGCCAACTTGAGATTGTCATGCCCTGTGCATTTAATGGCTTCATCTAGCTAATACATTTAGAGTTAATAAAGCTGTCTAAGATTGTATGTAGCACTTTAAAGTGAATTAGTTTGCTTTGATTTTCTGTGTGGTGTTCTAGCATTTTTCACCACTATGCTTTGCACACTGCTTCTCACTTTGGGGAATATTATTGCGTTAATGCCTTGGGGTTTTAAGTATGTTGCAGTTTTGAGAGCCTACTAGCAAATAGTTGTTTGGCATTTGTGATTAGGAAATTTTGATTTTTAAATGTGTTTTGTATAGCTTTAAAAGATTGCATGTTGTAGTGTGCGTGCATGGAAGGGAACAGTCAATCAGTCACAGCAGAGAGCAAGGAATGTTAATGTTGAAGGTATTTGTATAGCATCACCAATAGAGTTGGTCTCCAGGTGCTCGGGCGGATCTGTAAACAAAACGTGGGGGGTGGGTTAGTGGGTGAAGAGGGTGTAGGAAAGTGAAAGGTGGTGTACTGTTGGCAGCTTAAGTTCATTTTTCACCGTGCGTATTGTGGGATGTTTTTACGCCACTCGTCCAGGCCCTGCAACATTCCTGTGCGCTGCTTGTATCAGGAACATCAGAATGGCCGCTGGAAAGCATTATGCACGCTAAAATCATCGAAGTGCGCAGGAAAATTCTGACAAATAGGCCGCCATCCACTTTTGCCTATGCCAGTGGTAACACAGGAGACTACTGCCAAAACCCATCACTTGGCTACCAACAGAGCAAAATGACTGCAAAAGAAACACAGAGCTGTGTGGAAATCCGTTTTTTCTTGGTTGTCAAATTGGCAAATATCATGGCTCACAAACCACCCAAAAGATCCAACCTCCTTGTTGGGTGTTGAACATCATTCTACTTCAAGAATCCACATAAATATGTCAGCAGAAGTATATTTTATCAGAACAAAATCCACTTTTTTGTGCCACACATTGATTTTCATGTTGAAAAAGACCGGAATTGAAGAGGGTTGCTTATTTTAAATTTGTAACTGTAATCTTTCACAAGGAACAATGTCACAATTGACCATAAGGTAACCTGATTCAGCTAAAACTTCAAAGAGGTTTCCCACCACTGAGAACACACACCACCCTGTTCATTCCCACCAAAAGGAGAGAATCTCATGGGGTTGCTAATGAGAAGGAGACTTCCTCTGCTGCTGTGGAAAAGAGACAATGGGTTCCTTGAATTGAAAGAAAATGCTAATTAGTGTGTAACTGACACCAACTGCCCAGGAAGACAAGCCAATGTGATTCTAGCCCAGCCAAGACCTTGGAGGCAGAGACAAACCGTGTGTGTATTCAGAGAGCGCAGAAAATATTGTTTTGGGAAAAGACTTATAAAATATAGTACTGTGACAAAAATAGGGAACTTGGAGATTATTAAAATGAAAATATTGTTCACAAGTAGAAACTACTCTGGAAATGTTGTGACTTTCAGAGACTGAACCACGAAAAAGTTTATATTCTAGCAATTGTGATTGTCAGGAACATGAAGATTTCCAGGAATATGCCCAGATAGTATGTGTATGCACGTGTAAAAATGGGTACAGAACTGACATTGAGTAACCGCCCAAAAGCACGAAAAATTGTCATTTGTGAACCAAAACTCGTAGGAAGATGAGGCTTGGACAGAAATGTACCTTAGTAAATCTGTCTTGTAATTGTGTATTATTAATAAGTTGTGCAACTTGGAAATATGTTTTTTTGGGAAAAATAGATTTGCTGGGTAAAAGCAAAGGAGGGATTTTCCCTGGACTCAAACACTGTGTCACTCTGACACATCATGACAGTTAGGAGAGGGGGAATTCTCCGACCTATCAGATCCTTGGAGGGTTGGGCAGAGTATATTTAGCCTCCCCACCCCTTTGGAAGATGGATAAACAGGGACTGTTGAGGACCCAGAAAGACACACACATTCACTCATCACTGATCTACCGGCGAAGCGCTCTGCAGGAAGAACCAGACTCCATAACTATGAAGCAGAGGCCCAACCCAAAAAGCTGAACCCTTTTCAGCAGGCCTTTAAAATATTGCAACCTGATTTAACCCCTAAACTTCCACAGGGACTAATCAATTCAACAGCCTGGCTGTGCTGTGTTGGCTACTTCTTGCCAAGAACCCTTGCTACAACCCAAGATCCAGATCAGTCAGCAGAGCTGTAACCCAGAACCCGTCGGAACCAGTCCAGGAGGCCATGCAGACCAGAGTGCCTTGCTGCGAGCAGAGTCCAGGTGCCCTGAAACCTGTCCGGTGGCGAGTGAAGTCCAAGCCAAACCTTTGACCAGATCTTTGACGGGCCCATTCCATTCCAAAGCCATAGTAGTGAGTATTTAGCATAGAACTGTCCATGATCACCTCTTAGTATTCCGTAATCCTAGCCAACATATCCAGGTTGCATTGTAGAATCTCGTGTCCATCCTGAATCCTTCTCATCCACATAATCCTGTGATAATTGTAGTGATAATCATCTTGGCGCTAATATATATTTTCTGGAGAAAGGCAATCATCTCAGGCAGATAGAAACCATCCGGAGGCGCCTCTGGATCGGTAGCTCTGCTGTCGTGTAGCTTGCGGCTCCATAGACTCCCTAGTGTTAAGAAATCTTTGTTCCAAATCTTCGACAGCGCATCTTTCATTTTGAAATCTTTTCTCTTTTGAGAAAAATCGACCTTGACTGTAATCGCGTTTTTTGTGTGCTATAAAGTTTGCCGCAATTTCGCATTTGGCTCAATTTCACCACATGTAAAAACAGCTATTTCTTGCTTTCAACTCCTGAATTTCGTTTTCCCTCTGCTAACCAGTCAAAAATCATTGCTAGTGGTTCCCTGAACCAATCCAAAGCAACTCACTATTTCTGAATCCGATTTAGCTAATTAGAAGCCATTTTTAGCATTTTTCAATTAATTTCAAACCACAATTCAAAGCAATTGACCTGTTTAAAATCATTACTGTTCTCTCTAAGATTGCTGGAGGGAAATCGGGATTGAACTGCAATTGTTGATTTTTATTCCTGAAACCTGTGTGCCCTAATTCCATCTCTTGATATTGCATATTGGGAGGAGTGGGTAGTAACCGGGGGAAAGAGTGATCACATTGTCTTTGAAGTCATATCAAGTTGTATTTCTGTGTTGAATTCTTTCCTATTATTGCATTACCTTGAACCATGCAAAGTTATTCTCTGCTACATTATTCTTCCTATTCCTACTCCTAATTAATTGATTGGTATTGTAATATTACCCATTGCTGATCATTGCATAAATATTCAGAAGTGTGATATTCAGATATTATTCATATTTATAAAAGCGTGATATATATGAAAAGATTTTCCAAATTATTTTAAAATTAAGATGGAATGTATATTCATATATGTACTATCTGGTAAAATCTATAATTTAGGTTTTGAACAATATTGTCTACATGCAGACATGGTGTTAGAATTGCATTTTGCATTGTATAAGATGGCCGAATGTAAAAACGTCCTCTGTTAGTCACCTTTTCTGTGTTCATGTGGTATGCCATGGGTTAAAAGAGCTCCCACAACAGGGTGAAGCTACTGTGAACAAGCCACAGGAGTGTGGCGAAACGTGTCGGGTAGCCTCCCCTTGCTACTGGGAAGCCGTTTTTCTACTGCAAATTTGTTTGAATTAAAACTTGAAACTTTTTAAAAGCGAATTTTTGGCAGTGAAGTGGTTTATTTTTCGGCGTGCACTTGTTGCTGAACACTGATGGATTTCGTTAATTAAAGGGAGTGCAGCTTTCAAAGGAACCCGACCTCGCGGTCTGTGTTTACCTTTCAATTTCATTTATCTCACGCTGGGGACATCACAGCGCTTAGCTGCACCGGTGATAAATTGGAACTTTTTGCGCTCGCCAGCCTTTCTGATGTCAATGACACCTCGGTGTGGTAATAAAGACTCCCTGGAAGCGGCGGAGAAATGTGTTTGGAGGATTTCCTTGGACCTTACCCAACACTCCTGCCTTGCCAGCGAAAGCCTGCCGCTTGACACGGTGGAAACTGAAAGCGTCGGAGGGCGCGGCCGGTGAACACCGCGGGGGTAAGTGCTTTCACTTGGCTGAGTGTTTCAGACCTATACAAGTCTGGGAGTGGGGTGTGCATTGTCTTCATCGTTCCCTACACCTCACAGCACGAACATAGTTCTAAGTGCTAATTGACCTTTACATGCACGTGTATGAGACTTTTATATTTTACGAAATCCAGTCGAGTTTTTTGCTCCGAGTGCTTAGGATTTACAACAGTGATACGACTATAGACATTTATGGCTTCCCAGGCCAGCATTGAGGCTACAAGAAAAGAACAGGCAGCCAGTCTGTTTAATGAAACTCTTCCCACAGCCATGGGGAAGGATATGGCAAGAACGGAAAAAGTAAAGGATAACATGGAAATTATGTTGAAAGATTTAGAAAAGTTAAAGAAAAAGGAAATAAGCAAATGGTGGGAAAAACACTCCCTCCAAAATTATTTGGATGTGGGTCGAATTCCCCGAGGACTGAGAATTTTGACCATACCTTCCTTTGAGGAACAGGACCCCGTGATGATTAGAGAATGGGGCGATGCTTCCGACCACTGCTCCAAGACCTTTCTGCGCATCTTAGTTAAATACGTTGGGAGTGACCGATTAAAAACATTGGTACAAATAAGTGCTTGAAGAAAAACTCAAAAGCACAAAAGAAAGAAGGGAAGAAACTCCAAATTAATGTTGAGAATGGACTAAAAATATATGAAGAGGATATAAAAATGAGAAAACAGCGCAAGTTCCTACGTGACAAAGGAGACTACGAACAGGGCAGAGTGTACACTTTTGCACACCGCTTCGACCAAATGAGGCAAAAGGTGAAAGCAGTGGCGGCCCCTGCAGGATCAACAAATGAATTCAATCTAGAATCTGCAGCATCTAATTCCGAGTCTGATGTGACTGAGAATGAAGACGAAGAACCTATAGTACGCCTCAATTCTTTAGAAGAAATGAGGCTACTATGCCAAGATGGCCACGCAAACACCAGCAACAACAAAAAAAACACGTGGAAGAGGGACTGGCCAAAAAGGAAGAGGCAGAGGAGGCAGAAAGCCATGAGGAGGGGGCAGTGGGGCAACAAACACAAACAGCAATCTTCCTCCAAGATCATTGCGCTCTGGAAACTAAATCAAGATGATGAGCTAAGCCCACCCCAGCAACAGATTATCAACTTGTCTAATCATGTTTTGACAATAGAGGAAAATAAACTATTTAAACTGGGACTTAATTTCTGCCCTCTGGCAGGTTTTGACTATGTGCAAACAAGGTTAGATCTGGATAGTTCTGTTCGCAAGCTGCGACTAAAAAAGTGTTTTACTTCCAGCACATATATAAAGAAACCTAAACCGCCATTGGAAGGACAAACAGATATAACTATTTTAGATATGGATATTCTCACTACTTTGGCTACTCTTCAAAATGAAAGCAAACAGATATCAACTACAAACTCTGCTATTCTGGATAGATCGGTCATGGAAAAACAAGGTATCAGCACTGACTGGCCATCAAAGAGTAAACTGAAATGTAAATCCAGGTTTAATCCTTTGAGTGGACAAAATGTACACATTGAAGCTTTTTCCAATGTAGTGATAGATGATCTCAAACTAGAAAGGAGAAAAAATAAAAAACATATCAAAAGCAGCTTGTCCTCGAAACAACGGAATGCCCTGTCAAACGTATGCAAGACGGACGGATGTATAGTTAAACCTGCGATTAAAGGGTGCAACATCGTCCTGATGAATAAGGTGGACTACATTAAAGAGGCTTACAGACAGCTCAACAATTCCAGATGTTATGAAAAACTTGAAAAAAAACCCATCAATCAGATGGAAACAATAGTCTGGGAATTCCTAGCAAAATGGGAGAATGCTGGTATTTTGGATGAGGACATGGTGAGATTTTTGTTCACCCAACACTCCACTACCCCCACGATATACTTTTTGCCTAAAATTCATAAAAATCCATCTAAACCACCCGGCAGGCCAATAGTTACATTATGCGGCTCGCTACTTGAAAACATGTCCAAATTTGTGGATGAGACGTTGTGTCCATTTGTTTCAACTCTGCCCTCGTATAGAAAGGACACTACTGATTTCCTTTGCAAAATTGATGACTTGCCGTGGGAACCAACATATCTGCTAGCCACTATGGATGTGTTATCTTTCATCCATACAACACGAAGATGGCATCAAAGCATGTGAAACTTTTTTGAAAACTCGCTCTCAACTACCTCGACCATACAATGATCCTAGAAATAAGACTTTGCTTAGAGGACAATATCTTTCTCTTCAATGATGAATTATTCCGTCAAATTCAAGGAACCGCAATGGGCACCACATTTGCACCACCCTATGCAAATCTTCTGAGGGGGAAAACCGTGGTATGGACCGAAGGAAATGAGCCCTTCACCAATAAAATCATTTTGTGGCTACGGTACATAGACGACTTATTCATTGTATGGAATGGTACAGCTCAAACTTGGAAAGCGTTTGTTGAATTCCTCAATGTTAATGAACTGAATTTACAATTCACTGAACAGCATAGTGAACAATCTATTGTCTTTTTGGATGTGAAGGTAAACATTAAGGATCACAAAATTGGGTGTGAATTGCATCGGAAGACAACTGGAGCCAATATCCCATTGCATGCCAATAGCACACACCCTAAAAGTCTTTTATGGAGCATCCCATATGGAGAGTTCATTCAAATTAGAAGGAACTGCAGTAATGTGAAAGACTATGATTCAGCAAGTAAAATCACAGCTCATTTCTTTAAACCGCGATATCCCAAACAGGTAATTGAAAGATCCTACCTAAAGGTCAGAGATATGAATCGACAAAACTCTCTTGACAACATCACAAACTGATCTTCGGAACTCTACAGACAAAGACACTACCAGGTTAATACTGACCTTCGGGAGCCATTCTACTAGCATAAGAAACATAATCACCAAGTATTGGAAAGTCCTCAAAGTGGATAAAGATCTAGGAAGTATGCTAAATGCAAGGCCAGATATTACTTTCCGGAAAAGTCTGGCCATCAAAGATTTGGTGGTTCAAAGTTACATGGCCTCCGAAGATGTATCCTCGGGAACTAATTGTCTTACAGGGGGACAAAAAGGCTTCTTTAAGTGTTGCAAATGCAAAGCATGCAAATATGCGTTCAATTGTAGAAGCTATATTCATCCAATCCTCCAGACTGAAATATTCTAGCCAGTAGAATTACCTGTGAGTTGGAACTGGTAGTATATGTTCTGAAGTGTCCATGCTCTAAATGGTATGTTGGCAGCACTAAGTGCAGATTAAAAATACGTATTTTGCAACATATCCGAGCTATCGTCAACAAAGATCACGCATATCCCATGGCCAAACATTTTACAGAGTGCCATAATGGAGATCCAAGCACTCGGTTTTTTGGTGTCCATAAAGTTATCTGCGGTCCAAGAGGGGGGTGATAATGAGAAATTGTGACAAGAGGAGACCAGACACATTATAGACTTCGAGAGCAAAACCTCGATGGGTCACAATGTGGATGAAGAACTGTACACTTTTTTGGGGAACTTAAAATGTGCTAGTTAATCATTTCCCTTCTGGTCGTATATAATATTGCTCAAATAGTCTGACTCTAACAGGCCATACACTTGTTGGCCGCTTTATTTTGCGTATCTTTCTCGGCCAAGGCTAAATTGTTGTCCCTCTCTTGAACATTGTGTTCATGATTTAGTTTCCAGACGATGTTCCTGTGTTTTTTTGCGTTTCTTTGCCTTTCCTCCCCTTAGGTTTTTGTGGCTAGATTTTTTTAATTTTATTAATGTTTTCTCTACATGTCACCCATGAACATAGTTTATAATGAAATATTAAATAGAGGTGCATCTTTTTGTGATACACTATCTGCTCATACATGACTGCTAAGTGGATTAGACTCTAGTCATAGGAGGTCTTTCGAACATTTATGAATCGAGAGTAATGTTGTGCTATGTAGGAGTATTGATTTTAAGCAAAGCACTTGCACTTTAATTGATGGTTACAAGACAATGTCTGGTCATCGAAGTATGCTGCTAAAAGATTGCACTATGCACTACCACTTTACTACTAAAAAGCTGCCATGCACTTGCACTTTAACTATAAATTGTCTTTTATGCATATGAAACTACATAATGCCACACCATCATCTTGTATAACAAATATTTAAGTTATGCTGTTTTTGTAAAAGAGCTCGAAACACTATCGCACCTATGTGTTTTACTAACCGCGTCACTATGATGCTTATTTAATGTTGATTGCTCGAATTTGACTAGGTGCACAAAACCTTGAACAATATTGTCTACATGCAGACATGGTGTTAGAATTGCATTTTGCATTGTATAAGATGGCCGAATGTAAAAACGTCATCTGTTAGTCACCTTTTCTGTGTTCATGTGGTATGCCATGGGTTAAAAGAGCTCCCACAACAGGTTCGGGTAGCCTCCCCTTGCTACTGGGACGCCGTTGTTCTACTGCAAATAATTTTTTTGAATTAAAACTTGAAACTTTTTAAAAGCGAATTTTTGGCAGTGCAGTGGTTTATTTTTCGGCGTGCACTTGTTGCTGAACACTGATGGATTTCGTTAATTAAAGGGATTGCAGCTTTCAAAGGAACCTGACCTCGCGGTCTGTGTTTACCTTTTAATTTATATATATATATTCAAATAAATCTTACAAACCTTCTTGGTTCAGTGGGACCGGGGGGGATTCAAAGAGAGGGGCGTTATATATCATCCAGAAATAAAAACTTTTGACATAAAAATATATAAATAAGGGTTTCCAATGGGCATCCCATACTAGGCATTGACTTAGTTTGAGTGCTGGGTTGAAACCACTTACAGTATAGGATCGAAGCGAGTCCTTGCGTCCTTTTGCGATTTTATGTGTTGATGGTTGTTGCTGTGTGGTGAAGTTCGTGCGGTTTGCTGTGAGAGGTGGTTGTGTGGGTTTTTGTTTGAATTAAGTATGCAGAAATTTGAGGTTTTGGTTAGTGGGTTGTTTGTCTCATAATCCTTGTAGTTTAGTTTTATGTATCGGGTGTCATACTGGGTAGGTACATACTTTCTCTTGGTTTACTAATTATCTAGTTTTTGGGTGATACCGTGGCTGGTTTCCAGCAGATAAATTGGGCTTAGTACCCCAGGTTCGGCAGGCATTATCCCCTAGTTCGATAATGGTGGTATATTATCATTTACCAGCTCCTTTCTATTTACTGTCGGTAGTCTATTGGTGGTATATTCTTCTCTTCCCTTTCCCGACTGTCTAGTTTCAGGGCAGTGGTGAGGCTGGCCTCCAGCTAAGTTATTGAGCTTAGTACACCCAGGGGCAAGCTCAATCCCTACTTGGTAGTGGTGTTATATTATCATTCCCCGCTCCTTGCCATCTATTTACTGCCAGTGGTTCATTGCTGCCTGTGTTTACGAGGTGGGCCAGGTGCTATTGCTGGGTCATATCTTGCTCTCCCTTCCGATTGATCTGTGGGTATTCTTTGGTAAGATTCGATGTGGTTTGTCTATTAATTGATAAGTGGATATGTTACAGATCAGTTTAGCCTTATTTTAGAAGGGTTGATTACTTGGGGAATCTGGGTAGGTTCTTCTCTCGGCTTAGTTGCTTTGTGTATGTCCTTATGGGCATTCTTTCTGGTTATGGAGTGAAGAGCCATGATTTGAGGAGTATCGTGAATTGTAGGTGATTCTCTTGTGTTCTGTTCTTTGGTAGTTCATTCCAGGTTTTTGGGGCAAGGTGAGGAAAAAGAGGATCCTCCGAGTTTTCTCGTTGTATGATTTTGGTTCCAAACTGGTGCTGCTGGATCTGAGTGGCCTTGTAGTGCGATGTAAGCTTAGTTTTCTTCTGAGGAACTCTGCACCTTGGTCGTGTATTGCTCTGTGGGTTTTGCACATTGATGTGAACTTGATCCGCTGTTTGAGTAGCTAGTGTAGCGTTTTCAGCGCTGGTGTGATGTGTTCTTTGAGGTAGTTTAAGGAGCAGTCTGGCCGCCGCATTTTGTATGCGTTGGAGTTTATTAAGGAGTCATTCAAGCATGCCTAGATATAGGCTGTTGGCGTAGTCTAATCTGGACATGATGAAGGCGATGATGGTTTTGTTGGTGAATGAGAGGAATGGTAGGATCCTTTTAACTGATCGCAGAAGAAAGAAGCATTTCTTCATTAGGGCGTTTACTTGTGGCTCTAGAGTGAGTTTGTTGTTCATCAGGACTCCGGGGTGGTTTGTTAGTCGATGATGGGGCAGGGGTTTCACCAAGTTCAGTTGGCCATGGGATGTAGATGTTGTCTTCCCCGTTTTTTGTGATGGTCATTATTTCTGATTTGCCTGGGTTGAGTTTAAGGTAGTTTAAGTTCATCCAGGTGTATATTTCACAAAGGCAGTTCTCTAGTGTTGAATTGTCTTCTTGTAAGTCTTGTATTTTGTAGATTGTGTCGTCAGCGTAGTAACAGGTGAGGCCATGTCTTTCGATGATTTTAATTAGCTGTGACGGGTAGGTTGAATAGTAGTGCGAGAAGGATGATCCTTGTGGGACTCAGCATGATGATTCTTGTGGGCTTGATTTGTAACGTTTCATCCATATTGTTTGTTCAGAAGGATCTGATCCAAAGTAAGGCGTTGTCGGTTATTCTGAATTGTTCCAGTCTCATGATGAGGATGTCGTGGTTAACTGTGTTGAATGCTGCAGAGCGGTCTAAAAGTATCAGCAGTGCTGTTGAGTCTGCGTTCGCCTTTAGATCATCCCAGATAGAAATAAGTGCTGTTTGTTACTCCATAGTGGTCTGAAGCCTACTTGGGCCTGGTTTAATTGGTGGTGTTCTTCAATGAATGTTTCCAGGAGTTTAGCTGGGTAGGGGATGTTGGGGATCGGTCTGTAGTTGGAGAGGTCCTCTAAGTTTCCTGTTGTATCCTGGAGTGGTTTAATGTATGCTGATTTGAAGGCTTGAGGTACTCTTCCTATTGACATTGATTGGTTGACGACGTTCCTGTACTATTCCATTGGTGTTCCATGTACGAGGATTGATTTGTAGATGCCGGGGGCTGGGGGGAAGAGGGCGGGGGAGGCCAGGGATCCACAGGGGAGCCCAATTTGTTGCTTTAACTTATGGTGTTGATGCGTCTCCACCAATAAGTGAGGAAAGTTTCAGAGTTTGTTCTGGTGTTCCTTGCATCGGTTAGTGTCTTCAGTGTAGTGGTTGCCTGGTCCGTTTTGTATGGCCTGTTGAATGCTCATGATTTTATTTTTGAAGTGTCTGCGAGGTCACTGCATAATTTCTTCGATGGTATTGGAGTGTTGCAGCCGGGTGGGTTTCTTTATTTCGTTTATGACTTTAAACCGTTCTTTTTGGGTGTTTGACAACAGAAGCCTCAAAGCACCATAGTATTTCCTTTTTTTTTTCCTTTTTGTATGAAGGGTTATGTTGAACTTTTTTCAGCAGTCTTTATTGATTCTCCATTCTAGTTTTTGATTTTTCCTTTTCATGGTAACTAGTAGTGGGGTGAACCGTTTTGCCATTGCACTTTTGCGGGATGGGGGGAAAATAAATTTTCAATCTGTTAGAATCCCATGTGTTCTATCTGATTTCTTTCTTGCAGTTTCAGACTTACTTGTAAGCTTCTCTGTACAGTTTTCTTCTTATGAGCTAGTTGTCCTGGGTGACTTTACCTCACAGTGCATAAGAATAAATGCCCTTAACGTCCTTATGTAAAGTTCTGTCTAATAGGTTGTGGCACAACTTTATGAATGATTGGAATTTATATATGGCAAATGGCAATATCTTGGGGGATTGTTCCCCCCTTGCCAACTAGGAAAAGGGATGATTGTTTTCCACTATTGATTACTAATGCCTTTCTAAGAATATTTTTGATCTTTTGATCGTTGTGCCTGTTTTTCAGTCACTAACAGCTTCCTGAGTGACCATGAGATCCTTGAGGATGCTATTGACCATAAAATAACCATTGGGACGGCTTTCTACCCCTCAGAATTGAGTGTAAATCATGGAAGGAATAGAGTGGGTTAATTCCGTAGGGAAGGGAGGACTCTTATTGATGCTCTGTATTACATAACTATTCCTTCGAGTGAAAATTATTTAAGATCTATATGTGAACCGATGGAATTTTGTAAGGTACCTTTTGGGACCTTGACGATTTTTGTAATCACTGGTAAAACATATCCATCTCTTTGATAAGTCATGGTTAAAAAAGGGGAAATGAAAAGATGGCTGAGATTGCTAAAAGAAAATGTTGGTGATGCACGGTTTCTGGCAAGTAAGGCCAAAACCATAAGGAATAACTATAGGAACTGGTTTAGGTCCAACAAGTATCAGACTACAGACAGATGGTGAATATATGTTAAAGCCATCTGTAAGCAAAATTCTTGGTCCCTAATCAACTCTATGGATGTCGAGTGATATGCTGCAAGAAAGGGACATCCAGGAGGCCCCTTGGGTTCCCACTTTTTTCGAAATGATGTGGAGAAGTATAATTAGAAACTTGTCTCCCCCCACCCCACCTTCTGAGGTCCCATGGGATTTGGGTCTAACACAGGATGACATCAGAATCCTGATAAATCTTCGGGGTCTAGAGTGGATGGACCAAATGGTCTTGGTAATCAGATTTTAAAATCTGATCCAGTCCCGCTTGCTAATAGTCTTGTTCAGAGAAATAACTACCAGACTTGTGGAGAAGAGCAATAAAAATCACTGTTTATAAAAAAAAAAAAAGGGTGACAGCCTGCTTCCAACAAGTTACTGTCCGATTTCACTTCTGGGTGGTGACGGCAACATTTTTGCAGGTCTGCTGTTGAAAGATCTGGAAAAATGGGCAGACACACAGGGTATACTCTCCAAACACCAGATAGGTTTTTGTCGTGGCCTCTCAATCTCGTTCAATGGTTTAGTCTTAAATTGTGTGTGCTCAGGGTACTTTTCCAAAGGTGGGCCTCCCCTATATGGGGCTTGGATTGATTTGTCTAAAGCCTTCGACATGATCAATAGGGGTTATCTCTGGAAAAAGTTGAGGTCGCAGGGTTTACCAGAAAATCTGCTTGTCGTACTCATTGAACTTCACAGGGATTCTGAATTACAAATCATATTTGATGGATCTGGCAAACTGTTCAGCCATGTAAAAACGCATAGAGGGTTCAACAGGGGTGCATTATTGCCACTTCTTTTTATTTTATATTTGTCTGATTTGCCACTGTGGTTGGGACAAACAGCGTTAGCCAGTCCAAACATTGGTAAAACCAAGATAAATTGGATGGCTTACCCCGATTATATTGTCTTTTTGGATTATACACAAATAGGCCTACAACATATGTTTGCAGCATTACAGAAATACCTAGAAATAAATCACTTGAAAGTCGATCACCTTAAGTCAAAGATTATGGTTTTCAAGCATCCGCTGAAGTGCACTAAGCTAAGAGGGTGGTGCTTGGATGATCAGAGAATTTGTAATTGTAAAAGAAGTTAGTTATTTGGGAACATTGATTAGATATTTCCCAACGAAAGCCCACCGAACAGACATTCTTGAGGCCAAGATCATGCAGTTTGGTTCCCACATGATAAAAAGTTGGTAAGTTCTCTTTTGCCTGTTAGGTGCTTTGTTGGTAAAGTTATTCCTGGTCTCTTGTTTGAATTTGACACCAATCCTCAGTCCCATCTTTTAGACTGGGATAGGCTGGAGGGCAGGATTTGGAAGTGCGTTTTGTCTTTCCTGGTTCTGTGCCAATCGCCTGTGTTTGGTACGAATTAGGTTTACAATCACTTTTGGTATGGAGGGAGTGGAGGTGGAAATGGCTGTATAGGTAGATATTGGTCCCCCCCCTCATTATATGAAGATGTGTCTTTTGCTCTTCAGAACTCTGCCAATCAGTACTTAATAACTTTGAAGACACTCTGTACAAGAATTTTGGTGGAGGCGGACTGTACGGAAGAGACCCTGATCCAAAATATGTTTTAAAAAGGTTAGATTGGATCAGAACCATAGCAGCTATGCAATCTTCTAAACTTTCTCCATCTATAACTGCTACTGACAAATTTAGATCTGTTATTCCCATGTACTTGAAAATATTTTTTAATCCAAGGGGAAGATCTCACTTTTCGTTTGAACCTTCTACCCACTCTTGAAATTTGCAATGTCAGGCAAAAATGTTTTTCGAAGGGATTGTGTCCTCTGACGTATTCCTCATCTTAGATATCTCCTTCCAGCTCTGCTGGCCTCGGGAAATTTTTTCTCTAGAGGGCGCTGCGCGTCGACGTCCTCCGAGTCGATGTCCCTCGACAGCCGCCGTATCGACGTCATCCTGCCTATAAAGGCCGCGCGCAGCGTCCGTTGCTCAGTTCCGTTTTTCCGCGCTTACTCAGTGCCTCGGAATACCGTTGCTCAGTTCTTGTCAGATTAATCTTATTTACCTCGAGTTATTCGATCCGTACTCGATGGCTTCCTCGTCGGAACCGACAACTCCTCGATCCGGCTTCAAAAATGCTGAGATTGTGGGAAAAAGATGTCGCTGACTGACCCTCACAGAGTTTGTCTGTGGTGTTTGGGAGCTGAACATCATTGTTCGGAGTGCGAGGACTGTATGTCCATGACAGCTAAAGCCCTGAAGGAGCGTAGGGGGAAGCTGGAGAAAGGTAAGACTTTTAAAGCTTCTTCTTCGTCGACGAAGTCGAGACATTCGTCTCCTCGTCACCATTCGCGCTCCAGGTCTCGGAGTGGGTCCCATCACTCCTCGCGATCGAAGCACTCGAAGAGGAGACGTCGAAGATCCCCTTCTCCGTCTTCATCTTCCTCTGTTTCGCCAAAAAGAATCCCTTGCCCCACGAAACATAGTTCCCGGGCTGAATGGGAGGAATTCCACAGAAATATGATGAGCGTCTTCGAGAAAGCGGCCTCGACCTCCTCGAAGACTGCCGAGAGTGATGCTCTGGTCGAAAGACCCAAAGGTCAAAAAGGCTGCGAGTCGCAGTACCCGACGAAGGAAACCTCTCGAGCGCGTCTCGAACCCTCGAGTAGGACTATGACCTCCAAACCTTCCTCGAAGGTTCCGTCGACTAGGGTTTCATCGACGCCGAGGTCGGTGTCTTCGACGCCGTTGTCGAAGGAACCTTCGACACACAGGTCTGTCGACTCGACGCCAGCTTCGACACCGGCGTCGACGCCAAGAAAAGTCACGGTCACGACACACCCAGTGACTATCCCCAGGTCCTCGATGGTGATGGCTTCGAGATTGTCGAGTAGAATCCCAATTCTGTCGAGGTCATCGAAGCCTCCGCCTTTGTTTTCGACGCCACGCTCGAAGCCTTCGGCGTCGACGACATCGATGTTTTCGAGGCCGATAATGACAAGTTAAAGGATCTTCATGATTCCTTACATGAGGCAAGTGGGTTAGACACTTCCCCTGATGTGGAGTTTGCTAGGCCAGACCCGGGGGAGCATGCTGAAACCCCCTATAGAGCCTTAATGGCCAGGATCACAGAGTTCATGGGGTGGTCTGCACCTTCACAATCTTTCCAACAAGATGACCTCACGGATATTCTTGACAAAGGCCCACAGGAGGAGCCTGTGGTGCCTTTTCATAAAGCTCTTCAGAGGAAGGTCATGACAAACTGGGAAACCCCAGATGTCGTACCAGCAGTAAATAAAAAACTGTCTACTAAGTACAGGGTATCCTCTACAGACCCGGAGTTTTTATCTAAACACCCATCCCCAGAAAGTCTGGTGGTACAGGCAGCATCCTCTACCGATGTCAAGACTGCTTATCCTACCGTCCCACAGGACAGGGACGATAAAAAATATGATGCTATGGCAAAGAATGTCTTTTCAGCATGTAGCATGGCGTTAAAATCTGTTAATGCTACTTGCACCCTTGCTAGGTTCAGCCATATACTTTGGGAGTGTGCTTCTACAGCGGCTGACTGCATCCTGGAGGGAGAAGGGATGCGTTCCTGAATATTATACAGGACGGTAAAGACGCTATGTGCGAATCCCTCCAGACGGGCATTGATTCGGCTGACAGTATCAGCAGAGCAATGGCGGCAAGTACATCAACCAGGAGATTCGCTTGGTTGAGAAAGTCTGGTTTTGCCCCAGATGTGCAAGCCAGGCTCTTGAACATGCCATTCGATGGCTCTTCTTTGTTCGGGAAAAAGGCGGACGACAGTTTAGAAAAACTGCAAACTTCAAAAGCAGTTTTCCCTAGGAGCTGCAATCCGTCAAACTCCTTTTCGTCCTACAGGAACCTCTGCGAGGGGCAAGTCCTTTCGCTTCTACTCCGCATTCGGAAGAGGTAGAGGACGACCGGCTCAAAGGGGAGAAAGAAGAACTCCCCGAGGTGGACGGGGTAGATATTCAAAAGCCACAGCAACAACAGGTGCCTCTTTACCATCGGCATCTGCATCAGCCGCCCCAAAATCACTCTGAGGACTTCCCTCACAGGACACCTGTAGGAGGCAGGTTGACTCAACATCTGGCGGTATGGCAGGTTATCACGTCAGATGCTTGGGCATTGGAAACAGTTGCCCAAGGTTACTGCCTGCCTTTCCTACGTATAGCTCATTCATCCACCGGGGATCAGTTCTCAGAAAGCTCCAGATCCGCTCCTCTTGCAGGAAATTTTGGTCCTGCTAGAGAAAGGTGCCATAGAACCGGTACCTTTAGCGGAGAGGAACAAGGGCTGGTACTCCCCTTACTTTCTCATTCCAAAGAAAGACGGAGGACTGAGACCCATCTTGGACTTGCGAGAATTGAACAAATTTCTCAGAAAAGACAAATTCAAGATGGTCACTCTTTCTCAGATCCTCCAGGCCCTTCAGTTCCAGGACTGGTTGGTATCTCTAGACCTAGGACGCTTATTTCCATGTGCCTATCCATCTCAAACACAGGAAATACCTGAGGTTCGCAATTGGCAACTCACTATCAATTTCGAGTGCTGCCATTTGGGCTGACCTCCGCCCGAGGGTCTTCACCAAGTTAATGTTGGTAGTGGCAGCAAGTCTAAGGAGGGAAGGGATTCACGTCTACCCCTACCTGGACGATTGGTTGATCAGGGCGGTTTCTTCGGAACAAGCTCAGATCCAACTAAATCACGTGTGCCACTCCCTTCACAGACTGGGCTTCTCCCTCAATTTAAAGAAGTCACAAATGATACCATCGCAGAGACTCCAGTTCATAGGAGTGATCCTGGACACTTCCCTGGGAAAAGCCTCGCCACCAGAGGTGAGGGCTCAAGATATTCTACAGATGGTTACCAAGTTTCAACATGCCCAACGTCTCCCAGCCTTCGACTTTTTGAGGTTGCAAGGCCTCATGGCATCCTGCATTTTCCAAGTGCCAGAGGCTTGCCTGAGAATGAGATCCCTCCAGTGGGCACTGAGGACTCAGTGGTCACAATTCTCAGGGAGAATGACATCTTCTTCAGGTTCCCGACAGAGTAGCTCGAGACCTTCAGTGGTGGGCCTGTCAGGAGAACATTCTGAAAGGAGAACATTTTTGGCAACCCTGGCTGGAGATAACAGTAGTCACGGATGCCTCACTCACGGGGTGGGGAGCCCACGACGTGACCATCAGCAGTCGTTGGTCTCCATCGGAGTCCAGACTACATATCAACCTGTTAGAGCTGAGAGCCATCAGCTTGTGCTGAAGGCGTTCCTGCCAGCTGTACAAGGGAAAAACGTCCTGATAATGACGGACAACACGGTGGCTATGCATTACCTCAACAAAAGAGGAGGCGTAGGATCACTACCCCTGTGCAGAGAGGGGATGCAGCTCTGGTTTTGGGCAATCCAAGAAGGAATCTCTCTATCGGCAGTTCACCTAGCCGGAGAGAAGAACTTGACAGCGGACGCTCTGAGCAGGCAGAGCACAGTCCCCCACGAGTGGGAACTAGCTCAGGAAGTCCTTCAAGAGATCTTCGCCCTTTGGGGAACCCCTCAGGTGTATCTGTTCGCCACCAGCGTCAACAGGAAATGCTATCTGTTCTGCTCAAGGGAATTTCCCCCGAGAGGAGCTCTGGGAGACGCGTTCATAGTGGACTGGGAGTTTCCGCTTCTGTACGCGTTCCCACCGGTCCCTGTCATTCCTCAAATGATCAGGAGGTTGAGAAGATTCCGGAGAACCATGATCCTAATTGCCCCGGATTGGGCCAGGAGAACGTGGTACCCGGACCTTCTAGACTTGTCCATCTGCCCTCCAATTCGACTTCCACTCAGAGAACCTACTCTCTCAGAAGGGAGGTCAGGTTCTCCATCCAGACATCAAAACACTCAACCTTCACGCTTGGCTTCTGAAAGGTTGAGGTACAAGGATTGGGACCTCCCTGATGATGTTATGGAGGTGTTGCTTTCGGCAAGGAGGCCAGCAACAAAGTCTTTATACCGCTGCCGTTGGAACAGATTTTGCAGCTGGTGTAGAGAACAGAATATCGACCCTTTTTCATGTGGTACACCAATGGTTTTGTCCTTCCTTCTATATTTGGCGAATTCAGGCCTTCAAGTTGGCACCATTAAGGGCTATCTCGCAGCGCTATCCATCTTTAAGCGCACTGCGGAAGAACCATCCTATTTCAAATTACCCTTGGTAATACAGTTTCTAAAAGGGTTAACTAATGTTTATCCCCCAAGACCATTCCAAGTTCCCCTATGGGATTTAAACTTAGTACTAACTTTCCTGATGGGCACACCTTTCGAACCTCTCCATTCTTGTTCGTTAAGATTCCTTACCCTTAAAACTGTTTTATTAATAGCACTTACATCTGCTAGAAGGGTGAGCGAATTACAAGCTCGCTCTTGTAAACCCCCTCACACAATATTTCACAAAGACAAAGTTGTCCTGCAAGTGAGGCCTAATTTCCTCCCAAAGGTGGTTTCGGAATTCCATATCACTCAGAAGATTACCCTACCATCTTTCTATCCTCCTCCTCATCCGGGGAAAGAGGAAGAGCGGTTACACAGGCTAGACCCTAGAAGGGCTTTAAGTTTTTACATCCGTAGACTAGCCAGGATAAGACAGGCAGACCAGCTGTTTGTAGGTTACACAGGTCACAAGCTGGGGTTACCAATAACTAAGCAGACCATTTCCAGATGGATCATTCTAGCCATTCTGGAATGTTATAAACTGGCAGGGAAAGAGCCCCCTCAAAACCTTAGGGCTCATTTGACCAGAGGTATTGCAGCTTCATCGGCCCTCAAAAGAGGTGTGCCGGTTAAAGACATCTGTGCGGCCGCTACATGGTCGTCTGTCCATACCTTTACACGATTTTACAACTTGGATTCCTCCTCCAGTCAAGAGACTAGGTTTGGAAGGGCTGTACTGCATTCTATTCATCAATAGAAGACAGCATGAAGTCAGTACTCCCTCCTCCGATAATAGAATACTGCTATGGGAGCCTATCTAAGATGAGGAATACGTCGGAGGACACAATCCCTTCGAAGAACAAGTTACTTCTTACCTTGTAACGTTCTTTCGACGGGATGTTCCTCCGACGTATTCCTCATCTACCCTCCCATCCATCCCCGCAGTTCTACTTCCCTTGTTGTTGCAGTTTACGCTCCTTCAGGGTGATTAGTCTAGTCCAGAAAGAATTATTGTGGGCTACAAAACGGAACTGAGCAACGGACGCTGCGCGCGGCCTTTATAGGCAGGATGACGTTGATACGGCGGCTGTCGAGGGACATCGACTCGGAGGACGTCGACGCGCAGCGCCCTCTAGAGAAAAAATGTTCCGAGGCCAGCAGAGCTGGAACGAGATATCTAAGATGAGGAATACGTCGGAGGAACATCCCGTCGAAAGAACGTTACAAGGTAAGAAGTAACTTGTTCTTCTTAGTGATACTTGCCATTTATGCAAGGAGGCCTGTTCACTATATTCAAGGCATATGCTCAGCAATTGCACAGGTACATTAAAAATGCGATTACAACATCTGTCCCGATTTGTTTCCCATAATTGGTGTTTGACCATGGATTTCTTTTGGGAGAGGGCAGTCTCTGAAAATGAAATTTAATTGATAACTGTAATCCTATTTCTGATGCTTGTATCTGCTTAGATTCACATGCGCCCAACCTTTCTCCCCTTCTGGAGTCGAAGGCGCATAGAGGTTTTTCTGGTCTATCACCGTTTCTGCTTTATCTCATCTGTACTCGTGCACACTTCATGCAACCTCATGTCAGATCTGGTGGTTGTTGCGCCAACACTGGTACAGAACTTACGTTGGTGGTCAAGGGAGAATCTGCTCAAGGGGAAACCTTTCCACGAACTGGAAGCGCAGGCGGTCGTCACGACAGGCGCGTCACTTTCCGGGTTGGGGGGGCCACTACCTTCAGCACACGGCCTGTGGTCACAAGAGACCGCACAAAGGCACATAAACATACTAGAGTTATTGGCAATCCTCAAGGCACAAGCCTTTGAAGAACATCTGACCAATCAATCGGTACAAGTCCTAACAGACAGCACTACCGCTATGTTCTATGTCAACAAACCGGGAGGTACTCTCTCTCCAAATCCATCCATTACTATCGCATGCTACCAGATCATCTCACTCCCACAACCTGGTGGTACCAAGATTCAACCTAAAAACAGCCAGAGGAGCCAGCTTCCCTGTCCAAGCTGCCAAATGATGGAACTCTACCCCCATCCCTCTTAGGCAGGAAACATCCTGCCTCACCTGCAAAGCCAGTATAAATTGACTGAGCATCAAGCCTCTTCATTAAGATGTCATAATTTTGTCTATACACCGCCCATTTTTGCGACTGTTCACTGTACATTACTGTATATTATCTCCTGCTTTCTGACCCACCTGTAACCAGGGTACCACTGATTGTCGCACCTGTAGTGGTTTATCGTAATGTTCTGTTCTTTACCATGTATGTAATCTCCAAGATTTTCAAGGGCCCAGTTACCTCTGGGTTTGGTGCGCGATATAAATAATAAACAAATTCAAATACTATTGACGCCATCAACACCACTGTTGACGTCAACACCAAAACCATTGACGCCGAAAATTCCAGTGGTTTCTGCACAGCCTACAGATCACGGGAAGGCTGATGGTGCCAAACCAAAGTCTTCTCTGAAACCTACTACACCTTGAGTGTTCCTGGAAACACTTTCACCCCATTGCCAAGGAAGGAGTATTTTAAATCCCTTCAATTTTTGAAGAAGGATCTGGTGAAGAGGATGCACCTTTTGGCCATAATGTCTTATTTTGGAGGAGAGCAGGATGAGAGACCTTAACACACTGCATAATGCCAGTGGCGTTGATACTTCGCCTGAAATGGAGTTTGGTAGGCCAGAGCCAGGAGAGCATGCTGACTATTCGTATAGTCACCTGATGTCCAGGGTGGTGGAATATCTAGGCTGAGACAGACCTCGGTTCAATTTGTCCAAGATGACCTGACAGATATTCTGGACCAAGGTCCACCTACAGACCCAATCTTAGTTTTTCATTTGGCTTTCCAAATAGGGTGGCCAGAAATTGGAGTGCCCGGACACCATCCCTGCGGTGGATAAATCCCTCACAAGAAAATACCGCCCTTTCAGTAGCGAACCCGGCTATCTGTCCAAGCACCCCACTCAGTCTGGTGGTCCAGGCAGCCACAGCTACATCAAATAAGGCAGTGTACCCTACCATCCTTCCAGATAGGGATGACAAGCGTGTTGATGGATGGGCACGGAAGCTATTTTCAGCTGGGAGTATGGCCCTGAAGTCTGCCAACTCTGCCTCTTGCCTTAGCCAAGTTTTCGTACACTCTGTTGGAGTGCATATCAATGGCAGCAAAGCACATTCCAGAAGGGGAGGAAAGGGTTTCCTAGCTATCGTTAAGGATGGCAAAGAAGCCATGCATGAATCCCTTCAATCTGGATTGGACACTGCAGACTGCATCAGCAGGTCCATGGCTACGAGCACGGTAATGCACAGATTTTTGTGTTTGCGAGTCTGGTTTTGCAACAGACGTGCAAGCTCGTCTTCTAAACATGCCATTTGCCGGGTCTCACCTTTTTGGCAACAAGGCTGACGAGAGCCGTGAGTTTGCAGACCTAAACGGCGGCTGCCAAATCTTTAGGGACCGTTGTTAGACAACCTCAGCCTTTTCGTTTGTCAGTCCAGTCATGGAGGGGGCGATCCTATCGTTGCTACTCATTTGGAAAGGCGAGAGGAATGGCCAGTCAGAGGCCAAAGGAAAATCCCTCATGATGGACGAGGTAAAAGTGCAAAGCCAGCTACAGCTTCCTTGCCAATAGCAGCTGCAGCAACCGCACTGAAACCACTTTGAGAGCTTGCTTCACGAATCAC
Source organism: Ambystoma mexicanum (assembly GCF_040938575.1). Classification (NCBI taxonomy): domain Eukaryota; kingdom Metazoa; phylum Chordata; class Amphibia; order Caudata; family Ambystomatidae; genus Ambystoma; species Ambystoma mexicanum. Next base: position 1,542,516,254 of record NC_090932.1, read on the forward strand.
CGGTGGGGGGGGTGGGAGGCAGACTGTCTCGGCATCTCGAAGAATGGCAAGCCATTACTTCAGATGCTTGGGCTCTGGAGACAATAGCCCAATGTTACTGCCTTCCATTCATAACACAGCCTCACACCAATCCACCGGAGAAACGCACTTTAATTCCAGATCCACTCCTTGTGCAGGAAATACTAACCCTGCTAGAGAAAGTTGCTATAGAACCAGTACCTGTAGCGGAGAGGAACAAGGGTTGGTATTCCCCGTATTTATTTATCCAAAAGAAAGACTCAGAACTGAGACCCATCTTGGACTTGAGATACTTGAACAAGTTCCTCCGGAAGGACAAATTCAAGGTGGTCACTTTCTCAGATCCTTCAGGCCCTCCAGTTACAGGATTGGTTGGTGTCATTGGACCTTCAGGATGGTTATTTTCATGTGCCAATCCATCTCAAGCACAGAAAATACCTGAGGTTTGCCGTTGGCGGCTCGGACTATCCCTTTTGAGTCCTGCCATTTGGGTTGACCTCTGCCCCGAGGGTCTTCACCAAACTGGTGGTGGTGGTAGCGCATCTCAAGAGAGGGGGATTCAGGTCTACCCCTACCTAGACGATTGGCTGACCAAGGCGCGTTCTCCCGAAAAAGCCTTGCATCATCTATCACCTGCCAATCCCATCACAAGCTGGGCTTCTCTCCTCAATTACAAGAAGTCACAGAGGACACCTTTTTAGGGAGAATTCTCTGTTGCTAATTTCCCAAACCTAATGAGTCCCCCAGCAACTTTGCTGGGTTTTTGGCTTTATTTTTTTCTCCCGCTAAGAGTGAGACTCCCACTCTTAGGCATGATTTGAGAATGTCCTTTGACTGTAAGTGTTTTATGGGCTATGGGATCTTTTACTCCATAGGGCTTCATGTGTTTTTGGTATGTTACACAGCACCCTCAGTGCAGTAACACAGGGGTGTCATAGTGACCCCCAAACAGACTCCATACCCTGGGACTGACTACTGTCTCAAATTGTGAACAGAACCTGTACAAACCATCATATTGTGGAAGTTCTAGTTGGGGTAATTTGATTGCCCCTGGGTCTGTTTTCCTGTTTTTGCCCAGTCCCCCCTTGTCTAGTTTCTGGCTGGTGGAAGTGGATACCACGCAAAATATTCCACCGGAATATTTCCTATGGGATTTTCCCATTGAATTTAAACGCACCACTTTTTGGTGCAATGTTAAAGATACCGCCGGGTTATTTAACATTTATTCCCCGGTTGGGTCTCTTTGCCAGGGCTCAGTTTTAAAATGGCATTTGTGTTCGCCTCTAACTCCAACCCAAGTCGAGCCCTTTGTTCCACTTTTTGGCGGGCTTCTGCACAGAAGCCCTCCAAATGGTGCCACTCTGTCTGGGGTCTACAGGTTGTGTGGGAGGGGGATTAGGCACCCTGGACTGAGTTGCCTTGGAAACTCAAGTCGCACTCTTGTGCGATTGGCCCAGTGGTGAGCCGGCCGGCTCACCACGTAGCATGCTTGAGTGACAGCTAGGCTGTTGAATGGGGGTTTTTCTGCATAAAAGCAGGGCTTTGGGGACTGGAACTTCAGAGGTCGCCACAGGACCTAAAGAATCCGAAGAGGGGAGAAGCTGAGCCATCTATGACACCACCGGTGGAGCCCTGCTGTACGAACTCGCCACTTCCCCAGCACAGAGGAGATCTTCTTCCAGGAGAGTCGTCTTCCCTTTGAGCTGGTTGGACAAAACCAGTTCGCTTTTTTTGCCTTCCTGGACGTCTCGTGGTCGAATCGCCCGTGCCAAGCACCCCGGCGGCCAGATAGCCACGCTTCACCACTACTGCGAATAAAAGGGTTGTACCTTTTTAATCGGGAACTCCGCAGCTGGTTTCTTCCCTGGCAGTGAAATGACCTCCAGTTTTCTTCCTCGTTGAGATCTCTTCCTCTGGTCGAAGCCACAACTTGCACCCGCTGCCAGGAACAACTGCCACTGCTGGAGCTTTCTCACCATTTCAGGTACTGTGTCCCGCCTGGTCTCCCTTGCAACAGATTGTCCAAGGTGTCCTGTAAATCCTTGACTTTCTAACTGGGTTTACCCCAGACCTGCTAACTTTGCCTTTCTGAACTGATCCAACCTCTTTTTGACTTTTCTGCAAAGACTTTGAGTGCATTTCCACTGTGTTCTTGGGCACATTCCGCCTTGCTCTCCAAGAGTGGGCCTGGCATATGCACTTTTGGCTCCACAGTAGACCCTGCCTTTCTTGACTTGCTGTGGTTTCTTAAGTGTTGGTACTGTGTTATTTCCTACTCTGCCTTTTCTCTCCCCTTTTAAACAAATTATTGGAGTACCATCTACGGTTACACGCTCACCTGTTTTGCTAAATAAGTGGCGACTGTGTTTGAACTTGCTTGATATTCGTGCCAGTGTATTTTCATAAGTGTTTTAAAATAAATATATACTTTTATACCAAAGCTCTGGTCAGTGTTTGCTTGTTGTACTGCATTTTTATCCCTATTGTGTATACTCTATATACTGCCTAACTCTTCTTGAGAGAAGTCTGACTGCTCAGCCACAGCTACCAGGTAAATCTGGGTGGTGCAGACTGCTACCAATTGGGTTTACTGCTTACTCCTGTAGTCAACTTTTTGCAGTGGTCCCTAAGGGAACTGCACAGGTTTCTGCCTAATTCACCTTCCGAACATCTCCAGTACATAGGAGCTGTCCTAAACACATCCTTGGGAAAGAGCTCGGTACCAAAGGCGAGGGCTCAAGACATTCTTCAGATGGTTACCAAATTTGAGTGCCCAGAATCTTCAGGCCTTCGATTTCTTGTGGTTGCTCGGCCTCATGGCATGGTGCCAGAGGCTCGCCTGAGAATGAGATCCCTACAATGGGCTCTAAGAACACAATGGTCCCAGTTATCAGGAAAGATTCCAGCCAGAGTCTCACAGGACCTTCTGTGGTGGGCCTGCAAGGACAATAGTCTGAGGGGAGAACCCTTTTGACAACCATGGCCGGAGATTACAGTAGTGACGAACGCCTCACTCACAGGGTGGGGAGCCCACGCCAACGGTCTGACAGTCAGTGGCCGTTGGTCTCCATCAGAGTCCAGACTTCACATCAACCTTTTGGAGCTGAGGGCAATCCGACTAGCACTGAAGACCTTCCTGCCCGCTACACGGGTGTTAGGCAAGATTGTATGCAGTACCCTTTGGGTGCACTACAACAACAACCAGTGCTCCAGATAAGATTTTGAGGTGGGAGTATTTTACGCATGATTTTTCAAATTGGAGAGTAAATGCAATTTCAAGAGTAAAAATCGGAGTTCTCTGCAAGAGTAAAACTTAGCCAACACATACACCCAATGCATACGTAAAATCAGACCCATAGACCAAAAGCGTTGTAGATCAATGTTGTCTGGCTTGTGCAGAGCCCTTCACTCCACATGCAAACGGAACATCCCGTCTGGGCACATAGTAACAGCACATCACTCGACTTGATAATGGCATATATCCTCCCTGAACATGCTAGCTGCGCATCTCCTCTTGACACATACTAACGAGTACGCCACGTACTCTGTGCACATGGTAAAGGCACATCTCCTTTCAGCATTTTCAGAGATCTGCTGTTAGCATTTGAAGAGAACATGTGTGTCATTTGCATGTGTAAATTGCACCTTGACACTGTGCAGATGCTAACTGCACATCTCTATGAATATGCTAATGGCAGACATTGTTTTCACGTACTGATGGAACACGTTCTGTTTAGCAAGCCTGATATTTGCACATGTTGACAGGACATATCTCTACTCATAGTACCTCAAATCTCTTCTGTGGGCATGCTATTGGCACATCTCTTCTTGTCTGCTTATGGTGCCTCTTCTCTGTGCACATACTAGTGGGACAATTCTCTGTACATGCGTGCTAACTGCGCGCATGTGCACAGAGGAGATGTGCATGCTAACGACATGCCTTCTACGCACATGCTAATGGGATGTATGCTCTCTGCAAATGCTAACTGCACATCCCATCCCATCCCGTACTAACTGCACATCCTATGCAGCGAAGGGATTTGCAGTTAGCATGTGCAAACTCCACATCCTGTCTATGCACATGCTAACGGCACATCTTGGCTCTGCATGCTAACGGCACATCTTGGCTCTGCATGCTAATTGCCCTTCTGTTCCATGGCACGTGCAAATGACACATCATTACGAAGTACGTACTATGGGGACATTTCTTCTGTGTGCTAAGGTAGCATCTCCTCTGCCAATGCTATAACAGCACATCTCCTCTCTGCCAGTCTTAATGGCAGGGCTCCCTTCTGCACAGGCTAAAACGTTGCATCCGAAGAAAGGGTGGAAAGCTACTGGGCAGGAGGGTGGCCTGCACTTCCCAAGTTCCAATTACGTGACGCAGCCTCGATGGTGTGGTGCAAAGGGAAGACCGCAGAGGAGTCGCTTCTTTCTATCAGTGCTGGCAATGGACAAAATGTACTGGGGCCAAATGTACCCGATTTTCCCCCTCCCATTTCCTTATTCAGCCTGACTCGAACATGTCCTCGCCTGCCCCCACCACAATGCCCAACAGTGCTCCCCTGGCATTCTGCTCTGTTTTGCTATAATAAATCAAGTACCATTCGAAATTAAATTATCCGTATTTGCCATAATTACATGCGTAAAGGGGCAAGATACACACGTTATCTGGTGGGCTGACAACAACCCTGACCTCCTGGCAATAGCAACCCAACCTTTGGTATAAGACTGTACTACACAGGTTGGTAGCGTGTTGAGCAGCCAGGCTTATCTCAAGAGTGGTCAATGTGGGCTGTAGGGGAGTTGCACAGAGGTTTACAGTGGCAAGTATTCAAAAACTTTCACACAAGGTTTCTTGATTAGACCATTATTAATTTAACAGTCAGAGTAAGCCTTCTTCAGAATTTGGGCAATATAAAGCAACACACAAATATACTTCAAAATACACACTTTTTCTAAATCAGTAAATACCCTTTTGGGATGGCCCACAAACACTACCTACACCCTCAGGTGACTTCAATAGTTGGTATGCTGGGGACATTAATATATCACTGTTCCTCAACAAGAGAGTAGGTGTAGCGTCACTACCTCTGTGCCGAGGCAATGCAGCTCTGGTACTGGGCAGTTCGAGAAGTAATCTCCCTATCAGCAGTTCACCTAGCCATTGAGGGGAACACGATGGCGGATGCTCTGAGCAGGCAGTGCAGTCTCCCACGATTCGGAGCTAGCTCAGGAAGTCCTTCAAGAGATCTTCACCCTTTAGGGAACCCCTCAGGTGGACCTGTTTGTGACCGGAAGCAACCGGAAGTGTGAAGGGTACTGTTCAAGGGAATTTCTTCCAAGAGGAGCTCTAGGAGACGCGATCGTGGTGGATTGGTATTTTCCATTTCTATACGCGTTCCCACCGATTCCTGTCATTCCTCAAGCAATCAGGAGGTTGAGACTGTTCGGAAGCCGCATGATCCTAATTGCCCCTGATTGGGCCAGGAGAACGTGGTAGCCAGACCTCCTGGATATGCCCATCTTTCCTCCGATACGTCTTCCACAAAGGGAGAATCTTCTCTCGCAAGGGAAGGGGACAGGTTCTCCATCCAACGGTCAACACTCTTAACCTTCACGTGTGGTTTCTGAAAGGTTGAGATGCAAGGATTGGGACTGCCTGGATGACGTGATGGAGGGGTTTCTTTCGACAAGAAGGCCTTCAACAAAATCTCTACCGTTGCTGCTGGAACAAATTTTGCGACTGGTGTAGGGAAAAGAATGTTGATCCTTTTCTATGTTCCACTCCGGGTGTGCTTTTCTCCTTTCATTAGCACAGAAAGGTCTTAATATTGGAACCATTAAAGGTTACCTGGCAGTGCTTTCCATATTCAAGCGCTCTTCTAAAGAATGCTCTTACTTCAAAATTCCTTTGATTCAATTTCTGAAAGGGCTCGAGCGTGTTCCAGCCTTCGACTTTTCAGGTCCCGTTTGGGATCTTAATTAGGTTCTAAAACTTCTAATGTGTTGGTTGCATTGATATCTGAACGTAGAGTGAACGAGTTCCAGGCCAACCTATACCGTATCCCACAAGGACAGGGTTATTTTGATAACCCTCCTTCCTACCGAAGGTTGTATCCTATTTTCATCTAAATGAAAAGGTTGTTCTGCCGGTTGAGCTCTGATTTTAAATGGGTTCCTGCACGAACCTTTACTTTTAAAATCCCTTCAAAACGTTGCTTTAATCTGAGAACCTGAACGTTTAGCTAAATGTAAAGATAAGCACGCCAATTACGTTAATTTGTTTCAGCTGGTTCAACTCTAGAAATGTGTGGCTCTCTGAAACTTCAGTGCTATTTAGTCTAATTCAGAAATGAATGTTCCAGACTTCCAGACTACTCAAGTTCAGAATGCAAATGGCTGCTAGCCTAAAAGACCAACGGATTACAGATGCTTCCAGAACAAATAACCCACATCGACACACTCTCTTGAAAACTAAAATCTCACCATGCACAACCTAGTTAGACCCCTTTAGTTCACCAAGCCAATGCTGTAGATGAGCCGTATGTGTTGAAAGGTACATTTGTGCACTTAGTTGCCAGATTCCCTACTATTTAAGACACATTCCTTTGGGTACAATACCTTGAAGATTAATTGAAAAAGTAACTGGTCTGGGTACATAAAACAATTTGTTTTAGAATAGCTGAGATTGTCCTACTGAAGTTAATATTTAGTCATGAATGTCCATTATAAAGTTTGAAAACCATTATCTGTGTTTAAATTACCTTGGTTCAGTTTTAGTACAAGCATAAGTGGTCTCTAAATTGATTTATGTATCACCAAATGAAAGTTGGTTTAAACCCTATGAGCATTTTGTTTTTTCCTGATAGTTTGTCTTGCTACATACTTGAACGTGCAGCTAGTTAACCCAAAGCAGGCCGCAAAATGTGCACTCCCGCTTGACATTGGCTAGTTATAATTTACTCTTGGCGAGTAACACATGGTGATTCATTTGTCTGTGGAGAACTTAGGCTGAGGAACGTTTTATGCTTGACCCAGTAGCTTGCTACTTGTAATTTTCACTTCATATTGCTGAATTGCACTCTTGCTCCACCTTAACAAGCTTGTTTGACCATCCCTATGCCGGGTCTGTGGCTCAGTGGACTAATGCATCCCCTACAGGGGCCTGTGTTTGACCTCATGGTCACAGGTTCAAATCCCAGCAGGTCCACTAGGCCCTTCATCCTTCCGAGGTCGATTCAAAGGAGTACCATTAAGTTGGGGAACAATGAGCATCTGTTAGCGCCAAGATGCCCCTTCAGGGGTGACCATGCCCTTTATAAACACGGCTGTTATGTTACGTTGTTCCGCCAACAATTGTGTAGTATTTGGTTGGTCCTGTTTAATCAGTGGCATCCTTCCCTGACAATACATTTTTTCAAGATATGAACTCTGGGAACTGTTCTTTTACGTTGCGAGATACCTTGCTTGAGTTAAGTTAAATTTTACGATATTGGCCTCCTCAAAGCCTCGCCATTTGTCCTAGATCGGAGTGTCTTTGCTCTGCGATCCTACGTATTGAAGCTACCCTTGACATTTGTATGCATCAGATATTTGTTAAAGGTACACTGATGTTAATGCTAGTGAAATTCCTGTTATCTCTCGGGCAATAGTCCACAGCAACCCAATGGCAGCAATTATGAGTTCTGTTCAATTGAGTTCGTGAGATGGTAGATCTTATTTCAGTTATAGAAAGAATAGGGAGTACTGTGAACAACGTATACTGCATCTTGGCTATAAACTATTTTCTTTTGCAGCGGAGGATGGGCAGCACATGTATCTTCATCCAGTGAATGTTCGCTGCTTGGTTCGGGAATATGGAAGCTTGGAGAAATGTCCAGAGAAGATTACTGCTATGGTGGTGGAGATAGATGGTTTCTCCATGACTGAGGTCAGTAAAGTTAATTAACTTTAATAATTCTTTCTAGATGAGTGTTTTGCTAGATCTTGCATGCCACTGCATGTGTCAAGAGATGTGCAGTGGTCCTTTTTACACCACCGACTCCAAGAGGCGGGGGAACACTGCCGAACAGTGTTGCAGGTTACAAGGACTGGTCAAGCCTGTATTTCTCTTCAGCCATATGCAATTGAACTCTGCAATTGCATAGTTATCACTGACCCTAGAAAATGTGTATGTTCTGCATAGATGGAGTAATTTGTAACTGGAAACATTGCCTTTCAAATTGGAATAATGGGTGGTGCTGTCTACTCCTTTAAGTGGGATTATGTTTAGGTTTCTGATAAATGAGCAGTTAATTATAATTTTATTCACCACAACAGGAGGTAAGACGTCGTCACAGGTACCTGTGTCACTTGCCACTCACGTGCGAGTTCAGCATCTGTGAATTGGACCTGAAGCCCCCGTCTGTTTCCAAGGACACCCTGACTCTGTTCTCTGGTTAGTGGGCATTTTCTTTTTCATGTGGTAAATATTCTGTGCCAGCTGGACCCATTAACTGTTTGGCTAAAATTCCTACATGACAGTGCCCACTGGCTTGATGGGGACATATGCTACCTCGTGCATATATAGTAGAAGGATTTTGTTAAAGTATGAAGTCACAGCATTCTTTGATTGGCACAACAAAAGCTATCCTGTCCTCCCACCCCCTCCATTAATTAGTTTGCTGCTCATTTGTAGTCTATGCCAGTAACCTAAGATTGTTTTGGTACCTTATATGATGACTTGCCTCTGTAACCAAACTGCTAATGTTTTGCTAGGTCTTCGATTTACTTTTCTTCTGTTAACCAATATTTTGGCCATAGGATGGCAATAATTTTTATCTGCTAATTTCTCTTTTGTACAATGTAATCTAAATGTTTGGAAAATTGATGAATACAATAAATGAAGCCATCAGCAGTTTTTGAATGATTTGGGATACGCAGGTTTGCTACAATCGTTTTTGTACTAGTGTGGTAGTTTTGAGACAAATTTTACCCTCTCAACCGAATCACACTAAACTTAACCAATAATTACATTTTTGTGCATTTGTGGCCGAAAGGGGTGCATGGTTGCCGGACTCCACTGTAAAAAGGGCAACCCCCCACAAAAGTATTCAGTATAGGACCGAATTCTCTGCTGTCTGGTTTGCCACACTGCTTTGGAGGCAGTGAGCGCTGCGCTTACTTGGAGGCAGTGAACGGCTACTTGGATTATTAAAATCCTTGATAAAACTAAACTTATATCCTCAGTGCTAGCCACACTAGATTTAATCACAAGCTATTTAATTGACGCAGGGCCATTCTTACTGCTACCCAAATCCTCTTGAGGAATTTTGAAGTGGAAAGCCCAAATAGGTTTACTTTCGCTGTGGCTTACATATATTTTGTAGATTGTAGAGTATAGAAGATGCAGGATATTTGAGAATGTTAGGGAGATTTTATCAGTTCTATGCTTAATTCCCTCTCCTTGCGAGACCCCCAGCACTTTCTGCTGGACTTCTGGACGTTTTTCTTGTTCTCCTGAGGAGGGGAGCCTTTTCCCCTCATTCATTCTTACTTGCTGTTACCAACTTTGATCTATATTTTGCCTTATATTATGGAGTGTTGCTTTCCTCTATCTCTTAAAGGCATCTGTGTTCCACTTTTACAGCACACAGCACCCTGTGTGCAGTGTTGTTGGGGACTCTTTGGGTTCTCCTGTTAATGTTCTTTTATTTTCCCTAAGAACTACTGTTCTTAAAGGCATGGTCTAGTAAAAAATTGTATTTAAAAAATAGATAGGCAACATAAAAAAAAAAATACTAGCATTCTCTTTTTTAAAACTTCCTATGTAAAGTTTTGAGCTATTCAAGCTCAAAATTCGCTAAAGCAAGCACATGGGCACATGTGAAATGGATGCCCTCCTGTGCTGGCTTTTGCGGCACTAATGAAGGAAAAGCCAGCCAGCTGTAGTAAACAAAAGCTACCGCTGGGTGGCTTTCCCTTCATTAGTGCTGTACGGGGAGGACGCGGACCGGAGACCAGAGCAGGAAAGCTGCAGCTGAATCTGGGTAAGTGCTATTTATTTAAAAAAAAAAAAATAAGCACTAGCTACGTTTTTTTTTTTCTAAGTTTTCCGGGCTGGAGGGGCCCGGAAAACTTAGAAATAAAACCGCAGCTTTAAAAACGTTGTATTTATGTTTGCGGTCGCTTTCGTTATTGTGTTGGAAAACACTGCGGTTTTTCTTTCCAAGTTTCTCAGGCTGCTCCGGCTCGGAGGAGCCTGAGAAACTCGGAAAGAAAAACCGCAGCGTTTTCCAACACAACCGTGTTGTGTTTCTGCCTGGTTGTGTTTACATGCCGCGTAGTATTTCTGCCTACAGCTGATTTCCCAGTTGGGGCTCTCGGGCTCCCCTTGGGGAGCCCGAGAGCCCCAAATGGGAAAGCAGATTCAGGCAGAAACAACGCGGTTGTGTTGGAAAACGCTGTGGTTTTTCTTTCCGAGTTGCTCAGGCTCCTCTGAGCCGGAGGAGCCTGAGAAACTTGGAAAGAAAAACCGCAGCATTTTCCAACACAATAATGTTGTATTTATGTTTGCGGTCGCTTCAAAAGCGACCGCAAACATAAATACAATGTTTTTAAAGCTGCGGTTTTATTTCTAAGTTTTCCGGGCGCCTCCAGCCCGGAAAACTTAGAAAAAAAAAACGCAGCTAGTGCTTTTTTTTTTTTAAATAAATAGCACTTACCCAGATTCAGCTGCAGCTTTCCTACTCTGGTCTCCGGTCCGCGTCCTCCCCGTACAGCACTAATGAAGGGAAAGCCACCCAGCGGTAGCTTTTGTTTACTACAGTTGGCTGGCTTTTCGTTCATTAGTGCCGCAAAAGCCAGCACAGGAGGGCATCCATTTCACAAAATGGATGCGCCCATGTGCTTGCTTTTGCGAATTTTGCGCCCACCCCTTTTTGTAAACTGCAGGGTTCGGTTGCAGCTGAGCGAATGGGGGAAGCCTAATAAAAGGTGAGGTTCCTGAGGCAGAATGCATGTCTACCACTGGAATAGAAGGTCTGAAGCTGAAGACAGAAATGCTGGCAGACCCTTCCAGTAACCACAAAGAGACCACTGCTGTTCTGATCCCATTTTCTAATTGGAGGAGCTCTGGAGAGGACTCCTTCACTTTGGTTGGTGGGACCAACTAGCCATGGACGAGCTGCAGAACGAGCCATCCCCTGAGATGCTGTGACCTTCTAGGGCTACACACCGTGAATACCAGGGGCCCTCCAACCCAATTGCATTGCATCATCTTCCAGTGCACAAATCCTTCCAGAAATTTGGTGAGTGCCATTTGGACCTCTAGAGACACAATACCACGGCTCAAAGTCCCTTCACTAGAGTTCAGGACTGCGGAATCGAGGCAAATCGGCCGGGCGGCAACTGTTCACTGTTGGAGCTTGTAAAGAGACACCAAAACCACAGACTGACTTGTGAGACTGACGAAATCCTCGCAGAGGGTCTTTTCGCATGACTGCTGCTGAAACATCCCTTCTAGAGTCCTGCCTTTCGTCAGACTGAGGAAAGGGGAGACCGTGTCCATCGCTGATGCACAGGAAATAATCCAGCTGAATTTTCTTAGACACCCAAGGTACTGTGGGGTTAAAGGCGAATAGTCGCTATAATGTGACTGGAGTGCAATACTAGGTGTTGGGGTGTTCACCCATATCCTTTGCCCAAGCTTAACAGCTTGTGTGCCCACAGGGAGTCCTTGCAAGCCCCCCTACGAACTCTTTATTCCACTACAGCATTTTACTTGAAAGTAACTAAGTATCCTGAGGAACCTTTGCCTTTTCTTCTGTGACCTAACTTTTGCCTCCATCCTCAACTGACTTAGGAGAACTTTGAAATTAGTTACGGAATGTACTGCTAAAGTGCTAGAATCCTTGAAAGGTATTGCTAAAGTATAAGTTGATACTAGTGTTGCCCTATTTCCTCCTTACAACTGAACTATCTTTGATTGTGTTAATTGCCGATGCAAGCCACTGCGGTTTAAACGGTGGAGCTGTCATTACTGTCATTTTACTGTTCTGTGCGGGCGCAAGCCACTAAAAGTTAGTATTTACCTGAAAGAGTTGTTTGTTTTCTATTTGTGTTGGTTAGTCTAAATAGTATTTACTCAACTTGCCTTGTGTATAGAAATTAAACATATTTTACTATAACTACAAGTGTGAACGTTTCTTTGGACTGATTTATTTACTGGGTTCTCTATACTGACCTATAGCTCACATCATCCTACTAAGAATAGCCTGGCTGCTCTTCCATTCTACTAACCCTTTTGGTAATACAAACTTTGAGTTGAGGCCTGTACACCAAGGGATAGTTTTGTAGAATCTCACCTCCAGGTAGACTTTAGGAAAGGTCTGCTAAGAAGAAATGTTGTTCCAACAGAACCACTATGCAAGCTACTATCTAATGGCTTCTTGCATAGTTTGGTGACCTTAAGATATCCTGTTATGGCAGCACTAATATTAAGATTGGTTGCTCGTAATAGAACTTTGTGTAAAGTTGGCTGAACTCCCATACTGGTAGATGATGGGGTAAACCGCAAGGTACTGTTGGTCCTGCCACTACCAGATATTTCTCCCAGAGGGTGGATGGAGCACAGGGTCTGCAGGCTTGCTGCCACGCCCCCTACCAGACGTGCTAGCACCCTACCAGGGACATCTGTGATCCCACCTACCAACTAGGATTATACTTTCAAACCCATTTAGGCCATGCAAAAATATGTGGGATTAAGCAGGACTCTGTAAAGCAGTATTCTACATTGGTTATCAGATTTGAATGGTAACTGTTGAATCCAAATTCCTATTTTGGAGATTCTCTGGTCACTTCATGGGGCTCCTCAATGTTGTGCTTCCCCCCCCCCCCCTCCCTCCACCCACTTTTTTTTTGGTTCCTTGATCATTTTGGTGGCCACCTCTTCTCAAGTCCCCCTGCCTTTGTCTTTCTACTTCATATAAGATGTATAGTGTTTTGCCCTAGGGGGGTTTAATCACCCTACACAGGTTTTAGGGAGTAGGTGGGTGGCAGCTAGATTTGAGTTTTGGCTTCACTAAGGGTGCAAGCCATGTTAGTGCATTGGTAGCCCAATGTAACATTTTGGTAGCCATTGGTTTTTAAATTCTGCTTTGCCATTTTGTTTCTGGGCTTTCCTTTGTCTAGGTACCACAAGGTATGCTTCTCTTTGTGAGCCATCAGTGGCAGCCACCATATTGGTCCTGACTGATTTAGGCTAGTCGAGTTCCCTGGATTACCTCTCACTTCCTGTGGCAGTGGCTAAGACTGAATGGCAGCCCTACTGACCAACCAGTATACTTGTTCATCTGACCCTGAGCCCCTTTTAAAGACTGGCTTTATGGCCTTTGGCCAGCTCGATGGTGCAAGGGTATTTTGGCTTATTCCAGCCTCTATTGATCTCTTGCTTTCCCTTTTCTCGAACTTGGAATTGGCAGGTCTTCCGACTTGCTGAGGGGGGGGTTTGCCACAGATTCCTGTCATTATTAAATGCCTCTGTTGCCAATACTAGATGTCCCCTCTGGTACAGGGTAGTGATTAATTGGAGGAGAGTCCATCGTGATTCCCATAGACTTATATTGGAATCCTTGTTCTGCTACTTCGTCCTTCTGGCCCTGCGTCCATCTTTCAAATTCTGGAACACTGCTGGTGGAGTTGGGAGGGGGGATATTCCGTGGCTTCTTTGGGTTTTCCTGTGTCAGAATCCACATTGGTGGGGTCAGACATCCATCCACTGAAGCAGATGGCCCTCTAACTTACTCTCGGTCATTACAGTGCAGCTGTGAAGTATCCTACAATGGACTCTGGGTACCTATCTGCCCTGAACAGGTTTCCCCTAGGGGTTCAGTGAGCTCTGGACCAAGTTTAGTATTTTTGGTACTTGACATGATTTTAAGTCTTTACATGAGTTTCTCCCATTGAACTGAAAGTGTAGTATTGTGACAATTTCTAGTAACGTAAATATTTTCTTTAACTCCTATGAATCTGGTAACTTGCTAAAATAGTTTAATACTTCTTGGAAGCCTTTGGCTAGGGTTTACAATGGTGTTATTATCTCGGCCAACAATATATATGTACCTGTGCATTAATACTTGTATAATGCCCTAGGGAGTTAAAATAAATACATTTCTCCAGCATTGGTTCTTTCATAGATTCACAGGCTGTGAATCTTCCCTATATAAAGCACAAGGGACTGTTTCCGGTTTGCCAGCTGTGAGCTGCCCAATACGATAATCACACTTGAAGAACACACAGCTTCTTTACTGGGGTGAACTTGGGGAAAGGCACAAATCTCTGGCTTGGTTGTCAAGCTTGTGTTAATGCCCTGTCGTGCTAAAAGGCACATGTTTGCCCACTCTGGGCTAACGTGTCTGCTGCTCTTCGGATGTAAGAACTAGAATTATTTAATAGGTTTTCTCCGTCAGGCAGGTGCAGATGTATGTAAAAACAGGGAAGAGAAGGTTCTTCGGTGGGTTCCTCTCTTAGACTTTGTTGGTATTACTGGATCCTTAGAATTAATGAAAACCTAGGGGCTAAATGCAATATTCAATAAGGTTGCAAGTGCATGATTACAACCACCGAAGAAAGCACTAATGTATGCCATCTATAAATTGAGAACCATCATTGCTATTTAATCACTGTGGAGCTGATCATGCAGGTGCATGCCAGCTCATCCTGCAAATGTACCTTGCGGACGGGATCCGATCATGCAGTACCGTCCGCGCACTCGTTTGTATGCCGAGCGCGTGTCTCACAACCCCGCGAGCGGGGGAGTGGCACTGCGTGTGTTAGAGGTGCGGGCAGGGGCTTACCTCCTGCTTGTGTCCGTGGAGTCTGGCGGGCCGCGCGTGAGGAGTTCTCGACGCTGCGGCTCGCCAGACCCCACTGTTTGTTGTTGCCATGACTCTCAGCGTCACGTGGTCGGCTTCCAGGATGTCCGTCCCAAATGGGACTAGCGGCAGCCATTTTAGTCAGGCCAACTGCTTCATTAGATCTACAATCATTATTAGATAAGACTAATCTCATAAGTCTGTGTGGTCATAATATACCAATGACTCATGGTACAGCCCTGCAGTATTACAAAGTGGCCTGTTCTCGATCATATCGTCTTGCAACTTGCACAAATGCCGGTATTGATGCTAGCTGTGTTATAAAGTACACTGCAGGCATATTATAGCAGTATATTGGCCCTGCTCAGTATCTAAAATTCACCAGCCTTCGGCTGGATGAGGGCATATCAAAATGTGGGTGAGACACCAAATGTGTGAACGCAGCAGATCTTTGATTGCACCACTAATCTGGTACAGGGAGCCACATCACTATCGCAGCAGACTCGTGCCATGTTATGTAATTACATCAGGGTGTCATTTTCAGTCTCTGGTTATCTCGTATTACTGCGCCAAGGAAGAAACGCCTGGGTAGCTTTTCAGTGTCTGTAGTATCCCTGGCGTTCCACAGCATCTGTATACGGTGCTTCTATTCTTTACAGTGTGGCTAGGGTTTGCCAACTAGTTGTTCATTAAGGCCAGTCTTGTCGGTCTTCAAGCAGAAGGTCCAAAGTTGTTCTCTTCTGAAGAGGAGATTGTGAATGTTTCTGCCCCTTTTGGGTACTGCCATTTTTTTCAATGATGGTCCACGTAAAGTC
Organism: Ambystoma mexicanum; assembly: GCF_040938575.1. NCBI lineage: Eukaryota > Metazoa > Chordata > Amphibia > Caudata > Ambystomatidae > Ambystoma > Ambystoma mexicanum. The sequence goes on from NC_090932.1 coordinate 1,542,531,942, forward strand.
AGATGGACTGTGTTGCTGTCCTAAAGTGTTCCACCATGGGTGCTGTCGTCTTCCTGGTGCGTATGCATGATCTATGTTCCGCGAGTCGTATCCTCATAGGGCGTGTCGTCATGCCCACATACCGTTTGATACATGGGCACATGATGATGTAAATAACATTTCTGCTGTTGCAATTGGTTAGGTTCTTTTGTATCCACGGGAAGTGCCAGCCTATGTCAATGCTGGTGGATCTTTTTGTGCTTGAACATGCAATGTGAATATTCCCTGTCAGGCTGGGAATCCTTTGACAACATAGAGCAATTTATAATTAAACTGAAACTGTCAGTTTTATGCTCTGTCATTATTGGGTCATACTGCCCACAGCCAAAAGGAACACCTTCCTTAGCTCCTGCCCTGTCTGCCATCTTCAGATTTTTTTTACTGCACGTTGCTGTAGGGAGGCCTCAAAATCATCTTGCTTTTCTACAATAAAATTAACATATTTTTCCCAAAAAAGATTTCATCTACATCTGCACAACAAGCGCCTTTAGCGGAGACAGTAGCATGACTATATAACATAAGTCTATGGCCACGACCACCTAATTGCAATCCTCAACGAAGCTGTCAACGACCACGACTAACTCAGCTAAGCAGTGATCAGCTACTTCCCAGACCACTAGGATCTCATCGACAGCATCTTCAACGGCTGTCACACACTCGTCGACAACTCAGTCAACTTACAAAAATGACCACCAGGCCATTGTAACTACGGCCATAGTCACTGGCGTTCCAGACACCAGTACAGTGGCTGCATTGTCTCCCTGTCCGAGAATATCTTTTCCTAACCTTGGGGTAGCCTTGCTGCTGGGTGGCATTGATCATTTTGTCAGAGCCAGCTCTCTCCCAATCTGAGGCGGAGGAAGAAGAGGAAGGGGGCCCATCCTATCACCAATTTGTGGGCTTCAGCTATGGAAAGCTGTGATATTCTAACAGCACTACCACGATGTGTTTGGTGTCATTAGATCTGAACTTTGTTCGAGGCATGTTTCCAGGTGCTAACTTGAAAATTGTTTTTTTTTTGTTTCCACAACAACTTGTTTCCTGTCCTACAACTTTTAATCATACACATTTGCATTGGTAACTAATGTACTATTTATGTTCTATTGCGAAAAAATGTGTTTTTTCTGTCTGATTTCTTACCCTTGCCTCTCCCTATCTGTTTTGTTTTTGACCTGGTCCTTTATGTATTGGATTGTATCTGTGTTTTGCCATTGTTTGTTCACATGTATTTTCTAATTTGGTAATCATATTTTCACAATGATTTTGTCTGTTGCCCTTTGGCATTAAATTATTTCATGGACATTGTTCAGACAGTTTTGCCTTGAGAAAGACCCGGAAGGGTCGAAACACGTGTCGGCAGATCTGACAGAACTTATTAAAATCTTCCCCAAAAAATTCTTTTGTTCGTTTGCTACTAATCAATGTGGTCTCTGTACTTTATGGTCTCATTTTCGTACTCTTCTAATTTTAACCAAACTAGCAGCGCACATCCTACACCTATGCTGTCGAAACAAGTACTTGAAATCCCAAAAATTGAGGATGGTCCCGTTGCAACATGTGCTCAGCCAACTAGAGGAAGGGATTTGTTGACGTTGGACCTAGACAATGCATATTTCCTTGTCCCATCCACAGAAAACATAGGATGTTCCTACAGTTCGTGGTTCAAGGACAACCCTACCAGTTCAAGGCCTTAAGTCGACCCCAAGGGTGTTCACAAAAGGCCTGGCACCAGTGGCGGCCCAACTGTGTCAGCAGGGGGTGCACACATACCTGTACCTGACAATTGGCTGATATGAGCCCCCTCCCGGTACTGGCGCCAGGACCATTGGTGGTAAACTCATGCAAACCCCTCGTACACACTGGCACCAGTTTGTGTATTACGACCAAACAGTCCCATCCCACCTCCTGGCAGCAAATGCAAACAGCCCTCCATTAGCACGCCAAAAGCCTCTGCTTTCCTGGCTACAGGAAGGACATATGAGGATTTTTCCTGCCATCTTATGCCAGGAAGATTGCCAAAGGACAAACCAAAAAGCTAGTGGCAGGGCCATGTTTGACCACTAGCCACAGTTAGTAGCCAAACACAGTAAGGCAAACACGAAATGCACCAAAAACTGGTAAAAAGTCACTGCTGCTACAAGCTTGTGAATTTTGTACACCTAGGGTGAAATAAAATCCTCTGAGTGTTAGTCTAGGGAAAACAAAGTGTACCCCATTGTACTGCATTGTAAAATGATCAAACTGCCACAAGTGATAAAAAGTTACTAAAAGTAGTAACAAAGTAACTAGACTTGGGGAAACGGTGTTAGTAGTGACAGGCTGAAGGACATGTCTGTTTCCCCATAACAGATGAGCAAATGCCAGTCTAGTGAAGCATAAGGCTTCAATGCACTGTAATAAGGAACAGGTCCGATAGAAAAATAAAAGCAAAAAGTGTGGGGGTCCATAGAAGTGGAAGGAACAGTGCAGTAAAATGGAATCTTTCTTAACAATCCCTGTAGGTGCGAAGGGATTGAGCCTTGCCGGATGTATCTGGACGAACTCCAAAAGAATTATCTGTACTCGAGCAGCAAATCAACTGTAGAGAATTTCTACCCAGTCTCGCAGTACCCCTAAATGTTAAGAGGATGCAGCACGAAGATTCCACAATGCAGCAGCAGCAGACCCAGTCACCGGATTCCTGGTCAGGCAGACTGAAGAAGTGACACTGGATGAGTCTTCACAACAGTAGTTGAATGCAGTGGCTCGCAGCAACGGAATCTTCTGAGTTCTATGATTTTGACGCCCTTATCAAATGAACAGTGAAGAACTGTTATCGCCTGGTCGATTCAGCTTGCTTTCACGGCCCAGCCTTCATACGTGGGGACTACAAGGAGTGGAATCTTGCCTCTGGAGGTCAGGAAGGAGTCCACCAAAGTTTTAGGAGGATTTGTTTCTCGAAGAGGATGCACGGCACAACGGCCACCGCCCGTGAAGGTCACAGCACGACCTGGGATGACTTGAAATGCAGGTAGTCTTCAGACTGGTTGGTCCCACCAGTCTAAGGCTGGAGGTCTGGATCGGAGCTTCCTGGTCTCTTTGAAAAGAGGGCTGAAGCAGCAGCAGTCACTCAGGCAGCACTGGCAGTTGCTGCAGAAGTCCATCTCTTCGGAATGGATCTTCAAGTGGTTGACTCTGACTTCAGCATCAGGACCCTCACCTTTTATGCAGGAAACCAGCAATTTACCATGATTGCTTTCATTCAAACTTGGGGTGGGGGGCTGCCCTTCCAGTAAAGGCAGCCTCCCAGTTAGAACTGGATCTAAGCAGGCACACTGGAGAACAAAGACCTGTGGAGTTCCCCTCCCAGTTTCCTGTCTCCCCAGACACACTAGCACCTTTGGGCGGGCTCCACAAAGGGATTGCGTTGAAGACAAGACACACAGGACCTCCCCAACCCAGCACGTCAGAAGGGCCAAGAAAGAACAAACCATTGTGTGTTGAGATGGAACCGGGGTCCTCCCAAACCCCCAAGTGTTTTAGAGTTGGGCAAGACCTCTTTAAGGCACTATAATGGACTAGGGTCAAGGAGGTGCACTGGGAAGGCTCTCATGCAAGCATAAATCACATACATGTAGGCGAGCACTGAAGAAGGTAGTTGGTGTCTATATATAAGGTGCAATTAACCATTATTTGATAGATTTGTAATATCAGATCCCAGGCATTTTAAAGGCTTAGTGCTGTAGAGGAGTCCAACTCCCCCTCACCCCCCTCCCGAGAAGGAATGAGGCCTGTAGGATCTAAATGGACCACAGGCGGTGTTCTTCACGATGGCCAGCACGAAGACACTCACCAGGTGTCCACTGTCCGTCAAGGGTCCATGCAGGTTAGAAATAGGACTCCCATGTTTTGTGCGGGAAAGTGCAGAATGGGATAAATTAGAAGTATAAAGTGTGGAGGAAACTAGGCTCCAGACAACGTGAGCAGGATGAGTGAAATATGGATAGAATGAATTAAAAATGTTTGTACATAGATGACAATATTATGTTTTTCTTTGGGCTAGAACTCGAGGCTTGTTAAAGTTGGCAGAGCTGCAGTGTGTTTTTGCTTAGTTAGCAAAATGTTTTAACAGCATGCCCTGGCAAAACTGCTGACAAAGATGAAAGAAGGCTTTGGAATATTCATATTATGGAAAAAGGACCGATTTGGCTGAAGTCATGATCCAGCTCCAGTGACCTCACCATGGCAAGTCAGATGTATATAAACCCCTCCTTGAAACCACTTTGGCAGGAAGTAACGGGAAGAGTGACAGGAGAAGACAGTTCAGGCAGCAGAGTCCTTTGCTACTAGCCTCATTTGTAAGATTAAACGTGTTATCCTTACAAGATCGCCTGTTGACCTCATTTCCCTAGAGGGTTGTATTGATTCTGGTGTGAGCGTAATTAGGGACACCCTTACAAGTGGTGACCCCGACGTGATCCCAGTTTGCCCCGCACCTTGCTGAGGCTCCAGGACACTTCTCCAGAAAAGAGCCATGCCCACCTACAGTGATCGGTCCCCCAAATCAAAAATGTGTTTCCTGAGTGGTTTTAGAAGGAGCCAGTTTAATAGAAATCCTCTCTGCAGCGGCCGTGGCTCCAGAGAGGACAACAGGCCGGTATTGGACCACATAACGGAGAAACTCTGGTGAACACGCACATTTAAGACTCTTGTAAGAGAGAACAAGAATGGGACATGTGTGACAGTATGCGAGGTGTGAATGGATGGAGTTTGAGGTCAATGACCTAGTGGATAGGACTTCTTGTGATGTGGTGAGGTATAGATTTGTATTAGTATTCTTGTGTTTTATATAGCACCTTTGTCCAAAGTTCTTTACATAAAGTCAACGGTACATAAAATTAGCAATGCAAGTCAGGGTTTAAATGCTGCCGGTAGCAATAGAGGAACAGAACAAAGAGTAAGAAGTAATGGAACGAAGAGACAGAGGGAGCAAGTTCCAATGAAGAGCGAGGAGCTGAAAGAAAGCAGGATTGCGCACAGGGAACCGTCTAAAAAGACCAGAAAAACAGAGAAGGAGAATAAAATGAATGAAGAGATGCAAGATAGTCGGGGGCAAGTCCATAAAGGGATTTGAACACTAGGCAAAGAAAGTTATATTTAAGCTGAGAATAGAATGACAGCCAGCCGAGTGAGGCAAGAGAAGAAGAGATGGTCCTGATAAGAGAGAAGGCAGAGTGAGCAAATAGAGGAATGGTAGACTGATTTATGAGCGAGACGTGAACAAGGAAGACCAAAGAATGTGACGGAACAATAGAAATAGACGACAGAAAATTAACAAGGTGATGTGACGTGAGAAAGGGGCCGACTGTAGAGATGAAATCGACAGACACGGGATGTAAGGGAGATATGATGGACAAAAGAAAGATTAGAATTGAAGTAATGAACAGGATTATGGGCAGTGGGAGAGATACTGGAGGGAGGAAATGAAAGGGAGGAGACTGTGGCAAGAGTGTTAGCGGGAAAGAATAGGACTTTAGTCTTTCCGGCATTTAAAGTAAGGAAATTCTATCCAAGATTTGATGGCAGAGGCAGGCTGAGAGTGTGGTGAATATCAGGCGTAAAAGATGAAAAGGATAGAAAGAGCGGAGTATCATCAGCATAGAAATGGTGTGATAGTCCAAAAGAAGAAATTGTAGGGGCAAGAAGAGTATATAAAGAGAATAAAAAAGGACCAAGGACTGACCCTTAAGGAACACGATGATCAAGGGGAAAAGATGGAGACGTGTTACCACCCCAGGAGACAGCCAAAGTACGGTTAGATAAGTAAGATGAAAACCACGATGGAGCAGAACCACGAAGGCCAGAGGGGAGAGAATCCAGAAGCAAAGAATGATCCGCAGTGTCAAAAGCTGTAGATGGGTCGAGAAGAATAAGAACAGAAGAGTGTTTAGACTAATGAGCTGTAAGAAGAGTTAAGCACGCAAGTCAGGGCTGTTTCAGTGGAGTGTTGGGGACGAAAAAGCCTGACTGAGTAGGAGGAAGAAGAGAGACCAGACACGAATGTAGAAATTTGTGAGTAAACAAGACGCTCAAGAAGCTTGGATAAAAAAGGTAATGGAGATATAGGACGAATGTTTGAAACAAGAAGGGGGTAAACTGGGAATTATTTCATGTTTGAAAGCAGAGGGAAAAGTAGAAGTGGAAAGACCGATGTTAAGAGGCAAGAAAAGGTACCGGAAGCAGATATATTTTAGGAATGAGTAAAGCGGGAATAGTCAGTGGGGGCAGCCGTGGTGTTAACTTTGGCCAAGCGAAGAGCCACCTCAGAAACAGGTGCGAAGTTGGAGACTGTATTAGGAGTAGGGAGAGGTAAAGGGGAAGAGTTATAAGAGGATGAAGATAAAATGTCCTGACATAAGGAGAGAATTTTAGAAGAGATAGTTTGCAAAATCAGATGCTGATGGGGATGAATTAACAGAAGGATCAGGTGTAGGAGGAGAAAGAAGCAGAGTTAAAGTTTGAAAAAGACTGAGGGCGAGTAGATTGACTATAGAGAAGATTTGAGAAATAAGTGCGTTTAGCAGAATTAATACAGTTGTCATAGAGAGCGTGATAAGAAAAATAGGTAGAGTGGATAGGTGTTGGGTTATGTATTGGATTTGTTGTGTATTTGTTTTTCTACTTTTTATAATCGAAAAAGGGAACCTCCGCGTGTAAAGACTAGGAAGAAAGAAGGGAGCCTCGGTGTATAAAGACTGGTTGGTAATTGATCCTCAGCCATAAAAGGTTGAGAAGGGTAACCAGATATTCCATTGAATGACCATGCATCTAACAGCAAGCCATCAAAATAAAATTCGATGGATCCATTGAAATGTCAGGTTATGATTAGGGGTTAGATTAGGGTCAGGGTTGTGTTCGGGCTAGGGTTAGTTTAGGGTTGCCCTCTCGAACCATCTAACCCTAGCCTAACCCTAATGTAAACCCAACCCTAACCCTAATGTAACCCTTAATATAACCCTAGCCCCAACCCTAACTACCAACCCCAACGTAACCCTAATGTAATCCTTAATCTAACCCTAGCCCTAGACCCAACCCTAACCCTTATGTAACCCTTAATCTAACCCTAGCTCCAACCCTAACCCAACCCTAATCTAACCCCTAAGCTTAACATTACATTTCGATGGATTCATCAAATTTTATTCAACGAAATGGCCATTCTCTGGAATGGTATTTCGATGGGAAAAATTTGATGGTTTGGTTGTCGATGCAATGACTGGATACCGTTAGGGTTATCTTAAGGGTTATGTTAGGGTTCGGGGTTAGGGTTGGGGCTAGGGTTAGTTTAAGGTTACGTTAGGGCTAGGGTTGGGGGGTAGGGTTAGCTTAAGGGTTCCATTAGGGTTGGGGCGGGTTGGCTGGGGGAGGGATAGGGGGGGAACCCCTCCCCATACTTAAACGTTACAAGGAACTGGCCAGTACTGAAAATCCAGCACTGGACAGCACCATGTAACGTTTTAAAGTTACAGAAAAAGCATGGAAATACTACTTTTTACATGTAAAAGTGCATTTCGATTGAAACCAGTCCATGTATATTGGCGATGGACTGGTTTAGATGGAATTACACTTTTACATGTAAAAATAGGTTGTCGATGCTTTGGCAGAAGATGGTTTGTATTAGATGCTTTAGTATGTTGACGGTCTATTTTTGATGCTATCACTATAAACCTTGAAGGTAGTGCCACGCAGAATTCTTTTATGATAAAAGCAATATAGAATCCTCAGCACGTAAAAAAGCGGAGAAGGTGGTACTACGAGGATATAAGGAAAAAAGTTGTGGCTCTGTATAAGGAATGGGCTTGATTTTAGTCAATTTTTTAGTATTTTCTCTTGTCTTTTGTGGTAAAGAAAGACGGTGGAAGAGTTGTGGTGTGTGTGAAAAAAGGGGTGGGGGAAAGGTGTGTAACAAGCAGTGTGCGCAGTGTGAGCAGCATAGCCGTAAGCTCTAAGTGAAGCTTAAGGGATGCGCGCAATATTAGTATGGGGAAAGAAACGCCAATAAGACAGATGCATAAGGCCCTGACAATGGGTGGTGGAAAAAAGGAAGGGGGGGGGGGGAAATGTCCTGCTCCTGGCCAGAGCAGGGCGCTCATAACAGAAAAAGCTAGAACAAATATCCATCTTTTTAGCAGCAAAATATAAGGGAAAGAAGTTACAAAAAAGAAGAGATTTTAGATCTCTGGCGGTTATTCAGGGATATGGAAGATCATGAAGATGGAGATCTTATGTACGGGGATATACCCCGTTACGCCTAAACCTGCAGTAGGGTATACAAATCCAGTCTATAAGACTCCAGTGGTGGAGAAATTGGCAACACATCATCCGGATCAGCAACTGGGGCGGGTGGACACATCCCCCCCCCCCTCCATATAACCCATCCACAAGCACTGACATGCCTGTAGCATCACTGTACCCAGGGGTTCACGAGCAGATATGAACAAGAGCATTGCGGGAAAGGTTGGTCTGGTTCAAAGAACCTGGAGAATTACCACCAGAAATAAGGGTTCTGGTGCAGAAAATAGGGGGTTGGAAGTCAGATTTTTTTGGTTGGTTTCAACCCTGGGGCAATAAGAAATGTTTGTGTCTCAAAAGATGGGGAGAGGGTATGGACGATTCTGGGACAAGAAGTCGGACCAGCAAGGGAAAATGAATGAGAAGATAAAGGTGGCAGAAATAATGAAGAGGCCGGGGAAGATCGAGGAGAGGAGGTGGCGAGAAGCCCTTCCCTGCCACAAGTGGCATGGGGAAGGAGTAGACTGAGAAATCGACCAGATTTAATGGTGGAAGTACAAGATCAGAAAAATACTAAAGGGGTTGAGAACCAAATGAACATGCAGATGCCTCTTATACATAAAGGAGTAGGGGTAACGCAGTATGTGCCATGGCCTCAAATGGACAAAAGTAATTTGAGGCAAACTAGTGAACAAGAACTGAAATAAGGTTGTTGTCCAAACACTGGTGATGGCACTGCCTCAGGGGGAGAGGACAGGAGATACTCAACAGATTGTTAATGCCACAATTGTGGCATTATGGGCCGAATGACGGGGACAATGGGGTGGGAGGGCCGGTGGGGTGGAACCGTACCCCAGCACATAGTGGCAGTATGGAGGAGCACCAAGGGGAAGAGGGGGATTTTGAGGAGCAAGGGCGCGAGACTATGGGGTGGTGGGGGGCCGGGGAGATAGAACCCCAGGGAGAAGAATTGGGAACATCTCACTGCTGGTATTACTGGAGGTGGGGGCATTTCGGAAGGGCATGCATGAACAGGCCAGGGATGGGATTGAATTATAGACCATCACCTCCAAGGCAGGGATTCCAAGGGCCTCCGCGGTGAGGGGAGCCACGTCGGCGGACTGGAAGGCAACCGAGGCAGCAGCTAAAGGACGGCGTGCCCGGTGCACTGCTACTGCTGGGGCTTTGGGCCGACAGTGGATCTCTGTGCAGTGGGGCAAGAGTCCTTGGTGAATATTGTATTAACGTGCAGACTTTGCGCTGCAGGCTGGGCTGCATGGTGCAGGAGGAGGAAGGTGGCCTTGCTGATGCCGGTGCACGACAGATTGGGGCGTGTTAATTAGCCTGTCAGTGCCTACATTGCAGCGGTGCTCCCAATGCAGTGAGTAAATTTGGCAGTATACGTGCAGGGTCTGGACTGAAGGAGAGTGAAACAGGCTGTTGCAAATAAGGTGTGTCGCTCTGATTGGAAGTAAATGGGAGTTGTTGCAGGGCAGCCCTGGGGATTGTACTATTGGAGGGAGTGTCAGTGAGCCGTGATAATCAAGGGAAGAAAGGCAGAGCCATGGACAAGTTCACCAAACCCACCGCCAAATCATTTGGGGCAGCTGGCAGTGATGGGCAAACCCGCCCACCCCGCTGTAAGCTCGGAGGAACTGCTCGGTGGTCATACAGCGCATGCTAGACATGATTCAGCAGGTATTTGCACCAGTAAATGTTAAACTGGATGGTATTACTGACACAGTATCGTACATGCAAACACAGCTAGAAAAATACACAACTGATTAAGGAAGTGAAGGGTCGAATGAGTGCTACTGAAGATAACGTTATGGAATTGCATGCTGCCGTCTCCACTCTTACCAGGGATTTGAAACGGGTCAAAGCGAAGTGCAAGGACCTAGAGTCGAGATCACGGAGAAAGGACATCTGTATTGTAGGAGTTCCGGAAGAGACACTGGCAACATGGAAGTGGCAGTGGAGAACATGTTGCAGGAGCTGCTTGATGATCCAGAGTTGACTCCACATTTTATAGTTGAGCACGCACATGGGGCACTGGCTTCTAAATCCAGACCTGGCCGTTATCCCCGTCCGATCATAGCTCACATTATGATCTATTGGGACCCTGATCTGATGCTGTGAGAGAAAAGCATGAGCTCTGGCTGGACTCCATTGTCTGCATTTTCCCTGACTGCACAGTTGTACTGCAACCGAAGCGTCGCACCTTTCTAGGGGCAAAAAGGTTTCTCAGGGAGCGTAAGACTCTGTATGCTATGTTATACCCTGCCCGCCTTAGGATTCGGCACAATAACAAATCCCTGTCTTTCACAATACCGGAGGAGCTGTATACTTTAGAGACACACATCCCGCTACCTCAGGCTGGGCTGGGAGGCTCTCACAAGTGACTTTGAACGTTAATCAATGTGATCTGATCCTGCTGTTGGTGGAAAGATGGTAATGTTTAGTTCTGAACCTGTGGGGATATGATTAATTCTTAAGCCAGTTGGAGCGTGCTCGTGGTCTACTTGGTGCGGAAGCAGTTTCCCCCTTTGCAGGAGCAGATCGTTAGATTTGTTTTAGGGGGAGGTGTGGGGGGTTGAGCATGGCTGTTTGGGGGCGGTGAGGGTTGGGGCGTTGGTGGGGATGTTAAAATTCTGGGTTGGAAATGAAAAATGGCACTTGGTCGCAATTTGCGGGTGGTTGATGGAGTTGGATAATTGTTTGGAGGTTGATGTGGCTGTAAGTGTTGTATGGCACATACTTGTTTAGCTGGAATGTCAGGGCATTGAGAACCCAATAGAAACCTGCAAAATCATGGCTTGGGCTAATGGGAAGTGTGCTATTATTCTCCAGCATGAGGTCTGGCATGGATTCACATGCTCGTGAATATTTGTTGTCCGGCTGGGAATCCTCGGTAAAAGAAAACAGTTTCACTTTCACTTACCAACTGTATTTCTCCTCCAAACCAATCACTGCACTCTGGGTCATACTGCCCCCAGCCAACGACTGCCCCCACCTTAAGCCCCTCCTCTGGCAGCCGTCTTCAATTTGTTACCGCACATTCAAGTGTTGGGAGTCCTTGTGTTTTGCTCTAGGTGCTATTCTACGTTTTTGCGCTTTTTCGGTAAAAAGTCCTATTTTTGTCAGAGCCTGTGTGCTCTTTCTCTCCATCGACCGACAAGCAGGGATCTGTTTGTGAATTTCAGCTCCCCTCAAGGGCAAGATTGTCTTGGTTTCATCGAAGATTCCAGGAGGACATCGGACCTGCTCCGCACTCCGGACCATGTTGGAAGAGAAGAGGGAAGCTCCCTTTTCAAGCTGTGCTCCAGCTGCGGACTGCCTGAAAGTGTTTGTAGAGGATAAACACCTTCAGTCCCTCTACTGTCTTCATCCGGATCACAGGGAAGCGAATTGTGAAATCTGCTTCTGGTTCTCCAAGCGAACCATGAAGGATCGTCACAGTAGACTGGCGACGTGGCTCAGCACCAAAGCCTCTACCCTGTGTGGCAAGAAGGGGCATGCCTCACCCAGGACCGGCTGGTCCGAGGAGCAGGCTTTTAAGTCCTTTGTGGGCACTGAATTGTGGTGGCCCAAGACTAGGCCAAGCACTGCAAGTCCATGACCGTCGAGGGCGCCGCGCATGTGGGATCCCGCGACGGGCAGCACGCATTCAGCTTCAACATCTGCCTCCATCTCCAGCCATTACTCCAGCTCCTCCTCGAAGAGGAATTCGGCTAACCCGGCAAAGCTGTGGGAAAAGCCAGAGAAGCCAAAGGCGCAGGAAAAGGCGGCCGCCCTACCCCAGATGTACCATGTGAAGTTGTCAATGGTAGAGTTGGTGGATGCCATCCTCTCAAAGGCCGAAGGGGCAGACTCAGTCAAGGTAGCCCCAACGGTGCCCAGAATATCCCTACCCCAGAGGCGGATAAGAGGATGCCGACACCTCATGCTGCAAAAAAAGGAGGTATATGATATGGCATTTGTAACGCGCCTATACACAAGTGTTTCAAGGCGCGACGAGGTAGGGGGGGGGGGAACAAGGGGAGACAGACAACGATCCTTCTAGGCCAGGTGTCATTCAGATCGCGCAAGTGCAAAGCGTAGAGGGAAAGGGAAAAGTGCAAGGGGGAAAGTGAGAGGGGAAAGTGCAGTACAGGGTTAATAGCATACAGCAAACAGGATAAATAACAAGGGCCAGCTGGTGGCAAGTGCGAAGTAAGTGCAGACAAGTGCTGGGAATGGGGGCTGTAGGGATACAGAGACAGTCCCGTAGTGCAGGGGTTGCCATGGAGGCAGTGCAGGGGAGAGTGGCTAGGCCAAGGACCGAGAACGGCGAGTGGCCCAGTTGCAGATTCAGTGCAGTTTCAGTAGTATTAGCAGGGGAGAGGGGGAGAGAACGCGGAGGCAAAGAGGAAGGTTTTGAGGTGCTTCCGGAACCGGAGATGATTCTCCAAGTTTCAGGGAGGCAGGAAGTCTGTTCCAGAGGGAGGGCCCCTGCAGCGGAGAGAAATCTGCCCCCAACTCGTTGTTTGGAGAAGCGGCTGACCCTGAGGGAGTTGGAGGCGGATGAGCGAAGAGCTCGAGACGGAAGATATTTAGGAAGAGAGAGTTGAAGGTATTTTGGCCCAAGGCCCCAGACGGCCTTGTGGACAATGCAGAGGTGGGGGGCGGAGGCTGCCTCAGGGCAGACTATACTCCAGGGCACGGATATATGTTCCTCGGGTGAGGACGTCGGCGGAAATAGACTGAGACAGTGCTGACGGCGATGATGGTGCAGGGCCCAGTAGGCCTACCGCTCCGACCCCTCCAAGAGATGCATCTCTGGACAGCCTATTGACCCTACACACCCTGGTGTTGGAAATTCAGAAAAGGATGCAGACGACACCGGACCCAGATATGGCCCTGGATCAACTTCCGGCAAAAGAGGAAGCAGCATCCTACGCCACCGCATCAACCTCCACATAAGTGCTGCGTGCATGCGCAACCCCCTCCAACAACCCCCCTCCCCCACAAGGTACCCGGCACTGGGACAGACACGGCAACTATGGATCACGACATGGCCACGGCGGGCAATTTGCCACAGCCAAGGGCTTTCCACCAGATTAGGTGGGATCGTTCCATGCCATGGTCTCCAGAGTGTCCGAACACTTCCAACTGATGCCAGAAGAGACCAAGAAGGAAGGTTTCCTTTACCAACTGCACAAGGCCAAGAGGAAGGACATGGCGGTGTCTCTCCTGGACAATGTTTTGGGAGGCGGGCCTAGCTTTGATGAGAAATCCGGCCCGGGCCAGAGGGTTAGGCTGGAGAAAAAGTACAGGGTGCCGGAGGCTGCACCCAAGTGCCTATGCAACCTTCCCCGGACTCAGTGGTGTCGGCGGCAGCGGGGAAGTAGTCTAACCCCTCGTCTTCATCCTCATCCCTCCGGATACTGAGGGGGAAGAAGTTGGATGCCATGGGAAGAAAGGTGATGTACTCGGCCACATCAACAGTCAATGCGGCCAACACACTTGTAATCCTGGCCAAGTATGACTGAGAATTGTGGTATAAGATGGCCCCGGTTCTGGAGTTCCTGCCTGACAAGTGGGTTGAGGCAGTCTCCATCCTCCATTAAGGGGAGGTGGTATTGGACCATGCCATCACAGTGGGCCTGGACATTGCAGACACAGGGTTCCGGCAGATGGGGAATGGTGTCTGCCTCAATTGTTGTGGCTGGCTGAAAGCCACCAACTTCTGCCAGGTCAAGACGAGGGTGCTGGATGTGCCCTTCGGGGACAACCGCTTTTTGAAGGGCGTCAATGAGTAGTTGCAGGCCATTAAGACTGACAGATGGCCCGTGCCCTGGCACTATTCACCAACACCGCTTTTCCTTTCGCGCCTCCAGCAGGAAGTCCGGCAGTTCGTCGAAAGGTTTTTGACGGAGGGTCCTTTTTCGTACAGTCAACCCTCCCGGTCCACGACTCTGGAGGCCTACAGAGGCCGTTGCAAGGCTTTCGGGGGAGGTAGCCAGCATAGCCCCCAAGACGGCACACAGTCCCTGAAGCAAGACTGAACCGGCCAGGATGTCTGACTGTCACACGCCGCCGTAGCTGGTGCGTATGGAGCCGATGGTGCTGTAGCGGCCATTAACCGCTCCTCCACGTCTCCCCCCCACACTCTTTGCTGCGGTCTAGTCTTCTGACGGCCGCCGGGGAAGGCCTTTTCTTTAGTGGCTCCAACCCAGAAGTCTCCGTGTTGCAACCTACTCACGTCACGCTTTCGGGTTGGAGCGCTTGTAAGTGTTCTTTCTCGGCCCTTGCGGCCCCTCGCTCTCCCTCTGTTCCGGCTTGCTCTTCCCTGCTGCGGGCTCTCTAGTCTGCCTATTCTTGCTCTCGTGGGCTCCCCCTAGATTTCTAGGTCTTCTCCCCTCTTTTTCTTCCCTTCCCTCTTTCTCCTCTCGTCCTTAGTTACGGGCCGTTCTTCGTCTGTCTTTTTGGCTCATCCCCGGACTCTTGACCCGACTCCTCCACTGCCTTCCTTTGCTGCATACCACACCGGTATCTCATCCCTGCACTTCCACCAGACCACCAGATACCATCGGAAATGTTTTTTTTTGTGCCTGCAGCTTTTTCCCCTTTGGTCTGAACCGGAGGTGGGGCCCCCCGGACCTTCTATTCTGGGGTCAGGGTGGCTTCCCTTTGGGGCAGAGCCCATCCTCAAAAAAAAAGGAAAGAGCAGTGGAAGAAAAGGTTAGGTGGAACTTTGGAATCAGAACTCACAGGTGAGGGGGATTGGTATGACTCGGAAGTGGTAAGAGACACCTGAACCTGACAGTTTGCAACGCCAAGAAATGTCAATGGCTACTCCTGAGCAATTTCAAGAGTTGGTAGCCGCAGTGCAGGCTATGAATGTTGAACGGCAGAACGTTAAAGCCGAGAATGCCACCCTGAGGCTTCTGGTTGCCAACCGAGAATCTTGTGAATCTGATTTGCCTCCCATGGCCTTGTCCTCGGGCAAGTTCGACTGAGCCAAAACGGTTGAAGGAGTTTCTGGAAGCATGTTCTGTCCATTTCGCCTTTCGCCCGCAGACCTATTCCACAGACCACTCTAAGGGGGGATTTATGGTGTCTAATATGACCGGAAATGCGCTGGCTTGGGCTACGCCTTTGGTGACATCCAACAACCCTGTCATCCGAGACCATGGACCTTCCTGTCTTTGCTTAAACAGACTTTTGAACAACCCGACATCACACATGTAGCGGCTGAAGAGCTTCTCGAGGTACAGCAAGGATCCAGTGATCTACTATCCTACATTTCTTCTTTCAAGCGACTGGCCATGGAAGCAGGGTGGCCGGAACAGGTCCAGTAATACCCTCTTTCGCCGAGGTCTAAAGGAGGAACTTGAGGACGAGCTAGCTCGCATCGCTCGACCCACAACCTTATCGGATCTGATGTCGATAGTACTTCAGATAGAACATCGGCTTTTAGAACGAAAAGCTGAAAGGAGGAAGCATAAGTCCCCAGTCACCCATCTCCCTGGGACCTCCTCACTACCTCCTATACCATCCTTGAGTCATAAGGAAGAACCTATGCAGATTGGGACTGCTCGGCTGCCTTTGACACCTGAGGAGAGAAAACTAAGGAGAGATTCCGGACTGTGCATGTATTGCGGATCAAATTCCCATCTCCTACGAAACTGCCCAGATGTACCTCCTAGGCGGGCGGGAAACGACCGACCTCGGATCTAAAGGGGATTAGCATCCGAGGTCTAACTCTTAATCCCTATGTTACAGTGACTGACTGTTTCGTCTCAAGTCGCAACGATGGATGCCCGCCTCATGATAGTGGCCATCCAGCTGAGGACAAGACACGCAGAATTTACCACCATGGCGCTGCTTGATTGTGGGGCAGCACGGGTGTTCATGGACACTGTATGGGCCCACAAACAAGGTCTCACCCTTTTGCAACGTGAAGATGCTCAGAAGGTAGGAGTCGATGGTACCCCACTTTCCTCCGGACCTATTACCCAGTCTACTTAGATTCTTACAGCGACCATCCTTCAACATTCTGAACAGATCCAGTTCTATCTTATCAGAGCTGCTCATTTCCCGATTATCCTCGGAATTCCATGATTTAGGAAACACAATCCAACCATAGACTGGACCCGCAACACTGGCATTCGAATCAGATTTTTGTAAACAGAACTGTCTTACACAACCGCAAGTTGAAACAGTACAAATCCTTACTCCTGAACCTAAGAATGTCTGCGAAGTTTGTTGTATTCCTCCGGAACTGTCAGAATACCAAGAAGTATTCAAGGAAACTCCCGTTCTGGATCTGCCTCCACACCGTACAGAAGACTGCGCCATTGAGCTGCTACCGGAAGCTCTGGTGCCCTTTGGGCGCATGTTTTCGTTATTGCTGGTAGATAAGAAGGTCCTTCGCGCCCATCTGGACTCTCATCTGACTAATGGGCTCCTACAACCTTCACGATCCCCAGCAGGAGCCTCATTATTTTTTATACCCAAACGGGATTCATCGGAATTGAGGCGTGTATTGACTATCGAGGCCTTAATAAGGTCACAATTCGGGATCGCTACCCTATGCCACTCATCTCCGACATCCTAGAGGCAGTACAAGGCGCCTCAAGCTTCTCTAAATTAGATTTGCAGAGCGCTTACCATCTCCTCCGTATCAGAGAAGGGGATGAATGGAAGACGGCATTTAGAACACCTTTTGGCCTGTTCGAGTATAGGTTTATGCCCTTTGGATTAGTCCACGCACCGGCCATATTCCAGCGCTTCATGGACCGTCTCTTTTCAGATTTACTCTTTTTGAATACCATAGTCTACCTTGACGACATTCTGGTGTTTTCATCCACACAACAAGAACACACCCAGCACCTGAGGACAGTACTTAACCGTCTTCAATCCCAACACTTGAAGGTTAAACCAGAGAAATGTCTCTTTAATGCTACATCTGTTCCGTATTTGGGGTATATCCTTTCTTCCGAAGGCATTACCATGGATCCAAGGAAGGTTTCGGCCATCCTGGAGTGGCCTGCTCCTGCTTCCCTTAAAGAGGTTCAGCGCTTCCTGGGGTTGGCGAACTTCTATAGGAAGTTTATCGGTCAGTTCTCCCAAATAGTCTTACTGATTACTGCCCTTCTCAAGAAAGAGTCATGACCCTTTCTCTGGACGGAACAAGCCAACCAAGCCTTTCTAACACTTAAAGAGAAGTTCTGTACAGCTCCGGTCTTGAGCCAGCCAGACCAAAACAAGCCGTTCATTGTAGAAGCAGATGCATTGGCTGAGGCCTTAGGAGCTGTTCTTCTTCAGGTCAGAAACGGGAAGGAACATCCAGTAGCTTATCTCTCAAAGACCCTCACTACCAGCCAGAAAAATTATTCTGTGATGGAGAAAGAATTACTGGCATTGAAGGCTGCCTGCGAGGAATGGAGACACCTACTACAAGGAAGCACGCATCAGTTTACCCTACGCACGGATCATAAGAACCTACAGATCCCCAGGAATATGGAATGCGTTAATTCACGACAAGCACGCTGGGCACATTTCTTCAGTCAATATGACTTCACCATTACCTATATTCCTGGTACCCTAAACAGTCTGGCAGATGCCTTATCTAGGCGTGATGTCCCCGAAGTGCTGACAGTACCCGCACCGGAGTATATGTTTCCTAGGAACCGTATTGTGGGCTTGATTTCCTCCTTTCTCCAAGAGGTCAGAATGGTCACTACGCCCGAATCGGAAGCAAGAATACCTCGAAACAAACACGATCCGATGGTCTGACGGATTGTTATTTGGACCGAGATTGTTCATCCCCACTAGAACCCTACAATTGAAGATCCTAGGTTGGGGTCACGACCATATGACAGCTGGTCATAGAGGGGTACGAGGTATGTTGGATCTCATCTCTCCTTTTTTTTTTGGCCCACTCTTAAGCAGGATGTCAAAAGACATTGTAGGTCTTGTCAGACCTGTGCCAGGAATAAGAACCCGACCCATAAACCTTATGGCCTTCTTGAACAACCGGAGACGCCTATTCAGCCATAGTCCCATATTTCAACAGACTTTATTGTAGATTTACCTCCCTCTCAGGGCTGTACTTGTCTGATGGTTACTGTGGATTCCTTTACCAAACTTGCTCACTTTTCCCCGCTACCAGGAGTGCCATCCGCTTCAGCAATGGCAGATGTTTTTCTAAAGGATATCTTCAGGCTACATGGGTTGCCTGAGAATTATCACCGATCGGGGTAGTCGATCCACCTCCGATTTTGGGCAGCGCTGTGTCAACATTTGGGGATTGAACGTGCCCTTTCTTCGGGGTTTCATCCACAGACTAATGGTCAGACGGAGCGGCTTAATGCCTCTCTTGAGCAATATCTTAGGTGCTACATTAACAGTGTGCAAGACAATTGGGTGGCCCTCCTACCCACTGCAGAATTTGCATATAATAACTCCAAACACTCAGCTACAGGTCTCAGTCCTTTCTTCTGCACCTATGGGAAACACCCACGGGGATTACTTCCCATGTTTAAATCCTTCTCCAATATCCCTACGCTTGAATCCCATCTAGCCGAGATAGTCTCCGCTCACAAGTCTGCTCAGCAGAGTTTGTTTATCTGGTAGGAGGTATAAGGAGCAATCTGACAAATCTCGTCTACCCTGTCCCGATTGGAAGGTGGGCGACCGAGTCTGGCTTTCCACCAAGTATCTACCTCGATGGGTTCACCCGACCAAACTCACTCCCCGATTTCTGGGTCCCTCCAAGATTGTCAAACGGATAAATCCTGTGGCCTTTAGATTACAACTCCCTAAAAGCATGCATCGGATTCATCCTGTATTTCACTCCTCCCTTCTCCAACCTGTTGATCCAGATACTCCTTACAAACAAAGGGGAACCATTTCTGTGGGCCAACCGACTCTCCCTGAGGAGTACGATGTTTCGAGTATTCTGGATTCCAGGTATTGGATAGGGCAGCTTGAATACTTAGTGGCCTGGAAGGGGTATCCTCATTCTGAGGACTCTTGGGAACCCGAGTCCCATGTTCATGCACCTAGGTTGACTCAGCGGTTCCATCGACTCCATCCGGGTAAACCGGGTGGTGTAGGCCGTGGAGGGGGGCATACTGTCACACGCCGCCGTAGCTGGCGTGTATGGAGCCGATGGCGCTGGAGCAGCCATTAACCGCTCCGCCACGCTGCCCCCCCCCGAACCTCCCTTCCCCCCACACACTCTGCTGTGGTCTAGTCTTCTGACGGCCGCCGGGGAAGGCCTTTTTTTTTTAGTGGCTCCAACCCGGAAGTCTCCGCGTTGCAACCTACTTGCGTCAGGTTTCGGGTTGGAGCGCTCGTAACTGTTCTTTCTCGGCCCTTGCGGCCCCTCGCTCTCTAGTCTGCCTATTCTTGCTCTCCAGGCTCTCGTGGGCTACCCCTAGATTTCTAGGTCTTCTCCCCTCTTTTTCTTCCCTTCCCTCTTTCTTTCTCCTCTCGTCCTTAGTTACGGGCCGTTCTTTGTCTGTCTTTTTGGCTCGCCCCCGGACTCCTGACCCGACTCCTCACCTGACTCTTCCACTGCCTTCCTTTGCTGCATACCACACCGGTATCTCATCCCTGCACTTCTGGATCATCCCTTCTGCATTTGTGAAGACCACCAGATACCATCGGAAAGGGGGTTTTTGTGCCTACGGCTTTTTCCCCTTTGGTCTGAACCGGAGGTTGGGCCCCCCGGACCTTCTATTCTGGGGTCAGGGTGGCTTCCCTTTGGGGCAGAGCCCATCCTCAAAAAAAAGAAAGAAGAGCAGTGGAAGAAAAGGTTCGGTGGAACTTTGGAATCAGAACTCACAGGTGAGGAGGAGCGGGATTGGTGTGACTCGGAAGTGGTAATAGAGATACCTGAACCTGACAGACTCCCACCCATGCACCCCGTGGGAGGCCGGCTGGCGGACTTAGTGAGTGGAAGATTATCTCCACTGACTGATGGGTGCTGGACGCTCCCCACAGATACTCTAGAGTTCTAGCAATAGTGTCCACAGCTGCCTCTGGTGACCCAGTCGGTGCAGCACATCCCTCAGCTCCTGCAGGAAGTACAGGCCATGATAAGAAAAGGGGCGATAGAGCTGGTTCCAAAGCGACTCCGGGGCTCCAGAGTCTATGCCAGATACTTCTTGGTAAAGAAGACTGGGCTGGATGCACATTCTAGACCTGCGGTGTCTCAACAAATGCCTCGAGTCCCAAAAATTCTGGATGGTCATGTTGCTGCACGTGCTTGGCCAACTGGAGGAAGCAGACTTGTTGATGTCGCTGGATCTGGAGGACACATACTTCCACGTCCCCATTAACAAAACGCATCAGACGTTTCTGTGCTTCATGGTACAGGGAAGCCACTACCAATTCAAGACCCTCCCCTTTGGACTGAAGTTGGCACTCGGGGTGTTTACGAAGTGCCTGGCATCAATGGCAGTCCATCTCCATCTCCAAGGAATACAGGTGTATCCGTACCTCAATGACTGGCTCATCCGTGCAAAGTCGAGGGAGACGGCCGTAACCACAGAGAGGCAACCAGTGGGCTGCTGACAGATCTGGGGGTTCTTTGTCAACTTTCCAAAGTCCTGCTTGGTACCATTGCAGAACATGCTGTTCCTGGGGGCCAGGCTCAACAGTCTCCTGCCTGGCGGCTCCCTCGGAAGAGAGGATAGCGGCCCTGTTGGGCAAGGTGCAATGACTGTTGGCACCGAAGACCGCCACAGTGTGGACCATCAAGTCGCTGCTCGGCATGATGTCGTCACGCATCTACCTGATCCGGCTCTGCAGGTTGTGGATGCAGCCCCTTCAGGAGTTCCTGGACGCTTGCTGGATACAAGTGTCTGGAAGCTTCACAGACCAGATTGCTCTCAACGAGTTGTTTTGTGGAGCAATAAGGTAATGGGGCATATGTTCCTACATTGCCAGGGGTACAGGATAGTCCCCCAACCCGTACCAGGAGATGGTCACCAAAGACGCCTCCCTGGAGGGCTGAGGCGTCCACACCGGACATCTTCATGCCAGAGGCCTGTGGCTGTCAGAGCGGGATCTCCACATCAATATCCTGGAGCTGCGAACAGTGTTCTGGGCCATCAAGTCGTTCCTTCCATCCCTCAAGGGCAAAGTGGTAGTCTCTTTACAGACAACACCACCACGATGTTCTACATCAGGAAGCAGGGGGGCCCCCCAATCCTCAGCACTCTCCAGAGAGGCGCAGGACTTGTGGCACTGGGCCGTCGCCCGAGATGTTTTCACCCCTTTTCACCTGGCGGGAGTCGAGAACACAATTGCCAACTCACTCGGGCAGCTGCACGCCTGCCACAAGTGGAAACCTAGACAGGACCGCCTCAAGTGGGGCAGACCCCAGATCGATCCGTTTTCGACGGCGACAAACTCGGAATGCTAGAAATTCGCCAGCAGGTTCCACCAGCTGAGGAGCATGGGGGACGCGTTCTCCTTCCTGTGAGAAGGCCTGTTCATATACGCCTTCCCTCCGTTGCCTCTCCTGCTGTGGGTCATCAATCAACTCAAACGGTGCCAGTGCAGGATGATCCTCGTCGCCCCAGCATGGCTAAGGCAGATTTGGTACCCAGACCTTCTCAGCCTGTCAACGTCCCCTCTGGTCAAGCTGCCAGTGGTCGCGGATCTGCTGACCAGAGGAGGCGCAATCCTGCATCACGACCCAGGATCGCTGAACTTTAGGGCTTGGCTCCTGCAGCCCTAGAGTTTGGAGGGTTTGAGTTGCTGGTGAATGTCATCGACTCTGAAGTGCTAGATGCACAAGTGGATGCGTTTTGCTACGTGCGGTTGGGTGCAGAAGATCCACCCTCTGAGGGTCGTGGCCCCGGAGATTCTTCCATACTTGTCTTTGGCCAAGGCGGGGCTGGCGCAAACCTCCATCAAGGTGCATCTGGCGGCTATCTCCCGCTACACCAGGACTGCACGACTATCTTCTCCTTTATGCCAAAGGTTCCATCGGAACGCCACCTCAATGAGCCTTTGGTGTTGCCTGTGTTCTTTCCGAAACCTTTGTTGCCAGCTGAAGGGACTTTGCACTCGCTGAGCGCAGTGCTCATGCTCTGAAGTTCGTGTGTGGCACACAGAGCTTTGGAAAGATGTCTCAACTGCTCGTGAACTTTGGTCCTGTGAACCATGGAAGGCCTTGTCCAAGGCTTCCATCTCAAGGTGGCTCTCTGGCTGCATCACGCACTGTCGGGGGTTGGCGAACCGACCGCTGACCAGCTGCCTGAGAGCTCATGCCACCAGAGCGATAGCTGTGACGACGGCCTTCGTGTCTGGTGTGGCCCTGCTGGACATCTGCAGGGGTGCTACGTGGAGGTCTATGCACACTTCACAAGATTCTACTGGGTCGACGGGTTTTCCAGAGAGTCCTGGGTCGGCCAAGCAGTGCTATGCAACCTGTTCACTTGAAGAGAGCCTGTTCCTTAGATAAGAGTAATTGCTTCTGTTGAGCTTTGCCACCTCCCGTGGTTGTGTAATGTTGTACTGCCATGTATTCATGAGCATATGAATGCATGCCAGACCCCATGCTGGAGAAAGAACAAGTTTCTTACCTGTAACTCTTGTTCTCCAGCATGCAAACCCTCCCTTCTGCAGCTATTCTTGGTCATACTGCCACTTTACGTGCTACCAAATCTGAAGATGGCTGCCAAAGGAGGTGCTTAGGGAGAGCCCAGTCATTGGCTGGGGGCAGTATGACCCAGAGTGCAGTGATTGGTTTGGAGGAGAAATAATGTGAAAGTGAAAGTTTTTTCTTTTACCAAGGATTCCCGGCCTGACAACAGGGAATATTCATGATCATGTGAATCCATGCCAGACCTATGCTGGAGAACAATAGATACAGATAAGTAACTTGTTCTTTATATTGCTGCAAGTAACACATTGGTTAGCTGGGTAGGGCAGTTCGGAGCGTGGGGGGGGGTGGTAGGTATTACACTTCCAATTCGACCAGGTCTAGGGAGGTAACGACTATAGTGCACCGGAATGTGCAGTTTGTTTATATGGGAGTGAAGGTTGATGGGGAGGGGCAATATGTATTGGCACAACACTAGATCACACCTCGGACATGCCTTAAAGCCTTACCAGAGTGGCACAGATAATCTGGGCACACACGGGTGGGATGGATATATTAGATATGTGGCGTACTCTGGTTCAGGAAGGGAATATACGTATTATTTATTGTATACGACATGAACTCGAAAATAGATGTATGGTTGATCTCTAGTGCACTATTACTGGTGTTCGATTCTTCCCTGTACTTATTCGGACCATTCTCCCATCAGGTCTATTCTTTTGACAAGGGGAGGTAGGGCCGTGTCTGCCTTGTTGATTTAAGCCCTTGGTGCTACAGAACCCAGTAATAGTTGCCAAGCTGCGGGAACAGATTGCAGTTTATTTCGAGGAATGATGGCATGGTCATTTCTGGGGCAACTCTATGGCAGGCGATTAAGGCTCATTTGCGCGGGAGAGTAATTTCAACTGAGTTTGGGGTCCTGAAGGCTATAAGAGTTGCAGCTTCATGAGTCCAAATTATTGGCTTTGCGGGCCCAATATGCCCAGAACCCATTTTTAAGGCTACACCGAGATATAAAAAGCAGATTGGATGTATTCCGAGAAATGTGCTATATTGATAGGCTTGTAATGGTGAGACAATAGGCCGATAGGCCAGGCCGGGTGCTTGCTCACACTTTTTAGGGGAGAGTTAGGAAATTCGTGTATTCCCTACATTGAACGAGGGGACGGGACTATGGCGCACACAGATGGGGACATTAATATGGTGTTTAATATTTTTTATTCGGTTATATATGCATCCAAGATCACTGTTACTTCATCTGAGATAGATGATTATTTGAATGAGATACCGATGACCCTGCTGGCAGCGGAGGCTCAATCCCATTCACGGGTCAAGAGATTAAATTGGCTTTCAAGGAACTCTCGGTCGGACTGTTTTGTTGCGGAATTCTATAAAAAAAATATTCAGTGCAGCGGTAGGTGCCATCCGTTACAGATATGGGTGGAGGCATTACGAGGGGGGACCCTGCCGGGGACACTTTGTGAATCTATTATTATTTTATTACTTAAAACTGGATAAAAAGGCGAGTGACTGCGGGTCGTACAGGCCCCCATCACTTATAAATACTGACACCAAGATATATGTGAAGATTATAGCCATGAGGTTATCGCTGTTGATGCCATATATGGGTCGATCGACAACCTTTAATGTGAGTTATACAAGGTCTTAACTCGAGTCCCGCGTCAGAGCTGTGCTATGGCAGTCTCTCTAGACATGAAGAAAGCTTTTGACACGGTCACCTGGCACTTATTATTTTGAGTACTTGCTAACTACGGGTTCGGCCCAAACTTCATCTCGTGGGTCCGGCTGTTGTATTCACAACTGACGGCCATAGTGTATACGAATGGCAGGTTATCATCACCATTTGAATTAGGCAGTGGCACAAGGCAGAGATGCCCCATTTCCCCATTGTATGTTGGTCATAGAGTCTTTGGCAGATCTCATTCGGGATAGGTTTTCCCGTGGGTGGAGGGGTATATTACTGGGCGGTAAATAGGAGGTCATTTCAATATACGACAATATTTTAGGAGAACCTGAGGTTTGTCTGGCACTGTTGCTCGCAGCAGTCGGGGACTTTGGCAAATATTCAGGCTTGCTACTCAATACCACTAAGTCTGAGATCTTCTCACTAACGGAGAGCACTCTAGGCATGGTAGACATGCTGGGTCTTGAGCGGGCCATAAGTGGTTTCCAATACCTGTGGTTACTGCTCTGCTTCAGTAACCTTTGACTTGAACTATGGTAAATATTTGGGGTTATTGAGAATTAAGCTCCGTAAATGGGGCAGTATCCCGATATCTATGGCCAGGAGACTGGCATTGATCAAAATGGTTATATTGCCTAAGCTTGTATATTATTTTCACCATATACTGATGTGGCCCGGGCGTGTTTTTCTGGGCAAGCAGTTCAACTGTTGGTAGGGTATGCGTATTGCTGCAAGCACAGAGTAGATCCATTAGAGCGACACAGGATGCATGGCAGGTTCCTATTCCCTATGATAAGAGGATCCCTGTTTGGGGCATGTCTTTGGACACACCTACTACAGATAAGAGGCTGGCGAGGGATTAGGTTCAGGGGCGGGGGGCAGGTTTTCAGATCTTGGGTGATTTGTATATAGATGGGCGAATTATTGGTGGGGAGCATGTGGTTGACACTGCTACTCCCAGTGTACAAGAAATATGTATCTGCACTCTAAAAATTGCCGCAATCGCTAGTGGTTGTAAAAGGCTCCGATAAGAAGGCTAAGTGAGAGAGGGACCTGGGCACTGAAATTGCTGATTCAAGATGGAAGCACACATGTTGGTTAATTAAGGGAATATTTGATAAATTCAAAGTTACAACTTTGAAGTGAATGAGTAGTTAACAGATTGTATTACACGCCAACAAATATTTCGAGGTTCCCAGATCTGCCGCCAGTGTGTGCTCTAGGTGTCAAACCCCTGATGCTCATCTATTGCATATGATATGGGACTGCCCCAAACTGTTAGGTATGTCTGACATTGGATGAAATACTAGCGAAGAATGCTTCTGACACTAGTGGATTGTGTTTTGGGGTACACAGGGAAAATGTTGAACGTTAAATGCAAATTTCTAAATTTAAGTTTATTGTTGGCTAAAGCTAAATTGATGCAATGGATGCAGAGTAGTCCTCGAACTGTTCAATTGCATACAGGATGTTATCTCGGCCGATACGAATAGAGAGCTTTATGTACAGTATGCACTGGCCGATACAAAGATATTTGGCAGGATTTATGTCAATATCTTGTAAATGCCAGATTGACTCTCTTGCTGCTCCTTTGAATTTTGTATCATGGGTTGTTCAACACCTAAACGTCATGTTGATCTCTTCATAATGTAATGCATAGTATTGTGGTGAATTGGGACCAAGTGCTTGAAAAGTAAAGTAAAAAAACAAAAATGTAGGTTCTTGATTCTAGTGGATCTCACCAGGCTCTGCGTCCGGGGTCTTAGTTTTCGGCGTACCCAGGTTGCTTGGAAAGAAGGGGTACAGCAGGCTCCAGTTATACAGCAGGCTCTCAGGCCCCTGGAAATGGTCTCGGCCGCGTTTTCTTACTCCTCGGATTCCGGTCCAGTGATCGACTTGTCAGCACCTTCCAGGTTCAGAGTATATAACAGGAACTACAGCACAACTTCTGCAGTCTCCCTGCATTTTACAGAAAGGGGCGGGGTCTGGCTTTTCAATCAGGACAGAAATAAACATCAGGGTCAATTAGGCTTAGAAAGCCGGGAATACGACTGCCTTCCCAAACCGTAAGAGTATATCGGTACACAAAAGACGGTTCTTAGGGGAATCATTGGTCTGCTTGCAAGCAAAGGCAAGGAGAAGAATAATTGTGCTGGTTATGAATTAATCCTAGGCATGGGACACAAAATGGGGAGCTGGGCTGGCCCTTTAGGAAGGCACTCAAACCCAGCCGGGAAGAGTGGCCAGTCCTATGGACAGTGAATGGTGTGACACCTGTCTGGGAGGGGGGTGGGGGTGCAAGAGCAGAGACTGGCTTCTAGCTCACTGCATGTGGCTTGGCTGGGTTCCACATACAGTTCTATCCCTAACAGCCTAAAAAAGGGGGGTGGGCGGGGCAACCAACATATTGCTCTTTGGGTTCCTGGTTGTCTTTGAGGATAGCCCCCCCCCCCTGTTGGTGTTGGAGGTATCGTGTGGTGTTGTTGAGGAGACACAACAGGTCAGGTTGACCGGTTTCGATGGTTCTGTTAGCGGTTATGGACCATCTTCTTCAGGACAGGAAAACAACTTCAAAAGTTACAAAATAACATTTTCTCCAGCATGGTGTCTGGCATGGATTCACATGCTCATGAATATTCCCTGTCGTCAGGCCGGGAATCCTCGGTAAAGAAAAAATCAGTATCAGTTTTGTTTCTGATCTTTCTCAGTAGTAATCAATCACTGGTCTCTGGGTCATACTGCCCCCAGCCAATGACTGCCCTCTCCCCAAGCCCCGCCTCTGGCAGCCATTCTCAGATTTTTACCGCACGCTCAAGTGTTGGGAGTCCTCATGTTTAGCTCTCGAGCTTTTGCTGCGTTTTTTGCGCTTTTTTTAGAGATTTTTCTCGAATTTTTCGGTCAAATAGAGCCTCAAGCTCCACCGTCTCTACATCCGATTAACGGGGCTCCATTTTGGATTTTTCTACGCCCCTCAAGGGTGAAGATCTCGTCGAGTTACACTTCTTGGAGGAGTCCAGGAGTTTCTGCGGCCTACCCGGACATGGCCCAGGAGAAAGGAAGCTCGACACCCGGAAAGCTGTTCAGGGTTTGCCCTGGATGCCAGCTGCAGAATGTGTTCGAGGACGAGCACTCGAAATGTCTCTACTGCCTTCATGAGGACAAAACGCACGTGGAGAAGGACACTGCGTTTTTGCAGGAACATGTCGGAACGGACCATCAAGGACTGACACCTTCATCGCTCCAACTGGCTAGAACGAAAGAGCCCTTCAGGTAATAAGAATAAGTCTGAGCGGTCTTCTAAGTCCTGTGAGGGTGCCCCGGCGACGGGGTCCCAACAGAAGGCAAAGCACCGCGGGCACCGGGAGCGCTGAACGGTCTGGCTCCTCGGCTGCCAGGCAGGGCGCATCCTCTCCAGCGCCATCAACCACGAGCCAACGCTCTGGCTCAGGGACGAGGAAGGCCAAGAATCCGGCGAAGCTTCTGGAGAGGCCCCGGTCGAGGAACTGGTTGAAGTCTTAGAGGGCCTCGACGAGGATGGCGAAGAGGCCCGGTCCCACGGGAGGGATCCCGACGAAGAGGACGAGAGCGACGGCGGTACCAGCGAGGGTCCTAGTCACCTGTCGCGCCTGTCTCTTCTGGAGCCGC
This sequence comes from Ambystoma mexicanum, assembly GCF_040938575.1. NCBI lineage: Eukaryota > Metazoa > Chordata > Amphibia > Caudata > Ambystomatidae > Ambystoma > Ambystoma mexicanum. Next base: position 1,542,560,210 of record NC_090932.1, read on the forward strand.
AGGACAACTCGGCGGCCGTTTTGTTGGCAATACAATCCTTATGTTCGGAGATGAGGACGAGATTGCCGGAACCAGGCCTGACGGAGGAGCCAGAGCCAGGCCCGTCGGGAAGTCCCCCAAACAAGAGAAGACAGACCCATCCAGCCCCGCCTTTTCAGCCCTCGCCGCCTACTCAACCTTTGCCCACGTCCCCCGTCCCTGGGGATGACACGGGAATGGACACGACGGGTACTGACGGCGATGGCGGTGACGACGGGGCGGAGCTCCCATCTCCTCCAGCCCGGGCCTCCCCGCCCGACGTTCGGATCTTTCCATGCAATGATCGCCAGGGCATCCAAGCTTGTTCAGCTCTGCCCCGAAGGGAACGAAGGTTTCCTTTACCAACGGCGCGAGGCCAAGAGGAAGACGGTCCTCGCCGTGCCTCTGCTGGATGACATCTGGGACAAGGGTCTCGCCCTTCTCAAGAACCTCTCTAAGACGCCTGCCGAGAGGGATCGGTACGATAAGTAGTACCGGGTCCCCGACGCAGCCCCTTTGTGCCTTAGGGCACAACCCACCCCTGAATCGGTCGTCTCAGCGGCAGCCAAAAAGAAAGCGGGGGGGGAGGGGCATCGGCCTTGACGTCAACTTCCCCGCCGGACGGCGAAGGAAAGAAGCTGGACGCAGAGTTATCTCGTCGGCGGCAACAACGATTAAGGCGGCCAACGCCCTCGCGATTGTGCCCGCTACGACGGAGTTATGGTACAGGATCGCCTCCCCCTGTTGGACTTCCTACCGGACGACAAGAGGGCCGAGGCCCTGGAGATCTTGCAAGAAGGCGAGGTGGTGTCGGACCACGCCATAACGGTGGCAACGGACATTGCCGACACCGGTTTCCGCCAGCTAGGCAACGATGTTGCCTTAGACGACGAGAGTGGCACAAGGCGACGGATTTCCGCCAGGACGTACAAGCCAAGGTTTTGGACATGCCGTTCGATGGGAACAACCTGTTTGGGAAAACAGTGGTTGAGTCCCTCCAAGCCATCAAGGCAGACAGACAGCTAAGGCCCTAGGCGTTCTCTGGCAACGAAGGCCGTCCTTTCGGAGCTCCGGAGGCAAGCAGGGTGCCTCCAAGGGATTCGGCGGTGGCTCCTCTACTTACCGGCAAGCGAAGACCTTCCAGCTACTCACGGACCTGGGGTTCTCCATCAACTTCCCCAAGTCACACCTGGCCCCCTCGCAAGTCGCACTGTTTCTGGGAGCTAAGCTCGACACAGTGGCGAGTCTGGCCTCACCATCAGAGAGGACAAAGGCCCTCCTAGGCAAGGTGCAGCGTCTGCTGGCCACGGACGTGGCCAAGGTGAGGTCCATCAAGTCCCTCCTCGGGATGATGTCCTCTTGCATATATCTCGTGCGCCTGTGCAGGCTTCAGATGCGCCCTCTACAGGAGTTCCTCGACGCCCGCTGGATAAAAGCAACGGGCAGCTTCGAAGACAGGATCCCTCTCAATGAGACCTTCCGTCGAGCGATCCGGTGGTGGGGCACCCACGCTCATCTGGCGGCAGGAACAGACTTCAGACCCCCGCCCACCAGGTGACTGTGACGACGGATGCCTCCCGGGAGGGGTGGAGAGCGCACACCACACGGAGATCTTCACGCTACAGGCCTTTGGTTCCCGGAGGAGAAGCCGCTCCACATCAACATACTGGAGCTCTGGGCAGTGTTCTGGGCCCTCAGGTCCTTTCTCCCGTCCCTCAAGGGCTAGGTAGTGAGGATCTTCACCGACAACACCACCACAATGTTTTACATCGGGAAGCAGGGCGGAACCAGATCCCCAGCCCTATCCAAGGAAGCCCAGGATCTGTGGCATTGGGCCGTTGCTCAAGGGATGTTTCTGGTGCCGTTTCATCTGGCAGGAATAAAAAACACCATTGCCGACTCACTCAGTAGAGAGCTGCGCTCGTGTCACGAGTGGGAACTACGCCAGGATCAAGTGGACCGACTTTCAGCGATGGGTCAAACGCCAGACCGACCTGTTCACGACGGCGACGAACTCCACGTGCCAGAGGTTCGCCAGCAGGTTTCCCCAACCGAAGAGCATGGGCGATGCTTTCTCGTTGCCGTTGCTGCTCCGACTCATCAACCAGCTCAAGAGGTCCTGGTGCAGAATGATCCTCGTCACACTGGCGTGGCCGAGACAGATCTGGTTCCCGGACCTTCTGGACCAGTGAAGCTGTCGATGGACGCAGATCTTCTCTCTAGAGAAGGAGACACAATTCTTCATCACGACCCAGAGTTGCTGTACTTGCAGGCCTGGCTCCTGCAGCACTAGAGTTGGGAGGGTACGATATCCCGGCCGACTGCAGAGAGGTTCTTGCGAAGGCCAGGGCGTCCTCAACTCTCGTGCTACGGACATAAGTGGAAGAGGTTCTCTATCTGGTGCAGGGCACAGAAGATTAACCCTCTGCAGATTACGGCCCCTCAAGTATTGCCATACCTACTGTCGCTAGCTAAGGCTGGACTATCTCATGCTTCAATCAAGATACACCTGGCAGCTATTTGCCGATACACCAGGACTACAGGGCGGTCATCCCTGTGGTCTCATCGCCTGGTTAAGGAATTTATGAAGGGACTGTTTCGATCATTCCAGCCGGTGAAGGCGCCAGCCCCGGCGTGGGAGCTCAACGTGGTGCTGACCAGGCTCATGGGTCCGCCATTCGAGCCATTGCATTCGGCCCATTTAAGTTTCTGACGTGCAAAACAGCGTTACTGTTGGCCATCACCTCCGCACGACGTGTGGGAGAGATCCAGGCACTATCCTGCAAGCCTCCATACCTGACCTTTCACGATATGAGGGTAGTGTTGAGGACGCACCCCTCCTTCATGCCCAAGGTGCCGTCGGACTTCCATCTCAACGAGCCCTTGGTGTTACCAGTCTTTTTCCTGTCGCCTTCGTCGCCGGCCGAGAGGACTTTGCACTCGCTGGATGTAGCTAGAGCGCTGAAGTTCTACATGGACCGAACAAGGAGTTTTCAGAGGACATCACAGCTGTTTGTGAACTTTGGACCTGTGAACCAAGGGAAGGCTCTCTCGAAGGCTTCCATTTCCAGATGGCTCTCCGGCTGCATCATGCACGGTCATCGGTTGGCAAACCGACCGTTGCCCGGCTGTCCGAAAGCCCATTCGACCACAGCAGTCGCTGCTACCATGGCGTTCTGGTCTGGTGTGCCACTGCTGGACATCTGCAGGGCTGCTACGTGGAGGCGACGCACACCTTCACGAGATTCTACTGCGTCGACCGGGATTCCAGGGAGGAGTCCAGGGTCGGCCAAGCAGTGCTGCGCACCTGTTCGCTTAAGGAGAGCCTGGTGAGGTAAGAAATGCTTAATGTTGAGTTTTGATGTAATGCTTAATATTGAGCCTTTGCCACCTCCCGTGGTTGTGCATGCGTGTACAGCTATGTATTCTTATATTCATGAGCATGTGAATCCATGCCAGACCCCATGCTGGAGAAGGAACAAGTTACTTACCTGTAACTGTTGTTCTCCAGCATGGGTCTGGCATGGATTCACATGCGAACCCTCCCTCCTTACCCCTCTGCGGCTCTTCACTTGGTCATACTGACACTTTACGTGCTACCAAATCTGAGGATGGCTGCTAGAGGCGGGCTTAGGGAGAGGGCAGTCATTGGCTGGGGGCAGTATGACCCAGAGACCAGTGATTGGTTACTACTGAGAAAGACAGATCAGATACGAAACTGATACTGATTTTTTCTTTACCGAGGATTCCCGGCTTGATGACGGGGAATATTCATGAGCATGTGAATCCATGCCAGACCCATGCTGGAGAACAACAGTTACTGGTAAGTAACTGGTTCCTTCCAGCTGTCCTTGGAATTGGACAGCAAAAGCAGGCTGCGTGGGATCCTGGATGCTTCTTAGTGCTCCAGGTGCCCTGTGTAGGGATGCAGGGTAAAAAAACTCAAGGTCCGAGCCTTGTTGGCTGGTGCGGACGGGTGTATGCCCCCTAAGGGAGCACTAAGAAGCATCCAGGATCCCACGTAGCCTGCTTTTGCTGTCCCATTCCAAGGACAGCTGGAAGATGTTATTTAGTAACTTTTGAAGTTGTTTTCCTGTCCTGAAGAAGATGGTCCATAACCGCTAACAGAACCATCGAAACCGGTCAACCTGACCTGTTGTGGCTCCTCCACAACACCACACGCTACCCCAACACCAACAGGGGGCTATCCTCAAAACCAACCAGGAACCCAAAGAGCACATGTTTCTCCAGCACACCCCACTACTTGGGGATTGTGTGCCTTTTAACCCATTTGACGATTTCCATCCTCGTTGAAATATTTTTATCATTTTTTGCACGGGCAACCACCCACATGAAAAGAACACTGAGCTATCAGGTGAATAAACCCAGAAATTCCTGATGCCTCTAGCCTTTACATGTTAAACCAACTACTTTTGGCTCATGATTACAAGATCTAATCTCCATCTCGCACTCACCCACAATATGTTTGTTGCCCCACCCACCCCCCTTTTTTAGGCTGTTGGGATAGAACTATGTGGAACCCAGCCAAGCCGCATGCAGTGAGCTAGAAGCCAGTCTCTGCTCTTGCTCCCCCCCTCCCAGACAGGTGTCACACCATGCACTGTTCAATCAGGACAGCCAGCCCCCATTGAGACTGGGCTTCTTTCAGGCAAGGTGAGAGATGAAGGGCTGCAGAGTTTTGGACTACTCCCTCGCTTCCTGCCTTCTCAGACACTCTGGCGCCTTGGTGGGGAATACAAGATTCCTGCTGAGGTTGTTCCTGCCTAGCAGGGGAAGACCTCTGAAACTACAAGCAAGAAATGGCGAAAAAAGCATCTCCACGATTTTAGAAAAGTGGTGGTGCTTCTGTGCCAGTAATAAGACTAAAAAGTCACTAAGGTAAAACCACTGCCACCACCATCCATTCAAGAAAACTTGCAATTGTAACAAAAATGTTACAGGTAAATAAGAAAGGGGATATGTTGATATGTTGTATCCCTCCAGCACTCAACATAAGGCTGGGTGTGCTGGCTCATGGTTCCATGTGAAGTCCATGCAAAAATTTCACCTGGTAAAAAAGGCGCCAAAAAATGGCAATTTTGTTGCAGGGACATTATCACATTGAACATGTGCTGGACTTTTTTTCAAGGGAGGAGCCCTTAACCTTTTATATATGGCCACCATATATGTCGTCGCAACCTTTTCCTGGCAACATTATGTATGTATATATATATATATATATATATATATATATATATATATATATATATATATATATATATATATATATATATATATATATATATATATATATATACAACGATATTACCGGATACCCTTACTATATAAAATGAAAAGGTGGATGAAAATCCCGATTTACTACTTGGGAACTGTAGTCCACCCAAGTACATGAAAGAGAAATTAACAGGGGAGCTCAAAGGGGCAACCCAGCCCAAGCCCAAAGGTTGTAGGAACTTCAACCATACACTATGAAGAGACATAAAAAGGTCACCTATAAAAAGAGTAAAAGACTAGATGAGGGGGGGAAAAATATTCCCCTTCACCTAGGGAGAAGGTGAAATAGTTACCAAGTCCAAGCACAATGCTCTGCGGTTGACACAGATCAGGAAGATTTATCATAGATCTGAAAATCTTACCGAACACCAGGAGTTCCTTATTTCTTTTGAACTGTGTAGCAAAACATAGCTCCGATCTGGGCAGGGGGAATTCACCCAGGTTATGAGAAGAATCAGTGGTCATATTGTAACTCTGACTGTATGAGAGCGCTATATAAATAACCAAATACAATATAGACATCTGAGGCTTGTGGAGCTGCGTAGAATCGCAAGCTTTGCATATGCCAATATCTAGTGGAAGCTGCAGAGTATTGTACATTAGGTTTTTTGACATTCGAAAAGGGACGTAGATGGGGCAGGTTTGTAATACTATCCCTAGTGCAACATGCCTTGTACACATGATCCCTCATGCGTTTAGGTCCCTCCCATTATCTTTTTCCACCATCGTGGCTTGTCGTATTATCGTGGTGTCCCGTAGCAAAGCTACTTTAGAGTCAATTCCATTTTATTTCAACTGCTGGTTACTGATTGACTCACCTTTTCGACAGCGGACCTTCGGAACCATCTCGATGCCTGAATCCGGACACTGAGACAGACGTTTGCTTGGGCAGCGGGCTTCAGTCTACAACTGGCTTTGGCCTACAAGAGGCGAGAGCAGGATTCGGGTAGTATGCCCCATTCCCTGCCCCTACTGCTTTTGTTGTGCTGCCTCTTTATCCACTTTTCATGATCGAACGTACTCTGTTTCTGATGTGCCCTAAATGCAATCAGACGTTCTCGTTTGAAGACACATGGGGTGTGGAACCACTGCCTTCCCGTTTGTTGGGCAATATTGTATGCAGTACCCTGTGGGAGACTGCACCAGCCTTGACCTCATGGCTATAGTTTACCCAACCTTTGGTATAAGCATGTACTACACAATTTTCTAGAGTGAGCTGCCATGGTTCCGTGTGTTAAAATTGTAGCAAAAAATGGTTGTGGACACAATATGGTGGCAAAAGGCTGTGGTTTTGCCACCGCAATCCATGTAAAGGATGCAGGGGACACCCCTGCGCCCCTTAAATGGTGTAATGGGGTACACCTTTAACGGGTCAAACCACAGTATTTTTGCAGCGATTTGGTACAGGAGACATTTTTGCTGCGTTTTCACTGCATACCCAGCCAGGCTTATCTCGATGGGTCAATGCGAGCTGTAGGGTTATACAGATCCACAGTGACAAGTATCCAAATAAACACTTAATCAAGGTTTCTTGATTAAACAATTATTAATTTAAGTAATTTGAATAAGCCTTCTTTGGGATATGATGGGTTATTTATAATGCGCTGAATACCCAGAGGTTTCTAAGCGCGGACCCGGGGATCGAACCTGTGGTGCTCTGTGTCTTGCTTCCAAGAAGAGCACGTTACCCTTGACCTATCCCCCCGGAGCTATTCTCAATATATATGTAACACAAATATACTTCAAAATAAACTGTTTCTTTCAATCAGTAAATACCCATTTGGGATGGCACACAGATGCTTCCTACACCCTGAGGTGACTTCAAGAACTAGGACACGGACATTAATATATCACTGGTGCATTAGGAGCAATATTGAGGTTGGTGTCAAAAGAAGTTGAGGGAAATAAAACGATGGTTAACAAATATTCTTAAGCAGGTAAGTACTTTTTGAATCCTAACATGCAAAGTAGATTAACCCTTTCCTGGGGGAAAAGCAAAGCACAAAGTCGAGGTACAAAGAGTCTTTCAGGGAGCCAGGACAGTCCATGTTAGTTGAGCAAAGGTCTAGGTGAGCTGAAGTACTTCTTGCAGGTAGGTAAAAAGTCTTGCACCATGTTTTAGAGGTTTTTGTATAAAATGAAATCGCTGTAGGGCCACAAGCTGGAAGGCTTGTGAGGGGAAAAGCTGCAAGCAACTCTGCAAAAGCAACCACAACCAGTCTCAACTGATAACTAGCAAGGCTACACGAAGAGAGGAAAGTCCCCTTAGTTTTAGAGTACCTTTGGTTAGAATAAATTGGTTGCAGGTGGCTTCTGTTCCTGTGCAGGTCTGCAGATCCTGTTCCTGGGCCTCAGTCGTGTGGACAAAGAGGGAGGACGTCTAGGGACTCCTGCACTACGAATTGAAGGTCAGAGATTCAGCACTGCAGCAGGGCTTCACCGGGCAAACCAACGGTCCAGGAGTTGCAGCAGGCATCTCTTCCAAGTTCTTCTTTGGATTACTTCGTCCAGTGGTCGACTCTGGCTTCCAAGCAAAAAGCCTCGCCTTTTATGCAGGTTTCTCCCATTCATTCATAGCCTAGCTGTCCATCACACGGTAGGGTGGCTGTCCTCCGAGGACAGCCCTCCAGCCAATCACCCTTGGGTGCATTCCTGTAACCAAGGAGACTAAGCACAGGCAGTTACGGGCACCTCCCTTGCTTCCTGCTCCGCCAGACATGCTGGCGCCAGAGGCTGGCTTCACCAGTGAATCCCGCCAAAGACAAAACTAAGGGACCAAACCTGGTTTGTCGCTCAGAGTAAATCTCAAGAAGGACCTTTCCAAAAAGACCACTAGGGCCATTTTTACAAAATGGGCACTCATGGGTGCAATACTGCAGCTGAGAATTCAGCCTGCGGTAATAACAGACAATGGTAGGAAAAATATACCACTGCCACCAGCCATTAATTGCAGTGAGGGTAATATAAAAATGTTACAGGAGAAAGTAGAGAAAAGGGAAACTATCCCTCCAGCACTCCATGTAAGATGGTGTGTGCTGGGTCTACAAACAGAAAAAGGTAAGTAAAGTCAATTTCACTTTACTGCTCTTGGAATAATTTATCCAAGAGAAGGTATTTAAACCTTAAAAGAAATCTAAAGGACTTTTCTGTTTCACTGCACTGAGGGTGCTGTGTCCCAAAACAAAATGGTGATGCCTATGGAGTTTGTCAGACTCCAAAAACAAAGGAGAAACAATCCAAATCGGATAAAAATACATGAGTGAGGGAGAAACAGTTCTCACTCGGTCCAGGATAAAAATTAAGTCAAAGTCCAGCAAAAGAGCTGGGGGTTTCTAAGGTAGAAGGGAATTAACACAGAAATGAAAATTCTCCATAAGACTGCCACCTGTCATGTAAGGGAAGCTTGTGCCTTTAACAGAATTGTTAGTGCTAGTGAGAAAGGGAATACATTGTATACCCCAGCACTTCACAGGAGGGCGGTGTGCTGGTTTTCACCTAACAATGTAGACTGGATAGAAATATATAATTTCTACCCTTGGGAACTGTATTTCTCAAGGTTAGTCGGGGAAAGTAAAAGCGGCCCCAAAGGGCAACCCTGTAATAATAAAGTATATACCAAACGTTGTTGAAGGATAAAATAAAAAGCACACTGGAGAGTCTTAAAAATGACACCCATAAGAAGAGTAAAAGGATCTGGGAGTGTCGAAAAAAGTTACTTCTCACTGAGATATAGGGGGTTATCTACCAGTCCAGCAAAACTTTCTAGGGTTCTCACACTTGATGTAGGTTTAGCACTAATGTTAAAAACTTACCTAACGAGTCCCCCTTCAAGCCTATGCACAAGTACTGCTTTGAACAACCTTTCTTTGTAATTGTAAGGACAAAGTGGTACTACGCACTCAACCTCAATATTCACCAAAATGTATATCAAACTTTCATGTGAACCAAACTATAGAACTTCCTTCTTTTTTCCAAAAACCCAACAAACTCAGCAGAAAAAAGCCTTCATACACTAGACTTGCACAGAGCTGCCATGTTCTAACTTCAAAAGACCAAACCTATCGGAAAAACATATCCACTGGAAGAGACGGGGACTCTATCTGCAAGGCAGCAATTTCAAAATGGTTTGTCAACTGCATCCAACTTCTCTTGCTAAGGGAAAGTTGCATTTAAGTCTAGAGCACACTCCACTCGAGGCACATGGGCTACTCTGACCTTCATAGCAAATCTGCCCCTAGATGCCATTTGCAAGGCTGCCACTTGGAGTTCAGTACACACTTTCACCCAGCATTCGTGTCTAGAGACCTGTTCCAATGGTGATATACAGGTTGGACAAGTGGTGTTGAAACATCTTTTTGCAGCACTACATTAAAACAACTCTCCTCATTCTACAACTACTACTCGCTAATCCTATGCAAGGCATGTGATTCTAATCAGAGCCACAAGCTTCAGAAGGGAAACATTGCTCACTGTAACAGCCAGTCTAGACACCTGCTTGCTGATCCTGCCATTGGAAGCCCTCAAAAAAGGAACTGGAACCATCCTGTGGGATGACCAGCTTCATGAGCTACCATACTACATTGCTCGCCATCCCGAGTTGGGACGCAGGCCTTTGCAACCTTGGACTTGTGATCCGAACCGCTAGGCCTAACTCTGCAGCTCACAATCACTTGGAGGTTCCTTGCAGGACCAGCCTCTTTGATTCTACTGTAAAGGAGGGCGGAACAACCTCTGACAGGCCCATGGGATCAGAGCTCACCCTCAAGTACTTTTAAGACGAGATAGCTGCACCTTGAGGATGGGATGCAGGATTCTTACTCCAACACAAATCAATAAGGACAACTCAGTAGTTTGGCAAAGGGAAGTCCGTTTAATGACAAGTACAAAAAACAGGGAAACAATGGAGATCAACACTGATGCGATCGCCCGTCTCGCTTCAACTTCCATGAACTTCATACAAACAGTAACATTTATACCCAAAACTCGTCATTGACGTGTAACACTCAAAAGTTAACATGCAATCCTATTAGTTGGAAAAGGTAACTTAAGTATAGGTACTATATCTGTATATGGTAACAGAGCGCGAGGATTGGATAACTCTTATCGGGTGGGCGTCTACGCCCATCCCTCTGCATCACTCGTGATAGACATCACTACAAGTACAACGTCCTATTGGTTCTTCTAGCTATAGGACCCTAGATTATTTGATCCATTGTGATTGGGTAGGTTACACCCCTAGTCATAAATCTCCACTTTAATTAGCAGCATGCAGAATGGACACCCAGGTGCAGTGTGCCCAAAGATTCACCCTACCTTCCCTCCATCAGTCAGTACTTTAGGGAAATGTGTCAGTTAGTTGGCTGAGGATGGCCTCGAAGCTGTAGCTTCTTATCAGGAAACGTTATGGCATCCTCGGGTTCTGGGTGATATCAGACGTTGGTACCTCTTCGCGCCTGGCTGGTCATGTTTGTTCACCATGGATCTGCTTCATTTTCCTTCTTTTCGTGTATTTGATTCCCCTTCGGCCTCGCCACCTGCCTGGGCCTCCTTATCTCGGCCTTCATGGGGCAGGCTGCTATGCTCTGAAATTTCGTTTCTTCGAAGCTGCCGCTCTCCTCCCTTCCTGGAGTTGACCTTGAATTCCCAGGCATGAGCTGCTTCTTACTGGGTTTCGATTCCGCTCATCCTTCTGGCCTTAGCTGTAATATGAATCTCAGCCTGTTGGACCCCTTGCAGCTTGGGCTTAATTCTGCTTTATATAATAAAAAATGGAGTCGCACTTGTATAGTGTGCTTTATTGAGGTAGATATATAGTTGGCGCTTGCCGCTCTATTCTTCTACCAAGCATTGCAAGCAATAATGTTTCCTTAGCTTCTTGCGTTTCAAGCCTATTTACAAGCATTAACTGGCTGAATACTTCCATTCTGTTTTTACAGCTACGTTTCCTTACATTTCAACATCGCCTCTTCTTCTAAGTCCATTGCATCTCTATCCATAACCTTTCGTCTTTGTGTCATCTTTTGGCTGTAGTTTCGTTCATCTGGGAGTCTGTTTGGCCTCTTGTGTCATCACCACTTGCCTTCCATTAAGGCTCTTTGGGTCTCTTCGGGGACAGACTGTAGGTAATCTTCATTTCGTGTCAGCTGATGGTACGGCTATCTCAGCGGGTACCGTGCTGCCCATGGTTGTCTGGTTATAGGCATTTCGACAGGTATTGCCCTTCTGATGGGCACTGGGCAGAGCCCTAGTGCAGCTCTCTGTTGGTTCATTTGTTCCTCATACGTCGCATATCTTGGCGAGTACGTTCCTGGTACCTCAAAATGGTGGGCTGGGGTGCAGGCCATGTCTGGGACCTCCTCTACACTACCACAAGGGTCGGCTTGTAAGTAGCCATTGCTCTCGGACTGCATATTGTCCTTGGGTCCTCTGAGGTAGTCGACCTGTTGGTCCTTTTTTCGTGACAGGTGTTGGTAGCGTTTCTTTTTGCTGCTTTCCTCCATAGTTTTCTATGGAACACCCTTTCTGTTGACTGTTTATACGCCTGACATGCCTTTTTGGAGGAAGAAAAGGCTTCTGCTTTACTTCCCTTGTATTTATGCACTGATTCTTATGGAGAAACTGATCAGTCCATAAGAGTATCCGTACTGGAAGACATTCTATGGATTTCTTGTATTTTTACAATTTCACGCATTACACTAAAGCAGTGGTATTCAAACTTTTTTAATGCTGAACCCCAACACCCCCTCCCTTTCAGTATAAATGTTGCCGGGCTCCCCCAGATGCCATATCTGCTTATTTTTTCTATTATAAGCAGTCACTGCGTTCCCTTTTTGAAAAGCCTTGCGCCTCTTGTGGACATCCTTCAGGTCCCACTAGGGGGACTAGCGGCGGGGACGGGGGCGTAGCTTCAGTTTGAAGACTACTGCCCTAAAGTGAAGTACAATTAGTATACTTTGTAACCTTTACTTTTTCTGTAGTGACTTTTTGCTTACATTTACAATGTACCTTAGGATAGGCTTGTGACAGCAGATACTATTTTACTGTTTTTTATGCTTTTTACTCGTGCACTTGGCAAAAGTGGTTACTAACGCTAGCACCCTAAGATGGCAGGGCCATAAGGTTTTTGCCTGTGGTCCTATGGCCATATTTTTTTTGACCACCTTCCTGATCCCTTTGGTACAGAATTGCCATATATGGGAAGCACTTTTATTTACTTATTATGCGCTCGAGCCTGCAGACATCAGGACTCGGAAGACCAGAAAAAAGATATAAAAAATAATTTGACCATCTCCATTGAATAGAAGTGTCTTCAGACGTTTACGAAATGAAGACAAATTTTTGAACAGCATCAGGTCTGTTTGCAGTTTATCCACCAGTGCTGCCTGAATGGGAATGGAGCGGCCACTGCCCCTGACACTCTTACTTCGCGGACAGCGAAGAAGCATAGTCCTTAGACCTAGTGATTCTGCTGGATTGCTGCAATGAGAAGCAATCCCGCAGGTTTGAAGGGGCAGAACCATACAAACATGTACGAGTAATGGTGTTTATTTTAAACCAACTCTGGTCTCAATAGACAGACAGTGAAGATCCTACCTGTGCTATGAAATGGAATCGCTTCTAGAAATGTTTTAAACAAGGCGAACTGCATCATTCTGTAGTACCTGTAACTTGGGAAAACAGCTTTTATTAGTCCCACACAAGAGGGCATTACAGTAATCCAGTCTAGGCATCATGATGACTCTAACCAATGTAGTAGTTTGTGACAAAAAGGATTTGACTAATCGGAGTAGTCTCAAATGATATTGTGCTTTGCTCAATATGTTAACATGTGTTTATGCACTTAATGAAAATTCAGAAATAATGCCAAGTGTCTTGATTTTGGTAGGGATCTTAATGAAATGCTGTTCAATATGAAAGCCTACATAATTTCCAATTTGGCTCGCGATTGTGAGGACCCAAATATCAGGGGCTCTGTCTTTGTTGAATTGATGCCCATTTCATTAGTCGTCCAGGCCTTGATTGACTCATAAACAGATGAATTATTCCTAGGGTCTTTACTGTAGTCACTGCTCAATTCCTTGACGAGCTGGGTATCATCCACATAGTTTTTAAAACAAACACACAGCTCATCTAATGAATCACGTAGAGGGCTACAGAAGACATTAAAGAGATCGGGGGAAAGGCAAGCGCCTTGTGGGACTCCACATGTAATTCGTTTAGACTCGGAACATGCGTCCAGCCAATAGATCCTGGCCTTCCTGTTTTCTCTCAAGGAGCCAATGCATTTTACTGCTGCTTCTGAGCAGTGTCCAAAAGCTGCGTGCCTTTTAGTCAGACTCGTGGTTGACCAAATCGAGGGCTGCCAAGTCCAAAATCAGCAGCCCCAATTTACTTCTATCCACTGTACTCAATATCCCTGCCTGGCTTCAGGTCACATCATGGCACTGAGTGCCCTGGCGGGCTTAGACTGTCTCATATGTAAGATCTCATTTTCCTCCATGTGTTCTTACAGTTGGATAGTTGCACATTTATCAATTACCTTTAACAAAAAGGGTACATTTGTAATAGGCCTTAAACCTTGAATTTTACAGTGCTGGCCTGGCTTCGTCATCAACTGAGTAGCAATCACGCTCTTTATAAGATCAGGAACCTCGGTATGACCAAATGTAGCATTGGTAAAACGTACCAGAAAAGGTGCAAAAAGCTCAGCTTTGTTCAGAATGATTTTTACAGGAAAAACATCACCCGTAGGTCGCGTAGCCGTTAGTTTTCATCATTTTAGGTATATCCACTTCCTCGAACGTAAAGAATAGAATAATAGGACATACACTTTGGGACAAACCTGTAACATTAGTATTGGTTTCCATTTTGATCAGGTTGTCTGCAATTTTAGCTTGAGGGGACTATCTTGTCTGCAAAGTCTTTCTGGACAGCAGCACAATCCTTGGCTGTTGGGATAAAAGGATCAAGTTGGACAGGGAATTATAATTACATTTGGCCTCATAAATCTAATATGTATATCATGTATCGAATACTTTCCATCTATCCTTGTTATCTCAAGTCTGTGCTGCTTTCATCCATGGGAAAGCTGCTGTTTTCTTGGGCAAAGAGGGTGGTTTGTGTGTGAGCCCAGATGTGGGGCTGGGACTGATATGGGAGTTTTTGTAAAGGCTACCTGTGGTAAGACTTTATAAAACAATCCCTTGGTATAAAGCGCTTAAACTTCTAGTATAGGCCTGTACCGCTCAATGTATTGGTAGTTTGGTAGAGCAGCCATGGTCATCTTAGGAGGGAGATGTGAGCTGTAGGTAAATACAAATAACTTCCAATATACATAGGCACAAACTCTTACACACTTGTAGTTCTATCAAAATAGTTTTTTTTATTATTTATAAATCTGTTTCAATAAAACCACACAAAAAACAAAGATTGCCAGAGCTTGTTTACAGTGTCAATAGTATCACAGTCCATACATTAAGATCCCAGGTTGGCAGGGAAAGGTTAGTGTCAGACCAGTTTCATCTTATGCGTGGTGGGATGACATCCACCCACCAGAGCAATACATTGTTCAGCCCTCACTCAACTCCCACTCATCTCCCCTACACATTTTGGAATTTCCCCGGGCTACCCCAGGCATTATAGATTCTCCCTTCCACCGCAGTCACATCATTTTAGGGCGCCCCACCATTTCCGCCCTGGGTACCCACATCATTTCTTTCAAATAAAAAGGTGCACAATCACGCCCAAACAGCCTAAGTTCAGAGGTCTCTTCATCAGAGAGCCATTTGGCAACATACTGCAACTGGCTTGCCACATAGTACGCCTCATAGTTGGGCAGCTTTATTCCTCCTTTGTCATGGAAGTTCTGAAGCTTCCATAACGCCACTCTGTTTCGCGTGCCATGCCACAAAAAGTCCCTACACATGCTATTTAGTTTGGTGAAGAACACCTTAGGAATCGTGTACGGTATATTCCCGAAGTAATGTAGGAGCCTCGGCAGGACCACCATCTTTAGCATCGCTACCCGCCCCATCATCGCCAAAGGCAGCTTTGCCCAAAACTGCCTGCACTTATCAATTTTCTTGATGGCTACTTCTGTATTACACCTATGCTCCTCCTCCACGGTGTGATACGTCTATCCCCAGGTACTGAAAAGTACTAACCGCCCACGGCACCTGCAATACCGGTAACCTCTCCGCTGGAATCCCTATGTACCCCCCCCAATGGGAACAAGCTAGACTTCTGGGGGTTCACCGCTATTCCGGACAGCACAGCGTATCTCCCAAGCACTTCCAAAATGTACTGGAGGTTTTCCTCTGGGAATCGCACGTACAGCAGCATGTCATCTGCATATAGGGAGATCAAATGCCGCTCCCCCTTCACCTTGATGCCTATGGTGTCATATTGCTGCCTCAGATAAATCGCCAGAGGCTCCAGGGCCAGTATGTAGAGCATAGGAGACCACAGGCATCCTTGTCTAGTACCCCTGCTGAGCTGCCACCTCTCTGATATCACAGAACCTGTTTTAACTCTAGCCAGCGGTTCGCTATACAAAATTTTCGCCCACCTTACATATCCAGGCCCTAACCCATAGTGCTTCAGGGCCGCCAGCAGCCATGGCCACTTGACAGAGTCGAAGGCCTTGATCGCATTCAAGGACACGATTGCCATTTCCTCATCACTTTCTCTGCCAAAATCAATGATTCTCTGGAGTCGCCTATGATTATTGGTAATGTTTCTATGGGGGACATAGCCCGTTTGATCGGGATGTATTAATTTGCTAATGACCCTCTTCAGTCTGTTCGCTAAGACAGCAGTTAATATCTTGCCATCTTGATACAGCATTGACACTGGTCTAAAGGAATCACAGCGGCGCCCAGGTTTATTAGGTTTAGGCAGAGGTACTATGACAGCTTCTCTCAGTGACTCCGGTAAGCGTCCCATCTCGAACGCTTAGTTTATCTCTAGCAGCGGGGGGAGGACCTCTTCTATATATATACTTTGTAAAATTCGCTTGGGAGCCCATCTGTCCCTGGGGTTTTACTAGTAGGCAGCTGCCTCACCACCTCCCCCAATTCTTCCAGGGTAATCAGGGTGTCCAATTCCTCTCTCTCCTCCTCGCTTATCTTGGGCAGCCCCATATCCTCAAGCGTTTCTTCCATCATTGCACGGCTACTTTCTCCATCTTCTCCGTATAATACTTTATAATAATCCACAAACGCTTAATTAACTCCCTCCTGGGTGTCCTCTACGCTACCGTCTTCTCTCTATAGTTCTGATTGTGGCTCTGGGGGTCTCACTCTTATATAACCACGCCAAAAGTCTCCCCGGTTTATCACCTCCCGCATGCTCTCTCTATGTATTTTTTATAATTAAGGTTACACAACCTCTCCCAACATTCCGCGCATTTTTGCTGTAGCCTAAGTATCAATTCCAGCTTCTCTGCTGTATCGTCTCCGGCCTTTAAGGCCTCTTCTAATTTTACTTCCGTCTCCCGCAGTTCAGCCGAAACCCCACCTTGTAGGCCCTTGGATTTCGCTATGGCCGCACCCCTCATGACAACTTTGAAGGCCTCCCATAGTGTTCCCGCCGAGTCCACACTCCCAGTATTTGTTTCAAAATAGTTTACGATCTCCTCCCTCAAATCCTCTCTAAAGAAGGGGGTCCCGCAACGCCTCTGCTCGTAGGTGCCATGTCTGGATCCTCGCTCTCGGGGGGCAGTATTGCCATGCAAGAATCGGGGGCGAGTGGTCCGAGGGGACCCTGGCCCTATACTCTGTGCAATCTCCGCTATCATTTCAGGTGATGCGAAGACATAATCCAGCCTCGTTGACAACTGCTGTGGGGCAGAATAATGTGAATATTGCCTTTCCTGGGGGATGCCACACTCTCCATGCATCTTCCAACCCAAAGTCCTCAAGCAATGTCTGTAGCGCCCTGGCTGCAGGGGCCGGTCTATCCAATTTCCCATCCGATCTGTCCACCCTCGGGTTCAATACGCAGTTGAAGTCCCCTCCCCAGATCACAGCGCTTCCTACACATGCGCTCAGGTTCGCACTCAATGTCCTAATGTACGCTGCTGTGTTCTGGTATACGTTTTAACAATACTCCTCTCCCTGTTCTCCACCAGTCCCCTCAGCATAACCTTCCTCCCGTCTGTCTCAGTCACCACTTGCAATCGCTGAAACGGGACATGTGGCGCCACCCATATAAGTACTCCTCTTGCGTAGGCCGAGTACGATGAGCCAACCAACACCCCCTTCCACTTTCCCGCAATCATGTCCATCCTCTCGCGTGTAAGGTGGGTTTCCTGCAGCAATGCAATATCTATTTTCTGCCTACACAGATGCAGCATAACCTTGTTCCTTTTTAAATAGCTATTAAGCCCCCACACATTACATGTGAGTATTTTAAGGTCCCCCATGGCCTGTTGTAGTCCCATGCCCTCTCCTCCAGGTGCAGTTTGACTTCGAGTTCCAATCCAATCTGTATAGGCTTGCATCCCATTCTAAATTCCCGTTAACCAAAAACACACCAAACTTCCCGCTCCCACCTCCCTTCCCCAACATCACCCCCCCCCCCCCCCCCAACTGTTGCCCAGCTCCATCCCTGGATCTCGGGCTCCCCCGCATCTAGCTGTTTCTGGCTCTCGCCTGTACTCGAAGCTCCGCAGGGTGAGGCCACCCTAGTGGCCAACCTACTACAACTATAATTCGGGGGGGTAGGGTGCTTTCGCCCTGCTGCTCCCATAGCACATCGGATAACTACACATTGCCATGCAATTTAAATATATGTACCCGCTACTATATTCCAGTCCATCAAGTCCCTTACAATCAGCTGTATTTTATCAAATATCAGCGTCCTACAGCCGCGCCCATTGTTCTCAGTCTTCGCCTAGGCGCCCTTGGGATGTTCACACGCCGCCATAACAGTATGCATACCGTATCCCAAGTCACTTATCACGTCCATCTTGGGTCTCTTCCGTATTTGTTCCGGGCAGCCCTGCAGATCCAGCCATGACGTTGCTTCTTCCGGAGTGTCAAAGAAATGCATTTTGCTCTTATGCAGCACCTTCAATTTCGCAGGGTACCGAAGCATATAATTTATCCCAGCCGCCCGCAGCCTCCTTTTGATGGTTACATAGCTGTACCGCTGCCTTTGGACCAGCATAGTATAATCCGGGTACGTCGTGATGGTGCTCGGGGCCCTCTCAATTGTTCCGCCTTTTCGGAAGTACTCCAGTATTTTCTCGCGGTCTTTGTAGTTCAATATTTTGGCCATTATCGCTCGTGGAGGGGCCCCTGGTCTCTGCTTCCTCATGAGGGCTCTGTGTGCACGCTCCACTACAAATCCCTGCGAGTGTGTGCCGGCCCCAGGAGCAAGTTCTCGATGTAATCAGTCGGGTCCTGGCCCTCTTCACTCTCCGGCAAACCCACCACACGGATATTGTTTCTCCTCGCTCTCCCTTCAGCTTCTTCTGCTCGAGACTCCAAGTTGGCCACCTGTTGCTTAAGGACATGGATCTCCTTTGCATTGTTGGTGCTGGTGTCCGTGTTCGTTTTCACCGCACCTTCCAGGCTGCTTGTACATTCCGCCAGCCCCCTGACATCTTGTCTCAGCAGGGAGACTTCAATGACCACTGCTTCAATTTTAGCCTCCAGGGAAGTGCGCAGGTCCAGCATCGCAACCCCAGTCTTTCAGCTCCATAATGGCCTCTAAAATCTGATGATTATCAGCCGCTGTGGTGCCCTCAGCTTGTGCCAATCGGGCCTTTGGGTGCGATGGCCGCAGGAGACTGTTGTGTTTTTGCAAAAATATCCATTGTGGGTTGTTTGTTCTTATTCTTGCCCACGGCCCCTCGCGCCGACATATCCGGCCTTCGTTGGGCCTCTCTATTGCGATTCAGCATCCGCGTGTCTCCCCAACCACCTTTCTAACTCTTATCGGCTGTTGTGGTGATCTTCAAGCAGGCGCGACATCCACCTCCTCTCACCGCTGCTAGTTGCTCATCAATGCCGAGCGAGCGCTTCTCGTGCCTGTCGTGGTGCGGCCTGTCTTTTCACACCTCTGCTGCCCTCTGGCTCCTGCCGTCCGGGTCAGCACCCAAGCCTTTGCGACCCAAGGCCCACCGCCACAGGGGTTTTGCTCCATCTCCACTTCGCCATCGTTGTTCTTTCCCCATGGCCGCCGCCTCTATTCGTCCTCTTCGGGTGCTCTAGTTTTGTTTCCTTTGTTGTCGGCCATCTTGTGTGACAATGGACCGAACAGCCGCCGTTGTTCGCCGAGAAATTCCCCCCACTTAAGATTCTCTCGGTCCTTATACAGTGAGCAGAACATACGTTCCCGTGCATGTGTGATCAATTCTGGAACCAGTAGCGCACTTTTAAAGGTAGTTCTCACGGATCTGTCGGATCCTCCAGAGCTGCACGGGAAAAACATCCTACTCCATGGCTGCCCAAGCCAAGCCCCCCAGTGAGCAATGTTTTCTCTTTTCTGGTAAACTCAAGACCCCCACCCTGCCGCTCCAACCCCCCCGCCACTCCACCAGATTCCCACCAATTTCGGTCCTGTGGAACTTGAGACCCCAACACCCCGGATATCTTTTGAATTCACCTCTGCCAAAAGTCCTGGATTGAGTCACAGTTCCACACCATGTGGAAGAAGGTTCCCTCCAACATGTTGGGCACACCCCACTATCCACCACCACGGCAGGATTTCGTATTGGAATAAGCAAAGCCTAGCCGCTATTCTGATGTCCCGTGAGAACATTAGTGCCGCCACCCACTCCTCGGACTCCATTGGTCCCACTTCCCTCCCCCACTTCTCTTTAGGTCGGGACAACTCCTATGCCCTGAAAGCACCAAGTACCTGGTACAGCGTGGAAGTGACCTTAGATGGAATTAGTTCTGGGAAAATGTTAGCCTCTGGGGGGGATTTCAGGACCTCATTTAACACAGCGAAATGAGCGCCAATGGCATGCGCTAAGGCCAGATGTCTGTAGTAGTCCTTATTTGTTCTCTTAAATGTATCCTGCAGTGCCTCAAATGCAAGAGGATGCCCCTCCTGCACTACATCTGCAAGAGTTCGGATCCCTTGCCCCTGCCAGCTCACAAAAAGTCTCAGTTTAAGGACTTCAGGGATATGCCTATTGTTCCAGAGGGGCTGGTCCAGTGTTGGTATCCCACACCAGTCCCCCTCCCGTCTCCTTACAGTACATGCAGTAGTGCTAGGTTCTCACCCCCCCTCCCCCCCATGGTGTGGCAGCCTAGGGTCACCATGAAGCCATTCGTTCACCACCTCAGTTGCGCTGCCCAGTAATAGCTACGGAGACTGGGCAGACCAATTCCCCCTTTCCAAACTGAGCTCTGAAGGATCATGAGAGCGATGCAGGGTTGTTCTCAACCCCCCCATCCCACCCATAGAGCAACTCCCGAAGTATGCCATTGAGGGATGTAAAAAGCAACTTGGGTACGGGAAGTGGGGTGTTCTGTGGGACATAAATGAATCTCGGGAGCGCCAGGATCTTGGAGGGCCGCTTTGCACAACAGTGTTGGTGGAAGGGATTGCCAGTGAGCCACATCGGCTGAGAATCTGTCTGTCACCGGCTGTAGGTTGAGGTGTAGGCATTCCCCTGGGTCCGGGCCCATCCGGATGCCTAGATGTTCGAAGATCGACATAGAGTATGGGTAATGCCTGGGGATCACCCTGTCCTCCCCCTGAAGAGGAAATGGGACTGTCTTTTGTTGATTCACCCTAAATCCGTAGGACCTCTGGTATTCTGTTAGGATACGTGTCGCCACCGGGCAGGAGGTGACAGAGTTGCTTATATAGATAAGGAAATCGTCCGCATAGATTGAAAACCGATCTCTCCGGCCACCTAACTGGCCAAAATGCTCCCCTCCCCCCTCCCCACGGTCTAGTGAATCCTGTCCATTCAGTTACCAACCTGAGGTTTATCACCAGCGGCTCTATGGCCAGCGTGAACAGCAGAGGAAAAATGGGGCAGCCTTGCATGATCACCAGCCCCGGTGTGAAATCTCTGGAGGACACCCTGTTCACCCACACCACTGCCTCCGGCGAATCTTATAATAGCCTAACCCAGGACATGAAGTTGTCCCCAAATCCCTTGCAGCCCATAATGTCCCATAAGGCGTCCCATCCTACCGAGTCAAATGCCTTCTCGAAATCCACAGATAAGTGCGCTAGTGGGTCTGGTATCATCGGGGCCTGATTGATGGCAAGCTGCACCCTGCGCAGGTTCATCCGTGTGGATCTGGAGGGCATACACCCGCGTTGATCTGGGCGTACTCGGTCAAAATAGTACATTTTATGTACACATGGTTAAGTTAATTCTTCAGGGAAGTACTATTTCAAACCAATAAACACAATAGAAAACCAATGCTATATTTCAGGTGATTAAATCCTACGGCAAGACTTCTACAGTTAATGAACACAGTTCAAAGGTAAGTAACCTGTAGATCTGTGCACCAGGTTTGGTAATCTTATTGCTGTTAGGCAGAATCACCTGCAGTACCCTTTGGGAACACTACAGGTAATTAGGGCTTCAAGTGTAAGCACAATTTCACCTTTGGTACAAGCCTGTACTACACAGTAAAGTGGTAGCGATGGCTGAGCAGCCAGACTTATCGCAAGAGTTTAAGTGAGCAGTAGAACAAGTTACACAAAGGACCAACCAATAGTCATTCAAGCAAACACTCAAGGTTTCTCAGTAAATCAATATACATTTATTTACTCAATCATTTATAAAACATGACACTAGCATAAGCATCTCAATATCTCACACTAACACACCACAAAAATCCAACCGGTAAGTAACTAAACAAGTTTAGATCAAAAATGAAGTGTGAGCAAAATTACACTTTAGAAAGTGAGGGAAAAGACAAGGTTATAAGAATAGACAGCCCAAATACATTCATAGGCAGAGCAAAGGGTTTCAGTTGAATACAACCAGCAATTCTTCTCAATAGGCCTGGGTCAAAGTCAGTGGTTCAGAGTCTTGTATAGGATAGCACAGTTCTGGTAAGTAACAATTAAGGTCTTTTCCACAGATTTTTAAAGGATTTGGCTAGGCGAAAAGTTTGACGAATGTTTAGGGAAGGACAAGCCTTGGTAGTTGAGGAAAGATTTACACACTTTTTTGATTGCCAAAAAGATTTCCAGACCGCGTTTGCACAGTACCTTTTTAATGAAGAAAGCTGTAGCTGAGGCAGTTGTTCCTGGCAGTTAGAGCAGATCTCGCTGTTCCTGTGCTTCAGTCGTGGGGACAAGGAGGAGGAAGTTGGGAGGTTCCTGCACTGCCCAGGGAAGAGGCCAAAAGCTGTAGCAAGATGTCGGTTTAAGGTGTGAGTGCCTTAAAGTCCCCCTGGTTTCCTTGCCTCTGGCTATCTGGTTTTCAACAGCACACTGATGAAAATTCGACCAGAATAGGATGGTGTCCAGGTGGCTTGCGAGTTTTGTTCCCACCAAACTCAAGGGAAGAAGTTAACCTTGAAGGGCTTCTGTCGTTGGAGTTTCAGGCAATTCGGATCTGAAGCAGGGCTTCACCGGTCGTCCAGGAGTTGCAGCAGTCCTCTTCCTTCCTCTGCTCCTCGGTGCTTTCGTTCCAGTGGTCGACTCTGCTTTCCAAGTCCCAGAAGCCTGCTTTTAACCAGTTTTCCCCCATTGATTCCAGCCTGGCTGTTGCTCACACAGCAGGGTGGCTGTCCTTGCCGGACAGCCAGCTGGCCAATCATGCCAGAGTACATTCAGGTCTCCTAGGAGACTAAGCACAGGGGGTTTCGGGCACCTCCCTCACATCCTGTCCACCCCAGACACACTGCGCGCCAAACCTGGTTTGGTCCCTTTGTTTGTGCCCTTTGGTGGACTTCTGTGCTGAAGCCCTCCTCTGGTGCCAGAGACTTTTCCTAAAAGAAATGGCGAAAAAAGATGACCGGAGTCTGTTTTTACAGATAGGTCTTGGGTGCCATATTAAAACATGGCTACCCTTGATCCTTGATTTTTAGTTACCGTTGTTGGCGGTCGGAAATAATCAAAGGTAGTTGATCTAAACCATGCCACCAGCCATTTAAATAGGAAAAGGTAACATTTTACTGTTACATGAGTGTTTTGAGTCGGCAGGGGGTGAGAGGGGGGCTAGGCAACCCCTCCAGCACTCTATAGGAAGATGGTGTGTGCTCGGTCAGTAAATTTGAAGAGACTAGTAAAGTCATTTTAACTTTACATACCCTGGGAGACAGGAGACAGTAGTCCGTCCCAGGGAAGGTATTAAAACCTTGGGGAGTCTGACACCCCTGTGCCACTGCACTGAAGGTGCTGTGTGACGCATAGAAAAAGATGCCTTTGGAGTTGTTTTAAAACTCCATAACCAAAGAACACCAAAGTACAACACAAAACAAAATACATGAAAGAGTGGGGAAAAAAGGCTCACTTTTCAGGTAAAAAAAATGTAATCCCAGAAATCCAGCAAAGTTGCTGGGGGTGTCAAAAGGTAAGGGAAATCGGCACATTTGGATGATTCTCCCTATTGCGTCTATTGCTGTTTATACAGGACGTTTTCCAACAACCCACTGTTGCCAGGCGTTACATTTTCTTTAGGCCTTATGTGTGGGTCAGACTTGCTTTGCCATACTCCTGTTGCGTTTGATTCCTGATTTACTGTTGGAAATATGGCTGACTAGTCAAAAGCTACTCTGAAGAGGAGCAAGATGGTTTAGTAACTTAAGGGAATGGACAGTGTACCTACATTTTCCCCTTTGTATAAAGCCTACATAAACAATATATTTTTAGTCTGTAGATGTTCCTTTTTAATAGGCTACACTTTTATGTACCACCAGGAAATTGACCTGTAGTAAGTTATTCCTAAAAATGGAAAGAGCCAGCATCACTATGGACATACCAGACATATTCTCAGGGTAAAGCACATGCCCAATACCGGAGGGATAATTTAGCAGATCTTCAACTGGCTGGTTAGTTCAAGATAATAACTTGTAGAATATCAGATTACCTCTGGAGGGGGCAGTCGTTATAGGCTAGTTGTATAAATACAAAACACAGGAATGAGATAGAGTAAGAACCATCGAGACATTTGATAAATTGCGACGCTATGACAAACCAGGTTTTCACTACCTTAAGCCTCATAGTTACTTGAATAAGGCCTGTAGTAGTGCTCTAAGGCACTTTATTATGTATTTGCTCCCAGGCATCTTGCTGGTCATGGAGTAGATTTGTGATTGGCAGAACATCCCACGCGAAAAAACTCTATGCCGCTTGTGTGCAAACTCTATAGCATCTAGTAGACCCATATTGACTGCATGTGGAATGTTAACAAAACTTTATTCTAAAGGATACCAACGTTTTTGCACAGAGCCAGGCAGTATTGCAACAGATTTAGTCTGATTGTAGTCGCAAACTCTCTTGTGATTACTGCTATAGCAATGCACATTTGGGAGACCAGTCAATGCACTTTATTAACTAAGAACTCTGGACTGAATAGAATTTTAGAATTCGCTCAACCGTACCATGACTTTTATGAATGGGATAGACACAGAAGAACAGAATAGTCCAATATGGCTATAGTGATTGGGGTTTGTATGGAAACATTTAATTTAAGTGTATAGGCATTTTAAGATCACATGTCATCTTTCAAATGGTAGTGAATTAATTTACTGAGGAAGCTTAGACATTGATGTATGTATTTTTTAATATTGTATGTTTGATATTTTTCTTTTTCTTGGTTGATTTTTAAATGCAGAGAATATTTTGTTGACTTTCAAAATTATATGAAATTGTAAAATTATATGAAATTGTACTTGCACTTGTTTTATGCTCTACATTACCGTACTTCCTGTAACCAGCCCCCTGATGCCTACGGGTTTGGCACGCTGTCCAAAGAAATGCTATTCTGTATTGCATGCACAAGGCTAAATGTACTAGTCAAAAGCATTAAATAAAACCTAAAAATAAATATGCTGCAATGTACCTTTTTTACACCTTCAGCATAGAATAGCATTTGACTGCTCTGCTATGTTTACCCCTCGGAGTTCCGATACCTAAGGAGAAGCCCTGCAACCTAGGTGTGGGTTGGTCTTTCTTTGCCCTACACACACAGGGCTTACTAAAATTCTGCAGAGTTGCATGTAGAATTTTGAATTGTACTGTTGTCTCGCTTTGTGCCATAATCTGGGCTGAGTGCCTTTTTAGAAACTGAGGGGAGCCAGAAGCCTTTTGTTTGGGGCCTTTTGTCTGATTTCATTCTGCTTTTATTTTAAAAAGTTACTTTTCTGAAAGGTTTATAGTGTTTTAATGTTACGACTGGTTGCCTGGAAATAAGGGGTAATGAGCCATGGCCAGATGGATCTGTGGTAGATTAACAGACTATTGCAATGGATAAGTAGACACCTTCTACCTAGATCTGGCTCGGCGTGAGATTCACAAATGTGAATAATCTAGGACTGTTAACAATAACATCAATGGTTATTTGAAACACATTTGTCATGTTAAACATTTCATGTGAATGTAGATCTACCACACGAAATTGCAGTCAGTTTCGTTGGTACTTATACTAGAACTTAAAATGAAATTGTGCACTGGATTATTTGTATATGCTGAACATACATTATAAAATGAGGGTGTGTTAAAGGGCATAAATGTTCAAGTTCTGAATTTTTCAGTTTTGCTTGATAACTTTTGCAGATGACATTGAGAAAAGGAAAAGACTTCGCCAAAAGAAGGCGCGTGATGAGCGGCGGCGAGAGCGCAGAATTGAAATGGAGGAGAACCGAAAGCAGGGGAAGTGTAAGTTAATATAGTTCTGAGGCTTATGGTGTATTGAACTTGAAAGAATTTAGTAATTTACTGGAAATTGATCAGAACTGTTATCATTCTCTGTCCCTGTTTTTCGGGTGTGTAGTCTAGCCACAACTAGGCAACATGGCTAGTCTCCAGTGCACTTGACTCTCTGAACTAAGGTGGAGAAATCAAGGCTGCATCCATTGGAGATAAAGTTGTTAAAGGTACAGTAAACAAGTGCTGACATTTAATAAGGGATGTCCACACAACATTACTCAATATATTTTTTTGTGCATGAAAATCATAGTGCAGATTAACAGGTGAGCTAACAGTTCACTGCTGCTGGATGTGACCGTGCTACGTTAAGGATTGCTGGAGAGTTCAGTGTCAACACAGGGCTTTAGGGCACAGTTTAACCAAGTACTAGAACCCCCGCTCCCAAACCATAAACTTCTCGCATACAAATTGATTCTTGCAGTTCTATGAAAGGCTCCACAAACTGCCTCTTGTAGATAAAAACTAAAAACTTACACTTGTGGCAGGCAGTCTATGGTTTGCTGGTAATGATTTTGGTGAAGGTGCCCACGTAGGAATAGCTGGTTTGTAGCAGGTTGGCTCAAACTTGAAGCTGGGAAAGACTTGCAGCTGTCTGCAGTTGAGGCAAGCCCGGTAGCCAAGACTTTGGCTCTGCCTCTTCGTTTGTTCTTCCATTTCATGTTTGGTTATGTAGGGTAAGGAGTCTTCTGGGAACAGAGGTAACTTGGAGACTGTTAGGAGGCATTTTCAGAACTACCACTGTTGGGGAGAGGGGGGGGGGGGTTCCAAGAGGCCCAAACTTATGGATGAGCAAAGCCTTTTCAAACTTGGTTTATCAAACTCTCGAGGTACTGCATGCTGAACAGTAAAGCAAACTCCGATCAGGGGGTTGATATGTTTTTTACAATTAACACTTTAGTATAGAGATACACCATTAGGTCAAAGATCAAAGAGAACATGCAAGTAAAATGTAAGGCTACTATTTTCTGCAAACGCGTATATATCCACAGTAAGTAGCCCCAAAGGGTTACTAGACAGTACTTTACAATGATAGTGTTTGCGCTGCTTGACAGTACTGCAGTAGTGGGGAGAAGGAAAGTGGATAATTAATATGCCTTACAATTCTAAGGCAATTTTCTTTTTTTTTGTTGTAACTTCTGTTTATTGAAAGGTTTTCTGCACAAACAGTATTGAGCAACATACACAATGAAAGGAAAGCATTTCCCAAACCATGTCAAATGCAACCCCCCCTACCCCCCCGGTGCCGCATTGCCCCCACCCCCCTGTTGAAGACGAGAGGGAGTCTCCCACCTGGTCCTTCATTGTCCGTTGTAGCATACGCCAGCGTGGCTCGGTGCAGAGTCAATGTCTCCTCAGACCATTCCCCAAACCTCCCCCCTTCACCCTCCCCGCCCCAACTGTTTACTACTACTACTACAACTACAGTTTGGGATCAGAAATAGTTCAATTCGTAAAGTAAATGTGACCAGGTTGGTTTATGGGTGTGCCCATACCGCTTGAGTTATGGTGGATGTCTGGTATGGACCGTGGTGTCCGGGGTCTACCGATGGTCGGCAGATGTGCCTGGGACTGCGTGTGTATATGATAGGTGTGCTGTCCTAGCGGTGTCAGTCGCCCCCTGCTGAGAAGGCTGATGGCCGGTGGGGGGTGAGGGGGTGGTCAAACCAGTCCCAGAATTTCCGCTCTGGCCGGGTTCATTCTTTTTAGTGCGCTCCTCTCCAGGGCGCATATTTTGGCTAGCATAGCGATCAGTTGTGGTTTGGTGGGCGGCGCAATTGCTTTCCAGTTCAATATTCGTAGTTTGCGGGCAGCGAATATTACTGTGATCATAACTACATGCTGGGGGGGTCAGTGTGCCAGTCCTTATAGTTGACCCCGAATAGCATGTCTAACGGGGCCAGTGCTATGTCGGCGTCTGGGAAGTGGGTGGTCAGCAACCTTTGCACCATTTGCCAGTATAGTTTGATCTTTGAGCATGACCATAATACATGCCCCATAGTGCTGATCGCACCGCAACCGCGCCAGCAGAGTGGGGCGGGTGTTGGTCCCATTTCATACATTCTGGACGGGGTATAATAAAGGTATTGGATAATTTTAAACTGGATTTCCCTATTTTATTTTTTAAGGTCATTGAGGTCCCTAGGATGGTTGCCAAATACTGGTAAACGTCTCCCGTCTCAATCGGAGTGTCAAGGTCGTGTGACCAGGCCTCCGCGAGTGGAATTGCTCCCCCATTGTTCGGGATGGCCATGGAATAAAAACTGCAAAGTGCGAAGGCGCTGGAGTACCTATCTGGTGCTAGAGTTCCAGCTCACAGGGGCCTATCTAGAGATCTGTGGTGTGGCATGCTATCTCAGCACAAATTGTGCCGTACTGTAGCCACTGTCCCTCATGCAGGTCCAACGGTCTAGCGCCCTCCGATAGAGTTTGTATTTTCAGTCTGTCGCATACAGTATTTTAACCTGTGCCCAGTGGGTGGAGTTTAGGCACGTGGCCAAGTGAAAGGAGGCCCTTGATCGACCTCCACGTGAGTGCCATTTTGGTATTGATACCCTGTTGGGATCAGAACTTGTGCCATTGGGTTACGGTAGGTCCCACTACGAGATGTGATTTAAGCTGTTGTGGTAGCTTTGCTGGGGGGATGGCGAGGACATCTAGTGAGGTCAAGGGAGCCATCAGCGCTAGTTCCATCACTCTCCAGCTGGAGCCGTCCTCTAGGTTCAGCTACCGTTTGGCCCAGCAGATTTGGGCTGCCAGGTAGTTCTCCATGATGGCAGCGCGAGGCCACCGTCTGGTTTGGATGCTGTAAGGGTCCCCCCACGAATACGCACGTTCTTTTCCTGCCAGATGAATTTAGAGAACGCAGCATCTATAGTTTTGTACATCTTCGTGCTGGCGGTGCACGGTAGCATCATCGCCAAATAGATGGTTTGTGCATCTAATTCATTTTGATGCATTGATTCTGCCAATCATGGAAAGGGGCAGGGTGTCCCATTTTAGTAAGGTTGGCTACCCCTCCCGGATCCCATGGGATGTCCGATCGGAGCGGTAAGATCTGATTTGGCCTAGTTGACCCGATAGCCCGCCATTTCCCTGTATTGCTGTAAGAGGTATCGCACTCTGGGAGGGACATGGAGCTTTCGCCGATATGAGGTAGTTGGCATAAAGGGAGACTCTGTACTCCACCTCTCCAGAGCCCCCGCCACCGGGGATCATTCCGCAGTATCACTGCGACTAGTTCAATGGGTAGGGCGTAAAGGATGGGTGAAAACGGGCACCCCTGGCGCGTGCCTGAATATAGGGTAAAGAGAGCTGATGTGGTGCCGTTGATGGTTACCCTTGCTTCAGGGCCTGGGTACAGCAGGCGGATCAATCTAATCCGAGATGGAGGGAGACCAAAGTCTGCAAGAGCGAAGAACATAAAGTCCCACTGGACTTTGTCAAATGCCTTCTCCGCATCAATTGTGAGGATCGAGTCCTCTCGCCCCGGTTCCTCCGCCATAACCTGCAGTAACCGATGTACATTGTCGCCTGAGTGCCGTTTGCGTATGACTCCAGTGTGTTCATCGTGAACCAGACAGAGTAAGACTGTTTCTAACTTCTGGGCCAGGC
The DNA here is from genome assembly GCF_040938575.1 of Ambystoma mexicanum. Classification (NCBI taxonomy): domain Eukaryota; kingdom Metazoa; phylum Chordata; class Amphibia; order Caudata; family Ambystomatidae; genus Ambystoma; species Ambystoma mexicanum. The sequence goes on from NC_090932.1 coordinate 1,542,590,000, forward strand.
ATTTCGCCAGGATCTTGGTGTCAGTTTATCAGTGAAATGGGTCTAGATGAACCGCATTTATCCTTGGGCCTACCTTTTTTGTGGAACACCACTATATTGGTGAGCATCATTTACTTTGGCAATCAGCCGTCGGCCTCCGAAAAAACTGCGTGGAGTTTTGGGGCGATTTTGTTGCCCATAATCTTGTACAGATCTATCGGGATCCCATCAGGTCCCGAGGCTTTGCCCATGTTCAGAGCGTGGATCGCCCGTCGAATGTCTGCCACTGTCAGAGGGGTGTCCAGCACCTCGTATTGGGCCCCAGTGATTCTCTGCAGTTGAATTGCGCTTAGGAAGCCCTGCATCGCCTGCGGGGGAGGGACACAGGTTTCGCGTAAAGGTTTGCGTAGAATTCCACAAATCTGGCGTTAATGCCTGTACCCCATACGATTTAGATTCCCTTCCCCGTCCCGGATAGAGGTGATCGTCGTCGCTGACTTTGTTTCAGGGCGAGCGCCATAAGGCGCAGGGGTCTATTGTTTCTTAGTAGCACCTTTGGGACCAGCTCGAATGATTTTTGGGCATTAGTGGTTGTGACGTCTTTGATATCTGATCGTATTTTGCGCAACTGTATGAGTGTTTGCTGGTCTGGCGCCGCTTTGGTTGTCTTTCTAGGACTTGAAGGACAAGTGTTAGTTGATTTTCCTGGACGCGCCACTTGTGCACCCACCTGGAGATGCTTTGGCCTCTCGTGAAGGCCTTAAGTGTCCCAGCATAAGAGTATTGTGTTAGGGATTGACATTTGTGTCCCAAAACATGGCCATGTCCCCCTAAAGTGTTCTACGACGTCTGGGTACGCAGGGCTCTCAAGTTCAGTCGTCAGTATGGGGGATTCCGGGCATGTCTGGTAGGGTTAGCCTGATGTTGACGGGTGCGTGGTCTGAGATGGTGACAAGTATGGCGCATTCATCGACAGTCACTGTGCACGGGGCCAGCCAGTAGTCTATCTTCAAAGCTCTGGTGTCTATATGAGTAGAAGGTGTAGTCTCTGCGTGCTCTGTGTTTAGTCCTCCACACATCTTCCAGACCCAGGTCCGCGAGAAGGGAGGCGAGGGCGGCTACTTTTTTGGCCTACCCATGCATAGGGAGCGCACGCTTTGTTGAGGGCCAGGTTGAGTGCTATGTTTAAGTCCCCTCCAACCAATGTGAGTCGCCTCATGAAGGGTGTGCATGTGGCGAAGGTGTGGGTAAAGAACACGAGGGTATCAGTCGCTGGGGCATAAATCTGTCATGTTCTCTTCAACAGCCTTCCGTGGGAGCTACTGGACCCAACAGTCCCTCACCAGCTGCTTAGTGCCCCACCGAATGATTAACACTGGAGTTCAACTCAGCTAGAGGGGGAATGGGACAAAACGACAAATGACACGGGAGCTCTTCTTGCTTCTAAACCTGCACCCTGCACAGGAGTCAAATTGGTTTGTACACCATTGGATTTACATGACCATAACAATTCAAATTTCAAATTCTAAAACTCTGTACCTGAGAATCCTCCATCAGTTGCCTGGAGGAGAAATTATCTTAGTTGAAGATGTCACACTTCCAGTGCTAAGTTTCCAGAATTCTACTGAACCGAGTTTTTCAACCTTTAAAAACATTTGAAATAGTTTACACTTCTCCAGGTCAAATGCCTAACTCAGTTCACATAACACATTGTCTGTAAATCATTACATTTGTTGAACACTGTATTAACCTTCTGCTTTCACTTTACTCAATATTTATTCTGTGCGTTCCCTTTAATTCAGTGTTTACTTCATGCTTTCACTTTGACTAGTATCTATTTCCTGCTTTCTCTTAGTCAATTGCTGAATGTAGCTTGAATGTCACAACTTAAACCTTTAGTATTTTACTTACTAAATACCTAAAAACTCGGTTCACACTTCTTAAATGCCTTCGTTCGACACGAAATACTGAAATGAATGTCTTGTGTAGTTGTACGCATGAGCGTACTCGAAATCTGAAGAGGCGAACGTAAACTTTGAGTCGATCGGCTTATAAACGCACAGCGTGTGGCAGCTATTCAGTCATTAAAGGTACGTTAAGCATATTTCGTTCGGCATAAACGTACAACATTTATTTTTCTATCTCCCTTACGTGTTTGCTGTCTCATGCAGTCTGCTCGAGGAACTGTGTAGCGGCTTACGTTCTACACTTGTTCGTACTCTCTGAAAGCTACTGAGCGAAAGAAACATGTACATAAACATCAGCTGTTCTAATATTAGGCTTTGCCACAAACGCAGATGCAGAGTTACATTTTAGTTGTTCCAAGACTTCACAAACGTTTCGTTACTCTCTGACCAAACGAGAGTCCAAAAAGCACTTTCAAACAATTGTACAAAAAAATGTCACTTTAACACTTACCTTTTTGACCCCGATGATAGCGTTTCTAACTTTGCGAGTTCTACAAATAACGTTCCTTCTTCAAAATACTATTTCACATCATCTGCTGCGCAGTAAGCTAAACCCAATATATAGTTCCAGATTTGACTACGCTTATACTGCACTGAGCTTATCTAAATGCTGCACTCCCACCAGATTCAGTTGATGGAAAATTGGCTCCTAAACTTGCTTGCAGCTTCAAACTTGAAAGGTTCAAATTGGTAGGCCTTGGGGAGTTTAAGGAAACTTTGATAGATATATATTAATAAAAGGCAGTTTAGAATGGGCTGAAAATGACAATCTTAACTCAACATTCTTAATTGGAACCCAGCTGCCCTGATCCACCATCTTGGCCTGGGTTCAAGCCCAATCCTCCATTTTGAGCACTGAGCTCAGAAGATCTGAGAAAAAAGATTAAGGAAAACTGCCAATATTTTACCCTTGCTTCCAATGTAACCACCCACATACTTGTATGTACAACCAGCACCTCCAGCTCTAGTACTAGGCCTAACCATACCCGCCTGGCCCCTGATGTCCCTGACAATATGTTGAGTGTAATTGGGTGTTGATGTAGTATGCCTTGCACCATGATGCTTCTCCCCTCTCTATCAGCAACAGTGTTTTGGATTAAGAAGGGTACCTGTCCGTGGACCAGAATGGACACTCCCCGTCTAGGCCGCCGCCCCCACCCAGCCCCTCTCCAGTTTCTTTGATTCCAACTCGTTGAGGTGGGTTTCTTGGGGAAACCTATCCCCTTGGAGGTCCCTCAGGTGGTTCAGGACTTGCCTGCGCTTTATGGGATGACCCATCCCTTGCACATTTAGGGTCATCAGTGTAGACTTAGCCACCAGTGTGTCAGAATTGACTCCTGGGTCGTGCTAGCAGAAGGAATTTGCCCCTGTGTCGTACCCCAGAGATGTAATATTGTGTGATATCACGACATGAACTCCCAATAAACATCCTTGACTTCCGATCCGATGTACAAACTAAGCATTTAACAATAACTAGAAGTTTATTGAGTAACATCTCCCTTATAACATTGGGCGTGAATGCCCCATGGCTAATACCAGGCCGTAAAGCCCATTCATGGTGTGAGTACGGACCCTCGAGGCCGCACTCATTGCCATGCATAACAAAGACCCTGAGACCTGGGATCCTGCGGGTCAGCCTGTGTGCCTGGTCCAGGCGGTATCGGCAGCATTGCCAGTATTTGGGTTGGAGGTCGGACCAGTAGGCACGTTCTGGACTTGGTTGGCGTAGAGGTAGAGGGGGGTCGTCGGAACCGTGTCTGTGGGGGATTGAATGCTGCAGGGCCGGTCCAGCCGTGTAGGCCTGCAACCTTCTACGTAGCAGACAGTTCACGTTACTCCCTCTCCACCTCAGAAGTAGGTGAAAGTAGCGGCAGTCCAGAGATGTTCTGAGCAGTTGGCCTGCACATAGTGCCTTAAGAGATGCATGAGGCCGCTCTTGCAGTTAAAGCCGTAATGGGCATCCAGCAAATAGCACAAGGTCTTAGACCCAACATATGTGAGGGTTTACAGTGTGGGCTCTTTCTGCCCCCGATCAGATCCCTTTAGGCCTTGTCCTGTTCTTTGCCCCCTGCCTCTGTTCCGTGGCAAGTGAAATTCGGATGAGATTGTCCGGTGGTCTTGGATTGATTACCTGTGAGTAGTCCATGGAGACTAGCTTTTGACGTTGCAGGAATTGCCAGGCGTCCTCCGGGTCATCATACAAGTGCCATTGGCGTTCCATCTGGACGCACCACACTGTTGGAAATTTCAGATAGTGCCTCAGCTCTCTGCCCCCTAGTGCCTCCAACAGGTGGTTGAATAATTTCCTCCGGTGAGAGACCTCCGCAGAATAATCGTTCAATAGCCTGATGGGTACCCCTTCAATGTTCATCTGCCCCACCGCTCTATATGCCTTTACGAAAGCCATCCTGTGTTGAAAGTTTAGGAGTCTGAGTGTGATCGGCCTTGGGCGTTCACCAGCCGCCGGTTTTGGGATCGGTGCCCGACGGATCCTTTCTATTGTCAATTCCCTGGGGTTTTTAATGTGGAGTACGTCTTGTAAAAAGTTATACATGAAAGACTCCAGGTCGGGTCCTTCAGTGTTCTCAGGCGGGCCAATCATCCTGATATTATTTAGTCTGGACCCATCTTCTTGGTCCCCCCATCTTTGCGCCGAGGCGCTGGACCTCCCTAATGACGCCGTCCAGTTCGGTAGCTGTAGAGTCTCGATTGTCTTCGAGCAAGCTGATGCGATGCTCGTTGTCGTGTGTTCTTTGCCTGGATGGGGAGTCTCGCCTGGATGTCCTGGAGGTTCCGTTTTATATCTTGGACAGTGGTAGTAGTCTCGCTGGCCTATGAGCTTAATTTCAGCTAGGATGGCCTGAAGTTGCGGCGTCTGTCTCGGCGGCTCTCTCTCTTGACAAACTTGGTTGCTTGTCTGTGGTCCCTTCTAGTATAGCCACCAGGCATCGCTGATGGTGTGTACCCCGCACCGCTGTGGATGTAGGTCTGGTGGTTCTGTGACACCAGGAGCGTTTGAATGCGGTTTGCCCCCTCCCCCGTTTCTTCTATCCAGTCTGTGTACAGGACACTGGCTTCCGTTCTGAGGGGTTGGTCCTGTGAGATCCTGGTGTGATGCGATGCAGGCCCTCGTTGGGGGTGGGGGGGTGAGGGGGGTGCCGAGGGAGGCAGAGTGTGTCGGCAGAGTGTGTCGGCGGGTGTTGCTTCAAGTCCAGTTGCCCAGTTGGAGTAGGCCAAGCGGCTACGAGTACACTGCTCGTGGTCTAGTCCTCACTTGTTCTGCATCCTGGTCTAGGAGCTTGGATGCATGGTGGTGTGGGGTATGCTGCCAGCGGTAGCCGGGGACAGATGTTGGTCCCTCTGCCCTGTTGGGTGTGTTATTCGCTGCCGGGGTGCCCCCAGCCCTGCGGTGGGAGATGGGGCAGGCACGCCTAGTTGGTGGTCGGCCCTCTCCTCGGAGGGTGCGCTGTATGGGCTGGAGGTTCGCGATGCCAGTCTCCCGGGCCGATGGGCTGCGATGGCTTGGGGGGGGACCCTGCCGGGCAGCCCCCATACATCATAGGCGTGAGGGCCCCTGCACTTGCCATCCTTCCTTCCTTCCTTCTGGTAATGGGCTCATGTACGGCTGGTTCCCTGGATGATCTTGCTGGCCACCAACGCGCCCCCCGCCAGCAGATCTTCCCATGCAGGGGCTGTGCAGGGTCTTGGTGTCACCCCCCCCTCCCGGATCTTCTTGGGGTCAGTCATCACCAGACGGGAGACAGAAGCTGTGTGGGTGAGGGGAACGAGAAATGCTGGGTTGTGTCCCCTCCCAGGACAGAGGCGTTCGTGAGACGGACTGACGTCTGGTCCAGTGTTTGCTGGCCCTTGATGCCTGTATTGCTTTCTCTGGCCGGCGACTGGGATTCTCCACCCACGGAACGGGACGGGCTAGCCTGCGGTCCCTCACTGCTCAGTGTCCGCCCCACAGTGCCACTCCTCACCTCAGCTGTGGCGGTCGATGGTGCTGCGCACACGGCCGCCCCAGGTTCGGTCTCCTTAGTTGCGTGGGAAGGTGTCTATGGTGCAGCGGGGTCAGGCCTGAGTGAGGGTCGATCAGCCGGCAGGGAATCCACCCAGCGGGATGTCTCGCCAACTCCGCTGTGCACCCGGCGCTGGGTGAGCCATGTTGGTGGCATGCGGGTGTGCCCCTCGATCCTTCGCCGGAATGGAGTGCTGCACCAGAGCTGCTGGGGCGTCTTGCCGCAGCTCCTCGGCCCTTCCTCCCCGTCTGACCCGTGTACATGGACGGGAATGATTCCGTGCGGCCCTCAGTGCCTGGGCTGCGTTAGTTGAGGCCCCACTCGTCCGTGCCATCGGCTGGTGTTCTGTCGACCATGTGGGCATCTGAAAGTTTCAGGATCTGTGCCGGCAGGAGTCTGCTACCTGTAGATGCATTCTCGGCCGTTCTCCGGGGGTTGGAGAGGGATAATTGCATGCTACGATGGGGGGGGCCCGCACAGAGTTTAAGGACCAGCAGCCATCTTTGCTCGGGCTCTCAAGTGCCCCGCCACCCCATAAGGCAATTTTCTTAACTTCTGTCCAGCCCTAGCCAAGTAACCAGGAGTCGGTGTCCTAATAGATCTCACGGTTAATGAACTGAATACAGGTTTTAGCATTTATTAAGTACCCCCGAAAAAAGACTTTGCCTAAACCAATGGGTAAATCGGTCCCATGTTAATGTCCCCTGAAAAATGTCATGGAGGCGAATGTCTTTTCCTGACCCCTAAAATACTTTCCGCAAATATTCTAGGACGGGTGTAATTTAAGATTATAAACTCCAATTCTCGAATATTTGGGGAAAAGTGTTTGATTTTACTGAGGTTGCATATTTGGGGAAATGTCACCCCTGACATCATTCACTGGATACTGGTAAATTCAATATTAGATAAAGCTCTTTAGAGGACATTAATTTCTCCAAGTGATGGACCCTCCCTGCCAATTGCTACACTGAGGGGATGTGGGATCGGGGTGTAGGGGCCTTCAGGTCCTCCTAGGTCAGGTCATAACTTTGATGGCAGGTAAGGTTAGTGTCAGGGAATTGACCCCCTGGTACACTGCTAAGTGAAGCAGCAAAGAAACATCTGTCATGGGTGAGCGGGTTCGTGGCGTGTTTAACGGTTTACAGACAGACCCCTCTTTAAGGAAGAGAGTAACTGCCTCTGAAGAGGTTTCTGCCACACAACTTGCATTTCTGCCAAGTTCCAAACTCCTATTCGCACTGACCATCCACAGACTCAGCCTTCCCGTTGCAAGCAGTGGAGAATCCTAGTCATTGGATGGTCAAACTTCCTGGAGTTCACTGATGGCAGGATGGCATTTCAGGGCACAGGACTGGTTATGCCCAGCAGTCTAGGGGAGGAAGGAAACGACTAAGGTGTTCTCTGGTTGCTGCAGATGAAGAGGCTCTCTGGTAAATGGCTTGGGTGATGCTGGTTCCTTCAGCTGCAGTCCTCTGTAGCTTCTTGGCGCTCTCTTCTTTCAAGAATCTCGTCTCCAATAGGTCATCTCCAGAATGGCTCATCTTATCCAGAAAGCGTGCTGGGTAGCTGTCTCAACTCGCCAGTGGGAAGTATATGCAACATTTAAACAGGTAGTGGTTGTCCATTCATGGACAGCAAGCTACTCCACTTCTGCCCAGCAACAGACCTATTCTGGGAGAAATGTGGATTGGGACCATTCCGGGAGAAATGTGGATTGGGACCAATCCTAATTTGAACCAGTTAGTCGCACAAAGCACTAACTGGGAATCCAGAGCTGGATCCTGCAAAAGGCTTGCACTTTTATATAGGATCTTATGGCCTGAGATGGCAGGAAGATTGTCCAAATGCTAGATGGACAAGGCTTCGAAAGCATGGGGCATCTATTTTGAGTCCAAGGTACAGAAAATGTCATTTTTGCGGTAGAGAATGGTGCAAGGGTAGTAAACTAAAAATAGTTGTGAAACACTTTACACTGCACTTATCCTGTGTGAAAGCACAATAAATATACATTAATGTTGCCAGATGAAGAAATAGGAACAGGTCCCTCTAACCTGCCACTGAAGGTGGTTTATTCTAATGCAGAAATAAAGGAAAATGCAAATGGGGGCAACACTATCTCTGCACTGTTGGCCTTTGGGACTGACCAATGCACCAGAAAAAGGCGAGTTAAGAAAGTGAGAGGTTTGCAAGGCATCAATTAAAAAGCCAATCACCATTATAAAAAATGGATACATAAGCTCGGGGTTCCATTGATAGAAATTGAAGAAATGTTGTAAAAGGAATACTCCTACATCCCGTCCCCTTGCCTCCATACTTGTGGGACATCCTGTCCATTGGGGCGGGACCAGAGCACTTTTAAAGCATAAAAAATAACTGTTATTCTATTACGCGGGGCCACCGCATGTAACCATAGCCCCACCTTTCTGAGCTCTGCCACGCGCATCACCCTTCAGTCCTTGCATCTTGGGGATTTTTTTTCTTTTTGTTCCCTTGTCCTTCATATTCCTGCTCCGGTTCCACAGTCTTCATTCTATGCCAGAGCGCCTGGAATTCGTGTCCTATGCTTATTGCGAACATCGTTTTGCATGGCGGATCCCCATTCTGGGCACTCCAGCGTCGACATGTCAGGTGGGAGGTGGTGTTCCAGCGTGTTAGGGAGAATTCTCAGAAATGTGCGAATTCCTTTCTACCTTAGAGACCCCCCCCAACTCTTTTTCTGGACCGTAGGACTTTTCATTTCTAACCTGGAGAGAGACCTTTTTTTCCCCACTCACTCATGTGATTTGGACTCTGTTTTTTTTTTTGTTTGTTTTTTTTTACTTTGGTGTCTGACAAACTACATAGGCATAATCACATTAAAAATACATGAGATAAACAAGTTCTAAAGGCCAGCAAAAAGAGCTGGGGCCTCTAAGGTGGGAGAATTTTAGCACAGAAATGAAAAATCTCCATAACGAGCTACTAGTGCTAGTTGCTGGTTAATGCTGGATATCCGGAAGGTACTGTTGGATCCTACTTATCCAACATTAATTTTTTATCCCCGCACTTCCTTGAAGACCCCAAAATGAAGAGAGGATGTAGACCTTGGCAGTGCAAACCCTTCAGGATACGTCACAGGATTGCAGAAGGATGGTTCAAGGTGAGGTCATGTCAGAATGCACCAAAGTATCAACCGAAAAGGATACAATATTAAAAAGGATACAGGAGGTAGGGTCTTCCGGATCCCTGTTCACCCGACTTGATAGTCGTGAAGTCAACAAAGACCTTCCAAATGATACAACCCTCTGGCTGATAAAACAGGCAGAGCGATGGATCACTGGAAAGGGCGTGGGTAAGGTATAGTAATCCAGCCTAGGACAAATTAAAGTATCATGAATAACTGCTCCAACCTGAGTATGATGAGTTAGATAATGACAGGAATGATCACACTGACCTGTATCTCTGGGTAGAACAATCCAGAAGTCTCTTGATGGATTCGAAATGAAGAACAAAACGACAGGGAAGGGAAAATTAGTAGGGGAGACTTATCCCGGACGGAACGAGGCTCACGCTAGATACGGGTTGAATTCACCACAGGATAGCGTTCAAAGTTCAGTTCAAAGTCACTTCCAATAATCCTTGAAAGGCTTCCTTCCCACTTAGGGATCAATCCTTCTGTTAATTCCACAGATGCAGGAGTTAGAAGAAAACAGTGTTTGAAGACAACGTGAGCGTGTGGATTTACACGCGGGCAGGAATCGCGCAGCCTGGGCCAGCCGCGTGTGAAGACAACGTGCGCGTGTGGATTTACACGCGGGCAGGGTTCGCGCAGCCTTGGCCAGCCGCACTTGAAGACGAAGAGCGCGTGTGGATGTTACACGCGGACAGGATTTACGCAGCCTTGGCCAGCCGCGTATGAAGACAAAGAGCGCGTGTGGACTTTACACGCGGGCAGGATTCACGCAGCCTGGGCCGGCCGCACTTGAAGACGAAGAGCGCGTGTGGATGTTACACGCGGGCAGGATTTACGCAGCCTTGGCCAGCCGCGTATGAAGACAAAGAGCGCGTGTGGACTTTACACGCGGGCAGGATTCACGCAGCCTGGGCCGGCCGCACTTGAAGACGAAGAGCGCGTGTGGATGTTACACGCGGGCAGGATTTACGCAGCCTTGACCAGCCGCGTATGAAGACAAAGAGCGCGTGTGGACTTTACACGCGGGCAGGATTCACGCAGCCTGGGCCGGCCGCACTTGAAGACGAAGAGCGCGTGTGGATGTTACACGCGGGCAGGATTTACGCAGCCTTGGCCAGCCGCGTATGAAGACAAAGAGCGCGTGTGGATTTTACACGCGGGCAGGATTCACGCAGCCTGGGCCGGCCGCACTTGCAGACGAAGAGCGCGTGTGGAATAGCACGCGAAGGGATAGCTCCAGGAATCAGCGTGTGGCGGAACACACGCTATCGAAGGCCCAAAAGTAGCTGTAGGAATATACCAGGTTGTAGATCAGAGGTTCAGCTACACGACGCCAATAGAGACGATCAGAAGCAGCGAGTGAAGTTTCTACGCTGCTTAAATACGTGATACCGTAGTTCACGTGACGAAGCAAGTCACGTGAAGTTAGCGACGTGAAAAGTGTAAACGTCGTTTTCCCGGTAACGTATCGAATAGCCTCCATTTGGAGTTGAACGGTCTAGCTGTTCTACGAGCGTAGCGTCCAGCATGCATGACAGGTCACCATGTCATGCGGCGACAGGCGATCTTCGAGCGGTGAACACAGAACTTAGCAGACTTAGCTCAGCTTCCCTTGATATTAGGCTGAAACTGTGAGGACAGGCAACTTGTGGGATAAGCTGAAGATCCTGTGAGTCCCAAGGCTCTGCTCGGATCATCAAGGGCTCAGCGCGGAATCCCAAAAAGGAGTTGGTCAGTCCATCGGGTGGTCCAGGGACACTTTCAAGGGCTTCCAATGTGTGAATCTGCAAGCAGGGGGTCTAGCCTGGTTGTTCAACTGGTCAAAGGGTTTAAACACCAATGAGGGCCTGCTGAGATCAGGAGCAGGGCTCCACTGGGCCAATCACTGGAGTTGACGCTGGCCAGCTGCCGGGGACTTACTCTGGTCGTCAGACTGCGCCTCTTCGTAGAAGTCTTGGTTCCAACAATCTTTCAAATAGCTATACGAGCCCTCATTTTATCAAATATTCAGGCTGGGAACTTTCCCAAGCCCACCACTGGTATGTATTTGCAACATTCAAACAGCCCAGTGCAATCACTGGTCATCACGCCAGTCCTACAAAAGACTTTTGGGCACCAGAGGATATGCACTGGGACCCCATAGTCCTCTACTCTGGCTCACACACAAAGCACACTAGCCCATGAAAGGAGCAGCTTTCACTGGTAAATTGGTTACCATATATGGCATTTCCTGACCTAGAAAGTCAGCAAAAGGACCAGTTGGCCAAAGAACAAACTAAATTCTCCTGGCACGGTCATTGAAGGCTGCTAGCCACCTTTTGCTAGCCATTTGTGGTAAATGCTAAAGTGCACACGAATATCACAAATGGGGAAAAATGGCACTGCTGCCACCTGCTTGTCTTAGGCACATCAAAGTAACCTAAACAGCGATTGGGTAAAGTTATAAAGGATACAATGTATCCTAAATGCACTTTACTGTAAGGCAGAGGTCTTCCCTGATCTTTCTTTTTTAGATTGGAGGAAATGCGTAAGGGGCTCTCAGGGGTGGACTGCACTGTCTCGGGCACCAATGAAAGTGGCCCGCAGTTGCAAATGGATATTCATTATTTTAGTCACAGACTGCTTGAATAGTACCCAAAGGGGGGGGTGTTTGTTCAAATGGAAGCAAATTGTGATATTTAAAGAATATTTACTCAGCAACAATGGCCAAAACTACCAGCTGCATAGTGAAGTAACTCATCAAAGTGGCCTGTCCCACACTGGCCAAAAAAGTGGGCAATTTTGACTTGCCTACACTAGCGTTTTGCATTTTTGCTACGGCATTGCCCTATTTCCCTATAGGCCAGTTCGAGCCTGGCAGTGCGTCCACCTAGTGGCCCCCTCACCCATTATGTAGGAGGCGAGGAGCCAGCCAAGTGACTGAGCACTCCCTCGGCTGCTTTTTCCAGTTGAGGGAGTACTCCTGGGCTGGCTGAACTGTCAAAGGCAAACAGGGTTTCGTTTTGACAGTTCAGACCTCCCAGCCGCACATGCTCACTGAGCCATGCAAGGCTGGGTGTGTTTTTTGCTTCTCCAGCCTTGCATTGCTCCTTGGAAATGCTGGTGTCATGATCTCTGCTTCCAAAAGACCAGGACTTGCCCGACTCCCTTGGAAGCAGACCCATAACCCCGGTTCCGAGTGCCAGCCAGTCCCAATTGGGACCTTTTGGACCCTGTCCTGGCGCCAGTGGCACCAGGCTCATAAAGATGCCCAGTCCCAGCGCTGGAAGCGCCGGGCTCATAATGCTTGGGTGGACTTACCTGCAGCAGACCATGCTGCTTACTTACCTGCCAGTTGAACCCCTGATCCTCTTCTGTTTGGGACTACTTTTCCTGTTGGGTGGGGCAGGAGCCACTCCCTAGGTTCAGAACACTGGAACTCTTCTGGAAAGCAGGAACTCTTTTCTTAGGCATGGCTGTGGAAGGAGACACCTAAGCACTACAGGAGGCTATTTAAACCACACCCGATGGATGAATCTTGCTTTGCGTTATTCTGCATTCTCTGCAGCAGAACGCTCATCGTGTCTTCTGCTTCTGATCCTGGGCCTAAGGGAACAAAGGCTTACCATCCTGGAATCCAGTCTTCAGCAGCACCTGTAAAGACAAAGAAAGAACAGGTTAGCACTACGGTCTTCAGTGGCAGCGCATCTCTTACCTGGTCCATCGGCTGTCACCAACGCCTCGCACTGCATTCCGGGATCTGAAAGACAAAGGCTTACCTACTCTTCGCATGCTCCGGAGGTCTTCGCACTGCATTCCGGCATCTGAAAGACAAAAGCTTAACAGCTCTTTGCACGCTCCGGAGGCCTTCGGCGCTGCATCCCGCATCTGAAAGACAAAAGAAGGTGCGTTTAAAGACATTGGGCAACTTTATTACCACGTGCCATTATTCCTTCCCACGCCGAATCCAGTGGGTATTCCAGCACCCTTCAGCTTCTCTAAAGCTCCGAACTTGTACCTGCAAGATAAAAGGGACAGTTGGTACGCATCGTGAAGCAGGCTACAAGCGCTTACTTACGTGCTTCCAGGCGCTTCTATTCCTCACACGGGTTCGATCCTCAACTCATCAGCCCGCCATCGCCGGAACCCTGCAAAACAAGAGATATCATTACAAAAGACTTTTGACATTTGAAGTGCCCAGAACTTACCGTTCGTGCAATTAACGACAGACAGCAGTCCTCTGAGGTCAAGAGGCCTGCACCCTTATCCAGTGAAGAAACTGGTTACGGCACCCTGCCCCGAGGCAGATGGAGAGCTTGGCGTTCACTTACCTAAGGTGAGGGTGTTAACCTTTGGGGTTCTACAGGAGAAGAGAAAGGGAAGAGGAGAGAGGCACCCAATAACCCCAGTTCATTAATCCCATATTTTCTATCTGCAGACATCTTACTCTTGGAGTCAGACATACAGTGCACAGAGGTCCAGCCCAAAGAGCCAACCGTGTGTTACACATCACCTTTGAAGATACGGCATTCACCCAGAAAGACCGGCGCCTCTGCGGGAATCAGGTGAGCGTTACAGCTGGCTGGGGTACTGCATGTCTGTGCGAGGGGGAGCTCCTGTGCCTCCTTGCACATACAGACCGAGCGACCTGGAGCGGGGCATTTCCGCACTTACACGCTGGCCCCCGCAGAAGGTATGTTTATGTTAATTTATTAATTTAAATGCGTATGGATGCGTGTATGCTTGTGTTATGAGTGAGTGTATGTATGGTGATGGGTGCTCGTATGAATGATAGTGATTGCTGTGTGTGTTTTTTAGTCATTGAGCTGATATTGCCTAGTGGGTGCTAGAGAGGGGACGGAACGTTGTACAAAAAAAGGCATTTTAAAAATGCCATGGTTGCACAATCCCCTTACCCACCTGCCAAAATCGGCTCTCCTGAGGCGCTGTGGAGCCCAGGGATGATATTTTATTACTGGATATCTATCATAGATGTCCATTCAAAAATACCATGATTCCTCCTTGACCCCCCCCACCACAGCGCCAATTGCAAACTGTTTGACTTTTTACCCATTATTTTTTTAAGTATGCTCTAAAATGCAACATTTTAACACATTATTGAAAAATATTTCACAGAGGAATAACTCCCTGAGCGCCCCTTGATTGGTTTGGGCTCCCTCATGGGCGCTCGTTCGCTATGGCATTTTTGTGGGAAATATTTATGCCCCTCCACTTAAAAAATTCACCAGCTGCCACTGGTCCTCGGACTGTGTTGGGAACGGCGTGGGGGGAGCCCAGGGACTGTGGTGGGAGCAGGATGGATGGGAGCACTGGGATAGGGGTGGCAGCAGGGTGGGTGGGTGCACTGGGATATAGTGGTGGGAGCAGGGTGGGGAGAGCTCAGGATCTGTGATGGGGTGGGGAAAGCCCAGGGACTGGGTAGGAGTGAGATGAGGGAGCCCAGCGACTGATGGGAGCATGTGGGGGAGCCCAGGGACCATACTGGGAGAAGGGTGTGGTGACGGCGTGCAATAGATCATAACCATTTGTATATAGTCCATTTGGCATTTTTGGGGCGGGGGGGCCCAGTCTGCCCAAATTTTGCTCGGGGGGAGGTGGGGTGAACGGCTCAGGCCTAAAAAGTTTGAAGACCACTGCTGTAAGGTGATGTGTACAATTGTAAAAATACAAGATTGTTAAGAGCAAGTCTCTCAGTGCTGACAGTCTTGAGGACTTGTCAGTTTGCCCATAAAAATGGGCAAAATGGGCAAGGGGAAGTTAAGCAGAAACCTTCACTGACCTCAGTCAGGGTGGTGGAAAAATAAGCAAGACGACGTGGGATCCCATAAACTATGAAGGGCAAGTTGCAAAAAAACTATTTCCTGAAAAAATGTTCATCAGTTTAGCGTTATATAATCACCCTAGGGCCAGAACTGGGGACTTCAAAGGCAC
This sequence comes from Ambystoma mexicanum, assembly GCF_040938575.1. NCBI lineage: Eukaryota > Metazoa > Chordata > Amphibia > Caudata > Ambystomatidae > Ambystoma > Ambystoma mexicanum. Next base: position 1,542,605,071 of record NC_090932.1, read on the forward strand.
CCCCGGTCCTAGAAGCCATATGGGCTACCAGTGAACCATATACTGAAATGGGATGCAACGGCGGTATCCCTCTGACCCTAAAATTTACTTATTCTAGAAACCCTAAAACATTTTATAGGGTAAAAAAAAAATAATCTTCATTAATAGTGGGGTAGTCTAATGCAGATACACTGGCCCCCTGCCACCAGAGATGAATGCCCTTACCACTTCAACACAGTTGTGAAGATGAAACCTGCTGATGAACAGAATCAACCCTTCCCCATTGTGATGCTGGAAATGCATCAGAGGGACAGGGCCTCTAAATCCTTGTCCTTTACTGTTTTTTATCGTGTGTTCTGTCGTGTTTTCTGCCCAGGAGTCCATGTGGGACTCCTGGCAGTGCAGCTCTTTTGGTTTGGTGAACAGACCCATGGGATACCCTTATGGCACCCATGGGTAGGGGTACAACCCTGTGCCCCTAGTGTATGTTTTTGGGCACCTGTGGGTGGCCCACAGAGCAGGGTATGGCTGGTGGCAGCTCCATGCTGAATTTGACAGGTGCTCTGGGTGTCCTCCATTTTGGGATACCCAGGCCCTGCCATTGGGATCAGTTGATTCCTGATAGGAAACAAGATGGCCCCTGTGGCCTCTTGCTTTCTATTGCCTGTTACCTTGTTTTCCCAAAGTCCTGGGAAGCCCTGACTCTATCCCTTCCCCCTGACTGGCTGTTGGGTGGAAGTTCCATATATGGTGTTGTTGTGAAGGCCCAGCTAGACTGACTGGAGCCTTCCCAGTGACTGTATGTTGTGGGTACTTCCTGTGGGTGGGACCTGGGTGAATGGAGTGTGTGACCAATATACACTCCTTGTTGTGGTTGTCCGGTTTCTGGCATGAGAGACCAAGACTGAGACAGCCCTGCCCGAAACTGGCCTGAATGCAGTGTGTAGTGTTGAATGGCTGGGTACTTTTCCCAATCCACATTCCTTGTTGTGAATGTCTGAAAGGGAGGAGTGTGGCCTGAATGCACTGTGTGCCTGATTGGCTGACTGACTGCATGAATGCCCTTCTGTATGATTGGCTGCTGAGTGTGTGCCAGCAGTGTGGATGAGAGACAGAATAGTATATCTGGGGACCTCTCACCACTGGTAATTGTTCAGAAGCGTTCAGAAGCTGAGTCTCCACTCTAAGAGTAACTGGAACTGCTGATCCTCGACGCCCAGCTGGGAGAAGACGACTTGCTGTTGCACTTGCTTCGACCGATCTGAAAGCTGCCGAATTCGTCGAGGACTGACCCGAGAGAGGACCTGGTAAGGCGCCTTCTTCCCGTGCTCCGAGGGATCATCGAGCACCGCTACATCTTCGCCGAAGCGCCCTGGAAGTCAGACCCTCGAAAGGCTGCCGACCTGAGACGGGACCGCCGAGGAGATCGAAGTGAAGCACCCGGACATCGCCGCCGTCTAAGTCCATTGCCGTCGACCAGGGTTCGCAGGTCTGTGTAACCGCTGGAGGCCTGTCAAAGTTGTGTTGCCCAGCTGTGGGAACCACTTGACGCCGTGCCGCCGACGACCGGAGCCGTCCGCTCCTTGCCTAAGAACATTTGAATCGAAGGACTCCCTCGTCCGTACCGTCGACCGCTTTATCCTGCCGGAGAAAGTCGAGGACGACCAACGCGCCGAGGAGAAACCTGCCGGTGGGTTTCCCGCCACCCGAAGACTACAAAGACTCGAACGACTCGACACCCTTGCTGGGCCCCTGTCTTCACGAATCTTTGCGGTCCAGAACAATTGTCGTCGAGGTGCCCCGCACGCCTCTGCCTTGCAGGATGCCAACGCTCCGTCGTCGACGAGCACCGCTTGGATCGAAGCTACCGCCTCATCGACGCCGTTCTACCCTGTTTGTTGTCGGACGTTCGACGCCCCGTGTCTCCCGCTTGAAAGGGAAGGCATTCAAGAAGGGCCGTCGATTCCCCGACGCCGAACGCCGAGTTCCTCGACGGACGTTCGACGCCCCATGTCTCCCGCTTGAAAGGGAAGGCATTCAAGAAGGGCCGTCGATTCCCCGACGCCGAACGCCGAGTTCCTCGACGGACGTTCGACGCCCCGTGTCTCCCGCTTGAAAGGGAAGGCATTCAAGAAGGGCCGTTGATTCCCCGCCGCCGAACGCCGAGTTCCTCGACGCTTCTCGACGATCCGTGACTCCCGCTTGAAAGGGGGTCGCTCAAGAAGGATCTGTCGACGCCTCTTCGAAGAACTCTACTCCACCAGGTACATTGGGGGGGGTAAAAACATTATAGGAGGGAATAAGACTTGCAGAACAATATATGGACTGGGCTTGTGCTATATCTTTATTTTACAGGTTGCCCAGGTGGGGGGGGGGATCTCCACACAGAACTGTGTCTAATGGTAAGGTCCAGTATTCTGCCTATTGCTCAACCATCTTATTTTCTCTCCTCTCTCTATTGCTGGTTTCACTCTATTGACCTGTGTGACATTGTTACAGTATTGTTGATGCACTTTAATGAGATCTAATACAAAGGGTGGTACCACTTTAGAATTGTATATATTTGCCATTGTTGATTTTCCTAAGTACAAAGTGAGTTATTATGATAAGTGTACATAACCTTGAATATTGATTATATAAAGACTGTGTTCTAACCAATACAGTGTGTGGACATTCCTTTGTGGGGGCTTGGGGACTACACTGTACTTTAGAACCAGCCTGCATCACCTCCTGAGAAGCTAGGCCTTGATTGCTCGACCATAGCTACCGAATAGAGAATCTAGGCTGGGGTCCTCTGTGCCTCCCCTCTACCATATAGAGAGCAGAAGTACAGACCACCCCCTACCAGTCTTTACACCCATATGCTCTGCTACAACGCATCATTGCCCTGTACCACCACACAGGCTTTTGTTATGGGGGGAGCGGGGTCTGTATCTTGGGGCTTCTGTGTTGAACTACAACTCCTGTGATCCCTCACCATATAGAATGCTGGGTAGGGCTGTTGGAGAGCCAAAGGTTTCAGATCCCAGATTGTAGCAATATGTGCATTTTGCTGGATCCTTTTAAGGTCAAAATTGTAAATCGGTTCAGCACCAAGGCTTTCTCCTTGATTCCACCTTTCATGGGCTGGAAGGGATGAAGGTTGGAAGGTCCCTCTCATGATCCACCGCTTTATTTACCAAATACACCTACATTCCCAGACTGGTGGCCCTTGGTTTGGCATATTCTATATTTCTGCCTTTTTTCTGATCTATTCAACAATGCAATCCAAAATAAGGTTACTACCAATCAAGACTGGGCTATTAATTTAAATGTGGATACAGAAATGCTAGTGTTGTCCTATTTACAAATGCCCACAATGTTGTACCTGCATTATCTCTAAAGATGTCATGCTTGATAACTGTTGGGTAGAATTTCCTTTTTGAGTGTAATTTTGCCCACTGAGTCTCCCAGACCTTTTGCTGGACAACTGGTTTTATCTAATTCTCCTGAGCAAGTGAACCTTTTTCCACACTCCTTTACTCCTTTTGACCTCTTTTTGGTAATTTAATGGAGTTATGCTTTCCTACATGTTTTCTGGCGTCTACATTTTATTATTGCAGCACACTGCAATTGCTGTGCACTGTAGCTGGAAGCTTTGAGCTTTCCTTTTTATTTTACCTGTTAACACGTTACCAGGGCGGGGGAGGGTGAGGGGGCACCTTTTTTGTCCCTCCTGTAGTTTATTTTGTTAGAACAGCACACCCCACCATATGTCGAGTGCTGAGGGGAAATATTGTTCATCTGCAAGGCTAGTGGCACTGTACCTTTTTTGCATGATGTTTGGTGGACTTTTGTCCCAGGCTGCCTTTGCAGCTGCGACTGAGGATGCTACGGTCACATTTTCATATGATGGCTGTACTTTTTTAAGCCCTGTTCATGATGACTTATTACTTGAGCCTTCTTCTATCTGCATGGGTGGGGGAGGTCTTGATGTCTTTTTTTTTTTGTCTTTGGCTGCCTTCCCTTGAAAAGCCCACCAAGGAGTGCCTGAAAGGACGGGAAGTTTCCAAAACTCTCCTGTATTTTGTCTTCTCCTGTGCCTGCCTGGAACCAGTTCCAACTGGGGGTCTCTGTCCTGAAAGGACAGCCACCACCTAGAGTTTGAATGGTGCATGGGTGCTGATTGGCTGGGTTCCTGGATGAAAAGCTTGGAACATGTGGCTGAAGAACAGCTGACCACTGGAACCAAAGAGACGAATCAGATGGGAGACACCCGCAGCCCCTTTCAGACAACCAGAGGTGCATTCTGTGTAACCCTCCTTCCAACCGCCAGGTGAATTGTGAAGAGAACGTCTCTCTCACTTTGTTCAGTGGAACCAATCGGGTCCTGAGATGACCTGCATTTCGAGCCATCCCATGACGAGCTGTGGCCTTCACAGGCTGCAACCCACCAATACCCTGGGACCGTAGGCCATCGTGCTGTGCATCGCCTTACGAAGATCCAATCCTCCTGAAACTTTGGACTCCTTCCGGACTTCCAGCAGCACGATTCCTCTCCTTGAAGTCCCCTCACCAAAGTGCTGGACCGAGAAAATTAGATGAATCGACAGTGCCTTAATAGTTCTCAACTGGTGCTTCCCAAAAGGTGCCAAAATCGCAGTACTGAAAAGAATCTGTTGCTGAAAGCCTCTTCACGCAACTGTTACTGTGAGGTTCCTTCCTGTGTCCCTCCTTTCGTTTGCCTGACCAGGAGTCCGATGACTGGGTCTGTTGCATCATGAAGGCGTTGTGCTGCATCACCCTCTTCACTCCTAAGGTACTGTGAGACTCTTGGTAAAACTTACCTAGAGTTGCTTTGCTGGTTCTGTGCTGTCAGAGTGCTGATTTGTGTAGTTGGGAACTCGCCCATACACGTTTGCCCAGGCCTACTGCCTGTGTGCGCCTTTAGGGAGCCTTCTACGAAGTCCTTGACCCCTTTTCCCCAACAAAGAGTTACGTACTTGGTGCAGAAGACTGCCTCTGGACTTCTGCCCTTTTACAGCTGTTGGGGAGAATTCTCAGAAATGTGCCAATTCCCTCTACCTTAGAGACCCCAAGCAACTTTGCTGGATTTTGAGGACTAGATTTATTTAACCTGAAGAGTGAGAGAACCTTTTTTCCACTCTCGTATTTTAATGTGATATTTGAACTGTATTTCTTATGGTTGTGGAGTCTGACAAACTCCATAGTCATCATCTTTTACATTATGTCACACAGCACCTTCAGTGCAGTGGCACAGGGAAGTCTTTCAGATTTCCCAAAGCTTTAAATATCTTCTCTTTTGATAAACTACTGTTTCCAAGAGCAGTAAAGTGAAATTGACTTTGCTTACATTTGTAACTTTCTAGACCCAGCACACACTATCTTACAATAGGGTGGTGGAGGGGTTACCTAGTATCCTATTTGTCTAGCTTCTCATAAAAAATGTTATGTTAAGGTTACCCTTTTCTCACTGACTGGCTGGTGGCAGTGGTTTCATTTTAACTACCGTGGTGTGCATTTACCGAGGGCTGCATTCGCAGCTGCAGTAGAGCACCCAAGGGTACCATTTTTGTCAAAATGGCCCCAGTCTTTTTTGAAACATTTCTTTGTGGAAATGTCCTTCTTGAGATCACTCTGCATGCCAAACCAGGTTTGGTCTTATTATTCGCTCTGCCTTTGGCGGGATTCACGAGTGAAGCCCGCCTCTGGCTCCAGGGTGTCTGGGGTAGGCAGGAAGTGAGGGAGGTACCCGAAACTCCCTGTGCTTAAGTCTCCTAGGAGACCCAAATGCACTCTGTGGTGATGGGCAGGCTGACTGTCCGGCAAGGACAACCACCCTGCTGGGTGACTGACAGCTAGACTGGAATGAATTGGAGAGAACTGAATAAAAGGCTAGGCTTTTGGCTTGAAAGGCAGAGTCGAACATTGTACGAAGGAACCGAATAAGAACTTGAAGAGGACGCCTGCTGCAACCCACGGCCTGTTGATTTGCCCAGTGAAGCCCTGCTGCTGTGCTGAAACTCCAAATTCGTATCGACAGAGAAGCCCGTGCAAGGATGACTTCTCTCCTTGAGTTGGTGGGACCAATCCACTCCAAAGTAAGCCACCTGGACATCCTTCGCGGAGCTGGTTGAATTTCCAGAGTTGCTGCTGGAAACCGTATAGCCAGGGAGAGTAACACCAGATTGTGTGCGTTGCTTTTAAGTTGGCGAAGAGCTCCAGGAAGATCCTCCGCACTCCCGGGAAGCAGGACTGACTGAGCCTGACCCCCCTCAACAGTGCGGGACACCAGAAGCAAGGAAAGTCCATCTCGACAGCCAGACACCATATGGTTGCTATTTGCAGTAGCCGCGAGGAGCTGAAACACTGAAGTGCCACTTGTTGGAAAGATTGCTGGTTGCGAGCGGTGACCGTCCCATTGCAGTAGTCCCCAGAAGTCCTCGGTCTTGTCTCCACGACTGAGGCCCAGGAACAGTGGGATCTGCAGAGCTGCACAGGAACAGAAGTTGTCTGCTGCACTTTTTCTTCAATACAAAGGTACTGTAAAGTCTGGGAGAACTTACCTCTCATTGTAGAGTTGCTTGCATCTTCTACTTCTCACAAGTCGAATCAGCTTGTGGCCCTACATTTGATTTTTCTTTTCTTCAGAGACTTCTAAACATTTTCTACTTCCCCGAAGTGCTTCATCCTATGTAAGACTTGTGCCCATTGACGTTGTAGCCTATTGTTCTGAATGACTCTCCTTAGGGGATCCAAAAGTATTTGCCCGCTTAAAAATATTTGTGGTCTCTTGTTGTTCTAACCTTTACCTTTTACTAACTCCTACCAGTATTCGAAATGCAAACAGTAAGATATTAATGTCCCCAGCACCCTAACTATTTAAGTCACCTGAGGGTGTAGGTTGTGTCTGTGGTCCATCCCAAAAAGGTCTTCACCGATTTTGAAACTAAGTCTACAGTATTGAGGTGCATTTGTGTTAATTTTATATTGCTCCCTTCTGAAGAAGGCTTAGTTTGTCTGATAAATTAATAATTGTTTATTCACAAAACCTTGTGTGGAAGTCTTTATTTGAATACTTGTAACTGTGAATCTGTGTAACTTCCCTACAGCTCACATTGACCCCTCTTGAGATAAGCCTGGCTGCTCAACACGCTATCAAAACTGTGTAGTACAAGCTTATACCAAAGGTTGGGTTTCCTATACCTGTAGTCCGATTTGTTGTGTTCCCAAAGGGTACTGCATACAAACTTTGCTTAACAGCTTGTACCTTACTCGTTTCGCCTTCATTCTGACTAGATAGGGATTGACTTTTAAAGTGTTAGGACTCTGAAAATATAAGTATTTACTTAACTTATGTTGGTTGTTTTTCATGCATTCTTTCCTGAAACAGATTCTGAAAAGTTATCATACATGTTTTACTTACCTTTGCATTGCATACTGCCATTATGAAAGTATTATCAAAGTGATTTACGTACTGTGAATATTGCATTGGTTTTTCTAAAGTTACTTATTGTGTGATGGTACTTACTTTTTACCTTAACTTGTTGTGTATATATATAAATGAAACCATTATTTTTATGTAACTTTGGTGAGTCCGTATTTCTTTAGGCCTATGTGTATTTGTAACAACTATAGCCTGTACTCCCTCCTAAAATAGGCCTGGCTGCTTGTTAGTGAGAATTTGCATTTATGTGCTAATTCCCTTCAACCTTAGAGACCCCCAGCTCTTTTGCTGGACTTTAGGACTTTAATTTCTACCCTGAAGTGAGTGAGACCCTTTTCTCACTCATGTATTCTGATCTGCTTTGGATTGTTTCCTTTGTTTATGGAGTCTGACAAACTCCATAGGCATCTTTTTTGTATGGTGACGCACAGCACCTTCAGTGCAGTGTCGCAGAGAAATTCTCTAGATTTCTCCTGAGGTTTAAATACCTTTTTTTTCTTGTGAGAACTACTGTTCCCAAGAATAGTAAAGTGAAATTGACTTTACATACCTTTTTCTCTCTGTAGGTCCAGCACACCCCATCATACGTGGAGTGCTTGGGGTTACTTAGTGGCCCATTTTCCTGCATACTCGTGTAACATTTTGTAGGTTACCCTCGCTACTTTAAATGGCTGGTGGCAGTGGTTTAAGTTTCCTACCATTGTGCTTTTCTACCGCAGGCTGAATTCTCAGCTGCAGTATAGCACCCATGGGTGACCATTTTTTCAAAATGGCTCTGGTCTTCTTTTTTTCGCCATTTCTTTTTTTTTTTTTTAACTTTGTTTATTTTAAATCAAGGCAGGATGATAATTACAAACAATATCAGCAGTGAATTTTAGACATAATCCCCAGTCTTTTATCACCCTCCCCCCCCCCCTGAGTTTCTTCCTTCTCCTCGTCTCTCGGCCCCTCTGCTCCTTAGTTTCTGGGGGTGGTGTCTTCCCTCCTGGATTGCCTGGTTTTTGCCTCGGCGTCTGAGTCTGCCTCGGGGGTCCCTTGGTTTCCCAGGATCCAGCGGGCCCGGATCGGTTTGTAAGTCAGGGCGCGGAAGTGCTGATCAAATTCAAGCACTGGGGCCCAAACGTTCTGGAACGTGTGGAGAATTCCCGCTTGTGCCGCCGTCACCGTCTCCGCGATCAGAATATCCCAGAGTTTGGTCCACCATTGGGTTATGTGAGGGCCTTCCGGGGATTTCCAGGTTCGGGCTACCACTGTTTTCCCTGCCAGGAGACAGTGGGTTAGCAGTTTCGATCTGGGTCCGGAGCGCGGGTAGATTGTGGGGACTGGGGCTCCCAGTAAAACTGGTTCTGGTTCCAGGGGGATCCTCGTTCCAGTAATCTGTGTGATGGTCTCCAGGCATAACTTCCAGAACCGTTGGACCTTTGGACAGGTCCACCACATATGGAAAAAGGAGCCCGGACGGCCGCATCCCCTCCAACAGGAATGGTCCACTTGTGGATTCATATGGTGAAGTCGGAGGGGCGGGTAGTACCACCGGAGTGTGATCTTGTATGCACATTCCCTGTTAGTGATGCAGGTAGAGGAGGTGTGTGTTCTGGTCCATATGTCCACCCAGGTTTGGTCCTCAATTGGGTGCCCCAGGTCTGCCTCCCACTGAGCCATGCATCGGGTCTTTGTGGTCAGGAAATCGGCTAAAAAGCGTCTATATAGGGTGGATACTCTACCGCGTGCAGGGAGGTCTCTTAGTGTGAGTTCCAGAGCGGTCGGGGGACGTGTCGCAGCTTGGAGGGTTTGGGGATGTGAGCACCAATGGCGTAGCTGGATGTAGGAGAATCTGTCTCTTTCCTGGAGCTGGAATTTCTCCTTGCATTGGCTGAATGTAAGTGGTCTCCCTCCCATATATAGCTGGTCCACCGTCTCCAGTCCACCGTTTATCCAGCTCTGAAAGTTGCGGGGGTTCGCTCCAGGTGAGAAAGTTGGGTTGTGAAAGATTGGGGATTGTGGGCTCAGTCCCCTTGGTACTCCCTTCAGTTTTAGTGCCCAGTCCCAGGAGCTTAGGGTATGTTTCGTTGATAGGAGGAGGTCTCCCCAATGTGACCTGAGGGGGGGTGGGATATGTGGCAAAAATCGTAGGGGCAGGGGTATTAGCGATTGTTCCAGCTCAACCCATCTAGGGCGGTTTGTTATGTTTTGCCATGCCTGGATCTGTGCCAGTTGAGCCGCCACTCTGTAGGCTTGCAAGTCTGGAACCCCCAGGCCTCCCAGTTTGGAACCCCCTAGCATCGTCCTGAGAGGGATTCTCGCTCTTACCTTTCCAGATAAAGTTCAGCATTTTTTCTCTGGAGACCTCGGAGAGTTGTTGTGGGAATCGCTACTGGTAGGGAGGCGCAGGAGTACAGGAACCTCGGGAGGAGGTTCATCTTGCATGCTGTGATGCGCCCTAGCAATGAGATCTCTTGTGTTTCCCATCGTTTCAGGTCGCCCTCCAATTCTGTTAAGAGTCGAGGAAAGTTGACCTTATATGTGTCCTTCGGATCCGCCGGAATATGGACCCCTAAATAGGGGATGGCCTTTTTTCCCATGTTATTGGGCATATCTTGGTCAGTGGCTCTTGCTCTGCTGAATTGAGGCCAACGCCCAGGGCCGATGACTTGTCGAAGTTTATGGTGAAGCCAGAGACTTCTCCATAGGTGGCGATTTCGCGGATCGCGTGTTTCAGAGATGAATGGGCCTCTGTGATCGTGAGCAGAACGTCGTCCGCGTATAGGGCGATTTTGTGTTGCGTGGGGCCGCTCTGTGCGCCCTTGATTTGGTTTTTTCGTCTAATTCTTTGGGCGAATGGCTCCATGGTGAGTGCAAAGAGCAGGGGCGACAGTGGGCAGCCTTGTCGGGTTCCGCATGACAGGGGGATTGGATCCGAGTTGTGGCCGTTGATTCTTAGGCTGGTTTTTGGGTTGCTATAGTTGGCTAGAGCCATCGTTTGGAAGGTTGGCCCGAAGCCAAAGGCCCCAAGGGTGTGCTTCATGAAAGTCCAATCCACCCTATCAAATGCCTTAGCTGCGTCCAGAGCCATCAACACTAGTTTTTGAGAGTTCCGGAAGGCCAGGTCTATTAGGTTTAATGTTCTTCGTATGTTATCTCTGTCATGATCTCTGCTTCCAAAAGATCAGGACTTGCCCGACTCCCTTGGAAGCAGACCCATAACCCCGGTTCCGAGTGCCAGCCAGTCCCAATTGGGACCTTTTGGACCCTGTCCTGGCGCCAGTGGCACCAGGCTCATGAAGATGCCCAGTCCCAGCGCTGGAAGCGCCGGGCTCATAATGCTTGGGTGGACTTAACTGCAGCAGACCATGCTGCTTACTTACCTGCCAGTTGAACCCCTGATCCTCTTCTGTTTGGGACTACTTTTCCTGTTGGGTGGGGGCAGGAGCCACTCCCTAGGTTCAGAACACTGGAACTCTTCTGGAAAGCAGGAACTCTTTTCTTACCTAGGCGTGGCTGTGGAAGGAGACACCTAAGCACTACAGGAGGCTATTTAAACCACACCCGATGGATGAATCTTGCTTTGCGTTATTCTGCATTCTCTGCAGCAGAACGCTCATCGTGTCTTCTGCTTCTGATCCTGGGCCTAAGGGAACAAAGGCTTACCATCCTGGAATCCAGTCTTCAGCAGCACCTGTAAAGACAAAGAAAGAACAGGTTAGCACTACGGTCTTCAGTGGCAGCGCATCTCTTACCTGGTCCATCGGCTGTCACCAACGCCTCGCGCTGCATTCCGGCATCTGAAAGACAAAAGAAGGTGCGTTTAAAGACATTGGGCAACTTTATTACTCACGTGCCATTACTCCTTCCCACGCCGAATCCAGTGGGTATTAAAGCACCCTTCAGCTTCTCTAAAGCTCCGAACTTGTACCTGCAAGATAAAAGGGACAGTTAGTGCGCATCGTGAAGCAGGCTACAAGCGCTTACTTACGTGCTTCCAGGTGCTTCTATTCCTCACGCGGGTTCGATCCTCAACTCTCATCAGCCCGCCATCCGCCATCGCCGGAACCCTGCAAAACGAGATATCATTACAAAAGACTTTTAAGACATTTGAAGTGCCCAGAACTTACCGTTCGTGCAGTTAACCACGGACAGCAGTCCTCTGAGGTCAAGAGGCCTGCACCCTTATCCAGTGAAGAAACTGGTTACGGCACCCTGCCCTGAGGCAGATGGAGAGCTCGGCGTTCACTTACCTAAGACATCTTACTCTTCGAGTCAGACATACAGTGCACAGAGGTCCAGCCCAAAGAGCCAACCGTGTGTTACACATCACCTTTGAAGATACGGCATTCACCCAGTCAAGACCGGCGCCTCTGCGGGAATCAGGTGAGCGTTACAATCTCCTGCTGTCCGATGCAAAATGAAACCTGCCTGATCGGGATGAATAATTTTCGGTAAGATGTGATTTAGGCGGGTTGCCAGAATTTTCGAGTATATGTTGGCATCGATGTTTAGGAGAGCAATCGGCCTGTAAGAGGTTTGATTTCTCGGATCCTTTCCCGGCTTAGGTAGGAGGATAGTGGTCGATTCCTGCATCGACGGGGTCACTGATCCCGTGTCCCTGAAGGAGTTGAACAGGGCGACCAGGTGAGGAGTCAATTGAGCTCTGAACAGTTTGTAAAATCTAGTAGAGAAGCCGTCTGGCCCAGGGGCTCGTGTTTTCAATGATTTGATGGCTCGTTCCACCTCCTCTCCCGTTATGGGCTCCTCCAATTCGTCTCTCGCTGTATCGGGGAGGCGAGGTACTGCTGCCCCCTGTAGGTAGTCCATCTGTTGGGGGAGGCTCTGTGGGGTTGCCTTCATAATTTGGGCCAGGTAGTCTCTTGCGAGGCGTTGCTTTTCGGGCTCTGAATATTGCGTGACTCAGTTAGGATCACGCAGGCTGGTGATCGTGTTACCGCGTTGGCGTTTGGCCAGTTTGGCTACTAGGAACCTGTTCGCCTTGTTACCCTTTGCGTAATATGACTGTTTAGCTTTCGCCATCAGTTGAGCGGTCTGTTCCGCATAGTGGGCTTCCAGTTTTTTCCTGGCTATGCGTGTGATCCGTTGTGTTTTGGGAGACCAGCCTTTTTCCTTTTGTATTGCCTCGGCCTTTCTTAGTTCATCTTCTAGGGCTATCCGGGCTTGGCGCCTGTTTCGGTGGTAAGCCGCTCCTTGAGCTATTAGGGAGCCTCTTATAACAGCCTTCATGGCGTCCCAGTTATTTGCTAGTGAGGTGTCTGAGGCCGGATTTTCTTCAAAAACATTTCTTATGCCAATTGCGATCTCATCTCTGGTGGCCATGTCGTTGAGGATCGGGTCATATAGTGCCCATTTACGTGGGCTGTGAAGGTTAGGGTTCTGTGTCCGGAGCTCCAGGAGCATTGGAGCGTGGTCGGATATGGCTCTGGTGCCGATGGAGACCTCTTTGACAGAGGAGAAGGTTTGCGGGGAGATCAAGAACAAGTCGATCCTTGAAAAGGTGCGATGGACAAATGAATAGAAGGAGTAGTTTATTTCGTCGGGGTGGAACACTCGCCATGAATCTATTATCTCCAGGGATCTGAAGAGCCGGAGGAGGCTAATCGCCTGGGCAAAATCGCTTGGTGTTGGGGGGTGCGATCTGTCTTTGGTGGGGTCGGGAACCCCGTTGAAGTCCCCTCCCATAATCGCTTGGCCCTCCACGAAGCCAGCGAGCGCTTTGCCCAGAGAGTCATAAAAGAGGGATTGTCCGGTGTTGGGGGCGTAGACCGAGACCAGGGTGTATAGGTCTCCCCTAAGAAGACATTTGACCGCTATGTATCGGCCTTCCGGGCACGTTTTCGTTTCTAGGACTTGCGGGTGCAAGTCCCTCCGAAAGAGGATCGCAGTACCTTCCTTTTTGCGTCCACCAGAGGAGAAGAATTGAAGCGGAAACAGCCGGGAACGGAGCCGAGTCACGTCTGCCGGCAACAGGTGAGTCTCTTGAAGCATGGCTATCATGGCCGCTTCGTCTTGGAGTTTTAGTAGAATTGACTTTCGTTTGTTAGGAGAGTTTAGTCCGTTCACATTTAGGGAGAGGATCCGCAGAGTCTGGTGGTCTGTTGGCGTCACCTGCTCCGTCATTTGTGTTGGGGGGGGGGGGGGGGGGGTCGTGTGTTGTTACTTCAACTGCCATGCCTATCGAGAGCTACTATGGTATCGTCCTGCGCTTGAGGTTTTAAAGCGGAGCCCCAACAGGGGGCCGCAACTTTAACTGGCGGGTGGACCGACCTTTCGGGTATAGGCCCATCCCTGGCCAACAGGGCCAACTGTCCCATCTCGTCTTGAGAACTGCGGGTTTCCAGGGAACAGAAGTTGGAAGGTCTCCCTGGAGTGGGTATGAATCATGGGAGTAACTCGCCGCCGCCGCTCGCTAGGCTTGTTTCTTCAAGATGAAGGTGGCGGATCTACATTTTGGCAGGGTCGCAGGTGTCTGGTGTAGATGTTACCGAGACCCAAGTCCGCGGGGGCGTCTTGTTTCGGTAGTGGGCGTCCTCATTAATTATCTTTTCTTGTGATTTCGCTGGATCTTTGACCATGATGACCGCCTGGGCTTCGGGGAGGGAGGAGGTTCGGAGTCCCCAGCTTTATCTAGGTTTGGTGAGGAGGTCTCATTAGGTGAGGTTGGCTGCATGATTGAACTCGCGTCCTCCAAATGACTGATCCGTCGAAGAGTGCCTCTGTACGAGAATTGCAGCGCCGTGGGGAACAGCCATCTGTACCGAACCTGTTGTTTTTGGAGAAAGAGCGCTAGGGGGCGGAGTGTCCTGCGTTTTTGTAAGGTGAGTAGCGAGAGGTCCTGATAAATCTGAAGGGGGGAACCCTGGAACGAAAGACTGTCTCCCGTACGACTAATTGCTGCGATGGCCTCCTTGGTTGTAAAGAAGTGAACCCTGGTGATCACATCTGGGGGAGGGTCTGAATCTACCCCCCGGCGCGGGTGCAGACGGTGGGTCTGGTCCAGCAGGAGCTGGGATTTGTCTAGATCTGGTAACCGGGCCTGGAAGAAATCTCCTACGTATTCCGTTAGCTTATTGTCGGGGACCGAGGATGGGACCCCCGAATACGGAGGTTATTGCGGCGAGCCCCGTTTTCCAGGTCCTCCTGCTTAAACTCCAGAAGCTCATATTTGTCTTATATTGCAGATGGTTTGCTGGATCTCTCCAAGGGTGGTGGAGTGGACTTGTGACCGATCTTCGACCTCCACCAGCCTCTGTTCCGCCTCTGTTACTCTTTGATCCGTCTGTTCTATTTTAGAGGTGAGGTCTGCTAGGCAGGAGCGAAATTCTGACTTAATGTCCGCCATAAAGGCCACCAGGTCCCCCCCTGGTGGCCAGAGCATCTTTCTCTTTTTCTTCCAGTTGTTTTTGCGGGGTCAGTTTGATAGAGTCCTGTTTTTTGCCTCTGTCCGCCCCAGCAAACATAGTGGGGATGTCTGTTGCCTTACTGACTTTCGTTTGCCTGGACATGATAGGTGAGTGGGGGGGTTGCGCTAGGGAGGCTCCGGCGGTCACCTGCGGACTCAGAAGAGTAGGGAAGATCTCGTAGGGGAACACTCCCGAGGGGGCTCCCAGGGATGCAGTTATTCAATTTCCCGTGTAGTGGGGGGCCGGTTGATTGAGAGTGTCCAGTAGGCACCGTCGTGGGTCGTTGCTGGTGGGGTGGGCCCCCGGGGTCCGTTGCCTCAATGGGCGCTTGGTGGGTTTGCTAGCTGGAGGTGTGGGCCGGGGCGCCCCAGGAAGAATATCGAGGACAAGTGTTGGCGACCATTTGGGATTTTAGCTAGAGTGTTGGTTTATAGATTGTTTGCTATAGCGAACCTAGAGAGTGTTCGTGCTGGTCTTCTCCTGCTTAGGCTCTGCTGCAGTGGGGCCGCTTTCTCCGTTGCAGTTGGTTATCCCCAGGGGCAGGGATGGATTGCAGAGGTGTTAGGCGGCCAGTGGCGAAGGTGCCCGGCCTTGGGTGATTTGGTGGTGTGGCAGGACCTCAGGCCGTCTCTGACGCTTATGTGGCGGGCCAGGTCCGCTGTGGGGCCCCCCGTGTGTTTCTCCGAGGCAGCCTCCGCCTCCCGGGGCCCTCGGTGTTAGAGCTGGAGGGGGGACCCTCCGGGTGCCTCCTGGTGTCCCCCGGAGCCTTCTTCCCACGCTGGGGGGGTAATGCTCGCTGCTGGAGCGCCCTCAGGCGGAGGCAGGGTGCCGCGCCTGTGTTTCTCCCGGCGCCGCCTGATTCCCGTAGTACGGGCTCACACCTGTGCACCGGCGGGGTCCGGCTTCCGGCGGCTCCGGTACTGGGGCCCAGGTTAATGCGGGGGCCAAGGGGGGAGAAAGCAGTCCGCTACGGGCTGTCTGGTCTTGCCGGAGCTCCAAGAATCGGGGGGACCCCGACAGGCACCGCACCGCCCCAGTGGAAGTCGGAGCCGGGACCAGCCCCCAGGTCGTCCCCTGCCGCTGGGTCCACTGCTGCTGAGCGGCGAGTATTAGTGTGTCCCCCTTCGCCCCCCTCGGGGTCCTCGGTCTGCCATCCGTTCCGCCTTGCCGGGTTTCTAGGTGTCCACCATCTTGGATGGCACGGATGGCGCCGGGTGCTGGGTCTGGCTGGCGGATTTGGGGACAACGCACCCACGTTAGACGTTCATCTGCGACCTAAATGTGCCTCAGAAGCTCCGATCACCTTGGGTAGCATCGGCGGTCGTGTTACTTGCCGGCCACCGCATTATATTCGTGGCGACGGCGGGTCTCCCACGGGCGGCTCAAAGGAGCGACTCCATCGCTGGCGCTCCAAGCCACGCCCCCCTTTTTCGCCATTTCTTCTTTGTGAGATCTTTCTTGGGTTTTACTCTGCGCGCCAAACCAGGTTTAAACCATTGTTCGGTTTGCCTTTGGCGGGCTTCAGTGCTGAAACCCACCTCTGGCTCCAGTGTGTCTGGCGGCGCAGGAAGTGAGGGAGGTGCCCGAAACTCCCCTGTCCGTTATGTGAGTGACAGCTAGGCTGTGCATGAATGGAAGAAACCTTGCCTTTTATGCAGGCTTTTTGGACTGTAGACAGTCAGCCACTGGAAGAAACATCTGACAAAGGGACCGTGAAGAGAAGCTTGCTGCATCATCCTGGACCGTTGAACTGCCCGGTGAAGCTCTGCTGCTGTGTTGAAACTCCTTTTCCTAATCGACAAGAGAAGCTCCTGAAAGGACTAATTCATTCCTTGGGTTAGTGGGACCAACTAACCCTGAGACAAACTTTGCTGGACGACCTTCCCCAACTGTCATTACTACTTTGCTGCTGCTGGAACCGAGTGCCAGGGGTCAAGAAATCCATAGTAGAGTGCAACTTCTGTAAGCCGGCCAAAAACTCCAGGAGTCTCCTGAGGACCCTCCCGAAGCAAGACAACCAAAGCTAGTCACGTCACCAGAGTGCTGGAATCAAGGAGTGAAGGAAGCCCAACTAGTGTCCAAGATCTGCGGTGGTGCTGTTTACCACGTGCTGAAACCACGAAGTACCGCTGAATTGAAAAGATTCTGTAGCTGCTGCTGACCTCCGAACTGCTGTGCAGGAGTCCTCCGTCCTCCCTCTTGTCCCCACGACTGAGGCCCAGGAACACAGGATCTTCAACACTGCAACCAAGACAGAAGCCAGCTGGATCCTCTTCTTCTAACCTAAGGTACTGTTCTGACTAAGGGGTACTTGCCTCTTTGTCTGTAGCTTGCTTTGCTCAGTTGTGACTTGCAGTAGCTGCTTTTCTAGAGTTGATCTCAGCTCTAACTTTCACAAGTATAACAGCTTGTGGCCTAACAGTGATTTTCTACAACACTCTAACTTTGCAAGATATTTTTGCTATCTAAAAAAGCCTTTGCTCCATAGACTTTGTCCCAAATCGACTTTGGCTGTCTTGGCTCCATGCAGACTCTTTTAATCTATTGTCTTTGATTCTTACTGTCCCTCACAGGTGATAAATTGGTTTTTAACTAATATTGCTGTGAAAGTTTTTTATCTAGACTTCATTGTAAGATTTAAAAGTGCTCGCATGCTCGGATAACCTTTTTCCTTTTTTTTAACCTTTCCTTTCTACGACCTCAGAATTTTACAAAGTACAAAAGTGATATATAAATGCCAATACTGTCCTAGTTAATGAAGTCAGTCACCTGTAGGAAGTGTGTATGGAGCATCTCTAAAGAGTATCTACTTGCTTTGCCTTGATTCTGAGAAAGTATTTTGAAGTGTATTTTATATTGTTGCCCATTACCCTTTTTAAAGAATGCTTATTTAAAACTGACCATTAAATAATTATTTTACTAGAAAACTTGGAGTGCAAGTGTTATTTGAATACCTGTATTTGTGGATTTCGATGCTACAGCTCTACAACTCACATGTACCCCTCTTGAGATAAGTCTGGCTGCTCAGACTACCAACTTGTGTAGTACAGACCTATACCAATAGGTGGGTTACCTAATACCAAGAGTACAAGACTGGTGTAGTCTCCCACAGGGTTACTGCATCAATTATTGCCTAACACTGCTTAGCCATTGCTACCAACATAATTGTGTGCTTCAGGCCTACACTAAGAGTTGGATCCCTGTGTCTCGTGTGAGTCTTCAAACATCCTACCTTTTTGGTGGATTTTACTA
This sequence comes from Ambystoma mexicanum, assembly GCF_040938575.1. Lineage (NCBI taxonomy): Eukaryota > Metazoa > Chordata > Amphibia > Caudata > Ambystomatidae > Ambystoma > Ambystoma mexicanum. The sequence goes on from NC_090932.1 coordinate 1,542,623,158, forward strand.
AAACTCCCTAACAATACTCCCTGCTGCCACCCCAGGCAACCTGAACCTCCAGCCTGAACCTTTATGCCTGGCTGCTGAAAAGCAAAGTTATAAGATCTGGTGGATGTTCTGAACGTACTCTACTCTGCTAGAAGACCACCACCAAGTCCATCTATGCCTGCAGATGGTGTATGTGTTTTGCTTTGGGCTGGGATAAGGATCAGAACCCCTTTACTTTCTCCACATACTCCGTGTTGGTTTTTTGTCTGTCCCTAGCCTGAATGGGCCTGCTGACTGATGTTGAATGGGTATTTTGCAGCCATTTCGGCCTTCAAGGAGACCCCACAGCGAGGCTCCTTTTTCACGATCCCCCACGGTCTCAATTCCTATAAGCTCCTAGTAGGATTCTTCCGACTCCAGTTTGTTTAAATTTAGTGTTAACATTTTTAATGGCTACTCTGTTTGAGCCCCTTCTTTCTAGTTTAAGATCGCTCACCTTTGTGGTGATTTTCCTGGTCGCCACATGTGATCATTTTAACCTACCTTAGGTAGATTTCCCTATTTGAGTGCAATTCTCCCTACTTTGTGATTCCCCTAGCAGTTTTGCTGGACTAATGGATTTTTTAGCCTATTCTGAGTGAGTGGGTACCTTCTTCCTCACTCATTCTTTTACTCTGACAATGGGAACCCTTTTTAACACTTTTTGCAACTTCTTAATGGAATTAAGCTTTCCTCCATGTTTTCCAGGAAATCTACATTTTATTATTGTAGCACACAGCACTTTCTGTGCAGTGTTGCTGGAAACTCCTTGAGCGTTCCTTTTTATTTTTTACCTGTGTTAACAAAGGTTACCAGGCCAGGGGGACATCCTATTGTCCCATTTTGTGAGATCAGCATGACGTTTTGTGGATTTTAGTCATAGGGGGTCACCGTTTGCCTAAAATGGTGGCTGTACTTTGCCAAGCCCTTTTTCATGATGACTTGTTCTTACGTGAGCCTTCTACCTCCTGGCTGCAGGAGGTCTTGATAGGCTTTTGTCTTTGGTCGGCTTCCATTGGAAAGCCTGCCAAGGTTCCCCCGAGTGCCTGAAAGGATAGGAAGTGGGGGAGGTGGTAAACTCACTTATTAATTTTCCTGCAGTGTGCCTGCCTGGAACCAGTTTGTGTTGGGAAGCTGGCTGTCGCTATTGGACAGCCACCCCCCCCCCCCCCCCAAAGTTTGAATAAATATGTCTGGTGATTGGTGGGCTTAGCCAGTTTTCCTGCATAAAAGAGGGTCCTGGAGCAGAAACTCGGTCCACCACTGGAACTGAATATCTGAAGGACGTCTGCCAGAGCAGGCCGAGTAACTGCTGCAGTCCTGACAACTTCTGATTGACCGGGAAGCCCTGAGGCAGACAACTTCCTCCCTTGGACTGGTGCACTTAACCAGTCCCAAGACAAACTGCTTACCTTCAAACGAGCCTTGAAAAAGGCGCCAAGGGGCCAGTGCTGGGAAGGTCTTCTGCTGGGCGTTCAACAACTCGAGAGCAACCACTAGATCCATTTCAAGTTATTTCTTCAGTTGCCAAGACCAAGCAGCCCCAATCCGTTTCCGCCGTCGCCTCTCCTTGTCGACCGTCCTGCTGCACAAGCATTTTCACTGAAAAGGTACTGTTAAGCCCCTAATACTTACCTGGGGCCTGCTTCGGAGGGTTGCAGTTAAGTGGTTACTTGCATCACCTTCTAGGCCTACATTGAGGTGGACAACCCTTTGTGCTCCTTACCAAAAATGTAACTGCTGCTCACCTATAAACTAGAAGAAATCTTCAGAGACTCCAACTTGTTGCTGCTTACCGGCCTTTTATTTCTTGGTCACTGGACCCTCAGTGCCCTCCCTTGACTCTGTGAGACTCACCTAGAATAGTGTTGGACTTCTTCAGATTGGTTAAGCAGAGGGTATAACCAGTTTGTTTAAAGGGGGCGTGGCTAAGGAGCCATGTAGAAGGACGTGTCCGTGTCAAAGCTCCTGCAGATCCTCAAATTATCCTGTAGAAAATCACGCAATGAACGACCCAAATGTACCGCAACAGAGTATCGTGTATGGGAATCTTTAGCGCACGTATGGACGCAGTGAGGCACAGACCAGAGAAACGACAAAGTTGCCAGAGGTTGGAGAAAATCTTTGGACGAGATTGCGACGGGAGAAATATGGCCGCCGCCTGACGGGCTATGAGAACAAAGGAGCAGCTGGACTGAATGCTGGGCCACTTAACTTTTGCAGGGCCAGTGGCAGAGGTGCCCGGGGCGGATCAGAAGGTGGCCGGGTGTGTAGAATGCATAGTGCATACTCTGCACCCTGATCGGAGCTAGAGAGGTGTGCAGCCTGCATGAGGACGTGAACTGCGGCTTGAGGAATCGTATTGCTGTAAAGGCTGCCTGAAGTGGAGTGGAGAAGAGAGCGAGAAGAGCAAGCCGTGCCTGATCGGAGCGATACATTGTCTCCGGTGACACAGGGGCCGGCGCGAGCGGGCCCACGCCTAGCCTTGGAACCAATAGAAGGCGTGGGTTGAGGAAGATACTAATGTATCAAGCGCAGTAGGTCCTGAGGCACCTAGCATCCAAAGACCGCAGCACGACACACCAGCAGCTGTGAGAACGCACAAAGGATGTAATGGTAGCCTGCCTGGAACATGCAAATCAGTGGGCTACAAGTCATAGACGGGAAAGTGAGAGTATACGAACAGTGGCACATTAAAAGAAAATGGCGGCCAGCCCCATGAGAACAAAAGACAGTGCCGTCCGGCGGGGGGGATACACCAGCGGGTGTGCAGTCAAAAAGTCGAAAAATAAAGTCGAAAGACCAAAATGTCAAACAAAATGTCAAAAAAAAGTTGAATGTTTTATTTTTTTATTTATGTATTTCTCCAGCATTGGATCTTTCATGGATTCACATACTTAGAATATTCCCCGTCGTCAGACTGGGACCCCTCGGTACACATATATAGCCTTTTCCTATAGGAAAACTTCCGACACTTTTGTGTCCTATCTACGTCCTTTTAGGACCCACCTACGCATGCTACGTAGGCCGTCCCAGTATAAGAGGCCCGTCCCTGCGGCTCTCCTTCAGATTTCAACCGTCTCCAAAGTAGTGGGATCTTCTCGCGTCGTCTTACTATTTTGTACAAGGTTGTGTACCTGGAGTTGGAGTTCGAGGAAATTTTTCCTCCATGTCAGGAAAAGCGCTGTTCCGTCCGTGCGCGACGTGCGGCCTGAGGGGGACGGACATATGGATTGTATATATTGCCTCCACCCTCATCATTCGGCTGATCACTGCGACATATGCAAAGGGTTTTCTCAAAAGACCCTCAAAGACGGAAATCGACGGCTGGTGGCATGGCTGAATGATGGAGCGGGGGCTTACCCCCCTTCGGAGGTAGGCTCCACACAATGGGCGAAAACCTCACACCGCGCTGCCTCGTCGGAACCACCGGTGAAGAAATCTCGACCGACGGAAAAAGAGTCATCTCGGAGTCATTCAGCTAGAGAATCCTCGTCGAAAAAATCGTCATCTTCATCAAAAAAGCATGACAAGGAAAGGCCGAAATCCTCCTCGGGCGATCACCATAGATCGACCACGAGTCGAGAGTAGAGTAAAGGCAGGCCAAGTGTGGAAAAGGCAGGACCGCCTAAACCACCTGCTAAGTCGTCGACGGCGGTCCAGTCATCGGCCTCCACCCTGCCACTGACGCATGTGGTATCCACCGTCACAACGACTGCGACGGTGGCCTCGTCAACGGAGGTTCTACAGGAAGCCTGGAGGCCTGAAGTTTTTGATCTGATCCCCCCGGATACTTTACTGCAAGAACAGGCTGTGTCCCTCTCCTGGGGGGAGGACGAGAGCGGGAGAATAGCTGGCCCGGCAGACCTCGGGCTACGAGTGGTTGACAAGTCGTCGACGAGGGGACCCGGTATTCCGGTATCTGCCCCTCTTCTCAATCCTCAATCTGTTTTGTCGTTGGAGATTCTGTCCACGCTTCAGTCCTTAGACCAGAGACTACCTCAGGTAAACCTGCCACAGTCACCCGTCGACGAGCCGGGCCCGTCCCGGCCACCGACGCACTTACGCATGCCAATCTCAGCACCACTGGCACCCCAAGAGGAAGGTGAGCTGCCAGATTCGGAGTCTGACAGGGGAGCCATGTCGGATATCTCATCATCCCCCTCCAGGGAGCCAACCTCGGAGTCGGAGGTGGAGTTAGAAACCCCAAGAAGCCCAGCTCACCCGTCCCCTCCGGACGACGTTGCATCATTCCATTCTATGATGGAAAAGGCGTGTAAGGAATTTGGTTTGTCTCAGGAAGAACAGAAAAAGGACTTTTTTGTTCGACCACATGGGTAAGAGAAGGAGGTCTGTGTTCTCAATACCAATACTAGACCGCGTGTGGAAGGAGGGGTTGCAGACAATGCGTCACCCCTTTTCGGAGCCGGCAGTGAAAGGACGCCTTGAGAAAAAGTTTAAGGCTCCAGAGTCTACCCCCAAGTGTTTATCCTCCCAACCAACACCTGATTCGGTGGTGTCGGCGGCAGCGGCGAGGAAGGCGAAGGCCCAGCACAAGTGCACGACTCCGCCTGAAAACGAAGCAAGACGTCAGGATGCCTTTGGCAAAAAAGTGCTATCCGTGGGAGCAACCACAGTCAAGGCCGCAAACTCTCTGGCATTGTAGCCAGATACGACAGAGAAATGTGGCACAGGCTAGCGCCGTTGCTGGATCATCTTCCGGAAGAGCATAGGAAGGCAGCAATGTTACTTGTCCGAGTGGGTGAGGAAGCCTCCAATCACGCAATAAACATTGCGGTGGACCTCGCTGAGTCAGGCTTCAAGCAAGTCAATAATGGGGTCGTATTACGACGACAGTCATGGCTTAAGTGTACCTACTTCAGACCAGAGGTACAATACAAAGTATTAGATATGCCCTTTCAGGGAGACCTTCTATTCGGAGAGAAGGTAGACGAGGCCCTAAAGGGAATGAAAGAGGACTCGGACACGGCATGTTCATTGGGTGCCCTCCAGAGTGGCCGAAGCTACAAGTCTTTTCATCCCTTTAGAGGGGCTTCAGGTAATTCCAGATTCTCTGCGTCTGGAAACAAATCCTTTGGTAGGTCGGCTTACCCCTCCCAGGGATACAGGTGTGCTTCCCAAACTGCAAACCGATGCTGGAACTTCCAGACGTCCAGGAAGAGACTATCCGTCGTCGTCGTCGAGAGACCAGCAAAATAAAGATCAGCAATGACGGACAACATACTGTTCTGGGGGGAAGAGTATCAGCATATGTCGACGAATGGGAACGAATAACGACGGATCAATGGGTGCTGGACACTATAAGGAATGGGCATCATCTGAGGATACTGCAACAAGAGGTAACACTCATGTTAGCGAAGGGCGTGATAGAATTAGTTCCAACATCACAGAAAGGTCAAGGAGTCTACTCAAGATACTTCGTCATAAACAAAGCCGAACGGCAAATGGCATCCCATTTTAGACTTACGCGATCTCAACTCTTTGAAGAGCCTGAAATTCAAAATGCTCACGCTGCAATAAGTGATCCGCGCCGTTCAAGAAGGGGATTTTCTAGCGTCTCTGGATTTACAGGACGCGTACTTCCATATTCCAATGTGTCGGAAACACAGGAAATTCCTGAGATTTGTAATAGGGCGGACTCACTACCAGTTCACGGTTCTTCCCTATGGGCTCAAGACCTCCCCCAGAACGTTCATGAAATGCCTGGCCCCAGTAGCGGCTTGGCTAAGGAAGCAAGGGCACCACGTATACCCATACCTCGACGACTGGCTGGTAAGGGGATCCTCTCCAGCGTTGACCAACACAAGTTTGCAAGCCACCAGGCAGCTTCTACAACAGCTGGGATTTGCCATAAACTTCGAAAAATCCTCTCTGCGGCCATCGAAAACGTTGGTGTTCCTGGGGGCACAGTTCGAGACCCAGTCGGGGCTAGTGAAGCCTTCTCTCGACAGAACCTCAAAACTCAATCAGCTGGCGAGCCGACTACGACAAACCACCAGGCTCTCAGTGAGGAAATACGTTTCGGTCCTAGGAGCCATGGCATCCTGCATCCATCTGGTGGCAAACTGTCGCCTATTCATGAGGTGTAACGCTCACCTGATTCCCACGGAGGCGTGGGTCTTGGCAGGAGGGTGTCTGTGACTCAAAGTGATGTGCAGGACTCGATTGGCTTCTGGGGTCGAACCTCTTCGCACTGTGTCGAACTCGAAGAGTGAGGTTTCTGCAGGTGAAAGAATATGGGGGTTAATGGCCTGGGTTGTTGAATTGTCCCTCTCTCTCTCTCTCTCTCCCCAGCTTTTCTGTAGAGCCCCCCCCAGGTCAACGTGCTCACCTTAGATAGGTGAATGCTGGGCTCTCCATCTGCGTCTGGTGCAGGGTGCCGTTGCCAGTTCCTTCACTGGTGAAACATTGGCCTCTTGAATTCAGAGGATGGTTACCGTCGTTATCTGCACGAGTGGTGAGTTTCTGGACACCTTTTGTCTTTATAGTCTTTAAATGCGTGGCACGTTAATATTGAAGACTCAGTATAATGCTTTTCCCTTATGTATTGCAGGACTCTTGGGATGGAAGATGGAGTGAAGCCCCTGGAAATTCGTAAGTATGGCAAGCGCTCTAACTGTCTCTTTCCTTGCAGCTTAGTTCGTGTTAAAGAGACGCCGGAGTATTCGCAGGCGTTTTATTGCGACGAGCGTGAGTAAATACCTGCTTAATGTCTTTTTCTTTTGTCTTTCAGATGTTGGTTTGCGGCGCCGGAGTCAGCGGAATGCTAGTAAGTTTTAACTAAACTTTGTCTTCACAGGCGGCGATGCAGAATGAAGAAATCCGGAATTCACGGCGTGCCGGTAAGTATAACAATGCTTTTGTCTTTGCAGGCGAAGGTGCAGCGTGAAGACACGGCCGCTGCTGATGGATCAGGTGAGAAAGCACTGTGTGCAAAGTTTGTCTTGCTAACCTGTTGTTTCTTGTCTTTTGCAGGTGCTGATGTTGACTGGATACAGGAATGGTAAGTATAATTCTTGCAGGTTCAGGATCAAAAGAGGAAAGGCTGGAACAGACTCGGTGAGCGTTCTGCTGCAGATGCAGAATAACGCGAAGCACGTTTCATCTATCGGGTGTGGTTTAAATAGCCTTGGAGTGATGAGGCGTCTTCTTCCACGGCCCCGCCTAGGTAAGAAAAGAGTTCCAGTTTCCAGAAGAGTTCCAGTGCTGTATCCAGGGAGTGGAGCTGCCCCACCCAGGTAAGAAAGTAGTTCCTGTTCACAGAGGGCTTCTAAGTGGCTGGTAAGTAAGCAGCATGGTCTGCCGCAGGTAAGTCCACCCAAGCACTTTCACACCAATTATGAGCCCGGCGCTTCCAGTGCCGATGGTTTTGATGAGCCTGGTGCCACCGGCGCCAGGACAGGGTCCAAAAGGTCCCAGTAGGGACCGGCTGGTGCCTAGGATTAGGGTTAGGGGCCTGCTTCCAAGGACGTTGGGCTGGTCCTGGCTCCTTGGAAACAGTGATCATGACATGAGGCCAGTCCAGGAATTCCTCGCGGACCGATGGACACAGGCCCAAGGATCGTGGTCAGACAAGATAACCATCGACGACAAGCTGCTTCGGACCCTTCAGTGGTGGCAGAGTTTCCACAATCGGAACAACGGTGTTACCCCTACAGGAACCGGAGTTTCAGCGAACCATAGTCACGGATGCGTCCCTAACCGGATGGGGAGCTCACATGGGTACTCTTCAAACGCACGGTCGCTGGTCCCAAACGGAGTCACTCCTACACATAAACGTGTTAGAGCTCAGAGCAGTAAGAAGGGCCTTGAAGGTATTCCTACCACACATCAAGGGATCGCGAGTACGAGTGCTGACGGACAATACGATGGCCATGTTTTATTTGAGAAAACAAGGAGGGACACGATCAAGAACGCTTTCCATAGAGGTCCAGAAAACATGGCTTTGGGCATTAAAGCATGAGATTTCCATTGTGGCTCACCATCTCCCGGGAGTGAGGAATTCGCAAGCAGATTCCCTCAGCAGAAGGATGGCCCAGATACACGAATGGGAAATGGACACAGTTCAGCTGATGAAAGTATTCGAGAAATGGGGTCACCCCCCTCTGGACACTTTCGCAACCAAGGAAAACAAGAAATGCGAGCAATTCGCAAGCAGATGGCCTCAGGAGGGTTCCATGGTGGAGGCATTCTCCTTCCCATGGACGGACATGTTCCTTTATGCTTTTCCTCCGTTTCCCCTCATACGGAGGACAGTACAGTGGATACGGAGATACAGTTGCCAGGTAATTCTAGTGGCACCGTACTGGCCGGGGCAACCGTGGTTTTCCAACCTGCTTCACCTGTCGCTGGAACATCCAATAGCGTTTCCGAGAGTGCCAAACCTACTGTCCCGTGACAAGGGCAGGGTGTGGCACCACGACCCGGACAGTCTCAACCTTGCAGCCTGACTTTTCGGAGTTCGGTGCTTTAGACGTTTCGGAGGATTGTCAAAAAATTCTGCAGGCGGCTCAAGCCCCTTCTACCAACAAATCTTACACGTATAAGTGGCAGAGGTTCTGTGAATGGTGTCGAGGACAAGGCCTACAACCGTTGAAGATGACGCCGGAACAAGTTCTACCTTACCTGCTTCTCTTGGTGGAGAGGGGTTTATCTTTCAGATCGATAAAGGTGCACCTGGCGGCCATCTCGAGGTTCACGAGGAAGAGACAGTCGTCTCCTCTATTCAGCGACAGACTTGTGAAACACTTCATGAGGGGTTTATTTCAAACTTTTCCCCCGGTAAAACTTTTCCCACCAACTTGGAGTCTCAACATAGTGTTGGCAGGCTTGATGAAACCACCCTTTGAGCCTATGGCCACGGAGGACATGAAATTCATATCGTGGAAGTTGGCATTCTTAATTGCTATCACATCAGCTAGGAGAATCTCGGAACTGCAAACGTTGGTCGTAGACCCGCCATACTTAAGATTCTTTAAAGACAAGGTGGTCCTGGCAACTAATCCTACGTTCGTCCCAAAAGTTCCGACAGTGTATCACAAACACTCGTCCATTGTTCGCCCTACTTTCTTCGCGACCCCATCATCGGCAGCAGAAAAAGCTTTTCATACCTTGGATGTTAAGAGGGCCCTGAAATTTTATCTACATCGGACACAGGAACTCTGGTCTACTCGACAACTGTTCATCACATATGGTCAGTCGACGAGGGGAAAAGCAATCTCTAAGCAAGGATTGGCTCGATGGGTCTCATCGACGATTGCGTTTTGCCACTCCAAGGCCAGGCAGGCCACTGCAAGGACATCCTAGAGCCCATTCTACAAGATCAACGTCCTCCTCAGCAGCATTATGGGCAGGAATTCCGCTAACGGACATATGCCAGGCTGCGGCATGGTCAGTGCCGCACACGTTTACCCACCACTACTGCCTTGCCAGGCAGCATGCGGAGAGGTGCAGATGGGAAGAGCAGTCCTGCGCCATCTGTTTCAGTAAGGTAAGCTCTACACTGTGGAGAGTTTTTTTTTCTACCCTTTGTTGACAGTATGCTTTATGAGGGTACGGTTATATGAGTAAACTTGTTCCTGGTGTACATATGCATTGTGTATTATGGTGAGGGTATATTACATTCTCACCGCCGCTTTCAGGCGTTACTGCTATACAATCTATTCTAAGCATGTGAATCCATGAAAGATCCAATGCTGGAGAAGGGAATAGTTTCTTACCTGTAACTCCATTTCTCCAGCATTGGATCTTTCATGGATTCACATGCTTAGAATATTCCCCGTCGTCAGACTGGGAACCCTCGGTACACATATATAGTCGTTTCCTATAGGAAAAAACTTCCGACACTTGTGTGTCCTATCCACATCTACGTCCTCTCTGGGGCTGTTCACGCATGCCCCGTAGGACGTAGCGTTATAGTGGGATCTCCTCGCGTAGTCTCTACTTTCTAGGTTAATTGTTGAAATTACTCATTTTTGATCGAAAGGTTATTGGTCTCAGGATGTCGGGCAAACCGCTTTTCCGCCCGTGCGCCACGTGCGGATTGAAAAAGTTTTACGAGGGGGACGGCCATCTAGATTGTATATATTGCCTCCACCCGCACCATTCGGCAGACCAGTGCGAAATATGTAAAGGTTTTTCCCAGAAAACCCTGAAAGATCGGAGTCGGCGACTGGTGTCGTGGTTAAATGACGGGGCGGGAGCATATCATCAGTCGGAGGTTGGCTCCGTGCGCAGCGTGGCCTCGGCGAAAACATCGGGGGCCCCGCGCCGTTCAGCCTTGTCGGAACCACCGGCGGAAAAGGATGTTCCACGAAGCCACTCTTCCAAAGACTCTTCAAAAGAATCTTCAAAAAAGTCTTCATCGTCGAAAAAACATGGGAAGGAAAGGCCAAAATCCTCCTCGGGCGATCCTCCTAGATCTGCCACGAGTAGAGAGTGGGAAAAGCGCAGGTAGAGCTCTGTGAAGGCGGGACCGCCTAAGCCTCCTGCAGGCCCACCGTCGACGAACCAGTCAGTGTCCTCACTGCCGCTAACGCAGTTGGTTTCCCCCGTCATCAACCCGCTGACGGCGACGATGTCCTCGTCGACCGAAGTTCAGGCCTGGAGACCAGAGGTTTTTGATCTGGTGTTGCCGGACACGTTGCTGCAGGAACAAGCAGCGTTGATTTCCTCGAAGGAAGATGACGGCTTCAGGATTGCGGGGCCGGAAGATCTTGGGCTCCGAGCCAAGTCACCATCAGGGGCAACCTGTTCTCAGGTGTTTACCCAGTTTTCAAACTCACAATCGGCCCTGTCCATGGAGGTCCTGTCCTCATTGCACTCGCTGCTGAAATCGTTGGATGAAAGGCTTCCACCAGTGAACCCGTCAACGCCTCCCGTCGACGAGCCAGGCCCGTCACATGGTCCAACCCAAACAACCAGAGTTCCGGTGACTCCATTGGTCCACGAGGAGGGTGAGCTGTCGGACTCTGTATCTGACCGAGGATCGGTATCGGATATCTCCCTGTCTCCATCTAGGGATCCATCCTGGGTGTCGGATGTTGAATTGGAAACACCAAAGAGCCCCACTCACCCGTCTCCACCAGACGATATTGGCGCTTTTCATTCAATGATGGAAAAGGCATGCAAGGAATTTGGCTTGGTCCAGCAGGAGGAGAAAAAGGACTGTTTTCTGTTCGACCATATGGGTAAGAATAGACGTTCAGTATTCTCAATACCCATTTTAGATCATGTCTGGAAAGAGGGTGTTCAAACCATGCGTCACCCGTTTTCTAAACCGGCCGTCAAAGGCCGCATTGAAAAGAAGTTTAAAGTGCCAGACTTTACCCCGAAATGTCTTTCGTCCCAACCTACACCTGACTCAGTGGTGTCGGCAGCAGCGACAAGGAAAGCGAGGGCCCAACACAAGTGCTCTACCCCTCCAGATAATGAGGCAAGGCGCCAAGATGTGTTTGGTAAGAAGGTACTATCCGTGGTTGCTACAACTGTGAAAGCAGCCAACTCTTTGGCTATTGTCGCCAGGTACGACAGGGAAATGTGGCACAGACTAGCCCCTATACTGGACCACCTTCCGGAGGAACATCGAAAAACGGCTATGTCTCTGGTACGAGAGGGCGAAGAAGCGTTGAATCATGCAATTAACATAGCGGTGGACCTGGCGGAGTCGGCTTTAAACAAGTAAACAACGGGGTTGTTCTTAGACGCCAGGCTTGGCTTAAGTGCACCAACTTCAGGCCCGAGGTGCAGTATAAAGTATTGGACATGCCCTTCGAAGGTGACCACCTTTTTGGAGAAAAGGTGGATGAGGCCGTGAAAGGCATGAAGGAGGACTCTGATACGGCACGCTCGTTGGGTGCCCTCCAAAGTGGAAACATTTTTCGATCTTTTTGTCCCTTTAAAGGGGCATCGGGCAATTCAAGATTCTCTGCATCCAGGGATAGATCCTTTGGCAGATCAGCATACCCTTCCCAGGGATATAGACGCGCCTCTCAAAACTCAAGCCGACGCAGACATTTCCAGTCATCCAAGAGACGACCGGCCTATCCCTCGTCGACGAACAAACAAAAAGACCAGCAATGACGGGAAGCGCACCGTTCTGGGAGGAAGGAAGAGTGTCCGGCTGCGTCAAAGAATGGGAGTACATCACAACAGATCAGTGGGTGTTGGACACAGTGAGGTACGGACATTCGCTACTATTCAAATGCAAACCTCCAAAATGTCCACTGGTATTGCTACCCCAACCACATCTGAGCGTTTTGCTGCAGGAAGTAGCACTTATGTTACAGAAAGGTGCCATAGAAGTGGTTCCTGCATCGCAGAAAGGCCGAGGGGTATACACAGTGTTTTGTGGTATAAAAGCCAAACGGAAAGTGGCGTCCCATTCTCGACCTGTGCAACCTCAACAAGACCTTACAGAGCCAAAAATTCAAAATGCTCACGCTGCAGGAAGTAATCAGGTCAATTCAAGTGGGAGATTTTTTGGCGTCGCTGGATCTACAGGACTAGTATTTCCACATACCTATGTGTCAAAAACACAGAAAGTTTGAGGTTCGTGGTAGGTCGGACACACTACCAATTCGCAGTGCTTCCGTTTGTCCTCCCCAAGAACGTTCACAAAATGTTTGGCACCCGTGGCAGCCTGGCTGAGAAAGAAAGGGCATCATGTATACCCGTACCTCGACGACTGGCTTGTGAGGGGATCCTCCTCGGCGTCGACCAACGACCGCGTACAGGCTACCTTACAGCTTCTGCAACGACTGGGGTTCGCTGTGAACTTCGAAAAGTCCTCTCTAAGGCCATCAAAGAACTTAAAGTTCTTGGGAGCTCAATTCCAAACCCATTCGGGAATAGTGAAACCTTCCCTAGACAGAATGTCAAAGATCAATCGACTGACGAGTCAACTACGTTTACATGGCACACTCTCAGTGAGAAAGTATGTGGCGATCCTAGGTTCCATGGCTTCCTGCATCCATCTAGTAGCCAACTGTCGATTGTTCATGAGGCCACTTCAGGAATTCCTAGAGGACAGATGGAAGCAGGCCACGGGTCGGTGGTCAGACAGGGTAACCGTCGACTACGACAAAATCATCCAAGCCCTCCAATGGTGGAAAAGCGTTCAGAACCTGGACAGAGGGTACCTCTACAAGAACCAGAATTTCAGCGAACCATCATCACGGACGCATCCCTGACAGGCTGGGGAGCACACATGAACAACTACCAAACCCAGGGCAGATGGTCCCCGACCGAATCACTCCTACATATCAATGTACTGGAACTGAGGGCAGTGAGATGGGCCTTGAGGTCATTCCTCCCACATATCAAGGGGTTAAGAGTAAGAGTGCTGACAGACAACACGACAGCCATGTTCTACTTGATAAAACAAGGCGGCACGAGGTCCAGGACCCTGTCCGGGGAGGCTCAAAAGGTATGGCTGGAGTGAAGAACGTACAAGCGGATTCCCTAAGCAGAAGCATGGCCCAGATAAACGAGTGGGAGATGGACACCATTCAGCTGCAGAAAATCTTCAAAAGATGGGGTCACCCCTCAGTGGATCTCTTCGCAACGAAGGAAAACAAGAAATGCGAGCAGTTCGCGAGCAGATGGCCTCAGGAAGGATCCCTAGGGGAAGCGTTCTCATTTCCATGGACAGACAAGTTCCTGTACGCCTTCCCTCCTTTTCCCCTTATACGGAGAACTGTACAGTGGATACGCAGATACAAATGCCGGGTCATTCTAGTGGCACCGTATTGGCCGAGACAACCTTGGTTTTCCGACCTGCTGCATCAGTCGTTGGAACAACCGATAACATTCCTGAAGGTTCCGAATCTCCCGCCCAGGGACAAGGGAACGGTGTGCCATCACAATCCGGACAGCCTCAACCTGACGGCCTGGCTCCTGACTTTTCGGAATTTGGCACTTTGAAAGTTTTGTCGGATTGCCGGAGAATTCTACAGGCGGCTAGGGCTCCTTCCACCAACAAGTCGTACATCTGCAAGTGGCGAAGGTTCTGTATGTGGTGTCAAACGCAACATGAAATACGGCCTTTAGAAGTAACTCCAGAACAAGTTTTACCGTATCTTCTTCACCTGGCGGAGAGTGGGTTATCCTCGTCATCCATAAAGGTGCACCTGGCGGCTATCTCAAGGTTCACGAGGAGGAGACCGTCCTCTCCGTTATTCAGCGACAGACTGGTGAAACATTTCATGAGGGGTCTTTTTTTGAACTTTTCCCCCAACAAAGCGGTTCCCACCGATATGGAGTCTAAATGTGGTGTTGGCGGCCTTAATGAAGCCACCTTTCTAGACAATGTCCTCTTCGTCCATGCAGTTCCTGTCAAGGAAGCTGGCTTTCTTAATTGCCATTACATCAGCTAGAAGAGTATCGGAGCTACAGGCATTGGTCATAGACCCCCCATATATGAGATTCTTTAAGGACAAAGTGGTGCTATCAACTAATCCTACTTTCATCCCGAAAGTTCCGACGGTCTATCACAAACACTCGACCATTGTTCTCCCTACTTTCTTTGCGACCCCGTCAATGACGGCGGAAAAGGCTCTTCATACCCTAGATGTGAAAAGGGCGTTGAAATTTTATCTGCAAAGAACACAAGAACTCAGAACTACCAGACAACCGTTCATCGCATACGGTCCGTCGACGAGGGGAAAGGCAATGTCCAAGCAAGGACTGGCTCGATGGGTCTCGTCGGCGATTGCTTTTAGTCACTCCAAGGCCGGGAGACCCCTACAAGGGCACCCTAGAGCCCATTCCACAAGATCAGCAGCCTCTTCCACGCCGCTGTGGGCAGGAATTCCTCTGACAGACATCTGCCAGGCGGCGGCATGGTCAGTCCCACACACGTTCACACGCCATTACTGCCTGGAAAGGCAGCATGCGGATGAAGTACAGATGGGAAGGGCAGTTCTGCGCCATCTGTTTCAATGAGGTAAGCCAAAAACGGTTAAGCTTTTGTCTTTTGCCTTGTCTATTCTGGTTCTTTAGTGTCTGTTTTGAGCTATATATGTATATATATATATATATATATTTCTGATGTTTGTTAATCTGCTTAGAATCACATGCTGTGCATAGGTCCGACATCCAGTGGTCACTGCGGAGTATTGCATTTTGTTTTTCGTAGTCGAAAAGGGGACGTCGACCAGGCGTGTCTGAAACACTATCCCTATAGTGACGTGCGTTGTACCCACAATCCCTCACGCGTCGAGGTCCCTCAGATTGTTTTTTTCCGCCCAGCTTCTGGTCGCCTTCACGCGGAGCTCCTCGAGAGACATTGCAACCCTCGACCTTTGGTCGTTTCTTCTACGAAGATTAATACAGCACTCCCTCGACGCAGTGTAGCTGTTCTCCGCCGAGCAAAATCGTCGACGGAGGGTCGAGCGGAGGAAATCTTCGGCGCTGCCGAACACGTGGCCTGGCCTTGCTGGCCACATACAGTAGGGAGAGTGGGGTCGTGGGACATCTCTGGGTCTTTCTGAGAATGCCTTTCCCTTTCCCCTTCCTTTCCCTGGGGGTGTTTATCGCGATTTATTGCCTCTGCTATGGAGAGGACACCATTTAGGTTTTGCCCACTTTGTAAAGGCAAATTCACTTGGAAGGACAAGCACTCACGGTGTAACCGCTGCTTGCCCCTCGATCACAAAGAGGAAGGGTGCGCGGCTTGTCGGCTTCTGAAGCCTAAAACTCTAAAAGACCGTAGGGTTAAAAGGTGGGCGGCCTACGCGATGTCGAAGGCCGAAGGTTCACCCGCCGCTGCTACCACCGACAGTGACGAGGAACGCGATGACACGACCTCCGCCACGGAAGTCGAAACCCCCTCTAAGGAGCGCTTACGAGCTACGTCGTCTGTCCCCGGCCCCGACGGGCTCGGCTCACGCCCTGCTTATGGGGATGAACACCCCGGCGACACTGACGCACACAAAGATTCACATAAAGGTAAGCACACAACCCATGGCTCTTCTTCGTCTAAGTCGAAGAGAGCTTCGGCGCCCAAGGAGACGCAGGTTCCACCGGCGGCCTCCTCGGACCGTTCGGGTTCGAAGCCCCTCTCGCAACCGCAGCCGCGACCTGCGACTGGGCTTTCGGCAAACAAGGGCGCCACCACCAAACCATCGGCCGGTGCGCATCAACAGAAGGCGCAGACCGCCGTACAGCGCTCGATACCCATAGCGTCGAAAACTCAAGCTTCCGCCGACAAGAATGTCGCCGATAGCTTAGCCAGGATCGTTGTAGCCGACGCCCAAAAGCGTACGCCGAAGATTTCGTCGAGCGTTACGCATAGATCAAAGGATACGCCGAAAACACCCGAAGGAAAGCAGGGACTACCCCCTTCAGTCAGGGAGTCTCCCGACACACCTGAGGGTTTTGAGGAGGGCGACGGGACACTTTCCTCGACGCTTTGGGAGAGGTCGAGCCATTTCGAGGTAGACAACTCGAGTTTTCCCCCGCTAGACCGCTCTGGGGTACCCCATGAAACTATGGAAAGACTCCACCTCTGTATGGAGAGGATGGAAAAGTTTGAGTACCCAAGCCCCTCTAACTCTCAGAAGAACTAGAGAAGGGCCTCAAGACGACCCCAGAGCCAAAAAACCGAGGCTGGTCGATCCCCTGCTGGACACAGCCTCAGACTTCCAAAATGTATATGACCTCACTGGGGAGGAACAATACTTCGAGGAAGAAGATGATTTCATGGACAACGAAGGACAGAACCAGGAGGAATGTCTAGAAGACAGAACAGACATTATAGAAGAAGGCTTCGGGATTAGCCCAGGAGAAGGACCTTCGCACCCCTGGCAATCACCATCAGTGTGTTCCGACACTGATGCCCTACATCTAACTCCTCCGGATAATTCTCCAGTTAGGAACACGTCTCCAATTGACGATCAGCCTACTTTCAATGCACTGTTGCGCAGAGCAGCAGCGCATTTCGAACTGGACACGGGAGAACTCTCTCCAGAATTAGACTTTGTAGAAAGAGTCATTAAAGAAAAACCCCCGGTCAGCCAGACCATTCCACTCCTCGCCTCAGTTAAAAGGAGGATCACCCCGTCGCTGTCCACTCCCGCATTGATCAGAGGGGTCAATCCACGGATTGAGAAACTTTTCGCTCCTTCACCCTCAGACCCGCTCTACATTAGGGGACATTCCATACCGGACTCCCTAGTTGTATCTAATACTAGAAAGAGGGCAGGGGTACCACTTTCCACCAGTGAGGCACCCCCTGACAAGGAGGGCAAGAGGCTATATGCCCTTGCAAAAAGAGTTACTTCCTCGGCTGCCTTCTCAGCAAGAATTGCCAACAACAATTCCTTGCTTGCGAGCTACGCAGACGCGCAGTGGGCCAAACTGCGCAAAGACGCAGAGGAAGCACCGGAGCCTTTACGTACACGCCTACTGTCGACTATTTGCGAAGGAACACAAGTTAACCAGAGCATTGTAAAAAACTCTCTGGACGCGGCAGAAACAGCAGGACGTTCCCTGGTACAAGGAATACTCCTAAAGCGCCATGTATGGCTGCGCAACTCAGGCTTTAAACCGGAGACACAGGCGTCTTTAATAAATAAACCTGTCGAGGACGCCAACCTCTTCGGAAAAGCGGTAGATGAAGCCCTAGAGATGGCCAAAAAAGAGTTCGACACTATCAAGACTCTTGGCCAGATCTCTAAGCCCACTACCAGACGCGGCTATGGCAACAAGCGCTTTTTTCGTGGCCAACGGCAACAACAACAGCATCAGCAATACCCTGCCACCAATTACCGAGCCAATAGTGGGCAGTACAGCCAAAGAGGCCAACGCCGGGGCAAAGGGAGAGGTCGGGGATCCACCCCCAGAGGCTCCCAAGCCCCCAACAACTCCAAGTGACGCGAAGATTCGCGTCCCCTCCCATGCAACACCGGTCGGGGGCCGGATAACATCCTTTCTTCCTGCATGGGAGGAGATAACGTCAGACCGTTGGGTACTTTCCACCGTAGCCCACGGATACTGTATCGAATTCAACAGTTCCCCATCCTACAGACCCCCGAGGGGACGGCGGTTGACGCCGGAACATCTTGCCATCCTTCTTCAAGAAGTACAACAACTGCTGGAAAAAGGAGCCATAGAGGTCGTGCCTCTATCTCAGGTAACGGAAGGTATTTATTCAGTGTACTTCCTTGTACCCAAAAAGGATCTAACCATGCGCCCTGTATTAGATCTGCGCCCAGCGAACAAGTTTATCAAACCCCAAAAGTTTCGTATGGTGACCTTACAGGAGGTGATCCCGCTGCTTTCACAGGGAGATTACATGACAACATTGGACATGAAAGATGCATACTTTCATATTTCAATGTTGCCAGCGCACAGAAAATACCTAAGGTTCATGATAGAGGGCAAACACTACCAGTTCAAGGTGCTACCCTTCGGTATAGCTTCAGCACCAAGGGTATTCACAAAGGTACTGGCAGTGGCTGCGGCCCACCTGCGCAGGTTGTCCATCCCAGTTTACCCTTACCTCGACGACTGGCTCATAACAGGGGACTCCTACGAAACATGTTTCTCCAATACCCAAAAGACGGTAGACCTTTTGTTCCAACTGGGCTTCTCCATCAACGAAAAGAAGTCCAGTCTAGACCCCAGTCAAATCAAACAATTCCTAGGGGCTCTAATTCAAACAAGGGACGGCCTCGTCTTCCCCTCCAAAGAGAGGGTCCAAAACATGCTGTTTCAGATCCCCCAATATGTGACCGGCCGAGAGGTGACGGTACGCAAAGCAATGCGCTTGCTAGGAATGATGGCGTCGTGTATTTATTTGGTACCTCACGCGCGCCTGCGCATGCGCCCAATGCAAGAGTGGCTCAACAGCCAGTGGTGTCAGGCCAGCGGACAATGGGACGATCTAGTGGTGGTCTCGCAGGCCTTGGTTCTCTCGCTACAGTGGTGGACAAAGGGGAAAATGGAAAAAGGAAAACCCTTTGCCACACCCGCGGCGGAAGCCACTCTAACCACAGACGCATCCCTCACAGGATGGGGTGCTCACCTATCCCATCAGACTGCTCACGGAGTGTGGACTCCGAACGTAGCATCCAAACACATCAATCTACTGGAGCTACTAGCGGTATTCAAGGCGCTAAAAGCCTTCCAAGAACACCTACAAGGCAAGACAGTAATGGTCCTTACGGACAGCACTACAGCCATGTACTACATCAACAAGCAGGGGGGCACCCACTCTCCAGGCTTGTCCAAACTGGCCCAGAATATATGGAAGTGGGCTCTCAAACAGGACATGTTCCTACTATCACTACATGTACCCGGGGAACTCAATCTGCTGGCAGACAGACTCAGCAGAGATTTCCCCCTGCCCGAAGAGTACGAATGGCGTCTGCACGAAGACATCGTCTTCGACGTCTTCACACAATGGGGATTCCCAGAAATAGACCTGTTCGCAACCCTGGAGAACTCTCAATGCCTAAGTTACGCCTCCAGGTACCCCCAGAACCAATCCAAGGGGAACGGTCTATCGATGCAATGGGCAGGGAAATTTGTTTACGCTTTTCCCCCGACTCCCCTTCTCAACAAGGTAGTGCACAAGATGCACCAGGAACAAGTGACCATGATACTGGTGGCCCCAATGTGGGCCCGACAGCCATGGTTCGCTCACTTGATGGAGATGTCTCTATCTCCCCCAGTAAAACTCCCCTGCCCGTACAACATGCTATCTCAGAACAAGGGCAGGACTCTGCACCCATGCCCCCAGAACATGAATTTAGCAGCTTGGCTCCTGAGGTCATAGAGTTCGGACATCTACAACTCCCGCAAAGATGCATGGACATCCTCAGGGAAGCCAGAAAACCGAACACTCGCCACTGCTATTCTAGCAAGTGGAAGAGATTTGTCATCTGGTGCAGGAGTAAAAGCATCAACCCTATTGACTGCTCTCCCACACATGTGGTACTATACCTGACCCATCTCTTGGATTCAGGCCTAGTGTTTAACTCCATTAAAGTCCACCTAGCGGCACTTTCTGCATACACCACCTCCCAACTCAAAGTGTTGTGGTGGAGGATCCCAGTTGGGCATTCATGGAGGGAGTAAAAAGAATACACCCCCCGATAGCTGACCCTGCTCCCGGATGGGACCTTAATGTGGTACTTACCAGACTCATGGGCTCTCCATTCGAACCCATGCACAAAGCATCCCTTAAACATCTTACTCTTAAGACTGCTTTTTTAATAGCTATCACCTCCATCAGGAGAGTAAGTGAACTTCAGGCTCTTTCTATTCTAGACCCCTTTGTTACAGTTCACAAAGATAAAGTGGTTCTACGCACTCACCCTAGGTTTGCTCCGAAATTTATTTCTAAATTCCACGTAAACCAGTCTATAGAACTACCAACGTTCTTTCAAAATCCTTTCAATTAGGGAGAAAGGACTCTGCACACACTTGATGTACGCAGGGCGGTCATGTTCTACATGGAAAGAACCAGACCATTGAGGAAGACTAATCAGTTCTTCGTCTCGGTGGCAGCAGGAAGAGAAGGAGATGCGGTTTCAAAATCCACTATTTCTAGATGGATTGTTCAATGCATCACTCTCTGCTATACTCTTGCTAAGAGAGAACTACCCTTTAAGCCAAGAGCACACTTTACTCGAGGCACGGGGGCATCCATAGCATTCATTGCAAATGTTCCCCTTGAGTCCATCTGCAAAGCGGCTACTTGGAGTTCTGTGCACACCTTTACAAAACACTACTGTCTAGATACACACTCTAGATCTGACTCCCAGGTGGGACAGGCAGTATTACGACACCTTTTCTCTACTGTTCCTTCTCATAACCCACCGCCAACTCCGGGTACTGCTCGCTAGTCTATGCACAGCATGTGATTCTAAGCAGATTAACAAACATCAGAAGAGAATGCATTACTTACCGTAAAAGCATTTCTGATGGTTGTATCTGCTTAGATTCACATGCGCCCACCCTTCCTCCCCGCTCGGATGGAAGGAACATAGACTTCCTTTATATATCTCTCTCTCTTTCTGTACTCACTCACGTCTAGAAGGCTCCCTCAGGGCAGAAAAAATACAAACAGAGGGACCTCGACGCGTGAGGGATTGTGGGTACAACGCACGTCACTATAGGGATAGTGTTTCAGACACGCCTGGTCGACGTCCCCTTTTCGACTACGAAAAACAAAATGCAATACTCCGCAGTGACCACTGGATGTCGGACCTATGCACAGCATGTGAATCTAAGCAGATACAACCATCAGAAATGCTTTTACGGTAAGTAATGCATTCTCATATATATATGTATATATCAGAAAATATGTTGCTTACGTGCCTATATATTAGGTTTTGGGGTGTTTTTTGTGGTGTATGTTACATTGCATTCTCACCTCCTTTAGGATACTGCTATACAATCTATTCTAAGCATGTGAATCCATGAAAGATCCAATGCTGGAGAAGGGAGTAGTTTCTTACCTGTAACGACTGCAGAGAAACTAGGTGCTTCCCCCACTATTGGCAATGCTAAATGAGGCATACGAAACAGGAAGGTTGCCAGAGTCCCTGAGGGAGGCGATTATCATACGGCTCCCTAAACCTAATAAGCCTGGCAAGGATTGCAGATCTTTTAGACCGCTGTCAATGCTCAATCAAGATAGTAAAATGCTCACGGCAGTTCTGGCAAACAGAATGAGACGGATCATTAATAAACTAATACACCCCGATCAGACTGGATATGTTCCAAACGGGAATATATCCAATAACCACAGACGACTTCACAGAGTCATAGAACACACAAAAGGGGACGCAGGTGAAATTGCAATTGTATCGTTGGACGCAATAAAAGCCTTTGATTCAGTCAAATGGCCTTGGCTGATTGCAGCCCTGTCAAGTTATGGTATAGGGCCTGGTTATCTTAAATGGGTCAAACTGTTATATAGCGCACCGCTGGCCAGGGTTAAAACGGGAGCAATAATATCGGAGAGGTGGCAACTTAATAGAGGTACTAGACCGGGATGCCCGTGGTCCCCTATGCTGTATGTTTTAGCACTAGAGCCCCTGGCAACATATCTAAGGCAACAGTATGACATAATAGGAATTAACATAAAAGGGGAGCCGCACTTAGTCTCCTTGTAAGCTGACGATATGCTGTTGTATTTGCGATACCCAGAAGAAAACCTCCAATATGTTTTGGAAGTGATAGAGCGATTTGCGTCGCTAACTGGCATAGCAGTGAACCCGAAAAAAATCACGTATATTTCCGCTGGGTAGGTATGTAGGGATCCCGTGGGATCAATTACCAGTTCTACAAATACCATGGGAGTTCACCACGTTCAGATATCTCGGGATAGACATTTACCATACGGGGGAAGCAAAGCACCAATATAATACTGAAAAAGCGGTCAGGAGTATCGAAAATAGTATGAAATTCTGGGTAAAGCTCCCCTTGGCGATGATGGTAAGAGGGGCAATGCTGAAGATGGTAGTTCTGCCGAGATGTTGCATTATTTTGGGAACATGCCATATCCGATACCAAGGCGATTTTTTTTTTTTTTTTTTTTTAATTTATTTTTTTTTGTTTTGATAGGATACATAGCATATGTAGGGAGTTTCTCTGGCAGGGGACAAGAAACAGAATTGCCCTTTGGAAGTTACAAAATTCGTATGAGGGGGGAATAAAACTGCCACATATTGTAGTTGGCTCGCTAAATAGTAGATCTCATAGTTTGGCAAAGTGGCTATCCGAAGATCCAACCTCAGAATCTAGGCTGTTTAGACAGGAGTGTGACCCATTCTTCCTGAAAGAAATGATATGGTTGCCCAAATCTGATATGAAGGAGCGCTCGGAGACGACACTGGGATGGAATATATGGCATATGGCCTGTCAGATAATGGAGAACCCAGCCCCGTGCTCCCCGCAAGTGCCACTTGTCGCATTGACAGGAAATGAAGGCCAATTAAGGAAGACGATCAGAAAGCACTGGGAGCCGGTAGGGATAGCAACAGTGGGAGACATGTGGCAAAAGGGGAGGATAAAAGAATTTGGGACGCTGGTGGAGGAAACCGGTTTGCATATGGGACAATATATCACATATCACAGGATGGTGCTGCGAATCCAAGAGACATGGTCCGAAATAGTATTAGAGGAGCAGCCGGACCCCGCCATAGAAATGATATGATATAGCAGAAGGAGGGCACAAGATATCAGGGATATATAAGCTGGTGACTTCCAAAGTGGGGTAGGAAGTGGTACAACGGAGATGGGACTGGGAGGAAGAAGTGGGTGCCCCTATGAGTGATGGGATGTGGGAGCGGGCCAAAGGGTACCATAAAAAAGTGTTGAGGAATGCAACTGTATATAAACCACAGGGCTTATGACACCCCAGAGGATAGTTAAATTCAAAAACGCCGAACGATAAACATGCTCTAAATGCGGCGAGGAAAACGCTGGGATGACGCATATGTTCTGGGCATGCCCCGAAATTGAGAAATTTTGGGGAGAAGTAGCCCACAAATTAGAAGAAAAAGGGATTAAGATAATCGTTGAAATAGCATGGGCATGTCTGGTAGGGGGTTTCCCAGATCGCATAAACTACATGTAAGTAAACTAAAAGATTTGGCATATATACTTGCGAAGCGCCGCATTGCATTACTATGGGATGGAAGGCAAGCCATAGACCAAGGATAGAAATATGGTGGAAAGACCTTCAGAAATGGGCAGAAGCTGAAACTGCAGCATGGCAGGAAGCTAGTAACACTGGAGGGGAGGAAGAAGCAGAAAGCCTGGAAACATTTAATAATCACACTGTTTGAGACCACTCAGAACTGGTCGAGTGACCAGAACACAGTAGAGGGAACCTCGCTGCAAGATGAAGAAGCAGATCGCGGTAGTGTAGGCTTGGTTGGGGTGGGGCGGGGGGAGAACGGGAGACGCAGCAGACATTGTTTGAGTTGTACAAAATTTGTAATATTGTAATACATACTGCACGTTTGGTTTTTCGTGGTTTGTTTGAAATAAAATTAAACTGGTTTTAAAAAAAGTTTGTTTAAAGTTTGAATACTTGGTTCAGAAGTTTATACAAATTTTGTGCTATTTTAAGTGTTCTAAATTATTCCTTATACTTTTGATATTGCATATATTCTGTTTAATACTACTTTCCTTAAACGTTATAAGTCTAAGTGAATCTAAAATAAATGCTTATATTTGCATAACTTTTAGTGTGTAAGCGGTCACTTGAAATAAGTGTATACTGAGTACTGTGTGCCTCAATACAGCCCTTATCAAACCTAGACTAAGCTTGACTTCTCAGCCATTGCTTCCAAACCTTTGGGTAGTTCAGGCTAAACCCAGGAGGTGTCCCCCTGTTCATCCAAGGTGGGTTTTTTTAAAATCTTTGTCACAGGCAGGACTTTGGCGAAATTCTCTAAACCCCTCCTTTGTTTTCTCCAAGGAAAAGGCACCATTTGAGTTAACCATCCTTCCGAACGTGGTCTTGGTCTTCGATCTCTCTCAAAAGATTAATCGACCTGTCTTTTCATCACCCTCATCTTTCCAAGGCACAGGAGTTTCCATTGGCTGGATCCGGTACCGGCCTTCAAGTTCTACCTCTCGTACAAGGGAGACCTGAACGGATTACCAGCTTTTCGTTTGTTACGCTGGTGCCCGAGCAGACAGGGCTGTAACTCAACAGGCCCTGTTTCGTTCAAGCATTCTCTGCATCTCAATGCTATAATATGGCTGGCAAGGAGGAGGTCTCAGAGCTCACTCCACCAGAGGGTTTGCCGTCACCGCTGCTCTGCAACGTGGAGACCCTGTTCTGGAAATTTGCAAAACGGCTACCGGGGCTTGTTTGCATACATTTAGTAAGCATTACAGCTTGAATTATATGCCTCGTCCGGATGATTGTTTTGGATGAGCCATCCTTAAACATTTCTGGTTTAGTTGGTGTCTTGGCGAACCTCCACCAGGCCATTGTACTGCTTTGGGATTCTATTAAAGATGAGGGATCCGTAGGAGGGAGCCCTCCCACATATTCCTAATCGCCCTCTCTGCCCCTCTTGGCAGTTAGTTCTGCGATTCCCTCTTGTTGGCGTGCTCGGGGACAAAGGGTGCAACTGAGGTCATGGGGCGCCTCCTGTATATATATACTGGCTCCGATTTGTCTAGCTCAGGGTGTGCAGCGGTATCAGGAAGAGCCGATGCAGGCCGTGCTGCACCCCCTGATGGTGGACACTTTTCCAAAGAGCAGCTGCAGTAGTGGATGGATATCAAAGATGAATTCATGGGTGGAACGTCCATCCGAAGATTGCAGAGAAGGAATTAGTTATTCAACATCTTCTAAGGCCCCTGTTAAAGGTCTAATAATGGTTGGAATTAAAGTACCCCAGGATATTGCTTTGTGGCCATTGCAAATATTGTTTTTTCACTAGCTTGGTCTTAGGCTGAGCTTGTGCTAGTGGGTTCCCTCCTAGTGTCTGAACCTTGACTGTTCTCATTTGTTTTAGATCCTGAGGCTCACATTGCCATTGAGAACCTGCAGCAGTTTCCAGCATTCAGCCAGTGCCCAGATGATGTCCTTTTGCCACACTTCTCCAACGTTCTGGAAAATATCCACTCGGATACCTCTCCAGGCGGCAGCCTCACAACAGAGACCAGTGAGACGTTAAGATTTCTAGAACCTGTGCACTTGAGAACTTGTAGAATTGCAGAAAGTGGGAGAAGGATGATCTTTGGGGTTGAAGGACATAGGGCAAGTATCTATAATGGAGCCTGCAAATTTTGGTGCACGGCACGAGCATGTCTGGGATATCTTGTCCACTTGTTATCTGATCCACATCAGATGATTGGGGCAAAATGTCTACTCTTTTCTCACAGCGCAATTACTTTGCTTATGTACATTTCTTTATTTTTTGTTTATTTTTATTGGGTATTTCTAAAGCCGCCTATATAGCAAATAGTGTTTCAAGGCATCACAAGATGGGGGAGGAGGGGAGCAGGGATGTGAATAACAAAAATGCTCCCACTAGGCCTTGTGACATTCGGATAATGCAAGTAAGGGCTCAGTAAGGGTGAAGGCCCTGCCAGACTAGTGCACGGGGAGGGGTCCAGGAAGGGCAAGGGCAGGAATGGGGGGAGGATCAGTGGAGAAGGTGAGGGGGTGGACTGGACGAGGAGGGCCTGGTGCCCTGCAAGATTCAGAAGGAACCAGGTAGCCAGTCAATGCGGCAGAAGGGGACATTAGCAGGGGGGGGGGGGGGGGCGAACAGAAAAGGATGGTCTTTGGAAGCTTCCAGAACTTGAGGTGATCCGGCTCAAGCCTGAAAAGGTCAGGGAGGCCATTCCAGAGAGGCTGTGGCAGAAGAGATCTACACCTCCCTTCCCACCCCCCCCCACCCGCCCGACTCTGCTTGGAAAAGCATCTGATCTGCAGAGAGTTGGAGCTAGAAGACAGAAGGGCTCTAGCAGGGAGGTATTTAGTAGGGAGAGAGTAATGTATGTAGCAGGGTCCCAGGCCCCAGAAAGCTTTGTGTATGATGCAGAGAGTCTTGTACTTCATCCTCACTGGAGCCAGTGGAGAGATGCAGCCCCTGGACTTCAGGCCAAGGATACGCCTCTTCTGGATTACTTGAATGGGGCGAAGGGAGGATTTAGGCAGATTGAGGAAGAGGTTGTTCCAGTAGTCAAGCCTAGAGAGGACCAGAGATCTGGTGTTTCTGGGGGAAGGTAAGGGAAAATAATGCTGAGGTGCAGATGAAAGTTGCCATTCTTGGCAAGGTCCATGATGTGAGAGGAGTTGAAAATGACACCAAGGTTTTTTGCCTCACAGGGTGAGGGATGGGGACCCATGGGAGGGAAGCTTGAAGGAGAGCTGCATGTCTGCATAACACTGGAAGTTAGGAGAGAAGGCGGAGATCAAGTGGGCTAGATGGGCAAGGTAGATGTTGAAGATCCACGGTGAGAGGATAGAGCCCTGAGGGACGCCACAGGTGAAGAGTGAGATGGAGAGAAGGACCCATTTGAACCTGGCATGGTCGGTCAGAGAGGCTATTCCTGTACAGAAAGGGTAACTGGAAAGGTAGCAGGCAGGTTTTGTAGCACTGGTAATAACTTGACTTTTCTGTTTTGATCTTTCAGACTTTATGCTGCAGCCCCATGCTATATGTTCTAGCCCCAGCAGCCCCTTGCTCAGCGTTGGTAGTTTGGAAGAGGATAGTCAAATACCATCCTTTGCCCAGGTGAGTGAAAGGAGTTGATTAAATAAAACATGTAGTAGTGTGTGATTTGTATAGCAACTTTCACCTTTAGTATGGTCGCAACGTGCTGTAGGTTGAACGCCCTGTGGGGACCAGAGTCCAGGTATGGGAAGTTGAGGAGGTGCTAGTATGCGTGTGTGCATTTCGGCCAGTACGAAGCCATGAAGGGGTGGCCAAGTCCCTAGCCAGCCACCCATGTCGAGCTGACATGTGCATGGGGGGTGATAAAATAGATTAGAGAGGTTCCGAGAGAGTGGGGATAGTCGTGTGTGCTGCTACCTATCACATTTCTGGCGTGAACAGAAGCTGCATTCATACAGGTGGTGTGTGCTAGGGAGAATTCTCTTAAGTGCTAATTCCCTTCAAAAGAGACACCCAGCAATGTTGCTGGATTTTGAGGACTTGATTTATTTTTTACCTGGAGAGAGAGTGCGCTTTTTTCCCACTCTCGTATTTTGATGTGTGTTTTACTCTTGTGTTCTTTGATAATGGGGTTTTAGATATCTTCATATGCATCATCTTTTCATGTGTCACACAGCACCCTCGGTGCAGTGACACAGGCAAGCCTTTTTAGGCTATCCCAAGGTTTAAACACCTTCTCTGGGATAACTACTGTTTCCCAGAGAAAGTAAAGTAAAATTGACTTTACTAGTCTTTTTAGATTCCTAGACCCAGCACACACTATCTTACAGTAGGGTGCTGGAGGGGTTACCTAGTATCACCTACATCTAGAAATTCATGTAGCAGTCCCCTACTACCCTTCCCTCTCGAAATGGCTGGTGGCAGTGGTTTTACAACAAACTACCATGATTTTGCCCAACCGCAAACACTGGTAGCTTAAAATGGCGGGAGCCGTGTTTTTCAAGATGGCGCCTAAGCCCCCTTTGTTTAAACAGGTCCTGGTCGTCTTTTTTGCCATATCTTTTTTGGAAAGGTCCTTCTAGAGTTTGTCTCTGCGTTCCAAACTAGGTTTGGTCCCTTTGTTTCTAAGCCTTCGGCGGGCTTCAGGACTGAAGACCGCCTCTGGCGTGTGAGTGTCTGGGGTGGGCAGGAGGTGAGGGAGGTGCCCGAAACTCCCTGTGCTTATTCTCCTAGGAGACCCAAATAAACGGTGGCGTGATTGGCTGACTGTCCGGCAAGGACAGCCACCCTGCTGGGTGAGTGGCAGCTAGGCTGGAATGAATGGAAGAAACAGTTTAAAAGGAGTCTCTTTGCTTGGAAGGCAGTTGACCACTGGAATGAAGGAACCGAAGATGAGCTGGAAGAGGACGGCTGCGGCAACTACTGGACTGTTGGTTTGCCCGGTGGAGCCCTGCTGCAGGTCTGAATCGCTAAGTTCATTGCGACAGACGCCCTCAAGGACGACTTGTTCCTTTGAGTTGGTAGGACCAATCAACTCATAAGCCATCTGGACACCATTCTCGGAGCTGGTTGTATTTTCCTCTGTGCTGCAGGAAACCAAATAACCAGGGAGAAGGACACCAGCTTGTGTGCTTGAAGACAGCTACCGGAATCAAAGAATTGCCAGTTTGCCAGCTTTGTGACCAGTCCCCGTGCAGTGCAGGAGTCCCCCGAGGTCCTCTCTCTTGTCCCCCGACGTCCTCCCTCTTGTCCCCACAACTGAGGCTCCTGAACAGCGAGATCTCCAGGAACTGCCAGAAACAGAAGTCTTCAGCTGCATCTTTTTCTTCAAAATAAGGTACTGTGAAAACCTGACCGAGAGAACTTACCGCTCACTGCGAAAGTGCGTCAAACTTTGGTAACTTGCAGGCCTAGTCAGCTTGTGACCAGACATATGAACCTTTCTTCTGTGAACTACTTCCAAGAACCATGGCAAAGACTTTTCCGTTTAAATACCAGAACCGTTTTTACCTACACAAGACACTAGTTTTGGCCTACCTATTTCATTGAATCAACTCCTCTGGTGAACTCAATCTAAACTATTTGTACTGTTTAAGAGTAACTGTAATATTCCTTTTTATTTATGCCTTTTTGCTCCTACTTCAAATACTCTGAATGCCATTTTGCTCCTCCTTCAAAGAAGTGTAAACGTTTCAGAACCGGTTAGTGTGAAGTATTGTAGTATATTTTTTGTGATATTGATTGCCTCCTTTTAGTGAATGTTTTCGAACTGACTGTAATAAATTGTTTTACCAAGAAACCTTGAGTAGAAGTGTCTATCTGAATACTTGTGCTTGTATACCTCTGTGTAACACCATTACAAGCTCACATTCCCTCTTGAGATAATCCTGGCTGCTCAGCTTGCTACCAAAAACTGTGTGGTACAGACTAATACCAACGGTTGGTTTTGCTTACACCTGTAGATCTAGTTGTGTGCAGTGGTCCCTAAGGTTACTGCATACAAACTTTGCTTAACAGTGTGCGAAGAGTCTTCAAGTGGTGTAGGATGGCGGATGTGTGCAGGTCAGTAGCTGTGCCTCCGGCTAGTTTTCTATATGCATGGAGTGTGAACGGTTCAAAGCATTAGCTAATTCTAACAGTTACCTAGATTTGATAGATGGTCTACACTCTAGCTCACATAGCTTGAATCTGGGGCCACATTCAACCAGTGCTGTGGTTCAAAAGTACACATTATTGTAGATACTTAGCTGGCTACTTACGCTTAGTGTGATGGAATTAGTCATGCTGATCTGATTTTTACCTTATGAAGCCTCGTACAGAGTATTTTCTACCCCTATATTTGGGGGATGAGGAGTCGATCAAGTAGGCAGCAGGATTTCCCTTAAGTGGTAAACATGGTTACATCTATTGTGAAGATTTAATAACTTTCAATAAAGGAATGTGCAGATCAGTAAAGAATCAGAGGATGCATTGCATATTGCTAAATTTGTATCCTCATACAAGGAATGCATTGGGGGCTCCAAGGTTTTTGTATACATCATCACAGCTTTCCAATTGGCCATATCTGTTATGATGAACCAAAATATACCAATACAAGGAAAAAAGTGCACGCGAAATCCCAGCTTTATTCAGGAACCAAATGGCTGCAGGAGATCGTACAAAATACAACGGTCACATTTATTATCATAAAACTTCTATTCTCGTTCTGATTGGACGGTACAGTATAGGATATAGTTATGTATAGGTGAACCTCAAGTATTGGTTCTACAATTAATAACTCCTCCTAGATCCAGCCTTCTACAAATGACAGTTCATTCTGACGCCTTATTGGTTGGCGTTATGCTACACTTAGTCGAAAGAGGAACATCAGGTGATTGTCCAGTTGTTAGATCACTGACCTTGGCCATCTTCAAGCGGTGCCAAGTTACCTGGTGAGGAAGGAGAGATTGACAAACCGATATGATCCCATTTGAAAGAAGATGCTCCCTAGTCCCTCCCAGGCCTGAGGCTCACACTGTTGAGGCCTTGATGCTCCGCATCTGGATGTGCTAAGGAAGTAGCAGTTGCACAATCTACTTGGCCCTAGCATAAATACCCATTGTTCAGTCATGTGGTTGTGGACCAATGTTTGGAGCTCAATTTTATTTATTTGTTGAATTTTCTGCTGTCTTAACATGCGTGTGCTTTCCCGCGGTATCCACTTTGGGCACAGTATATTCATTCGATATACGATCAACTGGCTGCAACTGGCATTCAAGGATATTTTTCTCCCACTGCTACCAACTGAAACTAAACTTTAACAATTGTGTGCCCTGGGAAACATTATCTGGTGTGTTTTTCAGCTTGCTGAGCCGAACTCCCTTCGGCGTACTGACCTGGGTGCTGTGGGTTACACTCCGATCTCTGTGAGGCCTGGAGCTGTTTTATGCAATTACTATATCAGGATGCAGTATTTCAAAATTGAGGCCTAGCAGAGTTTGGCCTGAACGATTAAGTTACTGTTAATTTTTCACCATGTTTGGCCCCATCGTGTCTTGCATGCGAATGTTCATATCTATATGTACATGTTTTTCGTGTCTATGTGCAAATATTCATGTCTACTTGTAAATATTCTTCATGTCAGTCATGCTCTTCGTGTGTGCTTGTGTCATCAATATAATTGTTTCTTGCCTGTATATGTACTAAATAAAACTACTTGTAGTCCTATCTGTGTCATCATATTTATTCTATTCTCAATGATAACTACATGGCCCCAAGTGCTTTGGCGACTACTTACTGAACCTTCCTCAGCTTTTACTTCAGCTCAAGAATGGGGCACAGGTTGGGCTTTTGGGGGCATGGCCAATACTGGTGCAACTCATTTACATTAGTACACTCCCCCCTCTGACCACACCTTCTTTACTATCCCTCATTGTACGGTATCCATATCTTACACCCCACTCTCAAGCTGCCTCTTTTTTTTCTACGTATTCTTTTGGCCCACATGGCATGAAGCAGCACTCCCCATCTCCTTCACATTCGACCCAGTGCTCCGTATAATTTTCAGGGTCGAGAGGGGGCTCAAACTTGGGGGCCCTACTGGTCCTCCAATGAGGTGCATTTCATATGGATCATCTGTTTGGGTGTGGATGTGTACCATGTTATCTTTACCCAATATAAGTCGTCATGGCATGCTTATTCCTGATTGCCTATCCGCAATTCAGTATTTGTACACCTCCAAAGATCTCTGCCTTAATGCCAGCAAGACTGAGATCCTTTTCATTGGGACCACTGCTCCCGCTTTCCCTCTCTGGCCACCCCCTTGGGCCCTCCTCACTCTCCTTCCTGTGAGGCAAACAACCTTGGTGTAATCTTCGACTCCACTCTTTCCTTCTCTCCTCGCATCACTGGCCTTGCCAAGAAGGCCCACTTCCAGCTGCACCTCCTCAGAGGTATTCTACTTTTTCTCACCTTCCCCCAGAGGCTCACTTTCTCCAGAGCCCTGGTTCTCTCCAGGCTGGACTACTGCAACAGCCTCTTTCTCAATCTTCCGAACTCTACTCTTCGCCCCCTGCAACTAATCCAGAACAGCACCTTGGCCTCAAGCCCAGGAACAGCATCTCTCCTGCCCTGAAATCTCTTCACTGGCTCCCACTGGCAGCAAGGACCAAATTCCAGACTTCTGCATCATCCACCAGGCTTTCTAGGCCCTCACAATCTGATACTTTCCTTTTTAGAGCTCTTTGCTCAGCTACACCGAACTCTGTCAGACGCTTCTCCAAGCAGAGTGGGGGGGGGGGGTAGATGTCTCTCCTGCAAGTGCCTCCCTCTGGAACGGCCTCCCTGCCCCTCTCAAACTTGAGCTAGACCACCTGAAGTTCCGGAAGCGGCTCAAGACCTTCTTTTTCCCGCCTACTCCCCGCCCCTCACTTCCTTGCTAACTTACTTGTCTCCATCATGCTTAGGACAGTTTTCCTGAAGTTCAACTAAGGGCTTAGTAAAACCATTCAACTGAGGCAGTACAAGACTCCACTCTTAGTATAAGTATAAGGCTGTACCACCTGAGCACATGGTTGCGCAGACAGGCTTATCTTAGGAGGGAGAGAGGGCTGTAGAATCAGTACACATGAAATTGTAATCCAAATGGTCCAAAGAAACACTTTGTATTGTTTAAATAAAGGATTTATTTAAATACAGGTACCCCCAGATAAATCTAGGGGTAAGTAAGCACTACCACATTATATGAAATCACAATATAAAAACACAACACACTATACTTGAAAGTACACAAAAGTATAGACCTTATTTGAAATACCTAACCGTAGTTCTAGGAAAGTAAAAACGTTTCGAGGGGATTGCGTCCTCCGACGTATTCCATATCTATGACAGGTAATCGGCACAACTGTGCTGCTACGGAAAATATCCTGCGTCGATGACGTTGATACGCTCTCTCGAGAGCCTCTGTCGAGCCGACGTCACCGGATGTTAGAAGTAGGACGCACGATGCCCGTAGCCTCAGTTCAGTTTTTTCCATGAACGTGTTCGCTTCGGAGATCTCGACACGCCTTAGTTCTTCTGAGTTCTGTTCTTTCGGTTCTTCGAACCTGTTCGTTGTGAAGATTTCCATGATGTAGTCTTCTGTCCGCGGCCGGGTTTTAAGAAGTGTCGGGACTGCGGGTCCAAGATTTATTTTAATTATTTGCATTTGTATAGCGCGCTTCGGCCCTAGGGCATCGTTGCGCTTTTAAGGATATGCTTTGACAAAGAGCATAGCTTATAGGGTTACAAGAGCATACAGCAGCTTAGGCATACATTTCAGTTACGGATTGGGCAATTAACATGGATAAACCCACAGGTAAGTTAAGGTATGTCTGAAGTGTCTAAGGTGGCTGGCCTAGTGGAATAGTTGAGTTTTCAGCTGTCGTTGACTGACTCACACAACTCCTGCCTCGGTCAGGGCCACGACACGGACTATTGTGTAGACTGTCAGTCGCTTACATCGAAGGCCTTGAGGGAGCGTAAGAAGCTTTCTGTTGTTAAGGTGACCAAGCCCCGTAAGCTGAGGTCCTCTGGGCTTTCAACTGACTATTCGAGGGGCGACTCTCTGCATCGTCGTCGGTCCCGGAGTAGGTCCCGCCATTCCTCTGCCTCTTCGAGGCACTCACGGAAGCGCCGTCATAGGTCGCCTTCCCGGTCCTCGTCTGAGGACGCCGCCCGTCGGTGGGTTGCTTGTCCCACCAAGAATTCTACTCCTGAGGAATGGGCTGCCTTCTGTAAGGAGATGTTGGCGATTATTGAATCGCAGGGCTCCGGTCCGACCGCGAGGAGCCGGCTGTGACCGTATTAGAGAGGCCGCTCGCACGCCTTCGGGCTCCAGTGGTCGCCACGATCCTCGGGCTCCTGTGAGGTCCCGATCGGACAAGGTGGATCGTTCAAGTCATGCCCGCTCCAGGTCCCGGTCCTTGACGCCCTCAAGACCGTCAGAGCCTGTGAGGTCTTCTTCGAGGCACCGCCCTCGAGGACTGTGTCGAAGCCGGCGCCACGCTCGACGCCGATTCCATCGACGCCTTTCGAGGCCGTTTTGTCGGAGGTTCCCCGTGGCATGGTGGAAACCCTGAAAAAGGCTCAGGCTAAGTCGAAAAATGTCTGTCCCTTTTTCTGTGCCCCCATTTCAACCTATGGATTATATTTCTGAGGTGGAAGAAGGGTCTGAGGAAGGAGGTTTGGTTCCTGATGAGGTTTTGTCTGGTCATAGCCAGTTTGAAGACCTGCGTCAATCCTTACACGACACCAGTGGCCTGGACACCTCCCCGGAGGTGGAGTTTGATCGGCCTGAGCCTGGTACGCACGCCGATTC
Organism: Ambystoma mexicanum; assembly: GCF_040938575.1. Taxonomy (NCBI): domain Eukaryota; kingdom Metazoa; phylum Chordata; class Amphibia; order Caudata; family Ambystomatidae; genus Ambystoma; species Ambystoma mexicanum. The sequence continues at coordinate 1,542,657,640 of NC_090932.1, forward strand.
CTCGTACTGGCGGCTGATGTCACGGGTGTCAGAGTACTTGAGATGGTCTGCCCCCCAGTGGATTTTCTGCAGGATGACCTGACGGATATCCTGGACCTCGGTCCACCAATTGACCCAGTTCTGCCTTTCCATATGGCTTTGCAACGAAGGGTGGCTGCGGTTTGGACTGCTCCAGAGAGTCTCCCGGTATTTGGAAAGTCGTTGCCGAAAAATACCCCCCAGCCAGTGGCGACCCCTGCTACTTGGCGGTGCACCCTACTCCGGAGAGTTTGGTGGTGCAGGCGGCTACGGCCCCGGCTAAACGGGCGGCGTACCCTACCATCCCTCCTGATACAGACGACAAGCGTTTTGATGGTTGGGCGAAGAAAGTGTTTTCTTCAGGGGGTGTGGCTCTGAAAGCAGTCAACTCTGTGTGTGCCTTAGCATTTTTCACTCATACTCTGTGGAATTGTTTCCTTAGTGGCTGAATATATTCCCGAATGGGAAGAACAGGATGGATTTTTTGCTCTTGTACAGGATGGCAAGGATGCCATGTGCGAGTCCGTTGCTTCTGGTCTGGACGTGGCTGATTGCGTCAGCCGGTCCATGGCGGCGAGCACCGTAATGCGCAGATTTGCGTGGTTGCGGAAGTCTGGGTTTGCACCGGATGTGCAGAGCCGACTTCTCAACATGCCCTTTGATGGTGACCATCTTTTTGGCAGCAAGGCTGACGACAGCCTTGAAAGGTTGCAGACCACGAAGGCTGCAGCAAAGTTGTTGAGCGCTGCAGTTCACCAACCTCCGCCTTTTCATCCTAGGGGACAGCAATGGAGGGGAGGTTCCTTTCGATATTGCTCGACCTTTGGTAAATCGAGGGGAGCTGGAAGTCGGAGGCCAACGTTAGGCGTACCAGAGGTGGAAAACAGGGTACTCGATGTGCCAAGGCCGCTTGAGCAGTTGCCGCTTTGCCCTCAGGCAATGCCGCAGCCGCTTCAGGTCAATCTGAGGCCATGTCCCATGGTTCGCTGGTTGGGGGGGGAAGGCTGGCACAGCATCTTTTAGAATGGCGTGCCATTACTTCAGATGTGTGGGTTCTGGAGATCATAGCCCACGGCTACGGTCTTCCTTTCCGGCGGAGGTCTCACGAAAATCTACTAGGGAATCTCTCTTTACAGAGTCCGGATCCGCTCCTTGGGCAGGAAATACAAGCCCTGCTGGAGAAAGGCGGCATAGAACTGGTGCCTGTAGCGGAGAGGAACAAGGGATGGTATTCCCCTTATTTTTTGATTTCGAAGAAAGACGGAGGATTGAGACCCATCATGGACTTGCGCGGTTTGAACAAGCTCCTCAGGAAGGACAAGTTCAAGATGGTTACTCTTTCTCAAATCTTCCAGGCCCTTCAACTTCAGGACTGGTTGGTGTCTCTCGACCTTAAGGATGCTTACTTTCATGTGGAGATCCATCCCAAGCACAAGAAGTACCTGAGGTTTGCGGTTGGCGACTTGCACTTTCAGTTTCGGGTCCTGCCGTTCGGATTGACCTCCGCCCCAGGGTTTTCACCAAGCTCATGGTGGTAGTGGCAGCGTATCTCAGGAAAGGGGGGGGATTCATGTCCACCCCTACCTGGACGATTAGTTGATCAGGGCGCACTCTCCCGAGCAAGTCCTGGATCATCTGTCCGTCACCTGCCACTCCCTTCACAAGCTGGGCTTCTCCCTCAACTTAAAGAAGTCCCACTTGATGCCAACTCGGCGGCTCCAGTACATCGGAGCAGTGCTCGACACATCCCTAGGGCAGTGTTTTCCTCCCGAGGTGAGGGCTCATCACATTCAGCAGATGGTACACAAGTTTCAACATGCCCAGAGTATCCCGGCGTTCGAGTTCTTGAGGTTGCTCGACCTCATGGCATCCTGGCATCCTGCATTCTTCTGGTGCCAGAGGCTCGACTGCGGATGAGATCCTTGCAGTGGGCTCTCAAGATGCAGTGGTCACAGTCCTCCGGCAGGATGTCGGACCCTGTTCAGGTGCCGCCTTCCGTTGCCCAGGACCTTCTTTGGTGGGCTGTCAAAGGCAATCTGATGAAGGGGGCTCTTTTTTGGCTTCCCTGGCCGGAGGTGACTATCGTGACGGATGCATCCCTCACGTGATAGGGAGCTCATGCCAATGAGCTGACAGTCGGCAGTCGTTGGTCTCCGTATCAATTTGTTGCAGCTGAGGGCCGTCGGGCTTGCCCTGAAGGCTTTTCTGCCGACTGTGCGAGGAAAGAATGTCCTGATGCTGACGGACAACACAGTGGCCATGCACTACCTCAACAAAAAGGGGGGGTGGGGGCAGGGTCACTTCCTCTGTGCAGAGGCGCGATGCAGCTCTGGTTCTGGGCCATCCAGCAGGAAATTTCGATCTCGGCAGTTCATCTGGCCGGAGACGAAAATGAGATGGCGGATGCTCTGAGCAGGCAGAGCACGATCTCTCACGAGTGGGCGCTGGCTCAGGAGATTCTCCTGGAGATATTCGACCTTTGGGGGACCCCACAAGTGGATCTCTTTGCCACCAGCGTCAACTGGAAGTGCGAAAGGTTCTACTCGCAGGAATTTCCTCCAAGAAGCGCCTTAGGGGTCGCGGTCGTAGTGCAGTGGTCCTTCCCACTGCTGTACGAGTTTCCTCCAGTCCCCGTCATTCCGCAAGTGTTGCGGAGGCTACAGAGGTTCGGTTCCCGGATGATCCTCATTGCTCTGGCTTGGTCCCGGAGGACGTGGTACCCGGACCTTCTCGAGTTGTCCATCTGCCCTCCACGTCGTCTTCCCTACCGAGACAATCTGCTCTCACAGGAGTGGGTCAGGTTCATCCAGAGGTCAGATCCCTCAACCTTCACGCTTGGATTCTGAAAGGTTGAGGTATAAGGATTGGGTCCTCCCTGAAGACATGATGGAGGTGTTGCTCTCGGCCAGACAGCCTGAAACAAAGTCCCTGTACCGTTGCCGTAAGTTCTGCGACTGGTGCAGGGTAAAGAATGTGGATCCTTTTTCATGTGACATTCCTGTGGTTCTGTCTTTTTTTGCTTTCCTTGGCCCACAAGGGCCTGCAAGTGGGTACCATTAAAGGTTACTTGGCGGCGCCGTCTATCTTGAAGCGCTCGTCTGAAGAGTGTTCTTACTTTAAAATTCCTTTAATTTCTCCAGCATTGGATCTTTCATGGATTCACATGCTTAGAATATTCCCCGTCGTCAGACTGGGACCCCTCGGTACACATATATAACCTTTTCCTATAGGAAAACTTCCGACACTTTTGTGTCCTATCTACGTCCTTTTAGGACCTGCCTACGCATGCTCCGTAGGCCGTCCCAGTATAAGAGGCCCGCCCCCGCGGCTCCCCTTCAGATTTCAACCGTCTCCAAAGTAGTGGGATCTCCTCGCGTTGTTTTACTATTTTGTACAAAGTTGTATACCTGGAGTTGGCGTTAGAGTTAGAAGAAAATGGCCTCCATGTCAAGAAAAGCGCTGTTCCGTCCATGCGCGACGTGCGGCTTGAAAAAAGTTTACGAGGGGGACGGACATGGATTGTATATATTGCCTCCACCCTCATCATTCGGCTGATAACTGCGACATATGCAAAGGGTTTTCTCAACCCTCAGACCGGAGTCGACGGCTGGTGACATGGCTTAATGATGGAGCGGGGGCATACCCCCCTTCGGAGGTAGGCTCCACACAATCGGCGAAAACATCACGCCGCGCTACATCGTCGGAACCACCGGCGAAGAAATCTCGACCGACGGAAAAAGAGTCATCTGGGAGTCACTCAGCTAGAGACTCCTCGTCAAGAAAATCATCTTCATCAAAAAAGCATGAAAAGGAAAGGCCGAAATCCTCCTCGGGCGATCACCATAGATCGACCACGAGTCGAGAGTCGAGTAAAGGCAGGCCAAGTGTGGAAAAGGCGGGACCGCCAAAACCACCTGCTAAGTCACCGTCGTCGGCGGCGGTCCAGTCATCGGCTCCCATCCTGCCACTAACGCAGGGGGCATCCACCGTCCCCCCCCCGACGACGGCGGCGACAATGGCCGCGTCGACGGGGATTCTACAGGAGGCCTGGAGGCCTGAAGTTTTTGATCCGATCCCCCCCGGATACTTTACTGCAAGAACAGGCTTTGTCGCTGTCCTCGGGGGAGGACGAGAGCGAGAGAATAGCTGGGCCAGCAGACCTAGGGCTACGAGTGGCTGACAAGTCGTCGACGAGGGGATCCGGTATACCGGCATGTGCCCCTCTTCTCAATCTGTTTTATCGTTGGAAATTCTGTCCACGCTTCAGTCTTTGCTACAGTCGTTGGACCAAAGACTACCTCAGGCAAACCTGCCAGTCACCCGTCGACGAGCCGGGCCCGTCCCGTCCACCGACGCACCTACGCACGCCAATCTCAACACTGGCACAAGAGGAAGGTGAGCTGCCAGATTCGGAGTCTGACAGGGGAGCCATGTCAGATATCTCATCATCCCCCTCCAGGGATCCAACCTGGGAGTTGGAAACCTCTAGAAGCCCAGCTCACCCGTCCCCCTCCGGAAGACATTGCATCATTCCATTCGATGATGGAGAAGGCGTGTAAAGAATTTGGTTTGTCCCAGGAAGAACAGAAAAAGGACTGTTTTTTGTTCGACCACATGGGTAAGAGAAGGTCTGTTCTCAATACCAATACTAGACCACGTGTGGAAGGAGGGGTTGCAGACAATGCGTCAACCCTTTTCGGAGCCGGCATTGAAAGGACGCCTTGAGAAAAAGTTTAAGGCTTCAGAGTCTACCCCCAAGTGTTTATCTTCCCAACCAACGCCAGACTCGGTGGTGGTGTCGGCGGCAGCGGCGAGGAAGGCGAAGGCCCAGCACAAGTGCACCACTCCGCCTGAAAACGAAGTGAGACGCCAGGATGCCTTTGGCAAAAAAGTGCTATCCGTGGGAGCAACCACAGTAAAGGCCGCAAACTCTCTGGCTATTGTAGCCAGATATGACAGAGAAATGTGGCACAGGCTAGCTCCGTTGCTTGATCATCTTCCGGAAGAGCATAGGAAGGCAGCGATGTTACTTGTCCGAGAGGGTGAGGAAGCCTCAAATCACGCAATAAACCATCGCGGTGGACCTCGCGGAGTCAGGCTTCAAGCAAGTCAATAATGGGGTCGTATTACGACGACAGTCCTGGCTTAAGTGTACCTACTTCAGGCCAGAGGTACAATACAAAGTATTAGATATGCCCTTTGAGGGAGACCTTCCGAGAAGGTGGACGAAGCACTAAAGGGAATGAAAGAGGACTCTGACACGGCACGTTAATTGGGTGCCCTCCAGAGTGGCCGAAGCTACAAGTCTTTTCGTCCCTTTTAGAGGGGCTTCAGGTAATTCCAGATTCTCTGCGTCTGGAGACAGATCCTTTGGCAGGTCGGCTTACCCCTCCCAGGGATACAGGCGTGCTTCCCAAACAGCAAACCGTCCAGGAAAAGACCATCCTATCCGTCGTCGAGAGACAAGCAAAATAAAGATCAGCAGTGACATACAACACACCGTTCTGGGGGGAAGAGTGTCAGCATATGTCGACGAATGGGAATGAATAACGACGGATCAATGGGTGCTGGACACGATAAGAAACGGACACTCTACAATTCAAGCACAGCCCTCCGCACATTCCACCTGCGTTCACCGCTCATTCCCATCTGAGCATACTGCAACAAGAGGTAACACTCATGTTAGCAAAGGGCGTGATAGAATTAGTTCCAACATCACAGAGAGGTCAAGGAGTCTACTGAAGATACTTTGTCGTAAAAAAGCCGAACGGCAAATGGCGTCCCATTTTAGACTTACACGATCTCAACAAGTCTTTAAAGAGCCTAAAATTCAAAATGCTCACTCTGCAGGAAGTGATCCGCGCCGTTCAAGAAGGGGATTTTCTAGCGTCCCTGGATTTACAGGACGCGTACTTCCATATTCCAATGTGTCGGAAACACAGGAAATTCCTGAGATTTGTAATAGGGCGGACTCACTACCAGTTCACAGTTCTTCCCTTTGGGCTCAAGACCTGCCCCAGAACGTTCACGAAATGCCTGGCTCCAGTAGCGGCCTGGCTAAGGAAGCAAGGCCACCATGTATACCCATACCTCGACGACTGGCTGGTAAGGGGATCCTCCCCAGCATCGACCAACACAAGTTTACAAGCCACCATGCAGCTTCTACAACAGCTGGGATTCGCCATAAACTTCGAAAAATCCTCTCTGCGGCCATCGAGAACGCTGGTATTCCTGGGGGCACAGTTCGAGACCCAGTTAGGGCTGGTGAAGCCTTCTCTCGACAGAACCTCAAAACTCAATCAGCTGGCGAGCCGACTACATCGAACCACCAGGCTCTCAGTAAGAAAATACGTTTCTGTCCTAGGGGCCATGGCATCCTGCATCCATCTGGTGGCAAACTGTCGCCTATTCATGAGGCCAGTCCAGGAATTCCTCGCGGACCGATGGACGCAGGCCCAAGGATCGTGGTCAGACAGGATAACCAACGACAAGCTGCTTCGGACCCTTCAGTGGTGGCAGAGTTTCCACAATCTGAACAACGGTGTACCCCTACAGGAACCGAAGTTTCAGCAAATCATAGTCACGGATGCGTCCCTAACCGGTTGGGGAGCTCACATGGGTGTTCTCCAAACGCAAGGTCGCTGGTCTCCAACGGAGTCACTCCTACACATAAACGTGTTAGAGCTCAGAGCAGTACGATGGGCTTTGAAAGCATTCCTACCACACATCAAGAGATCGCGAGTACGAGTACTGACCGACAATAAAACGGCCATGTTTTATTTGAGGAAACAAGGAGGGACGCGATCAATAACTCTTTCCATAGAGGCCCCAAAAAACATGGCATTGGGCATTAAAGCACGAAATTTCCATCGTGGCTCACCACCTCCCGGGAGTGAGGAACTCGCAAGCAGACTCCCTCAGCAGAAGCATGGCCCAGATACACGAATGGGAAATGGACACAGTTCAGCTGATGAAAGTGTTCGAGAAATGGGGTCACCCCCCCTCTGGACGCCTTCGCAACCAAACACAACAAGAAATGCGAGAAATTTGCAAGCAGATGGCCTCAGGAGGGTTCCAGGGGGGAGGCATTCTCCTTCCCATGGACGGACATGTTCCTTTATGCTTGTCCCCCGTTCCCCCTCATACGGAGGACAGTACAGTGGATACACAGATACAGTTGCCGGGTAATTCTAGTGGCACCATACTGGCCGCGGCAACCGTGGTTCTCCGACCTGCTTCACCTGTGGCTGGAACATCCTATAGCGTTTCCGAGAGTCCCGAACCTACTATCCCGGGACAAAGGCACGGTGTGGCATCACGACCCGGACAGTCTCAACCTTACAGCCTGGCTCCTGACTTTTCGGAGTTCGGTGCTTTAGACGTTTCGGAGGATTGTCAAAAAATTCTGCAGGCGGCTCGAGCCCCTTCTACAAACAAATCTTACACCTATAAGTGGCGGAGGTTCTGTGAATGGTGTCGAGGACAACAAGGCCTACAACCGTTGTTGGTGACGCAGGAACAAGTTCTACCTTACCTGCTTCTCTTGGCGGAGAGGGGTTTATCCTTCACATCGATAAAGGTGCACCTGGCGGCCATCTCGAGGTTCACTAGGAAGAGAGTCGTCTCCTCTATTTAGCGAGAGACTTGTGAAACACTTCATGAGGGGTTTATTTCGAACTTTTCCCCCGGAAAAACGTTTCCCTCCAACTTGGAGTCTCAACACAGTGTTGGCAGGCTTAATGAAACCGCCTTTTGAGCCTATGGCCACGTCCGACATAAAATTCATATCGTGGAAGTTGGCATTCTTGATTGCTATCACATCAGCTAGGAGAATCTCAGAACTGCAAGCGCTGGTCGTAGACCCGCCATACTTAAGATTCTTTAAGGACAAAGTGGTCCTGGCAACTAATCCGACGTTCGTCCCAAAAGTTCTGACAGTGTATCACAAACACTCGTCCATTGTTCTCCCTACTTTCTTCGCGACCCCATCATCGACAGCAGAAAAAGCTCTTCATACCTTGGACGTTAAGAGGGCTCTGAAATTTTACCTACATCGTACACAGGAACTCGGGTCTACTCGACAACTGTTAATCGCATATGGTCCGTCGACGAGAGGAAAAGCAATCTCTAAACAGGGATTGGCTCGATGGGTCTCATCGACGATTGCGTTTTGTCACTCCAAGGCCGGAAGGCCACTGCAAGGACATCCTAGAGCCCATTCTACAAGATCAACGTCCTCCTCAGCAGCATTATGGGCAGGAATTCTGCTGACGGACATATGCCAGGCTGCGGCATGGTCAGTGCCCCACACGTTTACCCGCCACTACTGCCTTGCCAGGCAGCATGCGGACGAGGTGCAGATGGGAAGAGCTGTCCTGCGCCATCTGTTTCAGTAAGGTAAGCTCCACGCTGTGGAGAATCTGTTTTCTACCTTTTGATGACAGTATACGTATGTGGGTAAGGTTATATGAGTTAACTTATTCCTACTGTACATATGCATTGTGTATTAGGGTGAGGGTATATTACATTCTCACCGCCGTTTCAGGTGTTACTGCTATACAATCTATTCTAAGCATGTGAATCCATGAAAGATCCAATGCCTCTTATACTGGGATGGCCTACGGAGCATGCGTAGGTGGGTCCTAAAAGGACGTAGATAGGACACAAAAGTGTCAGAAGTTTTCCTATAGGAAAAGGCTATATATGTGTACCGAGGGGTGCCAGTCTGACGACGGGGAATATCCTAAGCATGTGAATCCATGAAAGATACCAATGCTGGAGAAATGGAGTTACAGGTAAGAAACTATTCCCTTCTCAGTTTCTGAAAGGGCTCACTAATGTGTTCCCACCGTCACCGTTCCAGGTGCACGGTTGGGATTTGAACGTGGTTCTTCAATTCCTCATGGGTGCTCCATTTGAGCCATTGCACTCTTGTCCTTTGATACTGTTAACTCTTAAAACTGTATTTTTAGTTGCGGTCACTTCCGCTCGCGGAGTGAGTTGCAGGCACTTTCTGTAAAGCCACCCTTCACTGTATTTCATAAGGACAGGGTTGTCCTTAGAGTCCGTCCTTCTTTTCTTCCGAAAGTTGTATCGGAATTTCATCTAAGCCAGAAGGTCGTTCTTCCGGCGTTCTATCCTCCTCCGCATCCTGGTAAGGACGAGGAGAGGCTCCATAGGTTGGATCCTAGGAGAGCTTTAAGTTACTACATGTCCCGGGTCAGAGTCGAAGATCAACTCTTTATTGGTTACGCTGGAAGGCGTTTGGGACAAGCTGTTACTAATCAGACTTTGTCTAGATGGATTATCTTGGCAATTTCTGAATGTTACCGCTTGGCGGGTAAGGACCCTCCGGTAAGATTATGGGCCCATTCTACTAGGGGTATGGCTTCTTCTACTGCCTTGCAGAGGGGCGTTTCTATTCGTAACATCTGTGAAGCATCCACTTGGGCTTCGGTCCATGCTTTTGTTCGTCACTACTCCCGAGATCCTGTCCATGGGCAGGATCTGGCCTTTGGCAAGGCAGTCCTTTACTCAGAATTTAAGAGTGCCCAATCAAATTTCAATATTCTGAATTCTTTTCCCTCCTCCATACGTTGGTACAGCTTTGGGAGTCTGTCATAGATATGGAATACATCAGAGGACCCAATCCCCTCGAAGAACAAGTTACTCTCTTACCTGTTAACATTCTTTCGATGGGATGGTCGGACGACTTATTCCAGATCGCTCCCTCCCTGCCTGCCCCGCTACAGAATTTATTTTGCTATTGCAGCTTATGTTTCCGCAAGGCTTTCTGTGGTCATACTGGCAGAAGATTAGTGCCACACGTTCTGGGGAAAAAACTACAACAGGCTACGGGCGTCGTGCGTCCTAATTATAACATCAGGTGACTTCAGCTCGACGAAGGCCCTCTAGGACAGCGTATCGACGCAGGACGCAGACGCCGTAAATTTTCCAAAGCCGCACAGCTGTGGTGATTACCTGTCATAGATATGGAATACGTCGTTGGATCATCCCATCAAAAGAACGTTGCCAGGTAAGAGAGTAACATGTTCACCTTGTGTGTACATTTATTTGAATACTTGTCACTGTGAATCTGTGTAACTCCCCTACAGCTCACATTGACCCCTCTTGAGATGAGCCTGGCTGCTCAACATGCTACCAACCTGTGTAGTACAGACTTTTACTAAAGCTTGGGTTCCTATTGCCAGGAGGTCAGGGTGGTTGTAGTGCACCCAAAGGGTACTGCATGCAATCTTGCCTAAGTCACCGACCGGTTGCTTGGTACCCTCAGTTTCACTGGGTACCAGGCTCTTCCATGATCAGTCTTCCTTGCACTGCTTCCTGGCCTACTGTGCACTTAGGGGCTGTAACTGTAACCCCTACAGCCCCCTGCCTCATTGCACTTACCCAGAGCCGCAATGTCCTGGCTGCACTTAGAGCCATACTTCCCTGATCACACTTCCCCCTTTGTTTCTCCTGCATTTCCCCCTCTCCCTTCCTCCCACACATCTCGCTGTTGCACTTGCATGAATGTCACACGGCCTAGTAGGATCGTTTGTCTGGTCTTCCCTGTCTCCCCTCCCCTGTGGCGCCTAGAAACACATGTACACAGGCGCATTAAGGAATGCTCCAGACCCACAAATCTCGCCCACTCTACAATCTTTCAGTATAGAATTGCAAGGTTGACAACCCTGTGAGGAAAGGGGAAGTGGATAAAATAATAAACAAGGTCTCTGCTATCTCTCTGCCTTCTTCCTTCACTCGAAGACTGATTGCCCGATCTGTGAACAAATATAACTTGTTCATTGTGATAATCTCTTTCACCTGTCCCTTTAATAATTTTAGCTCCCCTTAAACTGTGCAATACCTGTTAACCTTTGCCTCAAGCTGAAAGGCTTTTGACGAAATTCTCTGCTGCATTGGGTGACCTCATGTGTAGACTATGTAGTTGAAGTCCAAACAGTAGCTTCATCTGTCCTTTTCTTAACTGTTCACCCTCTTTAATTCTAACAGTACACTTGCTTTAATTCTCGCGCATAATGTGCTGGTTCCATGCACACAAGTGGAATTCCCTGAAACAGATTTTCAACAAGTTCGTAACCCAGCTATGTTCGCTGTGTCTTTGATGCTCTGCGCTAGACCCCCACGTGGCTGCACTAATGCCTACACTTTCCTTCTCAGAAGATTGGAGCCTGCACGACTCCCGAGACGCGCAGACTTAAACGGTTAACGTGATGCGAACGTGGTAAGCGAGGGTCCTTTACTCCAATGCCCGAAGAACACTCTTACAGTCTCCTCTGAAATTGTGTTCAGACCTTTTTCGGAGCGCATCTTCCCGGTACAGGCTGCAAGAAGGAAACGCTTGTTAATAAGGTTAGGTTACTCACGCAGGATCTTAGTAAATTCCCACGCCCTGTGTAAGCCGATTTCTCTGTGCACGCGCACAAAGCTCTTCTCCCTGCAGCACCTCTACATTAACAGCTGATCCAAATCTTATTGATTAGATGCGGATCACAGAAAGGAGAACTAGCTTCCCAACGCTCACTGTTATTCCCTGCTGTCAAACCTTTTTTGTCCAAGTTAAAGTAAATCAACTCCTCCAAACTACTTCTTTGGAGAAACAAACTTCCAAAATATGTTGCCTTCCAAAAATATGTTCCCTGGGAGACCATCGTGAAAGCGGCTACATGGGCCTCCCCATCGACTTTTTGTAAACATTACTGTCTGGACCTGAGCTCCAGGGCTGATACACCTTTCGGTCAAGCTGTGTTTAGGGCCCTGTTTCAATAAGGAGTTTCCATCCACCCGTAATTCCTGTGAGGAGTGCTTGGCAATCTCCCTTAAGTATGGAGGAAAGGGGACAGGACGTAGGAGTATAATAAAGTTACTCACCATAGTGACGGCCTTACCCCTAGTCCATAGTCCCCTTTCCTCCATAAGCCCGCCTGCCGTCCCCTCTAAAGTTTCCTCTGTTATTGCTGAAAGGTCTCAGACCGGGTGATATAAAAATACTGAGCGATGTGCTGGGCGGAGCTAAGGAGGACGGGGAACGGCCACGTGAGGTACCCCGCGTCAAAAGAACACCTTTTTGAAAAATGTGGTAATTTTTACAAAAGTACTCCGGTCCCGTCCCACAGGATGGAATGTCCCAGAAGTATGGATGAAAGGGGACTATGGATTTAGGAGTAAGGTAAGCACTACAGTGAGTAACTTTATTAATGTCAGTTGGAGCAGTCTATGGAGCTGAGGCACTTCTTAGATAGCAAGAAGTCTTGCACAAAGTTAGAGTTGTAGAAAAATCACTGTAGGGTCACAAGCTGTTACACTTGTGAAAGTTAGAGCCGAAATCAACTCTACAAAAGCATCTACTGCATGTCTCAACTGAGAAGAGCAGAACTACAGACCAAGAGGTAAGTACTCCAAAGACTGAACAGTGCCTTTGGGTGGAAGCAGTGGATCCAGCTGGCTTCTGTCTGGTTGCAGGGATGCAGATCCTGTGCTCCTGGTCCTCAGTCGTGGGGGACAAGCAGTTGGGAGGTCGGCGGCAGCTACAGGCTCTTTTCAATTCAGCGGCACTTTGTGGTTTCAGCGCATGGTAAACAGCACCACTGCAGATCCTGGACACCAGTTGGGCTTCCTTCACTCCTTGATTCCAGCACTCTGGTGAGGTGACACTAACTTGGGTTGTCTTGCTTTGGGAGGGTCCTCCGACTCTTGGAGCTTTTGGCCGGCTTACAGACGTTGCACTCATCTACGGATTTCTCGATTCCTGGCACTCGGTTCCAGCAGCAGCAAAGAAGTCCAGACGGTTGGGGAAGGTCTTCCGGCAAAGTTTGTCTCCGGGTTAGTTGGTCCCACTAACCCAAGGAACTAAGTCCTTTCTGGAGCCGGTTTCTTTCCCAGTGGTTGACTCAGTCCAAGAAGCCTCTCATTTTAAGCAGGTTTCTCCCATTCATGCACAGCCTAGCTGTCACTCACACAACAGGGTGCCTGTCCTACAAAGACAATATATCACAATATTATCAAAAAAATATAATTTATTAATACTCATCCATTTCTAGAAATATAAATGTTGTAAAGATCCTAGATTCACACATAAGTTGATTATGTCTAATACATACTATTCTTTCATAAAACCTCCAACATTAAATCAATACACAGACATGAAATGACAATACATTACAACATCAAAAAATAAACATGTCATGAAACCACATTTCTGATGTTTGTTAATCTGCTTAGAATCACATGCTGTGCATAGGTCCGACATCCAGTGGTCACTGGGGAGTATTGCATTTTGTTTTTCGTAGTCGAAAAGGGGACGTCGACAAGGCGTGTCTGTAACACTATCCCTATAGTGACGTGCGTTGTACCCATAATCCCTCACGCGTCGAGGTCCCTCAGATTGTTTTTTTCCGCCCAGCTTCTGGTCGCCTTACGCGGAGCTCCTAGAGAGACATTGCAAATACTTACTATCGGACCTTGGTCCTTAATTATACTTATTATATTGTTAAAGATCCCTCCCCTCAACGTTAGCTGTGAAGCTGTTTCTCCGCCGAGCAAGTTTTCGACGGAGGGGAAGAGACGGAGGAGATCCTTCGGCGCTGCCGAACACGTGGCCTGGCCTCGCCAGCCAACATACAGTAGGGAGAGTGGGGGTTCGAACTTTTATCTTCTCTTTGAGAATGTCTTTCTTTCTCCCCTATCTTTCCCTTGGGGTTGTTATCACCAGTTATTATTGCCTCAGCTATGGAGAGGACACCTTTTAAGTTTTGCCCACGCTGTAGGGGCAAATACACTTGGAAGGACAAACACAAGCTCTGTAATCGTTGCTTGCCCCTCGATCATAAGGACAGCTGTGCGGCCTGTAAGCTCTTGAAACCAAGAACTCTTAAAGAATGCAAAGTTAAGAGGTGGGCGGACTTCGCTATGTCGAAGTCAGTTTCCTCACCCGCCGCCGCTGTTACAGAAAGTGACGAGGAGGGTGATAACTCGACGTCCGTTACGGAAGTCATTAACCCCCAGAAGGAGCGCTCGCGCTCCTCGACGTCCGTCTCCGGCCCCGACGGGCTCGGCTCACGCCCTGCTCAGGGGGATGAACACCCCGGCGACAGGGACGCACACAGACCCCATAGGCCTAAGCACACAACCCACGGCTCTTCGTCAAAGACGAAGGATCCATCAGCGCCGAAGGGGACGCAGGACACTCCGGCGTCTACCTCAGACCGTAAGGGTCTCAAGCCCCACCCGCAAACGCAGTCGCGACCAGCGATTGGGCTTTCATCAAACACGAGCGCTACCCCAAAATCATCCGACGTAACGCTCCATAGAGCGGCCGTCGAGGAACAACGCGCAACGCAGGCAACGTCGACACCAGAGTCCTCTACTGACAAACTCGTTGTCGAGAGCCTGGCGAGAATTGTTTCCGAAGACACACGTAAGCGGACGACGAAACAAACGTCGAATACCGCACAAAAAACTATAGAAACGCCGAAAAAGCAGAAGAGTAGCCAGGAACTGCCCTTTCATCTAAGGGCACTTCAGAACTACCGGAGGGCTTTTCAGATGGCGACAGAAACCTTTCTTTGAGGTTGTGGGAGCGTTCTAAGCGTTTTGATGGTGAAAACACTGATTTCCCCCCTCTGGACAATTCAGGGGTCCCCCTTGAGACCCTTCAAAGACTCCATTCTTGTATGGAGAAAATGGAAAGGTTTTTGAGAAACGAAAACCCACCCACACCCAAAAGACTAAGAGAATGGCCCCAGGATGACCCTAGGGTCAAAATTCCTAGGCTGTTTCACCCTTCTACAGACGTATATGACCTCACGGAAGAGGAGCAATACCTCCAGGAAGATGAGTGTTTGGGTGGAGAGGAAGAACATGAGGAAGAGGGGTTTGAAGAAGATCCTTACACTAGTGCAGGAGCTTTCGAAGAAGATACAGCTACCTCGCAGCCTTGGCAATCCCCATCAGTGCACTCAGACCCTGATGTCTTTCACCCTTCTCCTCCCAAGGATTCACCTATTGGAAACACCTCTCCCATAGATGACCAACCTTCACTTAATGCACTATTGCGCAAGGCAGCAGCGCATTTTGAAATAGACACAGGGGAGACTCTTCCTGACATAGACTTTGTAGAGAAAGTTATTAAAGAAAAAGCCCCTGTTAGTCTATTCCGCTCCTGGCTTCTATAAAGAGAAGAATAACTCCTTCCCTTTCCAATCCTGCCTTAGTCAGAGGGGTCAACCCTCGGATAGGAAGCTCTTCAGCCCTTCGCCCTCTGACCCATTGTACATCAGAGGCCATTCTATTCCGGACTCCCTCGTAGTTACTAATACAAGGAAAAGAGCAGGGGTACCACTATCCACTAGTGAGGCACCACCTGACAGAGGGCAAAAAGCTCTACGCACTTGGGAAGAGAATCACGACGTCCGCCGCCTTTTCAACTAGGATTGCAAATAACAATTCCCTACTAGCTAGCTATGCAGATGCACAGTGGAGCAAGCTGCGCAGCGAAGCAGAGGACGCACCAGAACCCCTGCGTTCACGCCTGTTAGCTACAATCTCAGAGGGAACTCTTGTAAACCAGGGCATCGTAAAGAACTCCTTAGATGCCGCAGAGACGGCTGGCCGTTCCCTGGTTCAGGGAACACTTCTCAAACGCCATGTCTGGCTGCGCAATTCGGGATTTAAGACGGAAACCCAGGCTTCCCTGATAAATAAGCCCATAGAAGAAACACCTGTTTGGGAAAGCAGTTGATGAGGCCCTAGAACATGCGAAGAAAGAGTTTGATACCATCAAAACTCTTGACCAAATTTCTAGGCCCCCTAACAGACGCGGCTATGACAATAGACGCTCCTTTCGTGGCCAACGCCAGCAGCAAAACCAACAGCAATTTTACTCTGCTACCAACTGGCCCTCTAACCAGGGTAACACCCAGTTCAGTCAGAGGCCAACGCCGTGGGAGGGGGAAGAGGTCGCGGCTCCAGCCCCAAAGGTTCCACGCCCAATACCAACAAATGACCCGAAGATTCGGGTCTCCTCCCATGCATCACCGGTCGGGGGCCGGCTAACATCGTTCCTTTCAGCATGGGAGGGAATATCGTCAGACTGCTGGGTATTATCCACCATAGCCCACGGATACTGCATCGAATTCAAAGGTTCCCCGAAGTACAGAGCCCCATGGAACCGACGCATGACACCGGAACACCTCACCATTCTTCTACAAGAAGTAGAAGAGCTACTGAAAAAAGAAGCTATAGAGGCTGTCCCCCTATCTCGGGTAACAGAAGGTATTTATTCAGTGTACTTCCTTGTACCCAAAAAGGACTTAACCATGCGCCCTGTATTAGATCTGCGCCCAGCGAACAAGTTTGTCAAACCCCAAAAGTTTCGTATGGTGACTCTACAGGAGGTAATCCCCCTGCTTTCACAGGGAGATTACATGACCACACTGGACATGAAAGATGCATACTTTCATATTTTAATGTTGCCAGCGCACAGGAAATATCTCAGGTTCATGATGGAGGGCAAACACTGCCAGTTCAGAGTGCTACCCTTCGGCATAGCATCAGCGCCGAGAGTATTCACGAAGGTACTGGCAGCGGCCCACCTGCGCAGGTTGTCCATCCCAGTATACCCTTACCTCGACGATTGGCTCATAACAGGGGATTCTTATGAAGCATGCTTCTCAAATACCCAAAAGACTGTAGACTTTTTGTTTCAACTGGGCTTCTCCATCAACGAGAAGAAGTCCAGCTTAGACCCCAGCCAGATCAAACAATTCCTAAGGGCTCTAATTCGAACAAGGGACGCCTCGTCTTCCTCTCCGAGAGGGTCCAAAACATGCTGTTTCAAATCCCTCAATATGTGGCCGGTCGAGAGGTGACGGTACGCAAAGCAATGCGCTTACTAGGAATGATGGCCTCATGTATTTATTTGGTACCTCACGCGCGCCTGCGCATGTGCCCAATGCAAGAGTGGCTCAACAGCCAGTGGTGTCAGGCCAGCGGACAATAGGACGATCTAGTGGTGGTCTCGCAGGCCTTGGTTCTCTCGCTACGGTGGTGGTCGAAGGAAAACCTGGTAATAGGGAAACAATTCGCCACCCCGCAGTGGAAGCCACTCTAACCACAGACTCATCCCTCACAGGATGGGGGGGGGGGGGAGCTCGCCTATCCCATCAGACTGCTCACGGAGTCTGGACTCCGAGCGTAGCATCCAAGCACATAAACTTACTGGAGCTACTAGCTGTGTTCAAAGCACTGAAAGGCACACCTACAAGGGAAGACGGTGATGGTCCTCAAGGACAGCACCACAGCCATGTTCTACCTCAACAAGCAGGGGGCCCTCACTCTCCAGAACTGTCCAAGCTGTCCTAGAACATCTGGAAGTGGGCTCTCAGACACATGTTCCTACTGTCACATGTACCAGGGGAACTCAATCTGCTAGCAGACGAACTCAGCAGAGACTTCCCTCTGTCCTCCGAGTACGAATGGCGGTTAGATGAAAACATTGTCTTCGATGTCTTCACACAATGGGGATGCTAAGAAATAGATCTGTTCGCAACTCTGGAGAACTCAGAATGCCAAGATTACGCCTCCAGGTACCCCCAATCCAAGGGGAATCGTCTATCAATACCATGGTCAGGGCAATTTGTTTACGCTTTCCCTCCCCCCCGACTCCCCTTCTCAACAAGATAGTGCACAAGATGTTACCATGATACTGGTGGCCCCTATGTGGGCCAGACAACCTTGGTTCGCTCACTTGATGGAGATGTCCCTATCTCCTCCAGTGAAACTTCCCTGCCCGTACAACATGCTGTCACAGGACAAGGGCAGGACACTACATCCATGCCCTCAGACCATGAACTTAGCAGCTTGGCTCCTGAGATCATAGAATGTGGACATTTACAACTCCCGCAGAGATGCATGGACATTCTCAGGGAGGCTAGAAAGCCTAACACTCGTCACTGTTATTCTAGCAAATGGAAGAGATTTGTCATCTGGTGTAGGGGAAGGAGCATCAACCCAGTTGACTGCTCTCCCACACAAATTGTTCTGTACCTGACTCCTACTAGACTCGGGCTTGGTGTTTAACTCTATTAAAGTCCATTTAGCTGCACCTTCCGCATACACCACTTCCCAACTTAGTGTCATGGTGGAAATTCCCAGTTATTAAAGCCTTCATGGAAGGAGTGAAGAGGATCCACCCTCCCATAGCTAATCCCGCTCCCGGATGGCACCTAAATGTGGTACCAACCAGGCTCATGGGGTCTCCCTTTGAACCCATGCACAAAGCAACACTTACAGACCTCACTCGTAAGACTGCTTTTCTAATAGCCATCATCTCTATTAGGAGAGTAAGTGAACTACAAGCGCTCTCTGTACTAGACCCATTTGTTACAGTTCACAAGGATAAGGTGGTTCTACGCACACATCCTAGGTTTGCACCAAAATGTATGTCTAAATTTCATGTCAACCAGTCAGTAGAACTACCAACGTTCTTTCAAAATCCCTCAAACTTAGGTGAGAAGAGCCTGCATAAACTGGATGTTCGTAGAGCAGTGATGTTTTATATGGAAAGAACTAGACCATTGATAAAGACTAATCAATTCTTTGTCTCGGTGGCAGCAGGAAGAGGAGATGCAGTTTCGAAATCCACTATTTCTAGATGGATTGTACAATGCATCACACTGTTATACTCTTGCTAAGAGAGAACCACCCTTCAAGCCAAGAGCACACATTCTACTCGAGGCACCGGGGCTTTCATTGCAAATGTCCCTCTTGAGTCCATTTGCAAAGCGGCAACCTGGAGTTCTGTTCACACCTTTACAAAACACTACTGTCTAGAGGCCCACTCTAGATCTGATTCCCAGGTGGGACAAGCAGTATTAAGTGATCTTTTCTCTATTGTTCCTTCTCGCAACCCACCTCCAACTCTGGGTACTGCTCGCTAGTCTATGCACAGCATGTGATTCTAAGCAGATTAACAAACATCAGAAGACCATGTATTACTTGCAGTAAAAGCATTTCTGATGGTTGTATCTGCTTAGATTCACATACGCCCACCCTTCCTCCCTGCTCGGATGGAAGGAACAGACTTTCTTCTATATCTCTTTTCTGTACTCACTCACGTCTAATAGGCTCCCTCAGTGCAGAAAAAATACAAACGGAGGGACCTTGACGCGTGAGGGATTGTGGGTACACTGCACGTCACTATAGGGATAGTGTTACAGACACGACTTGTCGACGTCCCCTTTTCGACTACGAAAAACAAAATGCAGTACTCCGCAGTGACCACTGGATGTCAGACTATGAACAGCATGTGAATCTAAGCAGAAATGCTTTTACGGTAATGCATTGTCATTATACATAATCAACTTATGCGTGAATCTAGGGTCTTTACAAAATGTATATTTTTAGATATGTATGAGTATTAATAAATTATATATTTTTTATAAATATTGTGATATATTGTACTATATCCATTATTTCAAGATATAAGTACCGGATCATCACTTAGAGAGGTATATTTGTTCTAAGAGAATACCAGGATCTGTTCAAACATTATTCACCTATCTTTTAGATTTGACATGAATACATTACCCCTGGTGGTAGAGATAGGAGATTTTTTGAAAATTGGTGAATTTCTTTGAACCTATTGAAAAATCACAATATGGGATAGTATCCAGTGCATCGGTGGGTGCTTCCGAATGATCTTCTTTTTGTGCGTTGTGACTTCCTGCGTTTTCTCCTGATCAGCTTTCACCATAGGGTAGTCTAATATTTGCACCACATTACCTTTGAGCACTTTTGGGTATTTTCAATTATGTGAATAATATTCCTGATCTATCAATCCCATTTTTCCTTGTTCTTAGGTGAGTGGGCATCCCTTCCCCCTCTCACCTTGTCTTTTACTTTTTTATGGGTGTCCTTATGTCTCTTCATAGTGTGTATGGATTTGTAGTTTCCTTTAAGTTTTGGGCGGTATGTATTTTACTATGGCAGCACACAACCTCTTATGTGCAGTGTTGCTGGGTTGCTTTTGGGTTTCCCATTTTAATTTCTCTCAATATCTTGGCTGAACTACTGTTCCCAAGAGTAAAGTGGTATTCCCATCCCCTTTACATTTTATATGTGAGACCAGTACACCCCAACGAGTATGCAGCAAAGATGCCATATATCCCCTTTTGAGGGGATTGGGTCCTCCGACGTATTCCATATCTGACAGTTATCACCACAGCTGTGCTGCTTTAGAAAATCTTCGGCGTCTGCATCCTGCATCGATACGCCGCCCTCGAGGACCTCCTCCGACGGCCGACGTCACTGGATGTTATAAGTAGGACGCACAACGCCCGTAGCCTCAGTTCTGTTTTTTCCGCTAACGTGTTCGCTTCGGAGATCTCGGCGTGCCACGACTCTTTGGAGTTTGTTCTTTCTCGGTTCTTCGAACCTGTTCGTAATGTGTAGTATATTCTTTGTGTAGATGTCTACCTCGTCTTCCACCCCACGTCCGGGCTTTAAGAAGTGCAGGGACTGTGGGTACAATGCACGACGCCTGCCTCTGGTGCCTCGGGGAGGCCCATGACACGGATGACTGTCGACTGCCAGTCGCTCACGTCCAAAGCCTTGCGGGAGCGCAAGAAGTTGTCGGTAGGTAAGGTGTTCAAGCCACGGAAGTCGAGGTCTGCGGGGCTTTCGACAGACGATTCGAGGGGCGACTCTCTGCATCGTCGTCGGAGGTCCAGTGGGTCTCGGTCCCGCCACTCCTCTGCCCCTTCGAGGCACTCCCAGAAGCGCCGTCATTGGTCGCCTTCCCCGTCCTCATCCGAGGACTCCGCCCATCGGCAGGTCGCTTATCCCACCAAGCAAGCGACGCTGGAGGAATGGGCTTCCTTCGGGAAGAAAATGTTAGCAATTCTGGAATCGCAGGGAACTGGTCCGTCCGTGCCTCCGAGTGGGGTCGGTCGCGATCGGTCGAGAGACACCGCTCGCACGCCTTCGAGCTTGGGTGGTCGGCATGATGCGCGGGAGAGGTCCCGCTCAGACAAGGGGAATCATTCTTGTCATGCCCGGTCCAGGTCCTCGACGCGCTCGAGACCGTGTGCACCTGTGGTGTTTTCGAGGAAGACGTTGACGCCGGTGGCGCTGAGGTTGTCGACGGACTCTTTCGAGGCCCTGCCTCCGAAGAAGTCAACGCCATCGGCGCCCAGGCTTTCGAGGGACACGCTCGGGGCTCCGGCCTCGAGGCCTGTGTCAACGCCATTGATGCTGTCGGCGCCAGGTTCGGCGTCGACGCCGGTTCACTCAACGCCTTTCGAGGCTGTTTCGATGGGGGTACCCCAGGCCTCGGTGTAAACCCCTAGAAAGGCTCTGGCCAAGGTCAAGCATGGCTTTGTTCCACATTCTGTGCCTTCTTACCGCCATCTTGAGTTTATTTCAGAGGTGGATGAGGGCTCTGATGGCATGGTTCCCGATACGTTGCCAGACGAGATTCTCTGGGGCCATAGCCAAATTGAGGACCTGCGGCAGTCCCTGCTCGATGCCAGTGGGCTGGACACCTCTCCAGAAGTGAAGTTTTGTAGGCCTGAGCCTGGCACTCATGCCGACTCCTCGTACCGGTGTCTAATGTCTAGGGGCACCAAGTACTTGTGATGGTCTGCTTCCCCAGGGGATTTTCTTCAGGATGACCTTACGGATATCCTCGACCAAGGTCCACCAACTGACCCGGTACTGCGTTCCATATGGCTCTACAGAGGAGGGTGGCGGCGGCTTGTACTGCTCCGTAGAGTCTCCCGGCAGGGGGCAAGTCTTTGCCACGAAAATACCAACCAGCCAGTAGTGACCCCTGCTACTTGACCAAGCACCCCACTCCGGAGAGTTTGGTGGTGCAGGTGGCTACAGCCCCGGCAAAGCAGGCGTATCCTACCATCCCTCCTGATGGGGACGACAAGCGTTTTGACGGCTGGGCGAAGTGTTTTCTTCAGGGGGTATGGTGCTTCAGGCAACCAACTCCGTATGTGCCTTGTCATGTTTCACGCACACTCTGTTGAACTGTTTCCTTAGCGGCTGAACATATTCCCAAAGGGGACGAACGGGATGGTTTCGTTGCCATGGTTCAGGATGGCAAGGATGTCATATGTCAGGCTGTTCAGTCGGGTTTGCGTCATGGCAGATTGCGTCAGCCGGTCCATGGCGGTGAGCACTGTAATACGCAGGTTTGCGTGGTTGCATAATTCTGGGTTTGCTCCTGATGTGTAGGCCCGGCTCCTCCACATGCCCTTTGACGGGGAACATCCTTTTGGCAGCAAGGCTGACGAGAGCCTTGAGATGTTGCTTGCAGACCTCCAAAGCTGCAGCAAAGTCGTTGGCCGCTGCAGTTCGCCAATCTCCACCTTTTCGTCCTAGGGGACAGCAATGGAGGGGAGGTTCCTTTCGTTATTACTCCTTTGGTAAAGCGAGAGGAGCTGCCAGTCAAACGGGCCACCGTAGGAGTGCCAGAGGTGGAAAACAAGGTACTCGAGGTGCCAAGGCTGCTCGGGCTGTTGCCTCTTTGCCCTCGGGCAACGTAGCCGCTTCAGCTCAGTCATGAGGCCATGTGTCATGGTTCGCCGGTTGGGGGGAAGGCTGGCGCAGCATCTTGCAAAGTGGCGCACCATTACTTCAGATGTGTGGGTTCTGGAGATCATAACCCATGGCTACTGTCTTCCTTTCCGGCAGAGGCCTCAAGACAATCCACTGGGGAATCTCTTTGAAGAGTCCGGATCCGCTCCTTGCACAGGAAATTCAATCCCTGCTGGAGAAAGGCGCCATAGGACTGGTCCCTGTAGCAGAAAGGAACAATGGATGGTATTCTCCTTATTTTTTGATATCCAAGAAAGACGGGGGATTGAGACCCATCATGGACTTGCGCGGTTTGAACAAACTCCTCAGGAAGGACAAGTTCAAGATGGTTACTCTCTCTCAAGACCTCCAGGCCCTTCAACTTCAGGACTGGTTGGTGTCTCTCGACCTCAAGGACGCTTATATTCATGTGCCGATACATCCAAAGCAAAAGAAGTACCTGAGGTTCGCAGTTGGCGACTCGCACTTGCAGTTTTGGGTCCTGCCGTTCGGATTGACCTCCGCCCGAGGGTCTTCACCAAGCTCATGGTAGTGGTGGCAGCGCACCTCAGGAAAGGGGGGATTCATGTCTACCCCCACCGGGATGATTGGTTGATCAGGGCGCGCTCTCCTGAGCAAGTCCTGGATCATCGGTCAGTCACTTGCCACTCCCTCCACAAGCTGGGCTTCTCCCTCAACTTAAAGTCATCCCATTTGACACCAACTCAGAGGCGGCAGTACATCGGAGCAGTGCTCGACACGTCCCTGGTGCAGTTTTTCCTCCCCAGGTGAGGACTCATCACATTCAGCAGATGGTGCACAAGTTTCAGCTTGCCCAGAGTCGCCCAGCGTTCGAGTTCTTGAGATTGCTCGGCCTCATGGCATCCTGCATTCTTCTGGTGCCAGAGGCCAGGTTGCTGATGAGATCTTTGCAATGGGCACACAAGCTCCAGTGGTCTGTCCCCCGGCAGGATGTCGGACCCTGTTCAGGTGCTGTCCTCGGTCGCCTTGGACCTTCTGTAGTGGGCCGTCGAAGACAATCTGATGAAGGGGGCTCCATTTTGGCTACCCTGTCCAGAGGTGACTATCGTGACGGATGCATCCCTCACGGGATGGGGAGCTCATGCCAATGAGCTGACAGTCAGTGGTCGTTGGTCTCCGTCAGAGTCCAGACTTCATGTCAATCTGTTGGCGCGGAGGGCCGTCAGGCTAGCCCTGAAGGCATTTCTGCCGACTGTGCAAGGGAAGAATGTCTTGATCCTGACGGACAACACGGTAGCCATGCACTACCTCAACAAAAATGTGGGGGTGGGGACAGGGTCACTACCTCTGTGCAGGGAGGCGATGCAGCTCTGGTTTTGGGCAATCCAGCAGGAAGTTTTGATCTCGGCAGTTCATCTGGCCGGAGACGAAAACGAGACCGCGGACGCTCTGAGCAGGCATAGCGCGATCTCTCACGAGTGGGAGTTGGCTCAGGAGATTCTCCTGGAGATCTTTGCCCTTTGGGAGACCCCTCAAGTGGATCACTTCGCCTCCAGTGTCAACCGGAAGTGAGAGGTTCTGCTCGTGGGAATTTCCTCCAAAAGGAGCCTTAGGAGACGCGTTCGTGGTGCAGTGGTCATTCCCACTGCTGTACGTGTTTCCTCCAGTCCCCGTCATTCCGCAAGTACTGCAGAGGTTAGAGTTTCATTTCCCGGATGATCCTCATTGCTCCGACGTGGTACCCGGACCTTCTCGAGTTGTCCATCTGCCCTACACGTCGTCTTCCCTACCGAGACAATCTGCTCTCACGGGAGGGGGTCAGGTTCTCCATCCAGAGGTCAGATCCTTCAACCTTCACGCTTGGTTTCTGAATGGTTGAGGTATAAGGATTGGGTCCTCCCTGAAGACATGGAGGTGTTGCTCTCGGCCAGACGGCCAGAAACAAAGTCCCTGTACCCTTGCCGTAAGTGCTGCGACTGGTGCAGGGTTAAGAATGTGGATCCTTTTGCATGTGACATTCCCATGGTTCTGTCTTTTTTGCTTTCTTTGGCGCACAGGAGCTTGCAAGTGGGTACCGTTAAAGGTTATCTGGTGGCGCTGTCCATATTTAAGCACTCGTGTAAGAGTATTCCTATTTTAAAATTACTTTAATTTCTCAGTTTCTGAAAGGGCTCACTAATGTGTTCCCTCTGTCACCTTTCCAGGTGCCCGGTTGGGATTTGAAACTTGTTCTCAAGTTTCTGATTGGTGCTCCTTTTGAGCCTTTGCATTCATGCCCTTTGAGACTGTTAACTCTTAAAACTGTATTTTTGGTTGCGGTCACTTCCGCTCACAGAGTGAGTTACAGGCAATTTCAGTTAAGCCACCCTTCACTGTGTTTCAGAAGGACAGGGTTGTCCTTAGAGTTCGTCCTTCCTTTCTTCCGAAGGTGGTGTCGGAATTTCATTTAGGCCAGAAGGCTGTTCTTCCAGTGTTTTATCCTCCTCCACATCCTGGTAAGGAAGAGGAGAGTCTCCATAGGCTTGATCCTAGGAGAGCGTTAAGCTTTTATATTTCACGCATGTCCCGGGTCAGAGTGGACGATCAACTCTTGATTGGTTACGCTGGAAAGCGTTTGGGACAAGCTG
The DNA here is from genome assembly GCF_040938575.1 of Ambystoma mexicanum. NCBI lineage: Eukaryota > Metazoa > Chordata > Amphibia > Caudata > Ambystomatidae > Ambystoma > Ambystoma mexicanum. Next base: position 1,542,682,875 of record NC_090932.1, read on the forward strand.
TGACTGAGCAGACTTTGTCTCGCTGGATTATTCTGGCTATTTCTGAATGTTACCGCTTGGCGGTCAAGGACCCACCGGTTGGCTTGCGGGCCCATTCTACCAGGGGTTTGGCTGCCTCTACTGCCGTACAGAGGGGTGTTCCTATCCGTGACATCTGTGAGGCAGCCACCTGGGCTTCGGTCCATACTTTTGTACGTCACTACTCCCTCGATTCCATCCGTGGGCAGGATCTGGCCTTTGGCAAGGTGGTCCTTTACTCCGCTATTTGATTGGGCATTCTAAATTTCTGTTTTTTAAATTCTTTTCCCACCTCCTTGCATTGGTACTGTTTTGGGAGTCTGTCATAGATATGGAATACGTCGGAGCACCCAATCCCCTTTGAAGAACAAGTTACTCTTACCTGGTAACGTTCTTTCGATGGGATGGTCCGACGTATTCCATATCGTTCCCTCCCTGCCGTCCCTGCTACAGAATTTCTTATGCGATTGCAGCTTACGTTTCCGCAAGGCTTTGTGTGTCAGACTGGCAGAAGACTGGTGCCACACGTTCTGGGGAAAAAACTACAACTGAGGCTTCGGGCGTCCTACTTATAACATCCAGTGACGTTGGCCGTTGGAGGAGGTCCTCGAGGGCGGCTTATCGACGTCATTGACACAGGACGCAGACGCCGAAGATTTTCCGAAGCAGCACAGATGTGGCGATTACTGTCATAGATATGGAATACGTCGTCAGACCATCCCATCGAAAAAACGTTACCAGGTAAGAGAGTAACTTGTTCTTCTAACTGACCTGGTGTTACAATATCAATCTATATTTAATGGGTGGTAGCAGTGAATATACTTTAGTGACTTTAGTCAATATTACTTGCAGGCTGTCATCAGCCACAGTAATGTACAGAAGTGTCGCCATTCTGCTAGAATGGAGGCTTCTTTCTTTCTTTTTTGCCGTTTTTAAGTAGGCATGTTTCTTCAGTCTTCCTCTGCCATCCTAGGTGGGGGAGGTCCTGGTTGAAGTTCTGTCTTTGATGTGAACCCTTAGTATTTCTTGCTGAGGCTCCAGAGTGTCTGTGAAGGCAGAAAGCGAGGGAGGAGTCGAACTTGCAGCCTTTTGCCTTCCAGCCTGCATGAAAGGGACCGATGCAGCCAACTTAAGACCAATCACCAATACCGTGTACTTTCTCAAACTCATAGATAAGGTAGCAACCATCCAGCTACAGGCCCATGTACAGATGGCTGGCATTCTCCACGCCAAGCAGTCGAGTTTCAGGAGCAACCATGGCACAGAGAGTGCCCTTCTGGACCTGCAGACATTTATGCTCTCCATATTAGAAGATAGCATAAGAAGGCTGCTGATTTTGTTGGGCCTATTGGCAGCTTTCAACTTGTTAGATCACAAAATTCTACTTGAAAGAATGCAGACTGTTGGGGGAGCCTCTCCACCAATGCCATATCCTGGTTGAGATTATTTTTGGAGGGTCGCCAGTCAAAGGTGCCCTGGGGGGGGGGCAGTGCCACTAAGTCACAAATTATAACGTGCGGAGTACCCCAGGGGGCACGTCATTCCCCACTGTTTATCATTTATATTTTCCCCCTCTGCACCGAATTAGAGATCTCTGACCTTTTTCTGTAATTACGCTGCTGATTTTCAGCTGGTTCTCTATCACCAGCGATTATGATGCGGACCAACACATGGTAGGTCCGGTGTACCAACTGATAAAACAGTGGATGTCCACAAATTGGCTCAGCTTGAATGCCACAAAGACTGAGCTCATGCTATTTGGCCCGCGTCAGGCACAAATAAAGCTGGGCCAAGAGTATACTGGCTTCAGGATAGATGGCAGCCATATTAATGTTGTGCACAAAGTAAAAACTCTGGGCACATTAATGGAAAACAGCTTAAACTGTGAAGCCCATGTTGCAGCGATCACTATTAACACTAATTATCTCAAAGTGCTCAGATAGGTTGCACCATTAGTCTCGATCAAAAATCGTACTAAACTTGTGAGAGCTGTCATTCTGCCACGAGTGGATTACTGTAATGCACTCTTAGGTGGTGCAGGTAAAGCTGATATCCAAGATCTACAAAAAATACAGAATAAAGCCATCCGCATCATCTTTCAGTTGAAGCGCTCAGAACCTACAACCGCAGCTAGAAAAAAATTGCACTGGCTCCCTGAGGACGCCAGAATTCAGTTTAAGCTGCTCACTATCTGCCATAAATGCATCTTTTGCAATGCATCTGCCTACTTAAAGGACGTTATTATTTACCAGGCTAAAAGAAACCTACGGTCAGCAGAAGACTCCTTACTGGTACAGCACCGGGTGAAACGATCTTGGTGCTTTGGAAGGGCTTTTCACACCCAAGGAGCTAAGGCATGGAATGCCTTGTCTGCACCGCTGCGTAAGACAAAAGACCTTTTTGCCTTTCGGAAACAATTGAAAAGGTACGTGTTCAGTTTAGTATGAACCCCTCCTGGTAACTTTACGTCACTGGATCTGCCTCTCGGCGCCTGGTTGCCCACGGGCTTTGGCGCGGTATAAGCACAATAACATAACAAAGGGGCCAGTTCCTACCATGGAGCTGGCTGTTGTGATTGGACAGCCACCCACCCCTTTCTGTACTCTGCAGGGAGAGTTTGCAGAAGTTGTGCTAGGGTTCCTGATAAATAGTCAGATTCTGGAATCGGCTGACAAGTCGACCACTGGGACTAAATCTGAAGAGGAAGATGAAGAAAAGATGGTAGTAACTGATTCCAGAGAGCCTGATGTGCAACCAGAGCCTGTTTTAACACTCCCTTCCAATCGATTTGAGGGTCCTGAAGATGCTGGTGAGACTCACTAGACTTACTAGTCTTCAGAAGATCTGCATTTAGAGCCATCCCTCTACATGCTGCTACCTTGCTGGGCTGCAAACCGCCCAAACCAAGGGACCTCAAGCCAGTGTGTAGTGCATGGTCTTTCGAAGTCCGATTCACGCCAACACTTTGGTGGACTGCTGCTGGACCTCCAGAGACACGATTTGAATCCTTGAAGTCCTCTCACCAGAGTGCAGACCCAGATTAGTGAAGAGAATCCAACAGCGATAATCTTTCTTCAGGTACCTCTAAAAGGGGGCCAAATCTGCAGAGGCATTAGAAGCCTTGAAGAATCCTTTGTTGGAAGCCTCTCCTGTTGACTGCTATTGCCAGTTCCCATCCAGTGTTCGTTTCTTTAGTCACCAAGAATCCAGGGACCGGGTCCTGTGCTGCTGCCTTGGGAAGACCACAATCTCCAAGCTCTTTTTCATTGCTGAGGTATGGTTGTCTTGGGTAATGCTTAAGTCTTGTTGATCCAGGGAGGCGTAGTGGGCGATTAATGTGTTTGTGCGTTCGCCCATTCCGTTCGCCCTGGCCCAATGCTGGAACGCATCTAGGTAGCCTTCTTTGAAGTCCCTGAATATTTTTAACAAACTCTGAAGTTAATACTTTTGTGATAAGAGATTCTATGGAACTGACTTTCCTGCGACTGAACCCTACCCTATCCTGACCTGCCTACTGCTGGCTCCAAGACCACGAAGGTCCCTCTTCTGCCTCTGAGATCACTCATGCCCTAGAAGAGGGAAGGACTTTAAAAGATGAGGCTTCCGTCTTGTAAATATAACAAGTGTGAAAAGTAATTATTTGTAAACGTGTAAATTTGGTTCCTGAACGGAATCGGTTACAAAGTGTCCTTAAGTTATTACTTATCTTTTGAGTTGCTTACTGACCCTCTAACATGTATGTTATGTTACTAGCTTTGAACTGTTTCACTCTTCTTAAAAGCAAGTGGTGGTAGCATTATCATTGCTAAAGTGAATGGGCCTCATTACGACCCTGGCGGTACGGAGTGAACGGCGCCGTAAAAGGTGCTGGCGCCGTTCACTCGTACTGCCGCATTACGAGGTCCCCTCGCGGGACCCAGGAAGCAACGCCTGGGAAAACCAGGCGTGCTTACCGGGTCCCGCGAGGGGAAGAGGGAGCAAACAACGGGCCATCTCGTAATGGCCCGTTGTTTGCTCCCTCTCCCATTCAGCCCTATGCGGGCTGAAATGGGAATGGGGGGAAGGCCCGGGTCCTCGGAGGGAGGAATTACCGGGCCTTCCGAACTCGGAATGGCCCGGTAAGTCCTCATTCCGAGGACCTGGACCCAGACGCGATTTCGGCGGCAGCTATGCCGCCAATAGCGGCATGGTTACCGCCAAGCTCGTAATGAGGGCCAATGTGTGTAAAAGCTTACCAAAAGCGTTTACTCGCCCTGAATTGCTGTTCTTCTAAAAGTGCACCAGTGGGTTTTGCTTCCCCTGATCTGCTTTAATGCATTTCTAAAATGTCTTGGAGTTTTTACTTGTCCTAGAGTGGCCTGCTGCTCTTGTGAAAAGTATACAGGTCCTTACTTAACTAGAATTACCTGGCTCCCTGAACATAGCTCCAAGCTAAACGAGTGAAGGTTTGTTTTAGTCGAAATTGTTGCTAGTTTGAGCTGGAGAATTGTTACCCACAAGGGGAGCCAGAAATCACATTACAGCATGTTCGTTTTTGGTATTTAATGACTGGCAGGGCAAGGCAGCGCTTCCCTCGTCAGCCGCAATAGACTTCGGCAGGAAAAGAGGAGAAGCTTAGGAGTATGAGCTCTAAAGAAGTGGAAGCGTGTAGCTGCGAGTCTGCCCAGAGCCTTAGGCTGTCGCAGCTTTGAGCGTGACAGGCAGCAGACATTTGAGTTTGCCATCATCCGCGCAACAAGCATTGGAAGGCGATTGTGTCTTATGCTCTGTTAGGCAAAGTTTGTATGCAGTACCCTCTAGGAACACTACAAACAACTCTGACTACAGGTATAGGAAACCCAACCTTTGGTATAAGCTTGTACTACACAGTTTTGGTAGCTTGTTGAGCACCCAGGCTTATCTCAAGAGGGGTCAATGTGAGCTGTAGTGGAGTATTCAAATAAACTCTTAGACTCAAGGTTTCTTGAATAAACAAATATTTATCAGTCAGAATTGGCCTTCTTCAGAAGGGAGCAAAATAACAGTAACACTCAAATACACTTCATGAAATGCACACTCTTGATCTCTAAATCGGTAGATACCCTTTTGGGATGGCCCACAGATGCTACCTACACCCACAGATGACTTCAATTGCTAGGGTGCTGGGGACATTAATATATCACTGTTTTATTTAGAGTCATATAGTAATAAGTCAAAGGATAAGGTTATTTAGAACATACAAGAGACCACAAATATTCTTAAGCAGGCAAATTTATTGGGGGAGGGGGATCTGAAAATGAGTCATTCAGTGAAAGATGCTAAGCCAATGTCAATAGGCAAAAGTCTATTTGAGCTGAAGCACTTCTTTGTAGGTAAGTAGAACGTCTTTGCAATGTTTTAGAATTCTTTGAAGAAAAGAAGAATCAAATGTAGGGCCACATTCTATTTTACCTTTGGTAATTTGGTTGCTAATATGACACCAAGGGGAGCTGCTATGGTACCATAGTCGGCCATAAAGTTCCTATAGTACCCTGTGAGACCTAAAAAGGCTGTCACCGGAGTTTGAACAGTCCTGTACTGCTTGTATTTTACTAGGGAGAGGTTGGATTTTACCTCCTTCCCAAGATAGACTCCAGGACGCTTTCCAATCTGGCACTTGATTATATTTACCTGGCAAGAGTGTGAGCCTTTTTTCCCACTCTTTCATATATTTTGATGTGTTTTATACTCTTTATACTTTGATTATGGAGTTTTAGATAACTCCATAGGCATCATCTTTTCATGTGCGTTACGCAGCACCTTCAGTGCAGTGACACAGGGATGTCTTTTAGACTTCCAAAAGGTTTAAATACCTTCTCGGTGATAAACTACTGTTTCCCAGAGAATGCAAGGTTAAATTGACTTTACTAGTCTTTTTAAATTCCCAGACCCAGTACACACTATCTTCCTATAGAGTGCTGGAGGGGTTACCTAGTATCCCCTGTGTCTAGAAACGAATGTAGCAGTCAAATGCTACACTTTCCTATTGAAATGGCTGGTGGCAGTGGTTTTACAACGAACTACCATGATTTTTCCCGACCGTCAACACCGTTAGCTAAAAATCGCGGGAGCCATGTTTTTCAAGATGGTGCCTTAAGCCTCTTTGTTTAAACAGGTCCCAGTCTTCTTTTTTTCTCCATTTCTTTTTGGAAAGGTCCTTCTAGAGTTTGCCTCTGCGCGCCAAACCAGGTTTGGTCCCTTTGTTCATATGCCTTTGGAAGGTTTCAGGGCTGAAGACCGCCTCTGGCACCAGAGTGTCTCGGGTGGGCAGGAAGTGAGGGAGGTGCCTGAAACTCCCTGTGCTTGGTCTCCTAGGAGACCCAAATGCACTCTGACGTGATTGGCTGGCTGACTGTCTGGTAAGGACAGCCACCCTGCTGGGTGAGTTTCAGCTAGGGATGAATGAAAGGGAGATAACTGTTTAAAAGGTGAGTCTCTTGGACTGGAAAACAGTCGACCACTGGAACGAAAGAACCGAAGACGAGCTGGAAGAAGGCGGCTGCTGCAACTCCTGGACCGTTGGTGTGCCCGGTGAAGCCCTGCAGCCGGTCCGACTTGCCAAGTTCATCTCGACAGAAAAGCCCCTTCAAGGATGACTTCTTACTTTGAGTTGGTGGGACTAATAAATTCATAAACCACCAGGATACCATTCTCGGAGCTGGTTAGGTTTAACCAGGGGGAAGGACACCAGCTTGTGTGCTTAACAGCTACCCAAACTGAAGATCTTCCATTTTGCCAGCTTGTTTGACCAGTCCCCGTGCAGTGCAGGAGTCCCCCGACGTCCTTCCTCTTGTCTCCACGACTGAGGCTCGGGAACAGGGGAATCTGCAAGAACTGCCAGGAACCGACATCCTCTGCTGCATATTTTGTTCGTATTAAGGTACTGTGCGAACCCGATTGAGAGAACTTTCCTCTTGCGGTGAAAGTTTGTAAAACTTTCCCAACTTGCAGGCCTAATCAGCTTGTGACTCAACATATGATTATTTTTCGTACAAACTACTTCTGAGAACTTTGGCAAAGACTTTACCGTTTACTGCAAGAACTGCTCTTTCCTATACAAGACACTGGCCCATTGACTTTGGCCTGAGCCTGTTGAACTGAATAGAGTCCCCTAGTGAACTGAAACTATTTGTCTAAGTATTTGTGATCTATTAACTTGTGCCTTTTTACTCCCATTTAAAGTAACTGAAATGCCATTTTGCTTCTATTTCATGGGAGCCTAATTTACTCAAACTTACTGGTTTGGTATTGAAGTGTTTGTGTATAATATTAGTTGCCTCCTTCTAGTGAATGTTTTCTAAATGACTGTGTAATACATAAGTGTTTTACCAAGAAACCTTGAGTGTCGGTGTCTACTTGAACCACTGTGATTGTAAGACCTCTGTGTAAAATCCTTTTACTGCTCACATTCCCTCTTTAGATAAACCTAGCTGCCCAGCTCACTACCAATAAATGTGTAGCACAGACTTATACCAAAGGTTGGTTTTGCTTACACCTGTAGTCCTAATTGTATGTGGTTGTCCCAGAGGGTACTGCATGCCTTTCTGCCTAACACTGGTAGCAAGCAGTGAGGATAAAGTATAGTTGCTGCATTGAGAGTGCTGCTATTACTTTTGCTCAAATAACCTTCACAAGGCTAAGCGCCTCTAGAAAAGCAATTGTTTTATAAATTACAAAAATGGATAACTTCAAACAGGAAGCCCTGATCATTCTAACAGTAGATCAACTGAAAGATGTGTGTCAGGTATCTCTGTTAAAGGCAAGAAAAATTAATTGATTGAGAAATTGTTGAATCAACGACTGAGAGGTAGAGTTATAACCCCTACTCCCTCAACTGTGGATAGTGTAGATGATAATGATTCAGAGTTCAACTCTAATGTTATTGAGGAGCTAGAAGAGTCTTCTAGATCTTTCAGACCTAAGAGACCTTGCATGCCTAAAGCTGTGAGTATGCATGAGGTGAGACTTGATATTTTGAATTGGTTGGCTGCTTTTGAGTATAACTATAGGATTCAGGGTTTCACTGGGAATCAGTTGATTCCTTGGCTTTTGTCTAGGCTCCTCCAGGTTGCAACTGATGCTGTAATGGAGGTGGGGCAACTTGAAAGATTGGAGTAGGAAAATGTGAAGCTAGCTTTGATAGCTAGATTTGTCCAAACTCCTTCCCAGTACCCGAAGAGGTTTAGGACCCTCAAAAACCATGATGGTACCCCTTGGGCTACCTGGGCGTGTGAATGTTTGAAGAACTTGGATGGTTGGGTAAAGGGTTACAGAGTTGACACTTTTGAAGGAATGAGAAATCTATTTTTGTTGGAACCTATTTTTGATGCCTGCTCTCCTGAGCTGAGACAGCACTTGGCTAACTCTAAGGAAATTGAATCAAAGAAGTAGAAAAGGCTGCTGACTTGTGGGTTGCCAACAGGGCTACTCGCAAGGATTCTGGGGCAACTCAGAAGGATGATGGGAAGCAGCAAAAGAAAGATGGCAAAGAGAATTCTAATACTTCCAATCCAAAAGAGGGCCCCAAAAAGAAAAAGGGTAACCGAACCAGGCTAGTGAAACCTATGGTGCCAAACCAGAGGGAGGTCAGCAGAAAGCCACATTTGTCAAAACATTTGGAAAATGTTCTGCTTGTGGGTCTACTGACCATGTGAAAGGGGTTCCCAGATGCAAGGGTAAACCTTCAGGGGTCCACACTGCCTCCTTATCCTTTTCCCCAGAGGGAGAAGTACAAATGGCAAGTGGAAACTTTCAATTACTGGCTGAAGACCCCATTGGAGTCTCTGCCAGGGTTTCTTTAGTGTCCCTGGGTCTGTGGGAACAGTAGAATTTTTAGATGTCTATAATTCAATTCCAGCTAACACAAAAGAATATTACAAGGACCGTGTACTTGTAAATGTTCAGGAGACCCCTGCCATTAGAGACACTGGGGCCAGCATTAGTGGTGGATGAATCTTTTTTTCAAACCTGAGGATGTTGCTAAGGCACCCAAAGGCCTCACTAAACTTGCTGGAGGCCCTGTTCAAATGCTTCCTAGACTACCAGCCCTCATCCAGTGTAACATGACTGTCAAGATATCTCTTAGTTTACAAAGTGAGGTGCCTGGGAGAGTCCTGTTGGGGAATGCAACTCTTGGAGTTGTATCAAGCACCCCTAGGCCTCCCAGTGAAAGGAAACAGGAGCAGACAAGGAATGCCAGGGGGGAGTACCTTAACTGACCCTCCAGTTGATGTTAGAGAAATCAAACACCCAGTACACAGGAATTACTGACTGCTATTTCCAAGAATAAGCAAAAGGGGAAACCCAAAGTCTCAAAGAAAAAGCAAGAAAACACTCCTGTGCTACCAACAAAAACATCCCCGAGAGGACTGCCCAAAGTCACACCTGTGACTGCTCCACCAGCTGAGGCTGAGTGTGAGGATCAACCAGGAAAGGTTGAATCAACTGCTGAAGATTCAGAGCTGGAAGAAGACCCTCCCCCTGTTGGAGATCTGGATCCTAAAGACCATCCTGAGCTGCAGTCTTTACTGGCAGAAGGTTGCCCCTGTAGGGCAGACTTCCGCAGTGGTCAAGGAATGCCCTAATCTTGAAGGACTTCGCCAACAGGCAGCTTCCCAGCTGAACGGGCAAGGTCCAGGGAAGCGTAGGTTTTACTGGGAAGATGGCCTCTTCTACAGTGAACCAACTGAGTCTATCCCAGGGGACTACAGGAGACTTGTAGTGCCTCTAGAGACAATACACCACTTCCTACAGTTAGCCCACAAGATTCCTTTGGCTGGTCACTTGAGCTTCAAGAATACCAAGGAAAGGCTTTCTCCATTTCTACTGGCCTAAGTTAGGTTCTGATGTTGATAAATTCTGTACGAGCTGTCACTTGTCAGACATCTGGCAAGAGTTGATCCAAGAATGTTGCCCCTCTAGTGCCTCTCCCAGTGGTGGGATTCCCTTTTGAGAGGGTAGGAATCAACATTGTTGGCCCCTTAGACCTTCCAACCTCTTCAGGCAATCGATTTATATTGGGTATAGTAGACCATGATACTAGATGTCATGAAGCTATGCTTATGAGAACTGTTAAAGCTCAGGCTGTTGCTAAGGCACTACTTGGTATTTTTACCAGAGTAGGTTTGCCTAAGGAAGTCCTCTCTGACGGGATCAAATATTATGCCCCACTACATGCAGGCCATGTGGAAAAACTGTGGAGTGACTTACAAGTTCTCATCTGCCTACCATCCACAGGCGAATGGGTTGGTAGAGAGGTTTAACTGTACTATGAAGAGCATGATGGGTGTTTTAGAAGAACCCCTTAGAAGAAGTGGGACCTTATACTGCAGTGCCTTCTTTGCTTTTAGAGAAGTCATTCAGGAGGGAGTTGGATTTAGTTCCTTTGAGTTTCTCTATGGTCATCCAGTTAGAGGTCCATTGGCCCTAATTAAGGAGGTGTTGGAGAGTGCTCCTTCTCCCAAGCCAGGGAGAGTCACTGACTATGTGTTAGGTCTCCGGAGGAAAATGACACACCTGATGACAGAAGCATCTGATGACTTAAAAGCAGGTCAGGCTCTGGTGAAGCATTAGCATGACCAGAAGGCTAACATAGTTCAGTTTACTAAAGACCAGCACGTTTTAGTTATGGTACCTACCAGAGAGAGGGCCTTACAGGACAAATGGATTGGACCCTTCAAGGTTGTGGGAAGACTTGGAGAGGTCAATTATCTGGTGGACTTGAGCAATCCTAAGGAGGCCCCCAGGGTCTTTCACACCAACCGTCCAAAAGCCTGTCTCAATACCAGAAGTGGGAGCTTTGCTTCTAGCTTCAGTTCAAGAGGAGGAAGAGAGTGAACCTCTAACTGATCTCCTCAGGGGGTCAACCTTTAGATGAGGAAATAGGAGTTAATCTCTCTTCTAATCTGACACTGGAACAACAGGAGTGGTGCAGGTTTCTGTTGAATCAGTTTGCCTTCCTGTTTTCACTATCACCAGGCTTGACCCCTTGGGGCCAGCATAATATTCTCACTGGTGACTGGTTACCTGTTGGAAGCAGAGGTTACAGGATGTCAGATCATGCAAGAACCCACATAAAGAAAGAGGTCAACAAGATGCTTGATCTCGGGGTAATAGAACCCTCTACCACTCCATGGTCTAGTCCAGTTGTACTATTGCCAAAGACAGGATCCAAGGAGTTGAGATTCTATGTCGACTATAGAGCTCTAAATGTAGTCACTAAGATTGATGCCCATCCTTTACCTCGGACAGATGAGCTGGTGGACAAACAATTTGACCTAACGTCAGGCTATTGGCAAATAGCTCTGACAGACCATGCCAAGGAGAAAACTGCATTTTCAACCCCAGCAGGCCTCTACCAGTTTAAGGTAATGCCTTTTGGTTTAAAGAATGCACCTGCAACATTACAAAGGATGGTTAATCAAGTTCTGAATGGGTTGGAGGACTTCTGCATGGCATACTTGGATGACATTGCAGTGTTCAGCCCTACTTGGACAACATGTTGACAACTTAGGATGTGTTTTGCAGGCTGTTGAGCAGGCAATCTAACCATAAAGGCAAGTAAATATCAAATTGGTCTGAACAAAGTGGTCTACCTTGGATATGAGGTAGGAAAAGGTGATATAAGGCCATTGCCTAGCAAAGTACAAGAATGGGCCACCCCTACTACTCAAACCCAAGTGCGAGCCTTCTTAGGTCTCACTGGTTATTATAGGAACTTCAGAGAGAACTATGGGTCTATAGCTTCACCCTTAAATGTGGTCTCCTCAACCAAATTTCCTGAAAAGGTCAGGTGGAATGAGTGGTGCACCAAGGCATTTGAAGGACTTAAGAAAGCCCTTTGTCCAGATTCAGTCTTAAGAGCTCCTGACTACAGCCAAACCTTCATTGTACAAACAGATGCTTCCAATACAGCTATAGGTGCAGTTCTGAGTCAGCTGTATGAGAAAGGTAGGGTTTACCCCATCTGCTTTATCAGCAGAAAGCTGAAGGAACCAGAAACAAGGTGGGCAACCATTGAAAGAGAATGTTTTGCTATTGTGTGGTCACTGAAGAAGTTTAGGCCATACTTGTATGGATCTACTTTTGTGATTCAGACTGACCACCAACCCTTGTGATGGTTAATGCAGATGAAGGGGGAAAATCCTAAATTGTTAAGATGGTCAATCAGCCTACAGGGGTTTGATTTTACCATTAAACACATGTCAGGGTGTAATCACCAAAATGCCGATGGTCTCCAGAATGTTTGACCGACTGGAGTAAGGAGATTCATCCAGGGGTGGATGAAATCCTCCTGTCACTTAGTCCTGGGGGTGAGGGGGACGAGTGTTATGTAGAATTCTCAAAGTGCTAATTCCCTTCACCTTATGGACCCCCAGCAACTTTGCTGGACTTGATTTGTTTTCCTGGAAAGAGTGAGAGCCTTTTTTCCCCACTCATGTATTTTGATGTGTGTTTTACTCTTGTGTTCTTTGAGTTTTAGGTAACTCCATAGGCATCTTTTCATGTTACACAGCACCTTCAGTGCAGTGACACATGGATGTCTTTTAGACTTCCAAAAGGTTTAAATACCTTCTCTGGGATAAACTGTTTCCCAGAGAATGTAAGATTAAATGGACTTTACTAGTCTTGTTAAATTCCTAGACCCAGCGCACACTATCTTCCTTTAGAGTGCTGGAGGGGTTACCTAGTATCCCCTGTGTCTAGAAACTCATGTAGCAGTCAAATGCTAGCCTTTCCTATCGAAATGGCTGGTGGCAGTGGTTTTACAGCGAACTACCATGATCTTTCCGAACCACGAACACGGTAGCTAAAAATCGCGGGAGGCATGTTTTTCAAGATGGCGCCTTAAGCCCCTTTGTTTAAACAGGTCCCAGTCTTCTTTTTTCACCATTTCTTTTTGGAAAGGTCCTTCTAGAGTTTCTCTGTGCACCAAACCAGATTTGATCCCTTTGTTCCTATGCCTTTGGCAGGCTTCAGGACTGAAGACCGCCTCTGGCGCCTGAGTGTCTGGGGTGAGCAGGAAGTGAGGGAGGTGCCCGGAACTCCCTGTGCTTAGACTCCTAGGAGACCCAAATGCACTCTGGCGTGATTGGCTGGTTGACTGTCCGGCAAGGACAGCCAACCTGCTGGGTGAGTGACAGGCTGGAATGAAGGGGAGAAAACTGTTTAAAAGGCCAGTCTCTTGGACTGGAAGGCAGAGTCGAGTACTTGAATGAAAGAACCGAAGACTAGCTGGAAGAGGGTGGCTGCTGCAACTCCTGAACCGTTGGACCAGTGAAGCAACTGGGTCATCTTGAAGCACCCCTGCTGAGGACAAGCAGGACAGAGAGCTTGCCCTAACAATATATCGGGTGAGCCTATATGGGTAAACGCTTACTCACCTCATTTTGGCACGAAAAGTGCAAGGGGAGTCGCTATATCTCCACCCCATTCTCATTGCCTCTCGTGTTCTCACAGGGGCAGTACCAGCATCCAGAGCAGTGTACTTGGCAGCAGCTTGGGGAGAGAACGAATCCAGGGAGGGCTCCAACCGTGCCCCAACGTCCCCACAGAGACCAGGTGAGCATAACATTGTCCTTATCGACAGCTACTCAAACCGAAGATCTTCCATTTTGCCAGGTTGTTTGACCAGTCCCCGTGCAGGAGTCCGCCGACGTCCTCCCTCTTGTCCCCCCCGACTGAGGCTCAGGAACAGCGAGATCTGCAAGAACTGCCAGGAACCAATGTCTTCAGTTTCATCTTTTGTTCATATATAAGGTACTGTCCCAACCCGATCGCGAGAATTTACCTCTTGCGGTGAAAGTTTGTGAAACTTTCCCAACTTGGAGGCCTAATCAGCTTGTGACCCAACATATGCTTCTTTTTCGTACAAACTACTTCTGAGAACGTTGGCAAAGACTTTACCATTTACTACAAGAACTGCTCTTTCCTATTCAAGACATTAACCCATTGACTTTGGCTTAGGCCTATTGAACTGAATAGAGTCCTCTAGTGAACTGAAACTATTTACACTGCCTAAGAGTATTTGTGATCTATTAACTTGTGCGTTTTTACTCCCATTAAAAGTAACTGAAATGCCATTTTGCTATTTCAGGGGAGCCTAATTTACTCAAACTTACTGATTTGGTATTGAAGTGCGTTTGTGTATAAGTTGCCTCCTTCTAGTGAATATTTTCTAAATGACTGATAAATTAAGTGTTTTACCAAAAAACCTTGAGTGTAAGTGTCTACTTCAAGCACTGCGATTGTAAGACTTCTGTGTAACATCCTTTTACTGCTCTATTCCCTCTTGAGATAAGCCTGGCTGCTCAGCTCGCTACCAAAAACTGTGTAGTACAGACTTGTACCAACGTTTGGTTTTGCTTACACCTGTAGTCCTAATTGTATGTGGTTGTCCCAGAGGGTACTTCATTCAATTCTGCCTAACCAGCTCATCTGCCCTTGGTAAATGTTCTCAAAACTAAAGGGGCGATGGCTGGAATGTTTAGAATTGATAACTTCTGCCAGTGTTTTGGGCACCCTCCAGACCCTCCTCCTTCGCCTGCCAAACCATTACAAAAGGGGATGGACCATATCCAAATCAGGCTTGGTCACACCCCAAAAGGGGCAGTCCATCCCAATCTGCTTGGTCACAACCCTCGAAGGTCTTGCAACAGAAGACCTCAGGTGGAGAATCTTTTTCAGCTCCCTAAAAGAGCATCCATTTTAGACCCACAAAGATGTGAATATATCCCTACAAAAGACAGGTGTGTTGTAGGAGGGCCACAACAGGAAGAGTGGGACAAAGACTACTATAGTGAGGGAGAGTGTATCTTCACGATCAAGACAGTTAATATTGATGAGATGGAAGAGGACACCCTGTTATGACAAAAGTCTGTACTGAAACCTTAGCCAATGTTAACCTTTTAATGCAGATAAGAAGGAAAGTAACACGTTTCAAGTAGAAAGTTACATACAACACTCTGGTAGAGGAGGAACAAATAGGGGACATTGCCTCAGATAACCAGAGTGTGTCACATGGCTTGGGTGTACAAGTCTATCCTATAGATTCTCCTGAGGGAATGGAACCATATAATTATGAGAAATCTTTCAGACCTGCATCAAACCCGGAAGCTTTTGCTTGGACGTGGTAATTATTTCCTGGTCTCTATGTGAGTGAGAACTGTCTTTCCCCTATAAACCAATCACTGAGCTCTGGGTCATACTGCCACCAGCCAATGACTGCCCTCTACTGAAGCCCCTCCTCTGGCAGCCATCTTCAGATTTATACCACACGTTAAACTGTTGGGAGTCCTCTCATTTTACTCTTCAAGCTGTTCTGCGTTTTTCGTGATGAGATTTATTTTGTGGTCAATCGAGCCCATGTGATCCATCGTTCATTCTTCCGATTAACGGGGACCAGCTGCGGTTTGTGGAATGTTTATTCGGATGACTAGCATTCCCAGTGCCTGTATTGTCTACACCGGGGCGCATAAAGAAGATTGGGAGATCTGTCGTGGCTTCACCAAGTGCACGATGAAGGATTGACACGTCCGGTTGGCGGGGTGGCTCAAGACCAGGGCCTCTACCCCAGGTGATTCTCAGGGGCATGCCTCTTCCAGAACTAGCCAACCTGAGCAAGCTTCTAAATCCTTTGAGGGCGCTCCATCCATGGGGGGGGGGGCCAAGCACTGCAAGTCCGCTTCCCTCAGGGTCGCAACTCCAGTGGGTCCCGCAGCGGTCGGGGCACGTTCGTCTCCATCGGCCTGTATCTCCAGCCACTGCTCCAGCTCTTAATCCAAGAGGAAGTAAGCTACCCCAGGGAAGCTGCGGGAAACACTGGATAAGGCCAAACTGGGTAAGGTTGCCAAACTGCCCGTGAAGGCCAACCAGGACAAGGTGTCCGGGCTGCCCGTGAAGGAGAAGGCCAAGATGGCAGACCTTCCTGTGAAGGCCCAGGTGGTCCAAGCCAAATCATCCTCCTTGATTGAGATGGTGGTGGCCTCTTTCGAAAGCAAAAGGGGCTGACCCCATCCACGGTGCCCCGGCAGCAGCCAGAGTGGCTCTCCCAGCCAGGAAAAGACCCCGGAGAAGAGGATGCCGGACCTGAGCCAGAGACCGACCCCTCAGGACCCAAAGTAGAGGTGGGGGGAGGAAGAGAACTACAGGGCATGGACATTTCTTTGTCCAACAATGAGATTCTTTCCGTCCACAACATCCACAGTGGTGACGACTTTGGAAATGTCGAAGAGATGCCCGCCGGAGGCAGTGACGACCTAGTCAACAGGGATGACAACGGGGGCGCTGGCCCCAGTTACCCTGTTCCCCAGGAACCCCCTGGGATTTGTCACTGGATATTCTCTTGACACTCCACACCCTGGTGTCCGAGATTCAGAGGATTGACACCGGGGCAGCCACCGGCGAAGGAGAGACCCTATGCTTCCATTCCAACTGTTGCTGCCGCTCCCCCATAGAGGGACGGACACAGTGACAACGGATATGGGGATTTGGACGATGACGCAGGACTGAGACCCTGTATCGCTGGTGCCGAGAGCCTCTCCCGGATGACGTGGGATCTTTTCATTCCATGATTGCTCAACGTCTGAACTGTTTCAGCTCACCCCACCTAGAGCCACAAGTAAACGCCCCGATCATCAAATCTTTTTCTCCTGCGATCTGTTGAAAGGATCCTACCATTCCTCTCATTCACCAACAAAACTACTGCCATCATCGCCCTCATCATGTCCAAACTAGACTACGCCAACAGCCTATATCTAGGCCTGCCTCTACGACTCCTAAATAAACTCCAACGCATACAAAATGCGGCAGCCAGACTGCTCCTTAAACTACCTAGAAGAGAACGCATCACACCAGCTCTGAAAACGCTTCACTGGCTACCCATCAAACAGCGGATTAAGTTGCATAAATCAATGTGCATAACCCACAGAGCAATCCATGACCAAGGTGCAAAGTTCCTCAGAAGAAAACTAAAGTTATATCACACTGCAAGGCCACTCAGATCCAGCAGCGACATCCGCTTGGAACCCAAATCATGCAACAAGAGGAAACTCTGAGGATCCTCTTTCTGACCTCGCCCCAAAAACCTGGAACGAACTACCAAAGAACATACGGAACAAGAGATCACCTACAATTCAGGAAACTCCTCAAATCATGGCTCTTCACCCCATAGCCGAGTGAAGAACCTACCCTGACTCCATAAATTATCAACCCTTATAAAATAAGGACATACAGATCTGTAACATATCCATTTATCAATTAAAAAACAAACCACATCAATCATACCATGAAACGCCCCAGATCAATCGTGAGAGCAGGGTATGACCCAGCAATGGCACCTGTCATACCTCGAAGGCACGGGCAGCAATGGACCACCGACGGTAATAGATGGGAAGGAGCGGGGATTGATAATATAACTCCACTACCTAAGCGGGGATTATGCTCGCCCACTGGGTGTACTAAGCTCAAACTTGGATAGAGGCCAGCCTCAACCCTGAAACTGGACAGTCAGGAAAGGGAAGAGAAGATTGTACCACCCCAGGGACCACCGACAGTAAATAGATAGCAAGGAGCTGGTTAGGGATATTCTAACACCACTATCGAACTAGGGGACAATGCTCACCGAGCCTTGGGTACTTAGCCAATTTAATCTGCTGGAACCAGCCACAGTATCACCACAAACTAGACAATCCGTAAACCAAGAGAGAATATACCAACCCAGTATGACAACCTGATACATAAACTAAACTACAGGGATTATGGGGCATACAACCCACTAACCAAAACTTCATATTTCTGCATACTTTATTCACACAAAAACTCACACAACCACCTCTCACAGCAAAACGCACAGACTTCACCGCAACAACAATCAACAAAGATCGCAACAACAACACACGAGGACCTGCTTCCATCCTATATGCACACCCAAGCTCAGCGCACGGTGAAAACCAAACTAAAGCTGCCAACAGTACACCACCTCTCACTTTCCTACGCCCTCTTCACCCACTAATCCACCCCCCACTGTTTTTCTTTACAGATCCGCCTGAGCGCATGGAGACCAACTCTGTTGCTGACGGTGCTCTATATAAATACCTTTAACATTTTGTTTTGTTTAAAACAATTTCAACCTCTTCAATTCACAAACAAACCAAATATAATAGATAATACTACATCCCATAAAAACCCTTAAAAAAATTAACTTCACTTATCTATTTATATAACCTAAAACTACATTTCTAAAAACTTGATTTATTTACATCAGTGCTTTCTTTGC
The DNA here is from genome assembly GCF_040938575.1 of Ambystoma mexicanum. NCBI lineage: Eukaryota > Metazoa > Chordata > Amphibia > Caudata > Ambystomatidae > Ambystoma > Ambystoma mexicanum. Next base: position 1,542,701,185 of record NC_090932.1, read on the forward strand.
AATAACATTGATTTGACAGCATTAATTTCTCTAAGAATTTTACAGAAGCTACATTTAATATCTGTTCCACAATGAATATTCTTGCCCACAGTTCCTTCTGTGATACTATTCTAAAATCTCCAAACAATTTATAAAAACTGTTTTCTTGTGCCAGGGCCGGATATTCCACAAAAAGATTCTCTAGTATTTCAACAGATGTTGAGTCATTACAAAATCGACATACACTTGACAATTTATTATTTTTTCGCCCTTTGGGAAGAATTCTCAGAAATGTGCTAATTACTCTCTACCTTGGAGACCCCCAACACTTTTGCTGCACCACTCTAGGACTTTTTAATTTTTCCACTCTCTAATGTATTTTTCTGTGATTTAAGTTTTTTTGGTTTTGGAGTCTGACAAACTCCATAGGCATCTTTGCATTGTGACACACGGCACCTTCAGTGCAGTGCCACGGGGAAATCTTAGATTTCCTACAGGTTGAAATACCTTCCCTTGGTGAAACTGTTTCCAAGTGCAGTAAAGTGAAATTGACTTTACTTACATTTTGTAACTTTCTAGACCCAGCACACACGATCTTACCATAGGGTGCTGGAGGGGTTACTTAGTATCCCCTTTGTCTAGTTTCTCTTGTAACAATTTTATGTTACCCTTTCTACAATTAATGGCTGGTGGCCGTGGTTTACTTTTTTAACATTTTTTTATTTGTATTGGCATTTCTTTAAACATGAACATCGGGACTCCACATTGTCCCATTTCTCCCCCCTTCTCACCCCCTCCTCCTCACCGGTTATAATGTCTTAGCTATTCCACTGCTTCCCATTTTATTGCTTCAGTCTTATCCTGTGAACATATCCAGTATGCAAAGTTTATGTGGGCACCATTGCAGCATATTGTCACTTTGTAAATATTCTATCGCATCTCCCCAGTCTGTTACGAATCTGTCTAGCCCCTTGTAAGTTGTATGTGATTCTCTCCACTGCTACATAAGTCCATATCCTGTGTAGCCATTCTTCAGTGGTTGGGGGAGTCTTTGTTTCCATTTTTGTGCTATTGCTAGCCATGCTATGAGGAATCCCATGAAGTTTTGTTTTTGTTTCTTTGTGAGTGACCTGTCTCGGGGGTCCCAGAGGCCACACATCCATACTTTCTCTCCTACGTTAGCTGCTACTTTGAAAATATTTTGCATTTGTTTTCACCTCCGACCAGAATGGTTGCAGTTCTTTGCAGTCCCACCATATGTCTCCAATTTCCTATAGTGTTGCATCCCGTCCAGTGTTTCCCATACACTGTAGAGAACATTTTGTGTAGTCTCTCCGGGGTGTAGTGTCATTGAATCATAATTTTTGTCCATGCTTCTCTTGTTTGAATCGCCCGTGTCCATTTAGGGATTATTTGCCATATGTATATCCATTGTTTCCCTAGCGTTGTTTCCCATTTTTTCATGTACTGCCATGTTGTATTTTCTACCTGGGTGTTTATGAATTTATAGAGGGTGGAGACAAATTTCCTTTCTCCCGTTTGGGTCATCATGTATGTCTCGAATGGGGTCAGGGACCTTGTCAATGCCTTAGTTATTCTTGGCGTTGTGAGCCAGTGGTGGAGCTGTTCGTATTGGAATCTGTCCTTTTCCGTGAGGCCCAGTAGTTCCTGACATTCTACAAACGTTCTGATCTGTTGGCCGTCGTACAGGTCCCCCACTTTTGTGCAATCTGCGTCTCGCCATTTCTGGAATGCTCCTTTTTCCACACCTGGAGGGAAATCTGGGTTGTCAATAATTGGTATGAAGGGGGCGGGATCTATTGTGAGAATTTCCTTCTTAGTTGCTCTGTCCCATATTTCCATGATGGTGCTCATGGCCTCGCTTATATTGACGTTTTGATGTCTGTGCTCTGGGTTCCTCCATAGCAGATGGCGCAAATTTGATCTTGCGACTGCTCTGTCCTGCGCCTCCCACCATTTTTCTGATGTGTTAGTGATCCATTCGTTCAGGACCCACAGTTGTGCCGCCTCGTAATATTTCCTGAAGTGGGGGAGCGCCATCCCTCCGTCTGGTTTTTGTGCTGTGAGCACTTGTTGTGACAGGCTTGGTGTTTTATTTTGACATATGTATTTTGTTACTATTTTGGTGAGTGCCTTTAAGAATGTTGCTGCTATCCGTATGAGAAGTGCTTGGAAATAGTACAGCAGTCTGGGTAAAATCTTTGTTGGGCGTCATCAGTGAGGAGTAGCTTGGGTCTCTAGGCCCAGCAGGCACGGGACCCACGTCTGGGCATACCCGTCCCACTCAGGGTGACAATAGCAAAACAAGAGGTGATGGCTGGAAGATTTAGAATTAATCTTAACCTCTGGCATTGCTCTGGGCAACCCTCCAGACCATCGTTCTTCGCCTGCCAAGCCATTACAGAAGGGGAAAAACCATATGCAAATCAGGCTTGGCCCCACCCCAAAGGGGTAGTCCAGCCCGAACTGCTAGGTCACATCCCTTCTGCACGAGACCAAGCATCCCCAGACATGTTTCAGCCTTGTTGGGCGTCATCAGTGAGGAGTAGCTTGGGTCTCTAGGCCCAGCAGGCACGGGACCCACGTCTGGGCATACCTGTCCCACTCAGGGTGACAATAGCAAAACAAGAGGTGATGGCTGGAAGGTTTAGAATGCATCTTAACCTCTGGCATTGCTCTGGGCAACCCTCCAGACCATCGTTCTTCGCCTGCCGTGCCATTGGTTAAGATTCAGTCTAAACCTTCCAGCCATCACCTCTTTGTTTTTGCTCTTTATTTTCAAGGAAGTGTTTTGTCATTTCTTCTCTTATCTCTTCCAGTTTTTTTTCTAATTCGCTTTCCCATTTGTATGATGGCTTGTCTTTTTGTGCTTTCAGTGCTATAATTTGTCCCCTTACCACCGCTTTAAAGGCTTCCCAGATGGTGCATGGAGAGACTTCCGGAGTGACGTTCTGCTTGAAATAGTCTACTATCTTTTCTCTAATTGTTTCTTTTGAGACTGGATCTTGTAAGATTTCTCTGGGGAGCGTCCATCGCCATAGACCAGAGCGTTTCCGGATTTTGGGATGTGTAATCCATAGCGGGGCATGGTCTGGTAACGATATTTGGCCCTTTTCTATGTCCTGGATCTCTCCTACTAGGCATCCTGTGGCCCATAAATAGTCGATCCTGGAGCTTGAGTTGTGTACGTGTGAGTGATGTGTACCCCTTCGTTCCTCTGAGTCTCCACCACACGTCTTCTAGTGCCAGGTCGTTCATCTGTTTTAGCGCTGGTGAAGGAGTCCCCTGTTGGGTATTTTTGTGATTCGAGCGGTCTTCCATCTGGTTCCATGCTAGGTTGAAGTCTCCTGTAAGTATCACTTCTCCTTCCGCGAAGTTTTCTAGTTTGTTCATCGTATCGTTGATAAATCCCTCCTGGCCCGTGTTTGGAGCATAAAGGGTTGCTAGGGTTAATTGGCGATTATCTATCTGGGCCTTCGTCAACACGTAACAACCATTTTTGTCTGACATTGAAGCTTTGATTTGTACATTAAGGTGGTTGGCGAATGCTATCAGTGCTCTTCATCGTTGGATTGGAGAATTTCATTGAAGCCTCTTATCCAGATTAGGCCTTTCCTCTTTTTCTGTATGTGTTTCTTGGAGTGTTATTCTATTAAACTTCTCTCTGTGTAGTAAGTGTTTGGTTTTTTTTCCTTTTTAACTGGCGTGTTCAGCCCTCTGATATTATACATTAAAACTTTTAGCCCCATTCTTTCTTTTGAGTTTGCAGTTTCTTTTGGGCTTTGTCTTGTGGGTCGCTGTGGTATGCTTTAGTTCCGGTGGTTGACTCTCTTCCCCTCTGAACTTTCCCAACTTTGTCCCTGAGGAGGGCACTGGGCCCTATGGTTGCTCGGGCGTGCTGCCTTCGCTCCATGCCCTCTAACATCTCAGGGTTTACAGTTCGCAGGGAGTCCTAAAGCCTGCTTCTGATGCAGATTCCAAGGCCGTCCCATGGCCCTGCCCCACCTTCGTGTAGGCACCTGCCCTTTCTGGAGTTTCCTTGCCTTTGTTGTCCCTCCCTCCATCTGTTCTTGCTTCTGTCTTTCGTTTCCGAGGTAGTTTAGTTTTTCTCTGGTTTGCGGGATTGGAGCCTTGTTCTTCGTCTCCGTTTGCCATCCCCTCGGTTCTCTCCTTTGTCTTTGGAGTTCTCTATCATTTGGGGGCTCTGACTCTTGTTCCTGGCATCCAGGATCTTGAGGCCTTCCTCGCATGTTGTGATGCGATATTGTCATTCTTCCCATGTGAAACGGAGGCCAAATGGGAAGGTCCATTTGTAGCGTATTTGTTTTTCTGTTAGGAGTTTAGTTACCTGGAACATTTCTCTTCTCTTTCTGAACGTGGATTGTGCTAGGTCTTGGAACAACAGTATTTCTTTGCCGTTCATTCTTATTTGCTCTATTGTCCTGGCCTTCCTGAGGATTTGCTCCTTTTGTGTGTATTGTCGGGGCCACTAGTACATCTCTTGGGCGGGTTCCGGGCTCCGCCGTCCTTCGGGGGCCTACTCTGTGTATTCTGTCTATTTGAATTTCTTCCCCGGTACCGTCCGTAAGTATGTCTTGGAATACCTGTTGTACTGCTGTGCGAAGGTCTTTATCCTCCACTGTTTCTGGCATATTTTTAATTCTTATATTTGATCTCTGGGATCTGTTTTCCAAATCTATGCATTGGGATTCTAGTTCCATTGCCAGTCGTGCGAGGCGGTCTTGTGCTTCTGCGTGTTGGAGAGCTTCCTCATCCGTATTCTGGACCGTCCTTTCCAGTTTATCTGTTCTCTCCTCTAGGTTTTCTCTGTCCTTTTTCAGTTCGTGGACTGCTTGTTTGAATTCCCCCTTCATGTTTTCAAACTGTGCTTGTGTGGAGGATATAAATTGATTCTGAACTTCCTTAAACCAGGTTTTCATGTCTCTCGAGGCCATTTCTGTGTCTTCTTTCTGTTCTAATGTGTCTTCCCTCTTGCTTTTCTGTTTGTTAATCTGCTTGATCACTGTTTCCTATTCCCCAGATTTGGGTCAGATCTTGATCCTGTTTGGGTCTGCTTTTGTTTGCCGAAGATGCCTGCAATCCGGGCCTGCAATCTCTGAATACCCTGTGACCTCTGGCACAGCTGCAGTGCATTGTCTCGCCAAGCGCAGTTGTCTGGTAAGAATTGGTGCAGTCACACTGTGAGAGACTACACAAGACTTGGTATTGGGTAACCCACCTTTTGGTATAGGTCTGTACTACATAAGTTGGTAGCCTGACTGTGCAGCCATGCCTATCTCAATAGGGGTAAATGTGAGCTCTAGCTTGTATTTATTTAACATCAGTTTTAAATGAGCATTCTTTAAACGGGCAATTTGATGTAAATTCAAATCCACATTAAAATTACTATTCAGAGTCAAATGAAGCAAGTAGATAATCTTTGGATATGCTTCATGCACTACTTCACAAGGATAGTATTTGCATTTATATATCACACTGATATACTTTTTGTAGACTCTGAAGTTGCAGAAAGGAAAGGGCTAGGGAAGTAAAATGGTTATAACATTTTCTCAGCAATTGTGAGGACAACTGAATCCTCCAATGAAGTCTAAATCCACCTTTCCCAGCAGTACACATTTACAAGCTACCACCTATGAGGCACAAACCGTATCGAAGTCAATGGATTTAGAAGCGTGCCTTTAGGGAACCAGGATAGCCAAAGTCATTTGGATACAGTATACAGATCTGATGCACTTCTTGGACAAAAGTCTTGCACAAAGTTAGAGTTCAGAAAAATCACTTGTAGGGTCACAAGCAGTTAAACTTGTGAGAAGAGAGTTGAATTCAACTTGGAAAAAGGTAGCCAATGCAATTGCCAGTGAGAGAAATGCAGCTGAAGGCAATAAGGTAAGTATCCCAAGCCTAAACCGTACCTCTGGTTAGAGTGGTTTGGCTGGATTCAGTCTTGCTACAACTGCAAACCCGGTTTCCTGAGCCTCAGTCATGGGGACAAGAGGGATGACATCTGGAGGTTGTCGGCAGCTACTGGCTTTTTTCGGTTCACCAGCACTTCACAGTTTCAGCACTTAGCAAACAGCACTGATGCAGATCTCAGACACCGGTTGGACATCCTTCAATCCCTCGGTCCTGCGCTCTGGTGAGGGAACTCTGGATCTGGAGGTCCTGCTTCTGGAGGATCCTTGGGAGGTTCCTGGAGCTTCTAGCTGGATTTGTTCCGTGGCAGACGTTGCACTCTACTACAGACACTCAACCCATGGCATTGGGCTCCCACAGCAACGGAGAGGCACAGCAAGTCTGGGATGGTGGTCCAGTGGAGTTTGTCTCAGGGTTAGTTGGTCCCACTAACCCGAGGCGAGAAGTCATTCAGTCGAGGTGAAAAAGGTCAGCACAGCAGCAGGGCTTCACTGGACAATTCAAAGGCCCATGAGGTTGCAGCAAGCTTCGTTCAGTTTCTTCACTGGATGTTTCTCCCAGTGGTTGCCTCTGCCTATAGTCGCAAAACCCTTGCCTTTTAAGCAGGTCTCTCCATTCGTGCACAGCCTAAGCTGTCAATCACACAGCAGGCTGCCCAGTCTGAACTAGTTGCATTCAGGCATTCCTAGAGACCAAGGACAGGGGGTGGTTTTGGAACCCTCCTTCACATCCTGTCCTTCCAGACACACTGGAGCCAGGGGCGGGCTTCAGTGCTGAAGCCTGCCAACGGCAAGACAAAGGGCTCAAACCTGTCTCAACGCACAACCCAAGAAAGACCTCACAAACAGAAAATGGCAAAGAGAATTATGGTGTGTGCTGGACCCACAAAGAGAAAAGGTAAGTAAAGTTCACTTTACCCTTCTTGGGAACTGTAGTTCACCCAAGAAAAGGTATTTAAACCTTAAGAGAAATTGAAGGGGTTTCTCAGTGACACTGCACTGAAGTTGCTGTGTCACCATGCAAAAAGATTCCTATGGAGTTTGTCAGACTCCAAAAACAGTGAAACCACAAAATCCAAATCGGGTAAAAACACTAGTGAGAAAAAGGTCTCTCACTCCAAGGTTAAAATTAAAGTCTTCCAACAAAAGAGCTGGGGGTCTTTAAGGTTTAAGGGAATTAGCTCATAAATGAATATTCTCCCTAACTGCGGTTCTGGCTGCGAACCTGTGGGCATCGGTCTGGGACACCATCCTGATCGTAGCAGTCCCCTATGTGGAGCCGTGGACTGAGAAAAAGGTCTGTCGGGTGGTGACCACTGTCGCTGCCACGAAGCCTGTGTCAAACCTCCACAACCAAGTAGAGCGAAGATCGTCTGCTGGGCATCCCTGTGACCGAGTCTGACTGTCTGTTCCCACCAAATGTTCTTCCTCCAGCCACCAAGACCAGAGACCCGAACCAGAGTTGCTGTCTTACTTTGGGGACCCACTAGTGACATTGTTCTTCATTGAATAAGGTACTGTCCCACTCCTAGGTCCTTGCTTAGGCAGTGAATATGTTGCTGTTCGGTTCGCTTGAGCTTCTGGAGTCCCGTTGGGGTGGATGACCTGTTAGGGAGAATTCTAATTGCTGTGCTAATTCCCTTCAACTATAGACCCCCAGCTCTTTTGCTGGACTTTAGGACTTTGAATTTTTATCCTGGAGTGAGTGAGACCTTTTTCTTTCTAATGTATTTTTGATCTGATTTGGACTCTTATTTCTTTGTTTTTGGAGTCTGACAAACTCCATAGGCATCTACCTTTTTGTATTGTGGCACACAGCCTCTTCGGTGCAGTCTCAGAGAGAAGTCCTTTGGATTTCTCATGTTTAAATACCTTTTCTTGGGTAAACTACTGTTCCCAAGAATAGTAAAGTGAAAGAATTTAGTTTTTCCTGTGTAGGTCCAGCACACCCCATATGTGGAAGTGCTGGCGGGTTACTTAGTAGCCCCTTTTCCCACTTACTCATTTAAACATTTTTTATGTTGCCCTCACTACTTTAAATGGCTGGTGGCAGTTGTTTAATGTTCCTATCATTGTGCTTTTCTACTGCAGGCTGAATCCTCTGCTACAGTATAGCACCGATGGGTGACCATTGTGCCAAAATGGCCCTGGTCGTCTTTTTTCACCATTTCTTGATGGTGAGGTTTTTCTTGGGTTTTACTCTGCACGCCAAACCAGGTTTAACCCTTTTGTTCGTTTCACCTTTGGCGGGCTTCAGTACTGAAACCTGCCTGTGGCTCCAGTGTATCTGGCAGGGCAGGAAGCGAAGGAGGTGCCCAAAACTCCGTCTTAGTCTCCTTGGTTACTTGAATGCACCCAGTGCTGACTGGCTGGCTGTCCTTGCAGGACAGCCACCCTGCTCTGAGTGACGGCTAGGCTGTGCATGAATGGGAGAAACCTGCATAAAAGGCAAGGCTGTGCCATTCCCGTGAGGAGAGAACACTTTCTTGCTGCTGCTGTACTCTGTCAACGTGCGCTGGGAGTTATAAGAACTCGCGCATTTCCAGCTCGCCCGCCTCCAGGAGGAGGCGGAGCGTTGTGCCGTCCCCTGACCTATCCCCTGACCTATCCCCTGACCTATCCCCTGACCTATCCCCTGACCTATCCCCTGACCTATCCCCTGACCTATCCCCTGACCTATCCCCTGACCTATCCCCGCACAATAAACCGAGCTCAGCACACCCTTGCGGATGGTGGCTTCAGCCATATTCCCATCGTATCAATTTTCTTAGCGGAGCAGCTACACCAGTAATATCATTGTGCGTACAACATATACCGCAGAGTACTAAGGTGATTGTCAGTCTACTCTAGTCCCACAGCACGTAACGGCAGATGATGTCAGCAGCGGGTGTGATTGCTCAGAGACAGTATGCGGAGTCGGCGCTGAGTCTTGGGAGTTGACGGAGTGTCTCCCTGATCGCCTTGATTTCGCAGTGTCCCTTCACTGCGGCCTGAGTCCTGACTCTGCCGTGGGCGTGTCGAGCGTGCTGAAAGACCCGATTCTCCCGCGGAGCGGCACTGAGTCTTGGGAGTCTTAGGAGTCTGGGGTGCGAGGTCCCGTGCATTCCCTCGAGAAGATGATGAAGGTGGTCCTCTCGCCCAAAACGCGGGCGCAGCAGAGGTTCGAAGCTGCCACAATGGAAATAACGGCCTCGAGAAAACGAGGCAGGGCTGACATGGCGGCCTGGGCTGAAACGGTGTGCAGTGCATTAGAGGAGACGGCTGAATTGACCTCCAACGTAACTAACACCTCCACAGAATTATCTCTTGCTGCCTCTCAACAAGTAAGTGCCAACACAAATGCCTGTGCTCAATTTACCATGCCTGAACTCTTAAGTCACACCTAAAGTGGCAAATCATGCAACGAGCAACTTACACAGCGAATATTGTTAAGCCCCTTGATAAGCCCGCTGCATGGTTTGTCGGAAAAGCCCTGTGGCTTGCAGTCTGCGGTGACTGACTCGAACGATGTGCCCTCAATGCGAGCGGCCGAACTTGTGGTTGGAGCGAGGCCTGCCTGTGTGCTGGATGGGTCTGATACGTGTGATGCAATTCATAAAAACTGCAAAGGCAAGAAGCTAGCGACTGGCCATTTGTCCGTGCCAGTGCTAGAAAGTCTCTGTTCCTCTAATTCTTCACTTATTGCCCCTCAAGAGTTGGGCATGATCCCCAATTTAACAGCAGAGCCGGTTAGCCCGAATCTAAGCGAGTCTCGCCGACGGTCGCCTAATGATGACTCCCCGAATAGTAACACCGAGAGCGTTTTTTGTGAAACAGAGCCTCCCAAAAAGTCGACGCAGTGCTGTGACCTGGTGACTCTAGAATCTGCACGATCCACTACCGGGCTTACAGCTGATGTCCCACGGCACTCCATAGGTAGTGCTGACGACGATGTTGTGTTTAGTGGATGTTTAGAAAGTTGTGAAATAAGGCGGTTGAGTCCCGCGTTAGACCTCCAACATAAAGCTTCACCGAATACTCAACTCATCATTGACACCGACATAGTATATGGTAGAGAATGAAGAAACTCGCTGGAAGTGTTTAACAAATTGCTGGCTGATCTCACTCGCATAAATCAACAAAGAACATCTAAGGTCAAAATCGACAAAAACATTGATGTTTCTAAAACGGCTGACATGGAAAGCGAAGGCTGCCAAGTGGACAGTGAGATACGCCCTCTACTTGAGAAGCGTCAGAAGAATGGAACTGGTTACCTGACGAAGCGCACGAGATGTGATGAAAGCCTTTCACCCAGTTTGAGATGCTCTCAAAATAAAAAGGCTAAAAGGATTGCGTACAATATTTCACCTCAATGCACTCTGCCCCTAGAAATAGAACATGACTCTTGTAACTCAGACGAAGCACCTAGTGACGTCCTCGCTGGACAAGTGTCTTCCGATTCTTCGCTGATGGAGCGGCCATATCCCAAGATTAGACGGCCTGCTTACAAAAAGAAAGGTGTGCCTAGCAAAGTATCCATGCCTGAAGCTGCAAGGAACATGCCAACAATGCAAGATCTACAGGCCTTGATAATGTCTTCTCTAAACTTATCGATTGCTCCCTTTCTTAAACTATATGAAAGTCTAAATGATACGATCATAGACCTATCTGGAGGGGTCTGCAGATTGTCCAATAACTCAGCAAATCTCGGAAAGGAAATGTCGGAATCTAAGAATATGGTTGAAGAGTTGATTAGGAAGTCAGATATAAGAGGCCGCACTTCTAAATCAAATTACAAATGCAAATATTGACAAAAAACTACTGGCAGAGGTTGCTAAGGAAGCCTTGAAAATATTCCATACAAATAAAAGATGCGATGTGCAAACAAGTGATCCTCTTTGTCTAAAGTGCCAAACGCAAAAATCTGCAAATGATGTACAGATATCAACAGCAACTGCCTCCGTCCAACAGACGCATGCTTAGGCGCACGTGCTCGAGGAACATTCTACTGCCAGTTTGGATGGTTATAACGACTATTGCATGGCCGCATCAAAGGTTCACACTCCAATTAGTAGTGAAGCAACGAGTCACAAGTCCGGTTTCGCCAAAGTGGTAATGGAGGCCCAGGACGTGGCAAACCTGGCTCTACAAGATCCACAAAGACCATCCACGTCGAATAAAGCTATCATTCAGGAGCCGCACTTCTCCGTCCTATCCCAGGCGGCTAAGAACATTGAGGTCGAACCCACTGGGCTATTTTCTATATTTAAACCTGCTGGGTATTCACAGAAGACGAGTAATTCAAACGGCTCCGAAAATGGGGCCTTAGGAATGAAGACTAAAAAACAACCGAAAAAGAAAGCTAAGAGACGCAATAATAACTCACTCAAGTTCCTGAGGAACCTTAAAAATTTGGACATAAGGGTGAACGGTGCGTCCACAAATTTAGCTCAAACAGCTCGTAACCAAACTGAAAAAAGCAGTTCAAAAGCCGATAAGGATTCGAATGTCTTATACCCACATCAGTGATATATCCGACACTTTGATAAATGTTTCAACCTACGAGGAAGATGTCCTGTGCAACAGTGAAATAAAAGTCGATCATGAACGGTCAACGTTTGTTCTTAAAGTACCAACAGCAAAAGAGAATCTGTCACCTCTGGCCACAAAAACGGCCCAATCTGTTATCCCGGTACAACAGTAGACGGCTAACCAGGCTGTAGGTGATGGTAAGCGGCTATCCATGATGTCCTCTAATGCACATAATAATGGAACGATAATCTCAAACGAAACACAGACTTTATCCAGAACATGTCATTCCAGTATTAATCAGTCCATCACCTGAAAAAGAAGCGGTAAATTTGAAATTTACAACGCTAGAGGACAAAAGAAAGATGCTCGAAGTGAGGGCGAGAGCGTCTAGTGCCTTACCGTTTAATAAGGATGTCAATATAGGATGTAACGGTCAGGTGAAGATCCAGACGGCTAGCGAGACAGTGCTCCCCGATCCCGCAAGTGTATCTTGTGACCCTGGAAGGTTTCCTAGGGGTCCGGTACTCCGCCCTCTGGTTAAGTTACAACAGGAGATGCAGAAATTACCGAAGATGAAACAAAATCCCAATAACGAAAGAGAATCGTACTCAGCGAAACAAGATTCTCATAGTCTGCAACGCTTGCTACTCGAGCGTATTGAATCTTCGGATAATCTAATCTTAAATCGGCACAACGTACTCTGGTTGTGTCACCTGATCCCTAGCCTAAGAGCAATTGAATCTGATGATCTTAGAATTGTAGAATTCTATGACGAGAAGAAAAATGATGCTGTCATTTTACATCTCCAATCAAATTGATCGCTGAAGCTTTGCTTGATGCTGGGCCTGTCCTAATGTCCTTGGGGTTCGATATATCAAGAGCAGATGGCTGCTTGCAATTGCCAATTCACAATTGGCAATCCCCTTGTGGCACAGTAGATGGGAAGAGTCGAGCCTATACACAGCAGCCTGAAACACGATCAACCGCTATATTGTCAAAAAGCCCAGCAGTGAAGCCTATCTCTGTGGCAAAATCAACTAAACACATGCTGACAGGAGAGTGTATACGAATCACTGTGAATAGACCCATATGCAGTTCTAAGACATTTGCGGAAAGTGCAAGTGAGCCCGCTTTAACTCAAGTAGAATCTGATTGGTCTTGGCTTGCAGGCTCGTTAAACAAGAGTGATAATAAATAACGCCAGACGTCGGAGACGCAAAATGTCTGTCGACTGGCTTCCTGGAATACTAGAGGCTTTAGCCACTTGTTTCAAACATCATGGGCATCTAATTTGGACTTGCTGTGCCTTCAAGAAACTTGGCTAAGCACCAGTCCTCTTTTAGAAGGCTTTGAAATTGTTTGTAACCCGGCGATTCGCCAAGCCAAAGGAAGACCTATATCGGGATTGATGACAGCAGTGAGAAAGGCGGCGGGTTTCAGGATTTTAGACTCTCAGAACCTGTCTCCATTTATTCAACTTTCAACAATTGGCGGATCCCAACCTAATGAAAAGAACATTGACCGCCTACATATTCTTAATGTATATTGGAACCATCGAAACAAACTTGCATCTTCTTTTCTTGACACTGTGACAACTGCGATAGACGACCTCCTTGAGACAGAAGCCTCGCTGAATCTGATTGTTTGTGGTGATTTGAACCTGGACTGCTTGAAAGAGAAATTCCAACTTGAACCTAAAGCAGCTCAATGGTGCGATGAAATGGACCTTCGTGCAATACACATGCTAAACGGCAACACCATAGGCGATATTCCGGCACAGTCAACTTGGAGAAGAGATGAATCAACATCAGTACTTGATTACATTTTCGTAACCGAAAATCTTCTTAAAAGAGTTCTGCACCTCAACGTTCAAAAAATGGCTCATAGTGATCATGAAATGGTACAACTGACTCTTCACAAAAAATGTGCCTGTCCGCTGCAAGTATGGCCTTACATGGTAAAAACAGGCCCAAGCAGGATTCGACTTAATCTTTTAGATACTGAAGTAGAGGCAATTACATCAAAATTTAAAGGAACTACTGAGGCTCTCGAATATCAACATATACTAGTTCAATTCGAAGAAAGAAGATTTAAAATGAATCGTGCTCAATTACACCGTAAACACAAATTTGATCTTTGTGTGCTACAGCATAAACGTCTGATGAGACAAGAATTAAGGAAAACCAAAAACATCTCCAATATAAACGTAAAACAAATTCGAAGAATGATCAAACAGAAATACAAACATTGGCTTAAGTCACACGCGGCCATTATATTACAAAATGACTGAGAAGATGATGGAAAAAATGGAGGGGCGCAATTCAGCTGAATTCTGGAGTCTAATAAACAACAGTGCAACATCACAATATGCTCTACAGGCTAACGCTGTTAGTGAGCAAGTCTGGGTCGAATTCTACTCTACATTATTCAGCAAAGACGATCCAACAAGCGCCAGTACATTCCTGCCCGAATCCAAATGGGACTTGCAATTTGAAAGAGATGAAATTCTCTTAATAATCAAGGGATTGAGTGAATCCAGAGCGCCAGGTCCTGATGGACTAACTAATTACACAATCAAACGTAATCCAGAACTGTGGGCAGACTTCTGTGTCACACTGTTCAATCGCATTGCAATGAGTGGATCTACCCCCAACTCATGGAAAAGTGCTATTGTGGTGCCCATCTTTAAAAAAGGTGATAGAACCAACCCTAAAAACTATCGCCCAATAGCACTTCTTGATGTTGTGGGGAAGATATATGCAACGCTGCTTCAACGCAAACTTGTGAGGTGGGCAAAAGAATCTAAGCACATAGATCAGAGACAAGCTGGATTCGTAAGAGGAGTAGGTTGTGGCCTCAACCTGTTGCTATTAAATCTCCTAAAGATGAAAGCACTCAGAACTAATACAAAAATTTATTTGGCTCTGATTGACCTCTCACAGGCGTTTGATAGTATCAACAGAGAGAGGATGTGGGAAAAACTGAGTAAATGGGACTGTCCGCCCAGTTTATTGAGTGCAATTCAGGAACTACACTCGGAGACGACTATTAGAATTCGGTTGGACTTGAAGGGCACTCTGTCTGCAAAAATCAAAACACTTAAGGGTTTGAAGCAGGGCTGCCCCCCTGGCAGCAACATTATTCAACTTGTTTATATCGGATGTGAACGAGATTTTTAGTGGTAACAATCTGTTCCCCCCAAAAATCCACGGAGTACCCATCAACTACCTGTTATACGCTGACGATCTTGTCTTAATAGACCAGACGCCGATAGGTCTTCAGCGTAAAATGAATCTGATAAATACCTACATAACATCAAACGGATTGCAAATTAATAGACTAACAACTGAAAATTTGATATTGGGTAACCTTCAAGGAGGCCTCGGTAAGGGGTCGAAAGATCATTGGTATATTGACAACGAACGCATCAAGACAGTAAAATGTACGAAATATCTAGGTATGACCATCAGCGCAAGCAGAAACGATGCACCTTGGACAGAAGTGGTAAAAAGTAAATGTCGGCAATTAGCAAGCCAAGCATGTTTAATTAATAACAAATATGGCAAATTTTCGCTGAAGCCGGCAATTTTATTTTATCAGCAGAAAGTGGTCCCGAGTCTGATATACGGAGGGGAAAATGCCTTCGGCTGCTCTAATGACTTATGGAACTCACTAGAAAACATCTTTTGGTCTCGTGTACTTCACCTTCCGAGGGGGGTCGCAACTGTTTGTATACGATACGAGCTTGGCTTAATTTCAATACATGCAAGAGTTCTGTGGAACCTGCTAAACCTTTATCGTAAAACGGTGCTAAGGACTCCGGCACCCCAATTTCTAATTGTACATATGCCTGACAGTGCAAAGAACTATACAATACTTGCCAAGTGGAATCAGCTGTGCCAAGATCTGTTAGGTGAGTACGACATCACTCCTGCTTTGCTAGTGGAAAATCCGGATGCAGCAAAGATGAAGATTTGGCGGCTAGATTGGATTAAGACTTGTGATCAAAGAACAAAGTGCAAGTTAATGCACGAAGTCCCAGGCGAGGCGAAAGCTTTCAACCAACGCCACTCTTACCTAACGCATCTGCCAAATCAGCACGCAAGAGCATTGTACATGAGATACAGACTAAACGCACTAAATACAAAAGAACGTTTAAGCTCTTGGCCTAAGTATGCAAATATTGATCAAAGGTGCCGCTTCTGCAATCTTGATATAGAATCTCTAAAGCACTTGATCATGTCATGCTCGAGTTTTGAGAAAGAAAGAGGACGGATTTTTTCGCCAATCATTCATAATACTAGCTCAAGGACCTCGGAAAAATGGTGGGAAATGTTCTTCGAAGGCTCAAACCGAACTATATTGTTTAATCTGATAACGCTGCTACAGGTCTTAAAAACAAGATTAGACATGAAGGATCCAACTCGAGTGCCCAGAGTCGAATGAACCTCTGCAGTGAACACGGCTTGGACACCAAGATTCATATAACTTGTGACATTGGGTGTAGAAGGGTGGCGAGGGCAATGGACTTTAAAAAGGTCTAGGAGATACTGTTGATCGGGTGTGATTTTCCTGTCCTGTGTTTTTAAAGGTTGAACAAACCGTATAAAAATAAATAAATAAAAAAAAGGCAAGGCTTCTTGAACTGAAGGCAGTCGACCACTGGACGACACATCCACGGAAGGAATCGTGAAGAGAAGCTTGCTGCATCCTCCTGGACCGTTGAACTGCCCGGTGAAGCCCTGCTGCTGTGCTGAAGCACCAATTCCGAATCGACTAGAGAAGCCTGGAACGGGCCACTTCTTCCCTTGGGTTGCTGGGACCAACTAACCCCAAGACTAACTTTGCTGGAGGACCTTCCCCAACTGACTGTACTACTTTGCTGCTGCTGGAACCGAGTGCCAGGGGTCGAGAAATCTGTAATCCAGTGAACGTCTTAAAGCCGGACCAAAGCTCCAGGAAGATCTCATGACCCTCTCAACGCAGGACGACCCATGCTCGAGTGACCTCACTGCAGTACTGGACTGAAGGAGTGAAGGAAGCCCATCAATTGCCAAGATCCACGGGGGTGCTATTTGTTGGTAGCTGAAACTGCATTCTCATTTAAAACTTGCAGTAGCTGCTTTTTGCAGAGCTGATATCAGCTCTACCCCTCACAAGCCTAACAGCTTGTGGCCCAACAGTGATTTTTTACAAACTCTCTAACTTTGCAAGACTTTGTGCTATCTAAGAAGTTCCTCGGCTCATAGACACACATTGTTCAAATTGACTTTGGCTGTCCTGGCTTCCTGCAGACTCTTCTGACCCATTGACTTTGATTCTAACTGTCCCTCATAGGTGGTACATTGTTTTAACTAAGGATTGCTGGGAAATGTTTTATCTAGACTTTGTGAGATTGAAAAGTGCTCACATGCTCTGACAACCTGTTAAACTTTTTCCTTCTTTAACCTTTTCCACTACCTCAGATTTTTACCAAGTGCAAAAGTGATATATAAATGCCAATACTGTCCTAGTAATTGAAGTCACCTCAGGGAGTAGGAAGTGTGTGTGACGCATCTCTAAAGAGTATCTATGCTTATCTTGATTCTGAGAACGGGTTATGCCGTGTATTTTTATTGTTGCACATTGCTCTTTTTAAAGAATGCTTGTTAGGGAGAATTCTAATTTCTGTGCTAATTCCCTTTACGCTTAGAGACCCCCAGCTCTTTTACTGGACTTTAGGACTTCATTTTTATCCTGGTGTGAGAAACCTTTTTCCTCACCCGTATTTTTGATCGGATTTGGGCTCTGTTTCTTTGGTTTTGGAGTCTGACAAACTCCATAGACGTCTACCTTTTTGTATTGTGACACAGCAGTGTCACAGAGAAGTACTTTGGATTTGCCATAAGGTCTAAATACCTTCTCTTGAGTAAACTATTGTTTCCAAGAGTAGTAAAGTGAAATTGACCTTACTTACCTGTTTTTCCTATGTAGATGCAGTACACCCCATCTTATGTGGAAGTACTGGGGGGGTTACTTAGTACCGTCTTTTCTTACTCATGTAACATTTTCTGTTACCCTCACTACTTTAATGGCTGGCGGCAGTGGTTACATTTTCCTACCATTGAGCGTTTTTACCCAAGGCTGAATCCTCAGCTGCAGTATTGCACCCATGGGTGTCCATTTTGCTAAAATGGCCCCGACCCTGGCCTTTTTTTGGCCATTTCTTGCTTGTGAGGTCTTTCTTGGGTTTTACTTACTCTGCACGCCAAACCAGGTGTAACCCTTCTGTTCATTTTGCCTTTGGCGGGCTTCAATGCTGAAACCTGCCTGTGGCTCCAGTATGTCTGGCAGGGCAGGAAGTGAGGGAGGTGCCCGAAACTCCGTCCTTGGGCTCCTTGGTTACCTGAATGCACCCAGTGCTGATTGGCTGCCAGCCACCCTGTGGTGCAAGTGACGGCTATGAGAGAAACATGCATGAAAGGCGAGGTCTCTTGAACAGAAGGCAGTCTACCACTGGAATAAACATCTGAGGAGAAGCCTGCTGTACCCTCCTGGACCATTGAACTGCCCGGTGAAGCCCTGCTGCAGTGCTGAAGCTCCAACTTTTTATCAACTAAAGAAGCCGGGAACGGACAACTTCTTACCTTGGATTGGTGGGACCACTGTCCCCCAAGACTAACTTTGCTGGAACCCCTCTCCCTGCTGGCTGTACTTTTTTGCTGCTGCTGGCACCGAGTGCCAGGGGGTCAGGAACACCAGAAATAAGTGCATCGTCTTTAAGCCGGACCCGTGCTCCAGGAATATCCTGAGGACCCTCCTGAAGCTGGATGACCTGTTAGGCAGAATCGCATGCAGTATCCTCTGGGGCCACTACATACAATTAGGACTACAGGTGTTGCCCAAACCAACCTTTGGTATTAGTCTGTACCACAGTGTTTTTGGTAGCGAGCTGAGCAGCCAGGCTTATCTCAAGAGGGAATATGAGCATTACAAGAGGTTACACAGTGGTTTTTCAATCAGTGGTTCAAGTAGACATTTATACTCAAGGTTTCTTGGTAATTTATTACACAATCATTTAGAAAACATTTCAGTAGAAGGAGGCCACTTAATATTATATACCAATACACTTCAATACAAAACTCTAAGATTTTGAGACAGTTTAAGCTCCCCTGAAATAGGAGCCAAATGGCAGTTCAGTTAGTTAGAAGTGAGCAAAAGGGACAAGGTAAGTAGAATAGATCACATATACTTGTTAGACGGTGCAAATAGTTCAAGTCAATAGGCCAGGCCAAAGTCAACGGGCTAGTGTTCTGGATAGGAAAGAGCAAGTCTGGTATCAAACGGTAAAGTCTTTGCAAAAGTTCTCAGAAGTAGTTTAGGCGAAAAAGAATAGTGTTGGGTCACATGCTGATTAGGCCTGCAAGTTGGGAAAGTTTCAAGAACTTTCACTGCGAGAGTGGTGTTCTCTCAATGGGGTTGACACAGTACCTTAATATCAAGAACAAAATGCATCTGAAGACGTTGGTTCCTGGCAGGTCCTGCAGATATCACTGTTCCTGAGCCTCAGTCGTGGGGACAAGAGGGAGGATGTCGGGGGTACTGATGGAGTCACTTCAGTTCCATAGGTGTAGATTCAAGCACACCAGTCCTAACCAGCTTTGAGAATGGTATCCAGGTGGCTTACAAGTTGATTGGTCCCACCAACTCAAAGGAAGAAGTCATCCTTGAAGGGGCTTCTCTGTCAAGATGAACTTGGCAATTCGGACCTGCAGCAGGGATTCACCGGGCAAAACAATGGTCCAGGAGTTGCAGCAGCCGTCCTCTTCCAGCTCTTCTTCGTTTCTTTCGTTCCAGTGGTCGACTCTGCTTTCCAATCCAAGAGACTCACCTTTTAAAAAGTTCTCTCCCTTTCATTCCAGCCTAGCTGTCCCTCACCCAGCAGGTTGGCTGTCCTTGCTGGACAGTCAACCAGCCAATCATGCCAGAGTGCATTTGGGTCTCCTAGGAGACTAAGCACAGGGAGTTTCAGGCACCTCCCTCACTTCCTGCCTCCCCAGACACTCGGGCGCCAGAGGTGGTCTTCAGTCCTGAAGCCCGTCAAAGGCACCCAAACAAAGGGACCAAACCTGGGTTGGCGCGCAGAGGCAAACTCTAGAAGGACCTTTCCGATATGAAACGTCGAAAAAAGACCCAGGCCTTTTTAAACAATGGGGCTTAAGGGGCCATGTTGAAAAACATGGCGCCCGTGATTATTCGCTACTGGTGTTCGCGGTCGGGAAAAACCATTGGTAGTTTGTTGTAAAACCACTGCCACCACCCTTTTCAATAGGAAAGGGTAGCATTGGACTGCTACATGAGTGTGTAGACACAGGGGATACTATATAACCCAGCCAGCACTCCATTGTAAGATGGTGTGTGCTGGGTCTAGGAATTTGAAAAGACTAGTGAAGTCAATTTCACTTTACAATCTCTGGGAAACAGTAGTTTATCCCAGAGAAGGCATCTAAACCTTGGGGAAGTCGGAAAGACATCCCGGTTTCACTGCACTGAGGGTGCTTTGTAACACACATGAAAAGATGATGCCTATGGAGTTACCTAAAACTCTATAATCAAAGAAAACAAGTGTAAAACACACATCTAAATACATGAGTGGGGGAAAAAGCTCACTCTTTCCTGGTAAAAAAATAAAGTCCTCAAAATCCAGCAAAGTTGCTGGGGGTCTCTAAGGTGAAGGGAATTGGCACATTTATGAGAATTCTCCCTAACACGACCCAAGCCTGAGCCACTTCAACAGAGTGCTGAACCCCAGAAGCAAGGGAAGCCCATCAAGTATCCAAGAACCGCGGTGGTGATATTGACCGGTAGCTGAGACCGCAAAGTACCGCGCATTTGGAAAGAGCCTGTTGCTGCTGCCGACCTTCAAACTGCAGTGCAGGAGTCCTCCAGACGTCCTTCCTCTTGTCCCCATGACTGAGGCCCAGGAACTGCAGGACTGCAACCAGAATAGAAACCAGCTGGATCCTCTTCTTCCAACCTAATGTACAGTCTTGACTGAAGGGGTACTTGCCTATTTTGTCTGTAGCTTGCTTGTTGTCACTAGAGACTTGCAGTAGTTTCTTATTGTAGAGTTTGGCTGCAGCTCTGCCCTTCACAAGCCTAAAAGCTTGTGGCCCAACAATCATTCTTTTTCTACAAACTCTCTAATAGCACAGAAGTCTTGCACAATGTTATCTACAAGAAGTGCCTCCGCTCCCTAGACATTGCTCAAATTGACTTTGGTTGTCCTTGCTCCCTGCAGACTCCTCTTACCCATTGACTTTGGTTTTAACTGTCCCTCATAGGTGGTGCATACGTTTAACTTGTATTGCTGGGAAAGGTCTAACCTAGACTCCATTGGGAGATTGTAAAGTATTCACATGCTCTGAGAACCCGTTAACCTTTTCCCTTCCCTAACCTGTTCCTTTCCACAACCTCACTATTGCATTAAGTGTGAAATGTGATCTATCAATGTCGACAGTGTCCTAGTAATTGAAGTCACCTCAGGGTGTAGGAAGTGTGTGACAGCCCAAAGGGGTATCTACTTGCTTCACAAAAATTCCTCAGATTGAAGTTAAGTGTATTTTTATTGTTGCATATTGCCCTTTCTAAAGGTTTTTTTTAAACTGACCGTTAAATAAATATTTTACTAGAACACCTTGGGTATAAGTGTTTGGATACTTGTAGTTGTGAATCTTGCATCTCTACAGCTCCCATGTACTCCTTGAGATAGGTATGGCTGCTCAGTCACTCTACCAACTTGTGTAGTACAGGGCTATACCAAAGGTTGGGTTACCTAATACCAAGTGGACAAGACTGGTGTAGTCTCCCACAGGGTTACTGCATCAAATCTTGCCTAACGCGACCCAACGTGTTCTCCCAAGTTTCAGGGCTTCCATCCTAGAGGTTGATATCCTTCAGGTGCCCTACCTAGCGCCCCTGATACCTTTGAATATAATTCCATTACTTACCTCCTCTGAAAACGCATCTTTTAGGAATGTATACATTTGACCGCGTCGGTCTTCCTTGGTTTCACTGCCCACAGTTCCCCGGTGTCCCTCTTCTGACTTTTGAGACATTAATTCCCCATATGGGGTTGGACTTCTAAGTTAAGGCCTACAGTTATTTACTCACCTGCATTGTTCTTTCAAGCAAATGTTGGTTGATATGATTTCATAACTTGAAACTATTCTTAGTGCTTACATGTTTTTCGGTATTGCTACAGCCAATATCTAATGTGTATCTGTGTGAACTATTTTTCTTACCTGAATTGCATATTGATTTTAACATTGCCTTAGTGTATATATAACTAGTGTTGAAGTGTTTCCTTAACTATGTGTGCTCAAAGGTCTTTGTGCTCAAAGGTCTTTGTACTCACCAACAGCCCTTCTCCCTCCGGGCCTATTCCTGGCTGCTCGACCATCGATACCAAACTTTTTGGTAGTTCTGGACAAACCTAAGAGTTGGAGCCCTGTACTCCCAAGAGTGAGACTTGTAATAAAACTCCCTAACACCATGGTCCAACTATTGAGCTTCCTAGTGCTGGCTTTGCAGGAAAGTATGGGTCCCAGGCATGACATAAGCCAGTTAAGTGGCTAGCAATTGCTATTCAGATGAGACCAATGATCCTGAAGATGAGTAAATAGGCTGTGCCTGCTGAGTCAAGGGAAGGGAGGAATGGTGTGGTGTGCGCTGGTTATGAAATGTCTAGTGCCTGCATGTATATTTGTAGTCCGATTGTAGAGTCCAGGAGCTGAGCCTTTGTCTTTCCTGGGAAAGTTCTTCAGATTGCTTTGAGACAGTTGCAGCATTTTGACAGTAATGCTACAGACAATGCACACGAACAGTATCCAGTGATGATACAATTGCAGTGAATGCTATTACAGAGAAACAGAAAAAACATTGAACCTTTTAAAAAATGGATATGGGTGGTTGGGGTAAGAGGTAAAACTGGTGGGAATGGGGTAGGGGTTTGTTTAAGGTCATAGAGAAACGGGAGATTTGGGCACAGGACCCCTCCCAAAAACAAATGTATATTTTCTTCACTGTTATTGTTTTCGTTGAAATGGCATTCTCTTGGGTATTCTCTGTAATCGCATATAACCGCAACTGCAATTTTTGGCAGCTGCTCAATCCGCAGTGGTTTCCACATTCAAACCTTCCCATGAAAACAAACAGGAAGTTGATTTAGCAGTGAATCCAACAAATGTGTACATCCAGATCATGCCTTCTCTAAAATCTGAACCAGGAGTCTTGGGAAGGTATGTGGTACATACTGGTTTCCATGGTTACAGGGTACACGCAGCTCAGTTGTAGAGTCTTAAGGTACCTCTAAACTCAAGTTGGCATTTGAAAGGTGAACCTGAAGGGAAGACCTGGCTGTTCCATTGATTTTGGGGTTTTTTGTTTTTGATTTGCAATGGTTTTACCTTTTTGGACGTTAAGTGGCATCATGATTGCCATGACTTAATACTTTAAAAAAAAATATAAAATGCATTTTGAACACAAAGGTCTAGCGTAAGTGTTCAAGAAACACACCCCTCCATACCCTAGTGATAAAATGAGTCTTCACCTGGTCTACTGCCGTGGACACTAATGGCCATGCCATTGATGCGCCAGCTTGAATTGCAGTGGTGGAGGTCCAGCAGCAATACGTTCAGCAGACAAATAATTCCAACACCATCCAGTAGTCCGTATATGCTGGCTGCTAATGTTTAGTGCAGGCACTTCCCTATTGCTTCACTGGTACATAAAACAGTGGAACTCCTTAATAGTTGGGAAGAATTTTCAAAGGGTCTGTCTGCTCACTTTGCTAGTACTGACCGTGGTTTGAAATATAGGTCCCTTAAAACACGCTAGGTTACAAACACTAATTTGGGTGTTGTGGTTGGAGCTGCCACAACAAGCCAGTAATTAAGAGCAGCCTCTGAGTTGTACTGCTGTTTTTCTGTAAAGTAGGAATAGTTTTTCCCTCTACACCCATTACTGAAATGCATAGATTTGTTAAGAAGGTCCTGTCCCAGTCGAGGGGGCGATACATAAAAATTGGGGCTTGTCAGTACACCTGCCTGATCACATAAGGTAGGCGTAGGATATATATCTTACATTAACCGAATTAGAGCAGCACCAGACAATTTCTGAAATAATTAAAACTGCTGTTGTGCAATAGCTAGGAACCTGTATTTTCGGCATCGAGTTCATGGCACGTATTGCGGGGCAAAGATATTGCATGCCTTGGCTTTTATCTGGTATTGGATGTCTCAAGTGGGTGTTTTTTTTTCTAGATGCTGAGAGTTGGGAAAGCAAAGTCGGAATCCTGGCCAAAAGCAGCAACAAATAAAGGTATGTCAAGGATGGGAGCACTTGACCTGTACATGTGGGATTGGTGTTGCACACATCTCTTCGCCAGAAAGCCTGATTTCATCAAGAAGTTCGGTTTTCTCTTTTCAATGGACTTTAAATAGTCCTCAATTTGGGATCACCGCTGCAGGGATCTTAGCCTTGTGATTGAATACTTTTGTTGACTTTCCCTGTTTTTGCCTTTGTGGTAGGTGGAGTACCCTATGTGGATTAGGATCAAGTGGCCTTCTACAAAGCAGTCTGCAAAGGGCCTAGCTTTCTGAGCAGGGGCAGGTGGATGTGTTTGTGGTGGAAATGGCATTCTGAAACTTTGCTTTGTACTGAAGTTACTGATTACATCCCTAACCTTGGGCTGTAGGTTCCTGTTAGGGAGAATTCTCAAATGCGCCAATTCCTCTCTACATTGGAGACCCCCAGCTCTTTTGCTAGACTTTAGGACTTTATCTCTCTTGTATTTCTTTGTGATTTATTCGGTTTCTTTTTGACTATGGAGTCTTACAAACTCCATAGGATCATCTTTGCATTGTGACACAGAACCTTCAGTGATATGATATGGCATTTATAATGCACCTGTACACTAGTGTTTCAGTGCAGTGACACAGGGAAGTCTACCAGATTTCCCAAAGGTTTAAATACCTTCTCTTGGTGAAACCGTTTTCAAGAGAAGGGAGCAATATAAAAAGTAACACACAAATACACTTCAATACTGTACACTCTTCGTTTCTAAATCGGTAAAGACCCTTTTGGGATGGCCCACAGACACAACCTACACCCTCAGGTGACTTAATAGCTAGGTTGCTGGGGACAGGTTATTAGAACAACAAGAGACCACAAATATTCTTAAGCAGGCAAATACGTTTGGATCCCCGAAGAAGAGTCATTCAGTACACAGGCTAAACCAAAGTCAATGGGCAAAAGTCTCCTATAGGATGAAGCACTTCTGGTAGATAAGGAGAAAGGTCTTTGCACAATGTTTTAGAAGTCTTTGAAGAAAAAGAGAATCCAATGTAGGGCCACACGCTAATTAGACTTGTGGGAAGTAGACGATGCAAGCAACTCTACAGTGAGGGGTAAGTTCTCTCAAACTTTACAGTATCTTTGCATTGAAGAGAAAGTGCAGCAGATGATTTCTGTTCCTGTGCAGCTATGCAGATCTCTGTTCCTCTGCCTCAGTTGTGGGGACAAGAGGGAGGACTTCTGGGGTCTCCTGCACTGCAATTGGATGGTCACCGCTCACAACTGGCAATCTTCAAATCAGTGGCTGTTCAGTGTTTCAGCTCCTCACGTCTACCGCAAATAGCAACACTGCAGGTCCTGGCTGTCGAGATGGACTTTCCTTGCTTCTGGGGTCCCACACTCTTTTGAGGGGGCTCAGGCTGATTCAGGGGAATTCACAGACACCGCTGTCCGTGAATCCAACATGGCGGTCGGTTCCAAAAATCGGATGTTCCTCATGCTTTTCACCATCCAATTTCGGGTGCGTCCTATGTCTGCGGACCTCACGCCACCCTCTGGGCTAATCAGAGGCCCATCCGCGGACCGAACAGGGAAGTGAGTCCACGGACGGAACCCAGGTATCACTAATTTTATTCGACCTACGTTTTGGCAATTTAAAAAAAAGACTGGACGGATTTACACCAAATGTACAAAAGCACGCTTTCGGGACCAAGCCGCTGCTCCTACTGCAAATTTGGTGAAAATCCATCCAGTGGTTTAGACTGTAGGCACGAGCAAACATTTTCTCCATTGCGTCTGGGGAAAACCACCAATTCTGGGACACCCCCTATAACTTTGCCCCCCTCAACAAAACCTCACCTATCTTCGCAGAACCAATCAGACCGGCCATATACTTGTTTTGCACAGTTTTGTGAAGCTTCGTTATAAGCCGCCCAAAAGTGCTCTTCCTATGGGTTGAGCAACTTAACCATAGCTACAGGGCCGGTACCACAGGCCCTGTAAAATATATATATTTCTGAGGCTTGTGAAATCTGCTTGGGTCACATGCTATGCATAGGCCGACATCTAGTTGAAGCTGCAGAGTATTAGTTGTTTTCGAAACTCAAAGGGACGTCAACAGGATGAGCTAGTAATACTCTCCCTAGTGTGACGTCCACTGTGCCCATGGTCCTTCATGCGTTGCGGTCCTTCAGATAGTTTTTTTCCACCATTGTGACGGACGCTCATCGCAGAGTTCATTTCAGGGGACACCATTTGCTTTTGAAAAATTAATATTAGTTACTCTTTGTCCTTTCTCCAAACCGACTTCGACTACTTCATCGAATCGGGGGAGCAAACGACCGTCTAACGAAATCCCAGACTCGACAGGCCCTTTCGGCCTTGGAAGGCTGCACCGGGCCTAGGCCCTAACAGTAGGGAGGGTGGGGGGTGGTCAGTGTAGAATGCATTTTCCCCCTCCATCTCCTTTCTCGCCTGGCTGCCATTCCCCATAAACATGAATAACGCTCCATTTAGGTTTTGCCCCACATGCAAGACAAGCACCGGGTGTGCAATTTGTGTCTAGCATGGAATCACAAGGGGCACTGTCAAGCCTGCAAGCTCTTCAAGCCAAAAACACTTCGGGACTGAAGAACGAAACGCTGGGCCCATCACGCCATGCAGGCCGAGGCCGCCATGGACGTGGAGGGAGCCTCCAATGATGGCAGTGTGATGGCAGTGTTGCGGTCTTTACAGGCAGTGAAGGCGACAGGGGACCGTTAGGTTCCCAAGTGCAGGCCCCCGACCCCAAGAGACAGGCCGGCAGCTCTGTTATGGGGACACCCGTCGGCGAAAGCACTACCACTACCCCCAGCACTAAGCACATAGCCTGTGTGCAAGGAATCGACATCGTCGAGCAAACGCCCACCCACAGCGCCAAAGGGTGAGGTCCTGATCACCTAATGACAGGCCCCGTAAGTCTAAAGACAAACCAGACGCTGTGCCCAAAACATCGACCGAATGCTAAACGTCGGTATACTGGACTGCGGTCCACCCCACCGCCGAAAGTCGACATCCCATTTCAGAAACGGCTATAAGCTCAAAAATCACGTTTGTCCCACCTAGTGAAAAAGCAGGTCCCTGAGAACCTGCTGATGTCCAAACACTCTAAGAAACACTCCTCCAAGAGCCCCAATCATAAGGAGAAGTCTAATGAGGATAGGTCTACCTCTACCCACAGGGAGAAACGCTGTGTCCCAGTAGGAAGGTTCCTTGGCAGAAGCCTTGAAGAACAAAGGCCAGCCTCAAACTCGGGGCCAACCTTCACCCCAGGGCCACCCTTCACCCCTAGGACAGGACACTACTCCTCAGTACCCTGGTGTCATTCCGAGGTCAGCCACATGGACTGTTCAACACATAGACAGGGTCATGACTAGGATGACCTTTGTGGCCAATTTCTTCTAAAAGACCCATAGGCATACTAGAACTTCCAAACCACACCAACAGCTGAGACTTCCACCTCCCAGCGAAGAAGGCTCAACCTGATACTCTTCCTATTTCAAGTCCAGTCCAACCAGTCCAGAGTGATCTGTATGATCTTCACACACACTGATGACAATGAAACCTTTCAAGAGACATATCATTATTATGAGGATGAGAACAACAAGGAAGACCTAGCCTCACCAATTCAGCACGACTCGCCAGTGGCCGATTCGCCAGTTGACAATCAGCTTCTCCATAATGATATGCTTCTTAAAGCAGCTGCACACTTTGGAATCCAAACCCAAGAGACAATGCTTGATAAAGCCTTCCTAGCAGATATATTGGGGGACAAAAAGGCCACCATCCAATACCAGAAACACCAAACCAGACACGGGCAGTCAACCCGCGGGTTGAAAAACATTTCCGCCCAGCGCCATCTGACCCACTTTACATCAGTGGCCAGATTTGCTTGTGGTTACAACAATCTGTAAAAGGGCAGGAACACTGTTGGCCTCATCGGAGGCACCCCCAGATAGGAAGAGCAAAAAACTCTACATTATGGGGAGAAATGTAGCCACTTGGGCAGCTTTCCTAACAAGGATCGCCAATAATTTTACACTGTTGGCAAGCTATAATTGCCACAAATGGGACGAGATAACTGCTCTGATAGCTTCTCTTCCCGAGCCTCTGAAGTCACAACTGGCCCTTGTAGCAGCGGATGGCAAGGCAACATCCAGCTGCATTCTGAAACACAACCTAGATGCTGCAGACAATGCGGTCAGGATTATTGCCAAAGGGACCATCAAGTGTCACGCATGGCTAAGCCAGTCTGGCTTCAAACTTGAGACCCAAGCTACACTCCTTAATATGCCAGTGGAAACCAATGTCTTATTCGGGAAAGCCGAAGAAGAAACATTAAAGTCCGCCAAGGAGGAATATGACACCTTAAAATCTCTACGCCAGTTGACGAACAAACCACCAGGCCAGAGAGGCGGAAGCAATTTTCGTCGGTTTTGTGGTCAAAACTCTGAGGTTACGGACAAGGTCAGGGCTCTTCCTGGAGTAACAACCAGGGCCAAGCCTCGCAGGGATTCCAGAGGGGCCAGTGCTGAACTTGTGGCCGGGGGAGGTGGGAGTACACCTCCTAAACAATGACAGCCTGCTACAGGGCCCCTCCAGTAGTGGATGTTATCAACTGTGG
This sequence comes from Ambystoma mexicanum, assembly GCF_040938575.1. Taxonomy (NCBI): domain Eukaryota; kingdom Metazoa; phylum Chordata; class Amphibia; order Caudata; family Ambystomatidae; genus Ambystoma; species Ambystoma mexicanum. Next base: position 1,542,729,625 of record NC_090932.1, read on the forward strand.
CTGGAGGTTGTGTGGCGCTCTGTCAGCCTATGCATAGCATGTGAATCTAAGCAGATACAATCATCATAAATACGATCACAATGGGTAATCTATATATCCGACGTTTGTGGATCTGCTTAGATCACATGCCATGCATAAGCCGACATCTAGTGGTAGCTGCAGAGTATTACACTTTTAGTTTTTTTGAAACTCAAAGGGACGTCGACAGGGCGTGCCAGTAATACTATCCCTAGTGTGACTTCCACTGTACCCATGGTCCTTCATGTGTTGAGGGTCCTCGCATTGTTTTTTTCCGCCATGGTAGTTGGACTCGTATCGCAGGTTTTCTTGTTGACGGACACCATTACTTAGAAAAAGTTTAAAGTTAGACTTTATACAACCGTACACCGCAAGATCTCTGGCATTGGATTTTGAGGACACTACCATCTATCGACAACTCCCCTCTTGACAAACTTTGTCTGCAGCCTATCTCAGGCCCAAACAGGCCACCGTCCTCTACAGTAGGGAGAGCTCGGGGAGGTTCATATTCCATCTCACTTGGAGAATGCATATTCCCCTATACTCCCTTGTGTTCCACCAGGCTGCCATCTTTATACACTATGGAAAACATTGCTTGTAAATTCTGGCCTTCCTGTAACTGGAAGTTTTCCTGGAAGGATTCACACCAAGTGTGTAACCTTTGCCTCCCTAGGTACCACGCCAAAAAAAACAGTGGCAGTTCTGCAAACCGTGAAGCCAAAAACTTTAAAGGACCAAAAGACTAAATGCTGGGCCCACCACGCCATGCAGTTCAGAGGTTGCCTTGGACGTTGAGGGAGCCTCCATCAATGGCAGTGTTGGCGTCCTAAGTGACGCTGAGGGCGATCGGGATCCAGTGGATTCCCACGTGTGAGCCCCCGACTCCAGCAGGCTGGCTGTTCTGCCACAGAGACGACACTTGGCGGCTCAAGCACCTCCATTACACGCCACACCAAGCACATCCCCTGACCATGTTATTTACCGATAAGCCACACGCGGTGTCGAAGGGAAGGTCTGAACATTCCTGGTCTTCTGGGCCATCACGGTCGCGATCACCACATGACCGGCCCCCGAAACAGACCCCAAAGTCAGTTTCTGACACAAAGTCCAAATCTAGAAAGTCCCCGGGTTCTGGAGACCGTGCGTCGAAAGTGCATTGACGGCCCCTGCAAAAAGCTTTAAAATGAGCGACTTAATCAAAAAACGTGTCCCAAACACCCTACTGAAGGCCAGAATATCAAAAAGTCAGTCCTCGATGCCCCAAGCCTCAAAATCACAAGATTATTGTACCCCTGAGGACACACTGTCAGGAGCAATGCATCATAAGCAGCCCCCTGCTCCAGAGCCTCTACCTACACCTGCTCCCTCAGTGATGCCAAGCTCCTCCCAATGGACCCCAGAACAGTTTGATGGGGTCATGTGGAGAATGTCTAGCTTTGTAAGTTTCTTTGAACAACACCCAGATCAACTCCACAACCTTCAGGGCTCTCCTCAAGGCGAAGCAGCTAGCAAACAGCCCAACGGCAAAAGAGCCTGCCTGGATGTTACACCAACTAATAACTCGTCATATCAAGACGTAGGTCAGGACACCTATCACGACACAAGACTTGCAAGACCCTGGCTCATTTACAGACCCAGAAGACCAAGGGGACTTAGACCAATACTATGATGATGACTTATAAATCATCCAATCCCCAGAGCATACCGAACAACCGGTGTCAGATTCCCCGGTGGACAACCAGCTGCAGTACAATGAACACTTTAATACCCAGGAAGCTCAAGTCGATATAGACTTTGTAAAGGACATCCTTAAGGATAAGAGATCTGCAGCACAGTTCATCCCTCTGCTTCAATCTGCCCGGAGGCATATTCAGCCTTCTATACTTCCCCCAATCTGACAAGGGCAGTCAACTCACGCATTGAGTGTTCTGACCGGCCCCATCGAACCCTTTATACTTTAGGGGGCAGCTAAAGCCTGACCCTCTAGTAGTCACTGCCAAAGGAAAGAGAGCAGGAACACCACTAGCCTCTGCCGAAGCCCCTCCTGACGAGGAGTGTATAAGAAAATCTACATCCTGGGCAGGAAAGTATCTTCCTCGGCTGTCTATCAAGTGAGAATAGTTAACAATACGCCATTATCCAGCTAAAATTGCCACAAGTGGGATGAGGCTGCACAACAAATACTGTGTTCCAGAGCCCCTAAAGAGACGGCTCTTACACACTATTGCTGAAGGGAGACGAGTAGCAAACTGTATTCATAAAAATAACTTAGACGCAGCAGATAATTCTGGCTGGATTGTGGCAGAAGGTACCCTCATCAAATGCCACGCATTATTCGGCAAAGCTGTCGAGGACGCACTTAAGTGCGAAGGAGGAATAAGACGCCCTCAAATCCCAGGGACAACTCCCTAACAAACACTTTGTGCAGAGAGGAGGTTCAACTGCATGCCGGTTTAGAGGACACCTCCCAGCGTTCCTTCAATTACAGCCTGGGTGGGCAGAGTCCTAGAGTTCTTCACAGGGGCAGTCCTCCCAACAGAATTTTCAGAGGTCAAAGAAGGTACAGAAGTAGGGGCAGATCTTCTAAGAGGGGGCTCCACCCATCCTAAGCAATGACCAACAGCCACAAGTCCCCTCCCATGCCTCTCCGGTAGGAGGCCTTATTTATCACCTTACCCACGCATGGGAGGGGGATCACTTCAGACAAGTGGGCGCTTTCCACCGTAGCAGGGGGCTATTGCGTAGAGCTGATGGAAACACCAGCCAACCACCAGCCAAGACAAAGTACAGAGGAAGAACACATCCTGTTAGAAGTAGTCAAAGCACTGCTACTAAAGTACACCATTGAAATTGTCCCGGCAAACCAGGGTATTGATTAAATGTACTTCTTGTGCCAAAAAGACATACCAATGCGCCCTGTCCTGGTCCTGCACCCTGCGAACACCTATATCAAACCACAAAAATTCTGCATGACCACGCTTCAGGAAGTAATCCCACTACTAAAACAGGGGACTACATGGCAACCTTGGACATGAAAGATGCATACTTTCATATTTCAATATTCCCAGCGCACAAAGTTCCTGCGCTTCAAAATAGCGAACCAACACTCCAACTCAAGGTGCTACCCTTTGGCATAGTCTCAGCTCCAAGGGTATTCACCAAGGTACTAGCGGTAGTGGCAGCGCACCTACGGAGAGAATCAATGCCAGTGTACCCTTATCTGGGCGACTGACTCATAACGGGTGTTGGGGCAAATTATCAGAAATGTGCTAATTGCGCTCTACCTTAGAGACCCCAAGCTCTTTTGCTGGACTTTAGGACTTTTAATTTCTAACCTGGCGAGAGCAAGACCTTTTTTCCACTTTCGTAATTTTTATGTGATTTGGGCTCTGTTTCTTTTGGGTTTGGAGTCTGACAAACTCCATAGGCATCATCTTTGCATTGACATACCACACGTTCAGTGCAGGGGCACGGGGAAGTCTTAGATTTCCCAAAGGTTTAAATACCTTCTCTTGGTGAAATTGTTTCCAAGAGCAGTGACGTGTACTTACATTTTGTTAACTTTCTAGACCCAGCACACACCATCTTACCATAGGGTGCTGAAGGGCTACATAGTATCCCATTTGTCTAGTTCTTCATGTAACATTTATGTTACCCTTTCTACAATTAATGGCTGGTTGCAGTGGTTTACTTTTTTCTACCATTGTATGTTTTTTACTGCGGGCTGCGTTCGCAGCTGCAGTAAGGCACCTATTGGTGCCCATTTTGTCAAAATGGCCCAGTCTTCTTTTTTGCTATTTCTTGTTGGAAAGGTGCTTCTTGAGATTTACTATGCATGCCAAACCAGGTTTGTTCGTTTTGCCTTTTGCCTCTGGCTCCAGTATGTCTGCACGGGTAGGAAGTGAGGGAGGTGCCCGAAACTTTGTGCTTAATCCCCTGGGTTACAGGAATGCACCCAAAGGTGATTGGCCGCTGGCTGTCCGGCAAGGACAGCCACCCTGCTGTATGATTGACAGCTAGGCTGGAATGAATGGGAGAAACCTGCATAAAAGGCGCAAGGCTTTTCACTTGGAAAGCAGTCAACCACTGGATGAAGGAATCTGAAGAAGAACTTCGAAGAGACGCCTGCTGCAAATCCTGGGGTTTGCCCGGTGAAGCCCTGCTGCTGTGCTGAAACTCCGATTTCATTTCGATTAGAGAAGCCCTGCAAGGACGACTTCTCACCTTGGGTTGGTGGGACCAATCAGCCCCAAAGTTAACTTGTTTGGGCATCCTCTCGGTGCTGGCTGTACTTGCACTGCTGCTGCTGGAACCGTAGTGCCAGGGAGAGGAACACCAAATCAAGTGGATCGCTTTTAAGTCTGACCCGAGCACCAGGAAGATCCTTCTGACTTCCCTGAAGCAGGACTGACCAAGTCTGAGCCACCTCAAGAGTGCTGGACCTCAGATGCGAGGAAAGTCTTAAGTGCTATCTGAGAACCACAGTGTTGCTATTTGCTGTCAGATGCGAGGAGCTGAAACCGCAAAGTGCCGCTGAATTGAAATTTTCCCATTGCTGCTGCTGACCTTCCAATTGCAGTGCTTGAGTCCCCAGACGTCCTCCCTCTTGTCCCCACGACTGAGGCCCAGGAACAGCAGGATCTGCAGAGCTGTACAGGAACAGAAGACAACTGGAACCATTTATTCTAACCAAAGTTACTGTGAAGTTGAGAGGACTTACCTTTTGTGGTGTAGCCCTGCTTGTTCTCAGTTGAGACTAGTCTTAGGTTAACCTTGCAGAGTTGCTTGCATCTTTGCCCCTCACAAGCCTAAACAACTTGTGGCCCTTCAAGTGAATCTTCTTCCTACAAACTTTTCTAAAAACATTGTGCAAGACTTTTACTTACCTGCAAAGATGATCTTCAGCTCTCCTAGACTTTGTTCAACTAACATTAACTGTCTCGGCTCCCTGAGAGACTCTTTCCTCTGACTCTGGGCCTTTACCTTTCCCCCAGGAAAGGGTTAAAGTTACTTGACATTGGAAGGTTTAAAAAGTACTTGTTTGTTTATAGCGTGCACCAGACCCGAGGGTATCCGGGCGCGTGTTCAAGAATACTTTAAGCTTACATGTTACAGTTGCACATTTCAGGAAGGTTATAGGGTGCATTGACAGTAAATGATGACAATATACATGGTTACATACACAGGTGATTGTACAGAGGGGTGTATACACAGTATACATTGAATGTCAAGGAGCAAGGTGGATTAAGCGTGGGTGATTAACAAGGAGGTATGCGTTCAGCTGCAGATTAACAGGTCGGTCAGACGTGAGTAGTCCTAGTATAGTCGGTTATAGGTCATTTTCTTTGAGCCATTTAATGCAATTAAGTCTGAAGTGTGGCTAAGATTGGTCAGACCTTAAGGATGATAGGAGGGAGTTCCATAGCTGGGCCGCTTTAACAGGGAAGCTCGTGCCTCCGGCTGTGCTCAACTTAAATGGGGGCACAGCTAGTTGATTGGTGTATGCTTCTCTGGTAGGTCTGTTAGAAGTTCTTCTTTTGAATCTTTCTGTTAGGTATTTGGGGGCTAGGTCAGTAATAATTTTGAAAGTCAATGATGCTGTTTTGAGTTTAATTTTGTCAGCTGTGGATAGCCAGTTAGATTCTCTTCTGACGTCTGAGATATGGTCTCTTCTTGGGATTCCTAGGGCGGCTCTAAGGGTCTGCAGGGTTTGGATTTTTTGCAGCATGTGTTTATTGGACCCTATGTATAGTGCATTGCAGTAGTCCAATTTGGATAATACCAGGGCTCTTGATGGGGTGAGGCAGCTGGCGGTGGATAGGTATGGTTTAGCTGCTCTAATCAGCTTACAGGTGTAAGCGGTGCTAGAGGCCATCGCATTCACCTGCTTTGTTAGAGAGGGGCAAGATTCGAGGTAAAAACCTAGTGTTTTACTTTTGATACTTTAATGGTGTTGCCATCTATGACAAATGAGTAGTCATCGTTCAGTCTTTTGATATTTTGTGTTTTCCCCAGTATGATTTCCATTTTGTCATCAGTCAGGCATAGACCATGACGGCCCATCCATGCCTGGATGATGAGGTATGTTCTGTTCACCAAGGCCAAATCCTGTTCATAATCCTCCGAAAGTGGGATGAGAATCTGAGTGTCATCTGCATAGTTTGTGTAGGTGACACCCAGAAGGTCCAGATCATCTAACGGGCTTCATAAAGATGTTATACATAGTCTGAGAGATACAGGATCCGTGGGGGATGCCACATGTGATGGGTACTGGGTCAGCCGCTGCGGAGGTGTAGAAAACCCTCACGGTTCTGCCGCTTAGGAACAACATGATCCATGCAATGGCATGTGTGGAGAAGTGGGCCGCGGTTTCCAAATGGGTACAGAGCATATCATGATCCACCAAGTCAAATGCCGCTGAGAGGTCCAGTAGGAGGAGTAGGGCAGTTTTTCCAAGATCTCGCAGCTCATCGACTTGGGTTTTGAGATCAATAAGTGCAGTTTCTGTACCATGTTGAGGCCTGAAGCCTGACTGTCTGGTACCTAATAGTTGGTGCATCTCCAAATATTTTTGGATCTGTAGGTAGGCCACTCTGTCTAGGATTTTTAGCAGAAATGGTACCATAGTGATTGGCCTGTAGTTAGTCGGGATGGCGGGGTCCAGGGTTTGCTTTTTAAGGAGGGGGAGGACCCACGATTGTTTAATATTGTCTGGTATAGTGATTGATGCAAAGGAAGCATTAATACATTTGGAGGTAAATGGGGATAGATCTCTGGCTGCGTCTTTTCAGTTGGGCTGGGCATATGTCGCCTCGACAATTGGTTGGTTTGAGCGAGAGTATAATTTTTTCAATCTCTAGGATGGTTACTTTTGTTACTTGCCCGTTTATGAATTATTTGTTAACCTTATCTAACCTTTACACCAAATTCAGTATTGCTCTAAAGGTACCAGTGATGAATCAATGTCCAGTGTCCCAGCTATTAGTCACCTGAGGGTGTAGGAAGTGTCTGTGTGCCATCCCCAATGGGTATCATCTGATTAGGAGAAAAGGTGTTTTGAAGTATATTATAATTGATACATGTTTTTCTCCCTTCTGAAAAAGGCTTATATAACTGACTGTTAATTTAACAATTGTTTAATCAAGAACCCTTACGTGCAAGTGTTTATTTGCATCACTGTCACTGTGAAACTTTGTCTAAAAACCCTACTGCTCACATTGACCCCTCTTGAAATGAGCCTGGCTGCTCAGCCACACTACCAACCTGTGTAGTACAGACTTATACCAAAGGTTGGGTTCCTATTGCCAGGATATCCAGGTTGCTGTAGTCCCCCAAAGGGTTCTGCTCACAATCCTGCCTAACAGTCTGTTTCACATTACTACTCTTGGGAACAGTAGTTCACCTAAGAGAAGGTATTTAAACCTTATGAGAAATCAAAAGGACTTCTCTGACACTGTACTGAAGATGGTGTGTGTCACAATGCAAAAGGTAGATGCCTATGGAGTTTTCCAGACTGCAAAAACAAAGAAACAGAATCTAAATCAGATCAAAAATACATGAGGGCGAGAAAAAGGGCTCTCACTCCAGGGTTAAAATTAAAACGTCCTAAAGTCCAGCAAAAGAGCTGGGGGTCTCTAAGGTTGACTGGAATTAGCACAGAAATGAGAATTCTCCCTGACAGAGCTACTAGCAGTGCTCAAAACCCTACAAGCTTTTCAAGTGCATCTGTCAGGCTAAACAGTACAGAACCTCACAGACCGCACCACTTCCATGCTTTACATAAACAAGCGAGGAGGCACACACTCTCCAAGTCTATCCAGACTAGCACACAAAATTTGGAAGTGGGCACTCAAGTCGAACATGTTCCAGGGGTTACTCAATTCTCTGGCAGACTGACTCATTAAGCTGAGGTCCTCTATCCGAAGAGCATGAGTGGTAGCTCAGCAGAAAAATCAGACTATTTTTTCCCCACTGGGGCTATCCCCCCTTAGACTTGTTCACCACAAGCCAAAGACCACAATGCTCAGACTTTCCATCCAGGTTTCCCCAACCCGGGTCCAAGGGGAACGCCCTGTGGATGAGCTGGTCAGGGAAATTTGCCTAGGAGTTTCCCCCCCCAACACTGCTGCTGAGCAGAATAGTGAACAAGCTGCACCAGGAACAAATGGCGCTAATCCTGGTTGCTTCTATGTGGGTGAGACAACCTTGGTTTCCGCATCTGCACAAACTGACGATGTGCGATCCAATCAAATTCCTGTGACCCTTCAACATGCTCACCCAGCAAGGGGGGACAACGTTACACCCACATCCTCAAGCCATGAACTTGGCAGCTTGGCTCCTCAAGTCATAGTTTGGCCATTTAAAACTACCTCAAAGTTTATGGAAATCCTCAACGAGGCACGTAAACCATACACTGTTATTTTAACAAATGGAAGAGATTTGTAATATGGTGCCAGTCAAAAAATGTAAACCCAATCGAATGAACGCCATCCATCACACATTCTTCATTACATGCTCTACTTAGACTCCGGTCTAGTATTCAACTCCATCAAGGTCCACCTAGCGGCTCGATCCACGTACACGTCTCAAAGCAAGGGGGCCTGGTGGAAAGTCCCTGTCATTAAGGCATTCATTGAAGAGGTAAAAAGGCTTTACCCCCATTTCAAACCCACACACATGGTGGCATATAAATGTTACTCACAAAGCTCATGGGCCCCCCCCTTTGAATCTATGCACAAATCCAGCCTTAAACACTTAACATATAAAACGGCTTTTCTGGTGGCTATCGCCTCCATAAGTTATTTTGTGGAGATTTGGGGCCTGACGGTATTTTATTACCGCCGAGAAATAACTTAGCAATAATCACTCTTTGTATTCAGATTTGGCCATGTGCAACAATAATACAATGGACATGCATTATTTCAGCACCCAGACCTGCATATTTGGTATACGTGGTTGGTGGTATTTTGGTGAGCATAATTCCCTTGTTTTATTTGTGGCCCCAATGTCCAGAATCCCTTATCTTCGCTTAGATTTTTCGTGTGATCACTAGAGAGACCTCAGACCTGCATTCTAGGGAAACCACAATTTCCAGGGATAGTGTTGGTGCGCCACCATGGGCAAACTCACTGACTTATTTACGACAGAGAGCTATATATGGTAGTCTTGTGGTAATTTCCACTACCTTATATACGGTAGGGAGCTATGTTCAGAGAGTCTCTCTTCCCGTTGGCTCATGTACCTCCAACAAGTTATACTACAGTCACTCACAATTATTCATACTGATTCTGACATACACACATCTGTCTTAAAATGACCATTGCACTGTTTAAAAATCTCCCCACATCATTGGCATTGTAATGGTAAATAGAAAATAAACCACCCGTCTGTTTTCAAATATTTTCTGTATTATAAAATTTGCATTTAGACATAATCTCATTCTTTACAGCAATAAAAGGGAACAATCAAAGCATTTTCAATGACACACTGCAATTATAGTGGCGGAGAACAGAACTTAAATTGCAACATTAGCACTTGATTAAGACACGCACGGGACTTTCATTTTTCTACACTGACTGCATACTTTCGTGCACACACACAGCTCCCCCAGTTAGGTAATTACCTTATCTGTTTAGAGGATTCTCTCTGTGAATGTGGCTCTCTTGGCTTAACTCCAACGAAAAGGGACGCTTGCCTTCTCAAGCCGGGGTCATTGCCTGGAATTCTCAGCTTTTTCAGATAGGACAGCCTCTGCCAGTGGAAATGTAATTCTTTCAGCTTTCCCCAGTCTCGACTGCAGCAGGACACCCCCACAGCCAGGTCTTCTCCCCAGTAGTGCAGAAAGATGTCTCCCTGTCTTTTTCCCTGCTCCTGCCCACTAAAACTTTCCTCTCAGCCCTCTTTATGACGTGTTCCAATGAAATCCATCATCTCTCATCCTCCTACTCTTTAACAATAGCTTCGCTTATACATTTGCAATTGTTGCAAATCTGACTTCCTTCCTCCTGCAGTTACTGTGCACAACAACACGGAGAATCAGGCAGAGAAGAGAAAAATCTGCAGACTCATTTAAATGGTTTTCAAAGTATGCCTAATTCTGCAGTAGAGAACACATTTTATTAGTGGGTTATATTAAAATAAGGTTTTATTAGTCAGGTTAATTGTTAATAGATTAGCTGTTAATTTTCAAATGTGTCTCTAGCAATATAGGCATTTCAGGTGAAAAATAGTGTGCATTTTTAAATGAACACGTGTGCTTTTAACTGTAAAAATAGCTTTGCATCTTATATGTTAAAATCGTTTTTTGACTGAATAGCCTGTCTTTCCTTGTTAATCTGCTAACCCATATAGCAATGCACCGCACCCTTGTGGTGGTGCTGCAAAAAAAAAATGCTACTTGTGCAGTAGTGCTGTAATGCTACTTGTGCAGTAGTGCTGTAATGCTACTTGTGCAGTAGTGCTGTAACATGCCAAATATCCTTACATATACCCTCCTTTTGTTTTTAGAACTTGGCTATAATCCAAGCCAATTCCTAAAAACAACTTGTTCTATTTTTTTTATTTACAATATAGCAATCCAACAAAATGAATATTCATGTGCATCAATGAAAATTTGCAATTAACATTTCATCTGAGTCCATCAGTTCATAAAATGTTCCACATTTGCCTTCTCAGTGGAAGTGGCATTACTTTAAGTTTAAATTTTCCAAGTCAATTAAAAACAATGAAATAAAACAACTAACTAAAACAAATAAGTAATATAACAAGTTAAAATAAATAATTAAAATAATAAATACGTGGAACTTCATATGCCGGAACTTTTGCTTTGTCTCTTTAGGTATGTCCCGACCAGCGATGTTATTCGGTTCATTCGAGTACTCTTTCATCTTGGCAATCTTGAATCCACAGTATTCATCTCTTTTGGCATTCCGGTTATTTTGTCTTCACCTCCACCTGGAGGCAGGCATCTTTTGGTCTTCATCCAGGGGACTCCAGGACTCCATCGTCTCCCGTGGCCTCTGATCCCGGAACCTCCGATCAAATAATGTTAATCGTCTAAATCAAAATAGAAAATAAACAGATTAAGTACATAGCACAATACTAACTTCATCCTTTTGCCAAAAATAAAACATGCTTGGTAAAAATACTTCGTTTTTTTTTTTCTTTTTTCTGAAATTAAACACAAGTTAAAAGAAAACAAACACATATAAAACAGCATTCAATATTTAATACACTTTCTCTCTGCACACCAACCACGAGCTTCCGTTATATGTGCATTTATTTATTTATTTATTTATTTATTTATATTATATATTTTCACATATATTACAGTGTTTATGTGCCATCATAACAATCAACTTTTTTTTTTTTTTAACTTCTTTGTCACTGCCTCCTGATCACACCCATTTATTTTCTCAAGGGACTCTATCCGTTTCCACATGCTCAAGCTGCCTGATCTCATGTCTGGGATGGCATGGTTTGATTTGATTTACATGGACAAACTGCTCTATTGCTGTTTCACCTTCATTTTTCAAAATTTTATACACTACAGGAGAGACTTTATCTATAATTCGGAATGGCCCCTGCCAGGCTGCCAGAAATTTAGAATTTTTCTGTTTACTTTTTCCAAAATGAAACTTGTACACCTGATCCCCTACATTGTATTCCTTTACTGATGTCTTTTTGTCATAATATGACTTAGCACTGTCAGCAGCTCTTTCCAGATTTCTCTGCACAAAAGCAAATGCATGTTGCAAATGCCTCCTCAGTTCATCAATATATTCATGAACTGTGGATGCACTCACTAGAGTTTGCTCATGTGTTCTGTATAGTAGGTGTTGTGGTAACACCATTTTCCTACCTGTTAAGACCTCATGGGGGCTAACACCTGATGCTTTGGCAGGAGTCGACCTGATTGCCATAAAAACCAATGGTAAACGCAAATCCCAGCTGGAACCTGCTTCTGCCACAAATTTCTTTAAAATGTCCACAACAGACCTATTGCTTCTTTCAACTGTACCTGAAGACGCCGCCCGATATGCGATATGTAGTTTCCTTTTCACACCTAGTATTTGCCATACCTTACTCATTAGAGTACTTGTGAAATGACTTCCTCTGTCTGACTCAATTCTTTGTGGCAACCCAAACCTTGAGAACACATGGTTCACCAGCAATGTGGCTGCTGTTTGCGCACTACAATCTGGTGCGGGAATGCACTCAATCCACTTTGACATCAAACATACCACACTCAAAATATAGCGGTGTCCCCTGCTCGACCTTTTTAAAGGACCTACATAGTCTATTTGCAAATCTGACCATGGGAGAGTTAGGCCTCTTTTCATCAATGGTGCTCTATGCATTGGTGAAGCAGGTTTAAATTGGGCGCATACTAGACATCCTCTAGTATATAATTCCACATCTTGGGACATATGTGGCCAGTAAGCATAATCTTTTAGTATTTCTAATGTCTTTTGTGAACCTCTATGGCCTGCAGTTATGGCATCGTGTGCATGGTGTAGCATTAGTCCTCTGAATGAAAGGGGTACTACCCACTGTATTTGCCCTGTTATGGACTCTCTAATCATGAGTCCATCCTGTAATCTAATTCGTGTTTTGTTCTTTAATAACACCCTCAACTCTTCTTTTCCCATACAATCATTTTCTGTTAAAGGATTTTGTTCAGGATCTATCAAATGATTATAATAGATTCCTAAAATTTGATCATTCTTTTGTGCCTCAATCAAATCTTGGTCTGGCGTGTCATGACTCCACTGCACCACCGGTTGATCTACCTCCTTTGGTGCTTTAGACCGTGTGACTGCATCAATTTGTATTTCACCCATTAAATAATCAATAGGTAGCAATTCTCCCATCACAGCCCCAATCTTAGCCAGATGGTCTGCCTTATCATTTCCCTCCTTATCCTCTCCTGGTGTTTTTAAATGCCCACGAATTTTTCTCCAGTATATTGTTAAATTATTTTCTGACACCAATTTGTCTATGGCTTGTATCATTTTTCCATGTTTAAGTGGCTTTTTGTTGTATGTAACCATGCCTCTTGCTTTCCAACCAGGCAAATACTCCACAAAGCTATTCCGTGCATAGTCAGAATCAGTCACCAGGACAATTTCACTGAACTTTTTATCAACTGCAGTAGCAATTGCTTTATAGATGGCTGCCAATTCCGCCACCTGACTGCTCCTATCTCCAATCCTCATCCCTATACTAGGAACGCCTTCACATTTCAACCAGACATTTCCTATTCCTGCCACTAATTGTTTATTACTGTCATTTTCAATGTGAAAAGCACAACCATCCACGTATACAGTTGGCAAATCCTTGCATGTTTTTTCATCAAAAGCTTTGTGTGGTGATTGTTCAAATTCCTGTAAACTAGCTTCCACATCCATTTCATTTGTTATTTGTTCAGCTGCACAGTCATGTAAGTCAGCTAACCCTTGAGCAATTGGGCTCTTTTTATTTTGTCCATATCTTACTTCTACGGGAAAACCTTGTAATGCCAGCGTCCATGAAGTGATTCTGGATTGCGCTAGATTGCCTGATCTAATTCTTTTACTTTCTAAAAATTGCAAAGGTTGATGATTTGTTTCAATAATCACCTTTTCTCCCTGAATAATGGGGCGAAAATGTTGTAGCGCCCACACAGTGGTTAATAGGGCCTTCTCACATTCATTAAATTTCATTTCAACTTGGGAAAATGCCTTACTTGCATATGCAATGGTTTTGTGATTCAAATCGTGTTTTTGTGATAACACTGCTGACATACAATGTTCAGAAAAGCCTATTTCTATAAAGAAATCCCTATCCTTTATGGGGTATGCTAAACATGGTGCCTTTACAAGACATTCCTTCAATCTAGCCACTGCATCAGATTGCTCTCTTTCCCATCTCCAGGGAGTATTTAGTTTAAGCAGTTTAGTCAATGGTTGAGTGATTTCTGCATAATTCTCAATGAACTTTCTGTTATAGCCTGTCATCCCTAATAAACTTTTTACTCCTTTCACATTTTTAGGATCTTTTAATCTTTGTATGGCCTCTATTTTCTTCCTTTGTGGATTTAGCCCATGTTCAGTCACTTCATGCCCTAGAAAGTTCACTTTTTTCTTGCACCATTGTGCTTTTTGCAAAGATACTTTGGCGCCTGCTTTCTGCAATTGGCCAAGCACATGTCTTATTTCATCAAAATGGCTTTTAAGGTTTTCATTTTTTATCAAGACATCATCCACATAAACTATTGTCCCTCTTTCCGCTGCATCCGGCATGGCCTTTCTCAAAAATATGCCAAATTCACTCCCACTATTGATGTACCCGAACGGAGCTCTAAGCCAGGCATATTGAGTCCTGTCAAATGTAAAGGAAAATAGGTGTTGTATCTCCTCTGCCAATGGCACACACCAATATCCAGATGTGAGATCTAACGTGGTAAATACATTTGAACCATGTATCTGAGCTAGGCCCTGATCAATGAATGGTAGTGGCCATCTAGATACTGGTACTCTTTTATTTAACTCTCTTAAGTCTGCACACAGCCGCCATTGACCATTTGGCTTTAACACACCTAAAATAGGCGTATTGGATGTGCTATGAATGGGCCTAATTATTCCCCGTGATTCCAAATTTTTAATAATCTCTGCCAATGATTCTAAACATGCCAGCGGTAGTCTATACTGGCGTACAAACACTGGATTTCTGCTACAACCTTCTGGTAGTGTGGCCACATGTAAATCAGTTAAACCACAATCATAAGCATCTTTTGCAAATACATCCTTGAACTCCATAAATATTTCCCTCAGAGTGCGTCGATCCTCATCGCTGTTACATGCATCCGCTAAGGAGATCTGCTCTTCTACCATTCTGGAAAATTCTGGAAACTCTTCTGGTAAAGGAATCTCAGCGCTTTCCTCTAACTGTGTGGCTGTGTCTTTTTGTAGAGCTGCCACTTTCAAATATTTTGGCATATCAGCTTCCACTTCAATGGGCTGATTTCCTGTTTCATTTTCATTTAAATTAAATATTATGCAATCCTCTTGATGGCAGCACACTGTCTCATTTGAATCATAAGGATACACAGAATGAATTTTAAACATTCCTTTGGGCTGAGAGTCCAGGTGTTCTGGCAACTCGCCCTTGGCATCTACATATTTTTCAGGAATATTCCCAATCACCATGTTATTTAAATCTGCCGTATAATGTGATTTTTGTATGGCCATTCCTAATGGGGAGTTTTCCTCTAAATGAATATCCTGACAACCTTTATTATTCACCATGATTTTTACAGATCCCTCACCAATGTCTACCAATGGAATGTATTCATAATCCAGGCCTTGCTGTTTTATGGATTCATTCAGGCATACAAATGCATCAGAGCCTTTCATCTGCTGTCCATTTTTGCATTTCAGTGTTATTGCAAACTGTTTTGTAAATGCAGGAATAATAGTATTTTTCCTCATCTGTAATTCGACTGCATAAGGAACTAGTTGTGCACAATGATAAGCCCTTCTTTTGTCTTCAAATTCAGGCGCCGGCCCACCTAGGCGCGACCATATTTTTTGATTAAGGAAATCTAACACCATACACATTCTGTGCATGATGTCATTGCCCATGTAAAATTCATTTTGTGCTCCACTCACTATCCATACATTATGGTAAATTGCTTTCTGCCCAATGCTAATTTTAAGCATGCATCTGCCTGTAATTCGGTTTTCAAAGTTTGGACTGTCCAACCCAGAAACATATTGGTTTTTAATCCTAAATTTCGGGATTTCTTCCCTCTCCATAAATTTTTGCAACAATTTCTCATTAATGAAACTCCTTTCATGTTCAAGCGCTAAAGTGGCTTTTATTGTTTTAAGATAATCATTTATACCAGCGTGAACCCATGGTTGCTCATCTTCCATGTGTATCTCTGCCAGAGTGGTAATGTGTTTTTCTGAATCTGTTTTAGGAACAATATTCTGTTTGCATGTATTCTCTTTTAAATAGAAACGTAATGTGTGTTCGTCTATGGCAGTCTGCCAATCTTTCCTTGGGTCCAAGTATATTTGTACAGGTAGTTTTTCATTGTCGCTCTGATCTTTGTCTTGACACCTTAATATAACAGTGACACTAGGTATGCAGCTATTCTGTAGATATACCTCCACAGCATCCTTTGTTTTGGCAACGGTGTGACATTCTTTTATATTGCTGTTTTGTGATTTTAGTTTCTTAGGCCTCAATGGTTTTTTGGTTAAGGACCACAGCACTCCATTCACCCCATCTATGAGAGGAGACAATCTTTTCAGGCAATCTGTCCCCATCAGAAATGGAATTTCACAAATAGATGTGATCAATACCTCTTGTTTCATTCTGTGCTTTCCTATTTTTATGTCAACCTCAGTTACACCTATGATGGGCACCTCCTCCCCATTAAAGTTATGCACTGGGCCTTGATTTGCCTTCACTGTGATCTGACTCTGTGGAGGCCTCCCTTCATTAATACTCTTTACCAGCTCCTTGGACATAATTGTGGCCTGTGCGCCAGTGTCAATCATAGCAAAGGTGTGGCATTTTTCTTCTACAGTGATGGGTGCATAATATCTGTCCTCAACTTCCTCTAATACACATAAGAAATGTGAATTCTTACTGATTTCAGGGCTCACCTTTCTCAGGCCTTTTTCACTTTTGGCTAAGCACATTGGTAAATGAAAAGACATTTTTCCCTCCTTTTTACCCATTTCTGTGCGAGATATTTTATTCATTTCTCCATGTTCAGAGGTTTTTTGGAGTGTGGCCACCGTTCGCCCATCCATCTGGGTAACATCAGAGACCACATTACAACCTTCCAACTGAACATGTGTCACAACATCATTCAGCAATTTGTCATTTTTTAATTCTGTGCATTTGTGATCATTTAGTGTAATACCAGCCCTTTCAGCCTCTTCAAAAATATGTGGCTCAAAGAATTTTTCAGGTGATTGACTTGTACCCTCCTTGTGAGTATTTCCTTTTTCTGTCTGTGTTTGGTAATTGTTTTGCTTGCCCAGGGAAGGAGCTATGGCATCCCCATTTACTCCCTGTTCACTGGTATTCCCCATGCATGAGTCATTTTTCTTAAATCTGTCCCTTTGTTCTTTTGGAATTCCTAATGTTTCTTTTTCATTTGTGCAAATCTTTACTGTTTTATTTAGCTCTAAGTTAAACCGTACCTCTTTTTTAGAAGTATTTGCACTTTCTGTCACAATTTCATTTACTGGTACTTTCATTTTTAATCCATTAGACATCTCAGAGTCGTTATGCAAAATTATATCAGAGCAATCTGTCATTTTGACACTGCAGTTATCATGAGTACTTAGTCACTTTTCGGAAGCCCCCCGGTCATTGCTATGGCCATCAGCCCCATCTTTGGAAGGTTGTTTTTGCGCTGTATAGAGCTTTCCTATTTGCTCAGCTAACATTTTCACTTGGGCCTCAAGGCATTGGAACCTTTCCATCTCTTTAGGATCCTCTTTCTGTGGCCTAGGTCGATATTGGTTGTTTTCCCCCTGATTGGATCTATTCTGATACCTCTCAGGTGATTGATACCGGTTGGGATGGTTTCTGAACTCTTGATTCATTTGTGGAGGGGAGCGGGTTGCACCCATCCTTTGATTATAATCCCCTGGTGGGGAATCATTGTACTGGCGTGGACTGTAGTTCACGTTTTGCCTCATGTCCTGTCTCTCAGATTGTGGGTACTGGCCCCTATGTTGATTTCCATTATCAGTAAATCGATCCACATATCGGGGCCTATCCTGATTACCATATATCATGGTGCTGGGATCAAATCTGCTCTGTGTCCCCAATGACTGGTAGGGACCATCATTTCTTTGATCTTGATTTTGTCTCTGGTTATTGTTCATACCTGCCATATCAGACCGGTATCTTACCCGGGGTCTATCTCCTAAATATCTAGGGCTGATGTAGCTCTCTCTATTACTAGGATCATGTGATTGGAACATTGGTACAGTAAATGGCGATCTTTGTTGATTACCCCTTTGTTCAGGTGTCACATTATTTTTACCTTGGCTTTGAGCAGACTCAAGGGACATTTTGGCTGACCTGATTTCCATTACTGTGGCTGAGGGTTCTTTAGATTTAGGCCTGGTATCTTTCATTTTATCACTTTCTCTACCCTGACAATAGAGTACCTCATATAGCTTGGTGCTTTGATGTACAATCCATTCAAGGGACTTGTCACGGTCAAATTCACGGACCAATTGGGATATGATGTCTTTCTGTAGCCCATAGAAGTATGCGGTTTTAAACTCATTGGAATTTGAGTCAAAAGATACATCAAAGCGAGAGAATGCTCTTTTTAAGTCTTGTAAAAATTGGCGAGGTGATGTATTAGGTCCAGCAGTAATAGTGTACGCAACTTTCTTTGCCTCCTGCAATGACTGAAAAGGAGAAAAATGGCGCCTAATTTCTTTTTCAAACTCCAGCCATGTCATATTCTGCTGTTCATTTAATCCCCTTATGATGCTGGCCGTCGGGGCATCTAAAGTTAAATGAAAATATTGTCTGTACTGTTCCTTAGGTATCTGGAGCGCTTTAAAAATGTCATGCACCGCTTCTAAGTGATCCTCAATGCAGCATTCACCTCCCTTTTTAAATGGTTTGATCAGGGCTTTAATGGATTTCATTATTTTTATGGGGCTACTTGTTGCAATGCATGGAATTGCACTATTTTGTGATTCAATCCTGTTTTCAGGTGTATGAGATTGGTGGCTGCCCCCAATGGGAGTATCAAATCCCCCAAGGGCGCTGCAACCAAGTTCAGTCACCGGCCCAGTCACTGGGGCACTAGCTCTTTGGGCAGAGCTAGAATTCACCTCCACTCCATTGAATGTGGTACCCTGCCGCCTCTCCTGTGACCTGGGAATGCACATTTGCTGTTCTAAGTCCTTACACTTTTTAAGGAGTCTGTTGGCTTCATCATGCAAATAATTATTTTCATCACTCATTTTATTAATTGCCTCCTGCATATCGCACATTTGCATTTGGCATTCATTGAACTCTTTATTTCTCTTGTCTCTTTCTTGAATCATTTTAATCATTTCTTGTTCTACACTCTGGAGATCACCTTCTTTTTCGCAATGTTCTTTTTGTAAAATCTGCATTTCTGAAACAACCTCATCTTTATCCTGCCTAATGTGATCCACTAAGGCTTTTAAGTGTGTCAATTCTTGCTCACTATCTTCAAATTGTTTCTTGCTTTTGGATAACTGAGTATCAAAGTCTCTGCATTTTAATTGCATGTCTTTTTGGCATACATCCAATTCTGCTCTCAACATTTCCTGATTTTTACTTGCCCCATCTAATTCAGTCTTTAACCTGTTAATTAGCTGAGTATCATTCTCTTGCATTCGCAGTGACTTGTTTAAAATAAACCATATTTTGCCGCATAGCCGTATTAAACAGTCTTTCTCTGCACTTTTATCGGCTGCATTCAATAATCTTGTAAGGCAGACCTGAATTATGCTGCCTTCTGCAAAAATATTGTCTAGTTTTTCTTTCTGCACCTCACCCTGAATGCGGTTACTCCATTCTAAGGTACTGTTCGAAGACCAATTCCCATGTGCAAATAACTTTGCCTCTAAATATTGCACTAGATCTGAGAATGTGGTTTCCCTTTGTGACATTCTGAAATTCGTTTTTAGTGGCACACTGCTATTATAAAATGGGTTCCCTTTAATGTGCAAATGGCAGTGTGAGACACGCTTGCCACGCCCAGTAGGTACTCTATGATCACTTTCCCGGCCAACGCACCATAAATATGTAGGGTATTTTGTGGAGATTTGGGGCCTGACGGTATTTTATTACCGCCGAGAAATAACTTAGCAATAATCACTCTTTGTATTCAGATTTGGCCATGTGCAACAATAATACAATGGACATGCATTATTTCAGCACCCAGACCTGCATATTTGGTATACGTGGTTGGTGGTATTTTGGTGAGCATAATTCCCTTGTTTTATTTGTGGCCCCAATGTCCAGAATCCCTTATCTTCGCTTAGATTTTTCGTGTGATCACTAGAGAGACCTCAGACCTGCATTCTAGGGAAACCACAATTTCCAGGGATAGTGTTGGTGCGCCACCATGGGCAAACTCACTGACTTATTTACGACAGAGAGCTATATATGGTAGTCTTGTGGTAATTTCCACTACCTTATATACGGTAGGGAGCTATGTTCAGAGAGTCTCTCTTCCCGTTGGCTCATGTACCTCCAACAAGTTATACTACAGTCACTCACAATTATTCATACTGATTCTGACATACACACATCTGTCTTAAAATGACCATTGCACTGTTTAAAAATCTCCCCACATCATTGGCATTGTAATGGTAAATAGAAAATAAACCACCCGTCTGTTTTCAAATATTTTCTGTATTATAAAATTTGCATTTAGACATAATCTCATTCTTTACAGCAATAAAAGGGAACAATCAAAGCATTTTCAATGACACACTGCAATTATAGTGGCGGAGAACAGAACTTAAATTGCAACATTAGCACTTGATTAAGACACGCACGGGACTTTCATTTTTCTACACTGACTGCATACTTTCGTGCACACACACAGCTCCCCCAGTTAGGTAATTACCTTATCTGTTTAGAGGATTCTCTCTGTGAATGTGGCTCTCTTGGCTTAACTCCAACGAAAAGGGACGCTTGCCTTCTCAAGCCGGGGTCATTGCCTGGAATTCTCAGCTTTTTCAGATAGGACAGCCTCTGCCAGTGGAAATGTAATTCTTTCAGCTTTCCCCAGTCTCGACTGCAGCAGGACACCCCCACAGCCAGGTCTTCTCCCCAGTAGTGCAGAAAGATGTCTCCCTGTCTTTTTCCCTGCTCCTGCCCACTAAAACTTTCCTCTCAGCCCTCTTTATGACGTGTTCCAATGAAATCCATCATCTCTCATCCTCCTACTCTTTAACAATAGCTTCGCTTATACATTTGCAATTGTTGCAAATCTGACTTCCTTCCTCCTGCAGTTACTGTGCACAACAACACGGAGAATCAGGCAGAGAAGAGAAAAATCTGCAGACTCATTTAAATGGTTTTCAAAGTATGCCTAATTCTGCAGTAGAGAACACATTTTATTAGTGGGTTATATTAAAATAAGGTTTTATTAGTCAGGTTAATTGTTAATAGATTAGCTGTTAATTTTCAAATGTGTCTCTAGCAATATAGGCATTTCAGGTGAAAAATAGTGTGCATTTTTAAATGAACACGTGTGCTTTTAACTGTAAAAATAGCTTTGCATCTTATATGTTAAAATCGTTTTTTGACTGAATAGCCTGTCTTTCCTTGTTAATCTGCTAACCCATATAGCAATGCACCGCACCCTTGTGGTGGTGCTGCAAAAAAAAAATGCTACTTGTGCAGTAGTGCTGTAATGCTACTTGTGCAGTAGTGCTGTAATGCTACTTGTGCAGTAGTGCTGTAACATGCCAAATATCCTTACAGGGCCTGGTGGAAAGTCCCTGTCATTAAGGCATTCATTGAAGAGGTAAAAAGGCTTTACCCCCATTTCAAACCCACACACATGGTGGCATATAAATGTTACTCACAAAGCTCATGGGCCCCCCCCTTTGAATCTATGCACAAATCCAGCCTTAAACACTTAACATATAAAACGGCTTTTCTGGTGGCTATCGCCTCCATAAGTTCATATCCAAGTTCCATGTCAACCAGTCCATTGAACTACCTGCTTTCTTTCAAAACCCTCCAAGCTCGGCTGGGAAAAACCTCCATACGCTAGCTGTAAGGAGGGCGGTTCATTACTATGTAAACAAAAACCCTATGAAAAACAAACTGTTTGTCTCCATAGCACCTGGCAGGGAAGATGATCACGTTTAAAATAAACGCCATCTACAGATGGATAGTGAAATGCATACAGCTCTGCTACTCTCTATCCACCTCGATCTCTGCCTTTCACACCAAGTGCCTACTCTACCAGGGGTACAGGAGCTACTTTGGCCTTTATTGTAAACGTCCCGCTGGACGCCATTTGCAAAGCAGCTACATGGAACCTTATACATACTTTTTACTCGGCACTACTGCATTGACACATTCTAAAGCAGATGCACAGGTGGAACAAGCGGTGCTAAAACATCTATTTGCCGCTGTACTTTCTCACAACCCACCACCTTCTTCAGACACTGCTTGCTAATCTTTGCATAGCATGTGATTGAAGTAGATCCACAAGCCTCAGAAGGGATCCATTACTCACCGTAATGGTATTTCTGATGCTTGTATCTGCTTAGATTCCCATGCGACCACCCTTCCACCCCTGTTGCGTAGATGGTGCATAGATGTTTTCTGGCTTATCTGCTTTATTACATCTGTACTCACGCTACACTTAATGCTATCTCATATCAGAAGCAAACCAATCTGAGGGACCTCGACGCTTGAAGGACCATGGGTATAGTGGACATCACACTAGGGATAGTATTACTGGCACGCCCTCTCGAGGTCCCTTTTAGAGTTTCGAAAACAAAAATTGTAATACTCTGCGGCTACCACTAGATGTTGACCTATGCATAGCATGTGAATCTAAGCAGATACAGGCATCACACATACGATTACGGTGAGTAATGTATCAGATATATGAATGCTAATACTGTTGCAGTCGAGTGACTTAGGTGCCGGTTCAACAGAATGTTCTCACTGGTCCCTCAGCTGAATATAAGCATTATGTAACGCCAGCTTCTGGGAGTTCCGTTTTTGTCCCAGCTTTTTATTTTTTTAAGACTTTCTATTTTTGTGCCTTACTAAAATTGGCTTCCGCTAGCGACTCCTCCAGTTAGGCTGTGCCATACAAATATATTTTGGGATAGATTACCTGTTTGACCTTCTCCCCAGTGTACACTTGGCAGTCTTCCCACTTCTAAAACTATAAGGTTTGGAACATGCAAATGTTTGTTTTTTAGTTTATACAAACTCATCTGTGGAATAGTGGTTAGGAGCCTTAAATGGGTAGAGCCACCCAGTCAAGCTTCTGATCCAAAGCTTTTAAGTTATTGGCTATACAGACATTGTGTATATCTTAAAGGGCCAGATGTTCTGGGGGTAACCATGGAGAGTATCCTGATGATAGCTACCTGCAGCCTTCCGGGTTCGCAGACCGTGTCAAGTACTGTTGTTGGAGTCTGGAGAACCTGAGACCTGATATTTTCTCTTGAATGTATGTAACATGGAACTGATGCACAGCATATTGTGTTTGGTCACAGTACACTTTTGATTTTGAATAACCTTGCTTTTCAGAGGAGAACAGTTTGGCTCCTCCTGTACCTGCGGACAGTGATGTTGAAAGTGACAGTTCAGACAGGATACCTGTTCCCAGTTTTCAGAACTCATTCAGTCAAGCTATAGAGGCTGCCTTTGAAAAGCTGGACACACCATGCACATCAAATGCCACGCTTCCAGACTCTGGTAAGGATAATGGAGTGGGGCACTTTGCAGTGTTCTATTGAGTTTTTGCTTGTTGCTTTTTGTTTGAGTAAATGGATGAAACAAACTATCAAGCAATAGATCCTATGTCGATGTTTCTTAAAATGATCTAGAGTAGTTGGGCTGGGCCTTAAACAGGTGCATTAAATTTGAAAAATGCTTTATAAATTCCATTTCCTCGAAAGGCACCTGGTACTTAATGATGTTCTGCAAGTTGGTCTTGCTTCTTACCATAATGCTCTGTATTCAGGGAGCCACCAACTTTTCCATTCTCAGACCATGATCTAGGATGGCATGCTTGTTTCCAAGTGCTTTTTTTTTCACTAGCCAGAATTCCTTTTTCGGGGGATATTTTTACCTTGATGTGGGTTTCCTAAACGTTTTGCTGGACTGTCCTTTTTTAGTTCAGGAACTTATATTGAAGTTCCCCTTTCACTGCAAATCCTATTGGGATGCTGCTCTCAAGTAGCCCATGTGGCTACCAGGGCAGGAGCGCTTGTTAAGCCCTGCATTCTGGTCACTGGGTGATTCGTTCACCTGAAGGGGGGTTTGGTCGTGTAAGTTCATAGCTGCTGTATTATTGCAGCATTAGTAGCCAAATGCACATATGTATGAATTTTGTATAGAGACTACCATGTTTATCGCGTTGAAGCTCTGTGCAGTGGACGGCCCTTTGGAAGACCGTAGTCGGTTCAAAAATGAAAATAAAGAAAATTACATTGCATGTGAATAGTAATTAGAATTGGGTGATTACTAGCATAGATTACTAGATTACATTCTAAGAATCTTGTAGAGCATATATGGAAGCCATTTGGGTACTAATGTATGTTTCTAAATCCTAACCCTGGCCATTTTGTTATGTCTATTGGAAAGATTTATTTTTGCAACTTTGTTTCCATTGACCTCAATGGAACCCTCCAGCTATTTCCTGTTGCTTGAACCTCTGTCCTGGCATTTGGAAGTTCCTTTCCTTGCCCAGCTCACTTATTTTGGGTGCACTGGTCAACCTTTATGGCTACCAGTGTAGTACGAATCCGGCATTTCAATGTAGCACACCTCACCATGTAGTGCTTCAGGGATATTGTGTATCCCCTTTTTTCTCTAACGTTTTTGTTACCTTTTTGATGTCCCTAGGACAGCAGCAGATTTTCTGTTTTTTTTCATTATACTAGTGTGCAAGTTTGTGTTAACTACATATTGCCATTTTAAGTACCATATACTCAATGTCTGTGCAATGCAGTTTTAACCCTGCAATTGGCCGTCTTTTTCTTTGCCATTTTCCTTTTCTTCTCTTGTGGGGAAGTGCTATAGAAGGCATGCACTTTGGCAGAATCCAACATGAATTCCTGGGTAGGCATGTGTAACTTGGCCAGGAGTTTTCTTTTGCTGGGCAAATGCGAGGCAAGAGGCTTCCAAGATTGGCAGCCCTGGTTAGTTTGAATGGTGTAGATCCTTGCCATTGGAAAGATGACGCATTCCCCGGTCCACATTGTGATAAGATGGCAGAAGGAGTTCCTGCAGCTGTTCAGTCGACTGGAGCCAAGATCCTGAGGAAGAGAAGCACTGTTGAAGACCAGAAAGACCGCTTTGGCAGTGCTAGCTGTCCTCTGCAGAAGACCCTGTGAAAGGACTGCCTCTCTGGCAATGGTCCATGAAGATCCTAGTAAGTGCTTCAACCCTTGGACTGGTGGAATCTAACCAGTCCAGATCCCTGCACGAGAAACCTGCTGTCTCGTGTCCCATGACCATAATGTGGGCTGTCCAGTTTAACGGGCACATCCAGTCCATCGTCGCAGCCGCAAGTTGGAGCTTGCAGCTTGGCAATCTGTGGCCTAAGAACCTCCTTCCTGCTGAAGCTGCTCTCCTGCATGGATTGGGGCCTTCCTGGAGTGGAGTCTTTGCTTCACGTGTCCTGCCCTCAGCCACCTGATGGGGTGTGAACTTTGCTGTTGCCTGTCTTCTGTGTCCTGGGAGGCGGTTGAGGGGCAGAGAAGGTCGGACTCCTCTCCTGTCGAACTGCTGTTGCTGCTCTCCTGAAGTACCTGAGTTTTCCTGCCACCATCTAGCCAGACCCAATCCAGAAGCAGACTTCAGCCACAGCACTCGCGGCCCCTGGACCACCTGAAACTGGAACAGAAGTGGCCCTAGTGATTAACTACCTTTAGGGGTGTTCACTTAGAAAATCAGAGTGCAGGGCGCAAGCCTGCATACCACTTTTCTCAGCCTCCCTCATATCCTAATGTGTAAAAGCCACTGCTTAAGTCTTTCTTGCCTGGTTGTGATCAGTGGACTTCTGGTCAGAGTATTCCCCGGTGTAACCCCCCTAGTGTGCTGGGATTAGGACCCCTAAAAACATTCTATTTACCTTCTAAAAGGTGCCTTTCCCTGGAACTGTCCAACCTGTTGGTGGCTTTACCAAAGGGTGTTAATTCTAAGACAGCCTGCTCTCCATGCTGCTACTTACCTGGACATTTGACTGAGTGACTAGGCCTACTTACCTGGTAGGGAAGGACTGCTTAAGCTATAGAGGCCTTCTAATTAGAGTGCAAGGTATATGATTACAGTTTTCTCATTTTAGACAAACACAGTAAGAATTGTGTTAATCATTAAAGCAGGAACAACTCTAAGCAGGAAAAAGTGAGATGTTAATTTTGAGTTCAACTGTGTACATGTGTTTCTAGTTGTTTAACTGATAACTGCTGTACTTGACTTTACTTGCTTTGTGTTTTAAGGTCTAATAAATTAGTATATGCTTTACTTGTGTGTTCCTGATCTTATTTGACTACAGGTGGGTTGAATGTACTGCTACACCACCCCAAAGTCCATTAAGTCTGACTTACTACTCCGTCTGCATTACCTTGAGTTTGGCTGGAACTAAATGTCAATTACCTTATTTAACTAGGGTGGCTTCTTGGAACCCTCCAACAGAGCTGGTTCTGTAAATTAATTGCACGTGTCCTTTGGGTGTACCACAGCCAAAATGGCAGTTTCCTGAAATTGGCCTTCGAGTCCATAAAGGCATCCTGAGTTTAAAGATTCAAAATGGGCCTCCTCTTTCAAACTAATCCACATGTGTGGGTGTGCCTGCGTGTTTGGCTGTTAAGCTTGTCTGCAAACGTGCCCATTGGTGGTTTCGCCAGACAGTGTGAATGTGTCATATTGTGACCCTGTCCATTCCTTAGATCTGTTTGGAACTTGCATGAAGACTGCTGATGATCCTGCTGTGGTGGTACTGGATAAGCTTTGGCTCCTTTTGGCATACACACCCCTGTTAAAGTATTGGTTCTTTCTTAGATTCACATTCTGTGAATATTCCCCGTCAGGCTTGGAATCCTTTTTTACCTATTGATTCCCCTTGCTATACGCAAGAAGAACCTACATGTTTTAGTCTAACACCCTTGTTATGGGTATTTTTGGGCCCCACCAATGGGACCTCGAGTAGCCACAGACTAGACTTTCCTCTTCCCCTCAGATTCTAACCGAATGTTGAAGCTGAGGGAGTCCTGGTTTTCGTCAAATATTCTAGGTAAAATGAATTTGAAAGTTTTCTTGTTCTCGACAAATTCGGCCATCCAGTCTACAATATCAACGTGTGACTCAGTGGGGATGGAGGGCAAAAGACCCCTTTTTACGGCCTCTGCCACCGCGGCCTGAAAAATGTATGTGAGCGAGATGAACACTCCAACTGCTTATACCCCCACCACATGGTTGACAACTGCACTATCTGTAGAGGTCTCAGTTCTAAGACACTCAAAGATAAAACCCAAAGGCTGGGCTGCTGGCTCAGTGAAGTGGAAGTACCCAGAGTACTCTGACATCGAATGGACCAAAGGTATAGCCACTCCGCAGGGAAACTACAGCGGTTGAAGGAAAGGATAAAGTCTGAAGAGCAACCGCCGAAAAAGACCAGTCGCCCATGGCTAAGAGCTGTCCACGGTGGGTGAGAAGAGGCTCTCCAAGGGGCCAGAGAGGCTGGCACATGGAGAAGATATGTTGTCACTGGGACAGAAGGCGGCAAGTCAAAAACGGAAACACAGGCACAATTTAAGGTCAGTGGCAGAATACAAGACCACGTCATTCACCACTGGTTCTAGCAGGGGTGGCGGGGGCACAGGGAGCACCTGCAACACCTGAGGCTAGCGGAGACCACCACGGCCGTAGACACAAGCCCCTTGTCGACTGCACCAAAAGTGCATAAACAATTGTCGACTAAGCCCATCGATAAGCACAAGCATACTTCAACCTTGTTGACTGAAAGAGCGGCAAAAGGCAAATAAGGTGGGCCCGTCGATGCATAACACAAGGGCGGCTCGCTGGCCAAAACTTAGGGCAGCTAGCCCATCGACGACGCCGCACAAAACTGCCTCGTCCACAACACTCCACAAGGGCGGCTCATCCACAATGCTCCATAAAACCATATTGGCGAAGACCATGGAAAAAGACCACAGGCATGGACACTTCTCTGCCCACAAGGACCGCAGTGGGAAGGAGAAATCCCAGGACTCGAGCAACCACAAAAGGATAGCTTGTCAATGACACCCTTGTCGACTGAGAAACGAAAACATCCCCAGGAGCAGTCAGGGCAGCCTCCTCGCCAAACAAGTTGACACCTCCAGAAAGTGGCCAACAACTGCCCGAACCCATACGTCAGGTCTCCCCAATTCCAGATGAGATATTACAGTACGGAATCAACAGACTTCGAGACACATCAACAAGCCAAAGGGTCAGAACAGTCGGTTATGATACATGTGGAGGCACCAACCAACCAGGCCACCAACACCAGGGAGACCCATCCCAGAGGAAGGCCAATTGGGCGGGAAAGCACAGGAAGAGGCAGGCCAATCGGCATCTAGTCCATAAACTTGAGCAATGCTCTCCTAAGCGCTGCGCTCCCACCAGATTAATGTAAATGTGAATTCTTCGCTCCACACTTTCGGTTTCATGAATTTCCTGTTGCTTCAAGACTAGGCCTCAGTGGAGGAGTTCTCAAAAAGACATCCCTGCTCTTCTAGGTTCATTGATGAAAGGCAGTTGGTTACAGTCAGAACTTCCAATCAGCCCTCAATCTAAATTGGATCACTGCTGAGCAAAACCACCATCTTGGTCTGTGTTGGAGCCCAATCTGCCATTTTGAGCACTCTGAGAAAGACCATTAAGGAAAGTAGGAAACCTCATATGCTTTCCCCAACACCCAGCACTCATCGGAAACCTCCCACACCTATTCATCCTAGTACCTTGCCGAGGCCTAGCCCCAACCCTTCCCATAACCCCGACGATTTATTTTACCGCAGTAAATCCAGAATGGGCCTCCATTTTCTGTCCGGCTTGCGGATGAAGAAACACTGGGAGTATACACCCTGCCCCCTGAGTTCCCTGAAGACATTTTCAATGGCCCTGTTTTGCCGCATGAGCTGCACTTCTTCTAGAAGTGCGGTCTTAAGTGCCTGTGGTTGGCGGTCTGGAGGTATGGGAGGTGGTGTTTTGCTTTAATTCCAGTAGGTGCCTGTACAATACCACATCCAGCACCCATTTGTTTATTTTTCTCAGTTTTGGGAAAACCTGAAGATCCTCCCTCCGGCGCCGTGGAATGCATAGTTACTGTTGGGCTTTTCCTTGCCGTCCCCTCTGGGATCCGGAAGGGCGCTACCAGCGCTGGCGCTGCTTAGATTCCTTGGACATCTCGTATCCCTTGCATGCTTTCTTGTACCCCTGGGAGTAATATGCTGAGCCCCTGAAGTATGGTCTTCCCCCTGCTTCGAAGACGTCCATGTTCTGCCCTAGGTGTCGCTAAACTGACAAAACGGCCGACTGTTCTGTAAGGGCATGAAGGATACAACTGTGTACGTGTCCGTCTTGATTGTTTTAAGAGCTTAGTTGATCTTTGGACCAAAAGGCTCATTGCTTAAAGGGCATGCCCACTACTTTGTGGTGGACATCAGATCGGAGGTCCGTGCATTAGAGCCACTCCACGCTAGTCTAGTCAGGACTGCCCTGTTGGCCATCTGCTTAAAGACTATTTCCGCCAGGTCCACTGCCATGTTGATCCCCAGGTTGGAGGCCTCCTCCCCTTCCTTTAGGATCGATTTTTGCCTCATTTCATTTTTCCTCCGGCAGATGTTCGAGAATTGGAGTTAATTTATGCCACATTACTATCATACCTAGCGATGATGGTCAGGAAGTTGGCTGCTTTTATTGTTGTGGCCCCAATTGCTAGGACCTTTTTCCCAAAAATGCCCCATTATCCAGTTGTACAGCGCACTACTTCTCAGATTTTCTCTTATGTCTTGCTGCCTCTGAGACTACCTACTCGGGTGACTGATGAGAAGTGAAGCATTTAGGTGCATTTTCCGGCAGGTTGTACTTTTTATCAAGGCGACCTTTCAATCAGCGTTTGTGTTGTGAATGGGCGTTTCATTGTCTTAAGTCCCTCTCGTCAGACCTGGTCAAAGATGGGCAGTGAGGCAACCGCCTTCCTCCCCTTTACCAAATGGTCAAATAAAAAGCACTCCTATTCTGAGCTGAGGGGGCCAAACTCTATGCACATCTTCATGATGGTGGAATGAAACCCTGTGATGTCGTCCGGGGGTGGGGGGGAGTGACTATTTTGCTGACTCCTCGTCTTAGGGAATTCCTGTGGGGAATCAGTGTCCCAATAGTAGTCCCGCTGCGGTGGGGGGGGGTTGTGAGGAAGACATAGTCTGTATATGCATCCGTCAGTTCCCCTTCTTTTTCGTGAGGCCCAGGTTCGTGCCGGTGATGTACTTGAAGCCCAGGTGATGCCGGGGGAAACGGACATGGTTTGAGATGGTCCTCTGGAGGACCTTGCTGAGATTCATCGTGATAAAGATCTGGGTCTGGGAGGAGAAGGTTACAGCACCGTTGGTTGAGGTAGAGGTTGGAAGGACGGTATCACTGGCCTCAGTGCTGCATCAAGCTGGGTGATCATCCTCTGCAGTGAAGAGTTCCTGTATGGATAGTAAGGCTTGTGGGTTGGTTAACAGTGCCTGCCCTTTCCTTTGCTGGACTTGCAGGTTGGAGGGCTCTAGGAGTACTGGTGGGCCTAATGGGTCATAAACTAGTAACATCTAGTCCAGAGTTGGACATAACCTTTTAACCAGGGTTCACTACCTCCAGTAATGCCCAATAAAATAATAATTTTGCCCAACTAGTATCCCTTAATTTTAAATTAATCAGAAGCAAGGGTTCTTTGACCAACGCTACCTGTCCCATCTACACTTTGTATAGCCCTGAATACAACAATGTCTGGGCCATTAGTCTATCAAGCCTCTTAGAACGGAAGTAAAGACCAGTTTAAAATTTAGTAAATTACTTTCTTTTTCTATCGACTATTAGACAGGTGGCCCACCAGCACTGATTAGGGATAGTACCTTATAGAGGCAGGGACAGTTAGAACCTTCTGTCCTTTTTGTGACATACTATTCTACTGCTTTATGACCAGCCCAGACACATTTTGTTATCTGTAGAACACGCAATAAGTTAGTAACAGCATTCTACAGCATGACGGGAGACTGTTGCCCTCATTCTCCCCCACTCCCTTGAGACATATAAGATAATCCACAAACCATATATATGCTCATTGGCGTATTGACGCTAGGGTTTGCCTGCCCACCCACCCCTTTTTTCGTGTTACCAGTTTATGCTTGGGCATAATCCATTTACTTATGCTAAGCAACCCAAACCCTTGTGTAATTCTTAGTAACACGAAGGACCAACTATTGCCCAGGAATGCCCGTCGGCCATTTTTTAATTCAAGTATGGTATTTGTATTTCCAAGGTGTGCACTGATGGGTTTTCAATGTACAGAGACTACAAATACAGAATGTTCATCTTTTGAAAGGTTGCAAAGTAAATGTAACTATAAAGAAATAAACTGTAAGCAATTTAGGTTGATTCAAGCAACTAGAAATTAAGACTGAAATAAATAGCCATTCGAAGGAAACATTTTGGTAAATGGGATGTATACAGTCTTGAAAACAGGTGAAAACCTGGACTAGGAAAAAGTACATTTTATAATTTGATTTCAAGTACTACAGTACGTTTTGGTTTCTTTAGTCAAAACTTTACTGTTCAGTTTACAAGTTCTACAACAGGGTTTGGCTAAAAGATTTTCCTCTGGGCTGGAGGCAGAGGAAAATGCAGGTAAATGCAGTTTTGGTAAAGTTATAGAATTCAAGATGCCATGGAAAGTAATGTGGTGATTCCTGCACAGGGTGCAAAGGCAAGTAGTCAGAAGTGTTTGTTTTATCCACTTCCCCTTTCCCCTCTGGCAGATCTGCAACACCCAGTGTATTAAGTCTGGGTGCAGAGCATTCAGAGATGGACTGTGAGGCGTTCAGCAGCTCCCATGGAAGTCGAGCAATTTGGACCATGACACACATACATCAAGCGGCGAAGGTTCACTATATGGCATTTGTAACTCGCCTATACACAAGTGGTCTTGCTACAACACGTTGTAGAAGCAATGCAGCACCACGACTACCTCATGTCCCTGGATCTCCAGGACGCGTACCTACACATCCCCACCCATCCAAGGGATTGACACTATCTCCGGTTCATGGTCGGCAAGTCGCGCTACCAATTCAGGGTGCTTCCATTCAGCCTAAAGTCTGCTCCACACACCTTTACGATGTGCCTCGCGCCAGTGGTGGCCAATCGCCGCAAACCCGGGCCATCACGTCTAGTCTTATTTATGACTGGCTAGTACGTACTCCATCCAGGAAGGGAACGCAGCTTTCTATGGTAGCAACAGTGCATCTCCTACAAATATTAGGCTTCACCATCAATTACAGAACATCCTCCTTACGGCAATCTAAGAAGCTTGCATTCCTTGGAACAGAATTCTCCACCCGGGGTGTATCCCTCCTACAACTGAGTAAACGCCCTTGCAGTCCTACTGAAAACATTCACACCAAAAATGAATATGAACAGTGCACCAATGCATACAGCTGCTCAAGATAATGACGTCCTGCATCCCCCTAGTCCCTCATTGCAGACTCACATGATGCCACTACAGGAGTTTCTGATGGCGAACTGGTCCCAAGTAACCGGGTCATGGGGGGACAAGGTGCATGTCCTTCCCAGGCTGTGCTTGCAACATCAATGGTGGCCAAACAGGGCCAGTTTCTGCAGAGGAAAAACGTTTCAGTACCAGAAGCCCAACAAAACGCTGGTAATAGATTTTGGGACTGATTTTCTATACTCTGGCCTGGTGGACGGATGTATAGAAGGTCAACCTATATTCTCTGGGGAGCTGTAGCCAAACCAATAAAAGGTAGCAGTGACGAGGGTCTAGGCCAAGAGGTGGTGAGCTTGTAAAGGGTCCACAATGAGTACACACAATGGCAATCACAGATTACACTTACAGTATGCATAAAAATTATTTATTTATGGCCAAACGCCATTTTTTCTGTACATGTATACAAGAGTAGTCTTAATTGATTGTATGTTATATGAAATGTTGGATTGTGTCCTCCAATATATTCCTAATCTTTGTTGTAATGTCCAGCCTTGGAAATCTTTTTGGCAGAGGCGCCCTGCATTGATAGTCGATTGTCCCTCGAAGACCTCCGTTGTAGGTGACGTCATCCAATGTTGTAATTAGTATGCATGGCACCTGTTGGCATCAGTTCAGTTTTTGCGCGAACGTGTTTGCTTCGTGAAACTCTGCGCACCTCGTACTTCTGAAGTACTACTGTTGTCAATCTTTTCGATTATGTCTTAGTCTTCTACCCCGACGACTCCTCCTTCCGGGTTTAAGAAAAGTAAAGAGTGCAGGTCCAAGATGTAGATTACGGATCTTGGGCGAGGGCCACCAAACGGATACCTGCTCAAAATGTCAGTCCATGACAGGGAAGGCCTTGCAGGAATGGCAGGGAAAGTTGAAGGTAGGCAAGGTGTCCAAGCCCTGTAAATCCCAGCCGACTGGGCTTTTAACAGGCGAATCGAGGGGCAACTCTTAGTCTGAAGAAAGCCAAGCGCTCGCGGTCCCGTAGTGGTGCCTGCCACTCTTCCTCCTCGGCGAAGCATTCAAAGGGGAGGCACCGCCGGTCGCCTTACTCGTCTTGGTCAGGAAGTACCCCAGAGAGGGTGACCTGCCTGTCCAAAAGATCTACACCGGCAGAGTGGGAAGCTTTCTGGTTGGAGATGCTGAAGATTTTTGAGAAACAGGCCAAGGCTCAGTCCGTGCCTTCTGTGGAAGCCAGCAAAGAGCGGTCTTGGCCTGACACTCGCGTGCCCGGGTTCACGGCGTGATCCACATCGAGAGACCCTGAGGCCTCGAGACAAGGTGTCGAAGTATCACTCGAGACCGAGGATATGGTCGTCGATATTCGAAGCCATCGATAGTGCCCATTGGGTCTTCAACGCCAGTCAAGTCTTCGGTGCCGTTGTCGACGCTGGTGGGGCCTAGTTTACCAGCTCTGTCCCCAGGTCCTGTTGACCCAACAAGGAAGGTTCTGGCTAAATCTAAGTCGACTCCTTTGATGCTTTCTAAGCCCCTGGGCTCTATGCCAGAAAACGGTGTCCGCCTTCCTAAAAAGGATTTTTTTAGGAACCTCACTTCAATTTTTTAAGAGGAACATTCGTATGGAGAGGATGCTCCTTTAGGCTCCAGTATGGGACTCCAAATGTGCTAGAGTGCCTCATTTCAGAGGAGAGTAGGATGCAGGACCTGTCGCACTTTGGTGGTATTGATACCTCTACGAGTTGGAGATCGGCAAGCCGGAACCTGGGGAGCATGCCGACTCTTTGTATAGGCACCTTATCTCTAAGGTGGTGGAATACTTGGGCTGGTCCAGATCTCCAGCACCTTATGAACAGGATGATCTTATGGATATTTTGGATAGGGGTACGCCTATGGATCTTGTTTTACCTTTCGATGTGGCTCTTCAGAAAAGGGTGGTCAGGAATTGGGAGACCTCGGAGACTAATCCGGCGGTTGACCGGTCTCTTACACGAAAATACCACCCCTGGTTTTGCACCCGATGTGCAGGCTCGTCTTCTCAACATGCCATTTGACGGGTCTCATCTTTTTGGCAGCAAGGCTGATGAGAGCCTTGAAGTTGCAGACCTCTAAGACGGCCGCCAAATCTTTCGGCGCCACTGTTGGGCTACTTCAGCCTTTTCGTTCTGGTGGACAACCATGTAGGGGTAGATCTTTTCGCTACTACTCATTTGGAAGGGTGAGAGGAATGGCCAGTCAGAGGGCCCAGCGAAACGTCCCTTGTAGTGGATGAGGTAGAGGTGCCAAGTCTGCTCCAGCAGCAGCCTCTTTACCATCGGCCGCTGCAATAGCCGCTTCAAAACTGCTCTGAAGACTTCAATTGCTCTCCAGTGGGGGGGCAGACTCTCTCAGCATCTTGAATGGCGAGCCATTACTTCAGATGCGTGGGCTCTGGAAACAATAGCCCATGGCTACTGCCTTCCCTTTCTAAGGAAGCCTCAGACCAGTCCACCGGGGAAACTCACTTTGAGGATTCCGGATCCGCTCCTTGTGCAGGAGATTTTAACCCTTCTAGAGAAAAGGGCTATAGAACCAGTGCTGTGGCAGAGAGGAACAAGGGGTGGCATTCCCCATATTTTTTGATTCCCAAAAAGGACTGGATACTGAGACCCATCTTGGACTTGAGATACTTGAACAAGTTCCTCAGGAAAGACAAATTCAAGATGGTCACTCTTTCTCAGATCCTTCAGGCCCTCTACCTTCAGGATTGGTTGGTGTCATTGGACTTTCAAGAAGCTTATTTTCATGTGGCGATCCATCTCCAGCACAGGAAATACCTGAAGTTTGCCGTTGTCAGCTCGCAATATCAGTTTCGAGTCCTGCCATTTGGGTTGACCTCTGCCCCAAGGGTATTCCCCAAACTGATGATGGTGGCAGCGCATCCTGGGAGAGGGGGGTGGGTGGGGCTGGATTTCACGTCAACCCCGTCCTGGATGATTGTCTGATCAGAGCGTGTTCCCCCGAACAAGCCTTGGATCATCTCAACGTTACCTGCCACTCCTTTCACATGCTGGGCTTCTCCCTCAATTTCAAGAAGGACCAGATGAGACCTTTGCAACAGCTCATGTACATCGGGGCTTTTTTAGATACTTCCTTGGGAAAGTGCTTGCCTCCCAACGTGAGAGCTTAAGACATTCTCCAGATGGTAACGAAATTCCAGAATGGCCAGAATCTTCCGGCCTTCGAGGTTCTTAAGGTTGCTTGGCCTCATGACGGCCTGCATTTTCCTGGTACCAGAGGCCCGCTTGCAAATGCGAACCCTTCAATGTGCCCTCCGATCGCAATGGTCGTAGTTCTCAGGACGAATGTCGGACCGCCTTCAGATTCCGCCCAGAGTCTCACGGGATCTTCTGTGGTGGGCCTGCGAGGAAAATGTTCTTAAAGGCGAACACTTTTGGCAACCATGGCCGGAGATCACTGTAGTGACGGATGCCTCACTCACAAACTGGCCTGCTGCAAAGGCAATACTGGCTCTGTCGTAACCCAGAAGAGCGCTCCTATCCAAACCTGTCTCTCTGGGGCATATAACAACTCGGCTGAACTTTTTAAAATCTGCAAGGAACTGGCCAATCCTGCTGCAGTCTCTACCTCTCCTGTCCCTTCCCAGGCCCTCTGCACGGCACTGGCTTCTCACTTCATCTCTAAAACCCAGGACATCCTGTCCTCACTCTCCTCCCATCCCCTTCCTCCTCCTACTCCCTGCTCTTCCTCTGGCCCTTCTGCAGCCACCTCTCCTCCCTCCTTCTCTGCTGTTCCCTTGTTCTCCGCAGACAAGGTTGCTAGACAAGTCTGACCTATGAAAGTCTTATCGAAACAGGTTCACGCCTGTTCCTCAAACAATCAAGGACCACATCGACTCCCTGGCTCCTTCCCTGGCTGATTTCTGCAATCACTCCTTCGCCTCTGGAGTCTTCCCATCCCCCCTGAAACACTCCCTTGTGCACCCTCTTAAGAAACCCTCTGCCGACCCCTCCTGCCAGGCTAACTATCGCCCAATCTCCATCACTCCCTTCCTGGGCAAGCTCCTGGAGAAACTGGCCATCTCTCAGCTAAATCTCCACACCGATTCTGTTGGTTGTCTTCATGAGCATCAGTCTGGCTTCAGAGCTGCCAGAAGCACGGAAACTGCTCTCCTGTACATCTCCAACCTTGACTCTAACACCCCTTGCGTCCTCATCCTGCTTAATCTCTCTTCTGCCTTTGACACTGTCAATCATGCCATCCTGCTCAACAATCTGTGATAACCTGGGTATCACTGGTCAATCTCTGGCATGTCTAGCTTCTTTCCTCTCTGACCGACCCTCCTAGGTCCATCTTGGGTCCTTCCTCTCTATCTTTTTCTCTACCTGAGGTGTCCCCCAGGGGGTCTAACCTCTCTCCCTGGCTGTTCAACAAATACCTGGCACTCCTTGCCCACCACATCGCTGCTCCCTGCCCCAACTTTCAGTACTATGCGGATGACACCCAGCTCATTTTCAGGAGTGGTGTGCCGCTAATGACATCTGCCTTAATGCCAGTAAGACTGAGATTCTCCTCATCGCCACACCCGTTGCCTCCTTTCCTGTAGCTCTCTGGCTGGGCTCTCTTGGCCCTCCTCCCACTCCCACCTGCAAGGCTAAAAACCTCAGGGTCATCTTCGTCTCCACTCTCCTTCTCTCCCCACATCTCTGACGTCTCAAAGAAGTCGCACTACCAGCTGCACCTCCTCAGAGGTATTCTTTCCTCTCCTTCCCCCAGAAACTCACCGTCTCCAGAGCTCTAGTTCTCTCTAGGCTGGACTATTGCAACAGCCTCTTTCTAATCTGCCTGCGTCTACTCTCCACCCTCTGCAACTTATCCAGAACAGGACTGCGAGACTTGTCGTTGGCCACAAGCCCTGGGATCATATCTCTCCAGTACTGAAATGTCTGCACTGGCTCCCAGTGTCTGCGAGGATTCAGTACAAAACCCTCTGCATCGTCCACAAGGCCTTCTGGGGCCTGGGGCCTCAATACCTTCAACTCTCTCTTTCCAAATATCTTCCTTCTTGAGCTCACCGCTCATCCGCCTCCATCTCCCCCAGAGTCAGCCGCTTCTCCAAGCAACAAGTTGGTGGTAGATCTTTCTTGGGCTGGTGCCTGCCTCTGGAACAGCCTCCCTTAAACTTGAAGAGAACCATCTCTGGTTCCGGAAGCACCTCCAAACCTTTCTCTTTGCTTCTGCTTTTTGTCCTCCTCTCCTCTGCTGACCACCTGGCTGTAACCAGAACTGCACTGGCTACCTTGACACCCTCTGATCTCGGGCGTAGGTCCCTCCCCCGCCAAGCATCCCACACCTGCAATACCCACCCAGCAACCACCACACTTGGACTGTTTCTGGATCCCTACAGCCCCCCTACCAGCTCTTGACACCTGATGTCTGCACTTACCCATTCACTTGCCACTTGCTGTCCGTCACTTTACTTATTGTTATCTATTCCCATGTATTGCACTGTCCCTGCATCCTTCCCACGCACTTGCGATCTGAATGACACCTGGCCTAGTAGGATCGTTGTCCCTCCTCCCTTTGTTCCCCTCCCCTCGCCGCACCTTGAAACACTTGTATATAGGCGCATTATAAATGCCATATCATATATCCTATCGTAAAGAATGCCCTGTTGATGACTGACAATACAGTGGCCATGCACTACCTCAACAAGAGAGGAGGCGTAGGGTCACTACCACTGTGCAGAGAGGCAATGCAGCTCTGGTATTGGGCTATTCAAGAAGGAATCTCCCTCTCGGTGGTTCACCTGGCCGGGGAGGAGAACACGGCGGCGGATGCTCTGAGCAGACAGAGCAGTCTTCTACGAGTGGGGAACTAGCTCAAGAGGTTCTTCAAAAGATCTTCGCCCTTTAGGGAACCCCTCAAGTGGATCTGTTTGCGACCAGTGTCAACCGGAAGGGCGAACTGTACTGCTCAAGGGAATTTCCTCTGAGAGGAGCTCTAGGAGACGTGTTTTTGATGGATTGGGAATTCCCACTGCTGTAAAAGTTTCCTCTGGTCCCAGCATTCCTCAAGTAATCAGGTTTCTCATTGCCCCGGATTGGGCCAGGAGAATGTGGTACCAAGACCTTCTGGATATGTCCATCTGTCTTCCACAAAGGGAAAATCTTCTCTCGTGAGAGGAGTGTCGGGTTCTCCACCCAGAGGTTAACACTCAACCTTCACGCTTGGTTGCTGAAAGGTTGAGTTACAAGGATTGGGACCTCCCGGATGACGTGATGGAGGTGTTGCTTTCGGCCAGATGGCCAGCAACAAAGTCTCTGTACCGTTGCTGTTGGAATAAGTTTTGTGACTGGTGCAGAGGCAAGAATGTTGATTCTTTTCAGTGTACGATACCGGATGTTCCATACTTTCTGCTCTCATTGGCACACACAGGTCTTCAGATTGGTACCCTTAAGAGCTACCTGGCAGCGTTTTCAATTTTTAAGTGCTCTTTAGGGGAATGTTCCTATTTTAAGATCCCTCTCGTCACTCAGTTTATAAAAGGGCTCACAAATGTGTTCCCGCCTTCTACTTTTCAGGTTCCGATGTGGGACCTCAAGCTGGTTTTAAAATTTCTGATGGGTGCTCCTTTTGAGCCATTGCACTCATGCCCATTGAGGTTGTTGACCTTTACGACTATACTGTTAGTTGCTCTTACATCTGCTAGAAGAGTGAGCGAGTTGCAAGCACTTTCTTCCAAGTCACCCTTTACTATATTTCACAAGGACAGGGTTGTTTTGAGGGTGAAACCCTCCTTGCCTAAGTTGTTTTCGGACTTTCATCTATGGAATTAAATTGTGCTACCAGCGGTCTACCCTCCACCGCATCCTAGTAAGGAGGAGGAAAGGCTACATCAGTTGGACCTTAGAGCGTTGAGCTTGTATATTTCCAGAATGTCCAAATTGAGAGTGGTCGACCAGCTCTTTTTAGGGTACACCGGACATAGACTGGGCCAGGCTGTTTCCAAACAGACCTTGTCTAGGTGGATCATCCTCACTATTTCTGAATGCTGCAGACTGACAGGAAAGGACCCTCCTGAGGGTTTGCATGCCCATTCCACCAGGGGCATGGCCACCTCCACTGTTCTGCCGAGAAGGGTCCCTATTAGGAACCTCTGTGATGCGGCAATGTGGTCATCTATACACGTGTTTACTAGGCATTACACTCTGCATACTTCCCACGCTCAGGATGTTGCTTTTGGTAAGGCAGTCCTTTATTCTGCCCTCTGAAAGTTCTGCATGTCTAAATTCTTCTCCCTCCTCCTATCATGGCTACTGCTTTGGGAGTCTGTCAAAGATGAGGAATACATTGGAGGACACAATCCATTCGAAGAACAAGTTACTTTTACCCCTGTTAACATTCTTTCGACTGTATGTTCCTCCAACATATTCCTCACCCTCCCCACCTACCCCCCTGTAGAATTTCCCTTGCTATTGCAGCTCTCGTTCCCACAAGGCTGGGTACTGTCCTGGCTGTACATATGGGCGCTTCTGATACATAAGGAGGGAAATACATAACAGGCGCCGTGCATGCTACTTTTAACATCAGATGACGTCACCCTTGACGGAGGCCTTCGAGTGACATCGACTCGACGCAGGGCGCCCTCTGACGAAATTATTTTCGAAGCAGCCGAAGCTGGACATTACATGTCAAAGATGAGGAATACGTTCGAGGAACATCCAGTTGAAAGAACGTTACCAGGGGTAAGTAACTTGTTCTTTTTATGTAAATGGTTTGGAGATGGTATATAGGCCCTTAATACAAGTTTTGTAGTGATGAGGCGAAAAAGGTGGTGCATAAACCAAAAGAATTCGGATTTAGGGAGGGGTAATTGGCTCCATGTGCTATTTTTCACAAACACTATGAAAAATGACTAACGGGTAGATATATCACACAACACTAATAATTACATTTCGAAGGGATTGTGTCCTCCGACGTATTCCTTATCTTAGATAGAAATCCTTCAGCTTTGCTGGCCTCGGAAAATTTTTTCGCCAGAGGGCGCTGCGCGTCGATGATCGCCGAGTCGATGACCCTCGACGGCCTCCGTGCCGACGTCGACGTCATCCTGCCTATAAAGGCCGCGCGCAGCGTCCGTTGCTCAGTTCCGTTTTTCCGCGCTTCGTTGTGCCTCGGAACACCGTTGCTCAGTTCTCGTCAAGATAACGTATATAATAACTACTATTTACCTCGATATCGATGGCATCCTCCTCCGACCCGACGACCCCTCGGTCCGGTTTCAAAAAGTGCCGAGAGTGCGGGAAGAAAATGTCGTTGACGGACCCTCACAGGGTCTGTTTGTGGTGTCTGGGAATCACGCACCAGAGTTCGGAGTGTGAGGAATGCCTTTCCATGACGGCGAAAGCCTTGAAGGAGCGTAGGGGGAAGCTCGAGAGAGGTAGGTCAACTTTAACTTCCTCGAAAGCTTCTTCGGTAGAGTCGAGACGTTCGTCTCCTCACCATAAAAAACACTCTCGATCTAGATCACGAAGTGGCTCCCACCACTCGTCGACATCGAGACACTCGAAGAAGAGACGTAGGAGATCCCCTTCGTCATCTTCGTCGAGTTCTCCTGAGAGAGTTCATTGCCCCACAAAACGCAGCTCGCAAGCTGAGTGGGAGGAATTCAGGAAAAAGATGCTAAGCGTCTTCGAGAAAGCGGCCTCGTCCCCCTCGAAGACAGCTGAGGGTGATACCCCGGGTAAAAAACCCAAAAAATCTAAACGCCGCGAGTCGCAGTACCCGGCGGAAAAGTCAACCCGAAAGCGCCTCGAGCCATCGGGAGATAAAGCATCATCGACGCCATCGTCGAAAACTC
This sequence comes from Ambystoma mexicanum, assembly GCF_040938575.1. Lineage (NCBI taxonomy): Eukaryota > Metazoa > Chordata > Amphibia > Caudata > Ambystomatidae > Ambystoma > Ambystoma mexicanum. Next base: position 1,542,770,982 of record NC_090932.1, read on the forward strand.
CTTCGAAACAGAGGTCGGCGCCATCGACGCCGTTGTCGAAGGATTCATCGGCGCATCAGTCGATCGAGTCGACGCCGACGTCGACGCCGATATCGACGCCGGTGAAGGAAAGAACCACGGCTACTCCACAGCCAACGGTTAGACAAAAGACCTCCGACTCGACGCCGAGAACGTCGACGTCGTTCTCGAGCAAGACTCCGATCCTTTCGAGTTCTTCGAGGCCTAGTACACATTTCTCGACGCTTTTCACGGCGCCTTCGAGTACTTTCACGTCGGTGTCGACGACATCGACGTTTTCAAGGCCTGTGATGATGGCTCCTTCTGCATTGGAAATGGGGTTTATACCATTCCAAAAACCAATGTATCCCCCTTTAACCTCGATTTTTGAGGAAAGGGAGGATTCAGACCAAGATATTGATTTACAGAGGACCACATCACCAGAGCCAGAGACTTTCGCCTCTGAGGAAGGAAGATTAAAAAATCTTCAGGATGCACTTCAGGAAGCTAGTGGCTTGGACACTTCTCCTGAAGCAGAATTTATCAAACCAGACCCAGGAGAACATGCGGAGACTCCATATAGAGCTCTGATGTCTAGAATCATAGAATTTATGGGTTGGTCTGCACCTTCTCCTGCCTTTCAGCAGGATGACCTCACTGACATACTGGACAAGGGCCCACAGGAGGATCCTGTGGTTCCATTTCACTCTGCTCTACAGAGAAGGATTTTGACAAACTGGGAAACGCCGGAAATTATCCCGGCAGTAAATAAAAAACTGTCAACAAAATACAGGGTGGCTAGTTCTGACCCTGAATATTTGTCAAAACACCCTACTCCTGAGAGCTTGGTTGTACAGGCTGCAACCTCATCAGGCAGCACATCTGCATACCCCACTGCTCCGCAGGATAGGGATGACAAAAAGTATGATGCCATGGCTAAGAAGGTTTTTTCTGCCTGTAGCATGGCGTTAAAGTCTATTAACGCGACCTGTACGCTCGCTAGGTTCAGCCACACCCTTTGGGAGTGCGCTTCATCAGCGGCTGACTGCCTCCAAGAAGGAGAGGAAAGGGACGCATTTTTAAACATCATCAGGGATGGTAAAGATGCGATGTGCGAGACCCTACAAACTGGCCTAGATTCTGCTGACAGTATCAGCAGGGCCATGGCGGCAAGTACCACAATCCGCAGGCATGCGTGGTTGAGGAAGTCTGGTTTTGCCTCTGACGTGCAGACCAGGCTTTTGAATATGCCCTTTGACGGTTCTACCCTCTTTGGAAAGAAGGCGGATGACAGTTTGGACAAACTGCAAACGTCCAAGGCAGCAGCCAAGTCATTGGGAGCTGCTATCCGTCAGAATACCTTTCGTCCTTCGGGATCATCGTGGAGAGGACGGTCCTTTCGTTACTATTCCTCATATGGAAGGGGCAGGGGACGACCGGCTCAAAGAGGCCAAGGAAGATTTACCCGTGGTGGACGGGGTAGGGGAAAGAAAGCCGCACCCGCAGGAGCAGGAGCCACTTTACCTTCGGCAACTGCATCAGCCGCTTCAAAACCACTCTGAGGTCTCCCCTCACAGAACACCAGTAGGGGGCAGGTTAACTCACCATCTGACGGAATGGCAGGCTATTACGTCAGATGCTTGGGCTCTGGAGACAGTGGCCCAAGGTTACTGCCTGCCCTTCCTACATATCCCTCAGAGTCATCCACCGGGGAACAACCCTTTGAAGCTTCCAGATCCGCTCCTCTTGCAGGAGGTTTTAGACCTGCTAGAGAAAGGTGCCATAGAACTGGTACCTGTAGCGGAAAGGAACAAGGGTTCGTACTCCCCCTACTTCATAATACCGAAGAAGGACGGAGGACTGAGACCCATCTTAGACTTACGGGAATTGAACAAATTCCTCCGAAAGGACAAGTTCAAGATGGTGACTCTCTCTCAGATCCTTCAGGCCCTCCAGCTTCAGGACTGGTTGGTATCTCTAGACCTCCAGGACGCTTATTTCCATGTGCCGATCCATCCCAGGCACAGGAGATACCTGAGGTTCGCAATTGGCAGCTCTCATTATCAATTTCGAGTTCTGCCATTTGGGCTAACCTCCGCCCCGAGGGTCTTTACCAAGCTAATGTCGGTTGTGGCTGCAAGTCTAAGGAGGGAAGGGATTCATGTCTACCCTTACCTAGACGATTGGTTGATCAGAGCTGTATCTTCGGAACAGGCTCAGAGACAACTAGATTATGTTTGCCACTTCCTTCACAAGCTGGGCTTCTCCCTCAATTTAAAGAAGTCACAGATGATACCATCACAGAGACTCCAATTCATTGGAGCAGTCCTGGACACTTCCCTGGGAAAAGCCTTGCCACCAGAGGTGAGGGCTCGAGATATTCTGCAGATGGTCATCAGATTTCAGAATGCCCAATATCTCCCAGCCTACGACTTTCTGAGGTTGCTAGGCCTCATGGCATCCTGCATATTCCTCGTGCCGGAGGCTCGCCTGAGAATGAGATCCCTCCAGTGGGCACTGAGAACTCAGTGGTCACAGTTCTCAGGAAGGATGACAGATCTCCTTCGGATCCCGGTCAAAGTAGCCCGAGACCTTCAGTGGTGGGCCTGTCGGGAGAACATCCTGAAAGGAGAAATGTTTTGGCAACCATGGCCGGAGATAACAGTAGTCACGGATGCCTCACTCACGGGGTGGGGAGCTCACGCCAACGACTTGACCATCAGCGGTCGTTGGTCTCCATCGGAGTCCAGACTACATATCAACCTGTTGGAGCTGAGAGCCATCAGACTAGCGCTGAAGGCTTTTCTGCCGTCTGTACGGGGAAGAAACGTCCTAATAATGACGGACAATACAGTGGCCATGCACTACCTCAACAAAAGAGGAGGCGTAGGCTCACTACCACTGTGCAGAGAGGCGATGCAGCTCTGGTTTTGGGCAATTCAGGAAGGAATCTCTCTATCGGCAATTCACCTAGCCGGAGAGAAGAACTTGACAGCGGACGCTCTGAGCAGGCAGAGCACAGTCTCTCACGAGTGGGAGATAGCTCAGGAAGTCCTTCAAGAGATCTTCGCCCTTTGGGGAACCCCTCAAGTGGATCTGTTCGCCACCAGTATCAACAGGAAGTGCGACAGATTTTGCTCAAGGGAATTTCCCCCGAGAGGAGCTCTAGGAGATGCGTTCGTAGTGGACTGGGAGTTCCCACTTCTGTACGCGTTCCCTCCGGTCCCTGTCATTCCTCAAATGATCAGGAGGTTGAGAAGGTTTCGGAAGACCATGATCCTAATTGCCCCGGATTGGGCCAGGAGAACGTGGTACCCGGACCTTCTAGACATGTCCATCTGCCCTCCAATTCGACTGCCATACAGAGAGGATCTTCTCTCGCAGAAGGAAGGTCAGGTTCTCCATCCAGCCATCAAGACCCTCAACCTTCACGCTTGGTGTCTGAAAGGTTGAGGTACAAGGATTGGGACCTTCCGGATGATGTTATGGAGGTGTTGCTTTCGGCCAGAAGGCCGGCAACTAAAACTCTATACCGCTGCCGTTGGAACAAATTTTGCAGCTGGTGCAGAGAAAAGAATATTGAACCCTTTTCTTGTGGTACACCTATGGTGTTGTCATTCTTACTTTACCTGGCTAATTCAGGCCTACAGGTTGGCACAATTAAGGGCTATCTCGCAGCGCTATCAATCTTTAAGCGCACTGCAGAGGAGCCTTCATACTTCAAAATTCCATTGGTAATACAATACCTAAAAGGATTAACTAATGTTTATCCCCCGAAACCTTTTCAAGTTCCCTTATGGGATTTAAACCTAATTTTAAACTTCCTAAAGGGTGCCCCTTTTGAACCACTACACTCTTGTTCATTGAAGCTTCTCACCCTCAAAACTGTTTTGCTAATAGCATTGACATCTGCTAGAAGGGTTAGCGAGTTGCAAGCCTTATCGTGTAAACCTCCACATACAATCTTTTACAAGGACAAAGTTGTTCTTCAGGTGAAGCCTAACTTCCTCCCGAAGGTAGTCTCGGAGTTTCACATCACTCAGAAGATTATATTACCTTCTTTCTACCCTCCTCCTCATCCGGGGAAGGAGGAAGAGAGACTGCACAGGCTGGACCCTAAGCGAGCCTTGAGCTTCTATATCAGCAGATTGGCTAAGATCAGACAAGCAGACCAACTCTTTGTAGGTTATGCAGGACATAAGTTGGGCCTTCCAATAACAAAACAAACCATCTCCAGATGGATTATTTTAGCCATTCTGGAGTGCTACAAATTGGCAGGAAAGGAGCCTCCTCAAAATCTAAGGGCTCATTCTACCAGGGGTATCGCAACATCCTCAGCCCTTCAAAGAGGGGTGCCAATTCGAGATATATGTGCGGCTGCCACATGGTCGTCCGCACATACATTTACCAAATTCTATAGCCTGGATTCCTCCTCTAGTCAAGAAACTAGATTCGGCAAGGCTGTGTTACACTCTGTCCATTCTGGAAGGGTAACATAACTTTTATTACTCCCGCCTCCAGTCACAATACCACTGCTATGGGAGTCTATCTAAGATAAGGAATACGTCGGAGGACACAATCCCTTCGAAGAACTAGTTACTCTTACCTTGTAACGTTCTTTCGATGGGATGTTCCTCCGACGTATTCCTTATCGACCCTCCCATCCATCCCCGCAGTATGACTTCCTGTGGGTTTGCAGCCTATGCTCCTTCAAGGTGATTAGTCTAATCCAAAAACATTACTGGGGACTACAAAACGGAACTGAGCAACGGACGCTGCGCGCGGCCTTTATAGGCAGGATGACGTCGACGTCGGCACGGAGGCCGTCGAGGGTCATCGACTCGGCGATCATCGACGCGCAGCGCCCTCTGGCGAAAAAATTTTCCGAGGCCAGCAAAGCTGAAGGATTTCTATCTAAGATAAGGAATACGTCGGAGGAACATCCCATCGAAAGAACGTTACAAGGTAAGAGTAACTAGTTCTTCTGATGTTTGTTAATCTGCTTAGAATCACATGCTGTGCATAGTCCGACATCCAGTGGTCACTGTGGAGTATTGCATTTTGTTTTTCGTAGTGGAAAAGGGGACGTCGACAAGGCGTGTCTGTAACACTATCCCTATAGTGACGTGCAGTGTACCCACAACCCCTCACGCTTCGAGGTCCCTCAGATTGTTTTTTTCCGCCCAGTTATTGGTCACCTTTATACGGAGCTCCTCGAGAGACATTGCGAAATCATTTCCTCGACCTTTGGTCGTTTATTATTAACTATAACACATCCCTCCCTCGACGTAGCTGCCAAGCTGTTCTCTGCCGAGCAAGATCTTAAACGGAGGGATGAGCGGAGGAGATCCTTCGGCGCTGCCGAACACGTGGCCGGGCCGCACCGGCCTAACACAGTAGGGAGAGTGGGGTTGTTGGTCATTTCTTTAACACTCTTGAGAATGCCTTTCTCTTTCCCCTTCCTCTCTTTCGAGGTCATAATCACATTTCATGCCCTCAGCTATGGAGAGGACGCCCTTTAGGTTTTGCCCGCTTTGCAAGGGCAAGTTTACCTGGAAGGACGAGCACAAACGGTGTAACCTGGAAAGACAAGCACAAACGGTGTAACAGATGCTTGCCCCTCGATCACAAAGAGGACGGCTGTGCTGCCTGTAAATTACTTAAACCCAAGACTTTAAAGGACCGCAGGGTCAAAAGGTGGGCAGCCTATGCGATGTCTAGGTCTGACTCCTTGCCAGCTGCCGCCGCCGAATATGACGAGGACAGTGATTACACGGTCTCCGCAACGGAGGTTGTAGATCTCTCTCGAAGGAGCGCTCCCGCTCCTCGTCGTCCATCCCCGGCCCCGACAAGCCCGGCTCACGCCCCGCTTATGGGGATGAACACCCCGGCGACAAGGACGAACACAGGAAAACACATAAGCACATACCCCACGGCACGCATTCGTCGAAGACAAAGGCAGCCATAGCGTCAACAGAGGCGTCAGGCCACCGGCGTCTTCCGCCGACCGTAAGGGTCGCAAGCCCTCCCCGCCACCGCTTCTGCGACCGGCGACTGGGCTTTCTGGTAATAAGGGCGCTAACCCCAAATCCTCAGGCGACGCGCCTCGCAAGAGTGCGCACGTTGCCAGTAAAGACTCGGCACCGCCTAGCCTGACGGCGAGCGATCCCTCGACGGAGAAGCTGATCGCCGAAAGCCTCGCGCGTATAGCTTCTAAAGACAGCCAGAGACGGACGACGGGTGACACGTTGAAAACCGCTCACAAGGCCAAAGAAACGCAGAGGACGCCGGAGGGTAGGCTGGGACAGCTCCCACCGTCGACAGAAGACCCTAGCCAGCGAGAGGGTTTCTCAGAAGGCAAAGGGACTCTATCTTCGACGCTATGGGACAGAACTAAGCAACTACAGGGAGAGGGAACTCCCTCTTCACTCCCAGACCGCTCTGGCCTACCTTACTGGACTGCAGAGAGGTTCCAGTCATTTATGGACAAGCTAGACAGGTTCATGGCCATCCCAGAAAATAGGACACCCAAGAGGCCAAGGGAGGTAGTCCAATAAATGGAACCATGGAATAACAGAATTGAGCATTTGAAATCAATAATTTGTGGAATTTTGCTTTTCATTTTCATTTCATTAAGATACTCTACGAAACAAATTTAACATATAAGGTTGGCGCATTAGAGTAAAATCATAACTCTTATCTATATTCAAGTTTTTGAAGGTGGCTTACAGCACTGGCAGTCGCCATCAGGGTCTACAGACCCCGACATTATAGACATTTCTTCTCCTCAGACCACACCGGTCAGGAACCCATCTCCAGTAGACGATCAGCCCACCTTCAATGCGCTACTGAGGAAGGCAGCAGCGCATTTTGAAGTTGAAACTATGTTCCTAATGGGAACACATGTCATTCTGGGCAACCATTAAGAAAAGCAACATGCTTGCTGGTGCTAAACACATGACTCAAAGTATAAGTAAAATGAATTTTTAATTTTTCATTTAGCTTTCTATAATCAGCTAATTATAGAAAGCTAAATTACAAATGTGTTTTACTTGTACTTTTTGAGTCATGTGTTTAGCACCAGCAAGCATGTTGCTTTTCTTAATGGTTGCCCAGAATGACATGTGTTCCCATTAGGGTCTAAACAACCAGTGTACACTGAATTCTTCCCGTACACCTTTCAGATTCATAGAGGGGAGGACAACCCCTTTGTTATAGCTTCTCCAGCCCTCCAGTGCTTCCTGCTCCAGAGCAGCCTCTTTTCGTTCAACAGCCAGTGGTGTCAGGCCAGCAGACAATGGGACGATCTAGTGGTGGTCTCGCAGGCCTTGGTTGAAGGAAAACCTGGTAATAGGGAAACCATTTGCCACCCCCGCAGTGGAAGCCACTCTAACCACAGACGCATCCCTCACAGGATGGGGGGCTCACCTATCCCATCAGACTGGTCGCGGAGTTTGGACTCTGAGCGTAGCTTCCAATCACATAAACTTATTAGAGCTACTTGCAGTGTTCAAGGCACTAAAAGCCTTCCAGACACACCTACAAGGGAGGACAGTGATGGTCCTCACAGACAGCACCACAGCCATGTACTACCTCAACAAGCAAGGGGGCACTCACTCTCCAGGACTGTCCAAGCTGTCCCAGAACATCTGGAAGTGGGCGCTCAGACACATGTTCCTATTGTCACATGTACCAGGGGAACTCAATCTGCTAGCAGACGAACTCGGCAGAGACTTCCCTCTGCCCTCAGAGTACGAATGGCGGTTACACGAAGGCATCGTCTTCGTCTTCAACCAATGGGGCTTCCCAGAAATAGACCTGTTCGCAACTCTGGAGAACTCACAATGCCTAGATTACGCCTCCAGATACCCACAGAACCGCTCCAAGGGGAACGGTCTCTGGATACCATGGTCAGGGAAATTTGTTTACGCTTCCCCCCCCCCCCCCCGACTCCTCTGCTGAACAAGATAGTGCACAAGATGCACCAGGAACCAGTCACCATGATACTGATAGCCCCGATGTGGACCCGCCAACCATGGTTTGCGCACCTGATGGAGATGTCCCTGTCCCCCCCAGTGACTGCCCTGCCTGTACAACTTGCTGTCACAGGACAAGGGCAAGACACTACACCCATGCCTACAGAACATGAACTTAGCAGCCTGGCTCCTGAGGTCATAGCATTTGGCCATTTACAACTCCCTCTGAGATGCATGGACATTCTTGAAGCTAGAAAACCCAACACACGCCATTGCTATTCTAGCAAGTGGAAGAGATTTGTCATCTGGTGTAGAGGTAAGAGCATCAACCCAGTCCACTGCTCTCCCACACAAATTGTCCTTTACCTGACCCATTTACTGGACTCAGGTCTAGTGTTCAATTCTATTAAAGTCCATCTAGCGGCACTTTCTGCATACACCATCTCTCAACTTAAAGTGTCATGGTGGAAAGTCCCAGGTATCAAAGCCTTCATGGAGGGGGTAAAGAGAATACACCCTCCGATAGCAAACCCAGCTCCCGGCTGGGACCTTAATGTGGTACTTACCAGGCTCATGGGCTCACCCTTTGAACCCATGCACAAGGCAACTCTTAAGGACCTCACCCTTAAGACTGCTTTCCTAATAGCTATCACCTCCATTAGGAGAGTAAGTGAACTACAGGCTCTTTCTATTCTAGACCCCTTCGTAACAGTTCACAAAGATAAGGTGGTTCTACGCACACACCCAAGGTTTGCACCGAAATTCATATCGAAATTCCATGTCAACCAGTCAATAGAACTCCCAACCTTCTTTCAAAACCCTTTCAATTTGGGAGAAAAGAGCCTGCATACACTAGATGTGCGCAGCGCAGTCATGTTTTATATGGAAAGAACTAGGCCACTGAGAAAGACTAATCAGTTCTTTGTCTCGGTGGTAGCAGGAAGAGAAGGGGATGCAGTCTCAAAGTCCACTATATCTAGATGGATTGTTCAATGCATCACTCTGTTTCTCTCTTGCTAAGAGAGAAACTCCCCTTCAAGCCAAGAGCACACTCTACTCGAGGCACTGGGGCATCCATAGCATTCATTGCAAACGTTCCCCTTGAGTCCATTTGCAAAGTGGCAACCTGGAGTTCTGTACACATCTTTACAAAACACTACTGTCTAGATGCTCACTCTAGATCTGATTCCCAGGTGGGACAAGCAGTATTAAGACCTCTTTTTTCTACTGTTCCTTCTCACAACCCACCTCCAACTCCGGGTACTGCTCGCTAGTCTATGCACAGAATGTGATTCTAAGCAGATTAACAAACATCAGAAGACAATGCATTACTTACCGTAAAAGCATTTCTGATGGTTGTATCTGCTTAGATTCACATGCGCCCACCCTTCCTCCCCGCTCAGATGGAAGGTACATAGACATCTTTCTACATCTCTTTTCTGTACACACACACACACCCCCCCCCCGCAGTCCAATCGAGACCACTGGCGGGAACATTCATGCATACCACTCAAACTCTGAAACCAGTTTTTGTGGACAGTCCCAGCCCACATTCTGCCAGCAAACTCTCATATCCCTCCAGTAGCCCGCCAAAGGTTTCTGCTTTCCAGGGCACTGGAAGTTGTCCTAAGGATTTCCCTGGCCTCACAGTCCAGGAAGAAGGCTAAAGAACTCGATGGCCAAAGGACAAGCTAAAAACCATATGGTTCGGACTCTAGCCACAGTTAGTAGCCAAACGCGGTAAGGCTAAAACAAAAAGCACCAAAAAATTGTCAAAAGTCACTACTGCTACCGGCTTGTCTATTTAGTACACCTCGTGTAACCAAAAATCCTTTGAGTTAGTCTAGGGCAAAACAAAGTGTACCCCATTGTACTGCATTGCAAGATGCCTGGTACAATGTTAAGTGTCCATAAGTGATAACCAGTTGCTAAAAGTGGTAACAAAGTCACAAGACTAAGGGAAACAATGTTTCCCAGTACTGACCGCCTGAATGACATGTCTGTTTCCCCATAACAGATTAGCAAAATACAGTGTAGTGAAGCTTACGGCTTAACTGCACTGTGAAAAGTACAGGTCAGGATAAAAAATAAAAGCAAAGTTTGGGGTTCATTAAAATGGAAGGAAAGGTGCAGTAAAGGGAGATCTTTCCTAGCAGACACCTCTCTCCATGGGTGGAGAGCTCAAGTGGATCAATTGCATGTTATGGGGCTATGGACACCCCAGGATATGCCACTACATATAAATGTGCTCTAACTAGAGCGCTTCTGTGGGTGCTCGAGTAATTCTTCCCAATACTGGATGACTAGTCAGTCCTCGCAGACAATACCACCACAATGTATTATCTGCGAAAGCAAGGTGTATGGGGGTCAATATCCAAGACCATTGTCCAAGGAAGCCCAACTGACCTGGCGTTGGGCCATTGCCCACAGAATCCACATGCAAACATTCCATCTTCCAGGGGTATACAGACTCAAACAGCAAACCACCTCAGAAGGTGAGTTTTTCGCAAAACCACGAATGGGAGCTCGAATCCTTGACGCTGCAGTCGCTGTTCCAGCAAGGGGCACAGCCAACAGTAGACCAATTTGACACAATCCACAAAAAGTGTACGCCAGCAGGTCACCCCCAAAAGGGCTCAATGTGAAACGTGTTTTTTTTTTTTCCATGGGACGGTCTCTTTGCATAAGTGTTCCTGCTGTTGCCAAACTTGCCCCGCCAGACCTGGTACTCGGACGTGGTCTAGCTATCCAGGGGTAAACACATCCGACATGATTATCACCTAGGGCCAGGGGGAAAATTCTACACCCCGACCTGCAATCACTCTGCCTGACTTTGATCACTCTGCCTGACTTTGCTGGCCTTCCTATATCGCAGGCACACAGGGACATTCTGACGGCAGCAGAAGCCCCCTCCACCAAAAAGTCGTAGGGCCTGAAGTGGAGGCGGTTTTGAAAGTAGTGCAGGGAACACCAGGAGAGGCTTAACACATTCCGGGTAACTCTGGAAGACATACTGCCATACCGACTTGGGCTAGCCAAGCTGGACCTCGCCCACAACTCCATAAAAGTCAATTTAGCAGCCATCTCCAGGCACACAAGGCGGAAATGATCGCCTTACCAGTTTTCTTTACCAAGCCATCATCCCCAGCAGAGGTAGCATTGCATTTGCTCGACGTCAAGCGAGCGTTGGAATACTACATTGACAGGACGCTGTCAGGATTGCACATTATGTATCTCACATTTGCAAGGACCCTAAGAAAATTGGGTGTTTTAGATATTTTTCCTGGAGAACTAGAAGGGGAGGTATGTTTAAATATTAGATAAATTCTGGTTGGAGTGTAATAATTTTCCTTTTAAGGTTAGTTCATCTTCCCTTAACTAATTTTCATTTAGAAAGATGAAGTTCTCCCAAGCCAAGATGGTGGAATGCTTTCTCAGCAATGATTGGTTTAGCTTATAGCAGGCAACATTGTGTTCTCACTTGGAATGTTCATTATAATTCTAAACTGCCTTTCATTAAAGTTTCTACCAGAGTAGGTCATGTTATAGTTAGCTCCAGTAAATAAAGTTTAAGTTTTCATTTACAAAAGGTTGTAGATAACTTATATTTTAGTTTTCACTATATTAAGCATAGTACTCAATTTAGGTGAAGATTATAGTAGAAGAAAGAAACAATTTCTAAGTGACTCTGATGCTGTGCAGCTGATTCCAGTCCTCCAGCTAAAGACAAAGCTAAGTGAACTTTTGGATCATCGGAGATAATTTTATATTGGATTCAAGTGTATTCATTTTTATCTTTTTAGTCTTTTCAACTGCATTTGGAACTGTAAATTTGTGAATTGGTTTTTAACTTTTTAAGATTGCTTTAGCGCACTTTAGTGTATTTAATACTATTAACAAGGTGTGCGGTTCATATTCGCCGGAGTATTAACATTAGAATGTTTTAGAAGTACTAATTTCATTTTTCTACGGACGCGAGTCGTGTTAGTTTGCCCGCGCGTACTGTTATTTTTGATGCGCACGATTAGAGAAAAGGACCTTACGACGTCATACGTGCGTCGCGGCCATCTTGGATTTCGTTTTTTCTTCGTTGCTAGTGCGTCGCTTCTCACGAAGGACTTTTGAACTTAAGACTTTCTTTTTAGAAGCGGAGTATACAGATTTTGAGTTTCCATACTACAATTTTGAATAATACCATCATCTCATACAGCATCAGGTACTTAATATTAAGAAAGACTATTTTCTAAGTTTAAATTTTAAGACTAGGATAGTAATAGTGATAAAATTCTTTGTTTATTTTTAAGGACATTCATTCGTGGTTCTTGAAGAGTTTACTTGAAAGAACTTCAGAAGAATTTTTTTTTTTTTAAAGAAAAGATATTTTGACATTACAAATTGCAAAGAAAAGAGATGCAGAAGTCTGCAATCAATATAGCCACATAACCACTTACGGAAATAAAACAGCCTAACGGCAATTAAAGCTTAAGCTAAAGGTAATAGAATTTAGTAGATTAGAAAGTTTAGTCATTTGTAGAGTTAGAAAATGTATGAAAAGATTGCATTCTATTTTAGGAACTCAACTGAAATATAATTACAAAGTCATTCCAGTGAAGACGGACTGAAGTGCCAGCAGTAGGAGTTCCAGAATTGTCTCTCTCCAATTCCCCTTTCCCCTTGGGTTTGCCTGTCCAGTAGTTTTATAGTTACTGGATTGTTGGGCAGGCGGGCTTAGGGGCTTTAGAGGACCAGCTTCACTCCTGCAGGATCCTGCAGCAACAGTGTCCTGACAGAATAAAAGGCCCACGAAATTGATCCTGCCTGAGTGAAGATGGATCCTGAGTCCGGGTTGAGTTTAGTAGCTTTGGAAAAGATTTTATTAGAAGTAAAAGAAGAATTAAGGGAGACTAGGAAAGAGACCTTGTTCCTGGGAATTAAGATGGAGTTAAATAGTCAAATCAAAAAGGGAGATTCAGCAGGATCTTCAGGTTTGAGATTTGGGTTAGAAAGAAAACCACCCATTTTGTATCCAGAAGAAGTTGAAGAAAAAGAACCCAGAATAGTAACACAGAAAGAAAGAGGAGTAAATATGTTTTCGGGAGGAACAATAGTATCTACACCTTTAGCTCCACCAGAAAGATTTGGAGGGGATTTTAGGAAATTCAAATCATTCATTATGCAATGTGAATTACATTATATGTGCAGACCAGAGGCATTTCCTACAGAAACTTCTAGAGTAGCATTTTTAATCTCATATCTCTCAGGAGAAGCTGCAGCTTGGTCTGGCCCCTTGTAGAGAGAAGAGCAGAAGAGCTACATAGTTGGTCAGATTTTAAGTTAATTTTTGGAAGAATGTTTGATAGAAGAACACATTCGCAGAGTGTAGATGGAGAACTTTTAGAGTTACGCCAGGGAAATCGTGAGTTGATTTCTTATATCACACAGTTCAGCGGATTAGTTTTGGAAAGTGGTTGGCCAGAAGAAAAAAGAGCTTCCATTTTTTATAGAGGTCTACGAGATGAGTTGAAAGATGCTTTATCAAATATTGTAGAGAGACCAACCTCTAGTGAAGATTTGATTAATATAGTGATGCAATTAGATATGAGTTTGGGAGAAAGAAGATTAGAAAAGCGAAGACATTTTCTGAGAATAGGGTTTGGTTCAGGAATGAACGTCCCAGAACAGAGCAAGTTAAGGAGGTTAAGGGTTCTCTGCGGAATGAAACAGTTCAGTTAGATCACCGTTGACTAAAGAAAAGGACAGAAGAAGAAAAGAAAATTTGTGTTTATATTGTGGTGATAGCACTCACTTTGTAGGAAAATGTCACCGTGCCCCAAAGCGATTTCAACCATTTACTGGAAAAGGTCGACAGGTGGCGAATACAGTTCAAACATATCACCTTAAACGTATGCTTTTCTTGGGAAGGAAAGCCAAAATGTGGTGGACCGTGTGTTATTGATTCTGGGGCAACAGGACATTTTTTTTATATAGGTTTGGCAGGTAGATTGGTAATTCCAGTAGTAAAAAAAGTAGTACCTGAGCAAGTACGTGTGTAGATGGATCACCACTTACATCAGGGTTGATAACTCAAATGACAGCTAAATTGAAGATGAATATTGGAGAAGAGCATAGTGAAGAAATTGAGTTTGAACTAATTGATGCACCAAAGTTACTGATTATTTTAGGCATGCCATGGCTATCTTTACATAATCCCATAATAGATTGGGGAAAAAGAACAGCAGAGTTTAATTCGGGTTTTTGTAAGGAACAATGCTTAACCAGGTTGGTTGAGGAAGGTCAGGAAGGAATTTCTAAATCTATTGGAGTATGTTTAGCAGCAGGGTTGGTGAACGAGCATATAGTGGGGGCTGTAGCTGGAGTCTTGCCAATGTTCTAAGGATTTTCAGGATGTTTTTGATAAGAAGGAAGCTAATGAATTACCACCTCATAGACCCTTCGATTGCAAAATTGATCTTGAAGTAGGAGCACCAATTCCTTGTGGAGGAATTTATGCTCTTACAGAAAAGGAAAACAAATTCTTAAAAGAATATTTAGAGAAAAATTTAGCTAAAGGATTTATTAGACACTCTCAATCACAAGCAGCCTCACCTCTGTTCTTTGTCCCAAAGAAAGACAAAACCCTGAACTTGCATTGACTACAGAGCTCTGAATAAAATTACTATCAAAAATCGCTATCCATTACCTTTTAATATCAGTAATGTTGGATAGAATTCAAGGAACTAAGATTTTCACAAAATTGGATCTACGAGGGGCCTATCACCTGGTTCGTGTTCGTGAAGGGGACGAGTGGAAAACCGCATTTAGAACACGCTATGGACTATTTGAGTTCCTGGTGATACCATTTGGCCTTTGCAACGCACCCGCAGCATTTCAATTTGTTATAAATCAAGTCCTTTGCCAATACTTAGATGTATTTGTAGTTGTGTACATTGATGACAACTTGATTTTTTCAAAAGAACAACATTTGGAACATGTAAAAAAAAGTTTTTTGTGAAATTGCGTGAGAACCACCCTTTTGCAAAACTGGAAAAGAGCCAGTTCCACACACATTGTGTAGAATTTTTAGGCTTTGTTTTATCTCCGGAAGATCTTGAAATGGATTCGAATAAAGTAAAAGCAGTAAGAGATTGGCCACAACCGGGTTCTGTAAAAGATATTCAATGTTTTATTGGATTTGCAAATTTTTATAGTCTATTTATTCAAAATTTTTCTCAGGTGGTTTCTCCAATTACTAAATTGTTGAAAAAAGGAATGAAGTTTGTATGGAGTGAGGAGGCTGAAGACGGTCTTTACGGAAGTTGACCCAGCTTTTGATAGCGTATGGTCCAATGAATGAAGGAAATGCACTCTCCAAGCATAGCAAGGTGGATCTAGCCTAACATCACTTCCTGTCACAAATCAGCGGGGAAGCCCCTCCAGACGCCTCCTCATGCACACTCAGAGCGACAGCGACCTAGGCAGCATGGTGGTCGGGAGTCCCGATCTCGGACATCTGCCAGGCGGCTACCTGGTCACTGCTGCATACTTTCATAAGGCACTACTGTCTGGGGAAGCAGCATGCCGATGACGTGCAAGCAGGGAAGAGCAGTCCTACAGCGCCTGTTCCAATAAGGTACGATCCTATGGATTTACTGTAAAGAAATTTGGTGGTTAACCTGGATGCTCTGCCATCTTCTGTGCACTGCTACATAATCTTTTCACAACATGTGAATCTATGAAAGATCCAATGCTGGATATGAACGTTTCTTACTTGTGTCTCCTGTTATCCAGCATTGGTATCTTTCATAGATTCACATGCGCCCTCCTTCCAAGCCAACAGGTAAAAAACCATGTAAACCTCTATCACCATAGGGTCAGAATCTGAGAGGAAAGGGAAGGTCTAGTCTAGGGCTACTCAAGGTCCCATTGGTGGGGACCAAAACCACCCATAACAATGGCGTTTGGCTACAGAATGTAGGTGGTTCTTGCATAGAGCAAGGGAAATGAAAAGGTAACTGAGTAGTCCCAGCCTAACAGGGAATATTCACAGCATGTGAATAAGAAATGTTCTCCTTCTCAGTGGAATCCATTGCTGGCTGTTTCTTTGCTTCCTTTTACTTTAGTTTATTTATAGTGCACAGCCATAAACCCTTAGGTGTGAGGGCGCGGACAAGACAGTACTCACAAAACACATACGCTCTGGGCAAGAGGGGAAAGCAAAGTCTACCCCGACAGAAAAAGGGGCAAGAGAGGAGCCAGAGTCCGATTATCGAAACAACCAGGTTTTCAACTTTTTATTTTAAACAAACACAAGGATCGATGGTTTCTCAATGTGACAGGTAATACGTTCCATAAGGAGGGGGCTACGCCAAAGAATGCCCCTCCTTGCACCTTCTTAGTCTTACATCTAGGCAGAAATTGCTAGATCTCAAGTTTCTTTGGTTGGGTTTTTCCTTGATATGGTCTTGTAAATAGGTGAGCATTGTACCCATTCGGCACTTAAATGTAATTACCAGTAACCTGAAAGCTATTCGAGCCGCCACAGGTAGCCAGTGCAGGGCGTGGCGTGACTCCGTTACGTGGGCATGCGCGGAGAGGCCGAACACCACTCACAGCCCCATTTTGAACAACTTGAAGTCGATTGATAGAGGCTTTGCTAGCTCCTGCCAAAAGACTACAACAATAATCAATCTTTGCGCCTATTATTGCTTGCGCAATTGCTTCCACATTATCTTGAGAGATATAAGGTCTCAAGTGGGCTAATAGGTTAATATAATTTGCTGAGGCAACGGTACAACCTACATATGGTTTCATATCTAACACCTGATCAAGAACAACGCCTAGGATTTTGACTTTGGGGAGTGATTTCTACATCCCCCAACATAAATGTTTATACTCTGGGTCTAATTTGGACAGGGTGCCTACTGAACCGACCACCATAAATTCTGTCTTGCCTCGATTGAGTGCCAGATTGTTCTGCATCATCCAGCGCTCAATAATGGCAAATATTCTATTTAGTTCTATTTCGTCCTGGCAATGAGATCTTGAGAGTGCGATGACATTGCGTGTCATCCGCGTAGTTGGAGAAAAGAATCCCTTCCCTCTCAAGATGCGCAAAGAAAGGAACCATGAAGATGTTATATATGCACGGCGAAGTGCAAAAACCCCTGAGGTACTCCGAACAACACAGGGATGGTTGGCTCCATTGCGTCTTCTGCACTAACTCTGCTAGTTCTGTTAGATAGGAAGGATAACATCCATTGAGTAGCTTCTGCTGAAAAATGAGCTACTTCCTTAAGCCGCTCGGCCAAGATGGTATGATTAACAAGATCGAAGGCCACGGATTGATCCAAGGAGATGAGCATGGAGGCAAGTCCTTTGTCCATTCTCTTAAGTAGTTTGGTTTTAAGATCTAATAGAGATGTTTCAGTCCCAAAACCCTGTCTGAACCCTGATTGTAAAGGATATAGGATGGGATACAGGTTAAGATGTTGGGCAATCTGCGAATAGGCCACTCGATCCAAGATCTTAAGAAGGAAAGGAGTGTTGGTTATCGGCCTATAGTTAGCCGGGATGCGTTCGTCCAATCCTGTTTTTTTTAGTTATGGTGTAAACAAGGCCCGTTTTAACTCATTAGGGACCACCCCAGTTGTCAGGGAGTTGATAAACGTACAAATGGACTGTACTAACGTCGGCGGGCAGGTCTTAATGATAGAGGAGCAGAGATCACCCGTGCATTTCGTAGCCTTAAGTTTGGATATTACCAAAGTGAAGTCCTCAAATGTGATGGGGCTAAAATTAAATATAGGAATATCCTCATCCCTCACAAAGAATGTATGAGCCCCACTAACCCTAATGTCGGAAATCAGGGCTTTGTTTTTTTACTAGAGATGCCTTCTCGGATCCCCTCCAATTTCTGTGACATGGCATTCTGGATCTCCAGGCACCATTTGTCGTCTCTAATAATGGTAGAGGCCTTTGGTTGAGGTATCGGCTCCTGTTCTTTGAGAATTATGAATAGTTCCCTCTAATCAGAAGTAGCCTGAGAAATTCTTAAATTATGATGTGATTTCTTGGCTGCCACTATGGCCATCTTATAATTCTTAGATGCGACTTTAAAGTTTGTTAAGGCTACAGGCGTCTGATTAGCCTTCCAGATATAGAAGAGTTTAAGTGACAAGGCTTTAAGTTTTTGTAATTCAGGGGAGAACCATGGTTTACTT
Source organism: Ambystoma mexicanum (assembly GCF_040938575.1). Classification (NCBI taxonomy): domain Eukaryota; kingdom Metazoa; phylum Chordata; class Amphibia; order Caudata; family Ambystomatidae; genus Ambystoma; species Ambystoma mexicanum. The sequence continues at coordinate 1,542,789,175 of NC_090932.1, forward strand.
TTTTTGCTCTCAGTAAATTTCTTTTTAAGTTTAAGAGGAGCAAGAGCATTGGCCAACATATACAATGTGGTCTTAGGTTTAAAGGCCATGGAGTCTGTTGTCTCTGTGTCTAAGATGTCAGAAGAGAGCTTCAATTCTCTCATAAGTCAAAAACTTAACACTACGGATGCAGGTTTCGGCTTGATTTTAGTGGGGAAAGGAGCTGAGACTGAGAAGTGCACAAAGGTGTGGTCCGACCAGGGACAGGGGGATAACTAAACATCATGACAGGGCATATTCACCACTGATACCCAGTCAAGGGTATGACCAAATACATGAGTAGGTACATGAATTATGTGACTAAAGCCCAGATCTAAAAGGGATTGTGAAAGCTCTGCTGCGACCAGGTCATCCCCGTATCCTAACCAGTAGTTAAAATCTCCCAGGACTATGTGTGCCTTAGGTTTCATAAAGGGCAGTGAGTAGCTGGATAGCCCTAAAATAAAATTGTCAGTGAAAGTTGGAGGGTGTTATATAAGTATGATGTTTATAGTTGAGGCCGCATTCATACCAACTTTCACATGCAGAAATTCCACACCATCCATCAGATGACCTTTCAGTTCCCATGCCGATAGTGTGTTTTTTAGTATAAGCGCAACACCTCCTCCCCTGCCCACAGTTCTATCCTGTCTTAACATGTTATAGCCTGCTGGGATGGAGTAGTGCAAAGATGGATCCACTGTACTTGCCCCCCAGGTTTCTATAACTGCTTTCCTCCAGTCTTCTTGGCTGGATTGTCTGGCTGTCCTTGCTGGACTCCTTGCCCTAAGCTACTGATGCTCCTCAGCAATCACTCGGACAGTGATGCCTAAAGGACAGAGCCCTACCCTCCTTGCTTTGTTGCTCTGAAACTAGAGTGCTACTCTGCCTCTGCTCTTTGTGGGACGTTTTTGGTCACCCCTACCACTGTCTGTGTAGGACCACCATCCGCTGCCTGTATTGACCTGTGGTACTCCCCTGTGCCATCTATGAACCTTGTTGACTGCACCTTAGACGTCTTGCTGTTGCTCCCACTTTGTTCTTTACCTTGGGATTAGTCATCACCTGTTTGGGCCCAGGTAGGCAGTGGTTCTGATCTCCAAACCAGTTGCAGTTCCAGCAGACTTGCAGCAGGACAGGTCCGACTACTTGGGAAAGCAGTCTCTGCGACTCCCATGATGTGGATGCGTTCCCTCCCCCCCCACTTATCTCCATGGGACTGCAGGAAAAGAAGTGGTGATGCTTGCAGGCTTAACTCGATGCAACCGAAATAGAGTTCCAAGCAGGCTAATCTTCATGAAGGAGAGCAGCTGCTGAAGGCATGCTATGCTCCTGGGGCACAAACTGAAGACCTGTAGAGTTCTGAGTTGCAGCTCAAGACTGCAGAGACCTGGTCAGTAAATGGAAAGTCCATAGGAGGCTACCGGAGAAATTGTGAATATCCTATTGCAGGATACAGGGTGTTGGGGAGAATTATAATTTCTGTGCTAATTCCCTTCAACCTTAGTGACCCCCAGCTCTTTTGCTGGATTTGGGACTTTTTTAAATTTTACCCTTCAGTGAGTGTGACCTTTGTCCCCCTCTCCCTCGTGTTTTGACCTGATTTGGATTGTTTCCACTGATTTTGGAGTCTTGACAAACTCCATAGGCATCTACTTTTTGTATGGTGACGCACAGCACCTTCAGTACAGTGTTGCTGAAGTCCTACTAAGGGCTTAGTAAAACCATTCAGCTGAGGCAGTACAAGACTCCACTCTTAGTATAAGGCTGTACCACCTGAGTTCATTGTACCGTAGACGGAACAGCCAGGCTTATATTAGGAAGGGGTGAGGGCTGTGGAATCAGTACAAATGAAATTGTAATAAAAATGGTCCAAAGAAACACTGAACGCTATGTATTGTAAAAAATAAGATTTATTTAAATACAAGTAGGCCCAGATAAGTCTAGGGGTAATTAAGTACTATCACACATTATATGTAATCGCAATTATCGAAACACAACACTATGCTTGAAGGTACACAGACCAAAGCATAAACCTTATTTGGAACACCTAACTAGTTCTAGGGAAGTCAAAACCTTTTTCATACACATTCAGTATAGGTCACACCTATTCTTGGGGTAAAAACCAATGGTTACTTTTAGATTACAATCAGTAATGCAAGGGCAGTAGACCCTACCAGTTGTACAGTGACGCTCAGTACCAGATCACATAATCAGTCAAGTGGACACTGTTTTGTGAATAGTGGAACACTTATCACAAAAGTAGTTATAGGTGTTTACTGTCCATGGAATAAGTTATACTAGGTGAGTAAAACACAAGGATGCAATATTCAATTACAGGTGCTTTTGAGATCAGTGAAACACAGACTGATATAAGCAATAACTCGTAACTTATTTTTGGATGGCATACAGCTAACTCAAGGTAAGTAAAACCCATATACTTGTTTTACCTCACAATGAAGTCCAGGTTAGATCCTTCCCAGCTATACAAGTAACTTATGTATGACTTCTAAGGGATAGTTAGAACCAAAGACTGTCTACAACAGCACAGGGAAAGCAAAACCTAATGTTAAATTTTACTGAATGACTCAGTTATTCTGGGTAGGAAACAACCTAATACACACTTATTCTGGACAGGCTATCAGCAAGTCGGGGGAAGCAAGACCCAGTTGGGGGACACTCATACAATTATCACCAGAATAATCTGTTGATACCAAAACATTACTTTTGGGAAGAGGCACTATCTAATCACAGAGGAGTAATGTTGGGTGTCATGACCGACGTTTGAACTATTATGCTGCAACATTTGGTGCTGTGGGCTTAGGAAATCCAAGAGGGCGGAAAAGCCCACATTTGCGCCAGAATCCTGGAGAACCGCGCAGTCTTTGCGCACAACAAAATGGTCGCCTGACCTGCCACCCACCAGTGTGAGCGTGAGGGACCGGAAGCGCCATGGGTAAAAGGTGGTGCCCAATGAAAAACAGCAGGGCCTGTTGGCTCAAAAAGCGCTTTGAAATCACCTTTGTTTCTCTGAAATGCAAGCTAAAAATGCCTATTTTAAACATTGCAAGATATTCAAAAATCTCACTGAACACCAGCAGACATTTGGCAGAATGTATTCTTGTGTGCATACTAAATCTGGAAAGAGAAAGAGCCCAAAACAATGTTTATAACAAAACTGGCTGAGCTGTGGATGTCAGCAGCCTAAGTTAAATTGGACTGAAAGCCACTAAAATCTAAATGTTTAAAATAAATGAGTGACCTACTGTTGAGTGTCACATATTTTGCAACTGTTAAATGTCATAGTTTTGAACTTAGAATCAGTGGTCTAGCTGCATGTGTAAAAATTGCAAGTTTGGTTTGAATGAAGAAAACTGGGAACCAAAGTGACATTTAGCTGAAGCCTGGCTTGAAGAGAGTGAATTCTGCCCGGCAACTACCCCTGACAGGAGTTGAAACTTGATCAGCAGCTGTGTTGCCAGGCCTGGCTGCATTCTGCTGCCCCCACCAAAAGGAGATGACACCTCCCTGATTGAATCAGGGGAGGAGCACCTGGGGACTGCAGGAAACTAAACAAAGCACTGTCCTTGGCCCAGGCAAATGTTAAATTAGGGGGGTTGTAAATGGCTTCCTCTTGGAAGGAAACGGGGAGGGGCACTGCATCTGTGAGCAAGCTGAGCTTGGGGGGGGGACGGGGGGGGGGAGTAGATAAACCAGAAATTCCACCATGTGCTTTGGAAAACCACACCCCTCGGGGCCAGAGCATAATTTTAAAAAGATGGATAATTCATAGTGCGGACTTGTAAAAATTATATAAATAACATCATCATGCTTGTGATTTTTCTGTGCACATTTTAAGAGGTGTTAGGACTCTGTGGTATGTTCTTGTGAATTGTAGCGGAAAAAGGGTTGGTACTCCAAATGTATGCATGTTAAAAATCTGACACTTTATCATCTGAAACCCATATCCCTGGTGCACATTTGTGTAAAATCTGAAAAGGTTTAGAGGTCGTTATCTGGATGAAAAGGGGAGAATTCTGTTATAAGTGGACACAACATCTTACAAAGACAGGGATCGGATGGTTTGGTGCTACAGAAAATGTTAACTGGACATATAATATTAGAAAAATGGTACATAGATAAATAAGTATTTGGATCAGAAATAGATTTGTGTGCAATTTGGCAAGGGGAGGATCCTCTGACCATAAACCTACCTCATCACTCTGACTCACAACCCAGTTCCCCCAATGACGGGAGAGAGGAGGAACTGGCCAATGATAGGTTGAGAGGGTTGGGCATGCAGAATGAGCCGACCCACCCACTTTCTAAACACATAAAAGGAGACTGTGCAGGACAGGTAGGGACATTCAATTTCCATTTCCTTGCGGAGCACGCTGACAGACGACTTCACATCCAGAGATCCGGACTGACTCCAGCAAGACAGAGACCAGAACTTGGAACTCTGACTCCAGAACTCAAAGCAAAGGCCTAACCCACAAGCTGAGTTCTCTTCAGCAGGCCTCAAAACCTAACCAAACTATTCACAGCCAGGTGAGCTGTTTGAATTCTTTGCCAAGAACTTTTGCCAGAACCGGTAGCAGACCCAGAAGGCAGAATTATCCAGAGAGACCAGAGATCCAGAGAGATCAGACCCAGACCAGATCGCTGACAGCTGACCCAAATCGCTGTGCACTAACCAGTACCCAGTGGCGAGAGAACCGCAGCCAATCCTGACCCGATCCGTGACGAAGTCACATTCCTGTCCAAAATATAGTGCGAGTACTCAGCCAGAACTGTGCAAAACCCAATCTCTTAGTTTAATATGATCTAATTCAAGCTATTTTAACCTATTGAGAACTGCATCGTAGAAATTGTCCCTTTTGATTCAAAGCTGCAAAACTGTCATCTGTCATTCTGAACTTTAAAATTTCATTTCGAGAATCTACCTTCACAAAATCGTCCGTATCTCCGGAACTGTTTGTCCTAGGAACAAAATTTGCTACTCCTTATAGTGCCTCCGTAATTGCGCTCGATGCACGCGACGAAATTGCCGCGATTTGACATTTTGCTTCATTCCAGCCACGTGTAAAAACATTTATCTTTTGCTTCCATCACGGAATTCTGTTTTCAACTTGATAACCATCCCTGAATCATTGATAGGGGTGGCCTGAACTGATTTAAAGTATCTCTCACTCACCCTGAACCTCCTATAGGGAATTAAAAGCAATTTGAGTATATTTTTCACTTCATCGCCACCACATTTAAAAGGATTGTGCCGGTTTAAAATCATACCTGTTTTCAACTAAGCTCACTGGGGGGAATTGGAACTTTGTATTGCATTTGTGTGTATTCCTGAGAATTGTTACTTCCATCTCTTTACATTGCATGGGGGGGGGTGAATTGTCTGAGAAAAAGTGATCATATTATCTTTTGCTGAAATCATATCAAGTTTATTTCTGTACTGCCTTTTATTCATCTTTGCATCTCCTTGAAACCATAAAGCATTCTCCCATACCTTATTCCCCTGTTCCTAGTCATAAGTCACCAGAACTGTGCTATTGTAGGATTACCTATTGCTGATTACTGCTCATATTCACAAGTGTGATATCAATTATATATATATATATATATATATATATATATATTTTGTTTAATTCTCAAACCTTTTAAATTTGCAAAACAAACTTACTTCTTGGCTCAGTGGCATCAGGGGGATTCTAAGAGAGGGGTGTTATATAAGGGTTGTCATCCAGAGTACACAAACTGGACATAAAAATATATAAATAGGGGCTTCCCTTGGGCATCCCAGACCAGGCACTAACTTAGTGGGATTGCTTGATTGGAGTCATTTAACAGTAATACACTTTCACATATACTTTCTATTTAGAATGGCAAAACAGTTTATAAGGAAAGAAAGATGTTAACCATACTTTTGAGAATAGTGCATCACACATCCAAGGTAATTAAGAACTTTAACTGTTCACTCTTGGAGTTACAGTTACCAACCAACTCTTTTACAAGTAAGTAAATTTTAAACATTTACTCTTTTCTAGGCAAAAGGCCTAATCCCTTAAATCTTTCCCTTATTCTTGGAGCATGAGTTTTCTCAGTGGCAGAAGTGGGGTCACTAGGGACTAGTGACCAACATGCAGTGTCAGAATAAGTTCTTGAGTAGCAAAAGTCAGAGTTCCTTAGGAAGACTGGGCAAACAGGTGAGTACTTTACTACTAGGGTTAGAAGAGGGTCTACAGGCTTCACAGAAGACACCCTAGCAGGTTTCTAGCAGTAGGACTGAGTGCACTGGATGAGAGGCCTCCCCATCACAGAAAACATCCCACAGCTACACAGAAATCCTAAGAGACTTAAGTTAAGTACATACCCAAGCCAACACACTACCTCAGCATTAAAGATTTTGCAGCAGTAGTACTTCGGGTATTTGGCTGCAGATCCTGGTCAGTGGATTCCTTGTCGTGGTGACTGAAAACAAGAACTCAGAAAGAACTTTGCAGCAGGGATCAATGGAGAAGGCTCTAGGCAAGGTTTTCCTCGCGGCTGAATGCAGTAATGCGTATTTGTCGCCTTTTCAATGAGCACAGAAGAAGACAGAAAATCGCGGTTGAATTCCCGTCATTACAAATGTCCAGTACTCTAGTGAGGGGACTTTTCGGACATGATTTGTTTCTCTGGAGATACACCAGGATGTCCAAGAAGTGTCAGCGAGATTCGTAATTTGAAAGACTGTGCACTGCACAATAGCTCAAGGTCCCAGGGTATTGGGGTATTGCAGCCCCGCAAGGTTGCAGCAATGCGAGGGATGGCTTAAAATGCAGGTCTTCTTAAGTCTAGTCTGTCTCACCAGACTCGGGCTTGTCGTTTTTGGAGTCCCCAGGTCGATTGGAAGGAAGGTCTACAGCAGGCTCTGGTTACACAGCATGCTCTGGTCTTTGGAAATCGTTTCAGCCGCTTTTCCTTCATCATCCTCTTCGGTTTCGGTTCCAGTGGTCGACCTGTCTTCACCTTCCAGGTTCTGCATTCTCTCCCTGCATTTTACAAGGGGCGGTCTGGTTGTCCAATCAGGACAGCCATCCCGCCACTGGATGTGTCCCCATTCAGGCAAGGAGGAAGACAAAAGGGCTGTGGAGTTTTTGACTCCTCCCTCGCTTCCTGTCTTCAGACACACTGGAGCCTGGATGGGGAGCCCAGGGGACTCCCGCCGAAGATAAAAATCACACAAACTAATTTCCCATCCTGGATGTCAGGGGAAAGGACAAAAAAGGACAAACACTAAAATGGTGAAAAAAGAAGACTGGCCATTTTGGTAAAATGAGCACCCTTAGGTGCCTTTACTGCAGCTGTGAACAAAGCCTGCGGTAAAGGTGCACCAAATTAATACAAGGTATACTGCCACCAGCCATTGAAGGTAAGCTTGTCCCTGTAACAGAATTGTTAGTTTTAGTGTGAAAGGGGATACATTGTATCTCCCCAGCACTCCACATAAGGTGGGGTGTGCTGGTTTCATCAAATAAAATGCAAAAGGGATCCAAAGATCCTTTCTACCCTTGGGAACCATAGTTCTATCAAGGTTAGCCAGAGAAAGTTAAACGGGGAGCCCCTAGGGCAACCCATCAACAGGCATGTAGTGCCACAAAGTTGTTAGAGCATAACTTTAAAAAGACACTTTGGAGAGTTAAAAAAATTACAACCATAAAGAGTAAAATATCCTGGGAGTGTGCAAAAGGGTTCCTTCTCGCAGGTATTAAGGAAAAATATCCCACTAGTAAAGTAAAAGGTTCTGTGGTTGACCCAGGTCAGGAAGATTGACCATTTCTATGAACATCTTGCCCAACACAGAAATCCCTTTTAAATGTCTCCAAAGGTTTAAATACCATTTTCTTGTGTGTACTACAGTTCCCAAGAAGAGTGAAGTGAAATTGACTTTACTTACCTTTTCTCTTTGTCGTTTCAGCACACACCATCTTATGTGGAGTGCTGGGAGTTACCTAGTAGCCCCTTACCCTACATTCTTATGTAACATTTTTATGTTGCCCTCACTACTTTAAATAGCTGTTGGCAATGGTTTAATTGTTCCTACCATTGTGCAGTTCTACCACAGGCTAAGCCCCCCAGCTGCGGTGCAGCCTCTGTGGGGGACCATTTTGTCAAAATGGTCCCTGTCTTTTTATTTTTTTTGCTATTTTCTGTTTGTGAGGTCTTTCTTGGGTTTTACTCTGCACGTTGAGACAGATTTGAGCTCTTTGTTTGTCTTGCCTTTGGTGGGCTTCAGCCATGATGCCTGCCTCTGGCTCCAGTGTGTCTGGAAGGACAGAATGTGAGGGAGGGTCCCAAAGGTCCTCTGTCCTTTGTCTCTGGGAATGCCTGAATGCAACCAGTCCACTGGGACAAACAACCAACAAAGAAACCATAAACCAAGCTTGCTGCATCCTCCTTGACCTTTGAATTGCGCGGTGTAGCCCTGCTGTTGTGCTTAAACTCTTTTCATTTTGACAGAAGCTCCAGACGCAACTACTTCTCCCTTTGGGTTAGTGGGACCATGAGATGAACTCCACTGGACCATCTTCCGCGACTGGCTGTACTTCGTCATTGCTGCAAGAACTGAATGCCATGGGTTGAGTAATCCATAGTCGAGTGAATTGTCTAAAGTAATGAATGCTTCAGGAGTCTCCTAAGGAGCGCCAGAAGCAGGACGACCATATCCAGAGTCCCCTCACCAGAGTGCAGGACCCAAGGAGTGAAGGAAGCCCAACGGGTATCCGAGATCCGTGACCGTGCTGTTTGCCAAATGTTGAAACAGCGAAGTGCCGCTGAACCGAAAAGAGCCCATAGCTGCCGACCTCCCAAGTAGCGCAGCAGGAGCCCCCCAGACGTCTTCCCTCTTGTCCCCACGACTGAGGCTCAGGAACACCAGGTCTGCACCTCTGTAGCAAGACGGAATTCAGCTGGACCACTTCTTCGAACCAGAGGTACTGTTTAGACTTTGGGTATGTAACTCATTGTCTTTTAGCTGTGCTTTTCTCAGTTGGCAATTGCAGTGGCTTACCTTTTTAGAGTTGATACCAACTCTTTTCACAGGCTTAGCAGCTTGTGACCCTATAAGTGATTGTCTATGAACTCTCTAACTTTGTTCACGATTGTTTCCGATCCAGGTGCCTCAGCTCCATAGACAGTTTTCCAATTGACTTTGGCTGCCCTGGCTCCCCGAAGACTATTCTAGTCCATTGACTTTGATATTGTTCATCCCTCATAGGTGGTAGCTTGTTGTGCACTGTTACTGCTGGCAAAGGTTTGTCTAGATTTCATTGGAAGATTAAGTTGTCCTCACATTTACTGAGAACCTGTTTAACCCTTTTCCTTCCCTAAACCTTTCCTTTCTGCAACCTCAATCTGCAAAGTATAACCAGTGTGATGTATAAATGCCATTACATTACTGTCCTAATTGAAGTCACCTCAGGGTGCAGGAATTGTGTAAAACGCATATCCAAAGATTATCCACTGACTTGTTTTGATTCTGAAAAGTACTTTAAAGGTATATTTACATTGTTACATGAATTGCCTTTTTAAAGAACGCTTATTTAAAAATTGATGTTAACTATTTATAACACAAACCTTGAGTGTAAGTGTTACTTGGTTTTTTTTTACTTGGTTAATTGTGTTTACGGTTTTCATCTCTACAGCTCACATTTACCTTTCTTGTGATAGGCCTGGCTGCTCAGTCACACTACCAACATGTGTAGTACAGACCTATACTAGAAGGTGGGCTATCTAATCCCAAGCAGATAAGTGTTGTTTAGTCTCACACAGTGTGACTGCACCAATTCTTACCTAACACAGGGATAGTAGATACCAACAGTCTAGCATAAGTAGACAGACTAGCGTCTTACTTGGTAGCAGAAGGCTGCTTCAAACGACTCTGGCAGTTGGCTTTGGTAAGGCTTGTTTCTGAAGCAGTAGTCTTCCTGTCTCCTATCCTCTGGTTCTTGGCTCCAATAAGCAACCACTTGAAAGGCGGGGGTGGCGGCGGGGGGGGCGGCGGGGGGTTGGTTGGAGGCGGTTAGTTTGCGGGGGGGCGGCAAGTGGGGGAGTAGGGTGTGGGGTTGGATGAGAGGGGCGGGGGGGGACGGAAGGGGGCGGCGGCACGGAGGTTCAAAAGGATTCAAAACTAGAATCTTGAGCCATCTCACGTCGCGACCTTACAGTGCGTCAATACGCAATAACCTGAGAGCTTGAGCCGCTGTGCGGTGCAAGGTCTTCCAAATTCCGGATTTCGCTGAAACTTCGTGGGCATCCTGCTGGATCACCAGAGGCACAATTCAGGTCTGAAAAAGTCTCCATCAGAATGCTGGACCTTGCAAAGAACGAGAATCCGACCGGCGATATTCTGTCTTCCTTGCTCCTGAAAAGGCACCAAATCCACAGAGCTGCACCAGCCGTGAGGACACTCTTGCCTGGAGCCTTCTCCTGTGATCCCTGTTGCAAATGGCCTTCCAAAGTCAAGTGTTCTGTCTTCTTGACAAAGGAATCCATCGACCGGGATTTAGGCTGCAGATCCTGAAGTCTTCCTGCTGCAACTCTTCTGTTCTGAGGTACTGTTTTGGCTGGGGTATTTTACTAACCTTAAGCATTTGTGATTTCTGTATAGCTTTGGGATGTTTTCTGTGGTTGGAAGGCCACTCATCCAGTTCACCCTGGGCCACTGTGGAATCCTCCTACAGTTTCTTCTCTGAAGTCCCTGGCCCCTCCACTAACTTTAAAGTGAAATACTTGTTTAAAGTGTCTTCCTCTGAACCCTGACTTTGCCTGCAACTGAACCCTATCTCACCCTGCCTACAGCTAGCAGCTAGACCACTAGGGTCTCTCTACTGCCTCTGAGTAAACTCATGCTATAAAGTAAATTAATGACTGGATAAGGGTGCTGTCTTGAAAAGAATAAAGTGTGTGAAGGTTACTTGTATTTGTATTTATTGATTTATAAAGCGCTTTACACCAAAGCGCTGTACAAGTGAACAACTTAATACATAAAACATAAACGTAAACAATATAACAGTAGAAGCAAAGTTACAATATGAATCAGTCAATAAAACAGTAAGAAGAGCAATTAACTGAAGGGAGATGGGGAGAATAGTGGAGTATGACTAGGTGGGGTGGAGACAGGTGAGGGGTAGGAGGAGGGAAGGGGAAGGGAGAGAGGGGAGGGAAATGGGAAAGGGGAAAGAGAGGGAGGGAGGGGAGGCAGGAAGGGGAAGGAGTTTCAAGGAGGGGAGTGGAGAAGGAGAGATTTAAGGGAGGTGCGGAATGAGGAGAAGGTGGGGGAAGAGCGGATTGCAAGAGGTAGGGAGTTCCAGTGCAGGGGGGACTAGGAGTTGGAAGGAGCGGAAACGGGAGGGGGCACAAGGGGAAGGAGGTACAGTGAGAAGGAAATGGTCAGTAGACCGAAGGGAACGGGAGGGGGAGTAGAGAGAGATGAGGGAGTAGAGGTAAGGGGGAGCAACACCATGGAGTGATTTGAAGACAAGGCAAAGGAAGTGAAATTTGAGTTGAGAGTGAAATGGAAGCCAGCCAAGAGAGGAGAGGGAAGCAGTGATGGAGTCTCGGGTGGTAAGGAGACAGGGAGTACGAACAGCAGAGTGGTAGATGGATTTGAGGGGGGCGAGATGAGAAGTAGGTAGTCCGAAGAATAAGGAAGAGCAGTAGAAGAGGCGGGAGAAGATAAGGGAGGAGATTTGTAAAAAGTTGTTGACTGTAACTCTGAGATTGAGCAGTTACAAAAGTTTGTACTTCTCTTGAATGTGTATTGCACTATTCTGAAAAGTATATATAAAGTTGTTACTCATCTGTGAATTGGTTGTGCCTCTGCCCCAAAAGTAATTTTGTTGGTTTCACTATTCCTGTTTGGATAAATGTATGAGTGTCCCTAATTGGGTCTTGCTGCCCCTGACTTGCTGTTAGCCTGTCCAGAATAAGTCTGGTACAGATTATACTTACCTTTTAAGTTGCTGATCGCCCCTTTAAAAATTATATAGGTTTTTGCCTTGTGTTAGCTGTGCTCATCTTAAAACAAGTTAGTTATTGCTTATCTAAATGTGTTCCACTGATCTTAAAAAGCAGCTGTAATAGCAACATTATGTCTTACCTGCCTAGAATATCTGTGTGCCATTCATAAAGTGTTACTTTAGGTGTATGTTAGGCAAGATTATATGCAGTACCCTGTGGGAGACTGCACCAGCCTTGTCCTCTTGGCAATAGTTAACCCAACCTTCGGTATAAGCATGTTCTACACAAGTTGGTAGAGTGACTTTGCAGCCAGGCTTATCTCGAGGGGTCAATGTGAGCTGTAGGGTTGTGCATACTTTCACAGTGTCAAGTATCCAAATAACACACATACTCAAGGTTTCTTGATTAAATAATTATTAGTTTGAATAAGCCTGCTTTAGAAGGGAGCAAATATATTCTTCAAAATACACACAATAGGTTTCAGTAAAACAGATACCCTTTGGGGATGGCACACACAGACACTTCCTATACCCTGCGGTAACTTCAATTGTTTAGGACCCTGTGGAAATTGATATATCAATGGTACATTTAAAGCAATACTGAGTTTGGTGTCAAAAGGAAAAGGTTAGGGGAAGAAACAATGGTTTACAAGTTTCTCAAACAGGTAAGCACTTTTGAACCCCCAATGCAATGTAGATTAACCCTTTCCCAGCTATACAAGTAAAGAATGTATGACATTTTGGAGGGATAGCTAAAACGCAGCCCAAGGTTAGTCTTTCAGGGAGCCAGGACAGCCAAAGCCACTTAAGCAAAGTCTAGGGGAGCTGAAGCACTTCTTGAAGGCAAGTAAAACGTCTTGCACAATGCTATAGAGATCTTTGTAGAAAATGAAATCACTGTTGGACCACAAGCTGGGAGGCTTGTGATGGGCAAAGCTGCAAACAAGTCTGCAAAAGGTAGCCAAGCCAAGTCTCAACTGAGAGATAGCAATGCTACACAAAAGAGGTAAGTACCCCTTAGTTCACAGTACCTTGGGTCTGAAGAAATTGGTTCCAGCTGGCTTATTTTCCTGTTGTAGGTCCTGCAGATCCTGTTGTTCCTGGGCCGCAGTCGTGGGTACAGGAGGGAGGACGTCTGGGGACTCTTGCACTGCGATTTGAAGGTTGGCAGGGCAGCAATGGGCAAAATTCAGATTAGCGGCACGTCGCGGTTTCAGCTTCCCGCGATGGCACCACTGCAGGTTCTTGGCCAACTGGGCTTTCCATGCTACTGGGGTCCAGCACTCCGAGGTGGCTCAGGCCTGATTAGTCCTGCTTCAAGGGAGTCCAGAGGATCTTCCTGGTGCTCAGGACCGACTTAAAAACCATACACTTCATTCTGGTGTTCCTCTACCTGGCACTCGGTTCCTGCAGCAGCAAATGGAAGTACAGTCAGCAACGAGAGGATTTCCAGAGGAGTTCGTCTTTGGGTCGATTGGTCCAACCAACCCAAGGGGAGAAGTCGTTCTTTGCAGGGCTTCTCTAGTCGCGGCGAATTCGGTGCTTCGGCACTGCAGTAGGGCTTCACCGGGCAAACCAACGGTCCAGGAGTTGCCGCAAGCTTCTCTTCCAAGTGCTTCTTCGGATTCCTTCGTCCAGTGGTCGACTCTGCCTTCCTTGCAAGATACCTTGCCTTTTTATACACGTCTTTCATCTGCACCCTAGCTGTCACTCAAACAGCAGGGTGGCTGTCCTCCAAGGACAGCCAGCCAATCACCTTTGGGTGCATTCATGTAACCAAGGAGACTAGGCACAGGGAGTTTCAGGCACCTCCCTCGCTTCCTGCCCTGCCACACGCTGGAGCCAGAGGCCTGCTTCAGCAGTGAACCCCGCCAAAGACAAAACGAAGAAAGGGACCAAACCTGGTTTGGCGCACAGAGTACATTTCAAGGAGGACCTTTCTAACAAGAAATGGCAAAAAAAGACTGGGGCGATTTTGACATAAAGGGCACCCATGGGTGCTTTACTGCGGTAAAAACATTCAATGGTAGTAAAAAGTAAATCTCTGCCACCAGCCATCAATTTTGGAAAGGGTGACATAAAAATGTTATGAGAAGATAGACAAAGGGGATACTAAATAACCCCTCCTCTCTAAGGTAGAAGGGGAATTGGCACATTTTCTGAGAATTTTCCCTAACAGTGCAGCTGACCTTGGGTTGCCTGGAGCATCCAAAATTAGTGGAAACAGTGTGTGCTTATTTTAGCCTGTGTTCTTTTGAGCTGAAAAGCAGCTGTAATTGTATATTGCACCAGAAAAGGTCTTACTACAAATGTAGTAGAGGTATATACTGTTCCTTGAATCTGTGTTCCACTATTCAGAAAAGAATATTTGCAAGTTGGTTGACAGTTATGCAGTGACACTCAACAAGGGAATTACAGACCGGGTCTACTAACCTTGTATTACTGAAATTTATCAAAGTAATGTATGGTCTTGCGCCTCCCCAGCCCCCCCTTAGAAATACTGTTGGGTGTTCTAAATAAGGTCTGTGCTTTGATCTGTGTATTTAAAGCAGTGTTTTTATAATGTGTTTATATGCTTGATGATGGTACTTCTCTTGGTCTGCTAGTATATAAATGAAACCCTTTTATTTTTTTACAATACTTAGTGTGTCAGTGTTTCTTTGGACCATATGTATAATGCAATTTCTTTGTACTGACTCTACAGCCCTCTCTCCCTCCTAAGATATGCCTGGCTGCTCTGTCTACGCGACCATGAAGTTGGGTGGTGCTGCCTTATACTAAGAGTGGAGTATTGTACTGTCTCAGTTGAATGGTTTTACTAAGCCCAAATGCCCTAACATATGCCAAAGGTGGTTGGAGGATAAAATGAAAAGGACACCATGGAAAGCCTTAACAATGACACCGTTAAAAGAGTAAGAGGATCTGTGGAAAAAGGTTCCCACTCCATGAGGTATAGAGGAAAGTTAATCCACCAGTCCAGCAAAAAGTTCTGGGGTTCTCACAAGTAAGGTAGATTTAGCACTAAGTTAAAATCTTACCTAACAAAGGATTATTGTAACGTCACAAAATAATCCTATTGCATGAAGCATTGTTACACAACCATCACAGTCCATATCAATCAAAACAAATACCATTTATCAATATAAAATGAAAAATGAGAATACAAAAATTAAATCAAATGGAAAACATAACATTCCCAAAAGAATTGACCTGTAATACAGAAACCAATAGTGTTAATGTTGAGAAATTAATTTAAAACAAATGAAAATGAAATGAACACAGATGACATACGGTTGGCATGGGGAGGAGTGTTGGGGAAAGAGGGTTAAGAGATTTTACTCAGTACACGTTGGTACAAATGTTGAACAGATGAATAGTCTTTTTTATCATTGAGTGCTCCGTGTCAATAGGTGCAAGTCGCATGCATACCCATGGTTCCATTTATCCTTTTGAGTTATCTGTCACAGTGACTCATTGTGCTGTATAGTGATTAGCAGCGAAGGATGTGCTCCATATGGTCATGGATTAGGTTTATACTTTATCATAATAATCTCATCATTTGAGCGCTGAGAGAACTTTGTACTAAATTGAGGATTGTCATTTGCACCATCTACCTACAGTGACCTCATAGACCTGCAAGTTGATTTATTCAAATTCAAATGTACCCGCAAACTTAACTTAAAAGGTGTATTTGCAATGCAATCATTATAGATAGAGCGAGAAACTGTTACAACAGAGTAAAATCACGATTAGTGACACCGAGAACACCCACCTACTATAATCACTGGAAGAACAAGAAAGAACTGAGATTGGAGACACCTTTCAAGAACTTCAGATCCAGGAATTTAGAAATGAAGGAACCTAGACATAGGTCTACATTTATCACGCCTATCCCAATTGACAATGCAATAGACACCTTTCAGAAGGCAGTAGTTGAAGACGTAAACTAATTGATAACTGAAAAACACCTACAATGACAATCTACTAACGGAATACCGGCCGTACAAAATCTGGCCAATGATAGAGATTGTTATAAAAGAAGCTGACAAAGGGGTAAACATAGTGATTTTGCACCGCAAGGATTACAAAACCATGACACACATTTAGATATCCCAGATTGCTACAAAATCATCAAGAATGACCCTAGACAGGGAGTCCTATCTGATCTCAAAGAATACATTCTGAAATGGTATAGACCAGGTTTACTTACAGCCTCAGAGAAATCGTATTGAACTATCGAAGAACCCACCATGCCTATTATGTACCTCTTGCCTAAAATCCATAAGAAATATCAGGGAATACCAAAAGCAAGACCTATTTTAAGTGGCATAGGCTGGGTCAACAAGAAAATCTCAGAATACCTAGACAACATTATACGTCCCCTTGCCAAACTTACAGGAGTACCCCTTAATTATACCAGTACCCCTAATCACGCCAACACCAGAATAAATGCACCCCTCTAGGGAAGCAAGACCAAGAGTCTTCTCTTGCAAGGATAACAAGTTTATTCTTTACAGAAATTAGGATGGGGGCACAGAACTCTGCTCCCTGAACAGCATATTCTGTCCCTCTTCCGTTCCAAGCTCCTGCAGACTGGAGCCAGACAGGAGCTTATATACTCTTAACTTGGTCACTGGATATGGGCATGGCTCCATACAAAACTGTCCTCCTTCCCTACAAGAGATGTTGTAAAGTCTTACTTTATTCATCAACAGTTTCCGGCAGCAATGCTACTTAACATATTAATACCTTACATAGACACACACACTGCAGCCCTGCAGATTTTTACGAACCTTGAGGCCAAGAAAAACAAAACTTTTCTAGAACTAATTTTCATTCATACTCCACTCATCTTACTCATTTTTAGATGGTCTTGTAATTTCATTTAACCATGATTTTCCATAATTCTGCATGTCGTGCATTGAGCATGTACAATCCCATTTTAGCATACATGAGCTTTTGACAGACCGCAGACAACTGCCTGTAGTCGTTTTCTTTTTTAAATTGTCTATTTAAATTTACAATATTTACAGTGAAAGCACAAACCCACAATCACAAGTTATAAACAACTTGACAGAAAACATACATATATACATTAGTGTACCCCCAACCTGCCCATCCCAGGATTCATGGCACATGTATGTAATCAGTACAATTCAAGGAAATTACCCCAGATTTTTTCAAATAAAGACATCTTTTTATCTCTTCAAAATATAACACTTTCCATGCCTGCCACATTATGCATTTCCTCAATCCATACATCTATGGTAACAGGATTCGCCGTATTCGAATCTCTAAATATCCACTTTTTTTCCAACCATTGCTCCCCTAAATATCTGTTTTCATACATGTAGATATATCCTCCAATAACATGTCACTTCCCAATATTAAGGTTTTGAAATCAAAAGGAACCAGTTCCTTAAGGACATTTTCGCTCTACCGTATTCAGACCAAAAACCTCTTGCTCTGGCACATTTTCATAGCATATGTTCCAATGTGCCAGTATCATGTAGGCAAGCCCAGCAATCTGAATTTCTGCCATACCTGTTTTCTAACTGTACTGGTGTCCAGTAGACCCTGTTCATGTTCTTAATTTGCTGTGACCTCTCAAGCTCAACAAACCTAGTTTAATGTTCTCACACATACGTGACCAATGAACCTAATCAATGTCGCACCCAATTCTCCTACTCAGATCGTTACATTTATATTCTCCCACAATCAAGCCATATACTCGACTCACCAATCCACACTCACCCGCTGTTAATTTACGCCATAGCCATTCCACATCAAGTTTGTTTTCTAAGTCGATCTCACCCACTGCTTTCTTGATTTTACGGTAATCAGCCATGTGGAAATTTCGACTATTAAATCTGGATTGAAAATCTGACACCCATCCATTTTCAAAAAGGTCCCCTAACCAATGTACACCTCCAAGGAACCACTCAGGCCAAAACAAAGTCTTTCCCTCCAACTTAACACTTGGATTCAACCATATAGAGGCATTAGGATCTCTTAATGCGTCAATTCCCAAATAGTTGTTCAAACCTCCCCAGGAATAATATAGACTTCTTGTCAAAAGATCAATCTTCCCAGATTTCCTTGGTAAAGTCATCAACAAAGCTCTAGGCAGTGGAGGACCAGCATGACTAGATTCAGCACACACCCACTCATTTGGATTCGGTTTTGTAAACTCAGTCAAGGTTTGTGATAAGGGCCAAATGATGCGCTTTATAATTGGGCACCCCCAAAACCCCCTTTTCCAAGGGCAACTGTAGTTTACTTAATTTTAAACGCGGTGGTTTATGATCCCATAAAGAATTGTGTAATTCTATACAGTTCCGACCAGTATTTTCTTTTGATGTCTAGTGGGATCATACCTAGCACATAATTTATCCCGGTGTAGACACCATTTTCAGCGCATTAACCTTCCCCCACAGGGACAAGTTTAGCATCTTTCACCTCTGTCCATTTTGTATGTGCTGCAGACCATATTCATATTCACAGTAATAAAGTCACTGATCTTCCGTAAAATCCAAACTCCTAGGTATAACAATTTTTCTGCACACCACTTGAAGCCCCATTGCGTTACATAAGTCCGATCACATGTCGGTACCAAGGGTAAGACCTTGTATTTAACCCAATTTACCTTCTAACCAGAGTATGAGTTAAAGGATGTCTGAATATTCATCAGAAAGGGTAATGACTGCCTCAGCTTCTTGAGAACTAATAAAACATCGGCGTACAACCAAATTTTCTGTTGCAAACCCCAACAGCTGACACCCTGTAGACCTTCCACAGCCCGCAATGCAATAGCTAAAGTTCAAATGATTCTGATCTCAGCCCATTGGTGTTTACATCAGCTGTCGGTTTGGAATAGAGCAATTTAACCCAAGATAGGTATGTAGTACCAAACCCAATTTTCTCAAGAACCATGAACATAAATTGCCAATTTACTCTGTCAAAAGCCTTTTCTGCGTCTAATGATAGAATTGCACAGTCCTCGGTTGAATCAGCCGCCATAGATATGGTACGTAGCAGCTTTCTGATATCACTGGAAGTTCTCCTTTCTTTGACAAAACCAGGCTGATCCTGATATATCAATTTCGGCAATAGATCTTTCATTCTCATCGCTAATATTTTAGCCAAAATGTTATTGCCCACATTTATTAGGCTAATTGGTGTGTAACTTGAAGCCAAAGTCTCATCCTTGCCCTTTTTTAAAAACACCAAGATCATAGCATGCCTAGTGGTCGGTGGGAGCACACCCCTAGAATTGGAAGATATAAACATATTCAACAATAGAGTCAATGCTGAATTTGGTAACCATTTGTAGAATTCTACCGGCAGCCCATCTGGTCCAGGTGATTTACCAGTATTAAGTTTACCAATTGCTTCCTTCACCTCGTCCAATGTTCTATCCTTCTCCAGATTATTCGATTCTTCCTGAGAAATCTTTGAAAGCTGTAATCCCTCCAACAAACCACAATCGGACACATTTGTCAGATTCATTTTTATATAGATCCGTGTAAAAGGACTTGAAAACTTTAATTTCCGTATGCTTGAAAGTAATCTGACCATACGAACCCTTGATAAGAGGTGATTGTGCGTTTAGACTCTCTTAACTGTAGCCTAAAAGCCAGCCACTGAAAATACTTATTCACTCGATCTGAAATTAGATTTCTCAATTCCATTTTTTATTTCTTTAGTTCATGGATTAAAACCGTATTAGCCGGATTAATCACTAAATTCGCATATATATTTTTAATATTCAATTCCAACTCCAAATGTCTCATCAGATTTTTTCTTCAAACTGCTTGCTAAACTGTTAAGCATACCCCTTACTGTACACTTAAGCCTCCCAAACCACATCTGATCTAACTTCTCCTGTGCAGTTTTCTTTCACAATGTAGTCAATTTATGTGGATAATTTATCCATCTTCTTATCCAACACCCATGTGTTCAATCTCCAAGTATATTGTTTTTTAAATTAAAATCCAATTTCATATCCATTGCAACATGGGCATGATCAGTCAATACAATGTTTCCGATTTTGGTTATCAAGTAGTTCTCCGATACTCTCCCAGACGTGAGAAGCATATCTAACCTGGAATGGGTCGCATGTGCACCAGAATAGAATGTAAATTCCCTGGACATAGGATTTTCCATCCTCCACCCATCTTTTAGCTTATGTTCCTCTAGTAGATCCTTCAGTGCTCTATAGTGCATGCCACTATTCCTGATACGTCTTGAACTAATCCTATCCTTACTCAAGTCCAAAACTGTATTGAAATCACCCAGAATTATATTTCGTGACCCCAAATTTTGTAAAATGTGGGCAACTCTCCTAAACAAAGTACCATCAACTGTAGGCGCATATATATTACAAAAAACTATTTCTGTGCCCTGTATATTAGTCAACCGTCACCATCTTTAACCTCTTTCAAAACTTTGATTGGGGCATTCTTTTTAATCAAAATTGGCACTCCTCTAGATCTCGAATTAAACGTAGAACCAAACACTCTTCCAACCCAACCTTGCTTCAGAGCATCCATTTCCCTCTCAATAAGATGTGTTTCTTGAATAAGACACACATCACCTTTTAGATCCAAATAGGACATGACCTTTCTCTTTTGCACGTTGTTCAAACCATTAACATTCCAAGTCACCACTCTCAAATTATCACCCATGTTCAATCTCACCAGGCAGTTAGTACAGGAACCCTGTTCCTTTATAGAGTAAATAGATGTGCACCCCACACACCCCAAAATGGATGCAAAACACAAAACCGCGTATGGTGTAAACTCAAATACCACATTTCAAAAGCCCAACATCCTGGACACCTTTCCCAATAAACTGAACTGTAAACAATTTAAACCCATTAAAGCTAAGTCAAACCCATCCTCCCCAACCCTTTGCTTGAGAGCCAATTCCATTCCCAGCAAACTCTAAAAAAAAAAAAAAAAAAAAAAAAAAAAGAAAAAAACATCCTACAAGTGAATCAATAATAAATGAGATATTAACTCAGGTCTTATCTTACTTAACACTCTATCGATACTACAATGCAAACACTCATAACGAAGTTAGTTAGTCCTGTTTCTTTTATAACACGCCTTTGGTCTTCGTCACTTAACTCCATACTCAAACTCTTGATGCCCATATATATATATATATATATTTCTGAGGCTTGTGGAATCTGCTTAGATCACATGCTGTGCATAGGCCGACATCTAGTGGAAGCTGCAGAGTATTGATTTGTTTTTAAAAACTCGAAAATGGCGTCGACACACGGCGTGCCAGTAATACTATCCCTAGTGTGACATCCACTGTACCCATGATCCCTCAGATTATTTTTCCGCCATACTGGTCGGAAGCATTGCACGGAGTTCCCTGGCTTTCAGCCATTTTGCAAAAACTCAATATTAATTTCCCTGTTCTTTCACTCCCACGTCGAGACACTGAAAATCGATGCCGGTCCGAAGGACAAACAACCTTCGAGAGCTGCACGACGGACCTCGGAAAGGCCTCTGGCCTTGGCCCTGCAAGTAGGGACAGTGGGGGGTGGAAACATACTCTTTTATTTCCTACACACACTAGCCCGCTGCCATAGGTGCATATGGAGAGTACTCCATTTACATTTTGGCCCAAGTGCAACCGCAAGTACCCTTGGGTTGACAAACACGCCACCTGTAACCTCTGCTTGCCGAGGGATCACCCCGAGGCCAACTGCAGAGCGTGTAGCCTGTTCAAGGCAAAAACACTAACGGACCGCTCCACTAAACATTGGGCCCACCAAGCTAGGCATCTCGAGGCCATGGACGCGGTGGGTGCCTTCAGTGATGGCGACGCCGTACTTTCGGACGGCGAGGGCACAGAGGTGTCAAGACACCCAAGCGCAAATCCCCAACCTCGGAGGATTGTCCGGCAGGGCAGTTATGGGGAACACACCCAGCGACACGAGCACTACCCACACTACTACTACACATAAACACACTAAGTCCAACCGAGACTCGACATGCGTGTCAAGTTCTCGGAAAGAGGCACAAAGAGAGTGGTTCACGGAATCTGTGTCCTTTGGGCGTTCCAGGTCGAGATCGCCGCACGACACAAGGCAACCGTCCACAGTTGCCAAGAGTGCCTCGCTTCCCAAAGTCACAGAGGTGCGTTCGTCTGAAGACTAATCTGACCTCCACCCCAGGCCACACACCAGAAGTCGGCTCCGGCAGCCCGTTCGGCGTCTGCCTCTGATTCCCGACGTGCACACTCGAGAGAGTACCCCCGAATCTCGACGCCAGGCGTCAAAAAGCTCAGAGAAGGTGAAAACATCAGGGAAACACTCTTCTACTCAAGGGGATGAGGGTAAACAGCAGAAAGTCTTCTCACTCTGCTTCTGCACCACAAACACATAGGGTAAAAACAGAAGTCTTCAGATATACAGAAATCCAAGACCCCTGTCCCTGCCCCCAAGTCCACCATCATTCCACCCACTCCTCACGATATGGGAATAGAAGGGAAAACTTCTCAGGAAATTGTCATTCCCAGCTCCAGAGAATTGAGCAGTGAAGATATAGACCGGGTAATGAGGAGAATGTCTTCCCTGGCTGGTTTCTACTCTAAAAACCCATAACATTTCCTTAGTTATACCCTGGACAACGCTACTCCTTCAGGATCCAGGGACCCTCAGCCCCCTAGTAAGAATACTCGGTTTCAGACTCCAACTCAGGGCCTGACTTCAGAACCTTTTTGCATTCAACCTTCCCGGCAGTATGGTGAGGATCCAGATTTAGTAATGTTGGACGACCAGATGGGGGTAGCTTATTATGGGGATGACTAGGGCCAGGATGGGGAGGAGGATGACGTCGCAGATGTCTACAGAATAGACTCTCCTGTTCGCAAAGAACCTCAGGTTACCGACTCTCCAGTAGATAACCAGCCCCTTTTAAATGAGGTCTTGGGTAGAGCTGCAGAGCACTGCCGTATAGACACTCGGGGGGGGTGCAGGAAGAAAGGGACTTTGCAGAAGAGCTAGTTGGAGACACGAGACCCATTGCTCAAGCCATTCCAATTCTCAAGTCCATCCAATGGAGAATTGATCCTTCCCTTCTCACCCGGGCTGTAAACCCCAAAATTGAGAAAATGTTCAGGACCGCCCAGTCAGACCCACTTTACATAAGGGGGCAATTTAAGCCCGGCTCCTTGGTCATTACAAACACCAGAAAAAGAGCGGGGATTCCATCTTCATCAGAGGCTCCCCCAGACAAGGAGAGCAAAAGAATGTATGGGTTAGGAAGGAAGGTGGCCTCCACTTCCGCTTACCAGGCAAGGATCGCCAACACCACACTCTGCTGGCAAGCTATAATTGCCACCAGTGGGAGCAGATAGCTGCTCTCATTGACTCAGCACCGGAAACACTAAAGGGTCAGTTGGCCCAGATTGCGTCGGAGGTTAGAGCCGTGTCCGGTTGCATCCTGCAGACAACCTTTGATAATGCAGGCTGGCTCATAGAGAGCACTGTCATTAAAAGGCACGCTTGGCTAAGACAGTCAGGGTTTAAACCCGAGACCCAGGCAACCCTTATTGACATGCCGGTCGAACCGAATTTCTTGTTTGGTAAAGCGGTAGAGAACGCACTGAAAACTGCCAAAGACGAGTATGATACCCTAAAGTCCCTGGAACAATTGACGAATAAGCCCCCTAATCAAAGAGGGAATAGTAATTGTCGTCGCTCACGCGGCCAAAATTCAGAGGGGCTCCAATTATACACAGGGACAGGGTACATCATGGGGTGGCAACCAGCAGACTACCCAGAGTTACGGCAGAGGTAACAAGAGGAGCCGTGGTAGAGGTAGAGGCAGCCCCGGCAGAGGCAGTACGCGTCCCGCAAAGCAGTGACGTTCCGCTCAGGGTCCCTTCCCACGCATTTCCATTTCACCCAAGCATGGGAAGGGATCACATCAGACAGATGGGTGCTGTCCGCAGGATACTGTATTGAACTGCTAGAGCGCCCCCGAAACCACCCTCCACAACAAAAAATACATTCCCTGGACCACCAGAAGATCCTCCTCGAGGAAATCGTCAATCTTCTCGCAAAGAACGCAATAGAACTCGTCCCGGGTACCAAGGTAAACAAGGGTATCTATTCAACTTACTTCCTTGTGCCAAAAAAAGATTTGACAATGCACCCAGTATTAGACTTGGGCCCTGCAAACAAGTATGTCAAGCCCCAAAAATCTTGCATGACTACTCTCTAAGAGTTAATCCCCCCTTCTAATAAGGGGGGATTACATGGGAACATTGGACATGAAAGATGCCTATTTTCTTATTTCCATGTTCCCAGGGCACAGAAGATTCTTGCTCTTCAAGGTGGACAGTCAGCACTACCGGTTAAAGGTGCTGCCCTTCGGTATAGCCTCGGCTCCAAGGGTATTCACCAAGGTACCGGTGGTGGTGGTGGCGGCGGCACATCTACGCAGGGAGGCTATCCCAGTGTACCCTTACCTGGAGGACTGGCTCATCACGGGGGGAGAACCCAGTAATTTGCAGTTCAAACATTCAAAGAACGATCAACCTCCTCTTCGAATTGGGTTTCTCCATAAACAAGAGAAAATCAAGCCTGGTGCCAAGCACCTCCAAACAGTTCCTAGGAGCTGTCCTAAACACTCAAGAGGGGTTGGCCTTTCCATCAGACGAAATAATTTGGAATCTACTACTGCAAATTCCTCTATCAGCCTGGTCGCCAGATAAGGGTGCGCAAAGCGATGCGTTTGCTAGGCATGATGGCGTCCTGTATTTACCTGGTCTCCCACGCGGGCCTGCGACCCATGCAAGAATGGTTGGCGAAACAGTGGTCTCAGACAAGTGGTCAGTGGGACGATCTAGTGGTCGTTTCGCCAACACTTGCACAACGTCTTCACTGGTGGACAAGAGAGAACCTGTCAAGGGGGAAACACTTTTACGATCCGGAGGTACAAGCTGTACTTATTAGACGCGTCCCTGTCAGGTTGGGGAGCACACCTCCTCCACCACACAGCTCAGGGTCTCTGGTCGCACTCAGTGGCCAAGAAACCTATCAATCTGCTAGAGCTTCTGGCAGTCTTCAGAGCGCTTCGAGCGTTCGAGCCCCACCTGTTGAACCTGTCAGTACAGATCCTGACAGACAGTACAACAGTGATGTTTTACATGAACAAACAGGGAGGGACTTGTTCGCCAAATCTGTCCAAGCTTGCCCAGAAAATGTGGGCATGGGCACTCAGACGGAACATTTACCTGTCATCTCAACATGTTCCAGGGGATCTCAATTCACTAGCGGACGCTTTAAGCAGAGATCCCCTCCCAGAAGAACACGAATGGTGTCTACACAGAGAAGTCGTAGAAGACATCTTCTCACAGTGGGGTTTCCCCACTATAGACCTATTCGCCACAAGCGAAAACAGGCAATGCCCAGGATTTGCATCCAGGTTCCCTCAGCCAGACTCCAAGGGGAACGCCCTGTGGATGAACTGGTCAGAGATGTTTACCTATGCTTTTCCACCAACCCCTTTCATGAGGAAGGTGGTCAACAAGATGCACAGGGAATCTGACGCTCATCCTAGTTGCTCCCATGTGGGCGAGGCAACCGTGGTTCCCACACCTACGCAGACTAGCAATGTGCAAACCCATCAGACTCCCGGGCTGGTACAACCTACTGTCCAAGCACCAAGGTCTACCCAGCTCAATAACTTGGCAGCGTGGCTCCTGAAGTCAGAGTTTGGACATCTCAACTTACCACAGAGATGTATGGACATCCTAAAAGAATCTAGGAAACCAAACACGAGGCACTGTTACTTGGATAAATGGAAAAGATTTGTTATCTGGTGCCAGAATAAGCAAATCAACCCGGTTGATTGCACTCCTTCCAATATTGTCACATACATGCTCCACCTGCTGGATGCAGGGTTGGTATTTAATTCACTCAAGGTACACCTGGCGGCGCTGTCAGCCTACACCACCTCCCATAACAGGTTTTCGTGGTGGAAAGTACCAGTGGTTACAGCCTTCATGGAAGGGGTAAAGAGACTCCACCCCCAATTTCAAACCCACCACCAGGCTGGGACCTTAATGTGGTGCTTGCTAAGCACATGGGCCCACCCTTTGAACCCATGCATAAAGCCAGTCTCAAACACCTGACCTATAAAACTGCCTTCTTAGTAGCCATTACATCCATAAGAAGGGTCAGTGAAATGAAGGCTCTTGTCAGTGCAGGATCCTTTCTTTACTGTTCATGAGGATAAACTGGTTCTACGAACACACCCTAGGTTCTCACCTAAGTTCATCTCTAAATTCCACGTTAACCAGTCCATTGAGCTTCCGGCCTTCTTCCAAGAACTCAAAAGCTCTGCTGAAGTGAAACTACACATTCTAGATGTGCGAAGAGCGGTCCTCTACTATGCAGACAAGACCAGGCCGCTAAGGAAAACAGACCAACTGTTTGTCTCCGTGGCTACAGGCAGAGGGGGAGATCGCGTCTCCAAAGGTGCCATCTCTAAATGGATAGTCAATTGTATCCAGCTATGTTACTCCCTTTCTGAAAGAACTCTGCCTTTTACGCCAAGAGCCCACGCTACTAGAGGCACTGGGGCCACTCTGGCTTTCATTGCAAATGTACCCCTTGACACCATTTGCAAAGCAGCTACATGGAGCTCTATTTACACTTTTACTCAGCACTACTGCATTGACACTCATTCCAAGAAAGGTACTCGAGTGGGACAAGCGGTTCTAAGACATTTATTTGCTCATGACCCTTCTTACATCCCACCTTCTTCTAACACTGCTCGCTATGCACAGTATGTGATCTAAGCAGATTCCACAGGCCTCAGAAGGGATACATTACTCACCGTAATCGTATTTCTGATGCTTGTATCTGCTTCGATTCACATGCGCCCGCCCCTCCTCCCCTCTGAGAGAAGGCACATGGATGCTTGTAGTCTTATCTTTATATCTCTCTGCTTGGATAATATCTACTCGCGCTACTCCTCATGCTACCTCATGTCAGGAAAAAATACTATGAGTGTCCTACACACGTGAGGGATCATGGGTACAGTAGACGTCACACTAGGGATAGTATTATTGGCACGCCCTGGTTCGACGCCCCTTTTCGAGTTTCGAAAAACAAACTGTAATACTCTGCAGCTTCCACTAGATGTCGACCTATACACAGCATGTGAATCTAAGCAGATACATGCATCAGAAATACGATTACGGTGAGTAATGTATCATATATATATATTTCTGAGGCTTGTGGAATCTGCTTAGATCACATGCTGTGCATAGGCCGACATCTAGTGGAAGCTGCAGAGTATTAGTTTGTTTTTCGAAACTCGAAAATGGGTGTCGACACAGGGCGTGCCAGTAATACTATCCCTAGTGTGACGTCCACTGTACCCAAGATCCCTCACGCGTCTAGGATCCTCAGATTGTTTTTTTCCGCCATACTGGTCGGAAGCATTTTGCGGAGTTCCCTGGCCTTAGCCATACTTTTGCTAAAATATTTAAAATATTAATCTATTGACATCCTTCCCCACCCCAACGTCGAACTTCGACGCCGGCTGTTGAAGAAATCGACCACAGGCTGCTGCACGACGGATTTGGGCCTCGGAAGGCCTCTGGCCTCGGCCCGGGCCTTGGAAGGCGGCCTACCTCGGCCCTGCAAGTAGGGAGAGTGGGGGTTGTACATACTCTACACTCTTGGTATATAGGTACACCTTATACATTTCCTACACTTAACAGCCCGCTGCCTCAAGGTGCGTATGGAGGGTACCCCTTTCAATTCTGCCCCAAGTGCAATTGCAAATACCCTTGGGTCGACAGGCAAGCCATGTGCAATCTCTGCTTGTTAGATGGGCTATGAACAAACTGTGGAGAGTGCAGCTCGTAGGAAGAGCACTTTTTGGGTGGCTTATAACTCCGCTCCCCCTGGATGAATCCTCACCGAACTTTGCAAAAAACAGTATATGGGTCACTCTGAATTTTTTTTGCAAAGTTTGGAGATGTTTGGGCCAGGGGGGGGAAGTTATAGGAGGGGGTCCCAAAACGTCTTTTTTCCCATAGACTTAATGGGGGAAAAACTTTGCGCACGGCTACAGGTGAAACCGCTGGACTGATTTTTACAATCTGCAGCAGACACAGGGGCTTGGTCAAGAAAGCGTGCTTTTGTAAATTGGGTCACCATCCGTGCAGTATTTTTCTTTATAATTATCAAAAAGTAGGTCTGAAATAATTAGTGATATCTGTTCGCTCTGCGGTCACACTTCCCTGTTCGGTCGACGAACAAGAAACTGATTGGCTAAGGGGCTGGCGTCATGACCGCGGACACGCAACGTCTCTGCCCATTGGCTGCTGCGAGACGTGTTCTGCGTCAGATGGTTTGGATGCGCCCGACATCTTGGATCTGCGGAAAACGGAGCAACAACCAGCGTACACATGCTTTTTTCATGAAACTATTTTGCTGTGCCAGAGCATTGGGAAAGGTTCAGAAAGTAAGACATGGATGATCAATGCATTTATTCTGGGGGTCGGTTGTCGTGATGTAATTTCTATGGACACCTTGTACGCACAGTAAATGTGGGGTGTAATAACGATAGCACTTCAGTCCATGCAGTGGACAGGAAATTTGTAACTGTTGAAAGCACACAAGTATTGGTAGGCAACATTGAAATTGACATGCCGTGAATGCATTATTTTTTCCAATGGCTATTATATACATTAGTACACCAGCATGGGTGGCACATGCTACGGTGGTTGTGGCCAGGGCCTAGTGTCTTGGATGCATGGCCGAAGGCCCTACTTCCAAGACTGTAGGCCCTGGCCACAACCACCGCCGCATGCGCCACCCATGCATACACCCGTAGTGTTGCGTTTTGATTGGCAAGTTCTGGGGAGTGCGTGTAGTCTTGGGTGCATGGCCGAAGGCATGCACCCAAGAACAAAGTGGTAAGTACTAGACGTGGAAGACACTGCACACCCATCCCATGTAAGATCCACAGATATACAGCTAGGAGTGAAGCCTCTGGGCAGACACACTAAAGGAAAACACACCTACAGAATAACCCACACTACCACACATCACTGAGGTGGTTGTGGGGAGACCCTGCACTCTTGGGTGCAGGGCCGAAGGCCATGCACCCAATAATACTTATACCTACTTAATGACGTATGTTTTATGGCCTCCTTATACGCACAGAAAATGAGGGGTCCAATAAGGCCAGTATTTTAGCCCGTGAAGTGCACAGGGGAGTTGTTACATTTGTAAGGACACGTGTGGTGTTAGGGAACATTGAAATTGACAGCATGCCGTGAATGCATTATTTTATTTTTTTTTGTATTTAATCAAAAAGATTTTTACAAAATGACGTTTTGTCATGAAATTCACATAAAACGGAGGGTCTCACTAAAATGTGCCCTTGTCGCGGGCTATGTCCGTGGCAGATTTACTGATTCCAATATTTTGTACGTAGCTATCTGCCATTTTGTTCTATCTCCTCCCATTAAACGAGCCCAACAAGTATCTTCATCAGCTATAATAAAGTCTGAAAAAATATGTCTTAAGTAACGACTTCTTACTTGTTGGTTTGCGGCACATTTTAGAAGTAAATGTCGTATCGATTCTATTTCTTGTGCATTGCAAAAACGACAAAAGTTAGATGCGGCTTTGCCTTTTATTGCCAAGATCTCGTTTGTAGGCAGAAGATTGAGGCGAGCACGTAACAGCATGTCTCTCCCATTCCTGCAAGGGAATTTTTTGATGTATTCTTGTAATTCCTTTAGTCTTTTAACATTTGGCGGCAGGTGTGCAGTTAATTTATTTTTTCCTGCGATTTCCAAAGTTAATATCCAATCATATTCTCGTAATTTTTTGAGGACTTTTTTCGGATTGGTGATTAGTGTCTTCGTTCTCCTGTATTTGTTTCAACACTCGGATGTTATCTTTTTTCCATTTCATTAGGCTTCTGATAGTTGCTCGTTAAATTCCTGATTTATCAAATTATAGATTGATGGAGGCTCCGCCATCCGGCATTTCCTGTAAAGCATCAATTTCGCCTGTTCTACAGAGCTTTTAAGGGACGGCAAACTAAGCTCTTTACGAATTGAAGCACCAGATGTTGAGTTGGGCAACATGAGGACTTTCCTCCAAAACTTTGCCTCCATTTTGGTCCAGATATCCAATGGCAAGTTTATCATGGCGTCACCTCCATATGATAGTGTTGGCATCACCTTTTTCTTGTAAAATTCTCGCACTGGTATCAGCGAGTATCTGCCAAACTTTCTATCTATGGCCCTGGCCTGGGCTGCCATTTTATTTACTTTCGCTATTAACAATATTTGCATAGCTTTATCTTGTTTTGTGCTGTCTAATGTTACTCCTAGATATTTGAAGTCCAAGACTGTTTCAATCGGCTTGCCCTCAAGATTTAAGCAAGGTCCTTTTCTTTTTCTGGTCGACTTCTCGAATCTCAGCAGTTTTGTTTTTTTAACGTTAATTTCCAGCCTATTTTCTTGCATTTAACTCTGCAAACTTGCCATTTGTCTCTGTAATCCCACGGGAGTATAGTCCAAAAGGACTAGATCGTCCGCATATAGGAGCCTCGTTATAGGCGTTTTGCAAAGTTTTGGTGGGAAAGATCGTGTTGTTGTGTCTGAACCATTTATGTCGCCAATGAATGCCAAGAACAAGGCCGCAGCCAATGGGCACCCCTGTTTCACACCTCTAGCTGTTAATATCGGGTTTGATAGTAATCCGTTTTGATCCAAACGGATCCGC
The DNA here is from genome assembly GCF_040938575.1 of Ambystoma mexicanum. NCBI lineage: Eukaryota > Metazoa > Chordata > Amphibia > Caudata > Ambystomatidae > Ambystoma > Ambystoma mexicanum. The sequence continues at coordinate 1,542,819,994 of NC_090932.1, forward strand.
ATGTTGGTGTCTGTATATAGTGCCTTAATTGGATTTAGCAGGGTAGCTGGACAATCCCACGCCTCCAGTTTAGACCAGAGCCTGGACCTGTCTATGCAGTCAAAGGCCTGGGTCAGGTCGATGAATGCCACAAAAATGTTTGGACCACCTTCCAGGACTTTGTTTTTAGCACGGAAAGGAGTAGAATATTGGCCGTCGTACCCATATTTTTCTTAAATCCCGTTTGAAACGGGTCTTCGCATGGAGCATTTGCTGCCCATAGCTTAAAGTGATCTAACAACATTGATCCAAACACTTTCCCTATGACATCAAGCAACGCGATTGGTCTATAATTCGCCGGGTCCTTTTTATCACCTTTTTTGAAAATTGGTACCACTGTTGCTGATTTCCAGGACGGCGGTATGGTTCTCAAATCCGAACATTTTCTGAAGATTTTGCTCAGTAAACTTGCCCACTCTTCAGGGTTTGTTTTTAAATCCACATTAGTGACCCCATCGGGCCCTGGGGCTCTTGAGTTCTTTAAACTTGAGATCTTTAGTCGGATCTCCTCAGGATCATCCACTTTTAGCCATAGGCCAGGCTCACATCCAAAATGTTTGGTAGAGGGTTTCGTTGGAGCCGAAGTGTTTTACCCATGTTGCTTCACCCACCTCACTTATTAAGGATTTTTCTTGTACATCCATCGTGGCTTTCAAAGTGCTCCAATTCCCTTGTGTTTCTCCCACCTATAATTTTTAAGATGTTTTCCGAGTCTTGTTGATAGTTTTAACCTGTGTCCTCTTACCCAGGATTTGTAGTGTTTTGCTGCAGCCACTGCTTCTTCGTATGCCACCGGTGTGTCTTTAGTTTTTGCTCTACGTTGGATTTTGCGAAGGATACAGCGTTTCTCCACCAGAGATTTATCGAACACATGTTTTGGTGGATTTCCGCTGAACTTTTTTACAAATGCAGTTTTTTTGTACTTCGTTAGAAGCGGAATATAGTTAGTTTTATTCGCATCCGCTATCTCCGTCATGGAATTAAATCTGTTCTCTATTTCCACAATGTGCTCCTTTGATAATTTTAGATTTCCTTGTCCATTTATTACAATATTGTCTTCCATATGGTCATTCGGGGGGCTTGATGCCTCCCAAGAAGTTAAGAGCAGATTATGATCACTAGACCTTGTTGTAATTATTCCAAAATCTTTCATTATGGCCAAAATCGGTTCTGTAACAAACATGTGGTCTATTGTTGCCTTTGAACTGTTTCTTTCCCATGATGGCAGACGCTTTGGGTCTGGGAAGGCTTCATGTAAATTGTGTAAATTTCTCGATTCCATCAGACGGGTCCGTAGTTCTCCACGCTGTTATCCCGGTGGTCTGTTTACTTGTCCATTTCCATTCTCTGGGAATGCAGAGCAAATTGCATTTAAGTCCCCACAGATCAGGAAGTGTTTTACTAAGTGACCTGCCAAGGCTTCATCCATTGCTTCTTCAACTTTTTCCAGGAAGGTAGTTGTTTCTATGGCCGCTGGATTCCAATAGACGTTTGCTATTATTAATGGTCTTTATCCATAGCCCTCCTTGTTATTTGTCTTGCGGGTCCATGAGGCTTTCACCATCAATATATCAAGTTTACTGATCAATGGGCCTCATTACAAGTACTCCGGTCCGGAATTAACACTGCCGGTAAAACCATACCGGCACCGTTTGCATGTCCGCGCAATCATGACCCGCGGCCCCGGTAATAGCACCACCCTAAACCGCCACCGCGGAAATAGGGTTCCCCTTAATTCCGCCTGCACGGAAACCCCTCCGTTACCGGCAACACGAAACACCGTGAGCATCACAACTAGCGCGGACACGGAAATACCGGGAAAAAAATGGCGGAAATACCGTGATCACGGTGGCGGAACCGCCGCCACCGCGAACATGGCGTTATACACTGCCGGCTGAACTGAATCAGGGCACAGGTGCACCAAATCAGCCCAGCTGGACCTAGCAGGCCACTGGGAGCCTACAAAAGGGCCACACCCAGCCCAACACAACACAGAACCATGCAGGCAGCAGGGCTAGTAGCACTGGGACTGGGCCTACTCAACCAACAGGCAGTACTGCACATGGTGGCAGCAATGGCGCAGAGGAGGAGGAGGAGGCGTAGGCGGAGGAGGCGCAGGCGGCAACCAGCCAACCCTGCAGCTATGGCAAACCCCATTGCCCAGCCAGCCCGACCCCGCCGCCAGCCACCAATACCACGCATCAGGGCCTCACCCTGGAACCTCACCCCAGGACAGATCCACACCCTATACCGGCTGGACCGTGCAACAATCATGCACATCACCGCCATGATTGAGGACAACATCAGCAGCCTAATTGACACCCCCACCGCCATCCCCCCCCCTCTTGAAGGTTGTCTCAGTTCTGCATTTCCTTGGCACTGGCACCTATCAACACACGGTTGGTGAGCTGCACGGCATATCACAACCATGTTTCTCAAAAGTCCTGGTACAGGTACTGGATGCCCTGTTGCGCCATGTGTCGGAACACATAGCCCTACCCCGCACCCTCCCCGAGGTCATTGCCACCAAGTTGGCCTTCCATGCCATGGCAGGCATGCCAAATTGCATAGGCGCAGTTGACTGCACCCACGTCGAGCTGACAGTACCACATGCAATTGAGGCGGTGTTCCGCAATAGGAAACAGTATCACTCTTTGAATGTCCAGATGGTTTGTGATGCCATGCAACTGATTACACACTGCTGCGCACGTTTCCCAGGCTCATCACATGACTCAATGGTACTGCGGAATTCCACGTTGCCACGGTACATGGAACGCTATGCCGGACAAAGCACATGGCTATTGGGTGAGTACAGCTGACGATGCTACAACCCTGTCGGAGTGGTGTGTGTGTGTCCAGGCAATGAGCATTGTGAGTGTGCCGCTGTGACCGCACATGCATCACCCCCCTTCCATCTACCAAATACACAGCGGATGCCAAACATCATGAAGGAAGACATGACAGGGCACCACAATGTGCCCGTGCACACGCTGCCACAGCCAATCCCGTCACTGTCCCATGAACCCTGTGCCACTGCAGACACCCACCCTCAATTGAAACACTGCCCCAAAAAGCACGAGAGGCGTGCAAATCATACGACGAGTATTTACTACTTCCGTACAGTGGAGTCACTCTGCCATGTGTGGACAGCACTGCACCATGACATGCACACAATCAAATGTCACCCGCAGGGCACAGCAAACATGCAAGTTAATGTGTAGGCCCATATGCAGTCAGCGACATTCCTCGTGATGGCCAAAACATACCTCCAGACACTGCATGGTTCATATGCATGAATGAATGATGATACAAGAATGCACAGCAGCAGATGAGGACATGATGCCACAAACACTGACATGTTCCCCCATCTACATCCCATGTAGGTGATGCGGGATATGCACTCACGCCATGGTTGATGACACCTGTACGGAGACCAAGGAACAGGCATGAAGAGGCATACAATAGGGCACATATCCGCACACGTGGAATGATTGAGAGGACATTTGGACTGCTGAAGGCCCGTTTCCGCTGTCTGAGCAGATCTGGCGGATCACTGCTGTACAGCCCAGTGAAGACGGGCAAAATCACGCTGGTATGTGCCATGCTGCACAATATATGCCTGCGCAGGAACATCCCAATGCCACCAGACGCAGATGAGGAAGATGGGGATGGGGATGGGGATGGAGATGGGGATGGAGATGGAGATGGGGATGGGATGGCACTGCCTCCCCCTGGGGGTGCACATGATGGCCAGAGAGCACGGGATGCCCTGATTCGCATTTACTTTTGAGTCACAGCACATTCACAGTAATGCACAAACATGGTGACGACAATGAATTAATAGTTGCACTGCAAAATAAATGATCAATGTCCACACATGTATATCTTGATTTGAAATGGTGATGTATTGATGTAATCACAACAGGGAAGAAGGTGCATTGGTTAGGGAAGCTGTACACCCGGGGCCACCCACCACCCAAACGTGCCCACCCCCACCCAGAGCCCATTGTCCAAACCCCCAAAACTACCTACCCCACCACCCAAACGTGACCACCCCTCTCACACCCTTGTAGTCCACATGTGTCCTGCACTGCCCCACACACATGCCATCACTTCCGTGTGCGCTTCTGTGCAACCTTGCCCAAGGGACCCGTTAGCCTACTCGAGCGCCTCCTTGGACTGGCAGTAGTGGAGCTGGATGGGGTGGTAGTGTTTGATTGGCCAGAATCAGGGATTGAGGGCATCCGTGCCAGATTTGCCTGTTGGCCAACCAACATGGCCTCCACAAGCCTGGAGGTGTGGTCATTGCCCTCCCGCACATGGCGTGCAAGGGTCACTATGGTGCTCGCAAAGCGTCCTATGGACCTCGACAGGCGACGCACTGAGGCGCTGTAGCTCTCCCTCTGCAGCCTGGATTCCTCTAGCTGCCTCTCCACCAGCTGGGTGAGGGTAGCCTGCTGGTCCTCCATCCGCTGCATGCGGGCATTCAGTTCGGCCATGGATGGGGTGGGCGACCTCATGGGACTCCCCAGTGAAGTGGGGCTGAACCCCAGCTCATGGAAGGAGCCCAGGTCTTCCAATGTGGGCATCTCCCCCTGTGGCCCCGTTTCCGAGTGCTCTTGCGGGGCACTGTTATCACTGCAGGCCGCCCCCTCTGCAGTGCTGCTGCCTTCGGTGTTGTGTTGGGTGGCCATGATAGGTTCCTGTGGCACCTGTCTGGACTCAGCCAGTGTGGAGATGGTGGGGATGTTAGTGGTGGTGTGCTGCACATCTGTAGTGGCTGGTAATGTGGCCAGAGGTGCAGAACTGCCAGCAGCATCCTCCTGTGTGGTGGTGGTGGCTAGTGTACTTGCCGATGCTGATTGGCTGGCCTGTTGTGCAGTATCACTGTCACTTGAAACGGCTGTGGGGACACAAAGGGCATGCAATTAGTGTTGTTGTGGTGGCAGATGGGTGCATCACATGCGTCATTAAGATTGTACATTGAATAGTGTTAGTCACATGCATCTGATTGCTGGTGTCTGCATTCAGTGATATTGGTTGCCATACGGATCATAATGGGTCCTTTGGCCCACACATGCACTGCCTGGGGGGGGGGGGTTGTTAATGGGTCCTTTGGCCCACACATGCACTGCCTGGGGGGGGGGGGATTGTTAATGGGTCCTTTGGCCCACACATGCACTGCCTGGGGGGGGGGGATTGTTAATGGGTCCTTTGGCCCACACATGCACTGCCGGGGGGGGGGGGTTGTTAATGGGTCCTTTGGCCCACACATGCACTGCCGGGGGGGGGGGGGTTGTTAATGGGTCCTTTGGCCCAGTACTCACAACTGCATATTTACATGTGGCATTCATGTTTGGGCACTTACCGGCATCTGCAGGTGGGCTCACTCCTGCCTCAGCCTGCCCAATCCCATGGATTCCCTCTAGGTGGAGGACGCTGCTGCAACGCTCCTCCCATGCTTGCAGCCTCAGTGGGGAAGGGGGTCCTCCGCCTGTCCCACTGCTGCGTTGGCGGTGCGTGGAAATGAGGTTGCGTACCCTCAGCCTCAGGTCGTCCCACCGCTTGTGGCAGTCCTTCACGCTCCTCACTGCCACGCCCACAGCGGTGCACTTGCGTGCAGCTTCGGCCCACACCTCCTTCCTCCGCTGCTGTGTGGCACGCCGTTGGTCGGCGCTGAACAGCATCTCAGCATTGTCCACAATGTGCTCCACCAAGACGGTTAGCTCCGCCTCGCTGAAGCGCTGTTTGCGCTGCCTCTGAGCAGGAATCCTGGCAGACATGCTTGTGGTCCCTTTTGGCTTCTCAGAGTCAGGATTGTGCTTGTGCTGGCTCTGGATGGCAATGGATTGTGCTTTTATATGATGGCCGCCTCTCTTTTTCCTGTTTTGGCGATCATGGTATTTCCGGTTCCGTGTCCGTGGCGGCGGAGGCGGAAACGGGTTTTGCGCCACTTGTGGCTCCGTTATTTCCATTTCCGTGGGGTATTCCGTGACGGCGGTAACAACGTTTCCGAGTCCGTGTGGTGCGCGCGACCGACAGCGTGTAATCGGGCGGTTTTTCCGCACCCTTGCGGACACGGAAACGTTTTTACCGCCATCACGGATTTTGCACGGTCCCGGACTGGCAGGTTGTAATGAGGCCCAATGTCTTTTCTAGTCTGATCCCGCATCCGTTTTTACAGGCGATCAGAAGCCCTGAAGATGGTCTTCCCAAACGGCCCTGCTTAGCGGGTGCCAGGATTAAATCAAATCCCCTCATAGAGGGTGGTTCACACAACCAGGTCTCCTGAAGGCATATTAGATCATATGCTCCCAAAATCATGTCACTTGCGGATAGGAGATGATGTCCTCTCGTGTTCCACGAGCACATTTTTATTGACTGCTTCTGTTGTCCTGACTTACATTTTCCTCGTTGAATGTGCTCTTCTCCAATAAACTGCTATTTTTGCTTCTTTTCTGTTAACGCTTTAGGCAACCAGGACCATATTCCTTTCATTGGGACACATTTTAGTGGAAGTTCGCTCTCGATTTTGTTTTGTTGTTGTTCCTGATTCTGTTCCTTTTGGGCTGTTGTTTTCCTAACTCTATGGATCTTTCTTGTGTCTTGTTGTTTTTGTTCCTGATTTTGATCCTTTTGAGAGGATGTTTCCCTGACACTGTAGGTTTGTCTCTTGTCTTCTCTCACTTCTTCCATGGTAGATGGTTTCCTTCGGGTTCAATGGTTTTTGCCCTTCTCGCTTTTGCATTACTCGTGTCTTTTCCTTAACTCCGGGACTTGTATAACTTTTCTTTGTTTGAAAATTGAAATTACGCTGTTTATTCAAGTTTATGTCCGGAGATTCTTTCATCTTCCTTTCTTTACTTTCGTGTTTCTGCCCTATCCGCGTCACCGGATACACTCTTAAGTCTTATCCCATATTTTCTAATTCTCTTTTATTTTCAAGGAAGGTGTTTTTTAGCTTCGTTGACGCTATATGCAAGTAAGTTCTGGCCTTGGTGTTTCTATGGCTTGGTTCTACCACCAGTAACTCTTCTGATTTGATATATTTTAAGTTTCGGATGTGTTTGAACAGTTTTAACACCGAATTTCTGTTTAGTGTTACCTTGTCCTCATTTTCTTCCACTTGAGTTAATTTAATCTGCCATTTCGCTTGGTCCCATTTCCTTGGTTTTTGATTGGACCATTTGGTCCTAGCTCTGTCCTGCGAACTCATTTCCCCTGAGCCCCTTGATGGATTTGCGGAGGTCTTTTCGTTTTCTCCACGTTTGCCATGTTTGTGTTTTGTATCAACGCGCCTTGGCGTATGCCCTCTTGAGCTTTTATTTTTGCTCTTTTGCTCATCTTGGCGATACTGAAAGTCATCACGCTGTATCCGGTTGGAACGTTCACCCTCACAGGCCTCTGGTCTTGCACGGGAATGATGATCTACCTTCTCTAAGATTCTGCTTCTCCGATGTTCCGGTGTTCTTGATCTAGCCCTTTCTCTCTCCTTTTTTTGTTTCCATCATTTGTTTTAGAATTTTTTGTCTCGACTTTTCAGTTACCTGGGTTTCTTTTTTGTTTTGACTGCTGGTCTTTACCATTTTTTGTTTTTGACGTTCCTTCCGTTGTGAATTTACCTCTATGTTGTTATCTGCTTTGTTTGTTTTACTGGCAGATTGTGGATGCGAAATATTAGAAGTTTTCTTTGGGCTCATGCCTGAAGTAGAGACTTCCGACACATATTGACTCAGGTTCATCAGTTCCTCATTTGCCAAAAAATCGTTGGTCGTCGTCAGTGATGGTATCTTGTTCGTTTCCGAGCTTTCCTGTCTTTTCCTGGGTTCTATATTTGTGTCCGAACTCTCCCCAAGGCATAATTTGTCTTTGTGATTTACTGGCCGCTTAAAAACTTGAAAAATCGCCTCTACTGATTGAGTACCAGGCTTGGCCAGCCTAGGTGACAGTATCTTTGTTCCCCTTTTTTTTTGGACGGTTTTTCTCCCTTGAAATTTTTTTTCTGATACTTCAATTGTAATTTCTGGTTTATTTGAGTTCAGTGTAATATCTGGTTGGCCTGGTCGGGTGTTCGTCTCTGCTACTTTAGTGGCTTCTTCTACTGATGATTTGCTCGCTGTTAAATCTATCATGGTAATTGTTTGAGTCTCTATAGTTTTTCTCGCCACTGTCTGAGCCTCACCTTTCCGGCATGCTTATTTAGGCGTGACTGATGAATCTTGGTTCGCTTCTCGATTGTTTGTTTTTCTTGCTTCTAGGGCCATGATGTAGGCTTCTAAAAAGATGACTTTGCTATACATCATTGCTTGAATACTAGTGTGGTCCTTCAATGAGTCAGCGATGGCTTCATAGAGCTTCATAAATGGAGAGAGTGCTATGTTTACCGATGACATAATAGAGAGTAGGTCAATCTTTTTGTTTAAATGTTCCGCTGGACTCGAGTGTTGCTGCATTGAGGATCTCCTTGTTGGGGCGTCAGTTATAATTGTTGTCACATTTCCCCCCTGATTTTTTAACAGCCCAGCAATGTCCAGTGAGCGTATTCGATTCTCCGTCATATCCGGTCGGGGGCTAAGTGGTTCATGGCCCCACAGGTTTTGATGGTGGTTCTGCAAATGTTTCTTCGTTTGAGCCTGAAACGGTATTGTCAAATTGGACGGGGTTGGTAGGTCTACTGAATATATATTTTTCTCCATCTTGCTCAGATGTCGTTCCCGTCTAGTCCCATCGATTAATTTCGGATCGGGCTCCTGAAATGGTTTAGTAGATGTTACGTAATCTGGTTCAAATGTACCTCCTTTATCAAGCTGTGAAGATAATGTGGTATCTACTTCTCGCGATATTTTATTTGACTTGTCCGTCCCTGTTGGTATGCCACCAGAGACTTCTTCATCTCTGGTGTCTGATTTTTCAAATGGGCTTTGTATTTCCAGTTGGTTTGTTGATTTCTCCTGCTCCCTGGCAATCGAATTATCCAGTTTCTCCCCCTCTTCTCTCTTTTCTATGTCGGCTTGTGGATGCAAATCGCCATTAGGCGTCTCCGTTTCTTGTAAAGTCGTTAGGAGGAGTGGTGACTTGGATGTCTCCGGCTCTTCCCTTACTCCATTTTCTAGCTGGTTCAATGACCCATCTTTCTCCTCCAGTGTTGAAATGTCCCTGGCACTTTGCTTTTCACTATTTTTACAATCTAGTCTTCGTAGTTTAGAAGGGGGTAAGCATTCATTTAGAGCATCGAGAATCTCCATATCCGATAGCTCCATGTGATGTCTGTTAACCGCTTTTGTGTTTAATCGAGACGTAAAGTAATTTGTCACAGAATTTTTTTCATTTGTTGTTGACCTATTTTTGTTGAAGTATTTACCACCATTTTTTCTTTTAGTGGTAATTTTAACCATTTGTCTGCCTTTTTTTATAATTGGGCGTTTTACTGACTTTACTGGCCACAAGAACTGCTTCCGTGTCTGTGTGATAGTCCTTGTCGTCTATGCTGCCCTCTGCCTCCACGTGGATCACCGCCTCCACTTGGATCCGGGCCGGCGTCAACTCCGGAGGCGGCGACCGGGGCGTGACCCGCTCCCACACGGCTCCCGCCGTCCGAATCTCATCCCCGGGGGCACGCACCTCCGCGGATGCCGTCTCACCCCTTGAGCAACTCCTGCCCTCCCCCCCCCCAGCTCCCAACACGGATAGGGGCCCCCCTCCGAGAGACTCCACCATGCGGCGCGGCTCACCCTGTTGGGCCGCGCTGGGAGGGATTCGGCTCGGCTCGCCGGGCGGTGCACTTCGCAAGGACTCCACAGCCTCCCCGCCTCCCTGGCCACTCCCCTCCCCACTCATGGACGGGGGACCGACTCCATGAGCCCCCGGCATCCAAACCGAGGGATCCCCGCGCAGGTCAACCAGGTCAACCAGGACCGGGACCGGCTCCAAGACGGGATCGGGATCAGGCTCAGGTAATAATTGCAATGGTAGCAATGCCTGCGGTTGTGGTTTTTCCATTTCGTTTAGTGTGCGCGCCCATGATGAAATCATTGACGATATGGTGGGTTCCGTTTGTACAATTTTGTTCTGACTGCGGGGCCAAAATCTGGTGTAAAGTCTGTTGGCCTCCCTTCTCTGGCAGACCCCGTTCACTGAGTCTGCCATTTTCGTTTATCTTGGGACTACATGTCAGTATTCCCTCCTGACTCTTAAGGGTAATTCCCTGTTGTTTTTGTGTCATTTTCATACTTCTTAAACGCCGACCTTCGTCTTCTTCTTGGGGGGGATTCATTTAGCTAAATTTTTCTATTTGCTCTTGCAGCCCTGACAGTCATGACTGCAGGACTGCCACTCGTCGTCCACTCCGTGGACTGTTGTTACTGCAGCTCCTCGTGTGATCTAACAGGCGTTCTCCTTTACACCAAGGCACAAGTGGTGGGTATATTTTTGTAAGGGATCACAGAGGGTAAACCTCCACAATCTCCCCACTGAGTGTAGCACCACCAGCGCCAAACAGCCGCATAACAGTTGGCGCCCTTTGCACCTGTCGGGCTTAGCGCCGCAAGGGTAGTGGCCTCGGCGTTTTGTTCACCCAAGGAAGTCACGTGCAGGGTCACGTGACCAGCCCAGCTCCGCCTCCTCCAGGAAGCGTGTAACTCCCGACAAGAGCCCTCCAATGGCTCGCAATGTCAGCGTTGGATAAGTGCTGCTGTCGCTTTTTTTGCCAAAAAGTTATTTCCTTCAAAATTATTTCCTCGACACGTGTTTCTCCATTACTTTATAATGGTTCATCTGAAGGGATGCATGAATTTAATCTGTTTGAAGTGAGACACATCATCCTCCTCCCTGTTCTTCACCTAAATGGTTGCTGTTGTTTTGCTCCGGTAAGTTGGGGATGATATATTTTTTTCTGGAGATTTGTCCTTCGGTAATGGGTGTCACCGGTGGGCCAGTCCAATTACCTCGTAGTGTAGTTCAGAGGAATTGCAGTGGCATCTGGAAAGGCACATCTTTTATACAGTAAATTCCCAAATTGTCATATACAATTGTAATAATTTAAACAATATTTCCCTCATATGATAAGCTTGCACACTCTTTTCACAATTACCGTGCTCCTCTGCTCCACCCTTCCTATGACTAGTCTGTTGTCCTGCTCCTCCCTTGACCTCACTCACACAAACCAATGGCTATTCTATTCATTAGTACGCTGCCATGGGTGGCACATGCTACGGTGGTTGTGGCCAGGGCCTAGTGTCTTGGATGCATGGCTGTCGGCCGAAGGCCTTACTTCAAAGACTGTAGGCCCTGGCCACAACCACCGCCGCATGTGCCACCCATGCGTACACCTGTAGTGTTGCGTTTTTTGATTGGCAAGTTGTGGGGAGTGCGTGCAGTCTTGGTTGCATGGCCAAAGGCCATGCAACCAAGAACAAAGTGGTAAGTACTAGACTTGGAAGACACTGCACACCCATCCCATGTAAGATGTAACGGCTAGGAGTGAAGCCTCTGGCCAGAAGAACTGAAGGCTATCACACCTATAGAAAAACCGCCACTACCACACTTCACTGAGGTGTTTGTGGAGAGACCTTGCACTCTTGGGTGCATGGCTAAAGCCCATGCACGCAAGACTGAAGTCATAAGCAGTGGAGTTACAAGTCAATATGGGTGTGGTTGAATGCGCTAGTTGTGTTGATGCCCTAGTGTCTTAACACCCTAGTGTCTTAACTTCATGGCTGCAGACGATGGTCCGAAAAGTTAATACAGTACAAGGACCATGTGTTTCATATGCAGCGATGGTTGTGGATAGGAACTATACTCCTTGTACCTTGGTTGTAAGGCGTAGGTGGTAGGTTACTCACCGAAGATGGAAGGGCAGCCTACAGGCACTGCAGCATATTAGTACCATAGATTAGACGTGTAGATGCCCATGTGTAGAAAATGCCTGCCAATATACTTGCTCCTTACTTTGTTCAGAATCCACACATTTTTTTAATTGGCTATCGTACTTGGCGGAACTATCACCTTTTCCATTTCTGTGATGAATGAAAGGTGTTAGTGTTTGCATTTTTTCAAAATTTACTACATTGCATAATAGACAGTTAACCTTTTTTTTTTTACCCTCATATTTAGTTTACAAACCAGTGTACTGTGCATTGCGCTCAGTTTGTTTGCTTTTCTAATCCTTGGGTCTGGGGAAATAAATCCTTGTCGGATTAAATAAAAACCTTCATTTCCTATGGTACGAACTACTTCCTTTTTTCCTTTGTGTTTTCTTCATCTTTCTGATGAATGTTATGTTTGTTGCCTTCCTGCCCATTTTTAACAGTTAGATACCTGTAGGCGTATTCAAACTGCATTTGTTCCTACAGATTTGTGATACTCATTCATTTGTGTCGTTATATCCTGTTTCCTTCATCTTTCCATTAATGTTTTGTTTGTTGCCTTCCTGCCGATTTTTAACAGTTAGATACCTATAGGCGTATTCTACCTGTGCATTTGTTTCCAACGATCTGTGATCATTTATTTGTGTCATTCTTCCATCCTGTTGGGTAGTTGGATACCTGTGGGCGTATTCTGTTTGTAGTCTTTCACATAATTTGTTGACATGTTGACAATCTTGAAGTACACATTATTTCGTAAATTTTGGCTTCGAGAACATTAAATATGCATTTGTTAGGTTAGCTGGTAACCTCTGCTTTAGAGTAATGGTGCTATCGTTACATTCAAACCATCCAGAATTCTTTTTAATGTATGCAGTGTAGTGACCTGCATTGGTTGTAGCTCATGCATGGTAGATTATTCCTACTGTTGTAAAGGTTTTCTTTCCAAGTGACACTTGACTGTGTGTGAATCCAATCAGTTTGCAGTAGTTTTTGGTGCCATCTGCATTATAACGTAGAAGCATAAGTATTATGCAGGCACTATGTGATTGTATCAGTAAGGTGGAGCGATTGTCTGAATTGCAAATACTACATAATCTGCCATGGTTTGCATTTTGTACAAGTTGCTGAAATGGAATGCTCTCACTATTTGGTATGGAAACATACACAAATCGCTCATTTGGGATTTCTTCCTGTATCACTTTGCTACAGAGAGTGCATGTATGTTTCCACATGTATGAAATTTGGACGATTTCATTTACAGGCATGCTTTTGTTTTCCAATACTAATAGTATGTACATTAGAAATTCTTGTGGATCTTCTTGTGAGTTCATAGTGAATCTCACCATTCCAGCACAGTCGTCCAATTGTTGCCTTACTCCATGAACACTGTATGTGTGATCAGGATTGCTTGTTGCATTTCTATGCAGCACTAACATTTGCAAACACAATTGGTCTGTACTGTGCAGGTAAATACTGTTAACAATTGGTGGCAATTGAAATAGAATATTCATTGCTACATTTGCATAGCAACTTACCCCACTTTCATTTGCAAATTTGAATGGGCCAGCAAGTTCTGTATCTGAGTGCATTTTTCGGTTTTTCTGTTGCTTCTTAGCCAAAGTCCCTGGTTTACATTCCCTAATAGGTTCTTCTGTTTGCGACAATTGATGAAACTTTGTCTTCTTTTCTTTGCGAAATTTGCTGTTGCATTCTGTTGCATTTCTGTTTCATTTACTTTTCTTTTACCACGTTTCACTTTATCTGGAACAGGGTATTGTTTCAGATGAGGGGTGTACAGTGCACGCAATCTATTGTATTCTAGAATGCAAGGAATATGAGCTTTGACTTTACTTGAATCAAAGTTTATTAGCAATAGAACGTCAAGTGTACGTAAACGTGATAATGCTACGTAGCTCATGCCTTCCTTAAACACTGTTTCCTATATCTATCAATGCTTTGTCTAGGGTAAGACCTTGGGATTTATGAATGGTAACTGCATATGCAAGAGTTAGAGAAAATTGCTCTCTACGTACATACATGTCTTTGAAGAGAAGGAATCTAGCAATTGAGCGCCCTATCCTTTTCACTTCTGAAACTTTATCAAAGCAAATATTTACAAACAATGTTATCACGTGGGTATGATTGAAACTGTGCCTAGTGCTCCATTAACTAGCCCTTGCTCTACGTCAAGGTTACGTTTAAGCATTACTCTACATTTTAATGATAATTTCAATATTTTTTCCAACTCAGCTGTGTTGGACATTGAATTTTCAAAACTATTTAGTCTTGTTGTGGCTTGCTCGCACATGGGTACTGTCATACCATGTAGGTCTAGTTTGTCTGTGGTGCTAATTTCTATTATTGCTTGCTCCAGCTGAGCGTGGAGAGCGGTCGCCGGTGGCCTGAGGGGAACAGCAGGCCTGGGAAGGCCCTGCCTGGGCCTCCGTGAGTGTTTATTTTTATTGTAAAAAAAAAAGTTTTGTTTCCTAGCGCGGTTTTGGCCTGCTCCTGCTCCCCCCTCCCACTTCCTGGTCTTCCTCTCCCTCCCCGCCTCCCTACCCGCCCACCCCCCCCTCTGATTGGCTGTGTGCCTGCCTCCCCTCTGGCCTACTCGACGGCCGTTCCCCCCGCTCGCTTCTTTCTCCAGCTGAGCGTGGAGAGCAGTCGCCGGTGGCCTGAGGGGAACAGCAGGCCTGGGAAGCCCTGCCTGGGCCTCCGTGAGTGTTTATTTTTATTATAAAAAAAAAAGTTTGTTTCTTCGCACTCCTAGCGCGGTGTTTGGCCTGCTCCTGCTCCCCCCTCCCACTTCCTGGTCTTCCTCTCCCTCCCCGCCTCCCTGCCCGCCCACACCCCCCCCCCCTTCCTCTCCCTCTGCCTATAACCTCCCCCTCCTGGGCAGCCCTCTGCCCGGCAGCCCCCGCGGCTAAGGGCCCCAGGCCAAGGGCTACTCCTACAGTGCGGCTCCCTGTGTGTCTGCAGGTGTCCGCAGGGGACGCCAGGCGCCAGTTCTTCGTTCCCCGGCCCACCCCTCCTACGCCTGGTTACATCCGCATGGGGCCTTGCCTCACTGTATTCACAGTTGAGGTAAACTAGGGTGCTTTTCTCCCCTCGCAGGATTCTCAATCTTAGGTGGCCTGGTACCTAATACGCTTTACTGTTTGCTCTGAGCTGTGGTAAACTAGGGTGCTTTTCTCCCCTCGCAGGATTCTCAAACTTAGGTGGCCCGGTACCTAATACGCTTTACTGTTTGTTTGCTCCAATTGTGGTAACTTGTGCTTGCCGCTCACTTCCTGTCTGCATGCTCTCGTTTCGGCTGTCTCCCCCCCCCCCTCCCTCCTCTCCCTTCTACTCCATGGTGCTCTCTGTCTCGCCTATCTTCTCTAACTGCTTCTCCATTGACTATCCTGCTCTCCTCACTAAATCTGGTAGGAAAAAGTTTAAAAAGGACATCCTGGTCTCCAACCCAGGCCTCCCTATCGCTGACACCTACACTAATGCCTGCTCGAAGGAAACTCTCACTGACATCCTCTTTTTCGTGCCTTCGCCTGACCTATGGACCCTTCATATGGTCTCTGTGCTCTCTCCTTTCTCCTCCTCTCCCATTGATGGTGGCACCCGTTGGGATGTCCTCTTGGCCCCCTTCCGCTCCTCTAAGGCCATCATTAATGTCTACGCTAATGGGACCGTCTTGGTCCAAGGCCCTCAGGCCAACCTTCACCTCTTCGATAGACGCTTCCCACACCTCATCAACTTCCTCTCCTGCTGTCCCCCCTCCTCTATCCTTGGCTACCTTGCCTCTACCCTCCCTCCCTGCCCCCTCTCGTGCTCCTTCTTCACCTCCTTCTTCAATACCTCCGCAGGGCGTACCTCTGATCTGTACCCCTCCCCGGAAGTTCTTCAAGGATGGCAGCCTTCTCCACATTGCCACTCTAAACACTCGCTCTGCCATCAAGCACTCCTCCGATATCTGTCACCTTCTTGAGGAACTGGACCTCGACGTCCTTTGTCTCACTGAGACATGGTTCACAGCCAGCTCTGCCACCAGCTTTGACACACTCCTACCTGACGGTTACAAGATCCTCTCCATGCCCAGGCCTAACCGTGCAGGGGGTGGTGTTGCCCTTATCTTCCCTGAGTGGATTCCTGCCACTGTCACTCCTACGCAGACCTACTCCTCTTTTGAATGTCTTGTCTGCCGACTCTCTCTCTCTCTCTCCTAGCCATTCCCTTACCGTGGCTACTATCTATCGGCCACCTGGTCAAATTTCCTCCTTCCTCTCTGAGTGGGCTGACCTCTCCTCCTTACTCCTGTCCTCAACCACTCAACTCCTCTTTCTTGGCGACTTCAACATCCACCTTGATGCCTCCAGTCCCCCCACTGGTCTCTTTCGTGACCTCTGCGACTCTCTCTCTCTCTCTATTCTCCCGTCTGGGCCTACTCACTCTGCTGGGCACACTCTTGATGCTCTGATCTCTTCTGACCTTCCCCTCTCCTTCCCTCTCTCCACTCCTCTCTCCTGGAGTGATCACTTTCTCCTATCCTCCCACCTCACCCTCCCTACCCCACAGGCAAAGCCACCCTCTTCACTGCCACCCACCTTCTCGGTCATCCGACCCATGAAGCGTGTGTC
The DNA here is from genome assembly GCF_040938575.1 of Ambystoma mexicanum. Lineage (NCBI taxonomy): Eukaryota > Metazoa > Chordata > Amphibia > Caudata > Ambystomatidae > Ambystoma > Ambystoma mexicanum. The sequence goes on from NC_090932.1 coordinate 1,542,836,528, forward strand.
AGTTGAGGCTTTCGCTGCTACCTTCTCGCCCCCCCCCTGCCCCTTCGGCTGACTCCCACCCTGACACAGCCCTCTCCATGCTCCACTCTGCTATATCTGTTACTCTTGATATCCTTGCCCCCGTCATGAGAATCCGCCTGAAGCCCAAAGCCAAATGTAACTCCTGGTATGACTCGGATCTCGTCACCCTAAAACGCAAGTGCAGGGTTGCCGAGAGGAAATGGCGTGCATCATGTTCATCCTCTGACAAACTGGCCTGCCGCCTGCTCCAAAGGCAGAACCGGCTCTCCGTTCTCACCAAGAAGAGAGCCCTTATCCAAGCCCGCATCTCTGCGGCATCAAACAACTCCGCCAAACTCTTTAAAATCTGCAAGGAGCTGGCCAACCCTGTTGCTGTCTCTACCTCTCCTGTCCCCTCCCAGGCCCTCTACACTGCACTGGCCTCTCACTTCATCTCAAAAACTCAGGACATCCTGTCCTCGCTCTCCTCATTTCACCTCCCTCCCTCCCTTCCCGGCTCTTCCTCTGGCCCTTCTGCAGTCACCCCTCCTCCCTCTTTCTCTGCCTTACCACCTTTCTCTGCTGACGAGGTTTCCAGACAAGTCCGATCAATGAAAGTCTCGTCTAAACAGGTTCACCCCTGTTCCTCCAAAACTATCAAGGACCACATCGACTCCCTGGCTCCTGCCCTGGCTGACTTTTGCAACCACTCCTTCGCCTCTGGAGTCTTCCCTTCCCCCCCTCAAGCACTCCCTTGTGCACCCTCTTCTCAAGAAACCCTCTTCCGACCCCTCCTGCCCGGCTAACTATCGCCCTATCTCCATCACTCCCTTCCTGGGCAAGCTCCTGGAGAAACTGGCCATCTCCCAGCTTAACCTCCATGCTGAATCTGTTGGTAGTCTTCATGACCATCAATCTGGCTTCAGAGCTGCCAGAAGCACGGAAACTGCTCTCCTGAACATCCGTGAAGACCTGCTCTTGAACCTCGCCTCCAACACTCCGTGTGTTCTCATTCTGCTCGATCTCTCCTCTGCCTTTGACACTGTCAACCATGCCATCCTGCTCAACCGTCTCCGGGAAAACCTGGGTATCACTGGTCAGGCTCTGGTGTGGCTGACCTCTTTCCTTTCAAATCGACCCTCCCAGGTCCAACTGGGGTCCTTCCTCTCCGACATCTTTTTCTCCACCTGTGGTGTCCCCCAGGGATCTAATCTCTCTCCCTGGCTGTTCAACCAGTATCTGGCACTCCTTGCCCACCGCATCGCCGCTCTCTGCCCTAATTTCCAGTGCTATGCGGACGATACCCAGCTCATTTTCAGGCTACCCTCAGCCTCCCCCTCTCCTTCCCTCATCTCTGACTGTCTGTCTGCTATCCAAGAACGGTGTGCCGCCAATGACCTCTGCCTTAATGCCAGTAAGACTGAGATTCTACTCATCGGTACTCCCACTCCCTCCTTCCCTGCAGCTCTCTGGCCTGCCTCCCTTGGCCCCCTCCCTGCTCCTACCTGCAAGGCAAAAAACCTTGGGGTCTTCTTCGACTCCACACTCTCCTTCTCTCCTCATATTTCTGACGTCCCCAAGAGGTCACACTACCAGCTGCACCTCCTCAGAGGTATTCTTCCCTTCCTCTCCTTCCCCCAGAAGCTCAGTCTCCCGAGCCCTGGTTCCCTCGAAGCTGGATTACTGTAACAGCCTCTATCTTAATCTGCCTGCCTCCACTCTCCGCCCTCTGCAACTCATCCAGAACAGAACTGCGAGACTTGTCCTTGGCCTCAAGCCCAGGGATCGTATCTCTCCAGGACTGAAATCTCTACACTGGCTCCCAGTGGCTGCGAGGATAAAGTTCAAAACCCTCTGCATTGTCCACAAGGCCTTCTGGGGCCTGGGTCCTAAATACCTTCAACTCTCTCTTCCCAAATATCTTCCTTAACCGAGCCCTTCGCTAATCCGCCTCCAACTCCCTCAGGGTCAGCCGCTTCTCGAAGCAACGAGCTGGGGGTAGATCTCTCTCCGCGGCAGGGGCCTCCCTCTGGAACAGCCTTCCTGCCTCCCTGAAACTCGAGGAGAACCATCTCCGGTTCCGGAAGCACCTCAAAACCTTCCTCTTTGCTTCTGCTTTCTCTCTCCCTCTCCCCTGCTGAACAGCTAATATTCTTCACTGAAACTGCACTGATCCTGCAACTGGACCTCTCTAAACGGCCTCGGCCCTGGGCCCAGCCACTCTCCACTTGCACTGATGCCCTGGAACCCCCCTGCACTGCGGGACTGTCTCTGTATCCCTACAGCCCCCCCCCCCTTCCCCAGCACTTGTTCTGCACTTACCTTGCACTTGCCACCAGCTGGCCCTATTTATTTATTACTTTACGCCACTTACCTTGTACTGCACTTCCCCCCTCCCCTTCCCCTTGCACTTTTCCCCCTCCCCCACCCCTGCACTTGCGCGATCTGAATGACACCTGGCCTAGTAGGATCGTTGTCTGTCTCCCCTTGTTCCTCCGCTCCCTGCCTCGTCGCGCCTTGAAACACCTGTGTATAGGCGCGTTACAAATACCATATCATTTCTTTCTTTGAATTTGAAACAGCTTGCAAGAGTTGCCATTAAGGCCATACAATTGACATTTTTGTGTGCTATTTGCTCCATAACATCAGTTGCACATGCATTATCGCCATAAAGTGCATGTATATTCCGGTTTTTCAATACAACTTGTGCTTCTTGTGATAATACACCAACTCTAATACTTTTTAAGATGTTGGCATAAGTGAGATCTGCAGATTGCCGCATGTTCTCTGTTAATTCTCTGTATTGGAACTGTTGTCAAAGGTTAACATTACCTATGCTACCAACAGTTTTCCGGCAGAGTTTGTTGCATAAGGTTTTAAAAATCTGTTCACCTTTCACTGGTGTCAGTTGTAGAAGATCTCCGAAAACTGTTTCCCTGCAAAGAGTTCTTCGTTATTATTTTTAAGTACTTCTTGCAATCTGAGATGAATCAAAGCCAACATTAGGTTGGAGACCATGCTCACTTCATCTATTAGTAGCATTTTCATATGTTTCAATACTCTACGTAATTCCATTGCAGCTTCTGCAGAAAGTTTGTAGTAGTCTAATTTATTTTCATACTCTACTGGAAGCAGTAGTAATCGGTGTAAAGTCACACCGCCTATGTTGTAGACAGCTAAACCTGTGGGGGGCCGTTACAACAGCTGGCAGTTTGTTGTTTGTCAATTGTTGAAGGAACTTGCTGATGATTTTGATTAAGAATGTTTTCCCTGATCCAACTTCACCACTGACGTACAGCAGTATAGGTTTGTAATTTTGGCAGGTACATTCTTTATTTTCGTGTTGTACACCATGTACAATTTGTTTTGGTACGTCTTCAAAAATGGTGCGCTCATCATTAAGTTTTGCTTGTTGTACAGTTAAGTCTTCTGTATCGATACTGATACATGGTGTTTTCTACTTCTGCCATAGCTACTTCAGCCTCATTTGCTATTAGTGATTGTCCTAATAGTTCTCGACTTCCTGTTACAGAAGGTTGACTACTGTCAGAAGAGTCTTCATCTAGTTGGGCCTGAAGTTGTTCTTCCCGTTGCTGCTCATTGTGTAACATTGTTTTGTACTGCGTAATGTTCACATCGGTGATGGTGCTTTCATTTGCTTTGAAAGCATCTTCATAGCACTCATAATTATCTAGTATGTCTTCCTCTTTTCTCCATGGTTTGAAAAGTTGTAACAGACATGTATTATAGTTCTTTTTGTTGAGTTTTTAATGACAATTTCATATGATTAATTAAGCTTCGTTTGTTAGGTTTCACTAAGCTCCCTTCACAATCGGTCACTATATCTACGTTTGCTTTCATCGGGTTTTACATTATTTTTGTATGCAAAGTTTTGAGCTATGTGGTATAGACACATGCTTTCCAGAGTGGTACTCCTGTTCGGATAGTATGTATCCAGTAAATTGGTTTTTAGAATGTCTTGGCTGTTGGGATAATTTCTAGCAATTGTTTCTGTCCTCATATGATTTTAGCACTCTTATTCTAGATTTTGCAGGACCAAGACTGAGCCATACTATGTTGTCTGATTTTCCATACAAAGCAGTGCCGGTTAAACAATCTGCTGCTTCATAGGCCACACATTCTCTGAGAGAGCATTTTTATGCCTAGGCTGTACAATTTCTGTGATGTTTTGTCTGATGCTAGGTCATCCCAGAGGTCTTGAAGCTCTGTTTTTTTCTTGCTTTTGTTAAGTAGGCTGTAACATATCGTGCAACAGCAGTTGAATTGTCTGAAATGTACTGCACATCTATGTTTGCATTCCATAATAGGGTAATGATTGCATTGTAATCATTGATATATTTTGATTCTTCCCTTCTTTTTATGTAATCCGTGTTTTTAGGTGATTTACCTTTAACGCTATATCGAACTGAAGACAGGAAGTTGTTTACTTCACCTGTTTCTGTAACTGGTCTAGGGAAACCAAAGCAGCATTTGGTGTAATATTTTTACCTTTGTTTTTGTATTTGCTGCGACAATATTTGCCACATTTGTGTCTTTGAAATTGTAATATCTGCCCATGCAGCTCACTAGGTGTCTGTTGTGAAGGGATTTCACATGTGACATATTTTTGGATAAACTGCAAAACAGTGCTATCGCTGTTGTGCCCAAATATCGGTGCACCTTTTGATCCATAACAGCATGTGAATATGTGGTGCCCCTCTTGCTTGATATTCTTTTCTCCAAAAGAAGTGTTGCACTTCTCCAAGGGGAGGAACCGTTTTATTGCAAATAGTGTAGCATTGCAATGAAACGATGATGGAAATATCTTGAGACATTAACTGGCTCTAGAGAGCAAAGTTCTCCAGGTGTTAATATATCTGTTTTTGCTGCTGTTTGCTATGCGTAGGAACTCATGTAAATCTTCCCATGCATATTCTGCACAATTTAGCGTAACAAAGTTGGTGGTCCAAGGTTTCTGACCATGCAACGCACGTCTCCGTGCTGTCTGAACCAGTATTCCTTTGTACCACGCATGTTTGCAAACAAATTTGTTATACTTGATTGTAAAACCTTATTTTTTTTCTTGAACTTTTTGTATTAACTGCGTAGATGACATATTTTGAAAGTGCGTTCCAGATTTAAAAATGTGTGCAACTCCATAACAGTGTTGCTAATTCACTTTAATAGAGTAGGTGGAATATGTATTCCCAGATTTAGACAAAATGTGGATCTTGCGAATACATTCGTAATGAGCGATATTCTGATGCCCCAATCTGAGTGGGTCTATCATCGTATCTTCCACCTTTGCCAGTAGGAAATAGCAGTGGAAACGCACGTGCTTCTATTTCCCAAATACTCATTGGTGAACCTTTGGTTTGTCGCATTTGGTAAGTTTCTAGTGCATCATCTATGCTTTCATTGGAATGCAATGGATGAATTGTGTAATGGTCCAAAAGAGTGGATACTGTAGCTGGATCCAGAAGTTCGAATTGTCCAGTTTCTGATGGCTCTTGAATTATTTCGGTTGTTTCCCTTAAGCTTTCATCAATATGTATTTCCTTGTAGTACTCATTATTATCTTTTAGATATTGCAATGCTTGTCTAACTTTGTGCGTCCACTAATTGTTGCCAAATTTTTTTGTCCTTTGTTGGTACTCCATTTACCAAGACTATTAAAGAATGCTCTATTGAACGTTCCACTCCTAGAGTGTGTACATTTTCCGTTAGATCAAATGGCAAGTAAACTACTTTGCCACAAATGCCTTTCACCAATTCAGAGGAAGGTAATTTTGCTGTTTTTGGATGAAGGCGTATAATTGCTTGAAATGGGTAAACTGTTTGAATTATTATGCTCTCATACAAATTGAGCTGTTGCAGGATCTTTGGTAATGGAAACAATTCCAAATTATTTGTAATAGCACGTGAAGGAGTGTGGTTATCTAATTTTGCAGTACAGTAACTGCAACATATTAGGCGTTCAGTTATTCATAATTGTTTTCAGCTAAAAGGTACAAAGCTAATTCAAACCATTTGGAGTCTTCATTGTCTTCTATTTTGTATGCTATGTCCACATTTTTTGTGTTCCTTTTGTAAAATGTTCTGCAGCAAAACGCACACACATGGTTTGGTACTTCAGCCGATGACCTTTTAAATGTTACTATTTCTTTTCTGTATGTGTGTAATAGAAGGTTGCTATGTGCAGAATTGTCGCTACTATGTTCTAAAACTGTTGCATTTTGTACGTGGCTCTCACTTCCAAAATACTTTTTCTGAATACGGTCCATTTCTTCTTGTAAGTATTTGGGTGTTAAATGTTAAAGGTATTTGTACCGCGCACCGTCACCAACGGAATTGGTCACCAGGTGATCTGGTGGATCTGTAAATGACAAAGTGGGATGGGTTAGTAAGGTGAAGAGGGAGTAGGATAGTGAGAGGAGTGGTGTTCTGTTGGCAGCTTCAACTTGGTATACACCAGATGCTGAGCTTTGGTGCGGGTATTGGAACGGTGCCAGTCCGCGTTTGCTGGTGCTCCGGCTTATGTGGTGTTGCAGTGGTGTGAAGTGCGTGCGGCTTGTTGTGCGAGAGATGGTTGTGTGAGTTTTTTGAGTGAGATAAGTATAAAGAGTTTGAGCTTATTGGTTAGTGGGTTACCTGACCTTTAGCATGCTACCATTCACAGTTCTGTCCAAGTGTGGCACCTGTTGACCCTCACAACTCTATCTGGATGCAGTGCAGGCCAATGCTTAGGATTCCATCTAGGTGTGGGCATGCCAACATTCACGGTCCCATCCAGATGCGACGCAGGCCAATATCCACAACTTTAAGTGTGGCATATGCCAACATTCAAGTTTCACCCAGTTGTAGGCATGCCAACATTCAAAGTCCTATCTAGATGCAACGCAGGCTAACATTAATGTTAAAGGACATTTCTACCGCGCACTATCACCACCGGAGTGGTCCCCTGGCGCTCTAGCGGCTCTGAAAGAGGAGTGGAGGTTGTTAGTGGGAGGAAGCAGGAAAAGTGCAAGGGAGCAGTGATGTGCTGTTGGCGGCCTCAGCCCGGTGGGTCCATTGGCTGGGCCTGGGGTAATTAGATAGATATTAGAATTAACAATTATATCCAAGTGTGGACATGCCAATATTCCCAATTCTGTCTAATTGCGGGCATGCTAACATTCAGGTTTCACCTAAGTGCGGGCATGCTAACATTCAAAGTCCTATCTAGCAGCAACGCAGGCCAACATTCACAATTCTATCTAAGTCTGGACATGCTAATATTGATGCAGAAGAGTGGTATTTAAATTGCCTAATTCTGAAGCTGGACTTTTTGCATAGTATATTTCATACACAAAATTTCTTACATTGGAATGATGTACTGATATTCTTTTGATATCATGGAAGGTACTTTTGCAAATAGGCCCAGAAATGCAGGCTGATGAATGTCCTTAGTCCTGTGTCTTTACCCACTGGACAAATATCCATATTTTGCAGCACTGTCATTTTACTTTTGTCTTTACCTTTTACATATTGATTGAGGAACTGACGTAAAGATTTGAAAGCTTTGTTTGGAATGGCACACATTGATGTGCACGGCCATTTGTGTACTGGACGGTGTGGTTCTGCTGAATCGAGAGGTAATTCTGAGTTTTCAAGAGAGTTTTGTAATCAGTGTTTCTTGTTCCATGATGGTAGTATTGATTTTCTCATACCCTCGTCCACTGCTATGGATGGCAATTGTTTGTTTGATGTTTGTATGCTTCTTCATTAAAATATGGCTGTGTGGTTGTTGTGTGACTCCATTCACCAAAAAAACCCACAAAAGACAAAAGTGGTATAGTGTTCGCTAACAAACAGCAATCTGTCGAACAGAATTCGGAACTGGAAAATCCTAGAAAAAGGTAATACTCCAATTGAGAAACCATTGATGGCGTTCCGTAGAAGGAAAACCATCAGAGATCAAATAGTGAGAAACAGCATCACTACACAGAGGAAAAAGCAGCCTAAATTGACTGAAACCTGGGGACTTAACACTCCCACAGGTCATTTCCCATGTGGAAGCTGTACCTACTGTCCACAGACTAAGAAAACATTGTAAATAGACATAGGTCTGGAGACCAAATGGAAACAATGCAGTACGAGAAACTGCAATTCAACTTTTGTTGTATATGGCATTTGGTGCCCATGCAACAAACTATACGTTGGAAAAACAGAAAGGAAAATAAAACTAAGAATAACAGAACATAAGAGCTGCCTTAAGAACCGTGTACATTCAGCGCCTCTAGTAGGTCATTTTGTGGAAAGAATTCACAGGACGGAAGAACTGAGATGGTCAGTTATCTACAAACTCAAACGAAGCAATGACATCAATATGGACTGTAAAAGGCTGCTCAGGAAAGAAAAAGAGCTGATCTTTTTAACTAAAAGCGCGGAAACGGGTCTTAATGAAAGATTAGAGAAAGAAAAGATGCCATTAATATAACAAAAGACATAAGAAGAGACGTTATTTCGCGATGGTTAATCCACAAATTAAACATTTCTATTTGGAGGCTATATGCCAGAAAGAAATGCATAGGCATCACTGCTCAATCCATTTGTTAACATCGTGTTAATAACGATTTTGGATATATGCCAAATATAGCGAGTATTTACTTAATGAGCAACTCAAACCTAATTAGGAATAAGACGTACCTTTAAATTAAAAACACTCATTAGGCAAAGTTATCCCCCAAATTAAAGTAGACTTCACTAGGCTATATACAAATGTAAAATGGAAAAATATCAACATTAGAAAAAAGAACCCTAAAATACGGCGAACTTACGTCATGACAACTATAAACAAACGCAAGATTTATCGAGTAAATAATGAGAGGCGGGTCAAACGGACGCTTCTGATGCAGCGTCGCAGAGACGGAAGGAGAGCCTAAACCAGGGAGACGGATCCCACTGGACAAGGAAGCGCCATCACAGTGAAGCGACAAGTAAGAAAAGGGGAGAGCGACTACAACGCAAGCTATCTACTTAGACGAGGACTGGCCCAATTTCCCCGAGAAGAACACGCGAGCGCAGTATGGCACACGCGAACAGAACGGATGCCTAGGATCCCTGCGAATCGAACGCTGTAGTGTTTTTCTGGCGACCGCGTGAGAGCAAGCGTCCGGAGTGAATGCAAGAACAGCATCAGCTACAGAGGTACAGAGGTAAGACAGCCCCTATCTAAGAGCACGGTGTAATTGCCCGGATGGGGCAGCTCATGACAAAATTTAGCATATAGTAATCCTAATCAACTAACTCTTAACTTAAATAATTTTCCCTTAAATTTGTTGAATCAATAGGAAACTGCTATCTGGCACCCATATAAATCATTTATGAACCACTTGACTAAGGCCACGAAAAGAAGTTCAGTACCGGTATTGTGAGAAGAGGTGTATACGACCCTCATCCCAACACGAGATTGTGAAAAGTGAAAGAGGATACAATTGAAAAGAATAAAATAAAAGGTAAAATAGGCTACTGTCTTTCTTGGTCAAAATCCAGGAAATGCATCATGCTGAGACTGGACGGAGAACACTACATTTTCTGTATTTCTTTCTATAATTAAAACATTACTCTTATTCCCCCCTTTTTTTTCACTATACAGGGGGTGAACATGTTTTCCTTTAAACACCAATTTTAGAGCGATTAGATTGAGAAGAGAAACAGAAACCGCAGGAATAAGGGTGCCAGTTTCACCGCCATTAGGAAGAATATTCTTCCAACAGGTACTTGAGAAAAATAATTTTTTCTTTGCCTAAACATTAACGCTTAAAGATTTAGGGATAGAAATTAACTATTAAGATATATGAAAAGAGTCCCCAAAGGGGGTATTGTCAATACTGCCATATACTTGCTATTGTGACAACGAAGTACTTACAAGTTTTGAGGGGATACAATGGAGAAAAAGAGAAACGATAGAGACGAGTGTACCCATCATTAAAAGTGATTTAAACTTTTAAAAATGTATGAATTATACTAAATCCAAAGAGTGGTGAATAATTAGATCCCTCTATATTCCTTGTATTTTTCCACAGAAGATCCAGAAACTGACCTTTAGCTCCAACCAAAAAAAAGGGATGAGAAAGGAGACCTAGAAGGCTGGTGAAAACCAAAAATAAGAAAATTCTGAAAATAATTGTTTATGTATTTAGTGTTCATTTCTTCCCCTGATGAATTTCCTGTAAATGAGTGTGAAAGTTGGTTATGAGGAATGAAACATGTCGGGTATGTTTGAGTTGAGGAATGGACGAATGATGAGCCATCTGTACAAAATAACGGAGTTACTAAAAGGCGGGATCTCATAATAATTGGAACCGCAATTGTGTCCCCTGGTGTTATTGAAGAGCTAGAACACACTAGATCTAAAAAGAGCTTTTGGGATATATATCGTAAGAATGTCTGTCAGCATGGGAGGCTAAAATGTTGGTATATGCAATTATTTTTACAAAAAGATTGAAAAAAAAGAAAAAACTGATTGCTTTTTCAGATAATGAAATATGTTTGTACAAAGGAAATTAAGAATGTTTATATATTTTTAATATGAAAATAAATTGGTTATTTTTGATATAAGGCTCTCTGTAGTATGTCTGAATATAATTGGGTAATGACATACATCTAGTGTGTCTAGTGGATGAAAAGTGGAAAGCAAGGGACCGTATGCACATCTAATACCAAATTGTAGACAGTCTTTCGAAGAGGGTTGTTGCATAAAGGTCCAAGACAAAAATAGTCAAAAACCTCTAGTCTCTCAAATTTTTGTGCGTGACTCCATTCACCACCACAAACATGCAAGAAATTATTTTTGTTCACATTCTGTTTATTGCTGAGTTTCTTTTGTAGTTTGGTAATTAGTTTTGTTAGTGCTTTCATCCTATTTAACACTAATATGAACAACTTCCTTTTGAGAAGGATTGCACTGTCCACGAGTGCTTGTAGAATTAACTTTCTATGGTAGGTTTTAAGGGGTGAGGATGATTTTGGTCCTCTTCTTAGATTCTGAAGGATTATGTGATGAAACATTTTTGCTAAAATACTTTTTTTTTTACTATGGGTTCTTCTTACACTATCAGGATTATTAGGAACATTGTTAGCTGTACTGGCAGCCGTTGTTTTGACAACATTTCTGTGTTTTGTGTCACTTTTTGATGGAGGAGGTACAGTTTTGGTAATTGAGACTTCCTTTATTTTGTTAACCAACTGCATTAGCTGGTTTGTACCAAGATTCTCTACAAACTCTACAACAGGTGGATGCTTACATTGGGCACCTTTTTATTTTTATTTGCTCTAATTCTGCGTTCCTTTCTACAGAGTTGCTTTTTGGTAGGCATTCTTTGGTGTCTGTTGAGAAAAAATATATACTTTGGTCTGTTGTCCAATGTATGTGTGCATAAGTCTGATGGGGAAGCTCTTTGTCATGGTGTCAACATACAGTGAACTCTGTTATTTGGTAAGGCTACTTTACTGTTTGTATACTACTACAATGTGCTTCAGATGAGATTACAAAGTGGCCTACTTGTGACAAGAACCATTATTAACCGAAATGCCAAAAACTTGCTATAGCAACTTCTTTTCACAATCTAACCTAAGGATTACGTATGTTGTTTGAGTACCAAACACATGGGGATTTGTCAGCCGTTCTGCCTGTTATTCTTTGTTCAATAAATGGATATTTGTAGGTAGAACGGTTTACAAATCAATGCTTGCTTTGGTGCCCAAAATAAACAAATGACCCACACAGCCTCTTTAAGGAGTAGTTACAATATAAAGGTTGTACTGTACTTACTTTTTTGTGCAAGATGACCAGGTTTCTTCGGATATGTCGTCTGCAGTGTAGATGGTGATTCTCAGGAGAGTCTTCACTGCGAATTAAAAAAACAAAATCAATTACTTTGTGTGTTTGCAGCAGTGATGATACTGCAGACATTTGTGCTTCTTTCATCAGAGCATTGAACTGTCATATTTCAACCCAGTGCACATTTCACTACACTCTGTGCAGTCTTTGCATAGTACTTGCAATATGGCACTTGAAAGTCCTGCATAATAACTAAACCTTTTAAGGGTATGGAAATGCCTTGTTGTTTACAAAGTGTACTATGCATAGGAGAGAGGTTTGTAAGCGATGGGGCATAGTACTAGATGGGGAAACATGAAAAGCACGATGTCCTCGGAAGCAAATGGCACCACCACAATCGGGAGCGCTTACTATTCTCATACGATCACATTGCAAGTAGCATTAATGTAGGCCGTACAGAGTACACAACTCTGACATTTTCACATACAAAATTGAAGTCTGACCTAAATAGGCTTGCTTGCAACGTATGTACAGGTTATGCGGAAGACAGTAAGCAGTCGTGCGATTTGTGAATGACAAATCGGCAATCTTGCACTTTAAAGGGGGAGCGTTGTTATGTATTCCCTATGGACATTTAGCGGCATTATTTTGTCTAAATCATAAGGCTTTCACATGTTCTCTGATTAAAATATACATACCTTTACTCTATACTGATGCATGTGGACATGCATGGAGCTGTACATAGAAATTCGCAATCCTTTCACAGTAGCTTGTGAAGTAGGTGCTTTGCAATGGTATGAAACTTCCATTCAGAATCATCGACAGTAATTTTGAAATGCGCAATGTTGATGACCGAGTTAAAATTAGCGATGTTCTATGTGATTGGTGGATGATTGTGCGACCGCTTTGTTGTGTCCAATGAGGGACTCGCTTTGGTACCGCTGTAGAAAGAGTGGAAGGACTGGGTAAGAGTTATGTGCCGCACGTAAGCAACGCTTGTCCGCTGGTTGGGCGTGTCACATACGGGTTTCTACAGCAAATCCTGCATGGAAAGGCGACTATAGGCATCAGCCAATCAGATATTCACATTACTCTTGTGTCAAAACACTGTGCGCATACTGAAGATGGCAGAGGTGGAGAGGGTCAGGGTTTTGATGCTTGGGAGACATTTTTGTGCAAGGCTTACAACACTATGCCGAGAGTAGGCATGTGGCACACCATTTCGATGTGAGAGGAGTGGAGGTGGTGTGGAGCGCTGACACTGATGCCAATGCTACGGCAATTCTGCAAGTTTGTAGAGACATGCGTAGAATGACCAGTACGGTGCTTGCCATTTGGGATACGTGACTTCACGTACTTTGTTGGCAGATTTTGCACAGTTTGTTGGGAAGATGGTCACGAGTGCTTCAACCAAGAAAGTAATTTTTTCTGCTTTACTCCCGAGAGTACAATGGAACACCACTTCTGTTTTTTGTCCAGATCAAACCATCGGGAGGTGTATCATCAATCGCGGCATGTGTGCATTCATGCTACGAGTTGCTATTTTTTTTGCAGCCACAATAACATTGCCCCAAGCAATGCGCATTACTTTGAAGGAGATGGTGTTGCGCCATTTTTTTTGGGAAATGCGATGTTCTTTTGGAACGTAAGGCTTGCTTTAGAGAAGGTTCTGTAATGTTTGCAAGAGTAAAGCAAGGACAAAAAATGCATAAAAATACATAAAATACCAGATGTCTGTACAGTATATGGCCAAAAATAACAAAAACAGATCTTTTCAGAGCCTACCTTAAAGCGGAAAAAGGGGAATAGTACTTTAATGTACCATCGTCACGCTCTAATCCTGTACATGTCCGCGAACATGGCGGTAGTTAGCAGCCAGCACATATCACCACAGGTGATTCAAGGGTGGAGCCTCATGTAAATGAGAATGAGCGGAGCTAGGGATTGGTCCATAAAGTTCAGTAGGTGTGTTCTGACCGACGTACTTTAGTAAGACCGTCTTCTCCCTCACAGGAGACCACACAGCCATGGCTTTCCATACTCAGATTAACTGGCTTTTGGGAGACTCATGGATACATTGGTTGAAGGTGCATGCAGAAAGCTGCAGTTTATCTACAAATCTTGGATTTCCTCATGCGGAAGTACATTGGCATGGCGTGCGTGGCATGAGATGGCTGGACTTGGTACCTCTGTTACTTTACTGACAGAGCGTCCTCCCGATATACTGATAATTAATTGTGGAGAAAACAGTTTAGGCCATGTATCTGGAATTTCTTTGCAATTTGCAATGAAGGGAGGACTCGCGAAACTCATGGACATGTTTCCAAATTGTCAAATACTTTTTTCTTGTATTGCCCAAAGACAAATATGGCTGCGTTCTTCTGCGTTTGGTCCACAAATGGAGAAAGCGAGACACAATGTGAATAAGGCTGTGTGCATTTTTAAGAGATGTTGGCATGTCCTCTTTCCACAATGAAAACATTTTGTTTCGCAGCACTTTCATTTTCCGCAGAGATGGAGTCCACCTCACATATGTTGGCAATCAGATTTTTCTTTGCAATGTACAAAATGCATTACGACCTCTTTTGCAAACACACTAACCTATCTGACAATTGGTTTTCCCCAAGCCACTGTTTTTGACCCACACAACTCACCACCGAAAGGCTCTTTTTCAGAGCAGCCACTTACTCCCAACGTACACTTTATTGCATTTGCTCTGCTTGCACCCTTCCTTTTTTTCCTCTACGACTGTCCATGAACTTTTTCAGAACTCTGCAGGGGGTCTACGACCATCACTTCATATTTCTATTGTTATACTGAGAAAGGCGGCTGTGAAAAGAGCCTTTTTTTGTAATTTTTGTTGTTTTTACGTTCATTGCTTAACAGCACACGGCACACAGGAGAAGAGGTCAAAGGAGGGTAAGGAAGGGACACCCGCCACTGGGATAAAAAAGGGCAACTGAACAGAGAAAAATTTAGGGTGAGCTTTATTTAGGTAAGGAGCAGATCTTCTGGTGCTCGTGACTGCAGCCTCAAAAGCACTTTGAAAACTCTCCCCCCTGCAGAGTACTGCATCACAATACGTGCACACTAGTGTCACCTTTGAAAGGTAAGGGTCAACAGCATTGCGAATGGCTTGTGAGGCAGCTGGAGGGAGGCGCTCCCCCCACAGGAGTGTCTCTTGTGGTGGGAGTATCGGATACCAAGGATGCTGTGGAGGAACTCAGACGACGCTCTTCACATGGCACCACCTTGCGAATGTCCGCAGTGTGGAACGAAGTGAGGTGTCGCTTCATGGTTGTCGTACCAAAACTGTACCCTCCAAATCTCCCGCGACTCAACACCACCTCACACTGGTTACACTTCACCAGGTTCACACGTGCTTTTGGTACTTTCCCATAAACGGAAAACAACCGCCACACCCACGACTCCCGCCGAGTGCTCCTAGTGCGGAGTTCCTCCACTTCATTCTCTTCCTCCTCTTCTTCCTTGATCTCTACATCCTCACCCATATATCTCTCTGCAGGCCCTTGGTGAGGTGGTGGTGGCGGGTTCGGGGGTGGTGCAGAGGCTAATGACCCAACAGCAGCCATGGAAGCCATACCGATTAGTTTCCTTTTGGTCACTACAGCAGTAAAGGCAGCACACCTCAATCTGCTATAGCTAGAAGGACAATGAAGATGCGCTCGGGTGTGGCCTTTTGTAGGGGTGTAGGGGTGTGCCTCGTGACAGTCTTCATCCCTACAATGCGGTACACAAATTTTACAAAGCAAGTCCTGAGGTGCCCTATTGTCTGGGATGTGTGAAATTACATTTTTACACTCTAGAATACTTTGCCTTGTGTCTACAAGTTCTTTTGTATTGTTGCGGAAGCACACCAACCGCGCAAATTAGTTCCCACGCTCAGCGTAGGTGCGGTCACATGATGACGTCCTCAACACATCCGCGCAATAATGAAAGTCCCCTGGACAGCAAATGCAAAGAATCAAATGTGCGCATGCGCACAAGTGTCCTACGGACAGTGTTAGGGTTCTCAAACTACTTCAAAGTGCGACACAAGTGAGACGGACAGTTAGGAACAGGCGCGATGTTCGCAATACTTACGTTTCTACTGCGCATGTGAACACATGCTATGTTCACTGTACGGACAGTTCAAGTGTCCCTAGGACAACTCCATTTTGTTTGCCTACGAACTTGCCGGCCACCGCGCCTGTTCTACGGACGGTACCATTTTGGCTGCGCCCAATATGGACTGCTATACTGTCCTTCACACACTCCCATTTTCCTCATTTACACCCATTCCGGACATCTGTTGTGTTCTACGAACATTTATCATCTCGTTTCCAAGCGGTACGGCGAGGTAGTATATCCTTTGGACACCCCTTTCTGTTTATGTACGCACAATTTCAACAGATGGTGCAGTCACACATCACATCCATCTTACTTGACATTAGACAGCACCCACATTCCATTCCTTGCGGATAGATGGAACATTTTACGTCTTTTAAAAACAAATTCTACACACACTTTCTCTACAACTACTGTACAAAAACATTTCAAACACACACACATCAATCTAAAGAAAGGGGAAGCGGACACTGAAACAAATATGGGGGAATTAGGATTCAACATAGGTTGGTTATGAGGAGAAGATTTGTGAGGGGAAGAAGGGATGGATATTTCGTCAAAACGTCAATTTTCCTGTTCAAGGTTTGGGGATGGTTCACTAGGGAATGGAGAAGCACAGCAGGTGCAGGTGGGGCAATAACAAACTTTTACTCTCACACAGTCCTCCACAAACTCCCGTAAACTTTGAAAATTGTTGTTCAATATGTCAATTTTCTGCTCTATCCTTTTTTATCCTGTCTTCTTCTGTCTCATTTCTTGCCCTTTCTGCTTTTCTTTCCTGGTCTGTTAAAAAAAAATACATAAGTTGAATGCCTCTAAAATACTGGTCACTATTTGCATATGCAGAGCACTGTGTACCATTATTGTCGCTGTCTTCAGACATTTCCTCATGTGGGAAATACTCCTCCAGCCACTCCAAAGTACTAGCTATTGCTGAGTCAAAAACAGAAAGAAATTATTATTTCTGCACCACATACCACAACAAAACCTCACCCATATAAAAAAAATGACCTGCACTCACTCTTTTGCTGTAATCTCCCTTCGTCCTACTGTGTCCGTCCACTGTCGTGTTTCTGTGAAGTGATTACGCTGGAGGCATCCTTTCTTTTTTATGGTACCATCCACTTCATTCTACATGGTTATTAAATGTGTCATTTTCTTTTCCCAGCTTCCATATTGACTTATTACTACTTATATGTTTGTCCTCCTTCTATGTTGCACACTTTTTGTGTAAGACAATAGTACATTTCCAGCTACCCCCGTCTCTTTGGTTAATGTTGATCCTGTCCAACCCCGTCCGCGAACAGGCGCTCAGTCCGTCCCTTTCCAATATCAATAGGGAGAGGGTTCTGTATGTTCTATGTTAAATGTATGTGAAGTACATAGATTATACTACATATCTCTCAATCACATGATTACAGTGTATATTCTGCTCAACGACTTCATTGCCACAATTTCATGCTTAAGTTCCACCTTCCAAAACCTATACAATTCCCTACAAAAAAAACTTTAAGGGGACGTTATGGTTAAGTTGCCCTCCCAAAAACCAGTGAAATTCACTACAAAAAAACTTTGTTGAGGGGACGTTATGGTTAAGTTGCCCTAACAAAAACCTGTACACTTCACTACAAAAATACTTTGCACCTCCCCTTTATGCTTCAAATTAAAACCGAAAAACCCCTGAAATTCTACTTACCTTGTAGGTAAGGAATGTTATTTTCACATGCGATGTCATCAATGATATTTGTGATGTCATCTTTGATGTCCTGGGTGTTAGTCTTAGCAATGCACGTATATGGTGCAAGTTATGGTTGCTTAGCTTACTATAATGGGGGAATGTGCAGTGGTGTCTGGTTGCACTGTGAAGTATAACATTGCTTTAGTGAAATTCTTTTACTGAATGCACATATATGTATGGCAGGGAAGGAAAAGAAAGGGGCTAAACAAGTGATGTCATTGATGTCAGCATTGACATTTGAGATGACATCTTTCATGGTCTGGGTGTTAGTGTTAGCAGTGCACAGGGGTGTGGTGGCAGAGTTGGGGGCTTAGTTTACCATAACTGTCGAATTTCAGGGGTTTTTCGGTTTTAATTTGAAGCATAAAGGAGAGGAGGAAAGTTTTTTTTTGTGTGTATGTATATCTGAGGCTTGTGGAATCTGCTTAGATCACATGCTGTGCATAGGCAGACATCTAGTGGAAGCTGCAGAATATTTGTTTTTCGAAAATGGGCGTCGACGCAGGGCGTGCCAATAATACTATCCCTATCCCTAGTGACGTCCACTGTACCCATGATCCCTCACGTGTCTAGGACCCTCAGATTGTACTGGTCGGAAGCATTCCGCGGAGTTCCCTGGCTTTTAGCCATAATTTTGCAAATAGTATATTTACCCGTTTCTTCCATCCCCACGTCGAGTAACTGAATATCAAGGCTCGACGCCGGCCCGGAGAAGAAAACAACCGTCGAAGCTGCACGACTGACTTTGGGCCTCGGAAGGCCTCTGGCCTCGGCCCTACAAGTAGGGAGAGTGGGGGGTGGTACATACTCCACACTCACATATATTTATATATATATTCCTACACACTAGCCCGCTGCCACAGGGTGCCTATGGAGTTTACCCCTTTTCAATTTTGCCCCAAGTGCAACCGCAAGTACCCTTGGGTTGACAGACACACCACCTGTAACCTCTGCTTGCCGAGGGACAACCCCGAGGCGAACTGCAGAGCGTGTAGCTGGTTCAAGGCTAAGACTCTAATGGACCGTTCGACCAAACGTTGAGCCCACCACGCCAGGCAACGAGAGGCCATAGAAGCGGAGGGCACCTTCAGCGATGCTGTACTATCGGACGGCGAGGGCAACGTGGCGTCGAAAGACAGCCAAGCGCAAGTCCCCAACCTCGGAAGGTTGTCCGGCAGTGCAGCGATGGGGAGCACACCCGGCGACGCGAGCGCTACCCACACCACTTCCACTAAACATTTGAAGTCCAACCGAGACTCGACGCGCGTGTTGAGTTCTCGGAAAGAGGCACGCAAAGAACGGTCCACCGAATTGGTTTTCTCTGGGTGTTCTCGTCAAGATCGCCGCATGACAACAGGCAACCATCCACTGTTGCCAAGAGTGCCTCACTCACCAAAGTAATGGAGGTACGATCGTCGGAAGACGAGGCCGACCTCCATCCCCAGGCCGCACTCCAGGAGTCGGCGTCACCAGACCGCTTGACGGCGGTTCCCGTTTCCCAACGTCCTCACTCTAAGGAAAGGGACACTTCCCCCGAACCTTGACGCCAGACGTAGAAAACCTCTACTAGAAAACACCAGGGAAGCACTCTTCCACTCATGGAGAGGGGGGAAAACAGCAGAAGAAACCTTCTCAGCCTGCTTCTACTCCTCTGGTACATAAAGACAGTGCTAAGTCTTCTGATAAACAGCTAACCAAGACCCCTGCACAAGCCCATAGGTCCATTCAGGTCATAGCAGGGAAACGCTCCCAGGAAAGGGTAATCCCCAGCTCCAAAGAATGGTCCAGTGAGGATATATTATACACAAAAGGGGTGCCTGATTAAAGTCACTGATCCTCCAGTTGTAATATAGCAATAAATCTAATGTTGGACCAACAGAACAGGGAATAGCTATTCACAACATTTATCAATACCAATAAATGTTCCATTTGTTGATTTCTAAAAACCTTTATTCACATATCAAAATTTCATAAAATATAAAATCAAACATTTTCACAAAAACACATCTGCATCTCACATTCATACTGATTCACTCCTACCACTCTTTCCACTTTTTGCTTTATCACAGCATATGAGTCTTATTGTCTCCTGGCCTCCAATTACTTGTTTACACAGTGATCAAAAAAGTCCTTTATCCAATGCGGTGATGGTACTGCCTAAGTGTTCCTAATCACACAGTCCTATGTCTACCCGTGTTTCGGTTGTCTTTACGAGACATCCACATTCGTAGCCCCTTGGATCTTGCAACCTTCTTCAGGACAGAAAATCGGGAGTTGCCTTATTCCCGTAAGCATGAAGTAGGGTGAGTATCACCACTCGGATTAATTATGTTGCTGTATTCATAACTCAGTTGTATTCATAAATTTGTGTAATTTCTATAGACTCATTCAAGAGAGGTTCTTCATGTTTAGATCGGGCTATTGGTTTCAAAATAGCTCACCTGTTATAACATATTGTATACAAGGAGATATTTCTATCTGTAGCCACAAGGTGCCGCTCTGATAGTGATCCTACAACAGGATCTTCTTCCTTCCACTTAAAGAGCCCGTCTGCATGCCGTGTCGCATTTGTCTTCCGGCGCTCCAGTGAGGATATAGACAGGGTTATGTCTAGAATGTCATCCCTAGCGGACTTATGCCAAGAACCCAGATCACTTCCTCTCCTCTACCCCTGACGGGGCTACTCCCTCAGGGTCTAAGAACCCGTTATCCCCTGGTAAGAAACCTCGAGTTGAGGCACCAACGCAAGGTCGGTCTTCTGACCCTTTCTACGTACAGCCATACACTCAGTATAGTCAGGATCCACTACAAGAAGAGGATCCATATTTGGTAATGGACGACCAAACTGGAGTGGACTTCTATGGGGATGACGAGGACCAAGAGGAAGAGCAAGATGACCCAGCAGTCTACAGAGTAGACTCACTTGTAGGCAAAGAACCTCAAGTGACCGACTCTCCAGTCAACAACCAACCTCTCCTAAATGAGGTTTTGTCTAAAGCGGCTGAACACTTCCGCATAGACACCCAGGGAGCACAGGAGGAGATGGGACTTTGCCGAGGAACTAGTAGGGTAAAAGAGAGCCATGCTCGGGCCATCCCTATTCTCAATTCTATACAGAGGAGAATTGATCCTTCCCTTATCAATCCTAACCTCACCAGGGCGGTAAACCCCAGAATCAAAAAATAACTAATACCCAAAAGAGGGCTGGAACACCCATATCTTCGTCTGAGGCTCCCCCCTGACAAAGAGAGCAAGAAGATCTATGGGTTGGGAAGGAAAGTAGCCTCCACTTCCGCCTACCAGGCAAGGATTGCCAACTCCACCACTCTGCTGGCTAGTTACAACTGCCACCAGTGGGAGCAAGTTGCTGCACTTAGACTCCGCACCGGAACCTTTAAAGGGCCAGTTGGCACAGGTTGCGTCAGAGGGGAGAGCCATGTCCGGTTGCATCCTTGAGGCAACCTTTGATGCCGCGGATAACGCCGGCAGGCTAAGAGCAGAGAGCACTGTCATTAAGAGGCATGCTTGGTTAAGACATTCCGGGTTTAAACCCGAGACACAAGCATCCTTAATCGACATGCCGGTGGAGCCTAATCTGTTTGGCCAGGCGGTAGAGGACGCATTGAAAAATGCCAAAGACGAGTATGAGACTCGGAAATCCCTGGGACAGTTGACCAACAAGCCCCCTAATCAAAGAGGGAATGGCAATTTTCATCGCCCACGCGGCCAAAATTCAGAGGCTCCAACTATTCTCAGGGGCAGGGTACATCATGGGGGAAAATAACCAGCAGTCTACCCAAAGTTATAACGGGGGAAACAAGAGGGGACGTGGGAAGGGAAGAGGCAGCCCCAGCAGAGGCAAAACAGTGATGCCGAGATCAGGGTCCCTTCCCACGCATCTCCAGTAGGACGCATTACCAACTTCACCCAAGCTTGGGAAGGGATCACATCAGACAGATGGGTGCTGTCCAGTGTCCGCAGGATACTGCATAGAACTGCTCGAGCGTCCCCGAAACCACCCCCCACGCATTCCTTGGACCACCAGAAGATCCTCCTCGAGGAGATTGTCAATCTTCTAGAAAAGGACGCGATAGAACTCGTCCTGGGCAAACAGGTAAACAAGGGTATTTATTCAACTTACTTCCTTGTGCCAAACAAATCTAACAATGCGCCCAGTATTAGACTTACACTCTGCAAACAAGTATGTCAAGCCCCAAAAGTTTCGCATGACTACTCTCCAAGAGGTAATCCCCCTCCTAAAAAAGGGATTACATGGCAATATTGGACATGAAAGATGCCTATTTTCATATTTCCATGTTCCCAGCGCACAGAAGATTCTTGCGCTTCAAGGTGGACGGTCAGCACTACCAGTTCAAGGTGCTGCCCTTCGGTATAGCCTCGCCTCCAAGGGTATTCACCAAGGTTCTGGCAGTTGTGGCGGCACACCTACGCATGGAGGCAATCCCAGTGTACCCTTACCTGGACGACTGGCTCATCACGGGGGGGACCCCAGCAATTTGCAGTTTAAACATTCAAAGAACCATCAACCTCCTCTTCGAATTGGGTTTCTCCATAAACAAGAAGAAATCAAGCCTGGTGCCAAGCACCTCCAAACAGTTCCTAGGAGCTGTACTAAACACTCAAGAGGGGTTGGCCTTTCCATCGGAGGAAAGGATTTTGGAATATACTACTGCAGATTCCTCAATATCAGTCAGGTCACCAGATAACGGTGCGCAAAGCAATGCAGATTAATACCAAATGACCTTAGGAACACAGTGGAACACAACAGAGAATATGTGATCAACAATTTGTTAAATGTTTTATGATCAGAACACTTATACTCATCTCATAATTCTGGAAGGTATTATATTTCAAGATATTTTGAGAACCAGGAAAAGCAGCAATCAGCTAATACAACCCCATTGAGTCAAAGGAGAAATTAACAAAAGCAAGCATCCAGTTATATACATTACCCAGCTTAGACAATAACCATTGGAAAAGATGAATCCTTTAAATGAGATTTCCTTGAACCCATTCAATCAAGAATTGACATAAGCAACCAAAAATGTCAAAAAAGGAGTAAAAATATGAATCCACTTTAAATGGGTTAACCCCCCCACCCCCCAACCGCCTCAATGATATTCGTGGGAGTCAGAAATAGGCCTGAGAATCTTTGAAAGGAAGAAGTTAAGTTGCATTCAACACATTGCACAAGACTTGGTGACAGACAAGTTCTGCATGTATAAGTGTATTCAAGTGGCGGAAGTAGTTAGTGTCTGGTGAGGTCCATGGAGGTAAACTTCAATGACATGCCTATAGGCACGTTATTTGGGGTCAAAATAGATGAGGCAATCCCTGGTCCTCCAGATGCCCGGACCACCCTCAACAGATTCTCCAGACAGCATAGAAAATGATGCAGGGCCACGGGAGTCATAGCTCAAAACACTTATAGAGCCCACTCCCCGACCCCTAAGGATATGCATGAAGGTATTTGCCATGGCCCCCACAGCTGGATGAAGAGATGGATTCCACAGTATGTCTCAGAGAACAGCATCAAAGTTATCCTTCCAACATTACATTTCAACGTGTATTCTCAAGGCGTCCCGTTAATTTCACTTGGCATGATGAAATCCAGTGCCCTTATGCACGAAGGAAGATGTAGATTGGAACTAGCGCAGGTCCCGCAATACTGGTAGACTATCCAGGGTCCAGCATGCGCAGCCAAAGGAATAGTTTATTGCACATATTCAACTGCATGATCCTGCACTGCAACATTACATGTTGAAAATGGTCTAACGTAAGGCATTGGTAGATTGTGCAGAAGTCCTGTTGAGAAGACACCATTACCCCTCACCCTCCTCGCAGAATCGCACAACATGGTTGCACAAATGTGGAGATCGGGTTAGCAAGCAAGAAAGTATGATTTAATTCTCAAGAGACCCAACCTAATGTGTAATTCATTTAAACTGTTGTGGATCTCTAATGATGTAGCCGGTCCAGCTACAACCATTCAAAGCCATATGGACGAGCGAAGATGGAGCAATACAGTCGCAATTTCGTTTCAGATCGAGTCAAACCGCATGTATTCAACTTACCTGAAGGAGTCCGATCCGCACGAAAACCGTCCCCACTCATTCTGACGTCCTCTCATCCACGGCACAGCTAAATGAGCAGGGAAGCAACCCAGATGATCCCGTGGTCACCTCTTGAGTATATCAGTCCGCCATGCCTGCCGTAGAGACTCACAACTTTTTAGTGCCGCAGCGCGATGCGATGACACGAAGATACGTTGGATACCCGTCAGCTGACTCCACGCACGCTCTTCCCAGCATATAGGGTGCATTACTCTAAAATCACTGGTGCCGTGTCGTACACGTTTGAAAGTACGGTGAGCATTTTTTTTTTTAAAACAAAGAACGTTAAACTGCAGTATTATTCGGTTCCATTTTGATCCTTGTTCATAAAATGATAACTTGTATAAAAAAAATACATATTGTCTTAAAAACATGCTAGTGGGAAGGTATTGGCATATTCTCATTAATCCATTGTAGCAGTGGAATTTCTTGAGGCATTCAACCAACTTATTGCTTCATTGGGATCCGAAGATTTCTCACCCTCAGGGAACACCAAAGTTAGTAGATTCCTCCTATTCAAGAAAGATTTGACCCCCAGAGACCTTGCCAGATCCTTAGATCCCTTGAAAGACTTCCTAGTCTCCAAAACTTCCTTAGGGTAATCTGGATAAACAAAAATCCTGTTGCCTTTGAAATGAGTTTCTTTACTCCTTGCCGCCTTCAAAATATCCTCTTTACTTCTGGTGTTCATAAAAGAAAGGATCTGTCTTGGTCTAGGGCCCAATTTCGTGCCCACTCTATATGCATTGTCAATGTCTACAGAGGTGATATGTTCCCATGTGTAGGTGGTCTTCAGTATTTCCAACACCATGTGAACCAAATCCTCATCCACTGTTTCTTCCACCCCAGCGATTCGCAAGTTCTTACTTCTGAGTTTGAGGTCAATCTCCATAGTCTTCATCTTCCGTTAAAGAAAATCATCTGTTAAGTTTTTGTATGCTCTGTAACTGCCTGAGATTTCTGAAGACATAGAAGCAGTACCATTTTCCAAGACAGAAACATGGCTGTCTATCTGTGTGACTTTCAGGGAAAGGTCTTCAATGGATGATTTGACATCACCCACATCCTGTGCCACCTTCCCCAGGTTCTGTGCCACCTTTAAAAGAAGAGAATAAATATCCTGAGCGCTTGGTACCTCTCATCTGTAGTTGATTTGCATTTCTTAGGGACTGGATTGTCAGCAATTTCAAACGTCTTTTTTGAGTTCACTGTCTATCCATAAGAAGGGAGAGAGCAAGGAGCTGTAGGCTTATGCTGCTGCCTGCATTCCGGAATCAGATCGCCTGTGGTCGATTTTTAGCGCAGGCCACGTTCCTTTGGCAGAGCAATGAGTCATCCTGCTTCGATCCTGTCCTGTGAGAAAAACTAAATAAGATTTAACATTTACAAATGTATTCAGCTAATAGTTATTTGCACCTTATATTTAACTGCCTCCTGTTAGTGCCCGCCTGTGTGTGGAACAAGTTACTTACCTGTAACTGTTGTTCTCCAGCATGGGTCTGGCATGGATTCACATGCTCATGAATATTCCCCGTCAGGCTGGGAATCCTCGGTAAAGAAAAAAACAGTATCAGTTTCGTTTCTGATCTGTCTTTCGTAGTAATAACCAATCACTGGTCTCTGCGTCATACTGACCACAGCCAATGACTGCCCTCTACCTAAGCACCGCCTCTGGCAGCCATCTTCAGATTTGGAAGCACGTGAAGTGGCAGTATGACCAAGTGAAGAGCCGCAGAGGGGTAGGCGGGAGGGTTCGCATGTGAATCCATGCCAGACCCATGCTGGAGAACAACAGTTACAGGTAAGTAACTTGTTCCTTCTCCAGCATGGGGTCTGGCATGGATTCACATGCTCATGAATAAAGAATACATAGCAGTA
Source organism: Ambystoma mexicanum (assembly GCF_040938575.1). Lineage (NCBI taxonomy): Eukaryota > Metazoa > Chordata > Amphibia > Caudata > Ambystomatidae > Ambystoma > Ambystoma mexicanum. The sequence continues at coordinate 1,542,862,230 of NC_090932.1, forward strand.
CACACATGCACAACCACGGGAGGTGGCAAAGGCTCAACATTAAGCATTGCATCAAACTCAACATTAAGCATCTTACCTCCTCACCAGGCTCACCTCAGGCGAACAGGTTGCGCAGCACTGCTTGGCCGACCCTGGACTCCTCCCTGGAATCCCGATCGACGCAGTAGAACTTCGTGAAGGTGTGCGTCGACCTCCACATAGCAGCCCTGCATATGTCCAGCAGGGGCACACCAGAAAGGAACGCCGTGGTAGCTGCGATCGCTCTGGTGGAATGGGCTCTCGGACGGCCGGGCAGCGGTCGGTTTGCCAACCGATGACAGTACATGATACAGCCGGAGAGCCATCTGGAAATGGAAGCCTTCGAGAGAGCCTTCCCCTGATTGACAGGTCCAAAGTTCACAAAGAGTTGTGACGTCTTCCGAAAACACTTTGTGCGGTCCACGTAGAACTTCAGCGCTCTAGCCACATCCAGCGAGTGCAAAGTCCTCTCAGCCGGCGACGAAGGCGACGGGAAGAACACAGGCAACACCAAGGGTTCGTTGAGATGGAAGTCCGACGGTACCTTGGGCATGAAGGAGGGGTGCGTCCTGAGCACTACCCTCGTGTCGTGAAAAGTCAAGTACGGGGCCTTGCAGGAAAGGGCCTGGATCTCTCGAACCCGTCGTGCGGAGGTGATGGCCACAAGAAACGCTGTTTTCCACGACAAACTTCAATGGGGCCGAGTGCAGAGGCTCGAACGGAGGTCCCATGAGCTTGGTCAGCACCACGTTGAGCTCCCACGCCGGGGCCGGAGCCTTCACCGGCGGGAACGATCTGAACAGTCCCTTCATGAACTCTTTCACCAGACGAGACGACAAGGACGTCCGTCCCGTGGTTCTGGTGTATCGGGAGATCGCAGCAAGATGAATCTTGATGGACGCGTGTGCCAGTCCAGCTTTGGCCAGCGTCAGCAGGTACGGCAGAACTTGGGGAGCCGTAATCCGTAGAGGGTTAATCTTCTGTGCGTGGCACCAGACAGAGAACCTCTTCCATTTGTGACCGTAGCATTTAAGAGTCGAGGACGCCCTGGCCTTTGCAAGAACCTCTCTGCAGTCGGCCGGTATGTCGTATCCTCCAAACTCTAGCGCTGCAGGAGCCAGGCCTGCAAGTTCAGCGATTTCAGGTCGTGGTGGAGGATGGCGCCTCCTTCCCTGGAGAGCAGATCCGCGTCCACCGGCAGCTTGATTGGCGGGGACGCTGACAAGTCCAGAAGGTCCGGGAACCATATCTGCCTCGGCCACGCAGGTGCGACGAGGATCATCCTGCACCGTGACCTCTTGAGCTGGTTGACGAGCCGGATTAGCAGTGGCAAAGGAGGGAACGCGTAGAGGAACAGGCCCTCCCAGGGGAACGAGAAAGCATCGCTCATGCTCCTCGCCTGGGGAAACCTGCTGGCGAACCTCCGGCACTTGGAGTTCGTCGCCGTCTCGAACAGGTCGATCTGGGGTGTGCCCCACCGTCGGAAGAGGCGATCCACTAGATCCTGCCGTAGTTCCCACTCGTGGCACGAGCGCAGCTCCCTGCTGAGTGAGTCGGCGATGATGTTTTTTATCCCTGCCAGATGAAACGGCACCAGAAACATCCCCTGGGCGACTGCCCAATGCCACAGGTCCTGCGCCTCCTTGGACAGTGCTGAGGACCTGGTTCCGCCCTGTTTTCTGATGTAAAACATGGTGGTGGTGTTGTCGGTGAAGATCCTCACCACCTTGCCCTTGAGGGACGGAAGGAAGGACCTGAGGGCCCAAAACACTGCACGGAGCTCCAGGACGTTGATATGTAAGGATTTCTCCGTCGGGAGCCAAAGGCCCCTTGCGTGCAGATTTTCGGTGTGCGCTCCCCACCCTTCCAGGGAGGCATCCGTGGTCACTGTCTCCTGGTGGGCTGGGGTCTGGAAGTCCATGCCCGCCGTCAGATGTGCGCGGGTGCCCCACCACCGGATCGCTCGTCGGAAACTCTCGTCGAGTGTGATCCTTTCCTCGAAGTTGCCCGTCGTTTGGATCCAGCGCGCGTCCAGGAACTCCTGCAATGGGCGCATCCGGAGCCTGCACATGGGAATGAGGTAGATGCAGGAAGACATCATTCCGAGGAGGGACTTGATGGACCTCACCTTGGCCGCGTCGGCCACCAACATCCGCTGCACCTTGCCCAGGATGGTCCTGGTCCTCTCCTCCGACGGGGAGGCCCGAAGGGACACTGTGTTGAGCCTCGCTCCCAGAAACAGTGTCTTGCGCGGGTACCAGGTGGGATTTGGCGTAGTTCACGGAGAATCCCAGGTCCGTGAGAAGTTGGACGGTCCTTGCCGTGTGGACCACGGCTAGCTCCCTTGTCTTGGCTCGGATGAGCCAGTCGTCCAGGTAGGGGTAGACGTGGATCCCTTCGCGGCGCAGCTGAGCCGCCACCGGTGCGAGGCACTTGGTGAACACCCTGGGTGCCGACCGTAGACCGAAGGGGAGGGCTTTGAACTGGTAATGCCGCCCTTGGACCACAAACCTGAGGAATTTTCGGTACCCCTTCAAGATGGGAATATGGAAGTAGGCATCCTCCAAATCCAACGACGACAGGAAGTCTCCTTCCTCCAGCTGACCCAGGACGTGCTGGAGGGTGACCATCCGGAACTTTTGCGCCTTGATGAACTTGTTCAGACGTCGCAGGTCCAGGATGGGGCGCCATCCCCCCGTCTTCTTCTTCACGAGGAAGTATCTCGAGTAGACTCCGGAGCCCCGAAGCCTCTTTGGGACGAGTTCGATGGCGCCCTTCTTGAGCATCGCCTTCACCACCCGGAGAAGTTGAGGGACGTGAAGTTCTTTCCTGGCCCCGGGGGGGACGCGCGGACACTTTCTTTGAAACTCGAGCGCGTGGCCCCAGGCCAAGGCGTCCAGCACCCAACGGTCGGTGGAGATGGACTCCCACACGCTGACGAAGCTCGCCAGCCGGCCTCCCACCGGGGTGCTTCGGTGGGGGCCCGACCCCCCGGCCGGTTCAATCCTGCTTCGACGAGGCTTTAGCGCCTTGTCCTTGGCGACGACGGCGGGGTCCGCCAGGCTTGCCTCGTCCTCTGTAGGCCTCCTGAGATGACGAGCGGGCCTCTTGACGGTAGGAGGAGAAACCGCCGCCGGAACCTTTGGAGGCGCCCTTGCCTCCGCTGCTCCGAAAGGGCGTCCGTCGTTGTTGCAGAACTCCAAGGGCCCGGGCCGTCTCGGTGTCCGCTTTAATGGCCTGAAGGGAATCGTCCACCGTTTTCCCCAAACAGGTTGTTCCCATCGAATGGCATGTCCAGGACTCTGGTCTGACCGTCTTGACGGAAGTCCGTAGCCTTGAGCCATCCACGCCTAAGGCAAACGCCGTTGCCCAACTGGCGGAACCCAGTGTCGGCAATGTCCGTCGCAACGGTAATGGCGTGGTCCGAAGCCACCTCACCTTCCTGCAGGATCTCCAGGGCCTCTGCCCTCTTGTCGTCCGGCAAGAAGTCCAGCAGGGGAGCCAGTTGGTACCAGAGCTCCCTGTCGTATCGGGCCACGATAGCCAAGGCGTTGGCAGCTTTAATCATCGTCGCTGCAGACGAGATGACTCTGCGTCCCATAGCGTCCAATTTCTTTCCCTCGCCGTCCGGTGGGGAAGTCGATGTGGAGGCCGCACCCCCCCCCCCCTGCTATTTTCCTGGCCGCCGCGGAGTCCGGGGTAGGCTGCGCCCGGAGGCACAGGGGGGCCGTGTCCGGGACCCGGTACTTTTTCTCGTACCGGTCTCTTCTAGCTGGCGTCGTGGACGGGTTCTTGAGGAGGGTGAGGCCCTCATCCCAAATGTCGTCCAATAGAGGCACCGCGAGGACCGTCTTCCTCTTGGCCTCGCGCCGCTGATAAAGGAAACCTTTCTTCTTCTCCTCAGGGCAGAGTTGGAAAAGCTCGGATGCCCTGGCGATCATTGAGTGGAACGATCCAATCTCGTCGGGCGGAGAAGCCCTGGTGGGAGGCGACGACGGTACATCCTCGTCGTATACCTCGTCGTCCGTACCCGTCGCTGCCGTGTCAGTCCCCGTATCATCCCCTCGGGTGGACGGGGAGGAGGGCTGGAAGGGGCTCGACGGCTGAAAAGGAGGTGGAGGGTGGATCCTTCTTTTCTTGGTAAGGGGAACACCAGAAGGTCCCGGTTCTGGGTCCCCCGACGGGAGAGGTTCCGTCGGCAACGGTAGTCTCGTCCTTATCTCAGAGCATAAGGACTGTATAGCCAACAAAATGGCCGCCGAGTTGTCTCGCGGCGCTGGCATAGGGGAATCCGACTGCCGAACAGGGGCCCCGTCGGTACCCTCTACGATGTCGTCGTCACCTGCGTCGGGATCCATCCCGACGGGCCGGTCTTCTTCCACGCCGAGGCCGTGGCTTAAGACCTCGACCAGCTCCTCCTACGAGGTTGAGGCCGAATCTACGACGACGCCCTGCCCCCCCTTTTTCTTCCCCACGGGGGTCCTATCGATCGGCACAAAAGAGGACTCCCTCCGAGGTGGCAGGGAGACTCTGAGCCCCGAAGTCGCCACCACTGGTGTAGCCTCCACAGGCTGAGCCAGGACCGCCGCGACAGTTTCGATAGAGGGCTTGGCCAGATGGATTAAGGCCTTCACCACCTTAGGTGCGCTCACCGCCTTATCCTTGAGGGGGGGACACTGCCTCGCTCCCCCTCCGCCTTCGAGCTCGACCGGGGCCTCTCCAGGAGCTTCGCCGGGTGCTCGGTCTTCCTCTTACCCGACCCAGAGCGTTGGCTCGTGGTTGATGGTGCTGGGGAGGGTGCGCCCTGCCTGGCGCCCGTAGAGCCCGACCGTTCGGCGCTTCCGGTGCCAGCGGACTCGCGGTGCTTGGCCTTATGTTGGACCCCCGTCGCCGGGGCGTCCTCAAAGGTCTTAGAAGACCGCTCGGATTTCTTCCTCTTCTTCTCGCCGGACGGGCTCTTCCCTTCTAGCCAGTTGGCGAGACGTTGATGGCGGTCCTTCATGGTCCGCTCAGACATGTTGCCGCAAAAAGCACAGTTCTTCTCCACGTGCGTCTTGTCCTCATGTAGGTAGTAAAGACAAAAAGAGTGTTCGTCCTCCTTGAAGACGTTCTGCAGCTGGCATCCAGGGCAGACCCTGAACAGCTTTCCGGGCGTCGAGCTTCCCTTCTCCTGGGCCATGGCCGGGCCTGAGAAACTTCTGGAGTCCTCCAAAAGCGTAGCTCGACGAAATCTTCACCCTTGAGGGGCGCAGACGAATCCGAAACGGGTCCCCGTTGATCGGATGGAGAGTCGGTGGAGCTTGAGGCTCTTTTGACCGAAAAAACAAAGTTTTTGAGAAAAAACGTGAAAAATAGCACTAACGTTCGAGAGCAATAGCACGAGGATCCCAACACATGAACGTGCGGTAAAAATCTGAAGATGGCTGCCAGAGGCGGTGCTTAGGTAGAGGGCAGTCATTGGCTGTGGTCAGTATGACGCAGAGACCAGTGATTGGTTATTACTACGAAAGACAGATCAGAAACTGATACTGGTTTTTTCTTTACCGAGGATTCCCAGCCTGACGACGGGGAATATTCATGAGCATGTGAATCCATGCCAGACCCCATGCTGGAGAAGTGTGATTATATTTGCATGAAAAAACCTTCTCGGTGCACTTCCTCCCCCCTGGTCTGTTTGTAGTGCCTTGAAACAGAAGTCCTAAATTTAGCTGTTTATTGAATGGCAAGGTGTTTTAGATCATGCAATTGATACCATAATGTTTGCACTATTAGGGACTATATTAACACATCAGAGACCCAATTGGCACGTGCAGAAGAAGACCAAGAAAAATACGATCACAAGAACCAGTATTTGTACTGCTGCACCCCAGCCATGATGGGACCCATTCAAAGGCAAGCGATGGCCAATCAGTGTTCTGAACTCCACTTTTTTTTCTTCATTTGAACACCTAGATTGTGCAACGCCTCGCTGACGTGGGATAGTGACCCATTCTCAGCATCCTCCGAGGGGTACAAAAGTGCAGCAGCTGCTTTGTACCCCAGGAGCCAGAAAAGATGAAGGTCTCTGGTGAGCTAAAAAGTTGATGATCATCAGATATTCCTCTGAGCAGTGCGGAATCCTTTGAGACATAGTTTGATCTCTTCTTTCTTCCCTGCCGTTGAAATGGTCCTTTTGAATGGGTGCATACCAAATTCTTGTGTGATCTGCAAGTTTCAGTCTGCGTCTTTAGGTGCTGGAGTGGCTGTTGGCACCTTGATAGGCATTTCTTCTCCCTTCAGGTGTTATTCTGGGATTACTAGTAGCACTGAGTATAGGGTGGCCAGTGAACGCCTACCCCTCCATGAAGGTGGGAGGTGCAAGTAGGCTTGTTGGCCACAAACCCAGTAGTAATCCATCACCGCTGCCCTATTGTTCGTCATATCAGGGATCACAAGAGTGTGGTTGCACTGTGTGTTTGCGCCAACAGGAACTGTTCCTTAATTGCTAAAACAAAGTTCATAGTCTCTCCATTTGCACTGGCTTCTCCATTGTTTCAATCCATGTCAGCCTTGTGATGTATTGGGACCATATTTGCGCACCCATAGTCTCTACTTGGGCTATTGCTTCTTCTGTACTCGATCAGTCCATCTGCCGGGCACGTCACTGTGGCGCCCTGCCATTTGTTGTTGCCATTTGAGTAACTTCGAAGGAAAAATATGGTATGGTAACACTGGTGGTGGTTCGTGTTGCCATTGCATAACGCTGGGTCTAGATCAATGCTCCTCAACTGCACAGTGTGTTCCTGGAATGTCCTTTATCCTTCATAGTGCAAGATGTACCAGGCATTTTGCCTCTGTAATTAGGACTGGATGTGGAACTAAAACCTTAGGAGCCCCTCATGCATGCAGGATAAATGCACACACGTAACAGCTTTAATTTATCAAATTTCTTTGGAGGATTCTGGGTACTCTATATCAGAAATGATGTCTAAGCCCAACCCCTTATATAAATCATACGTCATTCATACTTCCCGTTTCACTCATCTCAGAAAACGTGTAGGGCTGGCCCGCAAAAAGTGAGATTTTGTGATTTTGTTTCATAGACCTATTCATACTAGTATTATTTTCCAACTGCACCCCCGTCCCCTAGATGGCCACCTCATATAACAGACATGCCTTCATCCACGCCAACGACGACCAGTGTCATACAAAAATATATTATACTTTAAAAAATATATACTGCATAATTCCTAGAACAAATGACATCCTGATTAACATTATCCCTACATAAGAGGTTTGATCACGTTGGCCAGCCATCCTTGCTTATTCCTGGAGAGGAGAAAAAAGATTATCAAGAGAGACCCAGACACCCACCCTGTTCCCAAAAGGGCCGGCCGGGGTCTGGACCTTCAAAAATTGAAAAAAAATGTTTTTAATAAATTGAAAAAAGATAATTAAAAAAAAATATATAAAAATGAAAAAAGGGGAAAAAAGAAAATATTTGGTGTGCCACTGCACACTACCCTGGCATCGATCCTTAAAAATGTCCCTTCGTTGGCTATGTCCTTACGGAGCTTTGCCTTGTCTCGGGTTCTCTTTTGGACATCCGAGAGATGCACCCAATATTTAACTCCTTCATGCGGATGGTAAGAGGAGAACTGAACACTACCTTATAAGGACCTTGAAACCCGGGGCTGATCAGTTCCCAGGTAATAATGATCCAGTTCGTGGTATCGTTTTTTACAGGTGTGGTCACTATTTCTCCCCCCCCCCACCTTTACCGTGCCCCACTACCACCCCTGTGTGCCACTGTTCCGTCTCCTGGTCAATTATTGATGTCCCATAAACATAGTAGTCTCCGTCCGTCAATGCATGAGCTGTTCATCAGTGGGAAAATAAATAAAACTCCTGTGTATAATCCAGAGTTGTTTAACAGTGGCTTTGTGTAGTCTAGGATCCATGCCCTACAATAATTACATAATCCCAAAAACCTGTTGCATTTCCTTCACAGTACTGGGCCTAGGGGTGGCGTTTACTGCTGCCGCCCTATCTGTTAATATTTTTTCCTGTTTGCAAAAATGAGTTGTCCAAAGTATAGTACGTCCTGTTGGCAGTATTGTAGCTTATTTCTATCTGCCTTGTATCCTTTGTGAGCCAGCAATTGCAATAATGCAACAGAATCCCTCCTGCACTGTTCATTTTCACTTCATACCCGCAGATCATCCACATACTGGATGATTGTGCTAGGCACCTGACTTCAATGTAATCTGTACTTGGTCACATCTCTTAGTAACCCAACATCATGTGGATTAATAGCACATATAGCATGTCCTCAAAAAAAAAACCGGTCACCACTGCCATCAGGGGCCACTGTACCTTCCTATAGTGCAATGCACCATATCACAGAGGATGCAGATTTCCAAAATGATCTCCCCGTTTTGCTCACTGTCCTCAAATAAACTCATCAGTCATTTAGGTCTATACATAATACTGTGCGCCACTCACACCCATCCTGGTCTGTTCCAATCGGGACTACTTTTGTCTGACACTACTAGTCCATGCAAATCTAATGACAATATTGTCCCTGCCACCATCTCGGGTGGCACCACGGGTCGGAAAATAAAATCTGTGGGCACTCGCCAACATTTTGCTGCAATTGGTGGAACTGCTTTTACTAATACCCTGATATCATAGAAAAATATGTACGGGACCACCGGAACCCCACAGACTGACTCCCTTGTCATTGCATTGATTATTACCATTGCTCAAGCTACACACATCCCTGGAGTGGAACACACTACCCCTTGATCTGTGAATGATATTTTATATTTAGTTAACTGAGCAGATCCCTACCCAACAAGCTAATAGGGGAACTCTCTAAATATAACAAGGGAGCTCGTACTACCTTTCCTCCCACTTTTATATCCAGCTCCTCAGTATATGAAACCGTAGAAATAGCCCCAGAGAATCCCTGCGTGTCAAGAGTTTTACCTGATAATGGAAAGTTCCCCTCCATAATGCATGATTTAGTTGCACCTGAATCTCCCATAAATCTAAATTGCTAGTTTCCCATTTCCGCCTCGACCAAGGGCTCCTCTTCAGGGTGTGCGGTTGTCAATGGGATTGGACACTAGAGTGCTCTGTTGGCTGTCCTTATCAGAATATGTATTTGTCCCGGGGAATGAAAAAGGGCCACCCCCCTGCCATTGTAACTCCTTGGAATGGGGCGCCTGTTCCCCCTGTCATCCTGTTGAACTGTGTTCCCTCACCCTGCTGTGGTTGTTTCTTACATTGCCTCTGCCTGTCAGCCCCATAATGGAACTGATTTTGACCCCCTCGCCTAAATTGCAGTTGTCCCATTCCTTGAGGCCCTTGGAATCCCTGCCCTGGAGGTGATGGCCCATAATGAAATCCCACCCCAGGCCTGTTCCTGCATTCCCTTGCTAAATGCCCTAATTTCCCGCATTAACAGCACTGTGATGTTCCAATCCTCCTCCCCGGGGCCCTATTCCCCCAAAGCCTCCTGCTCCTTGACCCCTTTGTGATCCTTCATACTATCACTGTTGGTTGGGGTACTGTCCCCCACCCAATTGTCCCTGTCCTCCAACTCATAGTGCTGCAATTGTGGCATTCACATTTTGAGTGTCTCCTGTCCTGTCCCTGAACTGGTGCCGTCACTGGTGCTTGGACAACCTTATTTAGTTTCTTTTCCACTAGTTTTGCCTCGTCCGTTTGCCGCTTCTGGGCGGTCTCCCTGTCCCGCTCCTTGATTCTCTTACAATGGTGGACTATTATATTTTATATCTCTGCCCACCCTTTTGCTTCAATTCCCACATTTATATCTAGTGCCTTCTGGGACTATTTTGGTAATCCCCTCTTTATGATAATATAGAAAACTGGTACCAAATGGTCCCATTGCCCCCCCCCCCCCCTGTCTCAACTCTCCACATTTCTTGTATTTTAAGAATAAACTTAACTGGGTGCTCATCATCACCCATTTTGCACTACATTAAAGAATGTAAGTCAGGGGTATCTGGGTACATCCTTTGTAGGGCATCCCATAGCCTTGCCCTTAACTTATTAAAGGCTGCTCCATCATTATCTGCAAGACTTTTCCCAGAGTAACCAGCCCTTGTCCATATGTCCCCAGCTTGGTCCCCAACTATGGTGACCAGCAACTTTCTTTTGAAAAAACTTTATTTAACTTGCTTGACATTACTATAGGGAGCAACGAGCAGTACATGAATACACCATACCTAGCATCAAGAGCGTAAGCTCGGGTAGTGCGACCATGCAGGGTCCAGAACAAGAAACAATGGGAGCATTACAGCATACATGCAGATACCCAAACACTCGTAAAGACATTAACAAGGACAATGATCAGGGGACAGTGGATTACAGCTGTCACCCCATCCTCTCCAGACAGGGAGTTCAGATGGGACCCAAATGTTCCTGGGCCTACTCGTAGCCGGCTGAATAGCGGACCATCGCTCCTCTACATCAGAGGCCCAAGTGACAGCCATTGGCCGAAGCTGGGGGCTCCAGGGCACAACCAGAGCAACAAGATACAGTGAACCGCGAGCAGCATGCAAAGACCAGTCAGTCTCCTGAGGTCCCAACCGGTGCAGGGGAACACGTGAAACAAAGAAATTGGGGACGGTGTATTGGTAGTCTAATATTAGAGATACTGCCTCAGACCTTCTCCACGAATGCAGTGATTTTTGGACACTTCCAAAGCATATGTATATAATCCGCGTTGTCCATCCTACATCTTGGGCACTCGGAGGGGGTGAGGGGGGGGGGGGTGCTCTCGTATCTATGCAATATTTTGAGCCGGATCAGCCTGAATCTAGAATTAAAGGAGACTTCATGGGTACGGGAGCACATGGATTCCCATATCTGGTCGGTTATGTCAATACCCAGGTCCTTACTCCATGCCCCTCAGAGTTTATCTAATGGATGAACAGCCCTACCCTGCAGGATATTGTATAGCCTAGCTACCCCTCCCCTCATTGAAGTGCCAATCACAATCTCGGATAGTGAGTCATGAAGTCATCAGGGGGAGATTGAGGGTAATTCATGCCATTTGCCTTTGAGCGCGCGGTGCAGGCCACTGTATTGCACCCATCGAGAGGGATGCTCCCTCAAGCATTCAGGCAGGTCTTGCCACTCAGTGAAGGATCCCATCGTGTAAACGTCCCATATAGTACCAAAGCCCGCCCCGACCAGTGGCGGACCATTGCGCCATCAACTGGGGGTGTCCACCTGTTTCCAAATTCTACGCCAAGCCATCATTGTGACACTGGTGGGATCAGTGGGCTCCAGTTTCAGACTCTAGGAGGGGAGAACCAAGGAAGATTTCTGGCTGCCATGCGATCAAGTTTGACGTGGGGAGATCATCCATCAGGATCAAACCAGAACAAGGCGAAGTGAGCCTGAGCTGCAATCCAGTATCGTTCAAAATTAGGGGCTGCAAACCCACCCAGTGCAAAAGGGGAAGCCAATGTGTCCAACTTAAGGCGGACAGCACGAACATGCCACAAGAAACTATTGATCACTCGAGTTAGTGATTTACAGAATTCGAGTCCAGGCCCGAGTGGAACGTTCTGAAATCTGTATAAACGTTGTGGTAGAATCACCATTTTAAGGAGTGCACCTTCCCGGCCAGTGTAATCATGAGTTTAGTCCAACTTTGTCTTTCGGACAAGGGTTGTGAGGTAAGTTCCATAATTACGGTTGTATAATGAAGACCGGTGACGGTCGACTACCACCCCAAGGTACTTTATCTCAGATTGAGACCTTGTAAATCCACGGAGGTTGAAGGCGTGCGTCCCCAGATAGCACGGCCCTCCCCGCAATGTGAGGCAATAATGGACTCTCCCACGAATGGGAATAAGGCTAGGACCAATGGCCATATGCAAAGAAAAAGTAAATAAAGTATAGTATTGCTTTTAGTGGTCTCAAAACGTGTCCCCTTTAAATGACCTTTTTTTCATATATATCCTGCTCCCTTCCCCTACTCCCCTTATGATCACTCGCACTTAATACTCGCGTGCCCGTCTTGAACCGAGAGTCTCCGAACTGGGTTCGTCCAGGCGGCGCTGCCACACGCTCAACGGCCAGCCCCAGCTCCGGCGAGCGGTACTCAAAGGGGATTTTTTGAAACGGGATCCCGTACCCCTTCTCTAATGAGTGCGCACTTCTAAGTGTACCAGTCGCCGCAGGCGGGTAGCTTTCCGTAGCAGGCGTACCGTGCGTCTCCCCTTTCGACCGGAGATTTTCGTACCAGAGGGGACGGTAGGGATATACCGGGAGATGTAATCACGCAATCGGGGTCACCACTGAAGGCGAGTGTCCCCAGATAGCACGACCCTCCCCGCAATGAGAGGCAATAATGGGCTCTCCCACGAATGGGAATAAGGCTAGGACCAAGTGCGGGTGAGCTCAAGGGAAGTTTTATCTAAGTCAAATAGGGCATGCAAAGAACTCTGCAAACTCCGAGAGGTGCTCCGTCTGACAATAGCAAAGACAGGATTTACAAAAAGTGTCATAGGCTCCTACACACTATAGGGGGCACATGTACATGAGGATTGGGTGGCGTCGACTAACTATATGTGCAGCTGTGATGTGTCGCTCCGTGGTTGGTGGACACCGCCGGGTGCCAACGTGGGGTGGGCAGGTCAGCTGGGCTCATCCGGGAGGTGCTGTCTGATCAGGCGTGGTCGGTGTCATTGATGGACGTCTTTCTTGGCTTTCTGCCCTAAGGGCCATGCACACCCCATTCATTCAATGCTGCAATGTCAGTTGCCCTGTAAATCCTACAATAGGTTATTCTACAGGTTAATACAATACAGGAGGAATGGCCATTAGGTAGGATACTTTGGCGATACATCAATACAGGGTTGCTGTTATCCTGTTGACTAGGTATCATAGGCCACGGGGTCGGGTCTTAGGGCACGGGGTAAGCTGTCTGATCTTTGGGTCTCGAAAGTAATGATGGATGCTTTTACACAATGTTGGTGCAATATTAGGTGTCTTATTTTACAAACGTCATTAATCTGGGGTGAACTGGTGGGTCGTGGGACTTATGAGGGGGCGCCTCTGGTTATGGCCGGATTTTGCTGCTGGGCTGTAAATAATTCAGATGGCTGTTCGTGGCCATGTGAGCTGCGGGGGAATCATGAATGCTTGAAGCGGCTCCAGCCGAATTGGGGGAGGTGAGGCGGTGTAGCTCGGGCCTTTGCTTTCTCTGGCAGGCTTCAATGGGAAGGGAGGGGAGGTGGCCTTGGATATGCCCGCGATGATGGTCTTCTCGCAAGCTGAAAATTGTATTGAATTGCATTGAAAACGAAGGGATTCGTATAATGTAATAATGTATAATGTCTAAAGGGTTACACGTCTATAATGTTTGCATCAGTACATAGTCATTTCAGAACATGTTAACTATATCAACAGTCCTATTAGTCACTACAGGGTAAGTATTTGCAAGATTAGCAGCTTTAGCATCACATTGTAAACTAGATACGTGAGGTAGCATTAGGGTTGGTGGAGCACGCAGGAGCAACAGACCAATACAGTTGACAGCAGTAATACACGTTAAACTTGTACATTTACATTTGATGGCATTCTATATCTCATTAAACAATTTACATGAGCTCAAAATACGGTTGTGCTTGTGTTCCTTTGTACTCTAGCAGCATCAGGGTAGTCATGGCATAAGGACTTGATATCACTCTTTACATTACCCCTAGCGAAGAACATAGTAGGAGGCCAGGGGCACTGAATGGGTGCACATAACTGAGGGGGTTTGAGCATCGTGACGATGTCACACAATAACACATTCTTCTATTAGTACAGTGTTTGTAGATTTTTTACACGGGGTTCGTGGAGAAGGGATATCATTGTAATGCAATATATGTGTATATATGTATGAACAGTTTCTTGGTGTGGGATTGAGGCTTTTGTTTCGTCGAGGAGGGTTTACAGTTATTTTCCAAGCCAGCCCCGCTGCCCGGGTCACGCTGAGGATAATGATGCACTGCGGAAGGTGAAAGATAGTGTTTGCTCTAACACTAGCTCATGTCCGACTGTTCGTGGGAACGGGCTTTCAGTGGATCTGCCAGGGAGCGGAGGCAACAGGGTAGGAGAAGATTCTCTCAAGGTGTCGGCCGTGCTGCATTGCACATGGAGTCATGTCTTAAGATGGCGTTCTGGTTTTCAAAATGGTTTCCTGGGTCTAACCTAATACAGTATGTTTGGTCCATGTGTCAGCCAGTGGTCCACCCACCACCTGGGCCCTGGTGGCAGGGGGGGGGGGGGTCCCCTGACGAGCCATAGAGATCACAAGGAGGGGACTGCAGTTGAGGGGGGTCTCTTTGACCTGTCCTCCCGTACCCATACAAGGTCCTGAGGGCCCATGGGGGGCATCAGTCAACAGGAACAATGTGGATTTAGTGCAGTTAACCTTTAATCCATATCTCCCCAAAGAGGATAACGCCATCTTTAATCGGGGCTGGGTTCTCTTTAGGGGAGCGGATGTAGAGCAATGAGTCATCTGCATAGAGCGAGATGATCTCTGGGTCCCCAGTGAGTCTTCTACCCCTGTGGGCGTGCTAGTGGCGTATCCTATCTGCCAAAGGTTCAATAGCCAACACAAAAATCAAGGGTAAAAAGGGACAGCCCTGTCTGGTGCCTCTGGCTATTTCAAACTGAGTGGAGCATCTATCTTCGGTGCGGACCCTGGCGATGGGACGCATATAGTAATGTCACCCAGGACATGAAACGGGGGGGCCAAAATTACTCTTCTCTAGTACCAACCACAGAAATCTCCAGGAGACAGTCAAATGCCTTCTGCATGTCTAGTGTGGCTGCTACCGCCCGAGTCTCTGGGTCAATTCGGGCAATGATTCCAAATATGCTGTGCTGGTTGAGTGGTGGAGCACCCCAGGATGAATCCCGACTGATCGGGGTGAACAATAAAAGACGCATATGGAGCTAACCGGAGGTCCAATACCTTGGCGAATATCTTGACGTCACTATTAATGAGGGAAAGGGGCCGGTAGGAGCCGCACTGTGTGGCTGTCTTGTCAGGTTTCAGTAATACAGAGATAACCACCATGCAGAGCGAGGGGTGGAGTTTACAGACAACACACGTCTCTGCCCACACAGCCGCCAGACGCGGCTCCAGGAGCCCCTTCTAACACTAGCCCATCGGTTCCAGGAGCCCTCCCAGTCGATAGTGAGTCTATTGAAAGCGATATTACCTCTGTTATTGGACGATCAAGTATCGCCTTGGTCTCTGTGGATGGCACCAATAGCAGAAGACCATCAAGAAAGGATTCAATATGTGCCGTTGGGGAGGTATCCGCGTTGGCATAGAGCGCTGCATAGGAGCAAAACTCGTCATACATTTCTTGACCTGAGAGGGCAAGCGTACCGTCCGCTCCCACAATGGCCGGAATATGGGCCCCCCTTACCCTCGCTTGCCGGATCAATCTGGCCAGTAGTCTGCTGGGACGCTCCCTCTCACCATATTGCCTAGTGGACTAGGGATCATCCAGGAACTTGCGTTCCCTATCTGCCTGGGCCCGGAAAGTATCAAACGCCTCCCCTATCTTACTGAGCGTAGCAGCAGCTGGGGCTGAGGCATATTGCGTTTCTAACCTGGCCAGCAGGTGCTCACTCTCCCCGATAGACTTGCGGATCGCTCTAAGGATCCCTGACTCCTTCACCAAGGCAACTCCGCGGATATAGACTTTAAAAGCCTCCCAAATAATAGCCCGAGACTCCACCGAACCCGTGTTGAAAGCAAAGTAATTGTCGATGTTGGACCCCAGCTCGGATTAAAATACAGCGTCCAACAGGGCGTTTGGTCACGGTCGTCTATATTGGGACCATACACATTGAGGAGAACCACCTCCCGTCCCAAAAGTGAGGCGTACAGTTAGACTTAGCATCCAAGGGGGTCAATCTGTTGAACCTTGTGGGTGAACTTGATGGAGTTATGGATTAGGATCATAACCCCACGACTCTAGGTGGAGTAGGAGGTATAGTAGTGCTGGGGGCCCCATGACCTGGCAAACCCGTCACACCCCCAGCTAATGCATGGGGTCTCTTGCAAGAAGAGAATCTTAACCTTATGTCGTTCAATATACAATTGCATCTTGCGCATCTTGACTGGGTTGCCAAGTCCTCTAATATTCCAACTCATACACTCCCTGCCTTCACCATCTAGTCGGGAAGCACGTATCAGTTGGAGCCTAACACAATTTCCAAATGCCCAACAAGATTCCTAACCAGGCCGGAATGGGTCGACTCATGGTGTAGAGGATGAGTTTCAACCCGTCCCCACAATCGCAAGTCAAGCAGATTTTCCAACTTTTGTGTAAACCCACAGCCCTCCCAATCAGGAGTGCAACCCCAATAGAACATAGAACCACAACAGAAGCAGCACTGCATGGGGGCTGAGCACTGGCCAAGAATGGCAACCACACTGACGTAGGGAAGTCTACTATGGTGCACAACTCAGATTGTCAAAGACAGACTGTAGGGGATTCAACTGGTGCCTGCACGGACTCCCCACCATCCAGAAAGCCTGGCATTGCATCGGGCAAGAGTAGAAGGGGCTCGCACAAGCAGATGTATGGACCGTATTTCATACAAAATCGGGAAGGGTCCACATGGAGAACTGGGCGACGGCCATTAGCCGGGGAAATGTTAATGAACTTGGAGGCCTCCTCATGGGTAGTGAAGAAGACCCTGTCCGCATGTTCGATTCTCAGCTTTGCTGGGTATAACATGGAGTATTTAACTCCCAGCTCTCAAAGGCATTTGTTAGCGGCTAGGAAGGTTTTGTGCTCCTGTTTAATAGCAACCGCAAAGTCCGGATACAAATTAATTCTGGCTGAGCCAAGTAGTAGCTCACCTTTTGGCTCTGGCTGCGTGCAACAAAGTGTTCCTGTCAAGATAATTTTGCACTCTGGCTATGATAGGAAGGGGGGGGCTTTGGGCTTCGCAGCCAAGGATCGGTGGGCCTGTTCAATCGAGAACTGTGGTGAGAGTTTAGGGGCATACAGCAGGGAAAGGAGGAGGTGCTCCACGTAGTCCTCCATGGGATAATCTATTTTTATCTTCAGGAATGCCAATGATGTGCAGGTTATTGCGCCTGGACCTAGACTCCAGTTCCTCGTTCTTCTTACTCACTACCTGGACTTATCTGGACAGCGAGGCCACCTATGACCTGAGGGCCATGATATTATCCTCTGTCAGGCCAACTCTGTTCTCCACCTTCGTCACCCGGGTATCGGTCTGCTCCATCCGGACTTTGGTAGAGCTGATTGTCCTGCTCATATAGTCCAGCTTCATGTGAAGTGTGGCAAAGTCCTCCCGCATATACTCTTATGGAGTTTTGTGGGTTCGGTAGACACGATGGGTGCGGAGGGGGGGGGTTTCGGCTTCAGGCTGGGCCTCACCTGACTTGCGTGTAGACTTGGTGAACATGTTGATAGAGCTCTGCTTCCTACCAGCCCCTTTAGTCCTAGCCGCACAGGGATACAAATGAGTCTGCGGCTGGGTACTGCAGAGAGGAGTAGGCTCTGGTAAGATGAAATCTTGGGGTGATCAGACTCGTCTTTTAGTACACAGGGCGAGGTCTCCAGCCCATACGACAGAGCAATTCGATGGACATGGGATTTACGCTCAGCAGGAGAGCCACAGGGGTATTTAAGCACGATATGGCAGTAGAGCTTGCCCGTAGGTGTGGGTACATAGAGTATCCGGCCCAGGGGACCAGCGAGTTAGGAGAAAAGACTATTCGCTGAGGCACCCACAGGGTCCAAGGAACCGAGAAGGCCAGGGGGTCGTGGGTTGGGTGGCGGCAGTGGCAGAGAAGGCAAACATTGGTGCACATAGTTTCATCTACTAGTAATTCAGGCATAGGGCAGAGTCCAATGGCTATATGGCACCAACAGTCCGTTTGAACAATGCCCTCAAGTCCTGGGTGGAGCTGCGGGTGCAGGCAGATGAGCCACCCTCTAGGTGCGGGGCACATTAGAAGCGGGGCAGAAGGCACTTCCACTATGAAAGCAGGGGCCAGAGAAGTGTACTTGAGCCCAGTAGCAGTAGATTGTGCGTTTTGCCTTTTTCTTTGCTCTGATCTCAAATGGCTCAAACCTGTCAACGCACAGAGTAAAACCCAAGAAAGAACTCACAAACAGAAAATGGCAATGGTGGGTGTTTACTCTTGAAGGAGCGCTCGTCTGGGTGAACGTGTACTTTGCCTTCAGCACCTTAATCCCTCACAGCACTTCGAGCCGTGACGAGCGCTTGCTGAACTGAACTCGCTTCCTGGAGGGGGCGGAGTTTGCTGTGATCACGTGACGGTTCACGTGACTCTTTCTGCATTTACTGCCGGTCCAACCACCCTGGCCGAGAGGGGTCGGAGCAATGGAATTAGATCAACACAGCAAGCAAAGGCCTCCCCCCCTCCCCCCCCTTCCCCCCAATACCCTCGCCACAAAGGTTTTTGGGTAAGAGATCACAAGCACCGCATGGACTACAAGGTGGGAGACTGTTGAGGTAAGTCCTTTGATCCCATTGGGAAGTCGGTATTCATAGTAACGTGGAATACTCCACAATGGGAAAAGAGTACATGTGCTTGGTGGAAAAGAACAAAAGGTAAGTAAAGCCAGTGGCTGACATACCTTGATCACAAAAATCAAATATTGTTATTAGTGACATATTAAAAAGAGGAAAAATGCAACTGTGAAGTAATGCATTGCGGGATGACACTAGGTGCCCTAAGTGGGGCGACTTTTACTCTGAGGAGCTTCAAAATCAAGCGCTGCCATTAAACAATGCACCTATCTTCTCCCAGCTAATATAACTACTGCACAGGTTCATCCTGGTCCTCGGGGCTATTTGCCAGCTAGTAGAACCCCGTCTGACACAGTACAGTCATGGAGAAAAGGGCTGGAATAAACTACCACAAACAAGATTCAAAGGAAAATTGACGAACATGTTGGCAAGAAAAAACAAAGCCAAAGCGAAAACTTTAATCGTAGAAGCAGCTCAGAACTTCTAGATAATGACGTAATTGAATGTTCATCCATAGTAGATCCTCTATTACAATTTCCCTCACAAGCAACCGCTGTACCTGAAAGGGAGGTAGTAAATGGAGAGGAGGTACCAGGAGAGGAATCTCTCACAAGCAATATAACCATGAGGAAAAATAAAATGACTCCACGTTAGAGGAAGTCCAAGAGGTAAAAGATTCAACAGAAGAAGAAATCCCAAAAGAGCCAAGCGCAACTACTCTTGGAGCTTCGAACTTCGTTTTAAACTCACTGGTGAATGTCTTTGAGCAACTGAAACTGGAAGTCAACTACAAGCAGGCAACCTGATGGAAATGACCAAAGATCTAACCAGTGGATTCCACAATAGTGGGGCTGACTTCATCAATTAATACAGTTATAATACCATCATTATAGAGCTGAGAGTGGAGCTTGCAAGACAAGGTCTAGACCTTTCAGCCCTAGAAAGGTCGTTGGCTAAGAAAAAAGAGGAGGAAGACCAACATGAGTGTCTACTTGAAGAAATTCTACACCTAATCAAGCCCGAGAAGAAATCAGCGACTGGGTCCCTGGAAAGCTTTAGAGAGGGGCAGGGGCGTTGCTAGGGGGCCGCTAAGGGGGGTGTAGCCCCCGATAAAATCTCAGTAGCTACAACCAAAAGGCTAGCTAGCCCCCAGTCCCGACCGTTACGACATCAGCGTAGCCCTGGGTCTTTTCCAGACCTAGCAACACCCCTGGAGAGGGGGAGAAGGCAAGGAACCAGTTTGATGACACTCCCGTTTCATAGTCCGCTTTGGAGGAATTCAGAAGGCTTGCTCATGTTGTAGAAGAAGGTGAAGTGGCAGAAATTCAGCCCCACATAAACAATCAGGAGGCCTCGCCAAGCGGTCAGGGTGTATTTTCTGCTGAATGGCTGGTACCTGGTAAACATCTGTCAAAGGGAAGAAGAGCAAAGAAAAAGGAAATGCAAAAAAAAACTGCACAATGGCATTCCCACTTACCCTTCGAAAACAGTCAACTAGGTGTCCAAAAAACGAAAATTACTAATGAGGTATCATCAGTAACTAAAGAAATAAACTTCTTCTCAAAGATACCCAAGGAAACGACCCGAATATCCTGGACACAACAAACGGAAACATGAAGGGTCCCCAGGCAAAAAGCGGGAAATCCCATCGGGGTACTGATAAAAAAAAGCACGGAAACATGAAGGGTCCCCAGGCAAAAAGCGGGAAATCCCATCGGGGTACTGATAAAAAAAAGCACGGAAACATGAAGGGTCCCCAGGCAAAAAGCGGGAAATCCCATCGGGGTACTGATAAAAAAAAGCACGGAAACATGAAGGGTCCCCAGGCAAAAAGCGGGAAATCCCATCGGGGTACTGATAAAAAAAGCACAGAAGGGAAACAGAAAGCCACTGGGGAACCCGATATGCGATGCCCGGCAAAAGCAGAGACTATGTGCAAGTGTTGGACTACAGACAGATCTTGTAGATCATCAAGTAGCCCCATTAAAAACGTAATCCGCAGGAGCTACGAGTAACACAAGTCCCAGTGGGAGAAGAGAAGTGAAAGGAGGGATGAAACCAATCTTAAGTTGTCCATCACTGAAAGGCCCACCCTGGGCTCCAATATTCCTGGGGAATAAGAATGGAAGTCTTTCCAAAATACCACAGGCAACAGAAGCAACACTAAAAAATCACACCAATCTTTCTAAAATGAGACATCCATAAAAACATAAATATACCACTGTTGGATGAAGTTAAAAATGGACAGGGAAAGATGAAGGAATTGACCGAAGCAGTGAAAGAAAAAGCAAAAGATCAGATGGAGATAGCTGACTTGGAGGTGCTCATATGAACAATCTTTGGCGGAAGACCTAGAAATTCAAGAATATGCTGTCCCAAGGCTCTGGCTAAAAGCACTAAACAAAATATACATCACTATGCAAAAGTGCTATTTGGACTACGTTAAGAGTTCCCAACCTCTACCTGTTCGGCTCTGGAGACCTGGAATTTGTAAAGTTTACAAGCAGAAATGTGAGGAATATAGTAGAGGTGGGTTTCACATCACAAAAAGCATGGGAAGCTATTAAAAGCAATAAAAGAGCTGCAAAAAATTAGCCTGTAGATTTTTGAGAAGCCCCTGGGTGAAGTGCAAAATGGTAAAAGCAGTGAGTCTTGTTTCTGAAGGGGTGAGCATAAGAGCTGTGGGAAGCCCAAATCAGGAACCAGAAGTATCCCCCTGGGGAAACTCTGGATACACTAAGGCCAGTACCTTAGCGGCACTCCCAGAGATTCTCGCGCAAGTCCTACTGAAGCTGGGGCTAATCAGCAGAGCCTTCAGGCAAAATGAAATTATCACAAGCTAGAATACCCGTGGACCAAAGACCTTCACTGCCAGCAGCAGAAAGAGAAATCTTTTTTAAATTCTGAAGCCATTCTACTCCAGGAGACCTGGTATAGACATCAAAAAGAAATAGGTTACACGATATTTACTATTTCGGCAAGTCAAAAATCCAAAGGACGACCGTTGGGTGGTCTTTTGCTTGGGATTAACAACTCTTAGCAATAATGTCACACTTTTGCATAATGGAAGGGAAGGCATCTTGGCATGTGAAGCCAAGCTACAGTCCTCTCAGGGTCATCTTTCTTTTGTAGTAGTGAGCATTTACTGGAACCCAGCACAATGCACCATTGTGCAGTTTCACCGGTCGCTGTTGATGGTCTTGGAGAAGATCGCACTGTTTCATGGAGACGCCAGTGTGATCTTGGGAGGCGACTTGAATAGTCAATGCATAGCGACACAAGACACAAAGAACTTGTCAAAATGGGCAAAAATCTCCAAGACAAGGAGACAGTGGACATAGTATCTGAACTCATGGGGCCTCTTTATGTTAAATGGCGATGTAGAAGGCGACTGTCCTTCAAAAACCAACACAGTCCTGTGGCAATTCGTTCTCCAAATTACATTGTTTTTGTTTCTATAGACCTGCAGCTGAAGGAAAGATCTATGGAAACAATTTGGGGAGAAGGGAGTGATCATGCTCGACTAAGAGTTAAATTCAAGAGCTCAATGAAAGTCCAACTGGAAAAATATCCACAGGATTTACTACTGAGAAAAGGCAAAGTGGTCCTGGTGAAATACAAAAGAGGGACGAAATTTGAATGAGAAGCTAAATCTTCTCATTAGAAGAACAAAAAGAATTGCAAGCCTGACTGCTTTAAGCCATTTATTTGGTCGGTGCACCGCCCAACTGCAGGAGCCTTGAGAGAAGAAATTAATCATCAACATTCATTTGATGAAGAAACGTGGATTCAAAAAAAGGACCTTAAGGTTAGAAGTTAGATGGCTGAAGAAGTCTATCACAAATCCATTGGAACTTTAAACAGAACAGAAAAAGCTCATAAGAAAATGCAAGCAATGGTCATGAGCAAGAAAGGTCCTTCATCACCAACAAGAGAATGAGCAGATGCGGGAGGCTCTTTGTGACAACAGCACTCGTAATTTTTGGTCGATCATAAATAGCAAAGGAAATAAATTAGCTAGTAACACCACCCAATGTAATCTGGTTCCAGAAAAGAGATGGATAGACTATCTGACAAAGAACTTTAAAAACATGTCTACCACCTTGGTAGAAAATCAGGAGGACGTCAAGTGGGAACTCCACTTTGACATAAAACTATTAGAAGATCTTATTATGAGCGCCTCATCAAAGGCAGCAGGCCCAAGCGGGTTAACCTATCAGGCTTTGAAGAATGTAAATACCTGGGCGATCCTTCTTAATAACCTTTTATAGGGAAATACTAGAGTCAAAATGCTTTCCTCCTTCCTGGAAACAAGCGGTTATAATACCATTCTACAAGGGGGGGATAGATCTCAGCCTGAATTATAGGACAATCGCCCTCTTGGATATTGAAAGCAAGATATTCATGCGGATCCTTTTGATAGAGCTAGAGGATTGGGCCAAATCAAATAACATTGTTTCCAAATTCCAAACGGCATTCAGACGAGGGATGTCGACAACACTAAATGGCATCACCCTGAGTCTCTTAGCAGAACACTCCAAAAAATATGGAGAGGGTTCCGATATATGGAGCTTGGGTAGACTTCTCCAGAGCCTTCTCCCTAGTAAATGGGGAGAAACTATGGGCAAAATTGAGGTGGGGTCTTCCAAGCAAGCTCCTGGCTATATTAATTGAGCTTCACAAAAACACCTCGCTCATGGTTAGACTAGATGAGGCTGGCCGTTTTACAAATAAAAACAGCGTGGAGCAAAGAGTGCGACAGGGGTGCATGGAAGCCACATTCTACTTCAACCTGTATTTGTTGGATCTGGGTGACTTTCTCCAAAATTGGACCATGGCAAGTCCTAAATTCAACTCCACGAAGGTTCATTGGCTCGCCTGTGCAGACGACATCGTCCTGATTGACAGGACAGCAATAGGCTTGCAGCACTTACTGAATGGTCTAAGTGAATACACCAAACTTATCGGTCTACAAGTAAATCCAAAGAAGTACAAACTTTTGGTGCTGAAACATCCGAAAAAGCAAATTAACTTTGGTAAATGGTTTTTTGAAGGTGAAGCGATTATGAGGGTAGATGAATTACATCTACCTGGGCTATACGATGTTTGCTTCACCCTCAGTCAGCAAGGTGGAACTAGAAATAAGATCCAAGTTTGAGAAAACAATACCTTAGATCAAAAAGATCTCCTTCAAGCTCTGCAAATTCTCAATTAAACCATTAATAAAGTTTTATAATGCCAAAGTAATTCCAGTGATATTGTACGGCTTGGAGGCCGAACCAAAGCTTTGGGGCATAGACTGGCTAAAAGTGGAAGGTCAGATTTGGAAGAGCTCTTTGGGACTGCCCAGTTGTCTTCCGATGCAGGTCCCAAGGTTCGAACTTGGCCTGAAATCATTGCAGCAACAGGTAGCCTGGAGATTGCTATCTTTATACAGGCTAATGATAATCCCACAAAAAATTCCCTCTATGAAGATTTCAGGTATCATCTCGAAATGGACAGTTCCAAGATCCTCCATCAGTTGGATATGAAAGTTAAAAGTAACCTGGCAGGAGCTGATTCATCGGTAGCAACCCTGAAAGAGAATCCCATGAAAGTAAAGAAAGAACTGGAAATAATGGATTGGATCACAACAGGGCTGGAAATGAGGCTTGTAAAACCAAAGAATAGTTTCCTAGTAATGGGAAAAAAAATATAACTGCCTAAATATCTGCTAAAACATCCAAGCAGTGAATATTTTTCTTAGGGCGCACCTAATACATACAGGCGGGATTTTAATCATCAGAGGGCAAAGTCAGAATTTAACACCGTTTTTGTAAAATATGTGTAAACCAAAATAAGCAAAACCTGCATCACTTGCTCTTAGAATGTGAAGGAACTTGGGAAACCTGAGTTCTGTACTTTGGGAAATTTGTTCACAGATTGGAATGCTTGCATTCAGAGAACTCTTGGAATCGTTTGATTTTGGGGCAAAATACCGCCATGACGATTGCAGTGTCAGGTTCTTTTAAAACTTGGCTTGACTCAAACAGGTGCTCGGCAGACTGGGACTAATCTTTCTTAAGAAAATTTGGTTCAACCGAGCAGCAGAATTGCATAACTGTGGATGAGGTGCAGGTTTTTTGGGAAAATTAAAATGTTCCTTTTTCTTTTGCTTACTTTTTCTTTTAAAGGCATGTCCTCTGCTTTGTAGAACTGTATGACAGAACTGTACATTTTATGTTGACCATAAATTGGCAATATGTTGGTTTTTAATATTTTGTAAAGACCTAATAAGAAAATGGCAAAAAAAAAGAACACGGAGGCCATTGTGACAAAATGAACCATGGGTGCTGTACTGCAGCTGAGGGTTCAGCCTGCGGTAGAAAAGCACAATGGTTGGAAAAAGTGAACCACTGCCACCAGCCATTTAAAGTAGTGAGTGTTTGTTTTATTATTTGAA
Source organism: Ambystoma mexicanum (assembly GCF_040938575.1). Classification (NCBI taxonomy): domain Eukaryota; kingdom Metazoa; phylum Chordata; class Amphibia; order Caudata; family Ambystomatidae; genus Ambystoma; species Ambystoma mexicanum. The sequence continues at coordinate 1,542,887,263 of NC_090932.1, forward strand.
ATGCGTGCACCAGACCAGAAGGTATCGGGGCGCAATAGGCATCAAGAGGGTTGTTCAGCTTCGGTTACATTGCTGTATGAGATCAAGCATTATATACATTTATACAGGAAATTGAAGACGGGCAATATGTACAGCATGCAGGCATAAGAAAGGTGGGTTGCACACTAAGGCATAGACATCGTAGACAGTATGTACGGTCAGAACAAGTATAGCATTATTGAAGCAGTGACATGTCATAAGTCATTTTCCTTAATCAGTGGATGAGGTTGGTCCTGAAGCGTGGGTAAGGTAGGTCTTCCCTCGAGGGCGGAGGGAGGGAGTTCCATTATTGGGCAGCTGTGACCGGGAAGCTGCTACCACCAGTCTTTGTGCATTTAAATCTGGGCACCGTTAGAAAGTTGGCGTTTGCAGTTCTCGTGGGACGGTTGGAGAGTTGTCTCGTAAATCTCGCTATGAGGTATTGAGGGGCAGCATTATGGAGACATTTGTGTCAGGGAGGCTGCTTTGAGGAGGATTTCATTTTTCGTGGAGAGCCAGTTGTTAGATCGTCTGAGGTCAGAAATGTGGGCTTTCTTCGGCAGACTTAGGGGTGCTCTAATGCATTGTTTTGTAAAATTTGGATCTTGTTAGTGATGTATTTATTACTCCCTACGTATAGGGCATTACAATAGTCCAGTTTGCATAAGACAAGGGCTCTTGCTAGGGTGATAGTTGTTAGCGGAAAGGAAAGGCTTGGCTGCTCTGATTAACTTGCAAGTGTAAGCAGTAGATGAGGCCATGGAATTGAATTGATTTTTTTTAAAGCTGAGCATGGAGTCTAAGTAGAATCCAAGGGTTTTGAACTCTTTAGCTACTGTAATGTTATTGCCGTCTATTTTGAGAGTGGAGTAGTTGTGGCCTAGTTTAAGGTTCGCAGGGGTGCGGAGAATGAGAAGTTCAGGGTAACAAAGTTACAGGAGAAAGTAGGAAAAGGAGCAACTAAGTAACCCCCCAGCACTTCACATAAGATGGTGTGTACTGGACCTACAAAGAGAAAATGTAAGTATGTCAATTTCACCTTACTATTCTTGTGAGAAATCCTATTTGTCTCCGTGACACTGCTCTGAAGGTGCTCTGTGTCACTACCAAAAGCAGATGCCTATGGAGTTTGTCAGGCTCCGAAAACAGTGAAAATATAAAATCCTAATCAGGGAAAAACACATCAGAGAGTGAGAAAGTCCAGCAAAAGGGCTGGGGGGGCCTATAAGGTGGGAGGAATTTGGTACTGAAAAATATTCTCCCTAACGGGGGGTTAGGGGGTTGGGTGGGAGTGGTTATGGGAAATGGAGGTGTCCCCGATGGGGTGGAGGTCAGGGGGTAGAGGGAGGGGTGCTAGGATGGATGCAGTTTGACTGGGAGGAAATGGTAGTAGGTCTGTATAGGAGGTGCAGTGTGAAATGTCTGAGGGAGGGGCGGGGGAGGTGGTCCTCACAAGGGGTGGTCCTGTGGAGTGGGAGACCAAGGGGGGGTTGGGTGTGGAGATAGCCTGGTTTTCAGAGCACCAAAGTGCACCTCTAACCTTGGAGCTGCTTGGCGATCCGCTGCCTTTGCTCTGATGGGGAGGTTTGCGATTCTAGGCCTGCATCACTGTCCCTTGGGGAAGGCTACAGGGTAATGATGAATATTAGATCCCAAGTATGGGAAGCTTTGGTTTCAGGCTTACAGCACTATCCCAGTGGGGGTTGCTGGGTAGTGACACAGGATAGTGGCTAGAAATAAATGCAGGAAACTTTGGATCCCTGGCCCACAGCACTATCCCAGTGCGAAGGATGCAGGGAAGAGGCACTAGGAGCAGCTACATTTGAGACACCGGGGACTTCAAATCCCAGTGAAGGTGCAAGTTAGTGTCACAATGCAGTGGCTAGGTTCGGAACCTATCAGGAATTGAAACTGTGGATGGGATCACTGCAGTAGTTGGCTTCGAACCAGTGGCGGATTCAAAATGTGACTAGTTTCAAAACCGTGTCAAGATTCAAGGTGCGACTAAAGACGAGGCTGCTAGGTACAGAGTCGGGATTCAAAAATGCATCTGGATTCAAAGCAGTGGGCAGGAACCAGACACAGATAAAAAATGCAGTCGGATTCAAAACGGTATCAGGTTTCAACTCTGCAGCTAGAAGCTAGCAATTAAAACTCCGCTAGATGCAAAACTGAATCCTGCTGCAGTACGGTTTCAAGCTACAAAGTGCAACTAGATATAAATGCAGCCATCTTCAAATTGCGGCTAGATTCAACAAAGTGCCTAAACTAATGCTGCTAGATTCAAAACAGAGGCACAAATCACTGTACTAGCTGTACAAATGAATAGTCCCTTACCTGATTGATGCAGCAGACCGGTGTTGGTGTGTCTGGGGTGCCCAGGGTAAACGGGCGATGGAGGTACCTCGGGGAGGTGCCCTTTACCTATGCCCTTAGCTGGCTGTCCTGTGGCTCTCGGCTAAAAGTGCTACCTGGATTCTTGGCCAATCCAGGAGGAGGTGGGTGGGTGTGTCGGTAGGAGACAGGGGCAGGGAGAGGAACAAAAGGAAAGGGAGCTTGAATGGAGCACAGAGGAATCAGTAGCTTTGAAGAAAAAGCCAACCTAAAAACTGCTGTACTGAAGTAGATCTCCTTACCAGAAGCAAGCAAGAGGCATTTAGCCCCTTCAGAGCACAGTTTTATCAAAGGAATCATTACATGTACCTAGCATTTCCCTTTTAGGTGTGTCCTATGTTTTAGAGGTTGTGGGGAACAACTGTTTAACCCAGGTACTTGCCAGTCTGCTTTTTAAAAAGAATGTGTTTCAATCAGAATCTGATCTTTCAAACTATCAATAATGCATATAATGAGAAAATATTCACATAAAAAATAACCACATCATGACATATTAAATCACAAAATATTACCTTTATACACATTAAAAATACTATTGTAAAAATAATCATCTTCCAATAAAATAATCATGATTGTATTGGAGTTCCGGTAACATATTGACATTGGTTAAATTCTCATAATATGTTAAAACATGAGTAAATGTTTAACCCTACCTGTTAGGGTATTTTTAAAAAAACATTTCCAACATTCTCAGAACTTCTGTAGTTAAATAATTCCCTCCCAGTATTCATTGTACACCATATATCATCTGGGGAGGATGTTAGGTTACCCTTTGGGACCACTACACAGAACTAGGACTACAGGTGTAAGTAAAACCAACCTTTGGTATAATTATGTACTACAGTTTTGTGGTAGCGTTGCAAAGCAGCCAGGCTTATCTCCAGAGGGGAATGTGAGCTGTAAGGATGTTACACAGAGGTCTATAATTAAAAGTATTCAAATAGACTCTTATACTTAAGGTTTCTTGGTAAAACACGTATTCATTTATTTCAGTCAGTTATAAAACATTCACTAAAAGGAGGCAATCTATATCGCACAAATATACTTCAGTACTTCACAATTTTAGGTTCTTAAGCATTTAAACTACTTTGAAGGAGGAGCAAAAGAGCAAAAAGGCATAAGTTAATAAAAACGAATTACAGTTACTCTTAAACGGTGCAAATAATGAGTTCCCCAGAGGAGTTGATTCAATGTAATAGATTAGGCCAAAGTCAATGGGCAAAAGTCTTTTATAGGATAAAGCCGTTCTGGAAGTTAAACGGAAAAGTCTTTGCAAAATTTCTCAGAAGTAGTTTGTAAAAGAAAGATTCATATGTTGGGTCACAAGCTGACTAGGCATGCAAGTTGGCAAAGTTTCAAGCACTTTCGCAGTCAGGGGTAAGTTCTCTGTCGTGTTTTCACAGTACCTTACAATGAAGAAAAAGATGCAGCTGATGTCTGCACCTGGCAGTACTTGCAGATCTCTGTTCCTGAGCCTCAATCGTGGGGACAAGAGGGAGGACGTCGGGACTCCTGCACTGGGACTGCTTAAAAAGCTGGCCAAGGCAAATCTTCAATTCCGGTAGCTGTAGACAAGCACACAAACTGGTGTCCCGCTCCCTGGCTATTTGGTTTCCTGCGGCACTCTATCCAAGAATGGTATCCAGGTGGTTTACGAGTTGATGGGTCCCACCAACTGAAAGGAAGAAGTCGTCCTTGAAGGGCTTCTCTGTCTAGATGAACTTGCCGATTCGGACCTGCAGCAGGGCTTCACTGGGCAAACCAACGGTCCAGGAGTTGCAGCAGCTGCCCTCTTCCAGTTCGTCTTCGGTTCTTTCGTTCCAGTGCTCGACTCTGCCTTCCAAGCCAAGAGACTCGCCTTTTATCCAGTTTCCTCCCATTCATTCCAGCCTAGCTGCTACTCACCCAGCAGGGTGGCTGTCCTTGCCGGACAGTCAGCCAGCCAATCACGCCAGAGTGCATTTGGGTCTCCTAGAAGACTAAGTACAGGGAGTTTCGGGTACCTCCCTCACTTCCTGCCCACCCCAGACACTCGGGCGCCAGAGGCGGTCTTCAGTCCTGAAGCCTGCCAAAGGTGTTGGAACAAAGGGACCAAGCCTGGTTTGGCACGCAGAGACAAACTCTAGAAGGACCTTTCCAAAAGAAAATGGCGAAAAAAGAAGACGGGACCTGTTTGAATAAAGGGGGCTCAGACCCCATCTTGAAAAACATGGCTCCCACAATTTAGCGCTACCGGTGTTCGCGGTCGGGAAAAATAATGGTAGTATGTTGTAAAAACAGTGCCACAAGCCATTTCAAGAGGAAAGGGTAGCATTTGACTGCTACATGAGTTTCTAGACATAGGGGATACTAAGTAACCCCTCCAGCACTCTATGGTAAAATGGTGTGTGCTGGGTCTAGGAATTTGGAAAGACTAGTAAAGTCAATTTCACTTTACTTTCTCTGGGAAACAGTAGTTTATCCCAGAGAAGGTATTTAAACCTTGGGACAGCCTAAAAGGCTTCCCTGTGTCACTGCACTGAGGGTGCTGTGACACATGAAAATATGATGCCTATGGAGTTGTTTAAAACTCCATAACCAAAGGAAACAAACACAGAAAACAAACAGAATTAGAAGTACAAAGTCCCAAAGGTCAGCAAAAGAGCTCGGGGTCTCTAAGGTAGAGAGGAATTAGCACATTTATGAGAATTCTTCCTAACCGAGGCGAAAATATTTGCACTAAAAAAAACAACCAATATTTTGTGTGAATATCAGTTCATTCAGGACATTCGACTAGTTTGTGCCTCAGCATCTGGGTTCCATCATTTAATTTACAGAAGCCAGACACCTATAGCTGGGTCAGATATGGGGGAACGCGCAAACAAGACTGCCCATGTTCAATAGTTAATTTAAACAAAATCTAAGAAATTGACTACAGTAATACGGGTTTGGATAGAGCACAAGGTATTTTGGTAGCGTGCCCAGGGATTTATCCACCTTTTGAAAAGGTGGAATGAAGATAATAGCTTCTTCTCCTGTCAATAGTTCATTTCCCATATGCATTTTCATCCACAGGGGATTGATGTTATAATCATGCATAGTCCTGCTGACACATTTTAACAAAATGCATTCAGTGGTTTGTTTCATACGTTTCAATAAACTTGGGGAGTCCCCGATTAATTGGCATTGCAAAGCTTCATATAAAGAACCGTGAGAGGGGGGTGGGGGGGACATCAGTTTACCAGTCCCCCTCTCTAAAGCCCTCGCAGGCCAAGGTCGCAGTTTTGAGCGACACAGGAGATGCTGCCTGATTACATGCATCGCTACGTCAACTCTTCCGAGGCTCGGACCCTCTGTGGCAAAGCCCTTGCAGGACAAGGCCGTGTTGTTGAACAACGCAGGTGTTTGGGGGTGATGTGGTAGCGGTGCAGATTGTGAGCACGGACAACTTCACCCTCCTGTCTGTGGCCGCAAGGTAAGAAGGTGCAGGGAGAGTAGCTTTGCACCCTTCTCCCTCTAGCATATGCGTTGTCCCCCCCGCAACTGATCCTCGCACCTCCCTGCCCCCCCCCCCCCCCACACGCTCGCTTCTCCCCTGCATACATGTGCTCCCTCGCAACTTGGGGCGTGTGGATTCCCTGGTAACTTGAGCAGCGTGCACCCGCTGCTTCTCCAGCCACCTACGCACTCTCGCATCAGGCCGCGCCAGAATTTAGGCCCTGTGCACTCCCTTGCAACTTAGGCCGTGTGCACCCCCCCTGCTTCTCAAGCCATGTGCACTCATCGTAGGGCCCTGCATCCTGTCCACGTTCCCCCACCCGTGCGTGCCCTACCCTCTCTCGCATCTTAGCCCCTTCCATATGGTTTGTACTGTATTGACATTTTGATGTACTCTATGGTTTTGGCATTACATTACATGCATTCTTTACTTCTAGGTTCCTTGTTGTGTATTGTGCCTTGTTGATGATATCGACTGTTCTCTACGGCTTTGACATTGTGGGGTTGTCGAAGAGTTTGGCATTATATTGCCTGCATTCTTTACTTCTAGGTTCCCCGTTGTGTTTTGTGCTTTGTGGATGGATCTGTATTGCATTTGGTTTAGCAGGTCCAATGTTTTTGTTCTGTATTGTGTTCCCCTCCTTTTGCCTCCCTCTCATCACCCCCTCAGTGCTACCCCCCCCCCCCCCCTTTGGTGCTGTTCTATTTTCTCTAACTACTTTTCTATCGACTATCCTATCCCTCTCACTAAGTCAAGCAGGAAGAAACTCAAAAGGGACATCCTGGTCTCCAAACCAGACCTCCCTATCATGAATACCTACACCAGTGCTTCCTCCAGACAGACTTACCGACATCTTGTTGTTCCCTCTCCATGCCTATGGACCCCCCCCCCATATGATCTCTGTTCTCTTTTTCCTCTTCACATTAATGGTGGCACCTCTTTTTTAATAGACTCTTCCCGTACCTTATCAACTTCCTCTCTTCTCCTGCTATCCCTACTTAACCCTCTCTGGCTCCTCTGCCGCCTCCTCCCTCCGCCACCTCTCTGGCACCCTCTTCTTCCTCTCCGACTACCCTGCCTTCTCTTACTTCCTTCCTCTGCCCATCAAACACTTCCACAGGGCATACCTCTGGCCTGTACCCATTAACGGAAGTCCTTCAAATGCGGCAACCTGCTCCACATTGGAACTCTCAACTCTCGCTTAGCTGTCAAACATTACTCTGACATCTGCCGTCTCCTGGACAAGCTTGATTTGAATGTACTCTCTTACCGAGACTTGGTTCACAGACCGCTCTCACGAGTTTTGACACTCCTTCCCGATGGCTACAATATCCTCCCAGAACCATCTGTCCCGGCAGGGCTGTAGCCTTGATTTTCCTTGAGTGGATCCCTGCTTCTGTCATTCCAACGCAGGACGTCCTTTCAATGCCTGGCTCTCTCTCCTGCCCTCTCACTGTGGCCACCATCTACAGGCCGCCTGGCCAGGTTGCCCTAATCCTGAGTGGGCTGAACTCGCCTCCTACCTCCTTTCCTCTCAACTTCTCTTCCTCTGAGACCTGAACATCCACCTGGTTGCTACTAGCCCTTCTTCAGGACTCTTTCGCAACCTCTGCGACTCTGACTCACTCTGCAAGGTGCACCCCGGATGGTCTGATCTCATCTGACCTCCCATCTCTAACCCTCTCACCACTCTTTGTGACCACTTTCTCCTCTCCTTCCACCTCTCTACTCCTCAGGTCAAGCCGGCTCCAGCACTGCCACCTACCTTCTCGGTCATCCGACCCATGAAGCGGTTAAGTGGAGGCTTTCACTGCTACTTTCTCTACTCCTCCTGCACCTTTGGCTGAATCACACACTGACACAGCACTCTCTAAGCTTCATCTCTCTATCGCTAACACTCTGGATGTCCTTGCCCCTGTCATGAGGATCCGTTTGAAGCTCACATCCAAGTGTAACTCTTGGTACGATTCCGACCTCGCCACCCTTAAACGCAAGTGTAGGGTGGCTGAGAGGAAGTGGAGGGCATCAGGCGCACCCTCTGACAAACTGGCCTGCCACCTGCTCCAAAGGCAGTACAGACTGTCCTCTCCAAGCCTGCGGCATCTAACAACCCGGTCGAACTTTTCAAAATCTGCTAGGAGTTTGCCAATCCTGTTGCAGTCTCTACCTCACCTGTTCCCTCCCAGGCCCTCTGCACAGCCTTGGCTTCTCATTTCACCACTAAAGCTCAGGATATCCTCTCCACCCTCTTTCTTTACCACCACCACCTCCTTCTCCACCACTCCTGGCCCGTCTATGGCAGTTTCTCCTCCTCTCCCTTTACCCCCTGACAATGTTTCTAGATCAAGCTGATCTATGAAAGTCTTATCAAAGCAGGTTCTCTTCTCCACATCCAGAACCATCAAGGACCACATCCACACCCATGCTCCAGCCTTCTTGGCAGATTTCTGCAATCACTTTTATGCCACGTCCGCCCCTCCCCCCCCCCTTCCAACACCTCCAAGCACTCCCTTGTGCATACCCTTCTAAAGATTCCCTCTGCCAATTATTCCTCTCCGGCTAACTATTAACTATCGCCCAATCTCCATCACTCCTTTCCTGGGTAAACCCCTGGAACAGCTGGCCATCTCTCAGCTTAATCTGCATACTGAATCTGTTGGTTGTCTCCACGACTACCAGTCTGGCTTTAGAGCTGCCAGAAGCACAGAACCTGCTCTCCTGAACACCTGTAAGACCTGCTCTCTGGCCTGGTTGACCTCCCTTCTCACCGACCAATCCTCCCAGGTCGAACGGGGGTCTTTACTCTCTTCTAACGCTCTGTACTTGTGGTGCTTCCCAGGGGTCTAACCTTTCGCCCTGGCTTTTCAACCACTATCTGGCACCTCTTGCCCACTGCATCGCTACTTTCTGCTCCAATTTTCACTGTTATGCAGATGACACCCAGCTCTTTCAGGCTCCCCTCAAGCCACCTCTGCTCCTTCTCTCATACCAGACTGTCTGGCCGGGAACAGGACTACAAGACTTAGACTTGTTCTTGGCCTCAAGCCCAGGGATCGTGTCTCTCCAGCTCTGAAATCTCTTCACTGGCTCCTTGTGTCTGCGGGGATCAAGTACAAGACTCTTTGCATAGTCTAGAAGGCTTTATGGGGACTGGGACTGCACTACATCCAACTTTCTCTTCCTAAACATCTTCTTTCGAATGGATTGTGTCCTCCCACATATTCCTCATTTTATGGTATTTCCATATCCAGCTACGGCACTTTGTCATCGATGGTATAAAGTGCGTGCAGCGACTGTTGGCTTTAGTTCTGTTTTTCCACTAAAGTTATTGCTTCGGATACGGAACGCTTCGGTTCCCTATCGAGAATCTTAGATGATTCTGCCATTTCACAATAATATACTCTGTCTCTGACAACGAAATCGGGGTTTAAGAAGTGCCAAGCTTGTGGGGCAGAGATGTCCCTTACGGACTCCCATCGGGTGTCTGTGGTGCCTTGGTTCCTCTCACGCTACCCTCGACTGTAAGGCCTGCCTATCTATCACAGCGAAAGCCCTGAAAGAGCGAAGAGGAAAATTAGCGGCAGGTAGGTCAAAATCCCCATCGATCCTGTCAAAGTGTTTTGAGACCACTAAAAAAAATATTCTCCTCGTAAAAAGACAGATCGAGGTCAGTCAGTGGTTCTCAGCACTTGTCATCTTCACGACTGTCGAGGAAAAGGAACCATAGGTAGCTGTCTTCATCGTCGAGTTCCTCCCCAGGACGGGTCAGATTCCCGACAAAATCGGCCTCTCCAGCCGAGTGGGAGAAGTTCAGAATAAAAATGATGCTTTTGAGAATGCGCCTTTGACACCCCCCCTCCCCCCCCCCCCCCACACCCACCCCCCAAACTCATGAAAGCCCTACCCAGGTCAAAAAACTTGACAAGAAAAAGGACGCGGACAAATCTTCCTCGAGGAAGAAGTCATCCACACCGAAAGACTCATCGTACAGGTCCTCGACGCCAAAGGCGTTCAACAACTCATCGATGTTGACTGTCGAAGCCCTCAGCGCCACCATCGCCATTGAGGATCACAGAAAAGGTGTATACACCATTGCCAAGAAAGGACTTTTTTTTAGTCCCTTTCTTCGATTTATGAGGTGGCAGAACATTCTTTGGATGATTCACAACATTTTGTTTTTTAATATGGAACACCTGGGGTGCCTTAGCCTTTAATCTCAGAGGGATCAAGACAAAAACATGTACAGGAGTCCCTGCAGAATGCAAGTGGGCTAGATCCATCACCAGAATTGGAGTTTGGGAGGCCAGACCATACTGACCATGCTAAAGGGTCTTATAGACCGTTAATATCCAGGGTGGTAGAGTATATGGGGTGGAAAAGACCAACACCAATATACGACCTGGATGATCTGACCTCATAGATAAGGGACTCTAGGAGGACCCTATTCTTCCTTTTCATGTGGCATTGCAAAGGACAGTGAGATCAAATTGGGAGACACCAGAATGGATTCCAGCAGTGAATAAAAAATTGACATCTAAATACAGGGTGACCCCAGTTACTTAAAGCATCACACTCCTGAAAGTTTAGTGGTACAAGCTGCCACATCAACCTCTAAACAGAACGCATACCCAACTATTCCCCCCTGGCCGCCCCCCGCCCCTGACAGATGACGAGCGTTACAGTGCTTGGGCCAAGAAGGTTTTCTCTACGGGAAGTATGGTGCAAATGCTACGTGCACGTTGGCTAGATTCACTCTCACTATTTGGGAATGTGTAGCAATGGCGGCTGATCATATCTCCGAAGGGGAGGAAAGGGACGGATTTTTAAATCTATTCAAGGATGGGAAAGATGCAATGTGCAAATCCCTTCAGACAGATCTCGACACTGACTGCATCAGCGGGTCCATGGCGGCTAGTACAGTTATGCACAGATTTGTCTGGTTTTGCTCCAGATGAGCAGTCCAGATTGCTTAACATGCCCTTTGATGGTACACATTTATTTGGTAGCAAGGCTGAGCATAGAGAATTACAGACCTCTAAAGCGGCAGCAAAGTCGCTTGATGCTGCTATTAGACAGCCACAAAACTGCCCCACCGGCACACCTTGGAATTGAATTTGTATTTTATTTATATCCCGCTCGCACACAAGTGTTTCAGAGCTGGGTGAGGGAGGGGGACAAGGGAGAACAAAACATTCCTACTAGGCCCCGTGACATTGAGAACGCGCAAGTGCATGGGAGAAGGAGAGGGGAAAAGTGCATGGAAGGGGAGGTGAAGTGGAAAGTGCGGAGCAAAGGCGAAACAGATAAATGATAAACAGTGTTAGTGCAGCCAGGAAGTGGCAAGTGCTGGGTTTAAGGCAGTAGACAGGGTAGGTCTAAGTGCAGGAAGAAAAAGTGGGGGGGGGACTGTATGGGTACTGACCCCAGTGCAAGGGGTGGCACAGAGACCGTGCGGGAGGGTGGCAGGGTGTGCAGGTACCTGGGCCCGGAGGACAGAGGGTGGCCAGGTGCATGGTGCAAGAGAGAACAGATCAGCAGGGGAAGGGGTTTGGGGGGGGTGAAGGCAGAAGCAAAGAGGAAGGTCTTGAGGTGCTCTGGAACCGAAGATGGTTCTCCTAAAGTTCAGAGTGGCAGGGAGTCTGTTCCAGAGGGAGGTCCTAGCCGAAGACGGAGTTCTACCCCCAGCTTGTTTCTTTGAAAAACACCTGACCCTGAGGGAGTTGGAGGAGAGAAGAGCTCGAGAGGGGAGGTATTTGCGGAGGGATAGCTGAAGGTATTTTGGGCCCAGACCCCAGAAAGCCTTGTGAACAATGTAGAGGGTTTTGAATTTTAGCCTTGCATCCACTGAGAGCCAATGAAGAGGTTTCAGAGCTGGAGAGATGCAATCCCAGGGCGTGAGGCCAAGGACAAGTATCTCAGTCCTGTTCTGGATTAGTTGCAGAGGGTGCAGCGTAGAGGCAGGTAGATTTAGAAAGCGGTCTAACCTAGAGAGAACCAGAGCTTGGGAGACCATGAGCTTCTGGGGGAAGGAGAGGAAAGGCTGAGTACCTCCGAGAAGGTGCAGTAGGAAGTTTTACTTTTTAGAGACATCAGATGTGGGCAGAGAAGGAACGTGTGGAGTCAAAGATGACCCAGAGGTTCTTAGCCTTGCAGGTGGGTGTAGGAGGAGGGCCAAGGGCGGCCGGCCAGAGAGAGGGGAAAGGATGGTGGAAGTGTGCCGATGAGGATCTCCGTCTTGCTGCCATTCAGACAAAGATCGTTGGTGGCACACCAATCTTGAATAGCAGTTAGGCAATCACAGATGAGGTAGAGAGGAGGTGGACGAAGGCAGCCTGAAAATGAGTTGTCAGCGTAGCACTGGAAATTTGAGCAGAAAATGGCAATGCAGTGGGCGAGAGTTGCCAGGTAATGGTTGAAAAGCTAGGGCAAGAGGTTAGACCCCTGGGGAACACCACAGGTAGAGAGGGAGATAGATGAAAGGAAGGACCCAAGTTGGACCTGGGAGGGTCGATCAGAGGAAAGGGGTCGGCCAGGGGTAGGTCCGTTCGCGTTTACTCCTCAGTTGGAAGGGGAAGAGGACTGTCCAATCAAAAAGATCAGAAAAGATTTCCCTGTGGTGGACAGGGAAGAGGTACTAGAACCGCTCAGGCAGCGATTGTTTTACCATCAGCCACTACTCCAGCCACCGTTAAACCTCTATGGTCTTAGTTCACAAGACCCCAGTGGGCGGCAGACTGTCACTGCATCTGGAATAGTGGCAAGGCATTACTTCAGATGCATGGGCATTGGAAACAGTTGCCCTGGGTTACTGCATTCCCTTTCTAAAAAAGCCTCCGAGTCATCCAACGGGGAACAGCTCTTTCAAAGATCCAGATCCGCTCCTTATGCAGGATAAAATATTAACCCTGCTCGAGAAAGGTGCTATAGAACCAGTACCTGTAGCGGAGAGGAACAAGGGTTGGTACTCCCCGTACTTTCTCATTCCAAAAAAGGACGGTGGATTGCGACCCATCTTGGACGTAAGATTTTAAAAAAGTTCCTGAGGAAGGACAAGTTCAAGATGGTTACCCTTTCTCAGATCCTTCAGGACGTCCAGCTTCAGGACTGGATGGTATCATTGGACTTTCAGGATGCTTAATTTCATGTGACAATCCATCACAAACACAGAAGATATAAAAGGTTCGCTGTTGTCGGGTCTCATTATCAGTTAAGAGTTCTGCCATTTGGGCTGACCTCCGCCCGAGGGTTTTCACCAAGTTAATTGTGGTGGTGGAAGCGAGTCTCCGGAGAGGGGGGATTCACGTCTACCCCTACCTGGACAATTGGTTGATCAGGGCACGTTCCCCCAAACAGGCCCTGGAACTTCTCAGCTCCACCTGTCACTCCCTTGACAGACTGGGCTTCTCCCTCAATTTCAAGAAGTCTCGCATGATACCATCTCAAAAGCTCATATTCATTGGGGCAGTCCTAGGAGCATCACCGGGAAAAGCCTTACCACCAGAGGTGAGGGCTCAAGACATTCTGCAGATGGTCACCAAATTCCAAAGTGCCCAGCGTCTCCCGGCCTTCAACTTTGAGTGCTCTGCCTCATGGCATCCTGCATTTTTCTGGTGCCCGAGGCGCATCTGAGAATGAGATCTCTCCAGCGGGCTCTCAGGACTCAATGGTCTCAAATCTCAGGCAGGAGGTCAGATCTCCTTCAGGTCCCAAACAGTCACTCAGGATCTCATGTGGTGGGCCTGCAAGGACAACATTTTGAAGGGAGAACCTATTTGGCAACCATAGCCGGAGATAAAGGTAGTAACGGACACCTCACTCACAGGGTGGGGTGTGCATACCAATGGCCCGACAATCCGCAGTCGATGGTCTCCATCGGAGTCAAAACTACATATCAACCTGTTGGAGCCGAGGGCAATCAGACTAGTGCTGAAGGCCTTTCTGGCTTCTGTGCAGGGAATGAACATCCTGATAATGACTGACAACACGGTGGCCATGTACTACCTCAACAAGAGAGGTGGTGTAGGGTCACTACCACTGTGTAGAGAGGCAATGCAGCTCTGGTTCTGGGCAATTCATGAAGGAATCTCCCTAACAGCACTTCAACTAGCCGGAGAGGAGAACACAACTGTGGACGCTCTGAGCAGGCAAAGCACAGTCTCCCATGAGTGGGAGCTAGCTCCGGAAGTCCTTCAAGAGATCTTCACCCTTTGGGGAACCCCTCAAAGTGGCTCTGTTTGCGACCGGTGTCATTCGGAAGTGCAAACCGTACTGCTGAAGGGAATTTCCCCTAAGAATAGCTCTTGGAGACGCTTTCGTAGTGGACTGGGAGGAGTTTCCACTCCTGTATGCATTTCCTCCAGTCCTGTCATTCCTCAAGTCATCAGGAGGTTGAGAAAGTTCAGAAAATCCATGATCCTAATTGCTCCGAATTGGGCCAGGAGGACGGATGCGGTAACGGGTCTTCTAGACATGTCCATATATGTGAGAGTGAGAGACTAACAACCCTCACGCATGGTTTCTGAGAGGTTGCGATACAAGGATTGGGACCCCCCTGAAGACGTAATGGAGGTTTTGCTTTCGGCTAGAAGGCCAGCAACAATCTCCTTGTACCGCTGGTGTAGGGATAAGAATAAAGATAAGTTTACATGCAGTACACCAATTGTGTTATTCTTATTACACCTGGCTGACTTTGGGCTCCAGGATGGTACACTCAAGGGGTATCTTGCAGCGCACCATTTTTTAGCGCTCCTCTGAAGAGGTGTCTGTTCAAGATTCCTCTTGTGATACAATTCTTAAAAGAATTGACAAATACATTTCCCCAAGTCCCAACTTGGGACCTCAACCTAGTATTAACTTTTCTGTGTGCTCTTTTGAGCCTATCCATACCTGTCCTTTTAGGTTGTTTAACCTTAAAGACCATCCTTTTTAGTGGCCATTACATCAGCCCGAATGGTGAGTGAACCTCAGCTCTTGTCCTGGTGAAACCAACCTTCTTACCTGAAACTGTGTCTGCGTTCCATTTAACTCTGAAGATAGAATTATCTTCATTTTAGCATCCTCCTCATCCTGGAGAGGTTACACAGGCTTGATCCAAAGCGTGCACTGCATTTTACATCTCAAGGATGTCTAAGATAAGACGCGATTACCAACTTTTTGTAGGTTACACAGCCACAAGTAAACCTTGTCAAGATGGGTTATATTGAGAATAACGGAATGCTACATATTAGCAGGAAACGATCCTCTGGAGGGTCTTGGAGCTCATTCAACCAGGGGCATGGCTACCTCCTCTGCATTACAGAAAAGTGTCCCAATTGGGGATATTTGTGCGGCTGCCACATCGTTGTCCGTACACACCTTTACCAAACATTATAATCTGGACTCTTCCTCAAGCCGAGAAGGTTTATTTGGAAAGACAGTGCTACATTCTGTGCACAAAGACCTATGAAGAAACTCTGAAATTATGAGCTTGAACATTCTGACTCCCTCCTCCAAGAATACTTGCAGTGCTTTGGGAGGTTGTCATAAGAGGAGGAATACGTGGGAGGACACAATCCATTTGGAGAACAAGTTACTTACCCATGGTAACGTTACTTCGACTAGATGTTCCTCCCCCGTATTCCTCATCGCCCCTCCCAAGCTGCCCCGCAGTAGAATTTTCCATGTGATTGCAGTCTAAGCTCGTTCAGGAGAAGTTAACTGTCGGTTATGTTATCCTATACATGCTTTAAAAACCGGAACTGAAGCCAACTGTTGCTGCGCACGCTTTATACCATCGATGGTGTTGACATCGAGACATAGGCCTCCGGGGGACATCAAGTCGACAAATACATGCAGTGCCCTCCGCTGGAAAAAAGATTCTGAAGCTGGATATGGAAATATCAAGATGAGGAATACGTAGAAGGAACATCCAGTCGAAAGAAAGTTACCATGGGTAAGTAACTTGTTGTCTTTAGCTCTCCGCTCAACGTCCTCCAACTCTGAGGGACAGACGTGTCACTAAGCAAAGAGTGGGGGGCCTCCCTCTGACACAGCCGCCCTGCTTCTCTCAAACTTGAGCAGAACCACCTACGGTTCTGGAAGCAACTCAAGACCTTCCTTTTTGCTGCTGCTTCCTCTCTTGCTCTCCCCTGCTGATGTACCTGACTACTCCACGCACTGGTCACCTGGCTACCTTCTGAACTCGGGCCCAGGCTTCTTTATGTTCAGTTGCCCTTGCACTGCCTCTGGGCTCCCATAGCACTTAAGGGTCAGTATCTGCAACCCTACAGTCCTTTATTGCTACACTTATGAGCCACCCTCTGACTGCACTTATTGAGTTACTTGCACTTCTTCCTTTCCCTCTCCACTGCCACTGCTCCTCTCCCCTTGCACGATCTGAATGACACAAGGCCTAGTAAGATCAGTCTTTTGTCTGCCCTTTGTTCCCCCACCCCCTCCTTGTCTTGTCGCACCTATAAACACGTGTGTGCAGGCGTGTTATAAATGTCATATCATATACCACACAGTTAAAACGCGCCAATTGAACCATGCTTGGAGGGATTGGAGACTCAGTTCAAATATGAGGGCATCAGTATTTAGGTGGTCAGATTTAATGAACGCTTCCATATTCTACCCTCTAACTAGCTTGTAACAAACCGGCTCCACTTCGCTGCCGTACAGAAGTGTAGGTACAACCTTAACTATGTAGAATTTTAGAAGGGGTTTTATCGGAAATTTACAATATTGACCCAAAATGTTTTTCATCTGGTATGCTAATGAATTGGCCTTACCCTCCAACTTATAAATATCGGTCTGAGCCCTAGAATTGGCCAACTGTGGGAAACCAAGATACTTCTTTCACCAATGGAATCTGAATTTCTTCTAGTGACCATTTGAATCCACATTTTTATTTTTGCATTCCTGGTGAGGTGCAGGACACTAGACTTTCTTTGATTAATAATTCATTATGATTCACATATTCCCCTAGTGAGTTCTGTAATCTTTGGAGGGCCATGCGGGGTTTGGTCAAGCAAGACGTTGTCTGCATAAGCCATTCACAAGATATTATTTCCCAATTTGGGACTAGCAAAAGCTGCTTTTTCGAGTGAGACCTCCTAATCTGCTAAGTATAAATTAAAGACAGGGATCCAAAATGCATTCCTGCTTTGGATCTCGTGTAAGCTTGATCTCATTCAAGTGTCCCTCTTCAAGAATGTGAACTCCGGAGTCATCGTCGATGTACTCAAGGATGGCCAAGAGGGCTGGTGGAATGCCCCACAGTATTGCTGTAGACCATAATTTTGCAGTTAACCGTGTCGAAAGCCTTGGAGAAGTCCACCAGTACTATAGAGGGAGGCGCTCTTTGTGACCCAAACCTTTTCTCTTCATGTTGTTAAGATACTCCCATTTAGATGTGTACCCATTCCTGTCTTGGTCTTTTTCAAAATTGATCCAATATCCATTATTCAACACTCTCCAAAACCAATGCAGAAAAGATCTTGCTATTCGCACCCAGAAAGGCGATAGTTCACTGGAACCGATTTATCGCCATTCTTGAATATGGGTATAATTGAGAGCTTCCATGTTACAGGCATGGTTCTGGTGGCAAAAATATTTTTGGAAAGCAAGGTGTACCACAGTTCCTCATTTTCTTTTAGAATCCCGTTAGACCATTTGGGCTGGATGCTGCGGAGTTTGATGCTTTTTAGAATTGGGCATTCAAGGTCTTCTCTAGCAAAAGGAATGACCCATGCACTCTGAATAGACACTATAGCTTCACCAATATTACCATTCATTTTGTTCCAATGGACACGCCATGGGTCTTCAGTCACTGCGTTCAATTGAAACATAATCTGTGGATGGAGTAGCATTATTGACCAAAATCCAAAAAATCTATCGTTAATGTATGCAGCCTTTGCTCCCAGTCAGCCTGGACTAGCGCAAATGTATGCAGGCGTAATCAATTTTTATACAATCTCATCAGTTGGTTTTTGTTTGGGTTATAGATCTTATCAACGTTGCATAACCTGAATTGACACAACTGTTGTCTGTATAGCCTTTTCCTAACCCAGACTGCTTTGTTAAATTTGTGACAATGAGGTAAGGCATTAACTCCTGCTGGTTCAAGGGCGTCTCTATTCCACAGAAAGTTCTTAACCTTGGCTGGTACAGACCTGTTCAAGGACCTCAATAGCGTTCTCTTGAACAAAGTCGGTCAGTTCCCGTCTAAGAGTAGATCCTCCTTTCTTAATGTTCTGATCCGATTGCCAGCATTGTTAACAAACCAACTAGTGTGCTCACTGGATGATTTAGTTACAGTTCTCAAGTACAATTTCACAATCATTTTGTTATGGTCGCTGGCTTGGGAATCTTGAATTTTCATAGAGAAGCATGCATTATATATATAGATCTAGAGAAATCTATGTAATACATTATAGTTGATTTTGTAACCTTGGCTTTCAGATCTCCCTCTATTACTGTTTGCCCTCAATAAATCCAAATCACCGGACCATAGTCTCCATTTGCGCCCATTACTGTTAATTTTATTTTTTGTGGTCATCTTGTAAACAGAATTAAAATCTCCTGCAATGATAGTTTGATTCATGATCAATCAACCAGTCCCCCATAATTTCTGAAAGGTTTCCAATAAATTAATTTACTGAGCAAATTACAGAATTCCAGTAAAGATAAATAATCGGAATTATCATATTTCCTGTCTGGGTGCCAATCTCTATTTCACACAGAATTCCTGGAACACACTTGGATAGTCAGCTTTCTGATTTTTTTTTTTTTTTAAGTTCTTGGCAGCAATCTGAAGGCCACCAGATGGTCTCCCTCCAGTCTGACCATTGACCCAGATCTGACGAGTAAGCCATGTCTCCTGAAGGACAATATCATTTTCTTCAAAAATCGAACTGAACAATTTGCTTTGTAAAAAGCTGTTATACCCTCTTGTATTTCAGACTAGCAATTGGCCCTCCCCTTGCATCAGAGGGATGGAACAATAGCGAAGGACTTAGCAGCTTCCCGTTTTAGAAATGCTGCCAACCATCACGATCAGCATTTTCCTCCACCACAACGGTTTCATGCTAGTTAACCTTATTACATTATGTAGTCCAAATCATGTAGAAATACACTCAGCCGCCAGTACTTCATGAAGCAGCTTAAAGATGCCTGTGCGATTCAAAAGGACTTCAGAATTCAACTCGCACTTTGATTCAAACAGGACACATCTTTTAGCTATTCCAGGCATACTCTTGTGGTCTGCTTTTTTTAATGTGGGATTGAAAACCTGTGATGCATGCCGTTTAGTATTGTTAGTTTTACTAGAATTATTCACTGGTCTGAGGAGACGCAACAACCATTCCTGCTCCTCCCTGGCAATCTTATTACCACTTATTTTTTGAGAGACACTGCAAGGCAAGCACTGGTTGATTCTTAGACGATGTTCCAGTTTCCTCACCCACTACTATAGATTGACTCATCTTTTTTACAATCTGATGTGGGTTTTTTTCATGTCAAAAATGGGCATCCATTGAACAGTATTTACTTTTGTGGTCATTCACCTGGGTGCGTCTGTACTGCATAGGTGGCTCTGCATAATGACACAATTTACTGTATGACCCTCCGGTGACTGCAAAGCAACCGGGGTCTTGATTAACAATTTTCTGCAGGGCTGTAACTTTCATTACTTCTAATTCATCATAGTTTCCACAAAAATAGTTTTTGTATAGCTCTGGTAACCGTTTCCCTGGGGGGGGGGGAGTCTACCCGGATTCTGTAGTTGCTAAGAATGGAACTATGGTGGTCTCTTGTGTGTCACAGGCTATAGATACCATATTAGTTCTAGTAGTCGGAGTTGGCTGAGCTGGCCAAACTTCATTCAATATATCCACCAAATCAATGGTTTCGTTAGCCAGATCGGCAATTTGAATGGCTGGCTCGCTACGGAGTAAAGATTCAGCAAGACAGTTGCGCTCTCAATCGGCCTAGATGCTGTCTGTATAGTAATTGCGCCAATGTCCACAGCTGTTTCTTGTGGTCATTAGAACACTGCGCGTCATTAATTGAGAGCGCAGGGCCCTGAGAATTTTACTAGATCCATACTTTCTGATTTTGTTTGATTTGTTTGGTGTGGTCTGCCACTTTTACAGGATTTCTCTTTACACCACATTCACTAACATTCATGGCATGACTCAAACAAATTACTACCATTCATGCTAATTTCACCCTTGACTTCTGACAGTTTTTGAGGATGCGTCTCTGCACATTTATCAATCCTTCTCTGACTTGTCCGTTTTGAACGCAAAGTCAAACTGCTTAGAATATCAATTTTTCACATAAAGCTCGCTCAAAATAAGTGTGAGCGCTTGCACTTCATCCCAAATGTTTTCGTATAGTGGAATCTACGTACTCGGGATGGAATTCAAAGCGGAGATGGAGGGGGATGAAAGCCTGATTTGCTCATCCGATTCTTTTAGTGTGTGTTGCAGAGGATGGCATTTAAAGGCCTCTGTCTTGAAAAGATGTATTGGTGGATAATAATTTAAGTAATTGAGATGGGGAGCCGTAGGAAACGGGGCGAGATGTGCATTCAATTGTAGAGATAGAAGCTTCTGAGACTGAAGCATTAAGTTGCCTTGCTGCAATTGGTTCTTCATTAATGCCATTTATTTCCAGCTGTTCAGCCTCAGTTGCAAAGCAGCCGGTATTTCCTGCACATTCTAAAATACTGCCATCGATCAGTAGCTCATCACCCCCCCCCCCCCCCACACAAGTTCGCCTTTACTAGTTATGGGTGTCAGATTTCTGTGCTCGTCCCGGCTCGTGGAAAAAAGTGCATCTTCTCTCCAGCAATCGGGGTGGCATTTAGATGCTTGCGTTCTAACCTTGCTTGCCTGGGTAGAACTATTTTAGCAGGACATTTGTAGGATTTCTGTAAATGTTGTTTGCAGTGCTATATCAGCTGGGTGTTCTCTCGTGATTCAGAGGTCCGTGCAAATGGCCTGTACCAGAACCACCTCTCCATGAATATTCCCATCAAAAATAACTGTAGGAAGGCTTTCCTCGGATCCCATAGCCAAAGCATTTTCTGAGACAACTGTTAACATTGTTTTTTAAAATCATTGTAGGGGTAACACTTTATGTGCCCGGAGCCTCTGACTCAACCAAGGGCCCGAACTTGACCCCGCCAACCTTATTTCGATCAGATAAGTTTGGCGTGGCGGAGCTCACAACAGAGTGGGTTTGCAATTTTTTGCAATTAAAATTCTCGTGACATGTTATACTGGTTAACTCTGCAGAGCTACCAGGAAATTACTAAGGAGTTACCCGGCGGAGATGGGATCAGTCAAGCGACGGCGCCTCCTGAAAAGTTGGCAAACCAACTCATCCTGGTCCACCGCAAACACCTGCAGGCCACTCGGTCTTGATCACTCCGTGCGGCGCTCTGCGCTAGGAATGGATTTCTCACCTAGCTCGTCACACCCTCCTGCTCCTACCTGAACTCAAACTTTGTATGTTATGCTCACGCCATCTTTTTGTAAATGCCATTATCTTAACTCTGCCTGCCCTGTACTCGCTTTGTAACAACTGTAATCTCTTCACTGTGTAAGAAAGCACCCAGATGCCTTAGGGCTTGGCGTGTTATATAAGCTTCAAAATAAATAAAATAACTTGCCAGCACTGTCGCTGCAGCTCCTCTTTCAGATAGTAGAAATAAAAAAAAAACTCACCAGGGTCACACGCAGGTAAAAGCAGACCAGTTGGTCTCTACCACTCCGCCTTGCCTGTCTGCTTTTAAGAATCCTTTTTTTCTCCCCAACTCTAGCATTATAATGTACTGCGTTTGCCACTAGGTGTAAGACTTACATTTGCTCAGGAGTGGAAAGGGTCTACTTTAAGTCCCTGTTTTTATACATATGTTGTTTTCTGGCTGTATTTCTTATTTGACCGTCTGTTAACTTGTTGCACAATTCTGTAATAGTGTATTCTTTCAGTGTAGTGTTCTCTCTTGGGTTCTGCCCTCCCTTAAGTGAAGCAAAGACTGCACTGCCATTGCTACCGCAAAAATGATTTTGGTCTATCTTGTGGTTGGCAACAGTACAACATTTAGCATAGATGTGCTTGCATCCCTCAGTAAACAAATCTCCCTAGCAACCCCAACTGGGGGCAATTACATATCACCCCCCCCACTCCACCCCTTGGTCTATTGGGTTCTAGCAACTTCGGACTAAGTGATATTGTCTACCTTACTCTTCTCAGTTATCTTAAGGCAGTTTTGTACCACCGCAAGAGGATGCTACACCTTCGAGGCAATGTTAACACACCTGACAAAGTGAAACCATACCTCTAAGCTTAGGTAACATACCCAAAGTGACAAGGCTCTCGGGTAAGGGTAGTAGGTTGACACAGGACCAAATAGTCCACACAAAACTCTACAACAGGGCTCTGTACCCTTTGGCTTTAGAGATGTTTTGGTTTGAAACTCCCCCAGCTGGCATAATCTATAGTATTTGAGGGAATTGTGGGAGTCCTCGTCCAAAACATCAGGAGCCACAGGTTGCAGACCCCTGCTCTTGAAAATACACTACACTGATATACTGAAATATATCCCTTTAATAAAGTAACTTATACAACTATTACTTCAAATATGTCATTTGGGTATTGATGCAGTATAAAAGAAATACTAGCATATTCTAAAATCAGTAATGCCTATACAAGGACTCTTAACCCCAATGACTATATGTGGCCATCTACAAGGTGAGAAACCAACATAAAATAACTGGGTGGAGAGCATTGGGGAATCCGAAAACATAAGCAGCTAAGTACAACTACGTTCACTTTCCTAAAGGTGCAACCTAACCTAGTGTATGTGGAAGGCCCTAACTTTACCAAACAGGAATAATATGTAAAATGAAATCCTTAAGGCCTAAAACAGTAATCTATATCCATTTGAATTATCTAGGTCATTATAAAAGTTATGATTAGCAGGCACATATAATATTGGCAAGGGGGGGGGGTGTAATGAATCGATTGTGAACCATAGCCTAAGGCTTCCAACCCCCAATTCATACTTTTCCAGTGAAAAATAACTAGTCATTAGAAATAGTTACAATGTTACCCTTAAAGTCTCATGGAAGAAATGCATATGAAGACTGGTAAGAATCAAAAATGCCAAATTTGGTTGCGAGATCACTTGACTTCTAGGGGATCCAGGAAAAATGTCCAGGGCAGGTAAGTGCTTGGTCAATTTCAGGAGAGTGCCTGGTAAGTTCATAGGATTTGAATGGAAGAAAGCTAAAGGGCCATCTGCGTTAGTGGAGGGAAGTCTGATCGACCCGAACAGTGCAGATGCTGCTATTGTTAACCCCAGGAAAGACCAAGTGTCTCAGATGTCTGAAGCTGTACCCAGACATCAGAGGAAGAAGCAACACAGCAGGAGGACCCCCAATACATGTCTATGGGAATGGCAGAGACTCCCTTACAAGGAATTTCTACTCGAGGCCAGAGGGACAGCTTAGGGCAATTAGAAGTGGTAAAAGACGTGGTAAAGGGGTGGAAAGCAAAACTGGTCCTGGAATCCCCAGGTTAGAAATTCTGGCTCAATCTTGTTGATCATTGACACTCTGTTGCATCTTCAGTGTTTGTCAGTCTTGTGTGCAGCGATGCAGGGCTAGCTGCATCAATCAGGAAAGAGGCTAATGATCAATTTCAGATCCAAATGTGCTAAGCACCGGATTTAGCTGGTTTGCTTTTTTCCATGACTTAATCTTGATTACATGTATATTAGCTGGCTCAGTCAAACGTGGTGACTTTGGTCAATTGCGAAATGCAATATCATTGAATGGGTTACAGTGGACTGTTTGTCTGATGTGAGGAAAAACAAGTCAATTTGGCTGAATTGTATCTATGAGTGTATTCTCACTCCTCTAAAATCTGCATGCTTTCACTATCCTGACTTGATAGTGTTCTGTGAAAGTTTCTCCTTTTAGTGATGGAGCATTCAAAATACATTTGGATTTTGTAGTTGTATGGTGTATCAGACAATGTTGGAGAAATCTAACTATTTTTATTCAATTGTACTTTGTATTTGCATTGAGCTAACCAGAGTGATGAAGTTCAGATTGTAATTCTACTGAACTGTAACTTGTGGCTCCAGGAAAACCGTTGTCTTGAATCTGAAGTTTATTTTATAAAATGATCTAGAAACCGTAGCTATATATTGATGCACAACTGTTTTTCTCTACAGGAGGGAAGAAAAGAAAGAAACAGAAGAAGAAACTTCTCTTCAGTACTTCCATTGTCCACACAAAGTGACCACAGAAAGACATTCACTTGTCCTCAAGGCCCGATGCCGTTCCCTTGTGAGCTGCCTGCAACTATAGTCTAGTCGCAATGAAAAAGTCAAAACCTAGTTTCTCGAACGAAAGGGGCGTATGCCCTGCAAACCTTCTGAAATCATCTAATTTCCTTCTACTATTGAGTGACTATGCCTTCTCCTTCCTGGGAACAAAACTCCCTAGTCAATCACAGAGGGCGTACTATCCATATTCCACATGTCACTAGTTTGATTTTCGTTGCTGCTTTTTCTTGAATTAGTTCAGTTTGAGGAATTTAAATTGATTTTCTTTTGTCAGATTAATGAGATCTGAAGATGGTGCCACAAGGGTTTATTGTTTATTTTTTTAGGTTTTCTTGAATCAGATGTCCAACAAACTAAAGAATCCCCTGCCAACATCCCACCCCCTCTTTTTTGTATTGCTGGCTTCAGATTTGAACTTCCAGTCTGCTAGTAATGTCATTGTTCGCACATTACTTCAGGACTGGACCTCCACAAGATTCACTTCCCTTAGCTAATGGACAAAAATGTATATGGTATATTGTAAGTGGAGAAATCTCTCTTGCGGTTTGCTTGTTTGGGGCCATATTGTTCCAAGAGGTTTTCTGACAAATGCACATTTTCACCGAGTTTTAAATTGCTCTTGGAGTGTGCTTATGTGATTGGTGGGATACAATAAACACTTCCATTTTAACATCGGGGAACTACTTAATCGGATTGCAGTTTATTTGGAAGACCTTAGAAATGCTTTTGGAAACTGAAGTTCTTTTCTTAATACTCGTTGGGATTGTTTAACAGCCTAATTGCTTATGAGAAGTTGATGTGCAAAGATACTTAAAAGTTGTAACTTGAGTTTCAATAAAGATAAAATGTCATTGAGCAGTCTCAGAAGCTTTTAATGGTATGATTAGTACACATCTTAATTTACTGGCATGAAGTTGAAGCTTTATTGGTTTATTCATTACATTGTCCAGTATATGCAAACATCTAGGCACCTGATGGTTGAAATCTGGCAACCATTCTGTAAATTGCAAGAATAGCAACAGTATTCGTGTTGCAGAAAAGCTTTTTTTTATAATGCAGTCTGGTATGGCTTCACCATATAGCAATAAGTCCTTTTGGATGGTTAAACATGTGTAATTTACACTGCAGACATCATAACAAATATTGCATACAGCAGGTAGTAAATCTCAAATGCATAGTTGCTCAAATCTTCACATCCGGAATCTCAAGAGCTGGCCAGTCATGTGATGGGCTGATCGTTAATCTGTCTCTACTTCTTCACTCTGAGAATCTTCTTCCTCTGAATCGTGATGGGAACAGCTCATGATCGATCTCTGGATAGAATCCTGCTCTTCTGAAATGAGATTTTACTCAGTTACCTAGCATAGAGAATACTACAAATAACCTGTTTAGGACCAGGCTGATTTATTACATGTGCACATAACAATCCGAGTTAATGGCGAAACTAAAAGTACCTTGACTGGTGCAGTTTTGTAGTAACGCCAACAACTGCTTCTGGTTATATTGGATCAGGAACTTCTGGCTTGTGCGTATTGTACCTGTAAAAAAGAAAGTGATAGGAATGAGCTGAACTACTCTTTAGGAGGATTTTCCTAAACTGTGTCTGGTATAGGAAGACCTTCCAGAACCTAGGTTCCAGTGCTCCTCTTTAAATGTCAGAATACAAAGACCATGCCTGGCCCCAAGTAATTCTCCTCCACACCTAAGGCATGTCCTCGGGACATATCTTACACTGATGTAGGCTGGTCCTAGCCTCATCCCTCCAAAAGAAAACTCTTCAGATGAATAACAAGAGGATCAGGAAATATCTCCAACAAGAGGATGAAGCTCCACTGTTCAAACTGGAGTCCCGATCTGGTTAAGCAAGGCAGTTTGGGATGAGACCTGCCACACTACCATATTTGATATGTTTTTGGGAGGTAACGAAGAGCAAACGTTGGAACACCCTTTAGCCCTTACCCATATCCCAGCGAACAACTATAAAAGATAAAAAGGGTAGATTGTTTCCACTGCAATGGCCTCCAAGGCCAGGAAGGAGGAGGCAAGGCATGGAGTGAGCTACCACTTGATGGAGAACATGGAGGAATAAGCGAGGCATTGCAGAAAACTTCTCCACCCCTTAATTCACCTAATGAGGATCATTTTGCAGATGCATAGCTACCATAGAGCAGCTGCAAGGTTTGGTATCTAGACACAAGTCTGAGGACAGCTTTTATAGAGGATTTGTTTAAAAAAAAAACAAGTGTCACATTGCAGCCCATTGAATGCAATCAGTTAAATATCTTGCATTTTCCCCTTTTGAAACAAACTTCAAATACAGCGGTTAATGTGTGGATTGGAAGAAAATGCAAACCTGGTCCTTCAGACCCATTATATATTCCAGGCCAGCTCAATCCAGGCTGCTGCTTAGTATTTACTAGAAAATTGGCTGATGCCTCACTCAGAGCAGCTTCCAGAAAGAGATAAAGAAATGGGTCGGAAAATGGCAACCACAGCTGCATATAGCTAACGGGTTCACAAGGCCATGGCCTTGATGGCCAGATAAAATAAGATACTTTGACGAACTACACAGCCTCCTCAGAGCGGCTCTGTACCTTACTAGTTAGGGTGCAGGTGGGTATAGCAACTGCAGTAATTAAGGAGGCCTTCGCTATAGCAGAAACTGCTGGACACCAGGTGGCAGGAGCAGAAGTGGTGAAAAGACGTAGCTTAATTGACAAGCCCTTGGAGGACTTGGTATTATTTGAGAAGGGATTCTCTGGAAAAAGCTAAAAAAAGAGCACAAGAATCTTATCTCAAGGTCTCTAGGGTAAGGCCTACTGGGGAAGTGGCCCATCTGGCAGGCACGCTTTTCGGGCCCAGTTATTCATCTACACTCCTTCACACGATTCCCAATCTACCTATGGGGAATGAAGGCAATGGGCCAAGCATGTCTGGCTGACCTGTTTGTGCATCTCGCCACAGAGGCAAGAGAAGAAAGTCCTCCCTCGTGGTGGAGCAGCAGCCTTCTCAAAGCAGCGACTCTTGCAGTCATTAATTTTTGTCAAAATAAATGGCTTGGCTCAAACTTGGTTATGAAATTTCTCACCTCTAGTGCCAGGGTGTGCAGTCCAATGTTATCACTAGCGCCGCCTACTTCCACCGTGCGTGTTTTCATTAACCTTGATGTGGCCACGCACTACCAAAAACAGTCAGCCCTATTCAATCTGCTACTACATTAATGGTGTAACATCTGCGAGTCCGATATCTGGTGAGAGAATGCATTTGGGTAGGAAGTTCAAGCTGCGCAAAAAAATGAATGCATGAGGAAACTAAAGCACTTGCCCGATTTAGCGCTACTATATGAAATTATATTTTATTGTTAGCACGCTCGTACACAAGTGTTTCAGAGCGTGACCAGGCAAAGGGTGGGAACAGGGGAGAACCAAAACAGCGATCTTACTAGGCCCAGACATTAAAGAACGCGCAAGTGCATAGGAAGAGGGGGAAAAAGGTGGTATAAACGTTATGTAATACTGTGCTCGTCACCACTGTAGTGTTCGATCAGTAGATGCTCGTCTGGAATATGGCATATTGTGTCCCACTCCCCCCCCCCCCCCCAACAGTGATGGGTAGGTGCGTGATCAGTTCTACATAATGGATATTGAGTCAGTGACGTACAGTAAAGCTGATGGTGGTTGTGTTTTTTCTTTAACTGTGCTGTGTAGTGTGCCCCATAGCCCTTAGTTTAATGGTTCCCTCATTATATACACGTTTGCAAGGTTTGAGATTGGATGAGCAGGAGCTGAACTAGCTTCTGGGTGTCTGGCAGGAGCTGCCACTGGGGCACCAGAGTAAATGGGATACTGCAAATCTAAATTGCACACGAGATGCAAACTGCAACTGTTTTCAATGATGCATTATGCGTTAAGTTTCTTCTAGATGTTCTAAAGCTTCTTTATGCACACTCCCAAACAGTCAACAGTTCCTGTCGCATTGGTATGTTTGTATGGCACCAGTTGGCCTGAGGAGCCAAAAATAGCTCCTGGTAGCTGTTGGTTTTAGTCTAACTAGGCTCTCCTGGGCTAGAAGCAGGAGCTAAATAGCTCCCAGCAATCTAGAACCCTGTGTTTCCATGCTAAATACCCAGGGCCATCTCTGCCATGCCCAAAACATATCATCCTGTTAGCTGTATTGTGTGGTAACCCCAAACTTTGTGCTGTATTGGGCCTGCCGGTGTTATTCCTAAGCAGCCAGCGGAGTCAAAGGGTTTATTGCAACTATAAAATGAGCTCCTGGTGGAATGTCTTAACCAAGTGTGCCTTCAGCCACTTGATATAGAAGCAAGGTGGTCTTGCATCAGTTGCTTGCACAGAATTCCTTTTCTACAGTAGCCAAAACTGTTGGCTTTGACAATGCTTGCTCTTGTATTAAATGGACATTTCCCCAGGCACTGCTATCGGATGCCTAGGTAGTGTTTACCCACAGTTGTCATCTTATGGCAGTGTCCGGAAAATGTTTGTCCCATGTCAACACGAAAGCTAAAACTGTTGCCTTTGTCAGTGCTGCTTGTTCCTCTTCCCCCATTTCTCCATGGCAAGAGCTCTCAGAGCAGCTCCTTAATTGTAAAAGCGTTGTGGACAAATTAACCAGATAGTCTTGTCACTTTTTCTCTTGAACTTGACGGTGCAATTTATGGCACTGTGGACTGCTTATACTGGCCTTGCTTTGCTCAGTTATTAGATGTGATGTCTGCATCATTTTAGGATACTGCATTCTTCACACTTTTTTACATCAAGTCAGTTAAATAGCCACCTTTTAAAAGTGGGAGCATTATGTTAAAAATATTTCGAGGGGATTGTGTCCTCCGACGTATTCCACATCTGACAATCACCACAGCTGTGCTGCCTCGGAAAACTTTTTGGTGTAGGCGTCCTGCGTCGATATGCTGTCCTCGAGGGCCTCCGTCGAGGGTCGACGTCACCGGATGTTATAAATAGGACACACGGCGCCTGTAGCCTCAGTTCAGTTTTTTTCTGCTAACGTGTTCGCCTCGGAATCTCGGCACGCTAGATTCTTCTACTTTGTGTAACTTTGAGAATATGTCTTCGTCGTCTTCTACCCCGAAGTCCGGCTTCAAAAAGTGTCGGGACTGTGGTGCTAAACTGTCCATTACAGACCCGCACAACGTCTGTCTCTGGTGCCTGGGTGAGAGCCACGCCAGACGACTGCAATGACTGCCAGTCCCAGACCTCAAAGGCCTTGAGGGAGCGGAAGAAGAAATTGTCGGTAGGTAAAGTTTCTAAACCTGTAAGTCGAAATCTGCTGGGCGTTCGACCAACGACTCGAGGGGGCGACTCTCTGCGTCGGCATAAATCCAGGGCGTCTCGGCCCCAGAGTGGTTCCCACCATTCCTCTGCCTCTTCTAGGCATTCGCAGAAGAGCAGTCACCGGTCGCCTTCCTCGTCCGAGGACTCCGCCAGACGGCGGGTGGCTTGTCCCAACAAGCATTCATCACCGGCAGAATGGGAGGCATTTCGCAAGGAGATGATGGCGATTTTCAAATTGCAGGGCACGTTCCGTCCGTGCCTTCGAGAAGCCGGCAGGGAACGTGCTAGGGCCACCGCTCGCACGCCTTCGGGTCGGCGCAATTATCGGGAGTCGTCGAGGTCCCGATCGGAAAAGGTTGATTGCCATAGCCAAGCCAGGGCCCAGTCCTCGACGCCCTCGAGACCGTCTGAGCCTGTGAGGCCTTCTAAGAAGGCATCAACGCCGTCTGCGCCATGTCTGTCGAGGGACTCTCTCGAGGCTCTGAGAAAGTTGTCGACGCCATCGGCGCCAAGGCCGTCTAATGACATGCTCGGGCTCCGGCCTCGAAGCCGGTGTCGAAGTTATCGGCGCCTCAGTTGACGTAGACTCCATCGGCGCCCTTGATGCCTTTTTGAGGAGGATTTACCGGAGGTGCCCCTTAGGACGGTGGAGGAAGGCCCGGAGTAAATCAGTGAGACCTGTGTTTGAGCCTTTTTCTGTACCCTCATCCAGGGATTTATTCCAGCCTTTGGATTACATCTCAGAGGTGGAAGAAGGGTCAGATGAGGAGGGGATTGTACCTCCTGAGGTTCCTGATGACCTGTTGTCTGGTCACAGCCAGATGGAAGACCTACGTCAGTCTTTACATGACGCCAGTGGTCTGGACACCTCTCCGGAGGTTGAATTTGGCAGGCCTGAGCCTGGTACACATGCTGAGTCCTCGTACAGGCATCTCATGTCGAGGGTGACTGAGTACTTGGGGTGGTCTGCGCCACCTGTGGATTTTCTGCAGGATGACCTGACGGATATATTGGACCAAGGTCCACCCACTGACCCGGTGCTGCCATTTCACGTGGCCTTACAAAGAAGGGTGGCGAAGGCTTGGACTGCTCCGGAGTGTGTCCCGGCACTGAATAAGTCACTACCGAAAAAATACTGTCCAGCCAGTGGCGACCCCTGCTACTTGTCTACGCACCCCACTCCAGAGAGTTTGGTGGTGCAGGCGGCTACGGCCCCAGCAAAGCAGGCTGCGTACCCTACCTTCTCCAGCATGGGGTCTGGCATGGATTCACATGCTCATGAATATTCCCTGTCGTCAGGCTGGGAATCCTCGGTAAAGAAAAAAATCGGTATCAGTTTTGTTTCTGATCTGTCTTTCCTAGTAACCAATCGCTGATCTCTGGGTCATACATCCCCCAGCCAATGACTGCCCTCTCCCTAAGCCCCGCCTCTGGCAGCCATCCTCAGATTTTTACCGCACGCTCAAGTGTTGGGAGTCCTCGTGTTTAGCTCTCGTGTTTTTTACTGCGTTTTCACGCTTTTTTCTCTTTTTCGGTTAATCGAGCCTCAAGCTCCACCGTTTCTACTTCCAATAACGGGGACCCATTTTGGAATTCTTCTACGCCCCTCAAGGGTGAAGTTTTCGTTCAGTTTACACTTCTTGGAGGATTCCGGAAGATCTGCGGCCTACCTCGACGGACATGGCCCAGGACAAGGGGAGCTTGACGCCCGGATCCAAGCTGTTCAGGAACTGCCCTGGATGCGGATTATATAACGTTTTCAAGGAGGACGAGCATTCGCAATGTCTCTACTGCCTCCATGGGGACAAGACGCACGTGGAGAAGAACTGTGCATTCTGCAAGAAGCTTTCGGAACAGACCAAACAAGATCGTCGTTCCCGCCTCGCCACCTGGCTGGAGAAGGGCACAGCAAGTGAGAAGGCAAAGAAGTCTGAGCAGGCTTCCAAGTCCTTTGAGGGTGCCCCGGTGACGGGGGCCCAACAGAAGGCCAAGCACCGTGACCCTGCGGGCGCCGGGAGCGCCGAAAGGTTGGGCTCTTTGGTTGCCAAGCAGGGCGCTACTTCCCCGGCACTTTCGACCACGAGCCAGTGCTCTGGTTCGGGGAAGAGGAAGTCCGAGAACCCGGGTAGGCCGCTGGAGCGGACCTGGTCGATCTCGAAGGGGGAGCGAGGCGCTGACCCTCCCCCCAAGGCTAAGGCCCAGGACGCACCTAAGGTGGTGAGGGCTTGGATCCACCCGGCTAAGGCCTCTACCGAAGTGGTCGCTGCGACCCTGGCGGAGCCGGCTGAGACTACGCCAATGGAAACGGCCTCTGGGCCCAGAGTATCCCTGCCGCCGCAGAGGGAATCCTCTTTCCAGCCCATCACTAAGACCCCCATGAAGCCCCCGGCTGAAAAAGAGCGGGGTGGGGGGGGCGGCTGGCCATTACAGACTCGGAATCAGCCTCTGAGGAGGAACTGTTGGAGACCGAGAAGGGCTTCAACGAAAGGTCCATAGGCCTCAACGAGAGGTTCATAAACCTCAACGAGAGGTTCGAGAAAGTTCGATCCCAGGGGACGGTCCCTGCTGACGTGATCGAAGATAGCAACGACGAACAGGGCCCAGTGGAGCAGCCATCCCGTCTGTCGCAGCCATTGCCCGAGCCCCAGGATAGCTCGGTGGCCATTTTGTTGGCAATCCAATCCTTATGTACCGAGATGGACGAGATTACCACGCACCCCGACGGACGAGCCAGAACCAGGGCCGTCGGGAAGCCCTCCGAACAAGCGTAGGAGAGTCCACCCCGCTCCGCCCTTCGTGCCTGCGAGACCGGTGGACCCCTCATCCCCCTTGCCAGACCCTAGAGAGGATACGGCGACGGACGATGACGGCGGCGATGATACAGCGGACACCCCGTCGTCACCCCAGCCCAACCCCCCCACCCCCCGCCGACAGGGTTGGCTCTTTCCACACCATGATAACCAGAGCATCCGAGCTCTTCCAGCTCTGCCCTGAAGAACAGAAAAAGGAGGGGTTTCTGTACCAACGACGAGAGGCTAAGAGGAAGACGGTCCTCGCGGTGGCTTTACTCGACATCTGGTACGAGGAGCTTGCTGTCCTCAAGAACCCTGCCACGTCACCTGCCAAGAGGGACAGGTACGAGAAGAACTACTGAGTCCCCGATGCCACCCCCTTGTGCCCCAGGGCCCAGCCCACGCCGGACTTGGTCATCTCGGCAGCAGCTAAGAATGCAGTGGGCGCGGCTGCTTCAACTTCCCCGCTGGACAGCGAGGGCAAGAAGTTGGACTCTATTGGACGACAAGGCATGTCGGCGGCGACGACGATTAAGGCGGCCAATGCCTTGGCGATCGTGGCCCGCTACGACAGGGAGCTCTGGTTCAAGATAGCTCCCCTGCTAGATTTCCTGCCTGATGACAAAAGGGCGGAGGCCCTAGAAATTCTGCAGGAGCCGACTTGGAGACGGCCCGGGCCCTCGGGGTGCTTCAGCAGCGACAGCCCTTTCGGAGCCCCGGAGGCAGGGTGCCTCCAAAGGATCCAGCGATGGCTCCTCCACTTACCGCCAGGCGGCCCGCTCCTCTTCCCAGGAGGCTTACAGAGGTCACGGCAAGCAAGGGGGTTCCCGCCGTCATCGCCAAGGAGGCCAAGGCGGCAAGGCCGCTTCCAAGCAAGACTGACCCGGCCCGGTTGTCGGGCCCCCACCGAAGCACCCCAGTGGGAAGCCGGCTGACGAAGTTCGTCAGTGTGGGAGTCCATCTCCACCGATCGTTGGGTGTTCGACACCCTGGCCAACGGGCACTCGCTGGAATTACTAAAGAAGTGCCCTCGCATTCCTCCGTGGCCAGGAAGGAGAATCACGTCCCTCAACTGCTGTTGGAAGTAAAGGCGATGCTCAAGAAAGGTGCCATTGAGCTCGTCCCCAGGAGGCTCCGGGGCTCCGGAGTGTACTCAAGGTACTTCCTCGTCAGAAAGAAGACAGGCGGTTGGCGCCCCATCGTGGACCTGCGTCGGTTAAACAAATACATCAAGGCGCAGAAATTCAGGATGGTCACCCTCCAGCACGTGCTGGGACAGCTGGAGGAAGGCGACTTCCTATCGTCGTTGGACCTGGAGGATGCTTACTTCCACATCCCCATTCTAAAAAGGCACAGGAACTTCCTCAGGTTCGTGGTTCAGGGACGCCACTACCAATTCAGAGCCCTGCCATTCGGATTAAAGTCGGCACCCAGGGTTTTCACCAAGTGCCTGGCACCAGTGGTGGCGCGGCTGCACCTGCAGGGGATCCACGTCTACCCCTACCTGGACGACTTGCTAATCCGGGCAAGGTCAAGGGAACTCGCCGTCGTTCATACGGCGAGGACCATCCGGTTGCTCACGGAGCTGGGGTTCGCCATCAACTATGCAATCCCGGCTTCTCAACATGCCCTTTCATGGTGTCATCTTTTTGGCAGCAAGGCTGACGAGAGCCTTGAGAGGTTGCAGACATCCAAAGCAGCAGCAAATTCGTGGAGCGCTGTAGTACGTCAACCTCCGCCTTTTCATCCTAGGGGACAGCAATGGAGGGGAGGTTCCTTTCGATACTACTCTTCCTTTGGTAGATCGAGGGGAGCTGCCAGTCAAAGGGGCCAACGTAGGAGTAGCAGAGGTGGAAAACCAGGTACTCTAGGTGCTCAAGCAGCTCGGGCAGTTGCCTCTTTGCCCCCCAGCTCAGTCATGAGGCCAGGTCCCATGGTTCGCCTGTTGGGGAAGGCTGGCGCAGCATCCTGTAGAATGGCGTGCCATTACTTCAGATGTGTGGGTTCTGGAGATCATGGCCCACGGCTGTCATCCTCTCCGGCAGAGGCCTCCTGACAATCCGCCAGGGAAGCTCTCTTTACAGAGACCGGATCCGCTCCTTGCGCAGGAAATCAAATCCCTGCTGGAGAAAGGCGCCATAGAACTGGTGCCTGTAGCGGAGAGGAACAAGGGATGGTATTCCCCATATTTTATTATCGCAAAAAAAGATGGATTGAGACCCATCATGGACTTGCGTGGTTTGAACAAGCTCCTTAGGAAGGACAAGTTCAAGATGGTAACTCTTTCTCAAGTCCTCCAGGCCCTTCAACTTCAGGATTGGTTGGTGTCTCTCGACCTCAAGGATGCTTACTTTCATGTGCTGATCCATCCCAAGCACAGGAAGTACCTGAGGTTCGCGGTTGGCGACTCGCATTTTCAGTTTCGGGTCCTGCCGTTCGGATTGACCTCCGCCCAAGGGTCTTCACCAAACTGATGGTGGTGGTGGCAGCGTATCTCAGGAAAGGGGGATTCACGTCTACCCCTACCTGGACAATTGGTTGATCAGGACACGCGCTCCCGAGCAAGCCCTTGATCATCTGTCCGTCACCTGCCACTCCCTTCACAAGCTGTGCTTCTCCCTCAACTTAAAGAAGTCTCATGTGACACCTTTCCTGCGGCTCCAGTACATCGGAGCAGTGCTCGACACATCCCTGGGGCTGTGTTCGCCACCCCAGGTGAGGAATCCTCACATTCTGCAGATGGTGGACAAGTTTCAACATGCCCAGAGTCTCCCGGCGTTCGAGTTCTTGAGGTTGCTCGGCCTCCTGGCATCCTGCATTCTACTGGTGCCAGATGCCAGGCTGCGGATAAGATCTCTGCAGTGGGCTCTCAAGATGCAGTGGTCGCAGTCCTCCGGCAGGATGTCAGATCCCGTTCAGGTGCCGTCCTCGGTCGCCCAGGATCTTCTGTGGTAGGCAATCTGATGAAGGGAGCACCATTTTGGCTACCCTGGCCGGAGGTGACTATTGTGACGGACGCATTCCTCACGGGATGGGGAGCTCATGCCAACGAGTTGACAGTCCGCGGTCGTTGGTCTCTGTTGGAGTCCAGACTCAATATCAATCTGTTAGAGCTGAGGGCCGTCAGGCTAGCCCTGAAGACTTTTATACTGTCTGTGCGGGGGAAGAATGTCCCGATTATGACGGACAATACAGTGGCCATGCACTACCTCAACAAAAAGGGGGGGGCAGGGTCTCTCCCACTGTGCAGAGAGGTGATGCAGCTCTGGTTCTCGGCCATCCCGCAGGAAATTTCGATCTCGGCATTTCATCTGGCAGGAAACGAAAACACGGCGGCAGACGCTCTGAGCAGGCAGAGCACGGTCTCTCACGAGTGGGAGCTAGCTCAGGAGGTTTTTGGAGATGTTAGCCCTATAGGGGAGCCCACAAGTGGATCTCTTTGCCACCAGTGTCAACCAGAAGTGCGGGAATTTCCTCTAAGAGGAGCCTTTGGGTATGCGTTCGTAGTGGAGTGGTCCTTCCCACTGCTGTACGAGTTTTCTCCAGTCCCTGTCAAATCCGCAAGTGTTGCAGAGGTTACAGAGGTTCGGTTCCCGAATTATCCTCATTGCTCTGGCACGGGGGTGGGGGGGGGGGGGGGCGGGTGGGTATCCTGGGTTGGGTCGGGTTCTCCATCCAGAGGTCAAGTCTCTCAGCCTTCATGCTTGGTATCTGAAAGGTTGAAGTATAAGGATTGGGACCTCCCTGAAGACGTGATGGAGGTGTTGCTTTCGGCCAGAAGGCCAGCAACAAAATCCCTGTACCGTTGCCGTTTGAGAAAGTTCTGCGACTGGTGCAGGGTTCAGAATGTGGATCCTTTTCAGTGTTCCATTCCTTTTTTTTTTTTTTTTTTTTTTTTTTTTTTTGCTTTCCTTAGCTCTGCAAGTGGGTACCATCAAGGGTTACCTGTCGGTGCCGTCTATATTTAAGCGCTCGTCTGAGGAGTGTTCTTATTTTAAGATTCCTTTGATTTCTCAGTTTCTAAAAGGGCTAACTAATGGGTTTCCACTGTCACCTGTCCAGGTGCCGGGATGGGATTTGAACCTAGTTCTAAAATTTCTAATCGGAGCTCCGTTTGAGCCCTTACATTCTTGTCCATTGAGACCGTTGACCTTTAAAACTGGAGAAAAAAAGGTCGAATGCCTTTTTTTAAATGTATATATTTTTTTGGGTTTCCATATAGGAAAAAAAAGGTGGTTTTTAGACCAAAAACAGGGGTTTGTGAGAGGACCACTCAAAAAAAAAAGTGACCTTTTTGTTTTCGGTCCTTTTGATTCGACCCCATTGCATTTCGATCCTTTTGATTCGATCCTTTGACCTAAAACCCTTTAAGACTGTTTTTATTTGTGGTTACTTCCGCTTGCAGAGTGAGTGAGTTGCAGGCACTTTCCGCCACGCCACCTTTCACAGTGTTCCATAAGGACAGGGTTGTCCTTGGGGTTCGTCCTTCTTTTCTTCCGAAGGTTGTCGATTTTCATTTGAGCCAGAAGGTAATTCTTCTGGCATTCTATCCTCCTCCGCATCCTGGTAAGGAAGAGGAGAGGCTCCATATGTTGGATCCTAGGAGAGCTTTGAGCTTCTATCTTTCACGGATGTCCCTGGTCAGAGTGGATGGTCAGCTATTTGTAGGATACGGTGGAAGATGTTTAGGTCAAGCTGTTTCTAAGCAGACCTTGCCCCGATGGGTCATCTTGACAATCTCTGAATGCTACCGTGTGGCGGGTAAGGACCCTCCAGTGGGCTTACGGGCTCATTCCACTAGGGGTGTGGCTGCCTCCACTGCTCTGCAGAGGGGTGTTCCCATTCGCAATATTTGTGAAGCAGCCACATGGGCCTCTGTCCATACTTTTGTCCGACACTATTCCCTGGATTCCATCCATGGGCAAGATTTGGCCTTTGGTAAGGCGGTCCTCGACAGCAATTTAATAGGTCATACTAAAATTCTAAATTCTTTTCCCACCTCCATACGTTGGTACTGCTTTGGGAGTCTGTCATAGATGTGGAATACGAGGGAGGACACAATCCCCTCGAAGAACAAGTTACTTTTTTACCTGGTAACGTTCTTTCGATGGGATGTTCCTCCGACGTATTCCACATCGCACCCTCCCAGCCTGCCCCTCTACAGAATTTCTTATGCGATTGCAGCTTACGTTTCCGCAAGGCTTTCTGCAGTCATACTGGCAGGAGATTGGTGCCACACGTTCTGGGGAAAAATCTACAACTGAGGCTACAGGTGCCGTTCGTCCTATTTGTAACATCCAGTACGCAGGACGCCTACACCGAAAAATGTTCTGAGGCAGTACAGCTGTAGTGATTACTGTCATAGATGTGGAATACGTTGGAGGAACATCCCATCGAAAGAAGGTTACCAGTTAAGAAAGTAACTTGTTCATCTCGTATGGTTTTTCTTATGTCGAACATATACATGTCGGTGCGTGTGGATGAGGAGAGGGTTGGTTTAATTTAACGGACAACCTCAAACATTTTAATAGTTTTGAAATTGGGCAATATTAGAGTGTTTGACAAAGCATACGTTTGAAAAGATACGTTTTGTTGATTTACGGCTCAGAAGACCCTGATGGTCTATTTCAAGTATTTGTAATGAGGCGACCTGCAGCGTGATATGCTGCTTTAAGTGGGGCCAGGTGTGCAGCTGGAAGCCCACTAAGGAGGGCATTTCCCCCTATCAATGTGAGGGATAACCACGTCTTTGACCCCCCTATGGAATTCATTCAGGGGGAATTGTTTGATTTTGTAGCGTGTATGGCTCTATAGTCATGTAGTTTGTGCCTTTTTGGCTGTGCTTGGAAGGAAAGGCTAGTGTCAACAATGAAGCCCACGGATTTGGCAGAGTTTGACAGCTGAGGGATGAATCTTTCTAGACGCATGTCATCCAGTAATTGTTGCACGAGTTGTTTGGTTGGGGGGGGGGGGTCGAGAGGGGGTAGTGATAGGGACGAGAAGGACAAATTCGGACTTGGATTCCATTTAAGGTGGATGAGAATAGTACAGCGTCATCTCGTTCCATATTGGTTTCAGGTTTTACAGTCCCATACATTATGGATAGTGTCATTACACCTGGAGCTCCACTGGTAAATAATAGAAGTCAATCACTATCCCCCAATATGCATACCAACCCTGGAAATTTGGGATGCGTTCTCTGCAATGTTCCATTTTCCCCTTTAGCCTCCCACTTAGCTGGGTAGAAAAATAGCAGGGCAGGCTCTTTGCGCAGTTGGTCACAGGCCCCCTAGAAGTGGGAACTACATGACTATGTGCGGACCCGAACTCAATATGCCAGCAAACAGCCATGCTGCTACCATGGGAGTCTATGCATCAAGAACCCACTTCAGACCATGACACTGAGGGAGAAGAGGGAGAGAAGGGGGGGGGGGAGAGGAGAGTGTAGGAAAGAAAGAATCGAACGAAGAAGTCCAAAAGCACCTAAGGAAAGTACAGATTGATGCCTAGGCAATTGGATGGCACCTTTCCTTGACAACATTTATATTATGGCAGACCCAGGTTAAGTTTCAAGTAGATTCATCCCAATCGCTAGTGACCATCCTGTGCTTTAGGGATGTCTGCCTGGAGAGGAGACACACCTAGACCTTAGTGAGCCCTTTCTCAAATATTTCTATAAACCCTTGAATGGTCTTTGAGTTGGTGTGTTGAGGCCATCTGTGACTTGCAATACAGAGGTCACCCACAGCCAAGAGGTGCGATTCCCCACCAGAGCAACACTTAGGGTTACGGAATGTGACCTGTATGGAGACAAGGTGACCGTTTTGCCCCTGGTCAAAGCATTAGGCAAGACTGGTCAGAAGGTGGATGCACCCAAAGGTCATATGTACAGATTGGGCCATAAACACTCCCAGGGTGTGGGAGCTGGAGTTATCGATTGTGATTAATAAGTGGAGGTGAAGGCTGTCATCTTTAAACCGGGAAAATACTGCCTATGTAATCAAGCCTGGCCCACCTATAGCCCAGTTGATATGTGTGAACATTCTAGTCCCAGAGACTAAAGTGAAAGACATCTATTCCACCAAGCAAGCTGAAGCCAGTTTTGGACATGACCGAGGCACAGAGAGTAGTTCCTTAGAAACAGTTGAGTATGAGCATCTATATAAGGCACATACCTCAGCCATATAGTTCACCTTGCATCCCTGTTGGGGAGAATTCTCAGAAATGTGCTAATTCCCTTCTACCGTAGAGACCCCCAGCTCTTTTGCTAGACTTTAGGACTTAATTTTAATACTGGAGAGAGTGAGACCTTTTTCCCACTCTCGGATTTGAACACAGTTTCTTTTGGTTTTGGAGTCTGACAAACTCCATAGGCATCATCTTTGCATTGACGCACAGCACCTTCAGTGCAGTGGCACAGGGAAGTCTTTCAGATTTCCCAAAGGTTTAAATACCATCTCTTGGTTAAACTGTTTCCAGAGCAGTGACATGAAATTGACTTTACCTACATTTGTAACTTTCTACACCCAGCACCCACTATCTTACAATGGGGTGCTGGAGGGGTTGCTTAGTATCCCCTTTGTCTAGTTTCTCATGTAACGTTTTTATGTTATCCTTTCTACAATTAATGGCTGGTGGCAGTGGTTTACTTTTTACTACCATTGTGTTTCTACCGTGGGCTGCAATTGCAGATCCAGTAAATCACCCATGGGTGCCCATTTTGTCAAAATGGCCCTGGTCTTCATTTTTCACCATTTCTTGTTGGAAAGGCCCTTCTTGAGATTTACAATCTGCGCACCAAACCAGGTTTGGTCCCTTTGTTCATTTTGTCTTTGGTGGGATTCACCAGTAAAGCCTGCCCATGGCTCCAGCGTGTCTGGCAGGGCAAGGAAGCAAGGGAGGTGACTGAAACTCCCTCTGCTTAGTATCCTTGGTTACAGGAATGCACCGAAAGGTGATTGGTTGGCTGTCCTCGGAGGACAGCCACGCTGCTGTGTGATTGCCAGCTAGGCTGCAAATGAATGGGAGAAACCTGCATAAAAGGCGAGGTCTTTTAGACAGACTGCAGAGTCGACCACTGGACGAAGGAATCCGAAGAACTTGGAAGAGACGCTTGCTGCAACTTCTGGACTACTGGTTTGCACGGTGAAGCCCTGCTGCACTGCTGAAGCTCAGAATTTGCCTCGACTAGAGAAGCCCTGCAAAGGACGACTTCTGCCCTTGGGTTGGTGGGACCAATCGGCCCCAAGACAAACTCAGCTGGAAATCCTCTCAAAGCTGGCTGTACTTCCAATTGCTGCTGCAGAAACTGAGTGCAAGGGAGAGGAACACCAGAATCAAATGCACCGTTTTTAAGTCTGACCCAAGCTACAGGAAGATCCTCCGACTCCCATGAAGCAGGACTAACCAAGCCTGAGCCACTGCAACAGAGTGCTGGACCCTACAACCAAGGAAAGCCCACAAAGTATCAGAGAACCGCAGTGGTGCTATTTGCAAGAAGCTGAAACAGCGAAGTGCCACTGGTCTGAAGTCTTGCCATTGCTGCCGCTGACCTTCGAATCGTAGTGCAGGAGTCCCCAGACATCCTCCCTCTTGTCCCCACGACGGAGGCCCAGGAACAACAGGATCTGCAGGACTACACCAGGAGCAGAAGCCAGCTCAAACCAATTTATTCAGACCTATGGTACTTTAAACTAAGGGGTACTTACCGCCTGTTGTGTAGACTTGCTAGCTCTCAGTTGAAACTTGCTTTGGCTGCAACTTGCAAAGTTGCTTGCAGCTTTGCCCATCACAAGCCTCCCAGCTTGTGGCCCAACAGTGACTTATGTTTCAACAAAAACTCTAACATTGTGCAAGACTTTTTTTCTTGCCTTCAAGAAGAACTCCAGTTCCCCTAGACTTTGCTCAAGTAACATTGGCTGTCCTGGCTCCCTGAAGATTCTTCTAACCTCTGACTGTGTTTTTAATCTGTCCCTCCAACAAGTCACACATTCGTTGCTTGTGTAGCTGGGAAAGGGTTAATGTACATTGCATTGGGGGGGTTAAACAGTGCTTACCTGTTTGAGAAACTTATTAACCATTGTTTCCTCCCTCTAACCTTTTCCTTTTGACACCAAACTCAGTATTGCTTTAAACGTACCAGTGATATATCAATGTCCACAGTGATATATCCGTGTCCAGTGTCCTAGTTATTTATATTTATTGAAAGTCTGTTACAACCCTACAGCTCACATTGACCCCTCTTGAGATGAGCCTGGCTGCTCAGTCACTCTACCAAATTGTGTAGTGCATGCTTATACCAAAGGTTGGGTTAACTATTGCAAAGAGGACCAGGCTGGTGAGGTCTCCCACAGGGTATTGCATACAATCTTGCCTAACAATCCCCAAGACAGCCTACGCTGGTAGATGAATTCAGGAGATGATGGTAATGGGATATTGGGCTTGTATTGAACCGTAGGTTCCCCCGTTATCTCCCACTGAAACCGACATACACCTCAGGGAATTTAGAAAACGTATATTGACTACATCCTGTTGCATGTGGAAAGCTGGGGGTTGGTAGCCGATTTCCAAGTTATCCCCCGTATCGAAAGTGATCATGATCCCCTTGTTTTATCCTCAATCTGCCTGGATATCCACTGCACATCCTGAAGGGTCAAGGTAGGAGGACCCAATCATCTCCTAGCAGCACCTGGTATGTGTCTTAAACCTGATTATGATGGGGGCAACCTGCCTAGACTATAAACGGGTGGTATGACGGAGTGCCACCAAAAGAAATCTGAGCGGCTTTAAATTGTGAAATTGACAGTAGGAATGCCTTCCAAATCCGACCGATTAGGCGAGAATATAAAACCTTGTTGGAGGGCAAGAGGGAGGTGTTCCGTAAGAAGAAAATGGGAAGAACTCCAGCTAGTGACTACGACTAGCAACGCATCAGCATTTTGGAAGCTAGTGTCCGTGCATACTAAGCAGTCATCCTGTGTTGCTGCACCAGGTATCCCTGTAGAAAGCAGGTTCTCGCACTTCAACTCCCTCTAGCAGGACTCCGAAGCACAATTACTGGTCAACTCTGAACAAATGGTATGGGAGACTTTGTTGTCATATGTACTGGATTTCTCCTTGGAGGAAGTAGAGGATGCAATCAGCACAGAGAAGATGGAGGGTGGGGTGGTGGACGGAGTGCCTGGACCAGATGCAATTCTGGGGGGGATCTCTTTAGTACTGAAGTAAGAATATGGGGCCCTGGTCTACAACATCTGTTTTTAAATATTACGAGTCCCCAGCTCATACCAGAGTCCTGGCAAGGAGCAACTACAGTCCCCATATTTTTTTTTATTTTTAAAAAAGACCAGTGTGATTCCAAAAATGCTATAGGCCTATATCTTTGACGTAGCCTCTAAAATGTACAGGAACCTTTTATTAAGAAAACTGGAGGCTTGGATCCACGAAAGGTAACATTTTCTCAGATCTGCAGGCAGGTTTTAGACTGGGCATTGGCCAGGTGGACCAAGTATTTAGGCTATCTCTACTCTGGGATAAATGTGAGACTTGGGAACCAAAATATCTATCTGGTGTTTGTTGATTTGCATGCATCCTTCAACTCAATCCCTAGATCTAATTTATGGCTGTACACATTTGAAATGGCGGTCCCTGTTAATCATCTGGCAGCCATATGCAGCCTGCATGTTTGAACTTACGCCCGTGAAAGCATTTTGGCGGGTTAAGACCTATCCACCCCCTTCCTGGTTTCTAGGGGCATTAAACAGGTGTGCGTCGTCGCCCCCACACTTCAGTTTATGCGTAAATCAAATTGCTGATGAGATTTCCTAATGTGACATGGATGCCCCTATGCTAGGAGGGAGGAAAACTGGCATCCTGCTACATGCCGAACATACGGTCGTGATTAGCAAGATCAGAGGTATTCAGAAGGTGTTTGACATCAGCAAGGTTGGGTGTTGTAATGTATTTGAACAAAATCAAGGCTATGCTTTGGTCCAAAAGACGCGGGAAACACCTCACCCCAATACGTTTGAGGCTGGTTGAGATCGAGAGTCGTATTCTATGACTATCTGGGAATCAGCCTTGATGAAAGAGGATCTTGTGGAAGACGGATAGAAAAATCCGTACTTAATTATTCAAGGCAAGGGGCGGCGGTGCAAGGTTTCATGAACTATTATGGGGGTAAGGCAATATCTCAGGCCCTGGAAGTTCTAAGGACCTGCGCAAACTCATCTGCTATGTATGGTGCTGAAATCTGGGGCCACTCTGATCTTTGTAGGATGGAGCAGAGGGAAATGGCAATGGTGAAATTACTTCGTGCCCTCCCAAGGACTGCCCCATCTCTTCTAAGATTTAGAGCTGGGGGAGGATGGTCTTGCTTTCGATCCGAAGCTCAGACCCTTAATGTTCTGCCACAAACTGGGCACCTCACCCAGCCTTCGTACCTATAAGGAAACCCTCTTTGATGTGCTTGCGCAAGACGGCGCTAGAACCCTACCATGGGTTAGTTATGACTCCGACCTTACTAGAAAACTTGCCCCCCCCGCCCATGATTACACTTGAACCTCACGACCATGTGGTAGCAAAAGACCGCATTAAGCAGAGATACAGGGACTGGTACTACAAGATTACATTTTCAGAGATCGGCCTGGCTGGTGCAAAAGTGTAATACATCAAGCGAAAGCACTTGTTCGGCCGAAAAAAATATTTATCTTGCACGATGACAAGGAAGCACGCACCCTGTTCTTAAAAGCAAGGTTGGGGATACTTCCATTGGCAGCGGTTGTAAATTGCTGGGGAAAAGGTAATTCACCCCTGTGTAAAATCTGCAGGCACAGAGATTAAGACCGTGAGCACTTGTTTACGTGCCCTCGATATAGGAACATC
This sequence comes from Ambystoma mexicanum, assembly GCF_040938575.1. Classification (NCBI taxonomy): domain Eukaryota; kingdom Metazoa; phylum Chordata; class Amphibia; order Caudata; family Ambystomatidae; genus Ambystoma; species Ambystoma mexicanum. The sequence goes on from NC_090932.1 coordinate 1,542,931,480, forward strand.
CGCTATGTGTCTTGTCCCTACTTATAAAAAGTACAATCTAAGGAAAACGAAAGACCCGATGAAATGTTTCTTGTGTAATCAAAACCATGTTGACATCCAAACTCATTTGGACTTTTTGAAAAACTCCTGGCGCTTGAGAATTAAATGTATTTTGTAACTGTAAATGCAGTTTTATGTAAACCACCCTTTTCTCTTTTCCAATAGTGTTTTATGGTTTAACCTTGTATTTTGAGTGTTTTATCTAATTATTTGATATTCATGCTTTTATGGCAATGCTGCCAAAATAAAGACTGTACTACTGCCATAAACACTCGCAGCATGTGGGAGCTGAGTTATCGATTGTGATTAATGAGCAGAGGTGAAGGGATTAATCTTCAAACTGGGAAAATACTGACTGTCATTAAGCCTGGCCCACCTATAGCCCAGTTGGTATGCGTGAACATCCTAGTCCCAGAGACTAAAGTGAAAGATAACTATGCCACCAAGCGAGCTGAAACCAGGTTTGGAGATGACTGAGGCACCGAGAGAAGGGAGTAGTTTACCATAATTTGTAACGCGCATGGTCGCCCCAGGGCATCATGGCGCAGAGGGCTTAGTTGGCAGAGAGCTTAAGGACCTAAAACAGTAAAGTTGTCACAAGATGACGGAAGTGAAGATGGTTCTCCACCTGCCTAAGAGCAACAGGCAGATTACTCCAAATTGCCACGAATGAAAACGCACGGCCACCCATTATGATCCGGCGAAACGTGGGAATGGCCACTAGAATTGCGGTTGCAGAGCGGAGGGCTTGAGCGGGCACGTATGGCTGGAATTTGTCCTGAAGATATTCTGTGTCTAGATAATAGAAAGCCTTGTGCACCATACAAGCGACTTAAACTCGATCCTTTTAGCCACCGGAAACCAGTGTAGGGAGCAAAGCACTGGGCTGATATGTGACCCATAAGAGGTAGAAGTGGCTGCCCTAGCAGCTAGATTTTAAAGGCGCTGCAGCCGGTGGATAAGGCCAAGAGGCATTGCAGTAGTCAATATGACTAACTACAATGGCGGCTACGACCCGAGGGTGAAGATGAATAGGTAGGTACGGAAGTACTCCACAAAATACCCAGAGTAGAAAGTGCCCTGATTTACATACAGCATTCACCTGGGCGGACATGGAGAATGATGCTGAAGGGTACACCCCCAAGTTCTTGACCACCGCCAGTAGAGAAGGACAAACAAGGAAAGCAGTGGGCCAAAAAGAGGAAGACCAAGAAACCGAGTCAGAAGAGGAGCCCACCACAAGTATTTCAGTCTTGTCCCCATTTAATTTCAGCCAATTGTTCACGCAGCCCCTCACGGCCAGTAGGCACCCACATAGCCGATAGGACACCCCAGCCTGGTCAAGATCTAAACTGACCAGAATCTGGGTGTCATCGGCATATGCGTAGCACCGAAAACCATGGGAGTGAAAGACAAAACAATGGCTGAACATAGATGCTAAATAGCATAGGGGACAGCCGAGCCGAGACCTGGGGGACTCCACAGAGAAGAAAGAGTAGCAGAATGGAGGTAAAGAAAGAAACTAGCCCCTCTCAGACAGGAAGGATGAGAACCATGGCAGGACTGGGCTGCTGAGTCCTGCTGCCCCCTTGCAGGACACCAGGTCGACTGTGTCGAAGGCCGTCGATAGATCAAGTAATATCAGGGCTCCCACTCCACCCTGGTCAACCAGCATGGTAGGATAGTCAACCACAGACACCAGTACACACACAGTTCCACGTCCTGGACGGAAACCTGACTGAAAGGAGTCAAAAAGAAGAAGATTCCAGGAAAAAGGAAAGTAATGGCGAGTTAAGAGATTTCAGTAGTTTCATAAAGAAGGGACGGCGTGAGATGGGACGATGGTTGGCCAAGACAGAATCATCCAGTGACTGCTTTTTTGTATCAGGGGGATAACCATTGCCTGCTTAAGATTGTGAGGGATGAAGCCGGATTGACAAAGATTAACCACCATGGTCAACCAGGGCATGATAGAGGGCATAATATCCCTAAGCACCTTCAAAGGCACCGGGTCAGAGGGAGCTGCCGACTTAAGTGAGTTAGCTGCTCTAGAAACCTCCTCCAATGACAACTCGGAGAAAGTGGGTCCAGACTGGGAGGATGGCGTAGGGTCAGTGACTACAACATCAGTAGTCTGGGTAGGATCAGAGGCGCCAGTTAGGTCACGGATAGGTTTGATCTTGGAGACAAAAAAAACTCAGCAAGCAAATCACATAATTGCTGAGTAGGTTGAGCCGTGGGGGTAAAACGGGTGGAGGAAGAGAACAACTTAACCACTGAGAAAAGATGTTTAGATTGGTCAAGTGCAGATTCTTCTTTGGATGTAAAATAGGCCTGTTTTGTGGCAAGGATAAGAGCATGGTAGACACGATTGAGCTGGCGATAAAGTTTAGCATTATATGGGGGGGGGGGTGTGGCTACAAAGCCATGTAAGAGGACGTGTTTGCTGGGAGCTCCCACTGATCCTGAACTGATCTGGCCAAAATAGCCATGCAAAATCATCTACAAGGAATGGATTGGTGTGTGCACAGCTATAAATAATCGGGGTATGACTGGAGCTGGAAGTGGAATGGATTGCTACAGTGATTCGCCCGCATCCATCCGAGCAGCGGATCGGAGGCGAGCGAGCCAAAATGGCGGCCCGTGGAAGACAAAGGGCTTGATCTGAAGTGCGGAACCCGTTTGGGGGTGGCCGCCTGTGGGCAAGTCGAGCGATAGCTGGATGACTGGGAGCGCTGGGATCCTGATGGGTGTTGCGCGAACGCTGTACGCGGCAGGCTGATAGGTGGCTCGAGCGGACCTGCACCCGAGGTCCGGAGGAGATTGGCACTGTAAGCTGAGTGCACACAGTCGGTGACCCGGTGGCGAGGGACATAGCATGGAGTCCCGCAATGCACGGGGCGACTGCTTAGGAGCCCGGAACCAGTGAAGGAAGATGCTGAAGGACGGCCTGCCTAGGGAGCACCGAGGGGGAACACGAACGCTCGGCGACGGCGCACGAGATCCTGTGTTGACTGCCCGGACTGGATGCTCGGAGAGACACGCGAACACAGAGGCGCGCAGAGACGCCCGGTGTGGAACGCGTAGAGCAGATCACGCTGCGTGTGAAACTGCTGGAAGCGCCTGCCTTCCTTGAGAAGGAGACGAGAGCTGAGCTACGTGCACAGTAGCTGACAATGGACAGCTGGAAACACACCAAATAGCCTGGAATACATTTAATACAGCGCCGCAATAAGAGACAGAGAAGCATACGCCCACACTTGCAATCCTATGGGTAACAAGCCCCATTACATCATCCTGAGGAGGCTGGCCAATACATGGCATAACTAAACCAAATACTTTATAAATGGTGATTCAACCACTCGTGGGGCACAGACATGTTCACAGACAAACAGTGGCAGGCAGTCACAGAGAGTGGGCATGGATGAGCGCGCACGGTGAGCCCAAGATTGCTGTGACCGACAACTGCAGATGAAAGAGCAAAGGTCATCTCTTGAAAGTGGGGACTGACAAGAGAGGCCCACAGAGCCACACAAGAGCTAGGCGGAATCCCCGGAATCTAGGCCGACTGGGGCAAGAACCAGAGCCCTGTGAGGGAGGAACTAACCCACCAGGTTACGTTTGAGGACACAGTCCATTCCGGACAGAGGAACAGTTGCTGAAGGGCACACCTGTGCAATTTGGCAAGCTTGAAAGGAGGACAGCACACGCGGGGACTGGCTCACTTAACCCTGACGTGTCGAGATGTCTAACAAGCCCATCAGATTGAAAAGCAAGCAACCCACACTGGATGAATTTGCTAAAACACCACCAGGTGTGGAAGGGGCCAGGATGAAAGGCAAGACTCCGGTTGAAAGTCTGGTCGCTATTGGCAATCAAGAAGTACTAGCTGCAATTGCAGACCTGAAAGTGGCCCTGGAGACCAAACTGGGCCTGGAAATGGCTGAACTGAAAGCTGCCCTGGAGCTCAAAGTCGGAGAGGTGCAGGAAGATGTAAATCTTCTCCGGTGGGATGTGAGAACGCTTGCGGAATGCACAGGGGACCTGGAAAAAGAGGTGGCCCCGAACACTGCGGCCTGCGCGCCCCACAAATCTGAACTGCACGCCTTGACACGATGAGTGGGCAACCTGGAGAGTATAGCGGAGGAGGCGGAGGGACACCCCCGAAGAAACATCTGTATCATCGGATTGCCAGAAGGAGCTGAAGGAACCAACCCTACAGAATATATTGAGTCAATGTTGTTGCAGGAGATAACTGGGGGAGCCCTGTCCCAGGGGTTCGCGGTTGAGAGGGCACACAGGGCCCTGACGAGGAAGCCGCCGCCGGGGAACCCCCCTAGGCCGGTAATTGCCAAGATCTTAAACTACCGACACCGGGAAAAAATCCTTGAACACTTTCGGAAAGGTGGCACAATACAGAGAGGGGCAGCGAACAGAACGGCATATCCGGACTATACCTTGCAAGTACAGCATAGTCGCATGAACTTCGGGTCCGTGAAAAGATTATTGCGTGAAGCGGGCCATAGGTACATGCTGCTCTACCCAGCTAAACTGAAGGTATTCCACAAGGGCAGAACTTGTTTTTTTGACACCCTGGAGAATGCTATGGGATGGTTGGACGCGCAGAGCTGCCCCCCCAGGAATCGGATGTCCAGGCAACTGACGGAGGAGATCAGTAACATGTCTGTAGCGCCCTAGGTGCCGCAGCTAAAGACAATGGGACTTGAGTATAGCATTGTATATCATAGGTGGAGAAGTGGGTTGAGAGCTATAGCGGCATGAGAAACTGTGATAATATGGGAGCTACACGGAGCATGACCTCGTACCCCATAACCTATAATAAGTCGGGTCACTGGTAGGTTGGTGACACCCTGCTGGGTTCTGGGCTGGGCTTTCTGGGACAGAACCAAACGCAGGGGGTGGTGGGGCTGAGAACCAGGGATGGAGCTGGGCACTTGTTTGGGTCGCAGAAAGGGAGGGAGGGAGGAGGGTGAGGGGGATGTGCAGTGGTTTGAAGTTGGGGAAAGGGGTGTTGGGGGAAATGGGGTGGGGTGGGAAGGGGTTGTGTGCAGTGGTTTGTTGTTGTTGAGGAGGAGTTACGGGGTGAGCCTACATCCCCCGGAAAATGAGATGCACCATGGGAGACCTTAAGATAGTCACTTGGAACGTCAGGGGGTTCGCTAGTTATTTGAAACGGAACAAGGTCATGATGTACTTGCGTAGATAGAAAGTGGACATAGCCTTGTTACAAGAAACTCATCTAACACAAGATAAACTGGAAGTGATACGAAAGAAGTGGAGAGGGACAGTAGTAGGGGCAGAATAGTATGCCTATGCAAGAGGGGTAATCACATGGGTGGCCCCACATGTCCCATTCCAGCTGCTGAGCTCTGTGGCAGAGGCAGATGGCAGGATGGTGGTTGTGAAGGGGATGGTGGAAAACTGAGATCTGCATAGTAAATACTCATGCACCGAAACCAGGGCACGGCTGCGTACTTTAAGACCCTGTATGGTAAACTCAGTGGTAGCATGGGGGGGTGGGGGGGGGGGGGGGGTCGGTATTGTGGGGAGGAGACTTCAATTGTGTATTAAACCCCAACCTGGATAGATCAGACACTAAAGTAGATAGACCCACCCCAGCCGCAAAAGCACTGTGTGTTGTTGGTGGATTTTGGGCTTATAGACGCATGGAGGTCATGTCACCCGAAGGACAGACAATACTCGCACTATGCAGCCCCACAGGGCCTATACACTAGACTACGTGTTTGTCATGCAGGAACTAATAACCGACATACCGCAGGCGGAAAACAAAGCCGAGTCCTCCTGGACCACTCGCCACTGATGCTAGTGTGGCAATACCGACCCCCGAGGGGAAGGATACCCACATGGTGATTGCGTGCAGAGGCGCTTAAAGATAGTGTATTTAGGGAGGATATGTGGGAGGAAATAATAAGTTAGATTGAGATAAACACCGGGAGTGTCAAGACAGCAGGCATGCTCTGGGAAGCCTTTAAAGTAGTAGTGAGAGGAATTGCCATAGCCAAGTCGAAAGGGCTGCAGAATGGGGTCCTGGCCAAACTACAGGATGCCAAAAAAGAGCTAGAGAAAGTACTGGAACGGGGTAGTAACACGAAGGAAGATACAGAAATGGCATCGGGTCTGCAGCAGAAATGCGCAGGACTTTGGGAGAGGTTATGCAATCTTAACTATAAAAAGTATATAGAGAGACAACATGCTGAGGGAGACAAGCCAGGGAGAGTCCTGGCATGGCTCTACAGAAACGAGACCCCTAGGCCCCCAATCAGAACAATAGTGAAGGGCAATGGAGACATAGTTTATACACAAGAGGGGGTTAATCAAGAATTTGCAGAATATTACAGATGCCTCTACGGGGATGAGCCAGGGAGTAACAGGGAGGAGATAGGGGACATACTAGAAGATATTGGATTACCCCAGATTAGTGCAGGGGAGAGGGAGGAGCTAGATGCCCCAATCACCCTAGAGGAACTAGTGAGGCAGCTGCCCACGTGCAAATCCCCGGGAACCGATGGACTCCTGAGTGAATTTTACAAGGCATATAAATCGGAGGTACTCCCCCCCCCCCGCCCCCCTCCCCTCCCTCCCCCCGCTGCTGGAGATGCTTAATGAAGCAGGGAAACTACTGGAATCTTTACGCGCAGCGGTTAATATACCGCTTCCCAAGCCCAATAAGCCTGGTAGTGACTGCGGATCCTACAGGCCCCTGTCTATGTTGAACCAAGATAGTAAGATACTAACAGCGGTCCTAGCAAATAGATTAAAGAAGGTGATCAACAAGCTGATACATCCTGACCAGACAGGATATGTTCCGAACAGAAACATATCGAATAATTTGAGGCGACTCCATCGAGTGGTCGAACACGCGGATGGAGACACAGGAGAGATGGTGATAGTATCACCAGACGCGATAAAGGCATTTGACTCTGTCAAGTGGCCTTGGTTAAAAGTGGCCCTAGCCAATTACGGTATGGGGCCGGGATATCTTCATTGGGTAGAACTACTATATGCTGCGCCACTAGCGTGAGTGAAGACGGGAACAGAGACCTCTGAAAGGTGGCAACTTGGTAGAGGTACCAGGCAGGGATGCCCTTGGTCCCCCCCATGCTGTATATCTTAGCACTGGAACCGCTGGTGCTTTATTTAAGGCAGCAATATGATGCAATAGGCATTGTTGTTAGGGAGACATCGCATTTAATTTCACTATATGCTGACGATATGTTATTGTATTTGCGGTACCCAGAAGAGAACCTTCAATATGTACTGGAAGTGATGAAAAGGTTTGCAGAACTATCTGGTATAGCTGTGAACCCCAGTAAGTCCTGTGTGTTTCCGCTGGGAAGATATAGAGGGCTCTCGGTGGAGAAGCTGTTGGTTTTACAGATACCGTGGGAGGTCACAACCTTCAGATATCTTTGGGTAGACATACCACATGGTAGAAGCCGAACACAAGCATAATACGGAAAGAACGGTTCAGAAACTGGAGAATAGCATGAAGTTCTGGGTGAAACTCCCCTTGGCAATGATGTGGTGAGGGGCGATGCTCAAGATGGTGGCATTGCCCAGACTGCTGCATTGCTTCGCGAACATCCCATACTCTATACCCTGGAAATTCTTTACCAGGTTGGACAGCATATGTAGGGAATTCCTATGGCATGGGATGAGGAACAGGGTAGCCCTGTGGAAACTACAAAATCCGTATGAGAAAGGAGGTATTAAATTACCAAACTGGGAAGTTTACTATGTAGCGAGCCAATTACAATATGTACCCAAATGGCTCTCTGAGGAGCCTGCCTTAGAGCATAGGCTGCATCAGGGGGACTGTGCCCCGTATTTCCTGAAAGAGATGATATAGTTGCCAAAATGGGAGATCGTCCAAGGATGTTGGAGCTTGGGTGGGGGATGTGGCAAAGGGCATGCCGGTTGATGGACAAGCCATCCCCGTGCACCTCGCAGATCCCACTGGTCACAGTGGTGAGAGCAGAAAAGCAACTACGGTTAATGATTAGGAAACATTGGGAACCGGTGGGGATAGCAACCATGGGAGATGTGTGGCAGGAGGGGAAGATATTAGAATTTGAGGAGCTGGTGAAAGAAACTGGGTTGAGTGCCGGGCAATATATTACGTACCATGGGATGGTGCAACGGATCAAAGACACCTGGTCTGAGGTGGAACTGGCAGAGGAGCCGGATACCATACTGGATGTGATATATGACATGGCGGAGGGGGGGGGGCACGAAACAGCTAGAGTGTATGAGATGATAATGACCAAAGTGGGCAAGGAGGTGGTGCAACTTAGACTGGACTGGGAAGAAGAGGTGGTGGACCCAATGAGTGATGAGATGTGGGAAAGGGCACAAGGATATAAAGTGTCGAGAAATGCCAGGCTGCAACAGATAGTTGTACATAACTCATAGGGTATACCTGACGCCACTAAAGATAGCTAAATTTAAAAACGCCGGAAGACAAGTGTGCCCAAAATGTAATGAGGAAAATGCAGGGATGGTGCATATGTTTTGGGCATGCCCACTGATAGCTAGATATTGGGTGGACATAGCACAAAAAATGGAAGATAAAGGGATCTTTATGAAGGTGGATACCGTGTGGGCTTGCTTGTTGGGAGGGTTCCCTAGACTGCCTAAGCTTAAACATGTGAGTAAATTAAAAGATCTAGCATATGTTCTGGCAAAGAGAAGGATCGCAATGGGATGGAAAGCATGTTACAGGCCCAAAGTGGAAACTTGGTGGAGGGACTTGCAAAAGTGGGCGGAGGCAGAAACAGTGGCATGGCAGGAAGCGTGTAAGGGGTACATAGGAGAAGCGGGAGCCCTGTCGGGTTGGAGGCAGCTGATAACTGGACTATTTGGGCCCTCGTATGATGGACCAAGTGATGGCGATATGACGAGCACGGCGGAAGAGGACTCCATACCGCAAGAGGTGGGAACTAACAATGTGGGAAAGTAGGCTCGGAAGGGGGGGAGGGACGGGGAACACAGTGGGCGAGAACATAATGTACGTGTATATATGAGCAAATTATGCATCCACTGTAAGTTTGGTTTGTTATTTTGTTTGAATGAAATCAATAAAAAAATGTTTTTAAAAAAGTTTAGCATTATGGTCATATGAGACGCACGACCTGCGCTCGACCTACCTCACTTTCAAATGGGCTGCTTTAAGCTCATCTGTGTACCAGGGTGCAGAAGGCTGTAGCTTCTGCTGAGTGACTTTTAGGGGAGCCACCAAATTGGCACCCGCCTCCAACGACTTGGATAGAAAAGACAGATCCACTAGCGGTGAGTTGCGGCATTCCAAATTAATAAAGTATCCCATTCGAGAAAGATCAGCAGTATGCCAACTGCATTTCATAACACTAGCCAAGCGAGTGGCAGGAGGATAGTTTATTTTAAAAGGTATCAGAAAGTGATCAGACCATAATACCTTTTTCAGTGGAGCCACAGTAAAGGCCGACTCCGTGGAAAAAAATAGGGTCAAGAATCCCACCCATATTGTGGGTGACTTGCGATGCAAATCGGTAAATGCCAAGATCAGTAAAAGCCTCAAAGAACTAGGCTAAAATAGGAATAAGAGGGGCATTGTATGTGATGTTAGTCTCCCAACACCATGATATTAACAAACCTTACGTAAGAGAGGCCACCAAGTCGAGGAAAGGAGCGAAGAATGCAGTATAGGGCCAGGAGGGCGATATACGATTAGAAAATGTATGGACTAAGAGGCATCTATTACCAGATGTAAAATGAACGCTTCCATACCAAAGTTGTGGGGTACAGGTACCACAGAAAATATACATTTAAAAATGTTATCAATGCCACCACCAGGATGGGGTGCAATGCGATCCAATTGAAGAATCTTGCAGCCAGCAGGCAGTGCCTCCAAAAAGGTAGGCACTGACCTATCAATAAACCAAGTTTCGGTCAGACAAAGCAAGTCCCAGGCATCATCTTGCAGTAACTCGAAAATGGACTTGGCGTGAGCCACCAAGGACCGTGTATTAAGTAGGTAAGCATTCAGAGCGATTTCCCACCAGGGATCACCTCGGACAGGATGCCACATTTGTGTTGAGTCAAACTGAACAGGAAATACTGTGTCAGAGGGGGCTAAGTCCACAAGAGACTGACGCGTATAGTAGATCACGTTATTTCTGCTGTCCTTGCCGTCCACGACCCAGACGGGCAAAGACGGGCTAGATTTTGGCATGAAAGGCATGCTTCCGCTGTACCCATCTGCTGTGCTTCAGGTGTGTACCTGGAAATAAACACATCGCAATAGCCGGGTCCCTCCCATTGCTAGACAGTGAAGAGAGACTGCTGTTCACTATGCGTGGTGGAGAGAAAAGAAAGTCCGCCCGGTACCAGGCACGAGCCTTGGAAGGCGTGGGAGGGGAAACCAGGCACCTTCCTGCTGGTGAGGCTACAAGGAGAATAGCAGAATAAATGAAACAATAGAAATAAAATGTATGGCAGTAACCATTAAAAGCGGCATCCAGTCACCCACCCGTTAATTACCTGTAACTCAATTTCTCCAGCATTGGTATCCTTCATAGATTCACAGGCTGTAAATATTCTCTGTCAGGCTGGGAATCCCTGGTTACTTAGTACTCTTCCTATGGAAAGACATTTGACACCTTGAGTGTCCCATCGACTGTGTTGTGGGTGCCTTTGGTCCCTACTTTAAGTTTAATATTTGTAGCGCGCACCCCATGGACCCGTAGGCTTAAGGGCACAACAACAAATAACAGACAAGAGAACAGCTAGACCACAGACCATTCAAACAGAATCACAAAAGGCATGGTTCAATAGGACGTCTAGTATGTAGCTCCGCCCCAGCAGCTTCCCCTCAGATTTTAACCACTCAAGATGGAGGATAACCCCCTCAAGGGATGTTTTCCTGGAGGGTGAAGGCAGGATGCCAACGGTGGAGAAATGGAGTTACAGTTAAGAAACTACTCCCTTCTCCTGCATTGGACCTTTAATAGATTCACATGCTGTGAATAGATTTTATAGCAGTATGCATGACTGAAGGAGAAAAACACGGCAAGCAGACTTGAAAACCTGTGCATTCTATGCCAATGCCAGGAGTATACACCGATGACTACAAAAACCCCAAAGCTCCGGGGCTTACCTTACTGGAACAGCCGCTGAAGGACTGCTCGTCCCATTTGCACATCTTCTGCGTGCTGTTCCTGCAGGCAGTAGTGCCTAGTGAATGTGTGCACTGCCCACGTTGCTGTCTGGTAAATGTCTGATGGGCACGCCCGACCAGAGCTGCCAAAGCCTTTGTAGCGCTTGTAGAATGTGCCTTGGCTGTAGTCTGCAGTGGCCTGTTGGCCTTTGCGTGGCAGAAGGAAATAGCAGAGGATATCCACCTTGCAATACTCTTCTTTGTGATAGCTTTCCTGTTGTTCGAAGGTCCAAAAGTGATAAAGAGCTGCCTTGCTGCTCTAAAGGGTTCAGTCAGATCCAGGTAGTATTTTAACTTCCAGGGAGTGCAACGCTCTCTCCGCTGGGAAGCTGGCGCTCTGAAGAATGTAAGCAACGTGATAATTGCATTCTTGTGGAATTCAGATGGTACTTTCGGGATAAAGTGGGGATTGGTGGAGAGGTTTACCTTGTCCCTTGCAGATCGGAGGTATGGCGGGGCCACCACTAACTCCTGTATTTCCGAGACTCACCTGGCGGACGTAATAGCAATAAGAAACGCTACTTTCCAGGTCACAAACTTGATGTGCACCGAAGAGAGAGAGGTTCAAAAGGAGCTTTCATGAGGCCAGCTAGGACCAGATTTAGGCTCCATACCAGTTGTATTATTTTCTTTGGTGGAAAAGCGCAAAACAGCCTTTTTATAAAATTATTGAGGAGTCTGTCGCTGTAGAGGGGAGGTTTCGCTCTTCTGGAGATTGCTGCAAAGTGTACTTTTATCGAGGAGATGGCAAGACCTTCCTTTGCCAGCTTCCACAGGTAAGGCAAACATGTTGTGGCTGTATGGTCGGTGGTTGCAGGTTGGGTTGCTGCGAACACCACATGCAGAACCTTTTCCATTTTTGGTTGTACGAGCTGTTAATAGAAGGAGCCCTAGCTGCTGCTAGTATGCGCAGGCATTCCTGTGGGATGTCTAGGTGGCCGAATTCGGCGTGATCGGAAGCCACGCTGTCAACTTGAGGGAGCGTGGGTCGTGATGCAGGATTGCACCGTTGGCCTATTACAGGAGATCGGAGTGGGATCCCAGATGGATTGGATTGTCTGCTGATAGCTGGAGGAGGTCTGAGAACCAGGGATGTCTGGCCTAGTATGGTGCCACCAGGATTCTTTTTTGCAAGGGTATCTGCAGATCATCTGGACTGTCTTCCGGATCAGAGGAAGTGGCGGGAACGCCTAAGTGAAGATGTTGGTCCATGGGAATGAACACGTCTCCCTGCGAGCTCGGGTGCCGTAACCCCTTGCAAATTCTTTGCATTGCTTGTTGGACATTGTGGCGAAGCAGTCCAGAGGCTGGCCCCATGCTGCAAAGATCTTGTTTATTTGGTTGCCCTGACGGCGCCATTCATGGGACTGTTGTGTCACTGCTGAGGGTGTCGGCCTGCTGGTGGTGTATTCCCGGCAGGTGGAATGCTTGCAGAGCAATGTTGTTGCAAATAGCCCAATGCCAGATAGTTTGAGCTTCTCGAGACAGGGTGTTTGATACCGTTCCTCCCTGCTTGCGCAGGTGAAACATTGTGGTGGTATTGTCCGTGAGGATCCACATTAGAGTTTAGGATCAGAGGAAGAAAAGAATTTGGGGCACAATGGACCGCTAGCAGTTCCAGGACATTTATGTGTAGGGCTGATTCTTCGGGATTCTACAGGCCTTCGATCTGGTGTTGGCCCAGGTGGGCTCCCCAACCTGCCAAGGAGGCATTCGTCACACTTGTGAGTTGGTGGCTCGGTTCTACCAGAGGCATCCCTTTCGAGGTGTTGCACACCGTCCTCCATTTCAGTGACCGTGAGAGCTCAGGAGTGATAGCTATCTGGTCTCCCCAGGACCACCTGGTAGCCAGGAACTGCTGCATCGGTCGCATGTGTAGTCTGCAATTGAATATCCGTGGAATGCAGGACGACATGGTTCCTGGTAGAGCCATGCATCCATGCACCCTCAGTTGGTTGTTTGGGGTGAATGAGCAGGCCAGTTATTAATCTGTGCACTCTGCCGGCTGAGGGTTTGACTAGGTGTTGGGCTGTGAAAAAATGTGCACCCAGAACACCAAACCTTTTGATGGCACTACACAGGAAATCCCAATTGTTGCAGTAGAGTCTGTCTGCGTCAGTGAAGCCGCAGTTTTGTCAGTGTGTTGGGCCCCTGACCAACCAACCGCCTAGGTATGGGTGGATGTGGTGACCCTGTTTTCTGAGGAAAGCTGCCACTGGGGCTAGGCATTTGGTGAAAGTCTGGGGGGCTGATTTGAGGCCGAACGGAGGGGCTCAGAATTGGTAATGACTTTCCCAGACTTTGAATCTGAGATACTGTCAGTGCCTCAGATTTATTGGTATGTGAAAGTAGGTGTCTTATCTAATGCCGCTAGATGCTCGTGAGGCAGTACAGCCTTTATGATGTCTTGCAGCGTGATCATTTTGAAATTTTGTTTCTTGATATTTTTGTTTAACTGTCCAAGATTGCACGCCACTTCCTGTCCAGCTTTTTTTTTTACTACAAAGTATCTAGAGTATACCCCTTTTTCCCCATGAGAGAGGAGGGACCCTTTCTATTGCCCTTTTTGCTAACGTGTCATGCACATCTTGCTGAAGGATTAGACAGTGTGGATGTGACACTGTTACGGGAGGTAAGGATTTCTGTTTGCGCTTGAATTCCAACACATGGCTGTGTTAGATGGCATCTAGCACCATCTGTCCTTTGTAATTGATTGCCACCTGTCGATAAGAAGCACCACATTTCCTCCCACTGGTGCGCCTTTGGGGCAGTCATTGCTGGGATTTGTTCTGCCTACCTATCTGTGAGGTGGCCGCGAGGTTTGCGTTGTGGTTGGCGGTAGTCCCTGCTGCGTTGGGAAGACTGGTAGTTCCTTCTATATCCCTGGGAGTAGTAGCCGGATCTTGCATAGCTTTTGGAGTCTCTTGTGGAAGACCACCTGGTTTGACCCACAACTCCCCGAAAGGGATGAAAAGACCTTCTGCCGTGTAAGGCAGTCAATGATCGAGCAGTATTGGAGTCTGCCTTCATGACCTTAATAGCCCAGTCTATTTTGACACCAAAAACATTTTCTCCCTAGAATGGCATGTCCACGACCTTATGTTGCACCTCCTACCTAAAGACGGTGCAGCGCAGCCACCCTTGCCTTCTCAGGACAACCCCATTATCAATCTGCTTGAACCCCGCCTCTGCAAGGTTCACTGCAATATTTATACTATGGTTTGCGTCTTCCTCGCCCTCATGTATAATTGTCAAGGCCGCCTTTTGCTGCTGTTGGGGCAAATGCTCTAGGATGGGAGCCAGCCGGTGCCACATTTTGCGGTCATAGAGCACCAGCATCACCAGGGCATTGCCTGCTTTAACTGTTGTTGCTCCGATGGTTAATACTTCCTTGCGAAAGCATCTGGCTGCCTTTGTTTTCCAGGGGTGTAGCGCATTTGTGCTGCGAACGTGCCTTGCCGCAGCCGACACTACCGACTCCGGAGAGGACTGAGAGGTTTGACATTTTCTGGTAGTGTCCAGTGCCTTGAACTTGTGTAGTCTGCCTTTTACTGCAGGCTCAGTGAAAAGGTGTTTCAGGGTTGGCAATCCCTCTGGCCACACGCGATCCTGAATGGATTTTGCAAACAGCTTTTCTGTGCTTACCGAAATGATTAAAAAAAAAAAAAAAAAAAACTGTCTCTCTTCCTCCTCTGGCGTCTACCCAAATTCTTGGCACACCTTGGAGACCATGGCTGGTTGTTTGGTGGGGAAGGTTGTGCTCTGTATCCCAAGTACATCTTGGTGAAAGGAGTTAGAAGTAGTGGTGTAGAAGAGGTCCCAAATACAACCTGCACTCCAGTCGCCCATTTTGAAGTACCAGGAGTGTTCACACCGAGATATGTGACGTATGAGGAGCAAATAAACCAGCAGAGAGCCACATTAGGGCTCTGCCCAGTGCCAATCAGAAGAACAATGCCTATTGAAGTACCAATAACCAGACAACCATGGGCAGTAAGGTATCCATTGAGACAACCTTACCAACAAATGACACAAAACAAAGACTGTTTTAAACACTGTCCTAGAAGAAACTCAAAAAGCCTTAATTGAAGACGAATGGTGACATCACAAGGGCCCGGACAGACGTACAGATGAATAAAACGGCAACCAAAAGATGACACACAAAGCCGATATGTTATGAATAAGGATGTAATGAACTTAGAAGAGACGAAGTTGAAACTGATAGAAATTTAAACTGTAAAGCAGGATGAAAATATACAACCAGTTAACGCCTGTACAAATGCTTGAAACTCAAGATGCTATGAAAACAGTGTGGTTTGCTATGCTTAGTAGAAGAATAGAGCGGCTAGCGTCAACGATAGATCTACCTCAACGAAGCACATTATATAAGTGCAAATCCACTTTATAGAAAAGCAGAATTAACCCAGGTTACTAGCGGTCGAACAGGCCAGGATTCATATTCCAGCAAAAGCAAGAAGAGACAGCAGAATCGAAACTCAGCAAGAAGCAGCTTGTGCCTGGGAAGTCGAGGTCAAACCAAGAGAGAGAGGCGGACAGTAACTTTGGAGAATCGAAACTTAAGAGTAGAGCAGCCTGCCCCGTGAAAGTCGAGATAAGGAGGCCCAGGCAGGTGGCGAGGATGAAATGAGAATCAAATGCACAAATAGAAGGAAAACGAAGCAGATTCACAGGGTAATAACACGTGACCAGCCAGGCGCGAAGAGGTACCAATGTCTGATGTGACCCAAAGCAGAAGATACCATAAATTTTCCTGACAAGGAGGTAGTTTTGAGGCCGAACACAGCCAACTAATTGACACATGGCAATAAAACACTGATTGATGGAAAGGAGGCTGGGTGAATCTTGGGGCATCGTGCATCTGGCTGACCCTTCTGCATACTGCTAATTAAAGTAGAGATTTATGCCTAGGGGTGTAACCAACCCAATCACAAATGGACCAAATAATCTAGGGGCCTATAGATAGCAGAACCAATGAGAAGTCATACTTTTAGTGACGTCTACATGAGTAATGTTCGAGGGAAGGGCGTAGACGCCCACCAGAAAAGTTATCCAATCCGCACACTCCGTTACCATATACAGATATAGCACCTAAGTTACCTTTTCCAACCAACAGAATTGTATGACAAACTTTTGAATGTTACACGTCAATGATGACGAATTTTGGGTATAACTGTTAATGTTTGAATGAAGATCGTTGGGAGTCGAAGTGAGACAGGCCATCTCATCATTGTTGATCTCCATGTTTCCCTGTTTTTTTTGTACTTGTCATTAAACGGACTCCCCTTTGACAAACCATTGAGTTGTCCTTATTGATTGGTACCTCGTCTTAAAGTATTCGAGAGCGAGCTCTGATTCTATGGGCCGGTCAGGGGTCACTCGCACTCTATTACAGTGGAAGAGCTAGTGTCCCTTGGATCAGTGTGTTCTTCCCCTCTTGATTGGGGGCACAGTGGTAGATCTGTCCTGTGTATGAGATTGGATCACTGTGCATTCTTCGGAATCTGAATCTGACCCCTGGGCACTCCTACCTAGGAAGTTCAAAGTCAGACGTTATGTTGTAGGATTTGATCTGGGATGATTTCAGTGTATTTTATGGGTGATACACCTAGAGGGAGTTGCCTAGGCTCTACTGGTTCCTTTGTTGAAATTTAGTATCCCTTTAGTACAGGTTAGCACACTTTCCTCCTGCAGCTGTAGGATAGGTTGTTCGGGATGTTGCGTTGTTTGAACCGCAGTAGAACTCATTGTCAGGTGTGTGTGTACTGTTTCACTCCCTGGAGATGTTCATTTTTTTTGTTGTTAAGTGGACTGTCGATGAGTGTCCCAATTTCATTGAAGGATGTACCGTCGACTATTCTTGTTCGGAAGAGGATCTATGCCCCTCTGTGGAAGTACAAGACTCTGATGACGCGTTGTTTCTTCTTTGATGAAGGTGGAGTCTTTGTGGACCATTTGTCCTTATGCTCGTCTTTCGTCGATAAGGATGTTCTCGGTGAATGGGAGGTCGACTTTGTTGACGGACGTGAGCCCTTGCTAGTATGCTTTGATGACTGTACCGTTTTGGTTGTCGCTGTCGACCAGTTTTTCAACGACCGTTTACTCACGGACTGAAAGCCTTTTTGGCCAAGCGGTTTCTTTTTAGGAGACCCGGGTTGTGTGGCTGCCTTGTCGTGGCTCGTCAATGATTTAGTCTCACCTTGTTGAATTTTCAGTTTTTTCGTAGGTGGTTCTTCCGACATGGATCTGAGGCTTGGTGGTGATCGCTTTTCAGATGGAGCGATAGCTCTTCCACGAGCCCGCCTGCAACGCTGTGTATGCCCCTCGTTTAGCCAGCAAATCAGTCTATGCTTTCTGTCCTTGAGGGTTTTCTGAGAGAAACCCTGACAGACTTCACATTCTTCGCAGGAATGGTTGGGGTTTAGGCAGCATATACAGTCTACATGCCTGTCACCGTCATAAACATTTTTTAGGCTACACGTCCCAAATGCCCTGAATAAAGATTTTTTTTAAACCCCAACGGTCTCCATGTTTGTTGCTGATGCTACCGAAGGGTAGTGAGTTGCTCCGGATAGACTTTGTTGTTGACAAATTTATTGGAGTATAAAGAAGATTTCTCAGTGACAAGAAGAACTTGAGCAATCCCACCAGCTAAGAAGATGGTTAAAATCTGCAGAGAAGCTGACTCTGCTTCCGAATGGAGTCGTGCCTCACTCAGGCAGGGCAGAACGGCCCAGCGAACTACCTCTAGTAAGAAATCTAGATTACATGAGAAGGCATCACAGGGCCAGGAAGAAGCTGCATCCAACACCCTCAAATGGGTATTCGTCAGAAGCCACAATAATACCTTCAAAAGGCGACTGAAAAGTCTTCAAGACTGCCCACATCTTCTAATCGGGTCAGGTGGTCTTAGTCTTCATACTAGTCATCTAAAGCTAGCACATCACTGTTGGCGCATACACTACAACAGTCGAAGCCATTGTTGATGACCATGATGCTGTTGACTACTAAAATCTCAGTCGACTACCACAATGTAGTCTACTACCACAACGACCTCATCGTCAACAGCTATGAAACAGCCGTTGCAGCTGTTCCATCTCCGCTGTTCATGCCAGCGGCCCTGTAACAGTCTGCTTTAGCAGCACTTACCAGTCCCGTTTGTCCTCTGGCTCTTGGTATCACCCCAGGAAGAGCCCATGGACTTGCTGACACCCCTCAACCATTTGAGTTGTCAAACCCCCCTACCTGTTTCTGCAGATGAGGTATTGGAGTTGGTGCCACCCAGCCCTTGGTGGACATGCCTCCTCCCAGGACAACTCCTGCTCAGGGGTCTTCATTTGAAGCTACTCCAGGTGGGTTACCACCACAAGCCCCTAGAGACCTTTCTTTTAAAAGCACTTGCAACCCGTGGTGTAGCTCCATAACCAGACCCTTCTGCACCACAGGGACCTCAAGAGCCACAACCAGGTGCAAATGGAATGGTGGTTCTTCCTCTCCCTATGAGGGATTGTCTGGAAAGGCCACTACAACTGACTGAGTCGGATGACAAGGCCCCCAGATGACCAAGTCTCCATCCACCTAACAGACGTTTCAGGTGAATACGATGACATCTTCCAAGCAGACTGAGCAAGATGATGTGCCCACCAGAGATTTCCCCACTGGATGAAATTGGTTCCTTTCATGCTTTAATGGCTAGGGCCACAAAAATGTTCAGGTTGACATCGGAGTAACGAAGGAAAGATAGCTTGCGCTACCAGCGATGAGAGCAGCCAGAAAATCTTGTTTAGCCATACCCTTGCTGGACGACATCTGGGAGGAAGGTTTAATAACTGACCAACCCCTCGTCACCACCTCCAGAGAAGGTGAGGTTCAGTAAGTATAGTCCCAGACTCTGCACCCACTTACCTGAGAATGCAACCAACTCCGGATTCTGTGGCGTCTGCAGTAGCACTCAAGAATTCCACCAACCCTTCCTGCTCAGTTCAGTTCAACCGGATAAAGGAAAACACCTGGATGCCTTTGGAAAAAGGGTCATCACAACGGCTGCCACTACCATCAGTGCAGCTAATGCCATGGCTATCCTATCTAGGTATGACTGAGCGCTATGGTTTAAGATGGGCCCCATACTCGAGTTTATCCCTGAGGATAAAAAACAGGAGGCATTTGCACTCCTTCACGAATAAGCAGCATCTGACCACGCGATTTTGGTCTCTGTGGACACTGTCTTTAGACCACTGGGTAACAGCACTGTTGTTCATAGGCAGGGCTGGCTCAAAGCAAGCAATTTCCGACCAGAGGTGGTCGCCTTGCCTTTCAACAGCATTGATCTATTCAGCAAGAAGGTCGATGAGCCACTGCAGACTATCAAAACTGCTGCGGCCCGCTCCCTGGTCAGATTACAGTGGACGCCAGTCCTTTCACTCTGGGAAATCTAATTTTTCAAGAACTACAGGAGACTACAAGCCCTCCTATAAGTCTTCTTACAATATCCCCTTCAGACACCACCTCCGACCCCTGCAGGAACAAGACCCAAATCATCAAGGAGTAACCAACACAGCTCTTCACAAGCTAGGGGTCAATCTGCTAAACAGCCCAGACCTGCCACAGATCACGCCCTCCCACTTTTGCATGTGGGAGGAAGAATCCCACTTTGTCCAGGAGTGGAAAATGGGCCTCATGCTGGAGTTCATCAAAACACACCTGCCATTCCTCCTGTGAAGGAGGCAGAGAAGAGCAATCTGTTTGTACAGGCGGTCCAGTTGTTGCTGTCAAAAGGAGCCATAGAAGGGTCCTGACCATGCTACAGGGACACTTTGTCTAGTCCAGAAACATCCTGGTAAGAAAGAAACCAGGGGGCTGGATGCTCATATTAGACGCTGAACAACATTCTAAAGGTACAGACCTTCAGGGTGGTTACTCTGCAGCAGGTCCTAGCACAACTACCACAAGGGAATTTACCAACATCTCTAGACTTTAAGACGTTTACCTTCACATCCCTATTCACCAAAAACACTGCCACTACCTGCACTTTGTTGTGGCAGGCAGGCACTATTGATTCAACGCTCTACCTTATGGCCTGCGGTCAGCTCTGCAAGTATTTACCAAATGCCTGGCCCCTATGGTGGCTCACCTCTGTTGAGCAGGCACCTATGACTACCCATATCTGGACGACTGGCTGGTAAGGGCAGCATCCACACAAGTTATTCAGTGCTTGCAATACCTAGGCTTCTCCATCTATACGAAATCTTGTCTCATCCCAGCTAAACAAGCTCTATACCTAGGAGCCAACATGCTGTCTTGAACAGCGATCCCATCGAAAGAGGGTTCGATCCCTCCTCGCCAAGGCTTTCCACGATACCAGCCACCTCTGTTCACAGATACAAGTCCCTGCTGGGCATGCGGCTATGCATGCAACCCCTTCAGGAGTTCCTCTATGCATGTTGGATGCAGCTGTCTGGCTCCTAGGAGGACACTATCACGCTGACAATCCACAAAGGCATTACACTGGTGGTCAATTCAAGCTCATCTGGTTCAGGGCACACCCATTTGGCTAATCGACCCCCTCTCCATTGGTGTGACTGATGCTTCTCGGGCGGAGTGGGGGGCTCATTCAGAGAACATGCATGCCAGGGGTCTCTGGACGGAGGAGGAGAAAGCTCAACATCTCAATCTCCTAGAGCTGCGCGCCGCTTTTTGGGCACTCAAGTCGTTCCTCCCACGAGACAGCGGTCAGTTGGTGCAGATCTTTACAGACAACACCACAGTGTTATATATATGTAAGTGGGGAGGAATGAGATCTCCCACTCATAGAAACACAAACCCTGTGGGCCTGGGCGCTACAGCATCGGAGGATCCTCATTCCTTTTCACCTTCCAGGGGTTCATGACACCACTGCGGATTCACTCAGCAGCGAACACTGCCCCTGCCACAAAGGGGAGATGTGGGATGTGCTTCTCTGCACAATTTTCCACTATTTGGGAATGCCGAACGTAGACCTCTGACACCTATGAGAACAGGTGTAGTGCTTTTGCCAGCAGCATTACACATCTAGAGTTTTGTGAATGCCATCACCTTTCCATGGGGAGGGGGGGGCGGTCTGGAGTTCCTCTATGCTTTTCCTCCTATTGCGCTTGTGGGGTGAGTTTTCAGACCACATCAGTGTAGACTGATCTTAGTGGCCCCTGCTTGGCTGAGACAGTAATCTGACCTCTCGCTCTCAGCAGCATCCCAGATGAGACCATCTTCAGCACAATCTGCATTCCAAGAACAAAGGGGAAATTGTCCATAACGACCCAGCCTTATCCTCTCACAACCAGACGGCCTTGTTCGTGTGCACCTAGAATTTGGCGCTATCCCGCTACCACAGGACTGCAGGGATATTCTAGCGTGAGCATGCGCCTCTTCTACGCTGGCCTGCTATAAGAGCGAATTGAGGCATTTTAATATATGGTTTATTTCAAGGTGTCTAGACCGCATTGCCATTTAACCAAAGGACATCCTGTCTTACCCGTTATCCGTAGCGCAGGCCGGTTTTGGTTTGCTCCTCCATTAAAGTACACCTCCGAGCAATTTCACAGTAAACCCGTCCTTCTGCGCATCTTCTCTTTGTTCTCAGACTGGTCAAGGAGTTCCTGAAGTACTACTTTTGTTCTTTTCCACCTACTAGACATCCAGCACCTGCCTGGGAGCTCAATGTGGTCATGTCCAGGCTTATGAGACCTCCATGTACCCATGCACAAGGCTCCACTCAAATTTCCGAGTGGCCTTGTTATTGGCATGGAGGCTAGGCGATTCACAGAAGTTTTCAAGAAAGGCACCCTACTTGACGTTCCACAAGTCCAAAGTTGTGCTACGCACTAACCCAGCTTTTGTATCCAAGGTGCCTTCTGCATTCCATCTCAATGAGCCAGTGGTGTTCTGTGCTCTTTGGATCCCCGGCAGAAGAATCAAGTTACTTACCTGAGGTAACATTCTTTCAACTGGTTGTTCCTCCCACGTATTCCTCATCTTGGATCTTCAAGTCTGCTTGTAAGTTAGCTTTGGGTTTTTTTCTTCATAAGGTGGAGTGTTGTGCAGCGTCGAGTCTTGGTCTTTGACGACTTGAGTAGCATCCCTTGTGACATTGATGCTGGTATATGAAGCACGCGTGCTGACCATTACATCAGCCGGTCAAGTGGCACAGTGAGTAGAGCACTCCCTTTGACATCGGTGCAGAGTCTGCTAACGCAGGTTCGAATCCCGGCGGGGCCAAACTCAGCCTTTCATCCTTCCGAGGTCGATAAATGAGCACCACACAATAAGCAGCGCTCAGATACCCGAGGGTTCGTGGCGCTATATAAATGCCAAATTGTTATTGTTAATCAGTTCTAGTTTTTTCCCTCCATTAATTTGCTGAGTCTTAGGAGGAGACAATCTTGACGTTGCAGGAAAGGAAGGTGTAAGGCACAGAAATTCTAGGCAGGCAAGATGGGACGGATGGGAGCACCAGGAGGAATAAGTGGGAGGAACATCCAGTTGAAAGAACGTTACCACAGGTAAGTAACTTGTTCTTTGAATGGATTGTCCTCCCACGTATTCCTCATCTTTGATAGACTCCTACAGCAGTTTGTGTTTGGGGGTGGGATGCCAAGAATGTACCTATTTGTTTATATTATGAAGGACAGCTTTTCCAAATTTTGCGTCCTATCCTGAGTCTACACAATAAAATCTACTGATAGTATGACTGGACAACCAGGTTGCCGCTCAGCAACGGTCCCGCACTGGAATGCCTCTTTCCAGAGCTGAGGAAGCAGCTACCCCTCTAATGAATGCGCCTTCAAACCTTCAGGCAAATATATGCCTGCCACCGAGTAGCATTCTGTAATGCACATGCCAATCCATCTAGAGATTGTTTTGCGACAGCCAAACCTAATCTTTGACCAGCATAACCAATTAAGAGCTTGTCATCTTGACTAACACTTGCCGTTGGAGTAATGCAGTCGCTTGATACCCTGTCAGGGTGCAGACGATGCAATCACTCCTCTTTTGATGGATGAGGAGAAGAAGGATAAAAAGATGGTAATACGATACGTTGTGCAAGGTGACACTCCGACACAACTTTAGAAAGGAAAGACTGTACTCTTTGAACCACTTTGTCCTTGGAAAAGGTTGTGAATGGCGGTTTGGAAGACCGTGCTTGTGCTCACTTACCCTCTGGGCAGAAGTGATAACTACTAAAAAGACAGTTTTCAAGGTGAGCAACCTTAAAGGACATGAATGCAAGAGCTCAAATGGAGCTCCCATAAGACATCTTAGTACTAGATTTAAATCGCACAATGAAGGGTTCAGGCGGAAACAAATTTGTTAGGCCCTTAAGAAATTATCACTAACGGCACATTGAAGTATGGTCCCTCATCAGGAGATGATTGATAGTGCTGCTAGATAGCCCTTCAACGTGGCCACTGAGGTGGAGCAAAAAAGAT
Organism: Ambystoma mexicanum; assembly: GCF_040938575.1. Classification (NCBI taxonomy): domain Eukaryota; kingdom Metazoa; phylum Chordata; class Amphibia; order Caudata; family Ambystomatidae; genus Ambystoma; species Ambystoma mexicanum. The sequence continues at coordinate 1,542,955,234 of NC_090932.1, forward strand.
AAAACATGGGGAAGCTTACACGTAAAAGGATCAAGTTTCTTTTCCCTACACCAGCTGCAAAACATATTGCAGTGATACAGGGATTTAGTTGTTGGTCTTAAAGCCAAAAGCAACACCTCCATTATGTATTCCGGGAGGGCCCAATCCTTGTATCGCACCCTTTCATACACCAGGCGTAAAGATTGAGAGTCCTGATCTCTGGTTGAAGAATGCGACCTTCCTCTTGCAAGAGTATGTCTTGTCTTTGGGGAAGACAAATTGAAGGGCAGATGGCCATTTCTAGAAAGTCCAGGCTCCTGGCCCAATCTGGAGCAATGAGGATCATGATTTTCCCAAACTTCCTCAATCTCCTGATGACCGAAGGAATGACTAGGACTGGTGGAAACACGTACAGAAGTGGAAACTCCAAGTCCACCACAACGCATCTCCTAGATCTCCTCTATGGGGAAATTCCCTGGAGCAGAACAGCTTTCACTTCCGGTTGACACTGGTCGCAAACGGATCCACTTGAGGGATTCCCCAAACGTTGAAGACCTCCAGAAGGACTTCCTGAGCTAATTACCACTCATGGTCGATTGTGCTCTGCCTCCTCAGAGCGTCCGACACCATGTTCTATTCTCCGGCCAGATGAACTTCCAGAAGAGTGATTCCTTCTCTTAGTGCCCAGAACCAGAGCTGCATTGCCACTCTGCATGGGGGCAGTGACCCCACCCCCTCACCCCCTCGTGTTGAGGTATTGCATGGCCACTGTGTTGTCTGTTATTATCAGGACACTGTTCCCCCCCATATTGAGGGCAGGAAGGCCATCAGCGCTAGTCTGATTGCCCTCCGCTCTAACAGGTTGATCTGGAGTCTGGACTTAGACGGAGACCAGTGTTCGCTTATTGAAAGGTCTTGTTTGCGCTCCCCATCGTCTGAGGGAGGAGTCTGTCACAACTGTCATTTCCGGCCATGGTTGCCAAAAAGGTTCTCATCTAATCACATTCTCGTTGTTGGCCCACCACAGAAGATCCTGGGCGACCTTTGTTGGGACCTGAAGGTCTGTCATTTTACTGGAGAATTGAGAGGTTGAGCCCTTAACTTGATATGATAGGTTATTTATAACGCGCTTAATACCCAGAGGTTTCTAAACTCAGACCTAGGAATCGTACCTGTGTTGCTCTGTGTCGTCTTGCTTCCAAGGAGAGTATGTTGCCGCTGAGCTATCCTCCCAAGACCTTGGGTGGTAAAGCTTCTCCCGAGGCTGAATCCAGGAGTGCTCCTGGATTCAGGTGGGATTTATTGAAGTTCAGGGAGAAGCCCAGCTGGTGGATGAAGTGGCAGGTGCCACTGAGATGATTATGTGACTGTTCCGGAGAACAAGCCCTGATCAACCAGTTGCCCGGGTTGGGGTAGATGTGATTCACCTCCCTCATTAGACTTGCTGCCACTCCTGCAATAAGCTTGGTGAAGACCCTTGGGACTGAGGTGAGCCCGAATGGCAGAACTCGAAACTGATAGTGAGAACTGTGAACTTCTGGTACTTTCTGTGCTTCTGATGGATGGGCACATGAAAGTAAGCATCCTGAAGGTCCACTGATACCAACCAATCCTTGAGTCGAAGGGCCTGAAGGATTTGCATAGGAGTTACCATCTTTAACTTTTCCTTCCTGAGGAATTTAAGCATCTCAAGTCCAAGATGGGTCGCACTCCTCAGTCCTCCTTGGGAATTGGGAAGTAGGGAGAATACCAACCCTGGTTTCTCTCTCCGCCACAGGTACTAGTTCTGCTGCACCTTTCTCCAACATGATAAGAATCTCCTGTTGGAACAGCAGATCTGGGACCAAGGCAGATCTGCCTATTGGTGGGGAGGAGGGAGGGGTGTGGGGGGGGGGGGGGGGAACAGGCAATCGGGAGGTTTCTTTACGAATGGGAGACAGTAACTGCCTGCTATTGTTTGTAGCACGCATGCATTCTAAGTTATACTCTGGAAACTCTAGAGATGATATGACACTGCCTCCTACCACAGACTAGTGGTTAAGGGAGTCATTTTGCTGCTGCACTTGCAGCAGAGGTTAACTCTGCGGGGGTTCCACAGGGAGTTCTACCTACGCTGCTTCTGCCTCCACGAGGCGCTCTTCTCTTTTATTTATTTTATTAAATTGATTGATGGCACCCAGCGGTATCTCTGACCCCTCTGCGAGAACTGTCCTCTTCCTCTAGAGATTGAGGAATAGAAACGAAAAGCATGTCCTCTCTATCCTTGACCTGAAGGTTGAGGTTGCCTGATTGCCGCCCCTAATGACTCAGCTGCAACCCCAAAAGCTTGCAGCTTCTCCAAACTACTATCAGCCTTATTGCCAAAAAGAAAAGTACCATCAACGGGAATTTCTAACAGGCGTGCTTGAACATCTGCCGAAAATACTGATTTTCTCGGCCATGATATCCATCTTAAAACAGTCCTGGTAGCCATGGATCTGCTTACGGAATCTACTGTATCCAAGCTTAAGTGTTAGGATTGCCTCATGGCATCTTTGCCATCTTGGACTAGGCTTAAAACCCCATCCCTTTCCTCACTCTCCGGTATATGCTCTGTGGCTAGAGCAGCCACACCCCAAAGAGTGAGTTTATTTTGCCAAGGCATTGGCCGATTTCAGAGCCATGCATCCTGCTGTAAATACTCTTTCCGAGAGAGTCAACCTTTCTATCCTCTTTGTCAGCAGGAGTGGATGGCTAAGCTGCAGACAATTGCTACTTGTAAAACCAGGCTCTCTGGTGTTGGATGCCTGTTCAGAAAAGGAGGGTCCACATAAGATGTTCTGTATTTCTTTGTCAAGATATTGTTCACAGGGGGGGAACGGAATCTGGCTTCAGTCAATGTTTTATGACCCTTACTGCAGCGTGGAAAGGTAGCACAACCTCCTTTACTGGACCACTGTCTGTCTAATATATCAGTAAGGCCATCAGTTTCCTAGACCACCCCACATATTCAGCCACTTTACAAATCACTGATCTGTATAAAGGATCAGCATAACCAGCCATTTCTGGGTTACAACATTGAGTCTCTTGCAATGTTTCCCAGCTACTGGTTCCCTTAAGGGTCTCCACCAAATTCTGGATTTTTGACTTGGGAGAAATAAGTTCTTCTGGAACATCTGGTGTTCCATATTCATAGCCAAGGGGGGGATGGGGAGGCGGGGGGGTGTTCCTCCTCTTCATCGAGGGGATCCCTTTTGCCTGAAGTATTCAGGTTGAGGTATGGGTTTAAATGACTTGGTCTGTTCTTCAGAAGCACTGAATGCTCTGATGGTGTTGAAGGCATTGAGGACTTCGACTTTTATGAAGCAGTCAGTGAATGGGGCGACTGTTTAATATGCTTTGACTTCTTCAAATGGATTGTGTCCCGAAGGCTCAGACATTCGACGGTTTTGATAGCTTTGAAGAAGGGTTCGATACAGAGTAGAAGGCTTCGAGGAGGAAGGAACAGGCTGTTTTGTGTGTTGATGAATACTCATTAGACTTTCAGTCGAACTGCTCTTCCCGGGCTGTTGGGCGCGCGGGAAGGAGACACACGAGAGTCCCTACTGGTCTTGTCAGACACATAGGGGTGGCTATCTTTCCCTGACTCCTTGAGAGGTATACTCTAAGGAGCTTGCCTCTGAAAAACATCAAGCATTTTTAAACTGAAGGTTTCCCCTTTCCACTGGAGTCAAGGTTTTCTTAGGGAACAACACTTTTTTGGGAGAGGAAGATGACCTGTGATGCAGTTTCTTACTCTTGTGAGAAGAGGACTAGCGTCGTGAACCGGACCTCTAACATCTCCGATGTTTCAGATGATTTCTCTCGGAGGAAATATCCCTTGATTAAGGGGACGATTTTCTTTTGAACAGGGTTGGGAGAGGGCTGACCTCCATCAAGATTCCCCAAAAGGCTTTGACAGTCATAGATTGACATGAGCCACAGTCGTTCACCTTGTGGCCTGTCCCCAATACCACAGACAGATGTGGTCGGGTCTGTGATGGATCTTTTTCTCCAGCATGGGGTCTGGTATGGATTCACATGCTCATGAATATTCCCCGTCGTCAGGCTGGGAATCCTCGGTAAAGAAAAAAAAAAATCAGTATCAGTTTCGTTTCTGATCTGTCTTTCTTATTAGTAACCAATCACTAATCTCTGGGTCATACTGCCCACAGCCAATGACTGTCCTATCCCTAAGCCCCTCCCCTGGCAGCCATCCTCAGATTTTTACCGCACGTTCAAGTGTTGGGAGTCCTCGTGCTTTAGCTCTCGAGCTTGCTGCATTTTCACGCTTTTTTCAAAGAGATTTTCTCATTTTTCGGTTAAACAGAGCCTCAAGCTCCACCGTTTCTCCATCCGATCAACGGGGACCCGTTTCAGATTTTCCACACCCCCCTCAAGGGTGAAGTTTTTGTCAAGTTACGCTTCTTGGAGGAGTCCAGAAGTTTGAGGCCTACCCGGACATGGCCCAGGAGAAAGGAAGATCGACGCCCGGAAAGCTATTAAGGGTTTGTCCTGGATGCCAGCTACAGATATGTTCAAAGAGGACGAGCATTCGAAATGCCTCTACTGCCTTCATGAGGACAAAACACACGTGGAGAAGGACTGTGCATTTTGCGGGAACATGTCGGAGCGGACCATGAAGGATCGACATCTTTGCCTTTCCAACTGGCTGGAAGGGAAGAGCCCGTCAGGTGAGCAGAAGTCCGAGCGGTCTTCTAAGTCCTGTGAGCGCGCCCCGGCGACGGGGGCCCAACAGAAGGCAAAGCACAGCGAGTCCGCGGGCACCGGGAGCGCCGAACGGTCAGGCACCTCGGCTGCCAGGCAGGGCGCATCCTCTCCGGCGCCATCAACCACGAGCCAACGCTCTAGCTCGGGGAAGAGGAAAGCCGAGAACCCGGCGAAGCTTCTGGAGAGGCCCCAGTCGGGCTCAAAGCATCCAGCTGAGGGGGAGCGAGGCAGTGACCCTCCCCCCAAGGTGAAGGCCACAGGCCCACAGAAGGTGGTGAAAGCCTTGATTTACCCGGCTAAGGCCTCTATCGAGGAAGTCGCAGCGGCCCTGACGCAGCCTGTGGGAGCTACATCAGTGGAGGCGACTTCGGTGCCCAGAGTTTCCCTGCCACCGCGGAGGGAAGCCTCTTTCAGGCCCATCGAGAAGACCCCCATGAAGACCCTGGCGGGGAAAAAGAGGGGGAATGGGGGGCGTGGCCATCGTGGATACGAACACAGCCTCCGAGGAGGAGCTGGTTGAAGTCTTGGAGGGCCTCGACAAGGGCGTTGAGGAGGCCCGGTCCCACAGTAAGGATCCCGACGAAGAGGACGACAGCGGCGAGGTTCCAAGTCAACCATCGCGCCCGTCGCTTCCGGAGCCGCAGGACAACTCGGCGGCCATTTTGTTGGCAATACAATCCTTATGTACGGAGATAAGGATGAGATTGCCCCTACCACCGACGGAGGAGCCAGAGCCAGGCCCGACGGAGGAGCCAGAACCAGGCCCATCGGGAAGTCCCCCAAGCAAGAGGAGACGGACCCATCCAGCCCCGCCTTTTCAGCCCTCTCGGCCTGCTCAACCTTGTCCCCCGTCCCTGGGGATCACACGGGAACAGACACTGCCTTGACGGGCACCGATAACGACGGCGGTGACGACAGGATGGATCTCCCATTGCCTCCGACTCGGGCCTCCCCGCCAACGAGAATGGGTCCTTCCACGCTATGATTGCTAGGGCATCCGAGCTTTTCCAGCTCTGCTCCGAAGAGAAGAAGGAGAGGTTCCTTTACCAACGGCGCGAGGCCAAGAGCAAGACGGTCCTCGCCGTGCCTCTGCTGGATGACATCTGGGACGAGGGACTCGCCCTTCTCAAGAACCCGTCTACGACGCCTGCTAGGAGAGATTGGTACGAGAAGAAGTACCGTGTCCCCGACGCGCCCCCTGTGCCTTAGGGCGCGACTGACCCCTGACTGGGTTGTCTCAGCGGCAGCCAAAAAGAAAGCGGGGCGCGGGGGCAACGTCAACTTCCCCGCCGGACAGCGAAGGAAAGAAGCTGGATGCGATGGGACGACGAGTTATCTCGTCAGCGGCAACGATTAAGGCAGCCAACGCCCTTGGGATCGTGGCCCGCTACGACAGGGAATTGTGGTACAAGATCGCCCCCCTGTTGGACTGCCTACCAGATGACAAGAGGGCGGAGGCCCTGGAGATCTTGCAAAACGGACATTGCCGACACCGGTTTCCGCCAGCTAGGCAACAGCATTTGCCTTAGACGGCGAGGGTGGCTCAAGGCGACGGATTTCCACCAGGATGTACAAACCAAGGTATTGGACATGCCCTTCGATGGGAACACCCGTTTGGGAAAACAGTGGATGAGTCCCTCCAAGCCATCAAGACGGAGACGGCTCGGGCCCTAGGAGTTCTCCAGCAACGACGGCCGTCCTTTCAGAACTCCGGAGACAAGAAAGGTGCCTCCAAGGGATTCGGCGGTGGCTCCTCTATGTACCGCCAGGCGGCCCGCTCCTCGTCACAAGAAGCCTATAGGGGATGAGGCAAGCCGGGTGGATCACGCTGTCGTCCGCAGGGAGGCCAAGGCGGCAAGACGTCCTCCAAGCAAGACTGAACCGACCGTGGTGTTGGGCCCCCACTGAAGCACCCCGGTGGGAGGCCGACTGGCGAAGTTCGTCAGCGTGTGGCAGTCCATCTCCACCGACCATTGGGTGCTGGACGCCCTGGCCCAGGGGCACGCCCTCGAGTTTCTAAAAAAGTGCCCCTGCATTCCTCCCGTGGCCAGGAAGGAAAACCACGTCCCTCAACTACTACTGGAGGTAAGGGAGATGCTCAAAAGAAAGGTGCCATTGAGCTCGTCCTGAAGAGGCTCCGGAGTATACTCAAGGTACTTCCTCGTGAAAAAGAAGACAGGAGGATGGCGGCCCATCCTGGACCTGCGACGACTGAACAAGTACATCAAGGCACAGAAGTTCAGGATGGTCACCCTCCAGCACGTGCTGGGACAGCTGGAGGAGGGCGATTTCCTGTCGCCGTTGGATTTAGAGGATGCATACTTCCACATCCCCATTCTAAAAGGACACCGAAAGTTCCTCAGGTTCGTGGTCCAAGGACGGCACTACCAGTTCAAGGCCCTACTGTTCGGATTGAAGTAGGCACCCAGGGTTTTCACCAAGTGCCTCGCACCAGTGGCGGCATGGCTGCGCCTGCAGCGGATCCACGTCTACCCCTACCTGGATGATTGGCTCATCTGTGCAGGGACAAGGGAGCTCTCTGTAGAACACACAGCGAAGACCGTCCGCCTGCTCACAGATCTGGGGTTCGCCATCAACATCCTGAAATCCCACCTGGTCCCCTCACAAGTCGCATTGTTCCTGGGAGCCAAGCTAGACACAGTGGCACGTCTGGCCTCGCCGTCGGAGGAAAGGACAAAGACCATCCTGGGCAAGGTGCAGCGTCTGCTGGCCACGGACGTGGCCAGGGTGAGGTCCATCAAGTCCCTCCTCGGTATGATGTTCTCTTGCATACATCTCGTGCGCCTGTGCAGGCTTCGGATGCGCCCTCTACAGGAGTTCCTCGACGCCTGCTGGATCCAAGCGACGGGCAGCTTCGAGGACAGGATCCCTCTCAACGAGACCTTCCGACGAGCGATCCGGTGGTGGGGCACCCACACTCATCTGGCGGCAGGGACAGACTTTCAGACCCCGGCCCACCAGGTAACGGTGACGGATGCCTCCCTGGAGGGGTGGGGAGCACACACTGGAGATCTTCACGCGAGAGGCCTCTGGCTCCCGGAGGAGAAGCTGCTCCACATCAACATCCTGGAGCTCCGTGCAGTGTTCTGGGCCCTCAGGTCCTTTCTCCCGTCCCTCAAGGGCAAGGTGGAGAGGATCTTCACCGACAACACCGCCACGATGTTCTACATTCTGAAGCAGGGCGGAACCAGAACCCCTGTGTTGTATTGTGCCTGTCTCTGGTGATGTAGCTGGTTATGTCGTGTGGAATGTTTGTGTGTGGATGATAGAATCTTCTTAGTGAGTGTTATATTCAGTGACAGTTACAGCTGGCTGGCCCTGGGTGATGGAAGCCGGTGTTTGTTTATACTTATGTCCTTAATGTCTTCATGTGGAACTGTAACTATTAAGCTGGAAATAAAGTCACATGAAGTGAACTTAAAGAGCTTGGAACCTGCTTTTTTAACACCCTCCCCTATCCAAGGAAGCCCAGGATCTGTGGCATTGGGCTGTTGCCCAAGGGATGTTTCTGGTGCAGTTTCATCTGGCAGGGATAAAAAAACACCATCGCCGACGCTCTCAGCAGAGAGTGGCGCTCGTGCCACGAGTGGGAACTACGCCAGGATCAAGTGGATCGACTCTTTCAGCGATGGGGCAAACCGCAGATCGACCTGTTCGCGACAGCGACGAACTCCAAATGGCAGAGGTTCGCCAGCAGGTTTCCTCAGCCGAGGAGCATGGGCGATGCCTTCCCGTTCCCCTGGGACGGCCTGTTCTTATATGCGTTCCCTCCGTTGCCGCTCCGACTCATCAACCAGCTCAAGAGGTCCCGGTGCAAGATGATCCTCGTCGCACCGGCATGGCCGAGGCAGATCTGGTTCCCGACCTTCAGGACTTGTCAGCGTCCCCACCGGTCTAGCTGCCGAAGAACGCAGATCTTCTTTTCATAGAAGGAGGCGCCATCCTTCATCACGACCCGGAGTCGCTGAACTTGCAGGTCTGGCTCCTGCAGCACTAGAGTTTGGAGGGTACGATATCCCGGCTGACTGCAGAGAGGTTCTTGCAAAGGCCAGGGCATCCTCAACTCTTAAGTGCTATGGACATAGGTGGAAGAGGTTCTCTGTCTGGTGCCTTGCACAGAAGATCAACCCTCTACAGATTACGGTACCTCAAGTGCTACCATACCTACTGTCGCTGGCCAAGGCTGGACTAGCTCACGCTTCCAGCAAGATACATCTGACGGCGATCTCCCGATACACCAGAACTACAGGACGGCCGTCCTTGTGGTCTCATCGACTGGTGAAGGAATTTATGAAAGGACTGTTCCGATCGTTCCCCTCGGTGAAGGCTCCAGCCCCGGCGTGGGAGCTCAACGTGGTGCTGACCAGGCTCATGGGGCCGCCATTCGAGCCTTTGCATTCGGCTCCTTTTAAGTTCCTGTCGTGGATGACCGCGTTCCTGGTGGCCATCACCTCTGCACGACGCGTGGGAGAGATGCAGGCCCTATCCTGCAAGCCCCCATACGTGACTTTTCACGATACGAGGGTGGTGCTGAGGATGCACCCCTCCTTCATGCCCAAGGTGCCATCAGACTTCCATCTTAACGAGCCCTTGGTGTTACCAGTTTTCTTCCCGTCGCCTTTGTCGCCGGCCGAGAGGACTTTGCACTCGCTGGATGTAGCTAGAGCGCTTGAGTTCTACGTGGACCGAACAAAGAGTTTTCGGAAGACTTCACAGCCGTTTGTGAACTTTGGACCTGTGAACCAGGGGAAGGCTCTCTTGAAGGCTTCCATTTCCAGATGGCTCTCCGGCTGCATCATGCACTGTCACCGGTTGGCAAACCGACCGTTGCCCGGCCGTCCGAGAGCCCATTCGACCAGAGCGATCGCTGCTACTACGGCATTCTTGTCTGGTGTGCCCCTGCTGGACATCTGCAGGGCTGCTACGTGGAGGTCGACGCACACCTTCACGAGATTCTACTGCGTCGACCGGGATTCCAGGGAGGAGTCCAGAGTCGGCCAAGCAGTGCTGTGCAACCTGTTCGCCTGAAGGTGGGCCTGGTGGGGAGGTAAGAGTTGCTTAATGTTGAGTTTATGTAATGCTTAATGTTGAGCCTTTTGCCACCTCCCGTGGTTGTGCATGTGTGTACTGCTTTGTATTCTTATATTCATGAGCATGTGAATCCATGCCAGACCCCATGCTGGAGAAGGAACAAGTTACTTACCTGTAACTGTTGTTCTCCAGCATGGGGTCTGGCATGAATTCACATGCCAACCCTCCCTCCTTCCCCGCTGCGGCTCTTTACTTGGTCATGCTGCCACTTTACGTGCTACCAAATCTGAGGATGGCTGCCATGGGGGGGGCTTAGGGAGAGGACAGCCATTGGCTGTGGGCAGTATGACCCAGAAATCAGTGATTGGTTACTACTAAGAAAGACAGATCAGAAACTAAACTGATACTGATTTTGTTTTCTTTACCGAGGATTCCCAGCCTCATGACAGGGAATATTCATGAGCATGTGAATCCATGCCAGACCCATGCTGGAGAACAACAGTTACAGGTAAGTAACTTGTTCCTTACCTCAGTCTTGAACCCAGTTTTCAGTGTCGAAGACATGTCAAAATCATATGGAATACTTGATTGAAGTATCTACGCAACTGAAATTTCGCTGAGGCGAGTAGCTTCAAAGCATGCAGAAAAACAGAACTGAGGTAACCGTCAGCGGGCATGTTTCATATACCAGATATACATGTCACAAGGAATTCTACGGAGGCAGTCTAAGACCAAGACTCACCGCTGAATGACCCTATTGAGAAAAAAAAAATAATCCAAAGCAAGCAGACTTCAACATCAAAGTTGTGGAATACGTGGGAGGACACAATCCATTAGAACAATCTTTACATTCCTTGTATGCCGTGCAAGCCTTAAAATACTAAGTCGCTTGCACCAAGTCATTACAAAGATCTCTCGGCTCTGTTTGGCCCCACTGATATGGGGAATGTGCTTTCCAAGACTTAGATTGCCAGATGGATTTCTTCCTCCATTTCTTTCAACAAGCTGGCAGACCCAGGCCCATTCAACCAGAGCGGTAGCTGCCACCGCAGCATGGAGTCCCCCAGCTGGACATCTGTAGGGCAGCGGCCTGGAGGTTGGTGTACACGTTTACTAAATTGTACTGCGTCAACTGGGACTCTGCAGCAGAGTCGGCCAAGTGGTTCTACGTAACCGGTTTGCATATGTTCAGTGTTCCCTGTGGCAACTGTTAGCTACTAAGATCTTGCCCCCGCCCGTTATGATTATATGGTACTGCTTTGTAATCCATTCACATGCTGTGAATTTATGTAAGATCCAATGCTGGAGAAGGAATACATTACTTACATGTAACTCCAGTTCTCCAGCATTGGTATCTTTCTTAGATTCGCATGATGTGACCCAGCTTGACTCTTCTTGCCTCATTCTGCCACTTTACGTGCACTATGCCAAAATCTGAAGGTGGCATTCAGAGTTAGAGCTAAAGGGGCCTTTCCTATTGGCTGTGGGTAGTATGACCCAACAATGACTGTACTAGACCACTAAAGTGAATGACTTTTCAGTTTAAATGTATACTGCTCTATGTTGCTGAGTATGCCCAGCCGGACGATGAGGAATATTCATAGCGTGTATGTATGAATGAAAGTTGCCAATGCTTGAAAACAGGAGTTACAGGTAAGTAACTTATTCCTTTTTGTCCATTTGTTTTTTGAAGTAATTGATGACAGAGAATCCATATTTCACTCTAGTATGCAATGAATCAATTTTGGCAAAAATAAATCCAAACATTCTCCAGCATGGGGTCTTGCATGGACTCATGCTCATAGAATATTCCCAGTCAGGCTGGGAATCCTTGGTAAAAAAAAAAGAAAGCAGTTTAGATTTAAACTTAAACTGCTAGTCTGCTCTATAGCCCATCAGTGTGCTTACGGTCATATTGCCTCCTGGCACCTCCAGTACCTTTTATCCTGAACACAACGTGAATAGATGCTCCATCTGCCAAACCTTCTCAAAGCCCAAGAAGAATTGCCACCAGAGGTTAGTGGCATGGATCAAGGAAGGGAAGGCCTCAGACGTTGCCTCTGGACCCAGCCATGCCTCATCCAGGGCAGGCAGGTCTTATGAGTGTACTCCCTCTGTTAAGAAAAGGGTTGAGGTCCTTTGAGGATGCTTCCTCTGCAAAAATAAAGGCGAAATCCCATGCTCCATCGGCATCCTGGAGTCTGTCGATGGTCAGCCTGCTGGCTGGGGGTTACTGCCATCCGCAAGGAAATAGGCTCTTCCTCAGTCTTCCTCTTTCCGCCCTTCGCCCCCTTCAACTAATCCAAAATAGGACTGCAAGATTTATCTTTGGCCTCAAGCCCAGGGACCGCATCGCTCCAGCCCTAATACGTCTCCTCTGGCTCCTGGTGACGGCAAGAATCAAATTCAAGACCCTTTACATCATCCACAAAGCTGTCTGGGGCCTGGGCCCTCTATACATCCAGCTTTCCCTCCCTAAATACCTACCTACCAAAATCCTTCGGTCCTCTGGCTCCAACTCTCTGCAGGTCAAACGTTTTGCCAAGCAGGGAATAGGAGGTAGATCTCTCCTTGGCTGGTTCCTCACTCTGGAACAGTCTCCCTGCTCACCTCAGACTTGAGATGGATCTGCTTAAATTCCAGAAACTTCTCAAGACTGCTTTTCTCCTCTCCCCCGTGCTAACTCCCCTTCTGCGACTGGGGCCTGTACCCTTAAGCATCATACAGGGGGCCAGACCACCCCTCCCCTCTAGTCCCCCAGCATCCCTTGCCAGCACTTGCCCTCTGGCTCCCTTCCCCAGACTAGCCCTAACCTGGTCCGCGCTGTTCACTGCACTCATCCTCCACCTCTTCCCCTGGCGCTTGCCATTTTGCCCCCCCCCATCACTTAACCTCCCCCCTCCCTATTGGCACCCCACTCCTGCACTTCTCCCTATGACCCCCGCACTTACCACCTTGTCTTGCACTTGCACGGTAGGATTGTCGCAAGGCCAATAAACCCATTTTTGTTCTATTTTGTTCCGTTTTGTTATTGAGATTTATAGAGCGCACGTCCACCCGTAGGTATCATGGCGCTTTTCTTCCCATGCACCCACCAGCCCCCTCCCACTTGTCTTGTGGTGCCTGGAAACACTTGTGTACAGGCGTCATACAAATGTCCAATAAATAAATCACTGACTCCGTCCAAGCACAAGTTGTCAAAGAGCAGATCTTCTAAGGACCCGCCACCGGCTCTGTAGACGATCCCCGTCGACAGTCAGGAAAAACGAGTATTCCTTCAGCGACAAAAACTTTGTCAATGACAGTCATCTTTACCTCCACAACGGTCACCTCTCCCAAGGTCTCTCTGACATCTAGACTGGTCCCGACCATGATCCTGTCGACGACTGCACCTATTCCTGCACAGGCCCACCAAGGCAGTTCCCCTCTTTACTCTGGTCCTATGGGATCACCACATATCTACACTAGTTCTGAGGAGGACCTGTCTGAAGTATTCAGATCAGGAAGGGGGGCCATGGACCCGCACCTCACGAGGTGGTGGGGGGGGGGGGGTTTAATCACTGTCCCATGAACTTTAATAGCCGTTTAGCCCTCCAAGAGGCTTCAGTCCTGCTCCGGCTGCACCAAGGGACACGTCTATGTACATCCTAACCAGCCTGCATACATTGGTGATGGGAATACAGCAGTGGCTGCCGTCTTCTCCTGGTCCAGCCAAGAATCCCCCAAGGCCATCTTGGCATCAGCCGACACCGCCTCATAGGACACCTGTTAACCCCCTTGGAGAGTGCTAGGTACGTTTTTCTAAAGTCCAACTGGTGTCTACTTCATAAGACCCATCTCTTGGTATTAGGGACCCAACTCTTAATATAGGCCTGTACTACACAAGTCAGTAGAACGGCTGAGCAGTCAGGCTTATTTTAGGAGGGAGATATGTGAGCTGAAGAGCAGTACAAAGAAATCAGTACATACATATACCCAATAAAACACTTGGTCATATTAAAATAAATGTTTATATACACAAGCCAATCTAAAATGCAGCACCTAACACTGAATAAGAAATTGAATCAAATTTGAAAAGGAACAATAATGCAGGCAAGTAACTTTTTCTATGCTTTACATATCCAGCATACAGAGTGACGTCCGTTAAGGTCAGTAACAGCACTTCTATAACTGACAAACAATAAATGGTGGGAAAAGTGGGCGGGGGGTGTTTTGAGAAAACGGTACTGCACCTGAGAAATCAGCCTGCTAGTAACCTGCACAAAAGGTAGTAAAAAGAATCCACTGCCACCAGCCATTTAAGTTAGTCAGTGTAACAAACCGTTACATGAGTGGGAGAAGGAGTTGCAATGTAACCCCCTCTCCCCCACCACCCCACATAAGGTGATGTGTGCTGGACCCACAAAAGAAAGTCTTACTATTATATAATCTTACTATTCTTGCTAAGTGTAGTTCTCACAAGAAAATGTATTTAAACAGGGACTCCTCAGTGACACTGCAAGGAGGGTGCTGCGTGTCACAAAGCAAAATGCAGATGTCTGTATTAAACATATGTTTACCAGAACCCATAAAACAGTAAAAATAAAAATCCCAGTCAGAAAAAGAATGTGTGGCAAAAGGTTCACTCACTCGTGAGATTAAAATCAAAAACGTCCAGAGTCTAGCAAAAGTGCTGGGCGGGTCTCAGGTTAAAGCAAATTAGCTCAAAAACTTCTCCCCAACACTAAGGGCCCTGTCCCCTGTGACAGATGAGCCAGTTCACAGATACCGACACAACTGGAACTCGGTATACCTTATAGTCAATTTTTAAGATTGAAAAGGATACTTTCAAATACAGACACCCTGCAGAAAGAATAAGAGTTGACGGTGGACAGGATCAAGGATCGGGGTTACTCCATGGACATTCTAGTAGACGGTATGTAGAGAATTACATAGGAGAGAAGACCTCCTTAAATCAGACCCTAAAAAGAAAGCACTAGGATGATAAACCCACTTAGGTTTTCAACACAGAGCCATCAAGTCAGTAGGATAAGTAAGAAACATTGGCATCTTGAGGGTGTCTATCACACACACACACACACACGTTAAGGGGCTATTTGTAGCGAACTACCATTTACTGCTTGCCGAGATTTGGGCACAGATACAGACATGGTCGCCACTGACGGTATCCTGGATAGGGAGAGTCCATGCCATTAAAATGGTCATACTTCCACGTGCTTTATACCTATTTCAGGCTCTCCTGATCCCCGTCCCGACCGCCTTTATTAGGACACTAAACTGATCTCCAAATACATATGGGTGAATAAAACACACTGAATTGCACATAGAACCCTGATGGTTCCCCCCCCCCGCCCGAATAAAGGTGGCATGGGTCTCCCAAATTTCCAGGAATACTTCCGGGCTGTACAGTCATTAGGGTCTGGTCCGGGAAAAACAAGAGATTGGTGCAAATTGCACAAAAGAATATCTTGAAACGATCAGACGCTGTGGTGAATAGAGGACAACTTTGGTCCGATGCGATGTCATCAAGAAACTGTATAATGGTCAACGGTAACGTTGAAGGTGATCAGCCTTGCAATCCAACATGGCGAGGTCCGTACAGTCGAAATACATTGGACTACATTTGGGTATCCCGGCAGTTCTTCGAAAGAGTCGTCTCCCTAACCGTGACCTTAATGAATCACAGTGATCACGACTTGCTTCGGCTAGTCTGGGAAACGGAGTGGGGAGAACCCCCAGAAAAATATCTGACACATGTCACCTCAAATGCGGCAGGCAATCGTTTAAGAATTAATGGGTCACAAATTGAATCACTCTGCTCTGATCTAATTAGGGAGAATCATGTGAATTATGTTCCTTTGTTGTTCAATTTCAGTTCGAAAATGGTGGACTCACGAACAATTGGTCATAATAATAAACATCAGTTTAGTAATGTTATCGCACAAGCGAAAAAGGAAATGAGGAAAGATCTGCGATGGATAAAGAAAATGAAGATACTTTGGCAACAATGCTGGCTCTTGGTAAGATCTAGACGTCAAGCATATCGACATTGGCTGAAAGCACATGCAATGCTGATAGCCCAAAAACGGGCAGAATAAATGATGCAGCTCCTGATTACCAAGAATACGTGTGATATTTGGGCAATCTTAAATATGGGTCATTCAAAGGCTGCACCTACGATTGTTAACCCAATAGATGGTTCAAAATGGGTAGACCACTTTGAGCAAATTTATAAAAAGCCAAAGGACTGGAGACATCTGCAAGTCAGTGGGCTTGCAGCAGCCTGGGATATAACACCGTCAAGAGAAGACATTGGTATAGCAATACAGAATTTAAAAAACTCAAGAGCCGCAGGTCCAGACCAAGTTTCAAATATTATGTTGAAGCAAAATAAAGCCCATTGGGCTAAGTTCATTGAGCTCCTGTTTGAAAGAGTCTCGGATAGTAAGAGCATTCCGGAATCATGGCTTAAAGCCATTGTGGTACCGATTTATAAAAAGGGGCGACCGGAGGGAGCCGATAAATTATCGTCCTATCGCTCTTTTGGATACAATCGGGAACATTTTCAGCTCCTTTCTTCGAAAGAGACTTGTTACCTGGGCTGCTAAATCAGGAAAAAACGATATTCGACAAACAGGTTTTACAGAAGGTGCTGGAGTTGATGTGAATCTGTTGCTGAATGTCTTAAAATTGGAGGCGCTGCGAGCAAAAAAGAAAATTTTCTTTGCTTTTATAGACTTGCGACAAGCATTTGATACCATAAACCCTGAAAAACTATGGGCAAAACTACATAATGGGGTTGTCCCTCTACAGTCTTAGATCCATTAAAGGCTCTGCATTCTGATACAACAATCCAGATAAGACTTAACCAACAAGGCGATTTGAGCCTGCCGGTAAAAACACAAAGGGGTTAAGCAAGTCTGCCCTTTGGCGGCTGATTTATTCAAACTCTTTATTGCTGACCTCCCTGAATGGCTGGCTTCAGTTCCCTGCTTTTCGCCAAAGATTAACAACACTTTGGTTAATTGTCTGGTCTATGCAGATGATGTGGTGATAATTGACCATACTCAGATTGGATTACAACGCCTCCTGTCCCGGATGAATGAATATATGGTCACAAATGAGCTGATAAACACCGAAAAAATGAAAATCATGAGCATTGGACTTCGCACAGTAAACTCGATAAAAAATTCAACTGGCAAATTGCAAGTGATAGACTTAGCACAGTAAATTCGATAAGATACCTAGGTGTGATGTTCAATAACTCAATTTGTGAATCAGCTTGGATCAAAGACCTGACCAACAGAACAATTAAATTGGGACTGCAAGGGGCAAAGATTAACCATGACTATGGGAAATTCACCATTACACCAATTTTGATATTCTATCTTCAAAAGGTTATCCCAACTATCTTATTTGGTGCAGAATCGGGCTGGAACCTTGATCATCGACTTTGGAATAGGTTAGAAGGCACCTTTTGGCGAGGTGCGCTAAGACTCCCTCAATATATTTCTGTACAAGCTTTGAGATATGAATTAGCAATTAATTCACTCTATATGACAGTGGTATGGAAATCACTGATGAGTTTGAGGAAAATGTATCTTGGACACAAGATTCTATCTTATAAAATATTTAATATCAGACAAGTGGAAATGCAGTCCATATTAATCTAAACATGGAAGCAAAAATTGGATATTATAATGGCAGCTGCAAGTATAAGCAGAACTGAGTTAATTAACTGCCCACAACTTGCACAAAAAAACTGGAACACTGGGATTGGATTCAGAACATCAAAAAACGGAAACAACTAAAAACTGCCTTGCCATCTAGTATCGGCGAAATTAAACTTCATAATCCGCCAAAATACCTTCTGAACTGTCCATCATGTCATCACAGAAATAGGTTCTTAAGATTCAGGTCAAATGCCTTAATCGTGAAATGCTTTGGATTAGACATATTAAAGATGTTGCAGACAACAAATGTAGATTCTGTGAAGTAGGAGCAACAGAGTCCTTAAAACACTTGATAATTGCTTGTACGGGTATAACCAGCCAGCGGTCTTTGCATTTGAGTAATTTCAGACCACACAATAACAACTTGGAAGAATGGTGGGAATACAAAAGTGCTGGCCATAATGTCATGCTATCATGTAGACGTATTGACTTCTTAGATATGATTTTTAACAAAAAAATAACCTTATTTATGTTAAAGGTCACATATTGTCCACTAATAGATTATTTAGAATGGATCCGCAGGATCAATATTGCTCCTGTTTTTTTTTTCCTTTCTCAATATACCCAGTGAGCATGAATATGGTCTTAGATGCTGATTTCAACTTGTTCGTAGTAATTTTTAATGATGAGGACGAATAATGTAACAAAAGTTCGATAATGAATTATTGAACTGAAGTTTTAATAAAATAAAAAAATATCCACTATAGTGATATCACGAAGTGGTAGAGGACACATGGGATCCAGCAGTGCGCATTCACCATCTCTCAAATTTCCCTTCCCTGTTTACACGACTCTTCGATAACCCGCAATTCTCCCCTGGCCTGGACCCGTGCGCTTTACCCCACTGGAAGGCAGTGGGATGTGTAAAACCTAGGGACCCAAGGGGAGGAGGTGACACGATTTGTTACCTGTAAGGACAAGCTTGGGCTACAAGAATCACATTTCCAATACTACCAGGTCCGCCACTGAATCATGGCCCCTTCCAACCGGGCAGCAGCCATCGGGCCTCTCACCCCTTTTGAGAAATTCATGGTGTTCAATCCGGGCGATATTAACATCGCAAATATATAGGTTTCTTGTAAACGCTCCCCCACCTAAACAACTGGCATTCCAGAGCAGGTGGGAGAACACAATTGATGGGCCGATAACAGAGGAGAGCTGGGCCTTGCTGTGGGCAGATATCGCTGGCCTGACAGTCGATTCAGGTTAGGGAATTCTGACTGAAAATTATGTATCAATGGCACTACACCCCAGGGAAGCGACACAGACTTAACCCCAGTATCTCAGATTGCTGCTGGAAGGGGGTGTGGGGGCAGAGGGGAGCTGGATACATATCTGGCGGACCTGTCCAGTGCTCCAGGCATATTGGGAAGAAGTCAATAAGTGCCTGAGAGACATGTACGGCTTGGAAGCGGACAGAGCATATAGGGAGGGGCAGGCCCGGACAATAAAGCCTGGCCAAAATACAAAAGGAAGGACCTTTTACATCCCGCACTTGCCGGTGCTACTGGTTATTGCTTGCAAATGGAAGGCGCCTCAACCCCACCCCCCCTTCCTCCCTACTAGCGGACTGCTGCATAAACTCTGGAAAGTTGTAGCCTTAGAATGGGTAACCTATGCCATTAAGGGGGACAAACCAAATTCTCGCAGGAGTGGGCCCCAGTCCTAGACATTTTGCAAGGGGACTATCTGATACAATATTGCCCGCACAAACTGAGTCTATTGGACATCTCTGAATGATGTTCAATCTTCTTTGAGGGACTGGAGGAACTCTGTGTGGGGGGGGGTGTCAGGTGGGGGGTGGTGTGCAAGTTGCTATCTGTACGTGTTGTGCAAAACAAATTAACTATTTGCAAAAAAAAAAAAAATAGAAAATTGGGATCTGATTAAGCTAGACCCCCTCCCCCGCATCGATTATTTCCAGAGTCCCCATGATGCCATACAAAAGGGGAAGACATTTGAGACACCTTGGTGAGGGTAGAAAGGCCCAATAAATCCTTATAAAGATAATTGCACAAACCCAAATTGGACTCCTTTGCCTATTTGAATTGCCAACACTGCTCCAGCATTATCAAGGGGGACCACATAAGTCACCCTAATACAGGCAAGAAAATGTAACTCCATGATTATGTCACATGTGAAAGCAAGAACATTGTTTATGCATTAAGATGCACATGTGGTAAAAATTACGTTGGCCAGACCACGCGTAAAGCCAAAGATGGATTGACAGAACATAAGTCTAACCTGGGAACAGCTAACATCAGATCACCAGTATACAGACACTTCCGGGATAACCACCACACTATAGCACAAATGAGATGCCATTTTAGAAGTGGTATATCCCCTTCCTAGAGGAGGTGATCTGACCAAGAAACTGGCAGAGAGAACTACATTGGATTTACCTCTTTGATTCAATAACCCCACTGGGGATAAATTAAGAGTTATATCTAGGACCATATTTATAATCTATGGGTGGGCACATTATCCGGTATACTAGGAGGCTAGGTAACACCGGACAAGGTGGGTTGGACCACCGCCAATTACACCTATACCTCCACTTGGCTGCACTTTGTGACATGGACAATTCATACCTTAATACGTTGCGCAATTGATTAGCAAGAAAGGATACTAGATTGTGCACTCCCTGCAGACAGACCTACTTATAGATGGGAGCTGTTGCCTTAATGTGCATACTTAAGTCAGACTGCAGGATCAGTCACTGACATGATAAGGACATTAGATTGTGCACTCGTTAGAGTCCGATACAAATTCATGTTGGTAGCAGTTTGATCTCTCTTTATGTAATAGGAATTTTAAACACGACATGAACCCCAGCAAGACATTGTATGGAATAGATTGTAAGCCCCCATAGCGGGATGAGCCACTTAGGGAAAGCTAATATCTGTGATTGGACTTTTATGTTCATCGTCTCTGAAGTTTTTATCATCGCAAGACATTGTGTGGAACAGATTGTAAGCCCCCATAGAGGGATGAGCCACTTAGGGAAAGCTAATATCTGTGATTGGACTTTTATGTTCATCTTCTCTGAAGTTTTTATCGGTCAACCCACATACATCACTGATTAGAGACGCCATCATTAAGCAAGTATTAGTGACTTAACATGTGAGATCTTTTAAATTCAGTTCCACTTCAATCCAAAAGCTTCAAATTACACATGGATTCCAATGGACATCCTTTATAACTTTTGAACAAGAGTTGGTAGCAAATACACCTTTCTTATTCACTGGATCATTGCACCTTGTGAAGATGGTCTTTAGGGGAACATGATGTTACTAACCATAAGGAGGGCTCTTTTAATACAGATCCATTTCTATTCCAGGGCTGTATAACTAACACATTTCTATCAATATACTTGCTGACTTTTTGAAAAAGAATATTTACTCACTGTTTTTTACGCAATTAGTATATTTATTAGAGATCATTTTTAGGTGGACTTATGCTCCCAACTAGTATGTCATACATTAACAGCAGTGAGTGCAAGACTCTTTCGGTGTCAGAGATCTACTGCACGAGTTTGTTTTCAATTACGTCACCACCGTTATTACGGGATGGCATCATCATGTTAAGACGGTACGCTGTTTCATATAGTGGCCATTTTGTACTGTGGATTGCTTTGCGGTTTCCAGATTCCAGTCCAGATGCACAGACCTAAAAACGAAGCATTGTGGTAAATATTGGACCAGGTTTTTAACCTACACTTGGACATTAGAAATTAAGCGGCAGGATTGTTATTGCTGTATATACACTTAGTCTACCTCCGTTTACCCATGATGGGGGCAGATTTGAGAGATCCTCAATCCATATCAAACAGTGAATCACCACATCTTTTCTACATTCCTTATGCACCTCGAGTTAAGGGGTGAGTCTTATTTTCATGGATACAAACAGACATGTAGGACTATATGAAGTCCAATTACTTGTGACTAATATTTTTAAATCGGACACTTGGTAAGAAATATTTAATGTTGATCGTGACCTTCGGGTCATGGATTTGCCAATCTCCTAAACTCTAGTAATGGTCTGTCTCGTGACCCTCATCTTCGCAGTACCTTACATATAAGATTGGGTGAGTGTTGATAAACAGATGTTCTGAAGAACCGCTTAACTTTAATATTGCTCAGATTGCCATGCGAGGAGTTATTCATGGTTGCGCTTTGCATATACTCTTTTGATAGGAGGTTACTATTAATAAGTAGCACACCGTAGTGAAGACATATACCTATTGCAATTGGATTTGGGAAGACACTATGCGCATTTGGGACTTGAGAGGTGAGACTTCCCTCCTTATATTCATATATAGATTTATCCAATCGGTTTGCGGACTTAATTCTGGAAAATATGGTCAGGCTGCAATGAAATTGGTCATTTGCAATCCTTTATCAGGGATGAAACCATACCTCACTCGAATTTTCAAGCCACTGCACTTTTTTATTGAACAACATTTATACCATTTGGAACATAGTATACATATACATGTACCGTATGTATAGCATGTTCCATACTTTCACTACTATAATCTCTGCTTCAAACAGATCATTTTTCATAATATTCATTATGTAAAAGAACACTAGGAAACCTACCAAAATAAGACAACTCTTTATTACTTTTAGAATTGTTAATCAAGACCCCTGATGAAGAGTTGAAAACTCGAAACATGTTGGGCCACATCAATAAAAACATTATTTTGAATTAATATTTTCTTGGAGTAAATGTTGTACATGAAATTTAATTTCTCAATCTATGCAAGATTTTGTAAAGTGACATTGGGAATGTTCAATTGAAAACTATATGTTGAATGCTTGGCTGACTATTCGGCTTCAGTGTTACACTGGGGACAGGAGTTCCCTAAATTTGGGAACTCTTCTTCTTTGGTTGTTACCTGCCCATGTGCCAGGACTGGTTCATCTCCGCCACACCTTAATTGAATATTTTACTTCCAGATTTACACAAACTGAGTTTAATCTTAAACAATTGTACTAAGTAATGCATCGTACAGAATTTTTGATGCCACTGGAACTCTCACAGATGAGTATGACAGCTACGTTCCTGTAGATGGGGACCTGCCAGATGTTGAAAAGCCTGCCAGTGCTTCACCCCCAGATGAAATGGGCTCCTTCCATGCCATCATCCCAAAGGCTGCCAAGCTCTTCAACCTGGTGCCAGAAGAGAAGGAAGGCTTCCTTTTTCAACAGTCTGCTAAAACGACCATTGTGTCGGTCCCATTGTACGACAGTTGGGAAGATAGATTGGAACTCATGAAAGCTCCAAATTCCACACCTGTGAAGCATGACTGGCTGGAGAAGAGATAATGGGTTCTGGATTCTGCCCCCAGGTGTCTCAGGTCTTTGCTTTCTCCAGACTCTGTCGTATCAGCTACCGCCAGAAAGGTCATCAAACCCCTCAGTCTATGGTGCCTCTGGACCAGGAAGGCAAGAAGCTTGATGCGGCTGGCAAGCGCATCATTACCACAGCAGCCTCCACCACCAAGGCCGCCAATGCCATCCTGTCAAGGTACAACAGGGAACTGTTACAAACTAGGGCCCATCCTTGACTTCCACCCTGATGGCACAGACTAAGCCAAGGCCCGATTCCATGAAGAGGAAATGGCTTCGGACCACGCCATCACTGTTGCACTTGACAAAGTAGACTCAGGTTTCTGCCAGATGGGGAATGTTGTGGCTCTACGGCAGACCTAAGTCATCGCAATGCCTTTTGATAGGGACTGTTGTGTTCAGGTGCAGAAGGGCTTAAGACTTACCTGAGGATTTTTGTGTAAATGTACACCTTTTCTGAATTTCCATTCTAACATTGGTTTGTCTTAACTCATGTGTTCCAAGTAGGGCGGTTACCCCAAGCCAAGATTGAGGATGAGACCCTACAACATGATTGGCCGCTGTGACAATAAAGCTGAGTCCAACATTTTAAACTGCCTTTCATTAGTCTAAATGTAGGTGGCAGGACATGTTTTTAGTAAGCTCTATAAAATTAAGCCCTTGGACCTCTTCAGCAGGTTTTAGTCAATTGAAGAGGTCAGGAAGAACATGAAGTCAGGAGTGAACTAAATCTGTAAAGGAGAGGACAGCTGCAGCGACTGGAGACAGCCAAGTACACACTAGCAACCAGCACTGTTAACATGTAGTATTGGAAACTGTAAATAGTATAACTCGTTTTTCAATTGTCAGGAATAAGAATTTCTAAGAAGTCAAGGAGTTTGAAAAGAAGTAATTGCTAAAAGGCAGTGAACTTGTGAGAGTGAAGGAGAAGCGCGTGACATTCTTTGCAGCGTACTTCTGTCAGACGAAGCAGAGGTATCTAAGCTATAATCCAGCATCGCATTAAGAGTGCAACTGTAACGTTTTCCTCTCTGATATTTACTGTGTGGAAAATAGACACGCAGCTTGTGCGGAGAGCTCCATGTGTTTGTGTTCGCACGCTGGAGACTGGGAAGAGTGGTATGCGTGGCAATTATAATTTAATTTTAAATTATGGTGCTAAGGGTCCTCTAGAGGAGGTCCTCCGTAACTGCATGCGTACAGGAGTTTTCCTTTTCTTTCTTTGTTGACTAATTTCATTGGAAAGGTGCGGTATACGCAATCACTCTTGTGAATATATTTTGTTAAAGGATCAAATGTAAAAACCTGTAACTAGAATTTTTCAGTAGATTAAACAACCCAGAACCATGCAACAGTAATTGAAGAGGCAGTACTTGAACTGATAAACAGCAAATTATAAAAGACTCATAATTACAAGCAGAATTAAATCTGGGCACAATTCCTGGAGAAAGGTTTGCTTAGACCTTTCTAGAAAACCTTTTAAAGTGGACACAAGTTGGGGAACATTACCTGCAGAAGATAAAAAACAGATTGAATAAGAACTTGTAAGAAGGGCTTTGATGAGAAGCCAATCGGCCAAAAGTCTAAAAAGAAAAACACAAACCCTCTAGTCAGTTGCAGAGGGAGATTTAGGTAATGTTTGGGACTTCAAAGGGAAGGATGAGGGGGTTAGTTTATAGAGAATATTAAGTTAACTTGTATTTCTTTCTCGCCCCATGCAGATTTCTGCCAGAGTCAAGGTCAGGATTCTGATCTGTTTATTTTATCTACTTCCCCCTGGGGGTGTTCCGGGCTCAGCTCTACTTCCCCCTGGGGGTGTTCCGGGCTCAGCTGTTTCAAAACCTGCTTGGGAGGCACAACACCTTAAAGGGACTGTGGGGTTCAGCAACTACTGAGGATATCAAAGAAAACAGACCCGACAGAATGAACAGCCAAGTACTTTAAGTCCTCCTGAGCTGTCATGAACCCTACTGGATGCCCTAGGGGGAGATAAGGAGTTGAGAGGAGTTGAGGGCGGCACATAGGGGAGAATGTTCAGTAGTGGAGTGAAAAGGTAGCTCTAATTCAGGCGATTTCAAGTTCTCAGGTTTTTGATGCTGGGTATAGGGAAATGCAGGAACCCCCAGTTTTAGAGGTGGTCGGTCAAGAAGGTAATATGGTAGAAGAAAAGCAGGCGATAGGGGGCTTTGGAACGCTCTTTATGCCTGTACCTCTGGCCCCACCTGAACATATGGGGCAGGGAGATCCAAAGAGGTTTAGAACCTTCTTAAATCTGAGTTACATTTTTTGAGTAGGCCAAAAGACAGACGCCCAAGCAGGCCTAAATCGGCCTTGGTCCCGTGTCCCCCACTTCCATACCCCAGGGGGAGGCAGACTATCCAACTTTGTTGATCAGTGGCTGGCAAAAGATCTCCATCGACAAATGAGTACTGAACGTTCTTCAGCAGGGGCACACTTTAGAATTTCAAGACAAGTGCCTGTGCATTCCTCCAGTCAAGAGACAACTACACATGGCCCAGCTGCTACAAGAGATTCAGGCCATGTTGGGGAAAGGGACAATAGAACCAGTCCCTTAGCGCCTCCGGGACTACGTTGTGTATTCCAGATACTTTCTGGTAAGGAAAAAGTCAGGAGCATGGTGACCTATCCTAAACGCCAGAACAAGTTCCTAAAATCCCAAAAGTTCAGGATGGTCCTATTGCAGCACGTGCTCAACCAGTTGGAGGAAGGGGATTTTCTGGCGATTCTCTACTTGGAGGATTCGTACTTCTGAATCCCCATTCATCACATACACTGGCAGTTCCCGCGTCTTGTTATCCAGTGGTGGTATTATCAATTCAAGGTCCTTCCCTTCGGCCTGAAATCGGCCCGGAGGGTGTTCACCAAATGCTTGGACCCGGTAGAGGCAAATCTGCACTGCAAAGGGAATTCCCGTCTACCCTTACCTGGATGATTGGTCATTCGGTCCCGCTGCCACGCACTAGGAACCCAGCACACAGTGGAGACCATCCAACTTCTGACTTTGCTAGGATTCTCGATCAACTATCCGAAGTCATCCGTGGTGCCATATCAGAGCGCACTGTTCCTGGGTCTCATGTCTGCCAACTCCCTTGGAAGAGGAGGTGAAGGACATCCTGGGCAAGGTTCAATGGCCGTCGACAGCACCTGTCGCAACAGTCCAGTTCATCAAATCCCTGCTGGGCATGAGGTCTTCCTGCATCCATCTGGCTCCAAGTCACGGGCACATGGCCAGACAAACTCTCCCTCAATTGGGTATTCTGTCAAGCTCTTCAATGGTGGTCGGTTCAGCCACACCTCTCTGAAGGAGCTCTGTTTCAGATCTCTCCGCACTAGTCTACAGGGTA
This sequence comes from Ambystoma mexicanum, assembly GCF_040938575.1. Classification (NCBI taxonomy): domain Eukaryota; kingdom Metazoa; phylum Chordata; class Amphibia; order Caudata; family Ambystomatidae; genus Ambystoma; species Ambystoma mexicanum. Next base: position 1,542,981,466 of record NC_090932.1, read on the forward strand.
TCACTACATATTATCGCCACCAAAAATATCACCATAGATCGTCCTTTAACAACAATGAAGGGGTTGCGGGAGGTGTCTCCCGCAGTTTCCATGCCTTAATATCGCCGCAAAATAATGGTGATATTTTTGTATTGCAATATTTTTGTGGGGATATTAACACATGGAACAGTCTACAGTCACTACCAACGCCTCTCTGTAGGTAGGACATTCTCACGCCAGAGGCCTCTAGCTCCCAGAGGAAAAGGAGTTGCATATAAATGTCCTGGAACTACGGGCAGATTTCTGGGCCCGTAGGTCATTTCAGCTACAGGGGAAAGTGGTGCAGCTCTTCACTGACCACACCGCCACCATGTTTTTCATCGAGAAACGGGGCAGGATGCATTCCCTCACTCTCTCCCTGGAAGCCCAGTCCCTATGGCGCTGGGCCATTCTTTAAGGCACGTTACTTGTCCCCTTTCACCTTGCAGGCATCAAGAACACCATTACAGACTGTCAGCAGGGAGCTTCAGCAAGAGCAAAAGTCGCGCCCCTTCAGTGAGTGAAGTCTTCCTCACATCGACATCTTTGTGACAGCTGCCAATGGCAACTGTCAGCCCGCAGATATCCTCAGCCGAGGAGTCTAGGGCATGTCGTCCTGTTCCCCTGGGAGCGGTTTTCTTCCTGTACACCTTCCCCCCCCTTCACTCCTCCCAATTCCGCTACTGCTACATGTGATAAACACACTCTGATGTTGGCACTGCAGGATGAACCTTGTAGTGCCGGCGAGGCAGATCTGATATTCAGACGTTCTCCATCTGTCGGTGGTTGCGGCAATCCAATTGCCTCCTCTCCAGAGAAGGAGCAATCTTGCACCACGACCAGGTGTCACTGAGCGTCACAGCCTGGCTCCTGCAGACCTAGAATTCGGGCACTATTCACTGCTGTTAGAATGCAAGAAGATCCTGATCTATGTTGACTTGCTGCAGGCACAACTGAAAATGAATCTGTGTGGTGCCAGGCACAGAAGATCACTTCGCTGCGTGCAACTACTCCACGGCTCCTCCCGTACCTGCTCTCGCTGGCCAAAGCAGGTCTTGCTCATGCATCCATCAAGGACCACCTGACCGCCATATCCTGGTACACACAGATTCCAGGCAAACTCTCCCTGTGGTCACACAGGCTCGTTAAGGAGATCCTCAAGGGTCTCTTCCGGACTTTCTCTCTGGTGAAGGGTTCCGCCCCAGCTTGGTAACTGAACACAGTCCTGTCTAAGCTCACGGGGCCGCTGTTTGAACCAATGCATTGTGCCCCTTTTGAAGTTTCTATCATTGAAGACTGCTTTCCTGGTGGCGATCACCTCAACCAGGTGGGTTGGGGAGAATCAAGCCCTCTCCTGTAAGCAGTCTTACTTGTCCTTCCATGTACTGCAAACTTATCCTACCTTCATGCTGAAGGTGCCATCAGACTTTCATCTCAACAAGCCTTTGATTCTACCAGTTTTCTTCGTGCACCCTTCTTTGCCTGCTGAAAGGGCGTTGCGTTTGCTGGACGTTGCTTGTGCCTTGAGGCTCTATGTGGTATGCACAAAAGACTTTTGGAAGAGGTTTCAGCTTTTCTTCTATTTTTGACCCTCGGGCCAAGGGAAGACCCTGTTTTAGGCTTCCATCTCCAGGTGGCTCTCCGGCTGTATCATGCATTGCTATTGTCTGCACAACAGACTGTTCCCAGGCCGGCTGATTGCCCACTCCACCAGAGCCATTGCAGCGAGGACAGCGTTTCACTCTGGTGTTCCCTGCTCAACATCTGCAGGGCTGCTACATGGAGGTCAAACCACACCTTCACGAAAATTGTGTCAACACAGTTTCCAGGAAGGAGTTCCGGGTCGTCCAAGCGGTGCTACGCAAACTGTTTCAGGTGAGTCCGTTCCTGGGTTAAGTGTATTGCTTCTGTGAGCCTTGCCACCACCTGTGGTTGTGTATATGTACTGCTGTACAATCGTATTCATGAGCATGTTAATCCACGCAAGACCCCATGCTGGAGAAATAACAGGTTACTTACCTGTAACTTTTGTTCTCCAGCATGGATTCCCATGTGAACACTCCCCCCTTCTCCTCTCTGGCTCTTCTTGGTTCATACTGCCACTTTCCGTGCGCTAACAAATCTAAAGATGGCCACCAGGAGTGGAGCTTAGGAGGGCGAGTGTCATTGGGTGGGGGCAGTTTGACCCAAAGGACACGGATATGCTATAGAGGAGACCAGCAGTTTAAGTTTAAAGCTAATCCGCTTTCTTTTTACCAAGGATTCCCAGCCTGACTGGGAATATTCTACGAGCATGTGAATCCATGCAAGACCCATGCTGGAGAACAAGCGTTACAGGTAAGTAACGTGTTCCTCCTTTAAGTCCGCATTTCCACAGCTAACTCCAAATTTTTTTTTTTTTTATTGTATATGGTTTACAAAAAACCTTTACAAATAGAACAAACTTTATAATTAAAAAAAACAAAATAGTAAAAAAAGAAAGAGATAAACATTCATTGCTTTGCATTTGCATTTGAAAAAAGAAGAAAAAGAAAATACCCGCTAAAGAAATACGAAATAACAGATTTACATAAGTTGCAAGAGTTAGCAAATTTTACAGAAAAGGGACAGACAATAGATAATCAACCGGTTTCAGATTTGAAATTTGATTGTCTAAGATTAGTCAAGTCAATAAAAAGTACTAGTTACAGAGAATAACAGATAGAATAAATACAAGGTATAAAATATGAAATACATTGCTCATATTAAAAAACACTGTGCTCCTATAGTAAAAAAATTCATAGTTCCAAGAATAGGAGCAAAAATCAGACCAAAGGGGCATATAGGTCAAGGGCTCTGATAAAGCCCGCCACAGCCAGACCAACCTTGATGTTCGAGATTGAGAGACATTGTGACCAAATCCAATTGTCTACCCCAAGTCGCCCCATAACATTAAAAATGCCTAGATATTTGTCCCTTAAAGAGGTCAAAGCCTTGCAATCAAGAATGAGATGCCGAGAAGTTTCAGTGACCCCCAAAAGTTTGCAAAAACGACAGGTGGGATCCAAATCAGAAAACTTCTTCCTTTTACGTAGGACTTCCCGAGTGGGAAGAAGGTTCCATCTGAGTTTTATAAGAAGAGAGCGGTAGTGTCTATTAGGAAATTGGAACAAAATAAAGGACATCACACCTCTCTTCTTATGATCAAATTGAAGATCACTCAGTGAGGAATAACCATGAAGTTTTTCGATAGTGTTACTCCAATCATGGCTGAACAGAGACTCCTTTACCTTGTTAGGGTTTGTAAGTAATGTGTCCCTGTCGGAGGATATATCCATCAGGGTCTTATCGCAGAGAGTGGAGAAAAGATGGAGATATATGTTGTGGCCCGAGTGTGTCTGGGAAAAAATCATGTGGCCCACATCAGCATATAAAGTATCGGGTCTGGGGGAAAGCAAGGCTGAGAACAATGAGAGAACCTTCCAAAGAATCCTAGCTCGTAGAGAAACCAGACCCAACTCATATCTAATGGCAACAGTAGGAATTGAATTGGGCAGTTTTAAAACTTTCCTCCAGTAAATACCTTCAAGAGAGTCCCAGAAGGGCAGAAGTGTAAGGTAATGGAGTTCCATACCATACAATAACTTTGGAGTCACCTTACCCTTGAAAAAGTCTACCACAGGTTTAAGGGAAAACGTACAATATTTATTCTCCAAAGTACGTGATTGGGAGATGAGAGGGAGCAGTTTCTGTCTAAGAAATCGTCTCAGTTCTATCACCGATGGTTGGGCCAAGATCAAAAAGCCCAAATAGACGATTTTGTTAACTCGAGAAATGTTTGTTCCCCCCATTTTCCATACTTTGTTGTTTCGGGTTCTCCCCTTTGAGAATTCCATGATACGTGTTTTACCAGGATTGATCTTCAGCCCATTTAGCAGTGCATACTGTTCAAATTTACACAGGAGCCTCTGCAGGCCCACTTTGGTCTGGTCGAACAAGAGAAAGTCATCGGCATATGCCAACCATGAGAATCTCAGGTCCCCAAGTTTAGCACTCACCATGCCTGCATTTTTCAGGAAGTTATCCACATCTGCCAAATAGAGGATAAATAGACAGGGAGCTAACGAGCAACCCTGTCTCACCCCGATACGCGTCCTAATCCTCCTAGAGAGAGTACCAGCCAAATCGAGCCTGATGTGTACCCCCGAGTTTTCATAGAGGGCCATAATGAGAGAAAGGAGGCCCGCCGGGATGCCCCATTTAGTTAATTTTTCCCATAATCTGGATCTAATGACCAGATCAAATGCATTGGATAAATCAATTGAGGCGACATACAAAGGACCATCAGATTTTCCCCAGGAAGAGGTCTGAAGGGCAGTTATAATAAGACCATTGAGATTGGTAGAGTGGCCGGCCCTGAAGCCAGTTTGGTATTTGGGGAGAATATGATTGTCCCTAATCCATATGTTAAGATGGGAGAGGAGCAGAGAAGCAAAAAGCTTACAGTCCGCGTCTATAAGAGAGATCGGTCTATAATTCTTTACCTCAGAGCGTAAGCCTCTCTTAAAGATTGGGACAATATGGGCCGTATGCCAACTCATAGGGACCTTCCCGGAATTTACTACGTCCTGAAAAAGCAGGAAGAGTAGATTGGCCCAAATCTCGGGCTCGGCTTTGAATGTATTGTTCGTAAGGCCATTTGGGCCTGGCGCCCTAGATTTCTTAGCCTTAGAAATAAGACAGAACACTGTCTCCAGATCAAAAACTGGTTTCCATGTGTCATTCGATGGGTAAATCATCAATGCATCCGAAGCCAAGTCTTCCTCCCCAATATCAAAAAGTTTAGAGTAATAGTCAAACCATTTGGCCTCTGGGATTGCATTAAGCTGATCAGCCATCAATGTGTTATCAAGGCTGGAAACCGAAGCCCAAAAAGCCCTCACATCTCGTTTTATTAGTACTGCAAGCATATACTGTGCGTCATTTTGAATCATAGTAATTTTTCTATGCTTACAGTAGTTTTTGTATTTTTGACGAATGGTTTTAATTTTTGTTGTTTTATCTGCCCAATCCATATCTAGGGCTTGAACATCCCTAATAAGTTTCTTAGTAAGGGCCTTAACATTGGCCAATTGTTGGTCGAAACTATGGTTGTGAGATTTTTTGAAGACCCCTTTCCTTAGCTGGCCATAAATACTACTCTGTAAGACATTGAGAAAACTATCAAAAGAAGAAGTGTTAAAGACTGCTATTTTCCAGCAGAGCGAGGTGTGGTTAAGGGAAGGAAATGTTCTCCATATTCAAAGACCTCATTGCCACCAGCCCAGACGAAATCATCAAAGACGAAGCTTGGTGTTCTAGCATTCAGACTGCCCTCCTAAACAAACTCAAACTTCTACAAGACAAAATTCACTCACAACGAGAAGCTCTACCCAAACTTGACATAGCACCTCTACCTATCCCCACCCCTCACTCTCCCACTACCCCTCTATTCTCTTTCAGATACGTCACTGAATCAGAAGTCTCCAATCTCATCCAACACATCAAACCATCCACGTGTAAAGGGGACATATGCCCGCCAAACTGTGCCACAACGCTTAAAAGAAGCACGGGTCCGTCCCCTCATAAAAAACATCCCTAGATCCAACATGCCCCAACAACTACCAGCCCATCACCACTGTCCTTCCTTCTCAAAATTCTAGATAAGGCGGCCCACGTACAGATCCAACACTACCTTGAATCTAATGCCATCTTAGGCAAAAGACAATCAGGCTTCCGCAAAAGCCATGGCACAGAAACTGCCCTATTAGATCTAAAAAAAAACAAACAAATCACTGACATAATGGACAAGGGCAAACCAGCCCTCCTACTACTCGTAGACCCCTCTGCTGCGTTTGACCTTGTGAATCACAACATCCTCACTTCTCACCTCCCAAACGCATGGATAACCTCATTCCTAGAGGACAGAGCCCTCCGATCAGGCTAACGCAGGTCCCACCACCATCCATTGCAGAGTTTCACAGGGATCCTGCACCCACCCTCTACAACCTATTCACAAAGCCTCTTTTCAACAAACTGGATTCGCTCAGCATATCCTACACAAACTATGTCGACAATACACAAGTACTCCTCCCTCTCACTGGTGACTACGACCAAGATGCAGCAGCCCTCCTTCAAATCTACACTACCATCCAAACTTGGATGGCAGCAATTGGCCTATGCCTAAATGGGGACAAAACAGAGATCATCCTCATAGGCCCCAAGGAAATACTGCCCAAACTCAACAAAAAAATTCGAAAACTTCACCATCGACGATACCATCATACCCGTCTCCTCCTCTGTAAAGGCCTTAGGAGCGTTCCTTGACTCCACCCTCTCTATGACTAGACAAGTCAGCACCATGACTTCCGCCGCTGCCCACACCAAACTCATTAACGCCATAAAGCCTTTTCTAACCAGCCAAAACTGCCTCTCCATCGCCCAAGCCACTATCGGAGCAACACTGGACTATTGTAATGCTCTCCTTGCAGGCACCTCAACTACAAATTTTAACAGGCTCCAAATAGTACAAAACAACACGCTCTGAGCACGCCTAAGCATCCTCAAAAAAGACCACATCACGCAGGCAAGGTGGGGCGCCCTCTGGCTCCCTGTTAAAGAGAGGGTCGACTTCAAGATTCTCACCCTCACGGACAAATGCCTCAGTCTCTCTGCCCCTTCCTACTTATCTGAAACCATCACCAAAGACACCTCCACATGCCCAAAAAGAAGTCTCCACGCCAACCAGCTTTGCATTCCTCCTATCAGGATGTCTAATGCTGTAGGCATCAGATTTCCTCATCTAGCACCTACACTCTGAAAGGCCCTACCAAACGCCTTAAGAGCTGAAACTTCTCTTAGCCTTTGCCAAAACCCTAAAAACTACACTATTCAAGTAACCACCCTCGCCCCTCGCCAACCTTTTTGCTCCTCTTCGCCTCCTCTATGTATGTTATGACACGGTTTTATCATGTAAAGTCAGTACTTTTCCATGACCTGTAATACTGTTTCCTGGAACTAAGTATGTGTTGCCTCTGTAACAGCGCCACAATGCCTTAGGATTGATGCGCGCTCTATAAATACTGATAAATAATCAGGTATTCTCTTGTAACTAGGTTTGTGGTAACGTCTATCCAGAATTTGCAGTCACGCTGGACAAAAGGTCTCATGAGCAAGATCTACGTATCTGCTCTACTGGGTCAAAGCTTTTATCCGCTCCAGGTAGTTGGTAGGCTAGTATGATAGTAGGATAGCTGCCACTAAGGTGGTACTTGACTGATGCATTCAAGAGACTGGCATGGGTGTCAATCTGAGGACAATCCAGTTGATGTCGAGCAACAGTTAAGAGGCCAATGGGTTTTGGGGTGGTGTTTGCTAGTGTATGCAAGACTGCCAGATCCTGTAGATTAAAAAGATAAGCAAGGTTCAGTTAAGCACTTCAGTATCATGCCTGTCCTGGTCATTAATCAAAAGTGATTATCTTACAAGACCAATATGCCCAATTATTGAATCTGTTGGCTTCTAAAAGTGAGGCCACTTTAAAGAATAAATCCGCAAGAATGCGGTGAAATTAAACAGCTTTGCCAGAGATTATCATGATTAAATAGAGGCCAGGCGCGGCTTCTGTCTTGCCAAAGCATTGCTTTCCAACTATCCATATTAGTAGAATGCCACTAGGAGATTCTGTTGCAGTTTGTCCATGTTGCTATGGAAAAGAATACGCTTTCCCTACAGTAATATTCTACCCACATGGATACTTCACAACCCTTTCCCCCTCCACTCTTTGGTTGCCTTTATTTGTCCTTGTTAATTCAGAAATATGTGAATTTGGGCTATGCGAAGGAAGGGCAAGAATTATCTGAAGCACAATTCTTATTTGTTTTGCCAATGCATGCATGAAGGATCTCTTCCCCCCCCGAGGTCATATAAAGGCTGCTAAAAACAGCCAACAGGACAGGGGACATTTCCAAGTAGTGGTATCCAAAGGCAATCTGGTCACAAGTCATTATTGCAAAACATACACACCCCCGTAAGGTGGCAAGGATTTTAGAGGTGCTGTCACTTTGCCCATGTGATCTCAAATCCAAAACGCGTGTATATTTCATGTTATGGAAATTGTGTAACTGCATTGTAGTCAGCATATGTTACAGGAAAAAGACACTCCTCTCTAAACAACTGACAGGAACTGTTGGTCAGACAAGCCTGATCAACACAAAAGAAAGACAGCAGCAGGAATAGGACAAAAGTAGGGACTCGCCTCCGACATGCAACGTGTTAAAGAAGCAGGGATACTGCTGATTTCTTCCCATCAGGCAAGTGATAAACGGCAGGGATGACCAGACCACCTGGTAGAACTCCTTCCGACAGCGAATTAAAACAATCCCGGTGTAAGCATTGAGGTACTTCACTGAAAAACAAACGAAACATGGTTAATGCAGTTCAGATTCCTGGCCTTCACATTCGTACCATGGGTAGAAGCTAGCATAGGTTTAGTCAATATCTCTTCGCCAAGCCCACTTTCAAGACTATGCAGAAGATTTTCCCAAAGTCTTATTTCTTTTGCCCAGGCATATCAGTTTACAGGGAGTTTCCTCTGAGCTATCCTGACTCTCCAAATCGCTGAGCAGTCAATGCAACAATTCAGAAGGATGCCCTAATATAGTAAGGTACCCTAATACATCATTTGTATAAAAGTTGTCCAAAGTAAAATTACCTGTAATAGTTTGTAGAGAAGAAACTTTTCAATCGTATAATGTTCAAATATTACCATAAAGTTAAAGTTGACTTTCAGTGAGGCTTGCAGGCTCCCTCGAGTTATCCAACCTCAAAAACCCAGGTGTTCGTCTATGGCCCAATAGAAGTAGTTTTCCCAATGATCCCCTTTCTTTACACATATCCCAAAACACAAGGTTGGCTGGTTCCTCTTTAATGTTGCCAAAATGCGTCTCTTTCATGCCACCAAGCTTCAAATCACTTTTGTATTTTTCCTTTTTAAACTTTATCTGTTCTTCTTGTTGGTCTCTGCTTGCTTCTTTACAGTTCACCCTTCCACACGTTACTTTTTTTGCATTGTTTTTAAATGGATAAATGTTCTATCTCCCTATTATCATTCATCTCGAATCTCGCTATGCTCCTAATCCCACTTCCCTCAGCATCACAACTACTGCTGTCTATTCCTTGCCCACCCTGTGCTCAGTTTCTATGCATGTTCTTCACCCTGCCTTTTCATATATAACTTTTTCTCTTTAAGTCTTTCATTGTATGTTAATGTTAAAGGACATTTGTACTGTGCACTATCACCACCGGAGTGGTCCCCTGGCAGCTCTGAAAGAGGAGGGGAGGTTGAGTTAGTGGGAGGAAGCCGGAAAAGTGCAAGGGAGCAGTGATGTGCTGTTGGCGGCCTCAGCCCGGTGTGTCTGTTGGCTGGGCCTGGGGTGTTTGCGGCCGGTCGTCGTCGTGTACTGTTGCGCAAGACTATGTGTGTTTTTGTTTTGTTGTTGCAATGTAGTGAAGTTTGTGCACTTTGTTGTGCTGTAGGTTTTGGTTGTGTTTGGTTTGGAGTTTGAGGGGTGTATGCAGAAAGGGAAATTGTTAGTAGGGTTGGTTAGTTTGCTTGTCTATCCTGAATTGAGGCGCTCGGCTTGCGTAGTCTCCCCTAATGCGGCTCTGTCCTGATCTGGGTCCACTGGTATACAAGGTTCCTTACTTCTCTGGCTCCCACCTCTGACATGCTCTCTCATAGCTCTCCTTATCCCCCAAATTAAAATGTACAAGTAACCTTCTTGTTCATTGCTTTGGCAAACGTGTTCTATAAATTGCAATACATACAGATGTTAATCAATGAAGGAAAGTATAGGGTCTCCTCTTGTGGGCCTGCAAACAGGAATTCAAATAAACCCAAACAACTACAGGCTCCTTACTGGCAGCCACCAAGAAAAAGGCTTCCTATGAGCCAAAATGGCTGCAACTGAGATGCTACATTACTCAGTTAATGTTACATATACATGCTTGTTGGGCACCATTTGGCCTGAGGAGCCAAAAGTAGCCCCTGGAAGCTGTTGGTCTCAGGCTAACCAGGCTTTCCTAGGCTAGAAGCAGGAGCTAAATAGCTCCCAGCAATTTCAAACCCTGCACTCCTGTGAATACATTTCCAAACTGGCTGGCGGAAGAGGCGAGAAAACCAGGCAACTATGATAGGTTAGGGAGATTTGCTTTTAAATCACAAGGCACCAGAGAAAAACGGTTACATCTTACACTTATGTCCTTAATTCAGACTTATGGAAAGTTCAGAGTTCTCCAGTAGTCTGTCTATTGCAGTACTTTTTGGGATTGTGGTTGAATGCTGCAAAATCCTGGTTGTAAAGTTGGTGGCTGTGTATCGTCTCACTGAATCACAAATTCTACCTCAACCACTCCCACTTTCCATGGCAGGCTCTGTATCAATGCTGTTATAATCTGTAAGGAGCTCTTCGAACAAGGCTTCTGAGGGATTTTCAAGACCATCAATAGAGGATTGAAGGTCCAGGAAGAGACTTCTTCCCAGCAGCTCCACAGGGAGCCAACAAGGTTTCTTTTTAATGCTGTAGTTTTTTTCAAAACAATATCATATCTATCCTAAATGAAAAATAGAGGAAATATTACAAATAACTGAGGCAGTCCCCAAGTAGGGTACGTCTACAATTTACAATAGTTGTAGGGATTAAGTAAACCATGTACTGGAGGGGTTAGAGACAATAGCACAGGCGGGTTACCGGCAGACTAGCCTTACCGTTACTGGCACCCGCTATCCCGGTGTTACCGGTATATTACGGGCAACAGCGGTAAATTCACCATCAGGTCCAGGGGTGTCAGGGTTTGACTATCCTAATGGTTGAAGGGGTTTTTATTTTGTAAATTTAAGTTTATTAATTTCGAGGTAACAAGGAAAGATACAAACTAACTGAGGGGCGATTTCCCTCTGCGCATGCTTCAAACACAAGATCTTTCGTCCATTCTGATTCACTCCCTTTCTCCCTCAGTACCCTCCCCCAAACACCTCCTAAACATATCCCATGAATGTGAGGTTTCAAGCCATAAATACACAACTTCAACAGAGAGGTTGGGTGAACATAACTAGCGTAGGGCGTACACCCTATTTATTTTAATTTTTGTAAAATCGGTACACACCCGCAGGCCTCAGAGCGCACAAGAAACTAAACAAGGACGGACAACAGAGAGGCGCTAGAACAGTGTGGTGAGCTGGGAGCTTAATCTGAAGGGGAGTTGAAAAGGTGGGTCTTTAGCTTCTTCTTGAACTTCGAGGTAGTTTGAATTTTCTGAGATCCGGGGGGGGGGGGGGGGGGACATTCCAACAAGCCGGCCCATGAACATCAAAACATGTTGTTCCGAATTTTGCAAGCTTGAATCTGGGCTGCATAAGTCTGGATTGATCCCTGGATCTCAGATTGCGAGAGGGCACATATGCCTTCAAGCGGACAATGAGGTACCTGGGAGCCTCATTACTCAAACACTTATGAGTCAGACTGAGAATCTTCTGCGTGATGCAATGTTTTACGGGCAGCTAATGCAATTCTCGCCTTGCAGCCGTTGTGTGGCCGTGCCTGGCTAGGCCGAAAGTCGCTCGTACTGCACCATTTTGGATAACTTGCAGGGCAGATATTTTGGTTAGAGAAGAGCCACCCAGAAGACTATTACAGTAATCCAGGCGTGAATTACCGAGAGCAGAGGTCAAGAGAAAGGCGTTTTTATGAGAAAGAAAAGGACGATGCAGTGAAGTAGTTTGTTAATGAAACCGCATGCTGCCTGAACCTGGGCAACGTGGCGGCTCATCGTCAACTCTGCGTCTAATGTGATGCTCGGTGTCTTCAGCTTTTTAGCCACTGGAATGATGGTGTTGGCAATGGTGAAACTATTATACTCGAAGGACAGTTTTCTGAGTCTAGGGCCCGAGGCCACAATGAAAAGCTCTGAATTAATAGCCAGGGAGTTAGCTGCCATCCAAGCCTGAATGGCAGAATAGATGGCATCTATGGCCACGGAATCCTGTGCATGCATACCCGAGAGCTTCATGACAACCTGGGTGTCATCTACACAATTGGTATAGAGGACACCCAGGCCATCAAGAAGTCTCAAGAGTGGAAGGATATATATACTGAATAGCGATGGAGAGATACACAATCCCTGAGGGACTCCGCATGTAATGAGTGCAGGAACAGAGCATGCCCCATCAGCGGCAACTCTGCCATTGCAGGGACCAAGAAATGAGGCTACCCACTGTGTGGCTAACCCAGCGCAGCACACCAGTGATTCCAACTGGTCCACCAGTAAAGGGTGATCTACCAAATCGAAAGCGGCAGACTGGTAGAGAAGCATCAGGATGGCAGGCTGCCATACACCTACACCTGGGTTAGCCGGGACCGAGCGAGAATAGCTGCACACCACTTTCCCCCTGCCCAAATCAATTAGAAAATTGCTACCATTCCCCCTCCATCCCTGCGTTTCCTCCATGAATTCCTGCTGTTATCTTTTCCATAAGATAAATGTCCCTTGCTGTGTCAGACCATTCCTTTAAGCTCGGGAGTTCCCTTCTTATCCAATGTCTTGCAATGCATGCCTTTGCGGCCAATAGCTGAAAATTAGTAATATGAGGCAAGGTGTGCCATAGTGCCTCTTGTTTGTCCAGACCAAGTACCACCAACATGGGTTCCGACACACGTTCCCTCCCTTCCACATCCTTGATCCATCCCAGGACCCTCAGACCAATAGACCTGAACCTCCAGGCATCTCCACCACGTGCCAATAATCTGCTCTGTCCCCACAGCTGTGCCAGGAAGGGGGTTCACTGTAGGGAACATCTTAGAAAGCTGCAGCAGGTCGTATTGCCACTGGTGCAGTAACTTTAGGCCATGGAGCTTGTACTGACAAGCAATTGACGTTTTAAAAGCCCTCCTACACATTAGCTGCCAGAGGTCTTCAATCAGGTGCCTTTCCCACATTTTCCTGAGTCCTTCAACTGAGTCCCTTGAGGTTTCTAGCAACGCCCCATAAAGTAGCGAAATGAGACCCTTCATCTCAGTGTGTCTATCAAGCACCTTCTCTACGGGAGTGAGGTCTCTTTGAACCAAATCCCTCCGATATCTGTCACCTTCTTGAAGACTGTGACCTAGATGTCATCACACTCACCGAGACGTGGTTCAGTGCCAGCTCTGTCACTTCTTTTAACACTCTCCTCCTGAGGTCTACACGATTCTCACCAAGCCCCGGACAAACCGGTCTGGAGGTGGCGTCGCCCTTGCCTTCCCCGAATGCCTCCCTGCTACTATCATTTCCACTCAATTTTATCTCATTCTTCCTTTGAATGCTTCGTCTGTAGGCTGAGTGTCTCTCCCACCATCTCCCTTATTCGCGCTACTATCTATAGGCCCACCGGACCTACCCCCGCCAACTTTTCCTCTCTGAATGGGCTGATCTCACCTCCCTCCTGACCTCCTCCCTCAAACCTCTCTTCCTGGGTGACTAACATTCATCTTGACTCTCCGGATACACCCACTGTACTCTTCGACGCCTGCTACGACTCTTTCCCTCACAATTCTTCCCTCTGGCCCGACCCACTCTGCTGGACACACCTTAGATGCTCTCATCTCAGCAGACATCACTCTCTCCAACCCTCCTACTACCACTCTCTCCTGGTCTGACCACTCTCTCCTATGCTCCCATCTGGAGCTCCCCGGCGAGGCCTCTGCCCGCACTGCCAGGTTCCTTCTCCGTCATTCGACCGATGAAGCATGCGTCAGTCGCTGCATTTGCTGCCACCTTCATTCCTCCTCCCACCCCTGCTTTTGACTCTCATACCGACTCAGCACTCATTAACCTCCATCTCCAACACTCTGGACGTTCTTGTCCCGGTCATGAGGATACGCATGAAGCCTGCATCCAAGGGCAACTCTTGGTATGACTCTGACTTGGTCGCTCTGAAACGCAAGTGCAGAGTGGCTGAGCGGAAGTGGCAGGCCTCGGGCACATCCTCTGACAAACTGGCATGCTGCTTGCTCCAAAGGAAATATCGACTTTCCATCCGCTATAAGAGGGCTCATGTCCAAGCCCGTATTTCTGGGGCCACCAATAAACACGGCAGACCTTTTCAAAATCTGCAAGGAACTGCAGTCTCCTCTTCCTTCCCAGGCCCTCTGCACTGCACTCCCACTTTTCCGCCAAAAATCAGGACATCCTGTGCTCACTCTCCTCTACTCTCCCCCCCTCACCATCCACCAGACTCTCCTCCTCCTCTCCCATTGCACCAGATAACATCTCTAGAGTAGTCCGCTCTATGAAAGTCTCCTCCAAACAGGTGATCCTCTGCCAGAATTATCAAGGACATCTCTCTTGCCCCTGCCTTGGCTGACTTCTGTAACCCCACTCCTTTACCACTGGCTATTTCACACAACCCCTCAAGCACTCCCTTGTGCACCCCCCTAAAAGAAAGCTAAAATGTGCATCACGCCTTTCCTGGGGAAAACACTTGGAGAAGTTGGTTATCTCCCAACTGACCCACCACACCGCATCTGCTGGCTTCAGAGCATCCAGAGGCACGGACACTGCAACACTGATGACCTGCTCTAAAATCTTGACTCAACTCTCCCTCTGTTCTTATCCTTCTCGATCTTTCCTTGCTTTTGACATGGTCAATCATGCCATCCTCATAAATCGACTGATACCTTAGGCATCGCAGACTGTGCACTGGCCCGGCTGATGCTGACCTCCTTCCTTTCTGGTTTCTTTTTTTTTCCCCACTTTATTTATCATTTTAAATAACACGCAAAAACAAACAACAACAATATCTTGAAAAACTTAACATTACAGTTAGACAGTAAAATTCATAACATTTGCAATACACATACGGTACCATATTCAAACCAATGAAAGTACTGAAATCAATAGCAACCACCAAGTACCATCCTATACCCAGTTCACCAACATTTGACATACCACAAACAAGACAAGACAACATTAACGAGCACAACAGACAACTCCGAATAACCGATCACCAGCCCCCTAAAAGGTGTAACAAACCATTCAATTCATTGCTCCAGACTTTCAACCATACAATTCATCAAAAGGCCCCGACAGCTGGGAATAAGAACCCTCCCTACCCTGTTTCAAAAACATATCTCATAGTGCGACAAGGTCTGTACATCCAATAACCATTCCTCCACATTTGGTTTCCTTGACTTCCAGACCCTTAAAATGTGTTTTGTCTCCACAACCAAAACTCTATTTATCCAGTCTGTTCGTTCTCTGGCCCTACTCCCCCTTCCTCCGTTCGATAATAAAATTGTTGAAGAGAAAGTACGTGGAAGTTGCTCTGCCACCACAATATCCAATCTATCCAAAACATTAGACCAAAATTCAGACACCCTGGAACATACGGATCAAAGTACCTCCCCCACATCCGCACCCCCAACAAAAATCAGTCTCCAAAAGACCCAATCTCGCCATCCTAGACGGTGTCCAATACAATCTATAAAGGACCCTTTTTAACCCTAAATCCACTTTCGCTCGTACCGCCACAAGAATCAGGTATTCCCATTCCTTCCTTGGACTAACGATGTCAAGATCCTCCATCCAAGCCAGGCGAAGCTTGTTCCAAGCTTCTACCACCGACCTATCCAGAGGCATTATATTGAGATACGTAGACACAGTATACGGGGTGGAATGGACAATCTCACCCATAGATGGTCTTTCTGCCATAGAGTCATCCAACATTCCTATTCTTTCAATCAAAATGGCTTTTAAAATCCTATAACGTCCCCGCTCCCTACCCCCAATTCCAAAGGTCACTCAACTGGCCAAATGGAATCATACAACCATTCTGCCACACATCTCGAATCTGAAGTATGCCCTTACCAATCCAACTTTTCCAGCATAAAGTCTTATTAATCCATTGCAACCCCATATTATGCCACAAAGACGCGTCATAGTGCATCCAGATATTGTCCCCATTATTTTGCATAGAACTCTGTAATGCCTCCCAGTAGTGCTTATAGTAGGCAACTTCACCTTCAAATTAGGCAATTTAGACATGGAATACACCTCACTCAGTGCATAAGGTGAAAATTGAGAATGTTCAATGATATACCAATTAGGAACATAATTATTCATCCCAGAAAAATAAGAAGTTGATTTATTCAGGACAAATCCAGTGCAGTAGTTTTCCAGGTTCGGGTATCCAAACCCTCCCTCTTTCACAGGACGCATCAAAATGTATTTGGGCACTTTTGGTCTATTAACTTCCCCCCAAAGGAATCCCCAGAAAACCTTATCAATAGAGAAAATCACTTTTTTTTGTAAATTTCAAAGGGATGGACTATAATATAGAGAATTTTCGGCAAAAGTACCATCTTAATGGCGTTAACTTTAGCCCATAATCCCAACTTCAGCTGGCCCCATTTCAATATGTCCCTTTTAATGATCACCAGCACTCTAGAAATATTGAACTCGGCCATTCTCCTCAAGTCACGGACCATGTAAATACCCAAATATTTCATCGCACCCACTTCCCAACGACAGTCCCAGGAACCCAAAACATCTCGGGATAGGCCAACATCCAGTGGAAAAACCACAGTTTTACCCCAATTGATCTTATGGCCCGATAATTGACCTACCTCATCAAACATACACCGAAGTCTGTCACAACCTTCCGCCGGATTAGATAGGACAATAGTCCTGTCATCAGCATAACATAAAACTTCACTATCACCAAAACGAAGGCCATGGAGGCCCTGTTCTTGTGTCAAGTATCTAATGAGCGGTTCCAACGCCAAATTGAACAGATATGGCGACAGAGGACACCCCTGCCTGGTCCCTCTAAACAGTGAAAACGAAGAAGACATAACTCCATTCACCCAGACTCTCGCATTGATGTCAGAGTTCAACGATCTGATAGTGTTTATGAACGTGTCGACAAACCCCATCTTCCCAAGGGTATGATATAAAAAAGACCAATTAACCCGATCAATGGCCTTTTCAGCATCCATAAGAATTAACAAGGAATCCCGGGTTTCATCTTTCGGCAGTCCAATTATATCAATCAGTGTTCTTATGTGATCGTAGCCATACCTACCTCTCATAAAACCAACCTGAGAGCTACTAATTAATGTACCAATACAAGCATCTAATCTGGTAGTTAAAATTCTTGTGAATAGTTTAAGGTCTACATTCAAGAGCGAAACAGGTTGGTAATTCTCACACTTCTTACAATCTCTTCCAGGTTTCGGGAGAACTACAATACATGCTTCTCTCATTGTGGGACAAACAATCCCATCCCTCAGAAAACCATTATATAAATCACACAAGAACGACGCTAACACTCCACTCAATGCCTGGTAAAATTCAACAGGGAGACCATCCAGGCCCTGCGATTTACCTTTATTGAGCTGTTTAATTGCCACTAATAATTCTTGCTCTGTAATGGGGTTATCCATCATGACTGACTGATCCTCACTCAATCTTATCAAAAAAGGAATTCATAGCATCCAATGATGGAGATGTTCTTCTTGATATAAAGTGTGATAGAACCCCCTAGAACCCTCTCATATCTCGCTTTTACTGGTTCGATACTCACCATTTTCACTTTCCAATCTTTGGACAAAGGAACTCTCCATGAGGCCACGCAATCGGTTTGCCAACTGTTCACCATTCTTATCCCCCTGTTCCCAAAACCTTTGCCTCATAAAAAACACACCCTTCTCATGTTGAACATCCATATCCTGTTTAAGCCTTTCTCTCAATCCTCCTACTACAATTCTATCCCTATTGCTCTTAGACAATGCATATTGTTTCTGAGCTGCTCCCAACTCCTCCTCCAATTTCCATAGGTCAGCCATTCCTTTCTTCCTAACTCGGGAAGTAATATTCATCAGTTCCCCCCGTATAGCCGCCTAATAACTATCCCATACCATAACCCTAGAAGCGGAGCCCACATTAATTTCAAATAAATCTTTCGTGAATCCCTCCAGAGAGTCAATTACCCCTTGTTCTTGTAATATATAGGACTTCAATCTCCACTTGGAAACCCCAAACTGTCCTGACCCAAACACATCTGTATCGCCAACAGTGAATGATCCGATATCCCCCCCTTTCCTTGATGGTCACATCACGAACCTTGTCAGCCATCCTATCAGAGATCAGAAAGTAATCAATTCATGAGTGAGAATCATGCACTGGCGAATAAAAGGAGAACTCCCTCGGATGAAAAAACCTCCAAGCATCCACCAAATCTAGATTTTCCAGAAACTCATTGAACGCCCTACTTGCGCTATCAGCAGTATATCTACATTGTGCTGAACAGTCCATTTTACTATCAAGTACACAATTAAAGTTGCCCCCCAAAACTATGCGTTCCCCATTCATCTCCTGTAAAAGCAATGATAGTTTCTTAAAGAAAGGCACACTACTAGCACAAGGTCCATAAACTGAACCGATCGTTATCAGCTCCTCCTCATACTTAATATCAATCAGAACAATCCTCCCCTCCCCATCCATCCATCATTACCTTCTCCAACTTTAAAAGGTAGGCCCTTGCGCAAATGTATACCTACTCCCCTTGATTTGGTAGCATAACAGTTCATAATAGATTTAGTATACCATGAATTCTTAAAAAGGTGTTTTTCGAATCATCCAGCAAATTAGTTTCCTGTACAAGGGCGAAATCCATCTTTTCTCTCTTTAGTCTGTGCAGCACTTCCCTGCTTTTTCTCGGAATATTATGCCCCTCCTCCCTTTCTAACCAACCATCCCAAGTGCAATTGGGCCCTTTCCTCCTCTCCACCTCTTTCTACCTGCGGCGTTGCTCAGGGCTCTATCCGATCACTGTGGCTTTTCAATATTTAGCTTGCCCCTCTGGCCCACTTGATCTCCACCTTTCTCCTAACTTCCAGTGTTGTGTTGATGACCCACATCTCATCTTTTAGCTTCCCTCCTCTTCTTCCTCCTTTGAGGGTAGATCTCTTTAACAGCCTTCCTGCCCCTCCCCGACTTGAGCCAAATCTCTAAGTTCCAGAAACCTCTCAAGACTTTCCTCCTCCTTCTCTCTCCCGCTCCCTTGCTAGTGTCCCCCTGCCGCTGTGACGAATCCCCGTCCCTTATGTGCCTTCAAGGGCCAGGCCCTTCTCGTCCAGTCTACTCCAGCACCCCTAACCAGCACTTGCCCTTGGGCACCCTTCCCTGACCAGCCTCTTCTGGCCTACCCAGTCCTCGAACTAGCTGACCCCTACCCCTGGTTGCCCTTGCCACGCCCCTGTGGCCCCTGCCTTCTGCCCCCACCTCCCTGCACTTGCATGGTCCAAATGTCACAAGGCCTAGTTAGGACCATTTACTGTTATTTTGTTCTCGTCTGTTGCCCCCCCCCCCCCCATTGTCTTGTGGCATCTTGAAATAGTATAGGCACAATATAAATGTCCCAATAAATAAATAAATTAAAAAGCCATCCTGTATATGGACTCTTCGTTGTAGTGAGGACTTGGCAGATTTTTGTGGGTGAATATAGCAAAGTTGACATCCTGATTTAGGGTAGCGAAGGAGTAGAGGGGAAGACCAAGGAGTAGGCTTAAACAGATGCACGGTTTACTAATCAGCCACTGGAGAGATTGGCTGTTGCCGAGTGAGGCATAGGTGGTACTTCCTAAGGTTGAGAAGGTTAAGCCCCTTCACAGTGGCTATGACAAACTGAAAAAGGTCACCATGAAAGAGGACCACAAGGTTGTGAGCCATGGGTGGGGAGTTGGGAATGGGTTAGCATTGAGGCTGGTAGAAAGGACTTGTGTCTCAGAGGCTTTCAGCATTAGGCAACTAAGGCCCATGCAGTGACCGATGGTGGTGAGGCAGCTGGTGATATAATCGGAGATCGCAAGGATGATGGAGAAAAAGATCTGTGTATAATCTGCAAAAGGGTGGTAGTGAAAGCCAAAAGATAAATTGTTTACCAAGGAAGTCTGGAGGGGTGGGCCCAGGCCTGATCTTGGAGAAATGCCCACTGGAAATGAGGAGTGGGTTTGAGTTCCATGAGATGGGGGAAGGAGCCGTTGGAGAGAGGCCACCCAGTGAAAGGAAGTGTCGTTTATGTCAAGGAAGAAAAGAGTTTGGGACTGCGAGTAGAATGAGGATGTATATATGTAATTTATAAAGCGCAAGCCTAGGTGGAAAGCAAAGCTCTCTGTACAAAGAGGACAACACAAGGGGTAATACGCAGGTGCAGGGATAGCAGAGGAGCTGGGATGTAAAGGAAGAGCGGGACATGATGTGAGAGATGGGGAAAATAAGAGTTGAGCAATCAGTGGTTGGTCAGATATTCTTTTGAGTGTAAGAGCTTCAGGTCCTTCCTGGAGTGCAGGATGGAGGGGAGTGGCGAGCAGCAGTTAGAACGTTGGAGATGTGTAGGGGGGGGGGTTGCACCAAAGTCCAGATTGGATGAGTGTGGAGGCATCAAAGTGCTCTTTTCGCAAGGTAGCGGCCGAGAAGGTTAAAGGAAACCTGAGCATTTTGGAATTGTGGGATGCGAGAGAGATTGTATGTAGAATGAGGGACTTTTAGGGTCTACAGTGGGTTTCTTTAGTGTTTGCATGGCTCTGGATATTTGTAATAGGCTGGCGTGTGTGTGCGGATATGGATATATGGGGTACATAACTCACCGTAATTGTATTTCTGATGCTTGTATCTGCTTAAATTCACATGCTATGCATAGGCCGACATCTAGTGGAAGCTGCAGAGTATTAGTTTGTTTTTCGAAACTTGAAAATGGGCGTCTACATAGGGCGTGCCACTAATACTATCCCAGTGTGACGTCACTGTACCCATGATCCCTCACATGTGTAGGACCCTCGGATTGTATTTTTTCTGACATGAGGTAGCATGAGGAGTTGCGCAAGTACAGATTATCCAAGCAGATAGATAGATAGGACTACAAGCATCCATGCGGCTTTTCTCAGAGGGGAGGAAGGGCGGGCGCATGTGAATCTAAGCAGATAAAAGCATCAGAAATACGATTACGGTGAGTAATGTATCCCTTCTGAGGCTTGTGGAATCTGCTTAGATCACATGCTGTGCATAGATTAGCAAGCAGTGTTAGGAGGTGGGATGTGAGAAGGGTCATGAGCAAAATAAATGTCTTAGAACCCCTTGTCCCACTTGAGTATCTGTCTTGGAACGAGTGTCAATACAGTAGTGCCGAGTAAAGGTGTGAATAGAGCTCCATGTAGCTGCTTTGCAAATGGTGTTGAGGGGTACATTTGCAATAAAAGCCATATTGGCTCCCGTGCCTCTTGTAGAGTGGGCCCTTGGCGTAAAAGGCAGAGTTTTATCTGAAAGGGAGTAAGGCAGCTGGATATATTGGACTATCCATTTCGAGATGGCACTTTTAGAGACGCAATCTCCTTCTCTGCCTGTAGCCACGGAGACGAACACTTGATCTGTTTTTCTTAGCGGTCTGGTCTTGTCTACGTAGTAGAGGACCGCTCTTCGCACATCTAGTGTGTGTAGTTTCACCTCAGCAGAGCTTTTAGGTTCCTGGAAGAAGGCCGGTAACTCAATGGACTGGTTAACAGGGAATTTTGAAATGAACTTAGGTGAGAACCTAGGGTGAGTTTGTAGAACCAGTTTATCCTTATGAACAGTAAAGAAAGGATCCTGCACTGACAGAGCCTGAATTTCACTGACCCTTCTTATGGATGTAAGGACTACTAAGAAGGCAGTTTTATAGGTCAGGTATTTGAGACTATCTTTATGCATGGGTTCAAAGAGGGGGCCCATGAATTTAGCAAGCACCACATTAAGGTCCCATCCTGGTAGTGGGTTCCAAATTGGAGGGTAGAGTCTCTTTACCCCTTCCATAAAGGCTTTAACCACTTGTACTTTCCACCATGACACCTTGTTATGGGAGGTGGTGTGGGCTGACAGCGCAGCCAGGTGTACCTTGAGTGAATTAAATACCAACCCTGCGTCCAGCAGGTGGAGCATGTAGGTGACAATATTGGAAGGAGTGCAATCAACTGGGTTGATCTGTTTATTCTGGCACGAAATAACAAATCTCTTCCATTTATCAAAGTAACAGTGTCTTGTGTTTGGTTTCCTTGATTTTTTTAGGATATCCATGCATCTCTGTGGTAGATTGAGATGGCCAAACTCAGACTTCAGGAGCCATGCTGCCAAGTTCATCGAGCAGGGTTGAGGATGCACTGTTTGTCCTTCGTGCTGGGATAGTAGTTTGTGCCAGCACGGGAGTCTGATGGGTTCGCACACTGCCAGTTTGCGCAGGTGCAGAACCCACGGTTGCCTCGCCCACATGGGAGCAACTAGGATGAGCATCATCGATTCCCTGTGCATCTTGTTGTCCACCTTCCTCATGAGAGGGGTTGGTGGAAAAGCCTAGGCAAACATGCCTGACCAGTTCATCCACAGGGCGTTCCCCTTGGAGTCTGGCTGAGGGAACCTGGATTAGAATCCTGGGCATTGCCTGTTTTCGCTTGTGCCGAATAGGTCTGTAGTGGGGAAAACCCCACAGTGAGAAGATGTCTTCTACGACTTCTCTGTGTAGGCACCATTCGTGTTCTTCTGGGAGGGGATCTCTGCTTAAAGCGTCTGCTAGTGAATTGAGATCCCCTGGAACATGTTGAGATGACAGGTAAATGTTCCGTCTGAGTGCCCATGTCCAAATTTTCTGGGCAAGCCTGGACAGATTTGGCGAACAATCCCTCCATGTTTGTTTAAGTAAAACATTGCTGTCGTACTGTCTGTTAGGATCTGTACCGACTGGTTCAACTGGTGGGGTTTGAACCCCCGAAGCGCTCTGAAGACTGCCAGAAACTCTAGCAGATTGATATGATTCTTGGCCACTGAGTGAGACCCTGAGCTGTGGGGTGGAGGTGGTGTGCTCCCCACCCTGACAGGGACGCGTCTGTAGTAACTACAGCTTGTACCTCCGGATCGTAAAAGGGTTTACCCTTTGACAGGTTCTCTCTTGTCCACCAGTGAAGAGTTTGTACAAGTGTTGGCGAAAGGACCACTAGATCGTCCCACTGACCACTTGCCTGAGACCACTGTTTCATCAACCATTCTTGCATGGGTCGCAGGCGCGCGTGGGGGACCAGGTAAATACATAACGCCATCATGTTTAACAAACGCATCGCTTTGCGCACCCATATCTGGCGACCGGGCTGATATAGAGGAATTTGCAGTAGTACATTCAGAATTCTTTCCTCTGATGGAAAGGCCAACCCCTCTAGAGTGTTTAGGACAGCTCCTAGGAACTGTTTGGAGGTGCTTGGCACCAGGCTTGATTTTTTATTGTTGTTAGAGAAACCCAATTCGAAGAGGAGGTTGATCATTCTTTGAATGTTTGATCTGCAAATTACTGGGTTCTCCCCCGTGATGAGCCAGTCGTCCAGGTAAGGGTACACTGGGATTGCCTCCCTGCGTAGGTGTGCCGCCGCCACCACCTTGGTGAATACCCTTGGAGCCGAGGCTATGCCGAAGGGCAGCCCCTTGAACTGGTAGTGCCGACTGTCCACCTTGAAGCGCAAGAATCTTCTGTGCGCTGGGAACATGGAAATATGAAAATAGGCATCTTTCATGTCCAATGTTGCCATGTAATCCCTGCTTTTTAGGAGGGAGATTACCTCTTGGAGAGTAGTCATGCCAAATTTTTGGGGCTTGACATATGCAGGGCGTAAGTCTAATACTGGGTGCATTGTCAAATCTTTTTTTGGCACAAGGAAGTAAGTTGAATGGATACCCTTGTTTACCTGGTTGCCCGGGACGAGTTCTATCGCGTCCTTTGCGAGAAGATTGACAATTTCCTCGAGGAGGATCTTCTGGTGGTCCAGGGAATGCATTTTTTGTCGTGGAGGGTGGTTTCGGGGGCGCTCTAGCAGTTCGATGCAGTATCCTGCGGACACTGTGGACAGCACCCATCTGTCTGATTTGATCCCTTCCCAGGCTTGGGTGAAGTTGGAAATGCGGCCCCCTACTGGGGATGTGTGGGAAGGGACCCTGAGCGAAACGTCCCTGCTTTGCGGGAGGCGTACTGCCTCTACCTCTACCACGGCTCCTCTTGTTAACTCTGCCGTAACTCTGGGTAGTCTGCTGGTTGCCACCCCATGATGTACCCTGTCCCTGTGTATAATTGGAGCCCCTTTGCGAATTTTGGCCACGTGAGCGACGAAAATTACCATTCCCTCTTTGATTAGGGGGCTTAATCGTCAATTGTCCCAGGGACTTTAGAGTATCATACTCGTCTTTGGCAGTTCTCAGTGCGTGTTCTACCGCTTTACCAAACAAATTCGGTTCGACCGGCATGTCAATAAGGGTTGCCTGTGTCTCGGGTTTAAACCCTGACTGTCTTAGCCAAGCGTGCCTTTTAATGACAATGCTCTCTGCTATGAGCCGGCCTGCATTATCTGCAGTGTCAAAGGTTGTCTTCAGGATGCAACCGGACACGGCTCTACCCTCCGACGCGATCCGGGCCAACTGATCCTTTAGTGGTTCCAGTGCGGAGTCAATGAGAGCAGCTACCTGCTCCCACTGGTGGCAATTATAGCTTGCCAGCAGAGTGGTGGTGTTGGCGATCCTTGCCTGGTAAGAGAAAGTGGAGGCCACCTTCCTTCCTAACCCATAAATTCTTTTG
Organism: Ambystoma mexicanum; assembly: GCF_040938575.1. NCBI lineage: Eukaryota > Metazoa > Chordata > Amphibia > Caudata > Ambystomatidae > Ambystoma > Ambystoma mexicanum. Next base: position 1,543,006,175 of record NC_090932.1, read on the forward strand.
CTCTCCTTGTCTGGGGGAGCCTCAGATGAAGATAGAAGAGTCCCTGCTCTCGTTCTGGTGTTTGTAATGCCCAAGGAGTCGGGCTTAAGTTGACCCCTTATGTAAAGTGGGTTTGACTGGGCGGCCCTGAACATTTTCTCGATTCTGGGGTTCACAGCCCAGATTCGGGATGAGAAGGGAAAGATCAATTCTCCGTTGGATGGACTGGAGAATTGGAATGGCTTGAGCAATGGGTCCACTAGTTCTTCTGCAAAGTCCCCCTCTTCCTGCGCCCCCTGAGTGTCTATGCGGAAGTGCTCTGCAGCTCTACCCAAGACCTCATTTAGAAGGGGCTGGTTATCTACTGGAGAGTCGGTAACCTGAGGTTCTTTGCACACAGGAGAGTCTATCCTGTAGACCTCTGCGACGTCATCCTCCTCCCCATCCTGGCCCTCATCTCCATAATAATCTACCTCCATTTGGTTGTCCAACATTACTAAATCTGGATCTTCATCATACTGTTAAGGATCCTCACCATACTGTTGGTAAGGTTGTATGAAATCAGGCCCTGGGTTGGAGTCTCAAATTGAGGTTTCTTACTAGGGGGCTGAGGGTCCCTTGATCCTGAAGGATTAGCGTTGTCCGGGGTATAACTGAGGAAATGTTCTGGGTTTTTAGAGTAGAAATCAGCCAGGGAAGACATTCTCCTCATTACCATGTCGGTCTTCACTGCTCCATTCTCTGGAGCTGGGAATGACAACTTCCTGAGAAGTTTCCCCTTCTATTCCCATGTCGTGAGGAGAGGGTGGAATGGTCTTGGATTTAGGGGCAGGAACAGGGGTCTTGGATTTTTGTTTATCTGAAGACTTCTGTTTTCCCCCATGTGTCTGTGGTGCAGAAGTAGAGTGAGAAGACTTCTTCTGCTGTTTACCCCCTTCCCCCTTGAGTAGAATAGTGTTTCCCTGATGTTTTCACCTTCTCTGAGCTTTTCAACGCCTGGCATCGAGATTCGGGGGTACATTCTCTCTCTTTCAAGTATGCACATAGGGACTCGGAGGCAGACGACGAACGGGCTTCCGGAGCCAACTTCTGGTGTGCGGCCTGGGGGTCGAGGTCGGATTCGTCTTCTGACGAACTAACCTCCATGACTTTGGGAAGCGAGGCACTCTTGGCAACTGTGGACGGTTGCCTTGCGGCGATCTCGACCTGGAACGCCCAGAGGACACCTATTCCGTGGACCACTCTCTTTGTGCCTCTTTCCGGGAACTCAACACGCATGTCGAGTCTCGTTGCGACTTAGTGTTTATGTGTAGTGGTAGTGTGGGTAGCGCTCGTGTCGCTGGGTGTGTTCCCCACACCTGCCCTGCCGGACAATCCTCCGAGGTTGGGGACTTGCGCTTCGGCATCCTTTGACACCTCGCTGTCCGAAAGTACGGCCTCGCTGCCATCACTGAAGGCACCAACCGCGTCCATGGCCTCGAGTTGCCTGGCGTGGTGGGCCCAACGTTTAGTGGAGCGGTCCTTTAGTATTTTCGCCTTGAAAAGGCTACACGCTCTGCAGTTCGCCTTGGGGTGATCCCTCGGCAAGCAGAGGTTACAGGTGGCGTGTTTGTCAACCCAAGGGTACTTGCGGTTGCACTTGGAGCAACATTTAAATGGAGTACTCTCCATATGCACCTATGGCAGCGGGCTAGTGTGTGTAGGAAATAATAAGAGTGTAGAGTATGTTTCCACCCCCCACTATCCCTACTTGCAGAGCCGAGGCCAGAGGCCTTCCGAGGCCCAAAGTCTGTCGTGCAGCTCTCGACGGTTGTTTGTTCTTCGGACCGGCGTCGATCTTCGGTTTCTCTGCGTGGCGGTGAAAAAAACGGGGAAATCAATATTGATTTTTTTGCAAATATGGCTGAAAGCCAGGGAACTACGCGCAATGCTTCCGGCCAGTATGTCAGAAAAAAACAATCTGAGGGTCCTACACGCGTGTGGGATCATGGGTACAGTGGACGTCACACTAGGGATAGTATTACTGGCACGCCCTGTGTCGATGCCCGATGCCCATTTTCAAGTTTCGAAAAACAAACTAATACTCCACAGCTTCCACTAGATGTCGGCCTATGCACAGCATGTGATCTAAGCAGATTCCACAAGCCTCAGAAACATACATACATACATAATCACTTGGAGTTGTGGAGATAATAATGTGAGCAGAGGATGGATTTGCTGAACAGAGGATGTACATTAGGTATGTGAGAGAGAAGTAAGGTTCGAGAAGAGCAGGTACAGGTGACTAGGTGGCGATAAGACAGAGATGATGAGTGATGGAAGGGAAGGCAGGGTGTCATGTATTTTGGTGATTATGAAGGAGACGTTGGAAGCGAAAGGAGTCAGAGGGGAATAGTGATCAGTTGTATGGGAAGTAAGATGATTTGACACGGTCGAGAGCAGTAAAGAGTCTTGTAGGCAGCAAGAAAAGTAGGCGAATAATCTTTGTACCGATGGTGTAAGTGGAGTCACATGATTGTCCTCAGCTGTTGGATGGTCCAGGGTTGAGTGTAGGCTGGAAGGGTGTAGGAGAGGGCAGGATAGTGATTAAAAGGGGACAGCCAGTATGTACTGAATTCACTGAAGGTGTTTTCTAAAGTAGTAAAGGGATCTGTCAAGCTAGTGGACCATAGAGTCCCACTTTTCTTTTGGTGATAGATGAGGTAGGAGAATGGAGCTGGTAAAGTATATAATTGGGTTAGAGGAAGAGGGAGTCAAAGGAACAGAGAAGTTAAGAATTGAAGATACCACTGAGTTTAGGGCCCTTTAGGAACGTACGTGCATGCAATGGATGGGTTCTCAGAATAACTCTCGAGTCCAAATAACTGAACCAACTCAGGAAGATGGCAAAGTACTGTTTTATTAACAATTAACTAAAACAGGGAGTTAAAACAAACATCAACGGGCATACGCTCGATTTCGCTCAACACTTTCACACATCATAGACTTTATACTAAAAACACGTCAGAGGTGGCGTCATTCTACGTTTCAAATAGAAACCCCACTGGGGATCGGGATAGGCTCAAGAGGAACATCTAATTACACATTATATATGAACTAGGATTGCAATTGGCTGCCCACAGTCAGGTGGGCAATACATGCCTACCTCTAAAACATGTCATCTTCAAAAACATTGGTATACAGATTCTTATTGGTTTCTCAAACTATAAGGTCCTTGGTTATATGGACCTCTACAATTGGTTGCCATGCTTGTGCCATGTCTGGAACATTTGGTTCATGTAGCAGCACGTAATCCCAGACCGAGGTACAAGGAGATGGGCCCGACTACATCCCCACCCAATAAGGCCAGCATCTCTGATCACTTAAGCCTTCTGCCATGAAGATGATCTTTGAACTTAGCCTTGCAAAGTATGCTGGTCTCTGGGAATGCATGGCAGTGCGGGCAATCACTATCGTGTTCTGGGACTCCAAATTCGACTATTTGCATCCTTGGCTCACGTGACAGGAGACCACGATTTGGTCCATTTTGCAGTTCTTAAATGCTCTAAATGAATACAACTTGGCACTCTGGGTGTTCTTGCTCTGCACCTTAACAAGGGATGATTCATCCTTCGCACGTTCCCTCCTTTCCAGAATAGATAGCGGACCATGGCTACTTCAGTCTTGACTCCAGGCCACACAACCTTGCCATGCAGTTCCACGATTTCCGCTTATTCTTGCCGCAACACAATTCTCCCTTTATTCTTCATGGGTCCTGGCTTACTAAAAATTCATGATACCGATGTCCAGCTCCTATACAATGGCAGCTCCGCCTGCATTCTATTCACTACATATAACCAGCTTCTATGATGACTTAGTCTACCTTGCTTTTCAGCGTTGTGACAATGAGGCAAATAGGCAGTTAAAGGGAAAGAAAATGTTGGTCTTTATTCAGATTTAACCAAATAATGCTGGTTAGCAAAATTAAATTCTTTTCCCAGAGTCCTGCTGAGTGTTCTTTTTGTGGAGCAATTGTTTTCTTCTATTTTCTTGTAGGGCACGTTATAAGGACCTCTGACAATCTTCTTCCACTTAGTCCACATGCGCCCAGGTGCTTCCTGTCGTTCCGGAATCCAGGTCTGATCGGCTCTGCAAGGAGAACAAGAATGAGCACCCATCTTCCAACTAACTCTTTATATAGGCAGGTAAGGATGGGCCAATCAGGGTCTACTTCCTGTCTTGGAGCATAAAAACCCCCATAGGCCCCGCCCCCTTTTCCTTGCGAGCCACCCTCCGTGTTCTTCCCTGTTCCCGTGGAGGTCCTGCTGCCGCCCAGGTAAGTGTCTGCTGGTTTGGTTGCCCCCCATGTTCGGGCTAAGTATCCCCAGTAATAGGACTCCCCCTGTGGGTCTGTGTCGTTGCTGAAGCGGATCAGCTTCCTCCAGTCTGCGGGCCACGTGGTTGGTGTCCTGCTTGCGGTTGCAATACACGCGGACCGCGTCTCCCTGCGGAGACTGGGCTTCTTCCATCCGGCGGCCGGTTGTAATCAGCTCCTCATCGCGGCTACAGTTTCCTTCCTCCCTCCTGCTGGTCGTCAGTGCCGCTCTGACAAGGTGAGTCTTCCCCGGCTGGACTCGGTGCTCTGCTTCTCGCTCCGAGAACTTGGGGGCTTCGTTCCAGCGGGGACGGCTATCCTTCCGTCTTGCAGTCAGTGTCGCTCTGACAAGGCAGGACCTTTCCTGCTGGACACAGCTCTCTGTCTCTCGGCCCGTGGAGTCGGGTTTTCGTCCTCGCAAGGACGTTTCGGTAACCTCTTCTCTGCGGGCTGACCCATGGTCGGCAGTTCGGGGTTCTTACCAAGCACTGATGTTGTGCTCTCCCACAGATCCTCTGTTCGGGGTAGGTTGGGTTTGCCTGTGTGTTCCCACCACTCGCCTATCATACAGGTCGCGTTTGACTCTTTTTCCAGCCCGTAGGTCTCCCTTCCATATTCTTGGGTTGTGTGGTTCCCCATGTCTGGGTCCTTACAAGCGTCTGTACAATTATTGAACGGTTGATTCTCTTCAGTACTTCGTGCACGTGTAATCTTTTTCAAATTAAAAAGTTCACTTTACTCTTTACTTCGTCATTAGTTTCTGTAGGATCCATACATCCTCTTCAGCTAGTATCCTGAGATGTCGTTCATGCTCTTATGACGTCAGACTTCTTTCTTTGCTCTTTTTCATATTCCTTCAGGGCGTTACTCCCTCAGATTATCATCCCTTCGGGGATACATTTGATAGGGTTGCCTCAATGGGTACTTTCTTTCAAATATATGCTGCAGTATTGGCACAACTGCTGGTGTCAAACACGGCACGATCTCAGGCTTCCAACATGTAGGAGGTAGGGGGTGGGGATTTCCTGCAGAGGCATGCAGCTGCTCCTCTACACCACAATGAGATTGAGGGAGTTAATCTTGTGTATGAGCAGTAGGCTATGGAGGGTGACCAGAGCTTTGAGTCCAAACAGGTTTATGGGCCTTGGTCATAGTCTAGCAGTTGTGGTTACCCATTATGAAAGCCTGGATGTCAGCACATAGTGCTTCAGAGAGTAGGAAAATATCACAGAAGGAGACTGAGAGCACCAGATGGCCAGTAGATTGCTCCAAAATGTCTTAATATCTTCAATCATTTAGAATGAGATGTGGGGGGGGGGTGCACATTCAGAGGGGGCTGGGGGAAGAGAGGGTTGATGGTGTATCCTGTCCTTGATAATTAGACCAACAGATCCACCCTTTTTTTTGTCTTTTCAGTGCAGCAGTAGAAGGTAGCAATGTCAGTTGTGAAGGGAGGTTGTGGTGGCGGTCATGGGGTAATGGGGCAGTGGACGTAGAAAGCCAGGTTTCAGTGATTGCCATTACAGAGTTTTGGGTGAGCAGAATTAAAGTGGCCAGTAGGATAAGAAGCTTCAGCACTGTGGGATTGAGCATTTCAAAAGCTTAAGGGTGGGGGTTCTGCATTTGGTGTGAGGTAAGGTGGCATAGGGTGTACAATTAGATGGTTGACAGAGTAGATTTGCATGTTTTAGTAGAATGGAGGCTAGGGGTGGGATCGATAGGGGAAGTGATGAGAAAGGTAGGATGAGGTATATGTGGAGGGCTAGTGAGGAGGATAGGCAGGAGCAGAGGGATGCACAAGGATAGTAAGGTTAGGCGTGTGTGGATGAGGTCCTAAGGGAGCATGGAAGAGAGGTGCTTATTTTCTTAACTGGTCAGGGAGTAAGCTGTAGGAAGAAGGGTTGTAGTTATTTGCCTTTTTAGAGCCAAATCAAGAATCAGCCTTAAACTGATCAACCCTTACTGTGGACGTAACTGAAGTATCCTTCCTGTTGAGGTAGCTCAGAATCCAGGCAATACTCGGCAGGTATGTACAAGGAGAGTTTAGTTAGCATTAGTCACAAGTAAGAAGGCATAGGTAGGAAAATTCATCAGAAGCAGCCCACCAGATCAGTCACCTCTCCCATCAGCACCAACTGACTTGGAAAACTCCCAACGTTCCAAATTCACTTTGCACCACAAGAGGCTAGGACAACTGCTCCCTTCCTTTAATAATGAGCAAATAGGGAGTTGTAACCTCACACCCACCAACCAAAGGCCACTAACACGAAGACACACAAGAAACACATCCAAACACAATAAAGCAGGAAGAAACTTTTGCACTGGCAACAAATATAAGCAGTCACATCCAACACTCATATCCCTCAAACAGCAACAAGCAAAACCATTCAAAAGGGGGACACAACAGGAAAGGGACTTACAAGACAGAATGTGACATTCAACACAAATATACACTGCAGGGAATCAGTTGCATCATAAGAAATGTAGACAGGTCAATTGCTTCCGTTACCACATAAAGAAAATAGGACATGAAACAATAAAACCAGACACTCTAAGGCAGCGGTATTCAAACTGTGGGTCGCGACCCCCCAGGGGTCCGTGGGTGCATCCCTGGGGGGCCCTGAGAGCTCAGCAAGAAATATAAAAAAAAAATGTTTTTTTTTTTTTTAGATTGGAAGAAATGGGCAGGGGTGGCTCACATGGTCGGGTTGAAGCATGAAACTGTCTCAGGCAACAATGAAAAAGTGGCCCGCAGTTGTAAATGGATATTCATTCCTTTAGTCACAGACTGGGCCTCATTACAACTATGGCGGTACGGTAACAACGGTGCTGGTAAGCTACTGGCACCGTTGCTACCGTACCGCCATAGTAAGAGTTGTGCTTGCCAGGTCTGACCTGGCAGGCCGTGCGGCACCCGGGAGCACAGCTCGTCGAATGCACCGGCACCGTTATTAACGGTGCCGGTGCATCCAAGCTCCCCATTCCCATTGAGCCATATGGGGCTCAGATGGGAATGGGGATCTACCGGTACCGGCACCCGCGAAAGGGCAAATATCTGGTCTGCCTAACTCGGCATGACCCGGTAATTGCCCATTCACGGGTGGCGGACCCGGATACAACTCCGGCGACAGTCGTGCCGGTTTTACCGGCACAGCTACCGCCAGGGTTGTAATGAGGCCCACTGTTTCAATAGTACCCAAGGGGATGCTTTGTGTTAAAATGTAAGTAAATTGTGATAAATTCAGCAACAATGGTCAAAATTACTAACTGCATAGTTAAGTAACTCATAAACCTGGTCCACATTGGCCAAAATGGTGGCCCATTTTGACTGGCCTACACTAGCATTTTACATTTTGGTACAGGCATTGCCCTATAGGCCAGTCCGAGCCTGGCGGCTCATCCATAATGGCGAGGGGACGCCCACCCAGTGGCCGCTCACCCATTATGGAGGAGCTAAGGAGCCAGCCCAGTGAAACAGTGAGCACTGCCTCAGCTGCTTTTTTCCAGCAGATGGAGTGCTCCTGGGCTGGCTGAACTGTCAAAGGGAAGCCGCACATGCTCACTGAGCCATGCAAGTGCTGGGGTGTTTTGCTTCGCCAGCATTGCATAGCTCATTGGAAATGCTGGCTGGGGCACTGCATGTCTGAATGTCTGAGGGGGAGCTCCTGCACCTCCTCGCACATAAGGACAGAGCAGCCTGGAGCAGGGCGTTTCAGCACCCACACGCAGGCCAATGCAGAAGGTATGTTTATGTTCATTGTTTTTATTTAAACATGTGTATGGATGCGTGCATGCTTATGTTATGAGTGAGTGTATGGTGATGGATGCTCGTGTGAATGATAGAGTGATTGCTGTATGAATGTGCAGCGCCTTGCATACACACATAATCATGTTGATTGTGTTAGGCCCAGTGGGGCCCAGGAGACAGGGATGGTATCTTTTTACTGGACATCTATCATACATGTCCAGTAAAAAATGTCATGCCTACCCCCTCGGCCCCCCAGCACCATTTGCAAACTGATTGGTTATTTACCAATTTTTTTGTTAAAAGTATGCTCTACAATGCAACATTTCAACCCATTATTTAACAAAAATTCACAGGGGGAAACTCTGCCCGAACCCCCATTTATTGGTTCTGGCTCCCTCACTATGCTCGGTCGCTTTGGCATTTTTGAGGGAAATAATTATGCCCCTCCACGTAAAAAAATCACCAGCCGCCACTGGCCCTCAGACTGTGTTGGGAACAGGATGGGGGGAACCCAGGGACTATGGTGGGAGCACAATGGCCGGGAACCATGGGATAGTGGTGGGAGCAGAGTGGGGAGAGCCCAGGATGTGTGAAGGGGTGGGGAGAGACCAGGGACTGGGTAGGAGTAGGATGAGGGAGCCCAGCGACTGTGATGGGAGCAGGTGACGGTGGCAATACATACTGTCCATTTGGCATTTCTGTGGGGGTCCCAACCTGCCCAAATTTTGCTCAGGGGGGCCCCGGCCAAAAAAGTTTGAAGACCACTGCTCTAAGGGAAGGTACCTAGAATAGTGTGCACAATGCACATAACGGAGACTAGATATGCACGTAAAACAAATCACAGTATACTAGTGAAACTCGCACATCTCAAATCCAGTGGCACAGATACACACAAACCTGGGATATAGGCCCATTTGTATAGAAAGCCAAGGGATTTACACCTATTCAATTAACAGAATGGTGAAAACACTTGAAGACATGGGATGAGCACCCATTCGCAAACCATGTGAAACAAACTAGTGCTTATGGTGGAATAGCAGTTTAATATAAAAGAACATTTCTCATAACGAAGTAATTGTCTAAGTGTTGAACATGTATGTTTAGATTTGACACTGCCGGATAAGCACGCAAACTTCCAAAGGGGTGAGCACTTCTACATCCAACTAAGTATTAGAATAGAAAAAAAGACCACTTGAAATTACGAGAGTCAAAGTATAACCCCCTTGTAAAAAAAAAGAGATACCATAGTTAAGAGAAGTACACTAAAAAAAATACAAGAAAAATGTAATATGTTAAAAGGAGCATTCATGTATAGGTAGGACACTCATTAGCAGCCCACCGGGTCAGTTATCACTCCCATCTGCATCAACTGACACCACACACACACACACACACCAACGTTCCACAATCCTTCTGCAGGCAGAAGAAACAAAAAGGTATGGTGCAAATAGGCATCCATTGACCACCAGAAAGACGTTAATGTGCCACAAGGCCAGTAGAAACCAATAGAAGTAATTAGTGTGCAATAAGGCCACTAGTGATCACTTGCGGTGAGGCAAGTATTAATCCTAGTAGGCGGCTGCCCTGATGTGGGAGGAGAGACGGTAGTCAAAGTAGAGTGGTGTAGCCATTGGCCCTTTTAGGAGCCCCTTAATGTTATCGCCCTTTATTGGCCACGCCATGAGATGCCTGGGGAAATCACCGATATAAAGCCATGGATGGAGGTTATGTAGAAGGTGGTCCTAATGGGGATCCACAGACCACCATGGTGGAAAATGAATGCTAGCTCAACTGCAATGCTTCCTTTACGGTGACCCTACTGGTTAGTGGGGGTGGGAGAGGGAGTGTGTGCACCAAGGGCAACAATGCAAGTCTCAGCAGGCTGCTTGTGGAGAGAAATTATCTAGTTTGGCCACAGGGGTATTACAGATTTGTCTAGCAAACAAGCCTAAAGAGGGTCATAGGAGCATAGTCCACCTAGTACCGATTCAATTATGAGAACACATCCCAGAAGCATGCCCTTTCTTATCCCCAAAAGCCCTCCACCCCCAGTAGTGAAGAAATACAAAAATAAAAGGTTCATTGTGGGGGTCTAGGAATGTGGAAAGCTGTTCAGAGCTCTGCAAGAGGACCCCAATACCAGGTTTGGAGCTTACATGTGCCTATATGGCCCTTCCATAGCTCCATTTTGAAGGTGGCCTTCACGCTCCTTCTCACAGGATCCCCATGGGGTTCCTGCTCTTTCTCACCAGCACAACCAAACTGTTGATCTCATTTTAAGGACAGCACACTCTAGCCAGCCAGTATCCTGTCACATACCAGCACAAGCTTTGCTTGTCCTGGACAGGAAGTTCCTTCTCTGCCTAAGATGCCAGTAGTCTCTGGTCTCATCTGCTCTGGAGGAGCTGATCTTTTTAGGGAAGTGTGGGGGGACTATAATGCCTTTCCCATGAACTAGGTGGTGTGGTAGGCAGTTCACACCTGTTGCTAGTATGGCTCATTATGCGGAATAGGGTTATGTTGTATTCCTGCCTCGAGGATGTCATTTACCAGGGGGTGTCACTTGCCATGAGACAACTTAATGGTCAAGCAATTCTGGAAAAGGCTGTAGATGGATACATCTGCTCGATTGAAGAACTCCTGCACCCACAGTAAGATTAATCTTGACAGTCAACTCAGGCTTGTCAAGATGCCAACCACAACATGAGGTCAGAAGACGGGAGATACCCAAATGCTAAAAATCTGATCTTCAACTCCCAGATGATGTCCAAAACACACATGATGAAAGTACCTTGCCCTTCCGAAAAGGATTCTTCTGGAAGTGATCAACATCAGCAACTGGAGTACAGAAATTGAGACTTCAAACAGGATAGACCATGTCTGGTGTGTTGGTCTTCCAGACCATTACAACACTTACCAAGAACTCAGTGAGGTAACAGATCCTGGGTCAAAGGTGTGACAATGAGGTCTCTAGTGGTGGGATGGTCGAAACATGCTTCCATCAGGAGGCCGTGTGTCAATTTCTTAGCAATTTACTGACATGCGCCTTTGGAAACTCAGCCAACAATACTGAAGCAGAAGAGTCCTACGTGAAAAGTAAAAGGAAACCCACCCCTACCAACAAGGCACATCTCGATCACGTAACCAACAGGATCAGTGATGGGTAAGTCAAATCATTGAGGGATGCCATGAGAAAACTCAGTTGTGGTGCCAACGACATCTCTTCACCAAGACCTTACCATGGAGGGGAGTGAAGAGAAAATCCTTTGCAGAAATCTGGCACACAAGGACATTCAAAAAGCTCTTCTGTCTCTTCCATACCTCAAAATCTCCCTAGCCAATGACCCAGAGTAGCTTGCATACCAAAGGATGTACAGACCCTATTTGGTGAAGTCAACCTAATAAAAATACATGAAAGTATCTAGCACCCCATTGGCGCAATAGAGAAACTGAAGATTTACCAAACCAGCCGATATTTTTTGCATTTAATTATTACATTAGTGGTTGCTTAAGATTCTTGGCAAGTTAATGTTTGTCATATTGTTTTGACTCCATACCTTCTGAGCTCTGGTTGGTACAAATAAATATTTTGTCATAAATAATGCTTTTGTAACATGCCATTCCACATTTTGTGTTGGTCTCGCAGTGGCTCTGTAAAAGTGGAGGGTGTTCAGGAGCTAGCCAAAGAGGCAGATGCAAAATGGGGTCCAGGTCAAAAGTACCTGGTTCCTGTGGGTCTGTGTGCTACTATGCGATTAGTGGTGTCGTTTGGTAAGGCATTATCCAGTGGCAGGACTGAAGAGGATAAACGTGCTTAGGGCATCCCTGCCCCCCCACTCTTAATGTGGGGGTAGAGAGGGAGAGTGGGACCAGAGAGGCTTCATCATTGCTTGGTAGTATCTGCAAGATTTGTTAGGCCTGTGACTGCCATCAGCGGGGGGACATTCATGTGTGGGTTGAGGATTTCAGAGGTTGGTTAGAGTGGGGGTTGGGAAGAGAAAACAAGGCAGGGGTGGTGGTGGAGAAACGTGTATATATCAAGTAGCAACCCTCCATGTCCAAGACGGTATGTACCTTTAATGGAGATGAAAAGTTGGGTTGTATTCAATGATAGATGTTAGATTCCCTATGATTCTGTAAAGTCTAAACCAGTGAAAGTACATTTGTCAGTGGGGTCCAAAAAGGTGGTAGTGGATAAGGGAGGGGACTGCAGTCTTGTGGAGTCAACTGCAATTTTGTGGCAGAGCTTAGTTGAAGAGCAGGGTTTTTATCTGCTTCTGACTGTTAGATGGTCTTCCTCTGTACAGATGAATTTGTGCAAGGGCTTCCAGAGTTTGGTTGTTATTAGTGAGACGGTGGACTCTCCTTGACGATGCAGGTTGAAGTTTAACAGTTACTACAGAGTTGTTTCTGGATTGCTGTGTTCTTGGGGGCATATAGTGCAAGAATTTCCTTCTGATGGGTTTCCGGTCCCCTGCCAATAGCAGGGGTGTGGAGTGTTATGTATCCGAATTTGAAGTGAATCCTCCTTCATTGAGAGCCAGTGGAGGGTGCAGAGTGCCAGAATGATGCATTTGTACACCTTGATTTTAAACCGTTGTCTGGCTGCCATGTTTTGAATTCTTTGTAGTCTGTTAAGTAGATATTCTGGTTGTCTAAGGCAGGCACAGAACTACTGGGAAAACTGGACTTTATCCATGCCTCAACCACAATTACAGGTTATGCTAACTAACCACACTCGCCCACCCACCCACTGAGCTGTCTTGAGCAAGGTGGGCCACAGATAACAGCACAGCCTCAGAAACAGTTTAACAAAGGCCTGGAAATTACTTTTGTAACACCTCAAAGAAATTCCAACCATAGCGATGCCCTGGCTAAAATGGGAGGTGGAGATGCACAGGCAGATGATTGTGCCCCATCGAACATAACGGCTTAAGAGTGCATCACTCAAAAGGATAGACCAAACACTTATGGTAAGCGTAGTAGAGCAGTGAGGCTGAAATTCTGAAGGGAGGAAGGCTAGCAGTGAAGTACAATCATTGCCTATAGTATTCACAAAACTAAACTGGTAAAATGAAACACACTTACTACAAGGTCACACAAAGTACATCTGTTCAGAAAAACAAGTACTTGGGTGAAACATAACACAGTAGAGCAATAGTGCAACACATGCATGGTGCAACACCATACAGTCCGCCCTCTTAAACAAAATTGAACTCCTTCAAACAAAAATCCTAGTCCACCACAAAAATCTCACTCAGCACATCTCATCAGCCTCCCACACGGAAACAGTGACTGAGAACAAAAAGATAAATTCCATTACACCATTCAAATTCAGAGAAGTCTCGGAAACCGAGGGGATTGATATTTTTTAACAAAATCAAACCTCAACTGTAAAGGCGACGCCTGCCCTGCTAAACTAGTTAAAGACTGCGTAGAAACTTTAGCACCGTTTCTCAAAACCTTCATTAATGCATCTTTCAACGCCAACTCAATCCCATCCAACCTAAAAGAATCTTGGTGTGCCTTCTTCTCAAAAACCTACCCTAGATCCTGAAAACGCCAACAACTATAGACCCATCACAACCGTTCCCTTCTTGCTCAAGATTCTGGACAAGGTAGCTTACTCGCAAATCCAGCAATACCTGGAAGAACACCGCATTTTAGGAAAAGACCATCTGGTTTCTGCCTGGGGCACGGGACTGAATCTGCCTTACTAGATCTTAAAATCCAACTCATTGATATTATGGACAAAGGCAAACCAGCGCTCTTGCTGGACCTATCCGCGGCCTTCAAACTGGTCAACCATGACATTTTAGGCACGCAACTCAAAAATGGAGCCTACTTTTCATCAGAAGCCATCTCTTGGGTCACATCCTTCCTCAAGGGTCAACTCATGAAAGATTTCTCTGATACAGCAAGCGCCACCCCCACCACTATCCACTGTGGTGTCCCACAAGGTTCCTGCACTGCCCCCACCCTATACAACATCTTCACCCTCCCACTATTCAACGATCTTGATTGTCGTCACATAGCCTACACCAACTATGCTGACGACACACAAGTCCTGCTCCCCCTCACAGGGATCTATGAGCAAGATGCAGCGGCACCAACTAAGATCTACACAGCCATCCAAACGTGGATGGCAGCCAACAGCCTCTGCCTTAATGGGGACAAAACAGAGATCCTACTAGTTGGCACCAAAGAAACGCTAAACAAACTCCCGCCACAATACAAATCCTTTAACATCGATAACTCTACCATCACAGTCTCCTCCGCAGTAAAAACTTTGAGTATACTCCTCGACTCAACACTATCCATGACACGGCAGGTCAATGCCATAGTCTCCGCTGCGGCGCTTACCACTAAAGTAATTAATGCTGTGAAACCTTTCCTATCCACAAAAACTGCCTGGCAATAGCCAGAGCCACAGTAGGCACTAAATTGGACTACTGCAATGCCCTCTTCCTGGGCAAGTCTACAAAAAACCTAAAAAAAGTCACACAAAACAATGTCCTGAGACCAGCTCTGAGTATCCCAAAAAAGGGAACACATCCCCAAAGCCAGGAAAGAGGCCCATTGGTTACCAATAAAAGAACGTATCCTATTCAAATCCATGGCCATCACCCACAGATGCCTCTCTGCCGATGCCCCGTCCTACCTCACCGAAGGAATCACCCTCAACACATTTACCAGATCGCACTTGACTAACCAGACCCATGTTCCTGCATTCAAAAGAAGCAAAGCCGGAGGGTCCAACTTCCAACACTTAGCACCCAAAAACTGGAACGCACTCTCCACCACACTAAGGAACGAAAAATCTTACCATGCCTTCCGCAGACTTCTCAAAACCACTCTGTTCAACTAACACACTCCTCCCTCCTCCTCCTCTTCTGTATATGTCTACTATATGTACCTATGATATGTCTTCACAAAAACACTGTACCCAATGCTTGCAAGTAACACCTACTATGTACCTACTGTAATCTATGTACCAAGTAAGACTACCTTCAGCACCACGATGCCCCCGGGCAGATGTGCGCTATACAAATTCAAGTAAAAAAATAGTGTAGATATAAAAACTGTGAATGGCTAGTTAAGGCCTTATTCACTCTTGACCCTAAAATGCAAGCCCTGATCTGGTAGGTAACAGCATACATACTTTCAGATATGAATACAGAGTAGACCCTTAGACAGTAAAACCATCATGATTAGGATCCAAGAAGCCACAGAGAACTTGTCAAAGATTTCCTGCAAGACTCTTAATTAAAAGAATTGTTCCAATAACATATGCACACGTTACAGTGAGAACACTTACGAAACAATGTTGAACACACGCTGGCAGGCTACCAAAGTCCAGGACATATTTTATTTATGCCCAGACCCAAAAGGGCATATTACACTTTGAGGGCAACAGTAACAAACATTGATGCACTGTAACCCATGAGGCGGGAAACAATATATAGATTAAAAAATCCCAACGGAATGGATGGAGTCTCTAAAATTCCAGGGCAAAGTCGGGGGATCTCCATGAACTATAGAAAGCCACAGTTCAGGTAAGTTATTCAGTGTCATTTGTAGGCGTTCCAGCCTTGCAAAAATGGCCTCAGAGAGAAGAACTGAAAGTCAGTCTGTAGGCTGACCTGTGGTTATTGCAAAAAGCCAGGCAAGTTCTAGTTCCTCCCCACAGGTATAAAGAAGAATGCAGCCAACCCCAGTGGAGATTGTAAAGAAGATAGCCAGTGCTTGGTTCAAGTCCCAGCCACCCCAGTAGAAGAAAAGCAGAGTATGATTCAGCCCCAATGGCGAAATGCGATTGGCAGGGAACTGCAAACCAACCAGACTACCACTGAGACACCCGAGGATGAATATCTTTAATAATCCACCTACCCTTGGCCATAAGCATTAAGCATTTCCTTCCAGAAAGGACCGAACAACCCCATAAAAACAAATATTATGCAAGCTAAGATAAAGGATCCGGTCACCCGGAGACGTACCCTCAGCCAGCAAGCACTAACGGCCCAAAAGAAGAACAACATTAGATTAGTTTAACCAATCACACTGCGCCATACACTGTTAGTGTGTACAGTTGTACATCTTTTAATTATTATAACACAAACAGCCTGACACGTGTTTCGAGACATGGCTCTTCTTTTGAGGCTGAGAGATTGTATATGTATATATATATATATATATATATATATATATATATATATATATATATATATATATATATACACACACACACACACACACACACCACACACACACCACACACACACACACACACACACACACACACACACACACCTTAATGATGTGAATTGCTATGAACTGTTAAGCAATAACCCCATTAAGCAATTGGAAAAAGAAGTATTGATCTTCCTAAACAAGTGGCAAAAGGCAGACATCCTTGAGGAGGAAATGGTGAAATTCTTATTCTCAAAGAACTCGGTCATTCTCACCATTTACTTCCCTCCCCAAAGTTCATAAAAATCCCCTCAAACCCGATTGTGACACTGTATGGGGCACTATTGGAAAACATGTCCAAATGTGTAGATGAGGTCCTCTGCATCTTCGTATCCACATTACCATCATATGTGAGGGACACCACAGACTTTTTTATTGAAAATTGACGAGCTTCCCTGGGAACCCACCTACCTATTGGCACCCATGGACATAGTGTCCCTGTACACGTCTATCAAACACAATGATAGGATTCTCGCTTGCCAAAACTTTCTCAACATTAGATCTCTGATTCACCTACAACATTCGCAGATGATTAAAATGTGCTTGGACAACATTTTTATATTCAACAATGAGACCTTCCCCCAAACCCAGGGAACTGCGATGGGTACGACCTTTGCACCATCATATGCAAACTTAATGATGGGGCATTGGGAGTGCAAACTTAATGATGGGGCATTGGGAGAAGACAACAGTATGGGCAGAAGCTAATGAAAAGTATACTGAGAAAAATCGTATTGTGGCTTCGCTACATTGACGATTTATTCATCATTTGCGACGGCACCACTGAGCTGTGGTGTGAGTTTGTTAAATTACTCATCATCAACAACGTGAATCTTAAATTCACTGAACACCACAGCCGTCAATCTATTGTGTTCTTAGATGTGCAGGTCAAGATAGAGGGACAAAAAAATAGAGTCCAATCTATACAGAAAGATTACCGGCGCTAACATCCCGCTACATGCAAACAGTGCGCATCCCAAGACCCTATTATGGAGTATCCCACACAGTGAATTTATCCGTATTAGACGCAATTGTAGCAACATTATGGATTTTGATTTAGCAAGTAAAGTAACTGCCCAAAACTTCTTACAACAACAGTACCTGAAAAAGATTATTGAAAGGGCATATCTGAAGGTCCGAGAAATGAACAGACAAGAAATGCTAATAACATCTAAAACCGACCTAGCTCAACAAGAAGAAAACACCACCAGACTCATTTTGACATTTGGGAGCCACGCTAAAATTATCAAACGGATAATAAACAAATGCTGGAAAGTGTTGAAAGCGGATAAGGATATAGGGAGCTTACTAAATGACCATCCTGACAAGACTTTTTGTAAAAGTACATCTATTAAAGATCTACTGATGAACAGATACATGGCTGTGGAAAAGAATGATACAAGTACCAATTGGCTTTCCATCACAGGAGGTGGCTTCTTCAAATGTACCAGGTGTAAAATTTGCAAATATGCAAGAAACTGTAAAAGTTATGTCCACCCCATACCGAAACATCTGGTCCACATAAAAAGCAAAATTACATGCGCATCAGAGTTGGTGGTGTATGTCTTGATGTGCCCATGTCTCAAATGGTACGTTGGAAGTACCAAATGTAAGCTAAAGGTACGTATCCTACAACACGTCAGAGCTATCGCCAATAAAGACTGTACCTACCTGATGGCGAAACATTTATCTGAAATCCACAATGGAGATCCAGCAAGCCTAAACATTTTTGGTATACACAAGGTCATTCCTGACCCCAGGGAAGGAGGTAATGAGAGAACACTCTGGCAAGAAGAGACTAAATTTATTCTCGATTATGAGAGCACGATCCCCGTTGGCCATAACATTGATGAGGAGCTTTATACCTTCCTAGGAACATAAGGACTCTATTACACGTAACATAGAAAGCCCAGGAAGGTTATGAATTTGAAAGACCATATATTGTTATCCTTTGAGTTTGGTTATGTGTGTAAAATTTCTCTTTCTTTCTCTTTTAGCTATATGTATTTTTTTTACCTCTCACATTTTTATGGTGACTTGTAATATTGTCTACACCTTTATTTACTGCAAATTAGAGTATAAATGTGGCTGTAACCACTCATGGTAATTCATCATTAGCATGACATCCAAGTAGCGGTACTCCTCACATCCTATTTTCCAACATTTTAATATCTAAAATAGTGCAATCTGATTCTTTGAACGCCTAGATTTTTATCTTGTGTTCTATATCTGCAGATGGCACTTTAGACCACACTTCTTCTATATACGTCCCTTCCATACCATGTAAAATACATTAAGCATAGGCATGCATTTCTGCAGCATTACAATTGCATGTAGATCATGGGAACATGTCCCAGCATCTTACATCTATGATACATATGGTTGATAGGAATATGATATGCACCTTATATCATGTTAACACTGCTCAGAAAACGTAATGTGAATGCACTATGCACTTTATATTATGACAATAAAAAAAAAAACAAAGTGATATGAATTTAATCATAGGAATTCTTTTTTGCACATTGAAATACCTATGCAGATTGAAATACTTATCAATGCATTAGGTATGCATTTTATACGATGATAATATTGTTTTGAGAATGTGATATGAATTTTAATCATGGGAATGCGTTCTTGCAATCACTATATTTACTGACATATCGATCATAACGGCAACATGCACATGCAATCTTTGCCAATGGTCTGGAAATACATTTTCCCATTTTAATTAATCCCAATTAATGCCCAAGGTTTGGGAAAAGACTTCTCCATCGTGTTGTACTTAGCACTTTAATAGTTATCAATGGTAATGGATTTTGCATTTCGAAAAGGATTTTATGAATATCTTTATTTTTTCGATTGAAGAAATGTGACATTTTAAATTATGTACATTATAGTACAGGCGCTATCAAAATAGGCACGTTGGGGTTCCGTTTTAAATATTATGGATACATTGACATGCTATTGGTTAATATGCGCATGTGACGTTGTGAACATCGCACATTGTGCCTTTGTAATTTTCAAAGGCACGTTTTTCTGCCTTCTTAACCATGAGAGCACTTTACCGCAACTAGAAAAATACTCCCATTTATATTTGCAATAGAAATTAACAGGCTTAAACTAGGCACAACACTACGAGATTTGTAATCATAGCCTGTAGCCCAAGCCAAAATGGCCACTAGCCATGGTGTTTATTCTGCAAGTCACCTTCTCTATGTTTTCAATGTGGTGTTTTTTATAAAAATGAACTTCCTGTTGGTGAAAAGTAACAGGTTGAGGCGAAACGCGACAGGCTGCGCCTGGCAAGATATTTCTTCTGGGATAATTTGATTTTTAAAACTGCTCAAAATGAAAATAAAGGGTGTTTAATAACATGCAACCTGTGCACAGTTTTTGTTGACTGTTTCCCGCGATTGCAACCTGGAATACATTGTGTGGAGTGCTGCTCGCTAAAACAGCGTTTTGCATGCTGTTTAACATTGGAATATATATATATACACACACACACACACACACAGACACTTGGAAACATAAATAACATTTATGTTAAGTTAATAATCATCACAGAGTTTATCCCATACAGGCATCAAATGCAAGGGTCACCAAAACAAAAGTTATGCACAACACAGAAAAGCAATATCACCAAAGCAAAACATATAATGATAGGTTGGGGGAAAAGGAGTAGAGAAAACAAAAAATAGAAAAACCTGGTGTTAGTCATGTTATAATTAATGCACAGATCAGTTACTTATATGTCTGTGATCAGAGACGCGTAGTGTCACAACCCCATCACATCAAAAGGAAGTATAATGTATAATTACCAGAAACACTTCTCTTTAAAGCTCGAGTTGCAAAAAAACAAATAACTGCAAATGCCATTATGCCTCTGTCGGCACCTTCTTGCCAAACATTGTGATTAATGTACAACAATCTTGTTCTTAGAATCAAGTCACTGGCAGTTAATAAATTCACAACTGATCTGAGCAAATAAGCATTTATCAAATGTAAACAAAAGCATACGGCCAATTAGATCCAACATAATAAACTAATCATCCAGATTGAGTGCCCAACAATAATATAGATTAATACCGTATTCTCACTTCACTGTTGCGATGAATCCTAATGATCACCATCTCCGATTCCTATCATCCCAGCATTATCAATACGTTCACGATCAGCCAACCATGCACGAATAATGTGGTCCAATTTAACAATTGACCATTACCATCCGGGGCGACAAAGGACAACAAACCAAACCATGCGGATAATTAGTTAAAAATCCAATTATAGTTAAATTGTCAACCCAATCCGTCCGTTAGGGACCATGCCAAAAGTAACCATGTTCCTGCTTACCTGCCTTTCAGCGGTGTACTGGATACAGGGAGAGCCGGCCACCGCTCACTAGCCTTGCAAATATCGGCTCTATGCTGATAGAACCACCATAGTTAATTTGGCCCCATGACACCGCCATCTTGCGTGAGTATTGCTCACCATTCGATTCCCATTATACATACAGTTCAGGTGCCGCGGATGGTGCAAAAATGCAGAGATAGCCCTCCAAGTACACCTATTAAGTACTTATTGCCCTCTTAATTTTATGTAATTAACAACCACAACCCCATAAGGATCATCTGCGTAGTCGAATGCGGTCGCAGTCTAAGATCCACCTATGATGGGAACCGGGCTGCATTTATTGAATGGAAACACTACCAGTTGAACTTAATAGTGTGTGACACAAACCGCCCCCCCAAAAAAAAAAAAAAAAAAAACCACAGCATATAACCTAATTCATGTTCCAGCCAACTAGAACTCTTCCATTGTTAACATACAAAATCCTATTAATAAGCGTAACATAATTAGTGCAGCATGAAGATCATCATCACGAAACGTCATGGCAATTGTTCCTGGTCACCTAAAATCATCCATTGGCATGATCTGACTTTTTTGATGTTAAAGAATGCATTAAAACAACAAAACAACTTGAAATAAATGCCAATATGGCAAAGAAAATAGAACGTTTCCTATTGGTCCAAGCTACTTAACCCTCAATATATGACTCATCAAAGTGCACAATAGTCAATTACCTGCCCTGCTCAGTGATTGTAGTTTGTATTGCATTCAAAAGACTTGATTGTAACCAACATTCCAGTTTGTTACCGACTTGAATATTACTCATTTGCACATGTCCAAAAACATCAGGTATTGAGCCGATTAGACTAGTTAATGACGCATTTTAATTCAGTGAAATACATGGACATCATGGTCTGTGTTCAGACCCCTAGAGACAGCTCTGTATTTGCAAATTAACCTCGACTCAAGTTGACGTAATTTAAGTTCAAGATTGCCTCCCCTTTGTGGAAGGCTTGCCTGGGCTATGCCAGTAAATTGTATATCCTTTTTATTATCCAATTGGTGGACTTCTTGCCACTGGGTTGCTAGAGGATATTTGGTCTCTTGTTTTGAGATTAATGAAAAATGTTCCTTAATTCGAATCTTCAAAGGCCTAATGGTACTGCCAATATACTTTAGACCGCATACACAAATAATACAATAAACCACACATTTGGTGTTGCAGTTAATAAATGAGTTGATAGCATGTTTCCCCAATGGTCCGAAGTCTAGCGAGGATGTTTCATGCATGCACATGTTGCAGCCACCACACTTATGAAACCCATTTGGGCGACCATGAACTAACCGTGTATCTCTCCCTATCGGGTTTGACATGAACGATGGACAGAAGATATTTTTAAGTGTTGGTGCTTTGCTAAAAATAATTCCAGGGTTTGGCTATAGCCATTTTGCTAGGTCTTGATTCAAATGGAGCAAGTGCCAATAATGTTTCAAAGTTTTGTATATACTTTGCTGTCAGCATTGTACTGTGTAATCAATCTTAGATTATTCACTTGCATATTGATGCTTCTTGTTCTAGGTGTCAGTAAAGCTGCTCTCATCATACTAGACACATCTTGTTCTGATTTATTAAGTATTTGCCTTTTATAGCCCCGGGATCGAAATCTCCCACAAATCAACACTTTTTTATTAAAAGAGTTGTTTGTAGTTTGATTAACAAACTTTTACAACAAACAAGGTTGCGGTACAAAACATTAAAACATGTAAAAACGTGCATGGTTCATCATATGTACAAGATTTTCACAAGCATTTTGATTTTTGATTACAAAGAGAATTAAAAAAAAACAAGCAAGAAAAGCAAATTATGTTAATCTCTCTAAAAACCATTTTTGTTGAGCCCAACAATGCACATCCCAAGGTGGCTATACGAGAAGTTTCAAAGTGGATACAATAAATTGTTAGATGTTTCAATGTTTCCCTTTGCCCAGTTAGGTTGCAAAAGCGACATACATCGATCTCGTCAGTTATACATCCTTTGTCCCATTTTGCTATTTTCTCACCAGTATGAATTTGGTTACACTTGAATCTCAAATATAGATCTCTTAAGAAACATGGAAATTTCAACAGATACAGTCTACATGGAATCCGTTTTGCTACGTACCGTGATGCCTCATAGTACAGTTTCTTAGTATGCCTCTCACTAAGCGTCCTAGCCCAATCATACTCAAAGAGCCGTTTTTTTACTAGGGGGAAGACGAAATTCCAAATCGCACAGATTCAAGCCTAGATCGTCAAGCAGTCGACATTGAATCATGGAAGTGTGCCACCAAAAGTGGATTTCTTGCTTTGATCATTATGCAAATTTCCTCATAGAGGTGACTCCTCAGGAAGAAAGAGCATTTTAGCTAGATTTGCAAGTTGACGCCAATGATTTCTAGCAGATAGTGCGGTTAAACCAAGTTCCTGTCGAAGCACGCAATTAGGAAGCAAATTAGCCATTTGTAAGGTGTGCTTCCACACTTTGCCTTGTATCTGATTAAGCATGTTGTCAATGTTTAATAAACATAGATCTAACCCATATAGTAAGATTGATTCTACCTTGAGTGTATAGAATTCAAATAAGTGAGTCAATGAATATTTACAAAATTTCAAGTATAAAACCTCATCCGAGTGCCTAGTGCGTCTGATTTGGCATCAAGAATCTGAAATTAGAGTCGCTCACCTCATAGCCAAGACATTTAAGGTATGTGTCCACCAAAATTGGCACTCCATCCAGGTTCCAAACAGTGGTGTGCACTTTTTTGTTCAGGTTGTTACACAAATGAGTATTCTTGATTTGTTTGTGTTGCATTTCAAGTTGTGCTTATATAAATCTGCAAAGATGGCAAGCTTACTCAAATATTAAAATATCATCCGCAAAGGCAAGCCATTGGATTTTAAAGGTGGCCAAGCCTTGCCGTGTATGATATTTTGCTCAACCATATTTTGTCTATATCGCAGAGGTAGAGATTAAACAGGGTCGCTGCTAAATTGCATCCCTGTTTAACCCCCACCTCCATAGCTATCGGCTGTATAGAAGCCCCTGAACCATCAATATTCTCCAAAAGTGTCATGTTGTACTCTGGCAATTAACGCTATCAGATGTGCAGGGGCTCCCTTCCGTTCTAGTTTTTCCCATAGAACAGTGCGCATTACGCAGTCGAATGCTGCCGAGAGATCGACTGACGCCAAATATAGCGCCCCGGAGTCAAGCATTTTAGTTTTGGTTAGAAGATGAGCCACAATTGTAGCATTCCAAGCAGTGCCCATTTGGGCACGAAAACTTATCTGGAATCACAATAGTACCTTGTGTTGGCGTAGATGGAAATGAAGCTCACGCAACAAAAAATAATAGCAAAAATCTTAGCTCCCGCGTCAGTTAGAACAATTGGCCGAACATTTTCGGGGTCGGTTTTGCTGCCCTTTGTGTGTATTGGTACTACAATAGATTTTACCCAAGATTTCGGAATATGGGAAGTAGTTCTAATTTCTTCGAACCGAATACCCAAAATCTCAACCCATAGTGTGGGATTCCTTTTTAAAAACACACGGAGGAATGCAATCAGGGCCAGTGGCTTTAGAGTTGTTCAGTTTGCCGATAGCCCATGTGATATCAGTAGACCATCCTAGAGGGTGCACAATATTACAGATGACAAATTTAGAGCATCCATTAGAGAATCTCTCGGGGAGTAGGAATTTCATCCTAAAGAAGGTTGTCCAAACCTCTTCTAATATTAGAGGTTTGTGCATGGTTTTTATGCGCAGTATCCCCCCGTAATATCACCCAGGTAGATAGTCTATCGTTCCTACAAAGGTTAGTTATAATAGCCTGGTTTGTCGTGTGATGAAGATAAGCTTTATAGTTTTTGCATTTGTTACGATAGCTATTGCATTTTTATAATCTTAAGCCGTCTGAGCTGCATATTTTTATGTTTTTTCTCCCTCAATAGGTCGTAACTGAACACTTGTGACTGTTTTTTATTTGCACTGGGATGTTTTGCATTCTGATGAATGATAAGATTGCATTCTGGATTATAACAGTGATTATTTGTGTATTTAACTCGTGACTCATAGTCGAAGACGTTCTCCACAGAGCCTCCGTATCTCATTTGTAATCATTAAGTTAATTTTATCACAGACATAAGAATTCCACCTGAGTGAAGCACCCATACAATCAGGCACTAGAAGTACCTGAAGGGGATCTTTCCCCATGCAGGGTATTGTAAGGTCAAAAAGTGCAATTAATATACTGTGATCACTATTTTCGAATGTGATTAGCTCAATTCCGTTATATACTGCTAGAAGATCACCTGTCGCTACAAGATAGTCAATGCATGATTTCATGTTATTTCGGTGCCAGGTGTTAAAAGGGGATAAAGTAAGTATCCCAGTGTGAGAAGTAGGAATTCCATCGGGTTCCTCTCAAGCGAAAGAGGATTTGAATGAATGGTCGTTAAGTACCTCAGAGTGTAAATAAGGAATGCAACATGAGTGGAGATCACCACCCAAAATAAGTTTGCAGTTTGGCCATTCAAAGAAAGCTTCCTCAAACAGGGCTGTGAGGTTTTGGAGTGCAGGTTCTAGTAGCATTTGAAGAGGGTATACTATACTATAATGAGATGAGCAGATAACAGTCCTGGCTGCGGTCTCCCATTTCCATAACAATTGCCAGGTAGAGCCGGGTTTTATAGATCCAAAAGAGCATTACTAAGAAAAATGTCCAGACCACCAGAGGGCCTACCGTGTAAGCCTCGTGTTGCTTCCATATGGAATGCAATAAAACCTCTTAATTGAAATGGGAAGGTGCACATAGTTTCCTGGCATAGAATGATGTCAATGAATTTGTGCGGATTTGAGGCTTCTGCCCAGAGCAAAAGATTTTTGCTATGGCACGAGGTCCATGACATCACTCTCAGAGAGTTCTTGTTACTATGTGGTGTTTATGTCCTGCACATTCTTAGATGGATTGAGCAGGACAGATAGCCAGGATCAGTCTTTGGTGTTGACAGACATTGCCGCTAGCTGAGCAATCACCACGGCCTCCGGCGACGGCGTGGCTAAAGTTCCTGTTAATATTGGTGGGGCAACCTTCTGCATCACTGCATGAGTTTCATTAAATACAATGGCTTCATCAATAGATAGTAGGGGATGCAGATCAAGCCCTATCATTTTCAATTCACCTCTGTGCGTCCAAATTAGTTCTGCAATGATTGTGGACTCTAATTGCAACACCATTGTAAAATTATTAACAGGAGGAAGAGTAATCCAAGAAATGTCATGAGATGTAAGCGTTCTTAATGCAGGAATTTTTTAAAATGCCTGCAGCATAAATGAGCGATTCAGGCTTTTGTCGCCATTAATCTCGGGGGAGCTTATTCAACCAAGAATGGTTGAGATCTGAGAATGTATACCTTGCTCCTCCTTTTCCATGGTTTTCAGGTTGTTGGGGTGAGTATCAGTTGCCAATTTTGTGTCTTTTTCATTGCTGGTCTCACATGGAGTGGAAATCATCAAAGCACCCGATGGCTTAAGGATAGAAGAGGCACTAGCTGCAGCAATGGTCGTTGACATTTGCCGCGCTGGGGGAGGACAACAACGGGGCAACCCGTCCATAGCCAACACCCGTGAGCAGTGCCTCCTTATCCTTATGGGGCACAATCTTTCTGGAAAGGATCTGTGGTCCAGTACCGTCGCTGTCCAACACCAGTTTTTCATTCGGTGCCAAGTATTCTTTTCCTGTCATAGCTTTTTTGATATAAATCTGTTTGTAGTAAGTAGAAAGAAGTTTGTTGAGGCATTGTGTGCGAGGAAGCAAACTCAGCATGTTTGTTAAAGGTAGATTTGGCATCTCTCAAAGATGATTTTCAGTGACAGTTCCTCTAAGTTTATGCCTAATTCCGGATTTGGCAGTTTAAGGGTGGTATCCGGGGCGAGGGCCTCTTTATCTGAGGCACTCATCACGTTGGGGATATCTTTCTGTTTTTTATGACTTTTTCATTTGTGTGATGTTTGTTTTTTCGGCATCAACTTGGGCCGCTTCGCGCATCTTGAGTCTTTGTATTGCCCGCAAGTATAACCTCTTTTCCTTTCTTGAGGTGACCTGCTTTTGTTGCGGAATTTCCTCCAAGACCCCAGCAGATGCCTCATTATTGGCGATGTCTTTGCTAATGTTCAACTTCCCAATATTCGCAAGTAGGGCAGAGGGACTGTCGGGATGTGCGACAGTCTTCTCATGCTGTGCTAGGCCCCCCCTGGGTTATCTGATCCCCACTGTTCCCTTCACTGGACTGATTGAAAAATAATAGTTGGTCTATTTTTTCAGCATGTGCAGTCACCATCTGGCATAGTTGAGCATGCGTGTAGACTTGAATAGTTTCTCTAGATTTTGTGTCATTAGCAATTTGTGCAAATGACTGCGAAAATGCAAATATCGGGGTTTCCCGTTCATAAGCTTTGCTAGATGGTTATATTTCAGATGGGCTCTCTGTTTGTCTGGCTATGGTGTATTGCAGTTTTTTTTTTATTGAACTATGGAGAAATACAACCGCCCTCCTGTTTACAGTTTTCTGCAAAGATGAAACCCTCGAGTTTGTTTAGTTTTGTGAAACCCTCGAGTTTGTTTAGTTTCAAGAGAGTGAGTGCTAGGGCCGCTTTTATTTCACGGAGCTCATAATGTGTGTAGTCGTGCCCTCGGTCTAGAAGGTTAAGAATTCTAGATATCACTGTGTAATTGGTTTCAAATGTTTTCAGCTCTTCGGCTAGAGTTGTAAGCTTAGGTTCCGCATCAGGTTTGTCATCTCTCTCTCTGCAGGTTTTAGAAGTTCATAGTTGTGTTCCTCGGGAGATGAGCAATCCTGCCCAGAAGTGCTTTGAGGTAAATCCTCCCTAGACCCCTTTGTTTGGAGTTCTTCAAGGGATTGAGGATGAAGTTTCTCCATGGGCTTGTGTGGTGAAAAGGATGGGCGATAGTTGGTCAGTTCAGTGTAAGTGAACTTGGGCAATGCGACCCGAAGGGGCCGTAACCGGAGTAGAAGGCCCAACTGAGAGTTCCACCCTTTTTCCGAGTTCAAAATGTACTGCCGGAGCCATTATTGATATGTCAGAAAGAGGCCTAAAAGGCACACCTAGAGTATTGTCTACCAGATTTCTGTCTTCCACATCACGCATACTCAAAAAGCTTTTCCTTGGAATATGTGGATGAGAGTTTTCTGGCTTATCCATATTCAATCCAAGTTTGTTTTCCAAGTTGGAAAATTAGTCATGTTGCGCTTTGGAGTAAGCAAATGCTACTTCATGACAAATTAAATCAACCTCTTGCGCACGATTTAGAGGAAACATTCGTAGACGTTGTAGCTAAAGGGAGTGCATTATCGTTATAATTTATTTGCTGAGACATGCTATGAAAAGGGATTGTACAATCTTTGTCTGTCTTAGTGGTAAGTTTACGATTTTTTGGGGGAGGTTTAGTTTCAATATGCCCACTGCGCAGCGGGGTTGACATTGTGTGCATTGCACCCTTTAATTGGCAATAGTTTGTTTTGGACAAAAGTGAATATGTGAGGAAGAACAATTCCGTCAATACTTGCTAAACACGTTTGCAACCATATGTCAAAACAATAAGGATGAAAGTGAATAAATGTGTTGTAAATTAGCCGCACGCTTGCTCACCCACGCAAGCCGCCCAACACCTGAAAAATGCAGATATGCTTCTGGTATCAGGTGCGTTCCCAGTGAAGTCAGCAGAAGACGTAAGAGAGAAACAAGAACGCAAAGTATTCAGTGTCGGCACTTTAGCTGCGGGAAGTGCGTTGAGCCCCATATGCAAACATAATTAGTCAGGATGTTAATACATTTCAAGGGGGGTGTGAACCGTACAAATTTAGAGTCCTGAGCAAGCAGATGCTAGGACTTTCACCATTGTAAGGTGGGGAGTGAGTACGAGTGGCTGAGGTGGCACGATGTTGCGGTGTGCTGCGAGCAGCGAACAGCCGAACAGTCACTTCAGGAGCGAGCGTGCCGGGGCTCAATTTTATGACGAACCACAAAAGGGGCGTGGCTTATCCTAAAAAATACAAATATAGTGTATTTAGGATAAGTATTCAGCAACAATAATCAGTTAAAGTGTAACAGAGTCTGTAAGGACAAGTAGTCCAGTATAGTTCCAAGGAAAGGTCCACACTATTTGCTGGAGACTCGTACCAAGATGAGTCAGAGCAGTGGTCCCAGTGTTCCCAGCCGAACAGCCACTTCCAAGCCACTTCAGGAGCACGTGCGCAGGAGCGCACCCGGGCTCAATTTTATGACGATCCACAAAAGGGGCGTGGCTTATCCAAGATGAGTTGGCGCAGTGGTCCCAGCCGAACAGCCACTTCCAAGCCACATCAGGATTGTTTTTGGGGAAAACACTTTTCCGACTCGAAATCAACTGAATCCGAAAAGTTCCTTTTAGCTCCAATGTACTCGCCTTTCGGAATATTGTTAATTACTGAATTTTTGTGGCAACTTTGTGCGTGTAGTACAGCATTCACGGATGTTGGTTTCCTAAACGTTTTAGTCCTGAAACCTCCATCCGTGAGCGAGATGTTCAAATCTAGAAAGTCAATTGCTGAATTACTATACTGGAATGTAAATTGTAAACCCCAAAAGAAGAACAATCATCCTTCACACGAGTGAGATCTGTGACATACATGGCCCCAGGAGGACGGAGAAACCCACACAAGGCAGACCCTGGCGGCTTTGCAGACACCTGCAAAAACACCCCCTTTTAGCAGGACAACAGTGGCGACAACCCAGAGAAGCAGATATGGCAAGATTGTGGGGCCCAACCACCCTTCCAGCAGCAAGGTGGGAGACCTTGACGGCCCAGGAAACTGTCCCAAAACAGAAGGCCTGGCTCCAATAAGTAAGATGGACCAGCACCAGAAAATGCAAACTGGAACACAGGTAAGAGATTCCAGTCCCATCGATATGGCCAGACTGGGTTCCAAGATAGGCTACAACTGTTTTTGTTACCAAAATTGCCCAGCAGGTAAGTTGATCACCTACCAAAATGTTGGCAGAACCGAGTGTAGGAAAAGGGGTGTCCCTTGTTCTTCACTCAAAAGGTGACACCCCACCAATCCCATTAGTGGATTCAAAACAAAGATTTTGCCGACAAGTCTATAAGATTAGCCTAAAAAAGAAATATTTTAAAAACACCATATCCCACCACCACATGAAGTGGGATGGCCTGCCCAGGGCAGGGAACTAATATAAAAACAGTTTAAACCGCTATAGGGGATGCCATGTTAAGTTCACAAAGACCCACGCGAGCGCCACTTACATTTTAGGCCTGCATTGTAGTTTCCGCGGACAAAGGGGTTCGCCCCAACAATGGCTGAGAGTAGGACTTAAACATATTGATACCTCAGTGACTACCATAAAGGTACACTGGGCTACTGTTATTGCAGTAAATCAGATCGCACCCCTGGCAAAGTAAAAACTAAACCGCTGTCAACAGTGTACCCACTAAAACCAATGTAGGTTGATTATAATCTCCCAAGGGCAAAATGTGGGTAATAAGCAGCAATTCCCTGGCTAGGAACCTAATGGGTGACCGTCAGAAACCTGAAGGTATTCTCCCGAGCAGGCCTCAAGAATCCCTTATTTAGGTGACCAGGAAAGGGCAGATACCCTCAGACCCCAACTCTAGGGGCGGCGAGCGAGAGAGGATCACCTGGATGGGTGGGGGGGGGGACGAGTCCGGGGTTATGCTCGGGGAAATAACCCAGGTGAGACGCAGTATTATACCAAAGGGCAGATGAGAAGGACCGAGTCCGTAAGGCCTTTGTAGTTTGTACCATCTCTACCTCCCTTGGAGCTGGGGAGAGACGCTGGTCTCTGTGGTACAAACCGGGACTCAAGACATCAGAAAGCCAAGCAGCTCATCACAGCCAGTGAGTCGAAGGTAGTGTTGATAAGAAACCGAACTGTGTTGAATGAAAAGTAACCAAAGGCTAAATTGAACTTTGAAAAGCAAAATGATTTAAAGAAAGAGGGGGGAAAACCAGATACAGAGGAGTCCGGCACCACAATGGTGTTCACGCAGGAAACTATGTGTGATTACCCAACGGTAAAAACTACCGTAACCAGAAGGCCTTGGGAAGAGGCGAAGAACAGTCAAAGTGGTCATACAGGGGTCTCGTAAAATCCTCTGTACCGTCTGTGAAAGCTAAGGGAAGCAAATCTTGCATGTTGAAAATTAGCACATGAACTGTGTTTGCGTGGAAATTAGCAAGAGTGAGCCCGGATGAGGGATGCTAATAAAAAAGGAGCAGACTCTAAAAGTCCCATGAGGAATTGTTGGTAAAGGCTGGCCAAGAGTGAGCCCGGCAGAGGGAAGCTGACAATCCAAAATAATGTGTGAAATGAAGTGAACCCGACAAAGGGGTGTACATGAACAGTGTGTTACAACATTCAATGAGAGTGAACATGGCAGAGGGAAGCCAACAACCAAACGTTGGCGAGAGTGAACCCGGCAGAGGTAAGCCGACAACCTGTTTAAAATAACATTAAGATTTGTGAAAGCGTGAGCATTGCAAGACAAGGGGAAGGGAAGTGTCACCCTTGTCTCCTAGGGTCTGAGCACGGCAGAGGGAGATCCAGGGGTGGAAAGTTACCACGTAAAGTTTACTGAGAAACAGTCTTGGTAATTTGTTGAATACGTCTGAAGGGTCAGCGCCCAGAAGAGGGAGACCCAAGGCCAGGCCTCCAGGTAAGGTGCATACCAGGCCTTTTTACGCATGAAAATCGTGGAAATATGACAGCTTTATTACTTTCTTGTGTACATTTACACACAAGTTTAGAGCAGAGGGCAGGTTACTGGACACAAACCAGAACGCTTCTATTGATTTTTATCCACATGGATGTAATTGCAGGCCATGGAGAAAAGCCTCTGAAACCTTTCAAAAATAAAACAACTGCACACTGTGATTAAAGGAATGGTTCATTTCCATTCAGCTTCTGCTGTGATGCTGCTCATGGAGCAAACAGCACTGTGCATATTTATGTTCCTAGCATTTTAGGATTGTAGAATTAATAAAATGGAAAACTGAGTTGCAATAGAGAATTAACATTTTGTAACAAATTATGTTTCTTTTCCAGTGAAAGCAAACCAGTATTTCACAATTGTATTATTCAGAGTTCTTGTGCTGTGTGCATAATCATGTAGAGGCAGATCATTTTTACTTTTAATGTACATTCTAATTATAGAAAAGTGCGTAAAATGATGACTATACACGGTCTAGTTTACATCCATTCAACTTTGCAGTCAACGGGGTACATTACTATAAATGGTCAGTGGCAGCAGTGTCTTTGAGTGATTGTCATTACAGCAATCACAGGTGTTCTAGTCTCTCAAATCTTCAACACTACAATTGAAAACATCCAAAAACCTGACTCTCCAGGAAGTGCAAGTTCTGTTCAAAACAAATAAAGTTACATTTGTAATTGAAATAGAAACTCAGCAATATGTCCCTGTGATAATCCAGATAGGTATTTAACTTTGTGTAGCGCTTCATACATGGTTCTTCCAACATTTAGGCACTGTGATTATTATACCTCAGTCGATACTCTGTTAACTGACCTCTGAAGGATGAGCTCAGCCGGTTGAGCACTCGTTGCTGTGATCTGTAGGTTGGAGGTTCAAATCCCGGCAAGGCCAACTCAGCCTTTCAAGGTTGATCAAGGAGTACCGACTTCGGTTTGGTGATAATTGTGATAAATATGTTCTATGTACAGCGCTTTGCCAAAGCGCTATATAAAATAACAATTTGACCATGAGATTAGATATAGAATTTATCATGGAGTCCTTGCCCCCCTGCACTGTTGTATCATAACATTGGCATACCATTAGCTAGTAATAGCTCCAGGAAATGAGGACTTTAATTAGCTGCCGCATAGTAATGATTTCCATACAGTTTTTGCACACAGCGCTTTGGCGTAAGGCGCTTCATAAATCAATAAATACAAATACAAATACATCAGCTGCATTTCACATACATTTTACTCTTGCAAAGGAGAAAAAAAAATGTACTTTCTTAAAATCACATTTACTTTCAAAGTTTGAAAATGGGGAGTAAAATACTCCCACCTCAATATCTTATCTGGAGCACTGCCCAAGGGTGAAGCCATCACCGAAAGTGTTCGTAGAACAGAACTGTGTGTTTTTTGAGAGTATCAGGCCTCAAAGGCAAGAGACTTTCTTTAGCTCGTGCTGGGAAGGCATGAGCGTGTGCTGTGCTCCAAAGTCCGACCTTTTTCCGTGCTAAAAACGTGGAGAAGGGAGACCTCTAGGCAATCATATCCTGACTTATTATTTGTGAACACTTTCTTCTTTATTTTGAATATCCTATCCCACACTCTCTGTAATTAGTTTTAAGGAATTGACAATAGGTTTTTCTTAATATAGGCTTCTTACTTTGACAAGGCGCCACAAGGACTGCCTAATTTTTCGTTTGATGGTTGACGCTTGCTCCCGTCTTAGATTTAGGTTTAGATTAGGCATTTTTCCACCCTGGACTTCGAGTTTAATAAACACCCTTGAACTGTTATCACTTGTGTCTGTCTTTACTGTTGTCACCATGAAGCCCTTACAGTAACCCTGTACCATATATTCGTATGGAGTAAAAAAAGTGGTGTAGTGGTAGTGCTACTTCAGCAGAAGTCCCTCCGATAAACAAAACATTAGGCGGTGGGAGGGGGATGTCACAGAAATGGAACTGCAGAACCCCAAAATGGAATTCTGCCCTGCCAATGGGATTATGGTACACAGCAGCTGGAAGTGCACAATGAACTAGCAGCTGACAAAGCCAATCAAACACTGCATTACCACCACAGCATTAGCATGTTAGTAAGTACCAATAGAAATGTGCCAACATGACCAGTTTCATTGGCCTGGAAAATATTTTCACTCAGCAGTGGCACAGTTGCACTCGTTGTCACAGTTTATACCTTAGCATGCCCCCAAATCGAGCAGAGTGGTGATTTGGATCCTCATTAAGTAGCATCATTGTTGCAATTCATGTTGGAGGTTCTTGGGCTTAGTTGAAGAGTTGCTGTTAGATGAATTTCAAGGATTTTGCAGATTAAGGTGTATTGGAGATTGGGTAGAAGTTGGCTGGGTAACTTTGGTCTATTGTGTTTTTTGGAGTAGTTGTACAATGCTGCCATTGAAGGCCAGAGGGACTACCCTTGCCTGATAAAGTTGCTGAAAAGGCACAGAAAAAACCCAAAACTGGTATGAAGCCTGTATGTCAAATGGTGGGAAGACATGGGTCTTCTGATGAGCCAGTTAGGTTGCTACAGTTTACTGTGAAAAAAAGAAGAGGTGAAAAGTAGTTAGGGTTGTTAAGATAGGAGCATGTTCTCCTTGTGCGGGTATAGTTGGTCCTTTCATGTATAGTCCTTTCTGGATTTGTTGAATTTTGTTGCTGGGCTGTGATGCGATGCAATGGAGTCACATTTCTTGTGTAGGGATGGGAGCACAGTTGCCAGCTGTGGGTTTCTTGAATTAATGAGGTACTTTAAATACATCCTTCTGGAAGAGAGGTTCATTGTCGGTACACGCTTGGTGGTTGCTTTTTATTTGCTCTGCATGTAGTGTTGAGGACTGTCCCTCTCCCACCCCTTTCCCCTGTGTCCCTCTCCCACCCCTTTCCCCTGGGACATCCTTACAAACTAAATGCAGGACAGAACACAACGTCTTCCATGTTGAAACGGCAACTATCCACCAGTCTGAACCTTCACTCAAGTCCTTCTCCCCTCATCTCTTCTCAGTTGCTCTTTTCATCTATTCCTTTCTCACGCCTCTTGCTTACTAGATCAATTGTCTTCTAAATTGCCTCTCTTCTCTGCCCACCTTTTCTGAGTTCTATATTCCGCTCAGACTGCAATGGCCTTAGATATGATAGGCTTTCATTTGTGCATGCAAAAGGCCATTGTTCGCACGCATATGAAAGCATGTGGAGTGCATTCATGTGAAAGGCTATAGTGTGTGTGAAAATCTATGCTGCATGTGAAAGGCCGGGTGTGCACGTGCAAGGCTGAGGTCTGTGTGCATGTGAAAGTCTCCACTGCTCGTGCAAAGCTGCAGTTCCCTGGTATGTGTTGCTGTGGTTATTATAAATATGTTTATTTGAGCGCCATCTTAAAATCAAGGACTGCACCAAAAGCTAAGATTATGGTTAACCCTGCTATTGCCAGGTTCTATAGTCCGGACCAAGCATGCAAGGAATAGGCTAGTCATTTAAATTATGTATATGTCATATGGTAGGAACTTGATAGAAAAAGTGCATGCTGACATCAGACTATCATGCCAAACGTGAACTGTGCTTTCCATTGAAAGTTGCTAGGTTTATAATTTGCAAAATAATGTAATAAAGCCTACCGCGCCTTGAAACACTTGTGTATAAGCGCGTTGTAAATGCCACATCATACCCTAACCTGAATATGTATTGACATCACTGGAAGAGATACCACAGAAAATGACCTATCTACTTTGATACTCAATGGGATGATGGTAAATTGCATTAAAAACGGTTTCTATAAATAAGCCAAGAGACAAATAACATTTGATGTGCAGACTAACAAGTGGCATTTATCATTATATAAGAAACAGTACCTTAAGTGAGCTATTTTTGTCTAGTGTACACATGTGAACTGAATAGCTTCTGGCCACTTTATCATTTTGCCAGATACACAGTGAAATAAAATGACTTGCCAAGCACTTTAGTTAATTGTGAAGCTGGGATCTGAGACCAGCCTGCAACATGAGGCACCTAACCAAATATCTTCCCAGCTTTAGTTGGTAGAAATAGTGGTTTGGTTTTAAAGAACCCTAGTTTGTGGAGATGAATTGAAACTTACAACAACAAAATCACCCAAGCAGAAAAATATATAAATCTATATAGAAATGTGTTAACAAATACTACGGTCATAGCTTTAGTTTCCCATTCTTGAATGGAAACTACAAGAACGAGAATGCATAGTAATGTGTAGCTAAAAACCCATCCTTTCCCTTTTGGAAATGTACATTCAAGACTTAGACACACAAAAAAAAGGTATTGTATGATGAGGTCACCTTCTTGTAGTCATTGTTGGACAGACTCATGCCAGCTATTAGGTATCACGTGAAGGAAAAGTCAAGTGAACACATGTCAGAAACAATGGTTCATCACCGATAAGGAGCTTCCCATTTAAATGCTCTGCCGATAAGTGCGTTAACTATTTGTAAGGCCCTGTTGAATTTGCATGGGTAGCAGTGTCCGTTCACATGTCCAACAAAAGACATCCTCTCATAGCACCAGCGCAAAGCAAGTCTGTGAAGCCCCTAGAGCGTCTCCTGCTGTACAGGGGGCACATGTCTTGCACTGGCCCCGATTGAAAATAAGGCTATGAATATTTGCGGTATTCAGTGATATTGTCGCCAAGGAAAAGGTTGCTGGGGGAAAAGGGGGCCAAACGACTTTTCACCAAATTTGCACTGTGAAGGAAATCAAGCACTTGGACTGGATTTTAAATGTGTAAATAACACCAGTCCTGGAATATGTTGGCGAATGCTTTTTAGGGATCAGTAAAAATAAAAGCACTTCACTGACAACATTTTCACATAAAACCAAATTTGCTAATCATATAAATTGGATTGCCAATCACATATTTTCTATTTAGCAGTCTCGACTAATTTATGCCTTGCGCTAGCTTATATAAATTGCTGGTGCATGCCATTTTTGCACAGGGTTGTCCACAGTCGCCTAATTTACATACAAATAAATCACAATTTTGTTTCAGAACCATTTAGTAGGGACTTTGAAGAGTTTTCTAGGGCCTTTCATTCAGAAGACGTTCCAAGCAAAACAGTGAATTCCCTTTTTTTTCTCCTCTCCCACGACATTACATGGCAGCCACTAGTTTTCCTGTCCAGCAACAGAGCATCTGGTGCAAGTGCCTTTGAGCTCAGAGTTGGGGAATTTGGGACTCCTGTGAATGCGGTTATGACAAATGTTCTTTGTAGTGGAGCTGGCAGGACCATTTATAAATTTAGTTCATCATGATTGGGTGATTTGAGGCAGACCTCCAGTCCCGAACAGCGTTAAATTCCTTCCTTTAGGAAAGTACTAATTATGATATTTTGACAGAGGGGACCACTCATGGGGGCCATTTCTTGTATATTTAAAGTCTTTAGCACAGACCATGTAGCAGATGGGAGTTGTAAATGGGCATCCTTTGTTTTTATTACGTTGGCGTGTCCTTGTGAACCAGGATCCAAGCAGTCCTCTTTTATGGTTTTGCTTCAAAAGCCTTGAGTTTAATTTCCTTGCTAAGGCTGACATCCCCTTCATTGGAGGATGAACGCAATTAGGCTGGTATAGGCCCAGCTTCCCTCAGGTTAGTTTAATTCAAAATTGCAACTTTTAAGATTACATGTTATTTTCCCCTTGATTTTACATTTTCACAAAACATGTCAATTTATATATTTATTTGCAATGCCACTCCTTTCAAAGACATTTTCAGCATATGTAGGTTTAAAAATAGTGATTCTTAATCCTGTAAAGGAAATGAACACAATGCAAGTCCACAATTTGCGGTTTTGCCTTTCCTGTGACATGCTGTGCTTTTCATCTCAAATTGGACAACTTTTTATTAAAAGTTGTTGGATACATTCTGGTACTTCGTGCATAACTTCTGATTGTAGATGGGCTGTACACATTGCACATTCTCTCACACATGCCATTTTTCAGATGCTGGGCACAGGCCAAAGCGCACATTCTTGTTTTGAACCTAGCGCTTTTCTTTTGGTGTATACTTGTTTTTGTTCACATAGATTTCCCTACACACCACCACCAGTAGCAAATTAAAAATGATCTAGGGAATGGAGTCAATCATTTCAATTACAAAGAAAGAAATTATTCTAACACTACGTAGCTAGAAAGAATGTACAATCATTGGATCATCTTAACTCCCAACAACCCCCTAATTCAAGAGAGCAAGAAATGGGCAGTAAAAGAATTGCAATCAGCGGCACAAACCACTGGAACAATCTCCCTGCTCATTTGAAACACATATAGAACCATAGGAGCCTCAGAAAACATGTAGACTCCCCCAGCACAACTCCAACCCACAAGCTGAGATACACAAGTGCCCATGAAAAACAATCTAACTAGACCCTCCCGCCTAACCAGAGCAGTTATGAAGAATCATGCAGATACTTTTTCTTCCATCGTCAACTGTCCTTAGTTAAATCACTTCAGGAATTTCACACTGGAGGTACAGAAGACTTTTGTGGGGGATGGGGGGTTCCTCCTTACATGACGCATGACATAAGAATATTAGTCCATGGTATAAGCACTTCCCAACCTCATGAGAGGTTTTATCCTTGGGAGAAATCCCCTCTCCGGACCCAGACCTCTGTGAGAACTGGTTATATATTTGGCAGCTGGCCATGGATCCAGATCCGATCTTGATTGTCTGGCCTCAAGGGCTCTGTTGCATTAAGTTTCCTGGGGCTGGGTGTTGGAGCAGAGAGGTCCCACAATAGAGAGACTAACAAATGGGGGTTTCATTTTGTTTACAATACAGACATCTGCCCAGTATTCTTTCCCTGGAGTCTCCTGAGCACCCAAATCCCCTCCAGATGTGTAAAGCCTTGTTCCCAGGAAGCCCCCCCCCCTTTTGAAGTCACGCTAGTTTGTCAATATTAAAGACCCATCCAGAGAGGGGTTGGGGGAGGCCTGGGCACTCCCTCCCCAATGATCTGGCCCTTGTTCCCTGCCTTAGCATGTGCCCTTACCTTCTGCGGTAAGTGGAGCAATGATAAGTCAGACAGATTTTGTCTTAACCTTTCAGACTTTTAGGATGGTGGTTTCACAGGTAAGAGTCGGATGAACACCTACTGGACCTTGGCACACAAGTCCAACAGATAAAGGGTTAGATACGTGAACCAGTGTGGATAACAAAGTGGGACTGTTGCTGATATCACGTACATCCAATTATTTATTTTCTTAATGGAAGTAAACTATGCTCAATTCTTATGACTGTCTTAGTAAGACACCCTATTCTACTCAAATAAGTATATGTCCAAACCAGTCTCCAGGCTACCCCAACCTTTGCAACAGAAAGGTTCGAAGGACTGACCTTTGTTCGAAAATCTATACTTCAGAAGTCCAGTCCCATGCCATTTAAGGAACGCAAATATTTATTTTTAAATCTTAACCTTTTATGAATACAGAAATATAGAAAATACAAAAGATGGAGAAATTCATTATGATTCATAGGATGCATACCAATACATAAAGCAAACCAATATAGACAATCATCCAACAATTAATAAAACCATTTAATTTTAGTATCAGCCCTAACCCTTGTTAAAATGATTACCTCTCTATGTTGGGAATAATTCATACACAAACCTTACCACTGCTAATGCTAAAGAGGTTTGATTTCCAGCGAAGATTCTATCCCATTAAGAATCTATTAATAGTGCAGCTGGAGAGCGTACACATTGCATTAAAAAAAGACTCAATAAGAGCTGTGCAGAACACTAATACGTGTTACAATGTTTCTACATTGTTTGCATCCTGAGAGAATCTACAAACAACATGTTCCCTGTTTGTCTTGCACCCATGACTTCTAATGTTGGACATAAATTAACTGATTCTCAAATGGTGATCTTGGAGATTTTATCAGGTATTTTGATAAACTGGCGAATGTTTTTCTCAGACCTAGGTATAAACCAAAACAGTTTGTACTGTGGCGTCTTTATACAATCATGCTCAAATAACAAATGGAATTAGAGTTTTTCTTTTGTCTGGATTCTCCACTAAAAGGG
This sequence comes from Ambystoma mexicanum, assembly GCF_040938575.1. Classification (NCBI taxonomy): domain Eukaryota; kingdom Metazoa; phylum Chordata; class Amphibia; order Caudata; family Ambystomatidae; genus Ambystoma; species Ambystoma mexicanum. The sequence continues at coordinate 1,543,045,760 of NC_090932.1, forward strand.
TGTCCTCTGCCTGTAATGCAACTAGTTTTGTTACTGCTCTCGGCAGTTTGTGTCGATATACAATTTAGGTAATCATGGGTGTTGGAGGACATATTTGTGCATATAATGATAACTGCCATTTGCTCTCAGAGAAATTAAACCAAACTCATAACAAATTATCAGAGTTGGAACTCCTGAAGGTAGATGTAACACACGCCTCTATATCAGTCCTTTCTCAACATACTGGAAGGCCTAATCTGTGTTTTGGAGAAGTTGCAGCCCATACACGAGACGAGCCACGATTCTTTATTCATAGCATGCATCATTGGAATAAATATAAATCTGCTGTACTTATTGTGTATCTTTTTTTAATTGAGCAATTATGAACAGAATTGTGTGTTTTAAATGATCCTCAATTGCTGAACTAGGTATTTTATAGATAAAGTACCCAAGATACACAATATTGGTCAATGTACTCAGTTGGACTTAAGTCATATACCATGTACATTTCGGTGTTCTTTTCCTAGCAAAAGACATTATGATAGATTTTTTAGGATTAACTACCAAGTCATGTTGGTTCCCAAAAATAGATGGTGTGTTTAATGATCTTTGGAGGCCTTTTGGGGTTGTGTAAAAAATAATCAGGTCACCCGCATGAGCTTACTAGTGTATAAGTAAATTTCCATTTCAGTGGAAAGGAATGTAAAGATGTTAAATATTCACCTTCATCCAGCTATGTAGCGGGTAAACAAGGCAGGCAAACCCATACCCCTGGCGGAGATCCTGAGACTTATCCATCTTTCCTGATAGCAAACCTTCATGGTTTAACCCGCCCTAAAAGGAGCACTGCATGAAGTGTTATTAAATCTTCAATAAGCCCTGCGGTGATCCCCAGCTGATATTAGTTATGGCTAAAACGTTATATTGTCCAAGTCAAATGCATTTGTCAGGTTGACACAAGCTAAATGTATAAAGGGAAGGTGCCCATATACACCTGCCGTTGCTGTATGCTGTGCTAATGATGTTTCTATGTTCTTTCTAAAGCCAGTTTGATGTATTAGTATGCCTTCCTGCCCAGCGATAAAGGTAGCAACGCGCAAATATTTTGCTTGAACAATCCATCAGTGCAATGGTACGATAGTTCCTAAGGGATGCGCTAGCCCCTTTTTATTAAAATCGGGATAAGAATGTAATTAATTGTTAACTCGGGATAGATGTATTGACTTCAATTATTGTTTCAAACAGATCCAGTAATAAATTAGCCAAGAGTTGGACATTCTTTCAGTACCAAAACTAAGAGGCCAGCGAGTCCCATTGCAGCTGATGTGCTGGCCTTCTTTATACGTGCTACTATATCCTCGAGACAGATGTCTTAACCCCAATGGCTGGAGTTCTTAAACACCAAGGACGGATAAACCTTATTTGTTAGTCCATAGTAAGATTTATAATACTCTACCCAGGTCCCAGAACAAATTGGATTCAATTGAAGCTCAAATTGTGAGCTAGTCTCTTCGTTCACCAATTTCCAAAACTGGGTTGGATTTCTGGTACTAAGCTTCAAGCATTTTTAATAGCATATATATATATATATATATATATACACACTTTTTTTTATATGGCATGATTTTCCCTGCCCTTTCTGCATCAAAAATGTTGCCGTAGTGATTGTTTTTTTCCCTGGAGTGCCTTTATCAAAGCTTTTCTTTTTAGAATTTTTTTTTTTTTTAAATGTAATCTTCCATCCCCAACATATAATACCTGAAATGTACCCTAATCAAATTCATCAGTAGTTATCATCCTCCTCACAAGTTGATCATTAAATCCCTTTATGCTGGGTTGAATCCATTCCACTCTATTTTTCGAGGCATTTACCGTAAGGTTTGTACATTTCAACTTAAAATGTGGTTGTTTTGTTATACTCCCATTAAAGAAGAATTACTAACATTGTGTTTTTTTTTTCTTCACCTATTACACAAAAATGGTAGATAATATCAAATAGTTGAGGTAAGTATATATAATCTATTTTGGAGAACCATGTACCACTTAGCCGCATAAATTGAGATGGAATATCACCCTTCATGTTACCATTCACCCTCGTTATACTCCAATTTGCTGTTAAGTGCACCCATATATATTCTCGCAATGAAGTTGCGACGATATACTTGAGCTGATATATTCAAATGAGTCCATACAAATGCAATTAAGATGCCACCACTGTATTCACCAAGGGGGAGGAGTTTTGAATTAAACCGCTAACAATTCAGTAAATCACTCATTTGTAATGCCTCTAATGGGACTGGATTCCAATGTATAAATGAATAAGTGATACTGCATTAGCTGACCACTAATGCTCAACCTTTAATATACCAATACAGAAATGCTGCGATTGAACTATGATTTTTCCTTTGGTATAAAACATTCTTTATTAGCATTTACATGAATCACATCATGAAGCATGGAATATCTTGACAAAAGACATCCAGACCATCCTCCCAAAAATCATCAATATCGCCCTTGCCTATATGATACAACCATACCATTGTCCTCTCCCTCGTTAGATTCACTCTTTCCCACAATTATAAAGCACTCCCCCACAAAATATACCCAAAACATATAACCTGTGTCCATTTCCACCCCCTCCCCATTCCCTACTGCCTGATCCCTTACCCGGCATCCCGCAACCCCTCCACTCACAGCTCACTTATTCCATTATTGAAGGTCATTCCCTCCTGGCAGCCTTAGTCACTCCCGATCCCTCTGCATCCACTTCACCCATAGGCACCCCCTATTTTTGTATACCAGCTTTTCCAGAATCATACACCTGTGCATCCAGTGTTCCCACATTCGAAGGGACAGAACCTCTTCTCCCCCACTTCATTGCAATACACCTCTTCACCAAGGCATAAGGCCAAGCCTGCCAGGGGATGTGCTGCAAGAGATGAATCCCCCCCGAGGTCCCCAGAATGCAACATTTCGGGTCCAATCCAAAGCCCTCTTCCACTAATGTGCTCAGGATTTCCATCACAGCTCTCCATAGGCTGCTAATCTTCAGACATGTCCATACCATATGTTATTGTGCATTTGTAGAGAGCATTATATACCATTGGTATGATCTTAAAGCGCTGTGGGGTTAAACGCCCTTGGGGGCCGTAGTCCAGGTCAGTGGAGGGAGTAGGGTAGTATTTAGTGCTCGAGTGCACACAGTATGTGTGCAGCCAGTGAGGTTTGCGCAGTCAATGACTGCATTCTAGTGCTAAGTGCAGTGCAGTGGTTATGAGGGATCAGTGGAATGTGTGCTGCAAGGTAGTTGGTCTCCGAGTCTGCATTCTAGTGGCAGGGGAGCCTGTGAATGAGATTGTGTGTGCAGGTTAGCCGATTTTTTCATGGAGTATAACTGCAAAGTGCACCTAACCCGTAGTTATCTAGGCGCTCAACTTACATAGTAGTACACAGGTTTCACAGAAAAGATGATTGCTGGGTGGTACCTTATATTACATTCTTTGTATAGGTTACCTTCTTTGTTAGAGGTATACAGATATTGAGAGTGTTCATTAGTTACATAGCATGATTACAAAAGTTGGTGTCAAGGCCCTGTGTGAAGAGGTGGGTCTTAAGTTGTTTGCGGAATTTCCAGAATGAATTTTCAGATCTGAGTTACGGTGCTAGGGCATTCCAATGTATTGCAGCTAGTGCATGGAAGCTGCTTCCACCTGCTTTGTGCAAGCTAAATCTGGGTGGTATGGCTAGCAGGTTCTGCTTAGCTGAGTGAGTTTGCCCATTGGTCTGGGATCTGGCTATTTTGTCAGAGATCTAGGTTGGTGCCATTTTGTTTAAAACTTTGTGAGCGAGTCTGAGCGTTTTGAATTTAATACGTTCCTGTATAGGTATTCAGTGTGCATCTTGTCTTAACTAAGAGCTATGAGAGGTTTTGAAGAACTTGAAGATTAATGTTTTGTATTTTAGTGCCGGTTTACAAGGTGTTAAAATAAATCAGGGCTCTGGCCAGTGCAATACGGCTGTCAGCAGTCAGGAGGTGTTTCTAGGCATTTATGAGTTTACAGGTGTAGGCTGTTGCAGATGCTGTGGCATTTGTCTATTTAGGGTGAGGGACGAGTCCAGGTAGAAGCCTAAGGTTTTTACTTCTTTAGCAACTTGGATGATGTTGCTGCCTATGCTGAAGGTTTTTAAGGTATCATTTGATTTGGTGATGCGAAATTGTGAACCTAAAAGGAGCAACTCCGTTGTGTCCTCATTTAGGCACAACCATGAGGTGCCATCCAGTTCTGAATGGTTAGGTAAATGGCGTTAAGAGTTTCTGAGTCTGTCTTGTGGTCACATGTGATGGGGATGAGGCTTTGGGTGTCATCCGCGTAGTTAGTGTATGTGACACCCAAATCATCAAGGCGGTCGAAAAGGGGTTTGGTGAATATATTGTATAGTGTGGGGCGTGATGCAAGAACCTTGTGGCACCCCGCACGTGACCTGCGATGGCTTTTGCAGTAGTGGAGAAGACTCTAGTAGTTCTGTCCGATAGAAATAATTGAATCCATAGGATAGCATTCAGGGAGAAATGAGCAGCACATGCTAGGTGATTGCAAAGAATATTGTGGTTCAACTAAATCGAATGCTGCAGAGGTCTAGTAGGAGCAATAGAGGCAGTGTCCCTTTATCCTTTAGATCATAGGGCAGTTTCTGTTCCGTGTCTTGGTCGGAAACCCGATTGTCGGCGCCCAGGGAGATTTAGTCTCGAGATAATTTAGTATTTGTAGGTATGCTACACGATCTCAGATTTTCAGAATGAAGGGGACTGTGGTGATGGGATGATAATTCGTGGGTGTATTGGGGTCTAGTTTTTTTAGGAGTGGTAGTACCCAGGCCTTTTTAAGGTCAACTGGGATTGTATTATTGGTGGAGGGGTTGATTAGGTTGGTGATGAAAGGAGCAAGTTCAACGGAGCAGTCCTTGATGACCGAGGCGGGACATGGGTCGCCTGGTAGGCTTCAGGCTGTTGATGATTCCGAGGACTTCTTGACTTGTGACCAGTTTAAATTCGAATTGGTGGGGAGCAATGTCATAGGTAGTAGCATTGGAGGAGGGGAATGGTTGTGGCTGTTGGATAGTTTTTTTGTGCTTTATTTTGTCAGATAAGGCATTCTGGATGTTAGCGCACCATTGGGAGTCTTTGGTGCAGACTTCTGCTTGTGGTGCTGGGGTTTCCAGTTCTCAGAGGATGGCAAAGAGTTCTTTAGTTTTAGATTGTGCATTTGTAATTCTGTCATTGAAGGAAGTACTTTTAGGATGGTGGATAGTTTGCTTGTACTTTTCTGCAGCAGCCTTAGTAATTTTGTTGGAAACACTAGGTTGTTTTTGGCAGTGAATTTCTGCTTGTCTTTTGACATTGCGCAAGGTTTTTAGGGCAGGTGTGTACCATGTGTTAAGGTGGGCTGCTGGTCTGGCTTTTCGCATAGAGAGGGGTGCCATCTGGTCTATGGCAGAGAGTATAGTTTTGTTGTATATATCAACCAAAGTGGTCGGGTCTTTAATGGCTAGGTTGGGGGGTGTCAGGATAGGTTGCAATAGTGGTAGTATGTTGTTGGCCGTGATATTCCTTTTGTTCCTGGATAGGGCAGCCAGTGCCATGAGGGCAGGGCTAGACATGTTAGATTTGGTGTTGCTAGTAAAGGTGGTTGTCTGACCAAGGGGAATGGGCATTGGAATTGATGTCTGTGTTGCAATTGTGCTCCGCTAACCAATCAAGGGTTCAGCCTTTGTTGTGGGTATGGTTCTGTATTTAGTGTGAGAAGGAGAGTATAGGGCCTGGTATCCTGTAGAGTAAGTGGATAGCACTGATAGAGGTTCCCCATATGGTATAGGGGTAGATGTCACAGTTCTAATGTTGAGGTTATTTTTTGCAATAACAGCAACTCCACCTCCTTTTGCATTAGGTCTGTCCTTCCTAAATATGGTGTAGTTGTTTGGTATGGCTAGGGCGAGTGCTGGGCCCGCTGCCTCATGTAGTCAAGATTCTGTGATGGCTAGAAAATCAAGGTTCTGTGAGCCAATGGTGTCTGCGATTTTAAGGGCGTGTGCCAGAATAGATCTTGCATTAATAAGGGCACTTTGTATGAGTTGGTTGTCTGGGCTCGACCTGTTTAACGAGCTGTTTGAAAGAGTAATATTAACTGCCCCGGGGTCGGTAGGTTGATTAGATTTGGCTAGAAATGTTCTTTTGTTAGCAGTTTTGTGGGGGTTACCAGGCATAAGGTATTTTTGGGTTTTAGTAGCAGTGGTCTAGTGGCCTGTTCTATAGACGGGGAAGTGGTTCTTTATTGATAGAGTAGAGGTGATGGTGGCCAAGTGGGAGTCGTGGGGCCATTATTTGGTGGAGAAGCTCCAATTTTTGAGAGGTAGTTGACAGGGTAGACTAGGTCCCAAAGGCTGTAGACAGCATAGTTTTACTCTTGATTCGATAATGCATAGGGTTGGGAATCTCGTGGGTGTTGTAGAAATGGAGTTAAGGAAGTGTAGAGACATTGCTATCGTAATGATTACATCCCAGACCCTGGCAAGTTTTCGGTCTGAGTTCCTGCAAGTATTTAGCTGTACGTGCTAGGGGGTTGGTCATGTTGTATGTGCCGTCTAACCAGGTGGTGGTTAGTTCTAAGGGTGGGCAAATTGTTGCACAACAAGTTGTTGTGCAATTGATGTCATATCAGCAGATATACAGGTGTTGTATTGTGAGCACTGGTAAGTCCGAAGCGTAAGGTCTATAATTTACATTGGTAGTGTGGAGTCTTGTTGCAAAGGTGCAGGATCCCTCTAGTGAAATTTAGAGGGTAAGTCTCGTTAGTGGCCTAATTGAGACTGAGCCAGGTAGACGGGGGCCTGGAGGGCCTAGTAAGGTGGCGTTCTCGTACAAAGTTAGTAAAAGGATATAATGTGTGGCAGGCTTCAGAGAGTGCGAACAATTATAAAAATAATCACAGCAGTTCGGCATATATAATCATTAGCATGGCGTCTAGAGTTGCTGCAAACTTGGCTAATGCAGTATTGAGAGCACTGTCAACGTATTTGATCATAAATCTTGATCATTTACAGCAGGAATATAGTTGGACATTCAATTAGTAATAGACTTGGCATGAGCGTGTGCTAATGTAAACATAATTGTTAACAACATGAGACTGCATACATGGGTCAAGCATTTGAACACAGTTACCCGTGAGAGGGATAAACACGTAGGCGTTAACACTATTGCTATTACAACTGGCGTGAGGATTGGGAGACAAGTGCTAGTATTTGGTATGATAAACTAGAGACTGTATACTAGGTATCTGTGGACTGGAAGGCAGCAGCCACTATGACTTTGGCAGAAAATGGTTTCCTCGTGCCCCAACCAACTGTAGCAAATGCCAGTGGGGGGTCACAGAAAACGTGACTGTGAAGTTATGTCAAAGTATGCATGGATACAAAGACAAGGTGTAATCAATAGGTTACAAGCGAGGATATAGGTAATCGCGTGGCTAGGCGTTTGCTGTTAAACATAAGCTTCAACTCATGCAAAGAGAGGCAGGCAGACTAATCACTGTGCAGTCTGCATACAGCGCTGCGGTATAGTCAATCACCAGCAAGGAACTGTTTGGTTGCAATCACCCTGAGGCGGGTAAACAATCTCAATCGTCGTGCTAGCGGCGGCCAGTGTAGATCAGATAGAACCCTTAGGAGACGGCAACCAAACGTATGCGATGATGGCGGAAGTTGGTGGATGCGATGGGGTGCTGCCTATGCATACATTAGACTCATGTGGGTTCTCCAAGATGGTGCAGGTAAAGGGCCGAACATGAAAGGTTTCACGGCAAGTCACAATAAGTATAGAAAGCTTAGTTGTGTTGTAGCTTACCAGATTGGGGCGATGATATTACAGGTGTAGGTGCTGCGGCTTTTCCCGGCTCCGGACAGGCTCGGGACAGGAGCCTTCAGCATGGGCCTTTGGTGGGGGGGTCAGTGTTCGCCTGCTGGCTCTCGGATTGGCTACTTTCAAGAAAGGGCTACCCAATCATTGCAGCTTCGTGCTGCTGGGAGGAATCGAATTTGCCATGGAGAACGCAGCTGCCATTTTTCAGAGGCTTTCTGTATATAGTGATGCAGAACAGCTCGGCAAGAGCTAATTGTTTAAAAGTAAAGCAGATTCTTTCGTCTGTGCATCTGATTCATTGCTGTAGATTATGATGAAATTAGGGAATCAGCGGATGCTTTAGCTTCAAAGTAGCAGACTGCTCGCAATAGCCCAGGTGGGCTTACCTTCTCACAGGAGGAACCTGGAGATCAAAGACAGCGGCTATGATGCCTCATGGCTCTCGTGGTGGCACGTTTTCCTGTGCTGCTATATATTGAGGAGTGTTTGTTGGTGTAAAGGAGAGAGTGGGCATATTGGTATGAGTGAGTGTCTGTGCTTAATGGTGAGAGACCCTTGTTCCTGGTTACTTTCAGAGCCTGCTGAGCTGACCGTGTATGTCCTGGAGGTTCGGGTTAATGTGATTCTGAGGGAAATTCCCTCAGTATGTTGTGACTACCCGGGTAGATGGTCCTTTGTTTCTGAAGCTCATTTGTACGTGCTTAAGAGCCCATTTTCCCGGTCCCTGGTCATAGTGTATAGTAGGTGGATGGGTATTCCTGACACGTTAATGGTGTGAGATGTGGAATTATATTGCATCAACGTTGTCCCTTCCTAGAGCAGGGGTGCTAGAGAGTTGACTGGTTGGAGAACATAGTGCATACTCTTAGGAGATAAGAGCAAGTCCAACGAAGCATAGTTGCTATAGTGCCTCGGGTGAGGGAGTTCATGGCATTATTCCTAGGTAGACCAGCATATCCTGACTCAATTGGATACCGCCTCGTGTACCCAACGGGTGACATGATCTGGCCCAATCATAATATTTGGAACATACGTTCCTGCCTCTGTCTTACAATTGGGGCAAACATTGTCCCTTCTACCAATTTTGTACAGCTTTAGGGGAGATCGGCCCACCCTCCAGTCCATCGAGCGCAATGAGCCTCAGCAGTGGTGAATTCCCATGGGAGCTCAGGTTCTACCCTCAGTCGAGTGTGTTTGAGTTGTATGTACTGATACAGCATGCTGGGGGTCATCCCATATGCTGTTCTCAGACCGTCAAACAACCTAATATCCCCCACCCTTGAACATCCCCTACCTTTTGCACCCATCTTTCTACCCACCTACATCTGCCCCGTACTTCTTTCAACTCTGGAATCCATCTGTTCCCCCACAGTGGTTGGTCCAGGGCCAATCGCCTCCCATCTCTTGTTTTACTTATTAAGGTCTGCCACACTTTGGCCGCCAGTTTGCCTGTCTGAGGGAAGTCCTCAGGATACAACCCCCACCCTCCTCCTTCCGATGTCTGGTTCCCCTTCCTCAAGGAAAAGAATTGTTTGCAGCCACCAGTTGGATGGCCCAAATGTATTTCTGCAGGTTTGGAAGGTTCACAACACCCCCCCCCCCCCAACCACCCTTTCCCAGACTGAATTCCTTAGGGGATCCAGGGCTATCCTTGGGGTATTCGTTCCCCACAGCACACTTCTCATCCCCTAATCGAACCCCCTTGTAGGCATCTCGTATGGTGAGGCCTGTAGGGCATAAAGAAACTTCAGGAAACATCAGGAATGGTATAGTTTTGAACAAAGCGATCTTGCCTAGGAAGGACAGTGGAAGATCTGGCCACTAGCAGTTTCCAACTTAAGGTAAAGAACTACTCCTCTGATCATAACTCCCAAATACCTAAATCGAAGCCTAGTAGGCACAAGCACCCCCACGGCACGTGAACCTTTTGTTCCCTCTTGCGAACAAAGCACACAGACTTCTCCCAATTGATCTGCAAACCAATGAAGGTACAATATCCCTGGTATAGTTCAACCATCCGAGGTACTGTTCGCTCGGGGTCACTCACATAAGAGTAAATCGTTGGCAAAGTGGAAACTTTTGCCCATGGTTCTTTAATCTTTGCTCGTGGAAATTTGCTAGTGGCCGATTTATGATTTATTCGCATTTTGTTTTCTTTTTTTAAACACATTTCCTCACAAATAAAATGTGGAGGGAGACCCCTTCAACCACCTAACAAAACCCACCGCCATATATATTTGGGAAATGTAATTATTTATTTGTAGAGTGCTTATACACAAGTGAAGTGCTTCAAGGTGGGAAGGATACAAGGGAAAACCAGTCATTCTTAGATCTCATTCGGAAACGTCAGGGCCTAACAAAAATTAACTAGTATACTAGGCCAGAGGCATTTCTTCTAGTGCATGAAAGGAGGGAAGGAGAGAGGAAGGGGGAGCAGGGAAGAGCAAACCATCACACGCCTATGCACAAGTGGTTCAGGCGTGATCAAGCTAGGGAGGAAGGACAAAGGGAGGACAGGACAAAACTAACTTGATAGGGCTAGTGCATTCAAGGTCGTGCAAGTGCGCAGACAGGAAGTGCGAGGGAGGAGGGAGGGCATACATGCGCCCAGTCAATCAGGACCTGAGTTAAGTGCAGAAGAGGGTGCCTCTTGCATGGAACGTAATTCTGAGTGCAGAAGAGTAAGGCATAGTCAGAGGCCCAGAGGCAAGTGTAGGACATGCGGGGGAGCCTGGGACCTGTGTGGCTCTGGAGGTGCACCAGGTGACCAGTCAGCTAAATGAGCAAAGCTGGAGAGGAAAGCAAGAGAGGAGAAAAGGGTGTTAGCAGGGGAGAGGAAGAGAATAGGAAGGGCTTGAGAGGTTTCCGGAACTTGAGGAGATGCGGCGCAAGAGGGAGAGTGGCAGGGAGGCTGTTCCAGAGGGATGCACCTGCAGAGGATAAAGTTCTACCCCCAAATCTCTGTTTGGAGAAACGGCTCACTCGCAGAGAGTTTGAGAGGCCGAGCACAGGGCTCTGGAAGTGGAGTATTTAGGGAGAGAGCGTTGTAGGTAGTGCGGGCCCTGGCCCCAGAAAGCCTTGTGCACTATGCAGAGGGACTTGAATTTCATCCTTGCAGCAAGTGGAGAGATTTTAGCGCCAGAGAGAAGTCTTGCGGTTCTGTTCTGGATAAGTTGAAGAGAATGGAGAGAAGAAGTAGGAAGATTGAGAAAGACTGTTGCAGTAGTCCAGTCTGGAGAGAACCAGGACCTCTGGAGAAAGTGGAGAAAAGGTAGAATACCTCTGAGGAGGTGAAGCTGGTAGTGGGACTTTATATAGATGTCCGAGATGTGAGAAGAGAAGGAGAGAGTGGAGTCGAAGACGACGCTCAGATTTTTGCCTCACTAGTGGGTGAAGGCACAGAACCAAGGAAGGCCGGCCAGAGTGCAAGTGGGAAAGCTGGAGCAGGAGCCCCAATGAGGACGATCTCCGTCTTGCTGGAATTAAGGCAGGGATCATTAGCAGCACACCAGGACTGAAGTGCGGACAGACAGAGATGAGCTAGGAGGAGGTGGCCCGAGGGTAGCCTGAAAGAGCTGTGTGTCATCCTCACAACACTGAAAGTTGGAGGTGAAAGAAGAGATCATATGGGCCACAGGGTCCACGTAGACATTGAAGAACCAGGGGGATAGATTAGATCCCTGGGGAACACCACATGTAGAGAATGTGATAGCGGAGAGAAAGGACCCAGGTTCCACCTGGGAAGGATGGTCTGAGAGGAAGAACGCAAGCCACGCCAGAGCATGCTCTGTGATGCCCAGGGTATCACGCAGCCGGGAGATCAGGATATTGTGGTTTACTATATCGAAAGCGGAAGAGAGGTCACGAAGGATGAAGACAGAGGGAGAGTTAGAGTCAAGATTTGAGAGCAGGTCTTCATGGGTGCTCTAAAGCCAGACTGATGGCCATGGAGACAGCCAACTGATTCGGTGTGCCGGATAAACTGAGAGATAGCCAGCTTACAGTGGTAGTAGAGATCGATCGATAGTTTGCCGGAATGGAAGGGTCGGCAGAGGGTTCACAAGAGTGCTTGAGAGAAGTGGGGGAAATGCCAGTGGCAAATGAAAGGTTGCAGAGGTCTGCCAAGGCCAGAGCGAGAGATGTTTTTGGAGCAGTCCACCTGTTTGGAAGAGGCTTTCATAGACCAGACTTGTCTGGAAACCTTCAAAATGTGGTCATAGGCACCCCTCTGCGAGAACGAACACGACCCATTGACCTGTTCTTTGGGAAGGTAACCACTCGAGAGTCCGCAGCCACACTTTAGCTCACTGTACCTGACATTGAAGCTCCCTCTATCCTGCCCCATCCCACCTTACACTGCCAAAGCGCACACCGCCTTTCAGGCCACCTGCACGGTGCAAATTGCCAGCAGCTTCCATGAACTGGTCCCAGCCGTTCCTCGGTTGTCCCTGTACTGTCGAGCATATCAAAGGGGTGAAGATTCTGCCATCACAGACTAACTATGAGGTTCCTCGGCATTGATGCCACCATTTTGTGTTTAATGGATTGAATAATGGGAGTTCCAGGCCTCTGGGATGTACTGCACCACATGCAATCTCTCAGGGGCCACATAAACATAGATCGGGGTGTCGTTTAGCCCCGACCCTCACGGCAGCACCACCTAAGCCTAATAGCCTAATAAATGCGCTCTTTTTGGTGTGCGGCCTTGTGTGTGTGTAAATGTTTCTTTTTATATAAGTTTATAAAAATTATTTTAAATGTCCTATTTTGGATAATGTGTGTAATGTTAAAACTGAATCCCACTATAAATAAACTAAAGCAAAAGAGTTTATTATGTGTAACATAATAAATGTGATTTTCCAGCATGATGTATTTTCTATGGTGGACTAATTGTACCTTTGTGTCAGCCTTCATTCCTTCCTGCAGTTAAGCCTGGCTGCTTAGTCATGTTACCAATTTAAGAGGTGTAGCATTCCTTTTGGACTGGTTACTTTGCCCAACCCTAAGATTAGTGGTTGAATGGCTCTCACCAGAGGCCTGCACAAAAGCAACCTGAAGCACACGTCAAAAACAAAACTAAGAAATAAGTGACAGAGAATCCAAAGTTCTCACACAGAAAAAAGTTTAAGGTAACTTTGAAATGAGGCCGTTTCCTAAATGTGTCTTCCCCTATCCAAGCCAATCTCCCTCATCCAACCGTCTACATCATTTGAGAACTGCAGCATTCGCCACTAGGCCAAAGAATTAATCTAAAAATGGTATATTACAATATACTACAGGAACCAATACAGCCACAATGTCAAGTTAAAAAAAGTTCAATATTGCCCCAAAACACAAAGCCCATTGTTAGGAGGGTACATGTTACCTCCCCAGAGCCTTTTCATCACAGGCACCACCTTCTTTAAAACACAAACAGCTTATGATTCACTTACCGGAAAGAGAGACGGTGCAGGCCGCCAAACCGAAGTCTCCGTGCATCCGAACGATCGCATCCTTCACACAACGGGTCAGCAACTCCTGGGTGATAACCTTCTGGTCAGAGGGGTCTGCCAACACGACTTCACAAAGCAGGTACCTACACCAAAAGAGCGTATGAGAAGAGAGACAAACACACTTTTCCATACTAGCAATAACAGCAGCTAAGAGGGGCAGTGGGTGATGGAAAAAGCAGAACCACACCCCTGCTCACCTTTTATAAACCTTCTGGCCAATCCCACTCCCAACCCATCGCAGCTCTCCCCCACCGACGCACCTGAAACATTGATTTAACTGACAGGAGATGGAACAAGCCAAGAATTTGTTTTGTTTTCATAATAGCAATGTTGACAGTAGCCATACATTTCATGCAAAATATACTAGTATATGTTACTAGCACTGACAAGTTAACACAGGCAAGTCATGAACCAGCCTTCCAGCACCCAATAGCAAAACAAGCAGCACTGGCCTTGAAAGCCCTACCTACCCTTGTCCCCCCACTCCGCATGCACCGCCTTAAAAACTACCCACATTCAGCTAATGGAAAAGTGTACTCTCAATAGTTAGTTCTCACTAAGCGATGGTTCCAAAGTTCTCCTTGGCTCATCCCTCTTGTTTTAAGACACCCTACAACTTTTAACTTGCCCATGACATCCATTTGGTCTATTGTCAACAGGAAAAGGTCTGTTTTTCATCAAACAGACTCTACGCTATTTTCCAGTAGGCCTTCTGAGATGGTTGTTGTCCATTCCCAAAATGAGAGAGAAAGAGAGAGCGAGAAAGAATATGTATGTATGTATGTATGATATGGCATTTATAACGCGCATATACACAAGTGTTTCAAGGCGCGACGAGGCATGGGAGGGTGAACAAGGTAGGACACACAACGATCCTACTAGGCCAGGTGTCATTCAGAACGCGCAAGTGCATGGGAAGGGGGAGAAGTGCGAGGGAGAAGGAGGAGAGGATGGATGTATGTATGTATGTGTAGCCAGCTTGACTGGAGGACACCTGGTTGGCACCACCATGGTGTGTCATGTCCTCCTCGGTTTTCATTGATCAAGGGAATATTACAACTACAGATCCGTGCAGGATCCAAGACTCTGGTTTTACTTGATCAATGAAGATCTTACCCTCTCAGAAGCTTACTTGTCACTTCATGTGGTGAAGCTTCTCGTTGGCCTCTCGGCCTTGTGTGAGGCATCAAGCACTGGTCTGCTAAGGGGAAAAAAACAATCTGTCGCAGCCCTGGTGCAAATGTGATCGCAACCGCCTGCTTTTCGTGGGGAGCGATAAGGGACACTACAGACATTCTCACGTTAGGTTACTAATCCTTTACACTACTGAAACACCACCATACTGGTCTTAAACCGCAAAAGCCAAACCACCAGAGTGTGCCCATGTAGCTAGGGATAGTCCTCGGTAACTGCCTGGGCTAGGCCAAAGGTCACATGTACATTCCTGCATGCAGCCCTGCCGGAGCCCAATGTACCAGTACGGTGTGTGGGGGGGAAGGGGTGCAGTTGCCTTTGTAATCACTGACACCTCTTTTACAAAGTAATAAACGAGTCCTGGTGGCAGGTTATTCTCTAAAGCTAAGCTATGTGCGACATGGCAACGCCTGAGATTACAGACTTAAAACAGCCACAAACACTTTGAGGTAATTTGCCAGCCTGGTGGCCAATGACACTTGGGTGATGGGGCTGTGTACGTATTTAGTTTGACTGGGCAGAGTTTCCTGCAGACACCATCTGGGTGTTTGTCAAGAAGCCCACCCCTTCGATGCTCATGGGGTGGGGGGGGTGGCATCGCCCCTCCAGAGCAGGAAAACGCCCTGGGCGGTTAGGTGTGAACTCTGCTTTAAAGGCAGCCTGCAAGCATAAGATGGCTAGGCTTCACCAGGGTGCATATTACCAGAAACCGTTTGATGCAGAAAGGAAACAGGGTAGAGTAGCCAAGGAGAGGTTCAGACCATAGGGCCTTAGTCGTCTGGGATTGTACTAGGTCCCCCCCCAAACTTCCTGCCCCACTTTCTACAGACAAGGCATGCTGGGTGTCACAACACCAGGCAAATGACACTTGTTACAGCAGCCATGAAAGGATCCGTAACGGGGTTGCTGTGGACCAATCCACTGTAGCATTTTGCCTACATCGAGGTATGGGTGGCTCTGACCACTTTAGTTTGTTAATATTTTGAATAGTCTGTATCCGCAACAGATTTCCAGGTTAATCCTTCTTGTCTTGAATTCCAGTGCAAATTAGTTAAAATGCTGTGTGTACAAGGCCTACAGCAACCTGGGCACTGGTACCTAGGACCCTGCCAATGTAGGTGACCGAACACCTGCTAGTGCCCTCTACCAGCCTTCCCGATTGAGAAGGCAGAAGAAATTACTCACCTTGCCCGAGAGACACTGGACAGTGCCTCACAGCAACCACAGAATACAGGAAGAGACACCTGGCTCTCAATGTATCCTCAACGGACAGTTTGGGCACCTTTTGACACTGTGCAAGCTGATGCAAGGGAACCGGCGGAGTCACTTTTGACCTAGATGCTCTACTGTCTCGCAGGGCCAAGCTAGCTGTCCCTCAATAAGGCTTCTAGCGTCCCAAATGCAGTCAGTCTGGTTACCAACTTATTAGAGTTTCAAGCAGTTGCAGCACCTAAATGCAGTTGTGATCCAGCCAAGCTCGCTGCCCAGTTTCTGCACTTGAGGCTGGCAAGTCTTATAGCGCTGCCAGTCCGACATCACCTGCCACCCCCAGCATTGACTGCTGTCAAAGAGGACTGCATCGTTGGAACCCGTTCCTCTCAAACTTCCTCCTGAAAGCAACCAGACTTATTTTGATGCTGAAAAGCTGCGTTTAATGCTGTTGAACCACCAAGCCAAGAACACAGGTAACATTTTCAAGTTGAAAGTTACAAAGTGACTAACCGCCCCAGTTTTCCACATATGCACGGCGGTCACCACTTAATGGCTAGTGGCAACTGCGCATTTTGAGGCTGGCAAGAGCATCCATTATTTGGAGAGTCCCTCTACCTTTTGAAAGACATTCATAATGTTTACATTCTGCTGCAGATATCTTAGCCCGAGCACCCATCGCCAAACCCATAGTGCCTCTTCATTTTAATGTCCGCTTTCTCAAATTTCCCTTACACAGGTGGCCCAGTATGGTTTATTAGTTGTGTGCAGTTTTGTTAAAGGTCCATTTGTAATAGAACCTTGGTTTGATAGTCTTATATTTGGGATCAAACTACTTGCCATTATTTGCGAGTAGGGGGGAGACGCCCTTCTAAGCATCAGATTTCACTGCAGGTTTCTGCTTTAGGGGGTTAAATCGCATGCAGATGCCGGTGTACGAGTAGCGCCTTTTCGAAAAGGAAGGGCCAAGGGAACTATTCCTGCTATTTATTGTCGAGCATTTGCATTACCAGATTTCCCAGAACTGCTAATAAAATAAGCCGTTTAAAAAAAGGCTGAAACACGTGTCAAATTTTGGCATTGAAATAATGGACATTTATGATCATCTAATAAATGTTCACTTGTACGTAAGCTTTAAACCACGATTTATTTTACGCTGTCAAGCACCAAAAACGTTCAGCACCAGGTACATTGTGGTTCTTCGGTCCTTCTCTGTACGCCCCTAGAGACAGTCACAACCGTTTGCCCCTGGTGTTGAAACCAAATAATCTTTAACTTGAAGACGGATTACTCTACCAACTACCCTGCTGTCAGTATCCAGAGTGCATCCCTTTCCTTTGTGAAACTGTCTGTCCTCGGTGTTCCTTTACAGTGTGGGTTGTAATTTTAGTGTGCTAGAACTGTCTGTTGTAATAATAAAGTAGATATTTTTATACAACCTTGACTGGACATGTTGTATAGAAATTGGGTAATAGTATTTTTGCTGTGTTGCAACTAAGCAACGATCCACGACCTTGCAGAGATAAGCCTGCTGTTCTGTCTACCTTACCAAAATTAGACAAGGTGGTCTTGTAATTTGCTTGTATTACAATCTGTTCAGATCCCTTCTGGTGTACTAGAGGTGTGGGACTGATTGATGGTTTAGAAACTGATATTCATCCCTGGACCACTGGTGCCTCAAGTTGATTTGTCACAAATTAACATAAACTAACAAACGGCAAAGTGGAGTCAACAGAACACACTAGTGTTGCCCACCAGTATGCACATCTTATTACCCCAGGACTCATCCCACAATTGGTCTGTGCAGTAATCTATACACAGAATATTACTATTGAGCCTATTAGTACCACAGGCATGCTAACAATTACTGAAATAATCATGACAGGCATGTGGCCTAACATAATATCCCTAAACACCTGTGATGAATCAGGCAGAGGCCTTACAGAATCCCTGCCAAGACTCTCCTCAAAGGTGGCTAGGGGAGGGCAGCAGCTACCTAATCATAACCCTGGGAGTGGTATTCGCCAGGGGGTAGGGGGATCACCTGGGAGGAGGAGGCCACCAAATGAATAATGTGAAGCCATTAGGAGAAACACAGCATTTATCTTATTTGGAAGGGCAGGTTACCCTAATGCCAGAATACCTAATAGTAGAGTAAGGGTTCCAGAAGCAACCATGGCATTCGTGATGAAAACCCTTATCGTCAGCATGAGAAGAATGTGTATAACAATCAGAGAATCAATACCATCATTTCTGAGTGTTATGGTTCACCTATGGATATAAGATAAAGAACCAAACAGTAGTTCCTTTAAATTCATCTCTGAAAGGTACCTTTAATAAAACCTTTAAACAGAATAAATTGAATAAGGACAAAACTCAGGACATTAGGGACTTTTTTTTTAGTTCCCTAGTGCAGGTGAGTGTTGTGCCTTATGTGGTCCTTGCCATTTTTCGGCCTTTAAAAAGTATTTTGGCTGCCCAAGCCCAGGCGTGCTATCTCTAGGTCGCTGCCTTCCATATCCCGCCTCCCGTCCCTCCCTCCTCCCCTGATTGGCCAATGGGTCCCATAAGTAACACACTGCTAGGGCAGCCGCTGTAGCTAAGGGACCCAAGGCAAAGGGCGTCGCCTTCAGTAGAGGCTCCATATAATGTCTGCAGGTGTCAGTAAAGGGAGGCCAGGGCCAGCCGTAAACCAGCAGCGACCATTAAGGTAGGTGGCACCTAGGTGGGGAGTAGAGCAACCACTGTACTCTGGAAGCCCTGCCACACTACCTACTCCCAGAGCTTAGTACACCAGGCTGTTAATACTAACCAGTTTTACAACTAGATAGAACTGTGAACTTCGATGAAAATCCATCGTCCACACAAAATGCTTAAATAAACCTTTCACTCTGAAGCCTAGGCCTCTCTCTGACTACACAGGGTTCTCAAATCTAGGTGTACCCACCTTGTCTGCCTATTATGCTGGGTAACCGACTGTATTGTGAAATCTACGCCATATCTGCCCTCACCCATATCTGGCCATGTCACTCACCCTCACCTCGTCGACTCCTGCCCCAGAGAGACCACGAATAACGAGACCAATGACGTCTGCACTGGACAAGGATCGCTGCAGCCGAACAACATCGAAGCCTACAGTACTTATACCTCACATCACATCTGTGGGCACAGGCCGCAGGCACGGTCAAGCATCCATGCACCGTAGAATGCAGCTATAGCTATGCTCATCCGGTCTAGCAGTGCATATAGCCGTCCACACAAACACCTGACGTACCTCAAGACCTCTGCCACTAGCATACAGCGACTACCAACGTAAAGAAATTCGGTATAGCTGGCCACACATCCAACTCTTTACAACAATAGCACCCAGCCACGTGCCTGAACTACTTGGGCTGCTCAGTCAAGCCTATCCAGCCACCTAAGTCCTAGACTGGCGAAAATGCACACATGCATCTCCTAATCTAAAACTCTTAGAACTTTTCCAGCACATTGACTTTGGTCACCAAGGGCGTTCCAACCACAAAGCGCATTGAGGCCATACAAATGGGGAAAGAGCGCTATGTAAATAACCAAATAAAATACTTCAAGTCCCATAATGTGTTGAGTACTCAGACAAGGAAGAGAGGCACAGAACTCTGATGCACCGTCTAATGGCTCTGATGGCCCACACCTGAGCAGGACTTTTGACTATTTAAGGCCCTTTTAGGTGCAGACCATGAGAACTCATCAGCCGTCTGAGCGCAGAAGCAGAGATAAGACGCTGGGATTGCCACTACGTTTCCAGAGTGTTGGCGTCCTGAGAGAGTCAAAAGAGTTGTGGCCTTGAGGTACAGACATGGTGCAACAGTGTGGTGACTGACTGTTCCACGGGAGAGGAGCTCACCCGGTTCGATGCAGTGGCTGGCGAGCACATGAGAAATTAAGCAGACTCCCTGCAAGGAAGCCGTGACCGGGGCGGTCAGGCACTAAAAACACAACGCCGGAAGCAGAAGCTGAACCAGCAATGGGTCAGAAGGAAGTGCAGAGGAAGACCAGCGAGTTTGCCTATGAAAGGTTACCCCGGGGGCGCTCCATGACAGACTGGTGTCTGTAAATAGACATTTGGAATACCGAGCTAATGAAATAAAGTACTTTTGGAATAATTCTTACATTAAGAGAAAAGGGAAACCGAAAGATTATATTCATTGTTGCCAACGTAAAGGGAGGGCAATAATTGATCAAGAGAACCAGTATTGACTAAGCCAAAGTAAGGTGACAAGACCTGAAATAGATTATAACTACCATTGCCAAAGTAAAGAGAAGGCAGTACTTGATAAGGATAACTTGCATTGCCTAAGTCAAAGAGAGGCAATAATAAATAAGAGGGAAACACGTTTTCATAGAGAAAGAAAACTAAAATCCAGCGATATTATCAGAAGTTAATTGGTGGAGCAGAAGAAACCCAAAGATGGCTGGAAAGAAGCCCTCCTTGTAATCATTATCAAGGGGAGCGGATAGTAACATAGATTGCATGTGGCAAACAAGTCAGAGGAACAAATGGCATCAATGTGTATTATGTCCTTGTGAAATAAATCTCAATGTTGTTGAAGACCTTTATGAAGTTTGAAGTAGACCTCACCATTGAGTACTGGTGGTGTCATCCTGGCAGGTGAGAAACAAATAACATGGCTTGCGGCCCCCACAATGAATTCCAGGCCTGGGGGGGGGGGGGGTGATGAGGAGCGGGCCCTGCTGCACTTAAATGAGAAAGGCAACAGCATTGTGCGGGGTGTCAAGGTCCTGAATGTGTGTAGTATAAACCCATGTATATATGTTCCCAAGGTCCTACCACCACAATAGGCGCGTTTAAGAAGCTGTGATCCTGCAAACGTGCTTGAAGTGGACTCAGTAGTATTGTATATTTCAAGCTATGATCCCGCCTGCTTAAAATAGGCCCAGTAAGAAGCATGTCATCAGTGTTTGCCAGAACTACCTGTGTGTGAAGTAGCTACCACTGTCACTCATGAGCTAATAATCTGTACGGCCAAATGTTGATAGGGGACCCCCTGCAAATTGTGTATATGGTAATGCCCTAAAGTGATCCTTGAGTCCAATGTAAGTTTCTCATTGGTTATAATAAAGCATGCTGTGTGATACAGTCGTTATTGCGTTATTCATTTGCCTTTACCTTTGCCATGGGATGTTAAGTCACCGCCGAGCCACAGGGCTTGTGCGAGGTCACCTTTGTCACCTGGAGAAGGACATTGAAACCTGGAGTCTTTGTCCTAATCCCAGAAGGTAGGCAGGCCTGTGCCATGGTCATACTTCCCAACCTATTGTGCCGCCAAGGCGGGTGCAAACAGTGATTTCTTTTGGGGGAGTGAGAGCCCAGCCAGCATTGAAGTGAATGGGTGTATAGGCGGTTTGGCAGGTACGTCGGCTGACTGCAAGGCATGTAAGACCCGCCAAAAGCGTGCAAGTTGAGAGCTACACCTGGTGACTGAAAATGTTTAGATACATTAGATTGTAGTTTAAAACGTACACACACACTCAACTCACGCGCTCTAAGCAGGTGTCACCTGCTTACAATTAATTCATTCACCCAGCAAGCCATCCATTCATTTCAATGGGGGGTCACCGACCCTAGGGAATTAAAAGGTTGAGAGGCACGTAAACAATTAGTAATGTATACAGTATATCCAGAGGACAAAGTGGGCGGGAACTAAAGGGTACGACGTTCCCTTACTTTGCGGGGTAACCCGTCTTCGTTCCCTTACTTTATGCAACCGAGACTAATTACAGAATGGCAGTTTCTATTAAAAATAGTTTCTGTTTTAAGTGTCGTCCCTAATGTGGACTCGAACCTGCGCTTTCCCGCTATCAAGCCAGTGTACCACGCACTGGGCTCTGTCTCAGGTGCTGAAAGTGGATCATTTATTTCAATGGCCTGCTGGGGATATAACACCCATTATCAAGCAGCGAAAAAAAAAACCTGCT
Source organism: Ambystoma mexicanum (assembly GCF_040938575.1). Taxonomy (NCBI): domain Eukaryota; kingdom Metazoa; phylum Chordata; class Amphibia; order Caudata; family Ambystomatidae; genus Ambystoma; species Ambystoma mexicanum. The sequence goes on from NC_090932.1 coordinate 1,543,067,522, forward strand.
TGATCGTGATCTGTGTATGAATGGTTTTAGGCTCAAGACTTGTTTGCAGGCCATGGGAAGGGTGGGTCTGTGGCTGCCCATGTTCTTTAAGGGGTGCGAATGGTGGGAGGCTGCATGAAGGTGCATGCCGAGTGGGACAATGACACTAATGCATTAAAATCAATGTTCTTTCCTTGCGTTTTCTTACTAGAACTGTTGTAAAACGTTGCATCTTGGAGGGGGGGCGTCGGGAGGGAGTGATGGTGAGTATGATGCAGTGGGCGTGGCAGAAGGAACATACTAGTTCCACTACTTCGACCACTATGAATATCACCACACAGATACGCTGCTGGCTATTTCTCTTTAGCGTGTTTTCGTTTGTCTTTAAAAATCCAATAACAAGTCAAAGCACAAAAAAACGGTTTAATGCTCACTTTCAGACTTGACAGTCTGCTGGTAAACGTGCAGGCGAAAGCTCCCAAACCAAGATGGCGGCTAAGAATAAAGAATGCACGTAAAGCCGTATAGGGCTTTAAAATGAATGTCTGTGTGCATGCTTGCACGGTTTCAGGTAAGCCATTAGCCATGTGTGCTCTTTCCCAAACCGCGGTTCAAGCTCGGGCTTGCGCTCCGAGTCCCAACATGCCCGCTCCGATCTATATAAATATAAATATATCTATACGGCATTTACCTGGATTTAAACTTAACCATCTTGCATCAACCAACAGATCAGCAACTGGAGTTTAGAAACTCGGCGGCGATAAAGCAACCTAGCATGAAGCGTCACTTCCGGTGGCCATATTTTATTTGCTAATTGACTTCAAAATTAGTGTGACTAACCGGTTCAAGATGGCAACTCGTTTAATGCGGTACGGTCTAGTATATATTAGCAACGCGTATTTACGCGACCCACGCGAGTTCGACTCCCAGCTAACGCCGGTGGTAGAACCATCTAGATGTCATGTGGTGGCGAGAGCTGTTTGAGGATGGGGATTGGGGAAATTTAGTACATTTTCAAAAAATTGGTCCGTATCTGTATGAAGGGGAAATCGACAGGTCGTCTAAAGACTTAGGTACGGGGCCCAGTTCAAAATGATGTCCGGTGCACCGTGTCTGCACCAGGATACCCACGACTGCATAAGTCAACTTATATGCTTTGGGTGTAGGTGAAGGGTTTCAAGCGGGAAACTGCAGTGGAACATGATTAATACCTTTTTGGTCCCACAATCAGTTTCAGTTGCTTAGATTACTGTGGTAATCCTTACTACTCATAGTCTTAATCTTCTTCATTGCAGTGTTCTGCCTCAAAAGTCCCTATACCTTCAGTTAACCATTTTTATTAATTTTAAATACGAACTTAATGATGAAAACAAATCCGTGAACTAAGAAAAGTACATAAAATATTCAAATAGCATGTCAGAACCAAGTAAAACAGAGAGTCAATAAGCGTTATTTAAATCTAAGTCAATAATCATATTAGAATTGTGTAAATGGGAGACGAATACAGGGGAAAATAGACAAAGACAAAAAGGACATGACAGGACACGAGGGAAGGAGAAAAAATAACAATATAATATCAATATGCAATTAAATACTAATTTTGAGAGTTAAGATATTGATTAAATAAATTCTATTTTTTGTTAAACTTGTGCAGTCCCTATACCTTCAATGGGACTTCCTAAAAATCCAGTAGGGGTAGGAGCCAAATGTGGCATGTGTCATATGCCAGTGACACGTGCCACTGCATGCCACCATTACAAGTGACACGTGCCACTGGCAAGTGTCACATGCCATGCCCCAAAAAAGGTTTCATGTGTGACGGTAAATCTGTCTCTTAGTTTTTCAAATTATAATCCTCCTTTTTAAAAATAAAAATACGAAGCGCCAATTATAATCCTTCTTTAAAAATAAAATTGAGAGGCTCCACGCAGGATCCGAACTCAAGACTTTTGGGCCTAGTTCCATTAAGCACTACGCCACTACGTCACATGCCGTGGAACGGTCAAATTCTGCATGTGTGATTGTGAAAGTTTGTAGGAAAGAAAAAATTTACTGAAAGCATTAGCATCTTGTGCTTTTCTTGCATAATACTAAATTTAAAAAACAGTTCAATCCGAAACCTGTTTCTGTGTAATGCTTTAAATGTCAAACATGTCAAACACTTGTTCTGGGTAAAACCGACCAGAGCGAACACATACTCCTGACCTCTAAACCACCACACCTACAGCTAAGAAGCAGCTACCACTCGATTTCCGCACCAGCTGCACACATACCTGGTGCGCACACGCACTTTTGGATTCCCTCTACTCTCCCTACTGACCTGAACTTCGGTTCCCAAGGGCGTTCAACCTACCAGCACCTTCAGACCATACCAATGGTATATAAGGCGCTATATAAATGCAAAATAACATAACATGTATTGTGTACATGTTTTCCAAAACAGCATGGACACAATATTATAGTGTGTGTGTTTGTACATTAATTCATGCGTTTCACACTTGACTGTACGAACTGTGATAAATACAGTACAACCATATCCTACTGATAATATTTATAACTTATATATCAGAGTATATGCACGATCATGAAAACATAATTTACAAATGTTGCTAAATCTTCCGATTTAGGGCCCAATTTATAGAATCCAGAAGCAGAGCAAGTGCCGCGCGCCGAGAAGGAGCACGTGCCACGCCTGCACCAGCTATGGCGCAAACCAGCAATAGCGCGGAACGTGTATTCATGGATTTTCCGAGTGATCAGTAGCGGTGGCGCAATGAACACCAAGCAGCGCCAGTAACGCCCACAACACACACCCCCTTGGGCAGGCAAAAGCCAGTGAAATGCCCAATACGGCACAAGGCCCGCACCATCCGTGACCCAGCACACAGCCCACTCCCCATCGTGATCGCGTGAAAAATCAGAGCGTAACCCGCTCGCACCAGCCAAATCGCGTGAAAAGGCCTGTGCGTAATCCATCCGCACCCCAGCCAAATCGTGTACCCCGCTCGCACCAGCCAAATCGCGTGGGAAGTCCCACGAGTACCCCATCCGCACCCCATTGAACTCACAAACCCCGCCCGCACAAGCCAAATCGCATGGGAAGGGCCGTGCGTACCACTTCCGCACCCCAGCAAAATCATGTACTCCACTCACATTAGCAAAACCGCGTGGGAAGGCCCGCGTGTACCCCGTCCGCGTCCCAGCGAAATTGCGTACCCCACTCGCACCAGCCAAATCACGTGGGAAGGCCTGTGTGCACCTTGTGATACATGCACAACTCCCTTGGAAGCAGACGCCTCCTCACGGGACAGCCGGACCCCAACAGTGGACCATACCCCACAGGCAGCTCACACCACATGACCACCCCATCCCCAGTGACCATACCCCGCAGGCAGGCTCTGCCTCATGTCCCCACCCCCCACCTGTGACGGCAACCTGCAGGCAGGCTCCACCTCATGTCCCCACCCCCCACCGGTGACGGCAACCTGCAGGCAGGCCCCGCCACATGTCCCCGGCCCCCACCCCAAAACACATTGGACCAACATACAATCACGCAGCACATGCCAACTAAAATGCCACCACACGCTGCATCCCCCTGGTGCACCTCAACACCCATCCATTGGTCATGCTCCCTATGTCATGTGAATCCTAACATCACACGTGCATGCATGTGCACACACATGAACAACATAGGTGAACAGCAGAGATACTCAAATGAGTCATGGCGGAGTGAAACATGCACTAAACCATTGAGACCAGATACCACTTCGATTTCAATGTCAAAAAATGCTATTAAAAACATGTATATAAGTCACACACAGTAAAAACAACAAATGAAACATGCATGAACCAAATCAAAAACCAAAAGAAAGTGAAAACCAAAATCAATGTGATGTAAAAAATGAAGTCTCAAAAATGTGGTCCTTGTCCATTAACTTATGTGCAAATGAAATCACATATCATGTGAAAACCATTCCTTCATGGTTAAAAAAACTGTTCAAATTAAAATCCAAATATTTACAAAGATCCAGGGTCCATGGTCCCAAAACATGTAGAAAAATCCTAAAAATACAATACAAAAATAACTATATACAAGATGCGGAGCAAAGTCCAGGAACTCCAAATAAAAAGAAAAAACAAATGAAACCTACTCCTAAAGAACTGTATACAAAGGCAGCGGGCTAGTCCATCTCCTCACCATGCTCTCTCATAGTCTCCGCCAGGGCATCATCGAACACTGTGTCCACTTCCAGTAGGCGTGCCTCGGCTTCCCCCACGAGGGCTTGCCTCTCTGCCCGACGCAGTGAATTCTCTGCCCTAGCCATGGTGAGGTGTGCCTCCTGTGCCCGCTGCCGCTCTTCCCCAATTTGCTGGCCCAAATACTCCAACACGGAAGACATCCTTGTCGTAAGGTCCACGTTTGCCTCCTGCCCAATGGCCCATACCTGTCTCTCTGATGATGAACGCCCGAGTCCTGTTGCATCCTACCCTGAGCCTGCTGCTGCCAAAATGCCTGGTGCCTGCGCCATAAGGACAGCCTCTGGGATGATGACACCACCCGGGGCCGTAGTGCACGTGCCCTGCTGCTAAGTGCCTGCACTTCCTCCATTGCCATAGCTCCTGTCGCTGCGGTGACAACCTCTGCTAATCCTCCTTCAACTCACGACTGTGGCAGGGATGTGATCTCCACCAGACGGGCTGCCGGGTTTGGGACAGGAATACAGGAGGCCCTGGTGATATCTGGGGCAGAAGAGGGCAGGGAGGACGACTGACGCACAGAGGAGGAAATGGAGGAGGGGGGTTGCAGCAGTGGCCAGCACACGTACCAGATTTGTGATCAGGAACTGAGCTAGCCAGTTAATGAGGCAACAGACCTCATCTTGATGATGTGCAAGCTGCCGATTGGAAGCCTTCACATCATCATGAATGCTGGATGTACGCCTCGCAATACCGGCTAGCAACGGTTCCACCCTGTCACGAATTGCTTCATCTGCAGGTAGTGGAAGATCCATTTGCATGGATACATCCGCCATATGCGGATGGGTACGGCCTGAGGCATGCCCACAGGTGCATACTGGTGCAGTCGCAGTTCCAGGGACAAGATCAGACACATGCCCCTCCACGGTGACCTGCACTGCCTGCGGCCCCTGATCCTGGACTGCACCAGTCACACCTACCCGATCACACCTGCCGGGTCCCATGTGCTGGGCTGATGTGACCTCCTCCTCCTCCACCACCACCAACCTGGATGACTCCCCACTGTCTTCCACATCGGACTGCCCCTGTGTGGGCTCACCTGTCCCTCCCACTACCGAGGTGCCCACAACCAACTTCACCCTCTTGGGCCTCCCCTCAGCAGCTGCGGCCGTTGTCGTGGACGCGGCACCAGTCTACTCGCTACTGGAAGATAACGGTACCTGGGAGGAGGACTGGACCCTGCGTCTGTGCCTGGTGGAGGCATCCCTGCTGCGGTGCTCCACAGCACCTTCTCCGCCCTCTTCTTCCATCGTTTCTATGGATAGGGAAACATAGAACACAAACATGAGGCTACTGAACATATGTGGGTATGTGTGTTTGTCACAATGCAAATGGACATCAGTGGCACTGTCAAAGGTCACAACCATCATCACCCTCCAATACACACAGGGAACTACCATTCACACACATTCACAAACATGTCTGTCATTCACAACAGACATTCACATCCATGGACAAGGCACTGACACAAGATCATAATTGTGTATTCAGATTACACACATCATGGGACATCTACATCTTATTCACACACATCACCTGACAGTCATGAGGCAGGCCATGGAGCTATCACGTCACAGTGCACTCGAGGTCAAATTGGCAGCGGGAGGCAATCATAAATCAAGAACTCAAGTAACATAAGGGCGGAGTGTTGGGCAGTCACACACACTCACTACTCAGCACACGCACATGTACACCATGCATGTCCATGATGGTGACATAAGCACCCATGTGTCACACCTCTCGCATGCCCCAGACCAGACACAGGTATGCAAACATGTGCACGTCGTTACATGCCGGTGCGCTTCACGCATTGCAACACAGACACCATCGATGTGGGACACACTTGAATGGACTCACAGGCACCACTGTCAGGGACATGCCCACAGACATCTGTACAGGATGCATGCCAGACATAAGGCCAAGGTGCACACTCCAACGACACGTCAACATGCACATGCGCTATGGTGGACAAGAACACATGAACACTTACCAGTCGACTCCAGACAGAGCACCAACTCCAAGACCTGGGGGTACAGCGCTGGGTAGAAGTGCTCCAGGACCCTCATCACGTCGGTGGTCAACTGGCCCGGCGCCTCGCTCGATCATCAACTGCCTTGAGGAGGCGTCGGGCCTTGTTGTGGGACCTGGACTTGAAGTCTTCCCAGAGCTTGTGGACATGTTGGGAGTCGCAGGGTGCCACTCCCTCCACGTTGATGGCACCCACGATGTCCCCCCAGATCTTCTTCCGTCCTTCATTGCCGACTTGCGATGGGCCGTGGAAGAGGGCATCATGATGCCACAGGACTTGCTCCACCAGGATGCCAACTTCCCTGGGTGAGAAACTGACAGCCCTCTGCTTCTCTGCCGGGGGGTTGCCACTTGCCTCAGATGGTGTGGTGTCAGACATGGCAACACCCGAGGCAGGTGTGGGTGGGCAAGGTGGTCCTGGGGCTGGGCTGTGGAGCAGTGGTATGGCAGTCGGGAGTCTTCAGGATCAGCAGAGGTGGTCACAACAACAGGATCACTGGCAATGGCTGATGAGCAGGCACCAAACTGCAGGGCATCTGGGCAGCAGGCACACAGAGTGGGCTAGCAGCAGCAGATGGCTCGTAGGAGGCAGCTCGGGAAGTTGGAGGCAGGTAAATAGCCTTGTAGGCCGGAGCGTGGGTTTTCCATGTTCTTTTGCGTGGCTGGCTGGAAACAGAGTGACTCCGCACATGCGGAAACAGTGCGTTAGCGTGTAATCAGAGGAAAGGCCCTAAGCGCGTAAGGTACGAGACACTCGCTGGATGTTGGACGTTGCCGTTCAGTATCAGGTTAAAGGTCTGCATAGGACAACAGTGCACTGTATGCTTTTCGTGGGGACGGACGCGTGAACTTCATATATTTGTGGGTTCACAGGCAAATAGTTCACTACTATGGCAGTGCGTACTTCTTGTTTTGGGAGGGGAGTTGCCTATGCGCATGTGATTTCTTTCATTGTACAAGACAGAAGGTGAGTCGTGCATGCATTTTTCCCACTGTGGTTGCCCCTTTGTGTCGCGTACCCCATTTTCGAGTTCATAGTAGACTACATGTTATTCGCGTATGCATTTTTTGTGTTTCTGGGTGACACAGCTTATTGCAGGCAAATAGTTCACTACTATGGCAGTGCGTACTTCTTGTTTTGGGAGGGGAGTTGCCTATGCGCGTGTGATTTCTTTCATTGTACAAGACAGAAGGTGAGTCGTGCATGCATTTTTCCCACTGTGGTTGCCCCTTTGTGTCGCGTACCCCATTTTCGAGTTCATAGTAGACTACATGTTATTCGCGTATGCATTTTTTGTGTTTCTGGGTGACACAGCTTATTGCAGGATGTTTTTTACTCACACGTTGGCTACCGAGCAGTCGTGTACATGTTGATTTTTGTTTTTGTGGTGCCTGGGCGTTGCACGACCCATTATTTTTTCACCAGGGGTCACATAGAGCCTTTCTGGAGCACAGTGGTACGTTTTCCATCACATACTCTGCCCCCTCACTCCAATTGCCCAGGACAACTGTTGGCTGCACCTCCCATTGCGCTAGTCCATCAGTGCCATGACTGGGAGGGCAACAAGTGGGAAGGGAGGCAAAGGTGGGTGACTTGCCAGAGGTGGCCAAGGTGGGCGACGTGGCCAGGGTGGCCAAGGTGGGCGACGTGGCCAGGGTGGCCAAGCTGGCCAAGGTGGGCGACGTGACCAGGGTGGCCAAGGTGGTCCATGTGGGCAAGGTGTCCAGGACCATGCAGGGAGAACTATGTCCCCACCCAACCAGGACAGGGAGATGCAGCAGCTGCTGACATACCCAGCACCCGTGGTCCCGGACAAGCAGTGTCATCTGCTGTCCAGAGCAGCCAGGGTGTGGAAGCTGCAGGGGCAGTTGCGGCTACCACTACCCAGGCACAGGGTCAGCCAGCCTGGACTGTAGTGGTCCCGGCACAGGGACAGGGTGACTCAATGGCCAATTTCCATGTCCCGAAGGCCAAGACACGTGCGGTGCAAGTTCCAGGCACCGGCACCCGGGGATCTGGAGCAGCGGTGTCATCTGCTGTTCACACCGGCCAGGGTCTGGAAGCTGCAGGGGCAGCTGTAGCAACTTGCACCCCAACTCAGGGTCACCCAGCCAGGACTGGATTGGTCCCGGCCCAGTGTGACTCAGGGGCCAAGTCCCTTGTCACTAAGGCCAAGACACGTGTGGCGCAGAAGATGACCTTCTGTAGTTACGTTGGTGGCTGATTCCATAGGCCAGTCCACCTGTACTCCAGCCCCTACTGACCAGAGCGGTACAAGCCACTCAGGGTGTGCACCACCTCACAAGAAGCAGAAGCATGCTCCAGCGGTACAGGCTAAGACCCCAGACACGGCACAGGAGACCCACACGTTGAGAAAGAGGAGTTTCTGTGATGAGGAACTGGACATGCTCGTGGACTACATGTTGGAACACGGCTGTGACTGCTAGTGCGAGCACGGAGCACACATACACCTGCTCAGCGTATGACCCACTGGCAGTGCCTCGCGGACCATATTAACACTTTGGGCTATGAGAGGCGCACAGCTGGTGATTTTGTGAAGCGTTGGAATGACCACTGACACCGAGCAAAAGACAAGCTGGCTGCAAAGTTCGCCTCTACTCTGGTGACTGGAAGTGGGTCACCACCAGAGGACGATGAACTCACTGGACATCAGGAGATCACTAGTGATTTCATTGCAGTAGAGCAGATCCCAGGCGTGGGAGACCTGCCAATGTATGAGGGAATTGTCATGGTGCATGCTCCCAAACATCTGGAGCTGGCGGGCCTTCCCCAGTCACTGACACCCATAAGGGCTTATAAAGACCAAAGGATTGCCCAAGGACTTCCTGGACTCAGTCCTGGCGCCGTTGGCACCAGGCTCATAATTTTCCATCTGGTGGTGCACTGCATGGGACTACATACAGCCCAGCCTAATGGGCTGAGCCATCCAGCCTATTCTGGGTGTGGCTGAGGGACTACTTTACCTGATATTCCATAAAGAGGCTGAAGGGACTATTTTATTGGAACTACTTACAAGGCTATTTAAGCCACACCCTACAGACAGAACACGCTTCGCATTATTCTGCACTCCTGTAGCGTAACGCTCACCGTGTCTGCTTAGCTCCAGTAGCCGAACTCCAGCAGCCCCGCCCGTTCTGGAATCTCGATCCATCGGCACCTGAGAAGAGAAGAAGAGAAGAACGGAAAAGGAATTAATACAGCAGTTGAGGCCTTACCTGAAGGATTCCATCCGAGCGGCCGCTCCTTGAGCTGCTCTTCGGCTTGTCGCACCTGCAGAGAAGAAAGCATCAGCAAGTACAGCCGATACTCACCCAGAGACCGCTTCCATCTGGGATTCCTCTGAAGCAGTTCTTCCGCTCGCCGCTCCGGAGCCGTGCTGCACCTGCATAGCAGAAAAGAAAAAAAGAGAGCAGGTTAGGCGCGCACAGTAAAGAAACCATTATTAGAGACTTTCGGTGGCACGCACGAGCGCTAAACTCACCCGCAGGAAATCTGCTCAGCGTTGTAGGACGAGCCAAACCTTCATTTGAAAACTGCTCAAGACCACGCCTGAAAGAAAAGTGAAAACAAGGTCAACACTTGGGTAATAAAGACATTAAGCAACTATTCCAAGCATCTATTGGCATAGAGACTTACCTGCTGAGTCAAGCTATTCAAGACTCTGCTACAGCCCCATAGGATCAGTGAAGGAACTCGATCCAGGGAAAGACTGTCATGTTGCGCCCCTGCAAGAGATCGTAGGACGGAGAGTCCACCATTAATAAATGGGAGGTGGGAACCAAACCCACTCCTCACGGCTGTTAACATCCTATTTTGACCTTTTAGGCAAACGCTTCCTGGGAAGTGACAGTGAGGGAGAAGTCATGTGCAAGCCTCTCTATCCAGCCCCGTGTAACGCCAGTGCAGACATCATTCCTGCAGCTTCGAGCGACGCCCCCGTGGAGACCAGGTGAGCGTGACAGGAATGTCCAGTGAGTGGTGATGCGTGTGTGTACTGGCTATGTGTATGTTGCTTGGGCGATGTGTTATGATTGTCTGTCAGTTCAGGCTACGTTGTCATGACTGCCATGTGTGACCCATGTGATGTTGGACTGATACGTGCTTGTTGTCATGCAGACTGCATACAAACCATGTGCTGCACACAGAGGCAATCCTCATCACCACACCTGCTCCCTCCTTCCATGACACTCTCTGTCCAGCCTCTCTTGGCCCTATTCTTGCTCCAACCTGTGGTCGCGGATAGCCTATGATGATCTTCCACTCAACAGTCGACTTCTATCGTCACATGACTGACGTCTCTGTGAGGTCACCCTGCAAGTTACTCCTCCTCAGAGGCATTCTTCCTTTCATCTCCATCCCCCAGCAGCTCACTGTCTCCAGAGGACTGGTAATTCCTATGGTGGACTATTGCAAAGGGCTTTACCAGGATTTCTGTGATTCTACACTCTTCCCTCTGCAATTCTGCCAGTTCTGGACTGTATGAAAAGCCCTTTAGGCTTTGTGCAAGGTATCTCTCTAGGACTGTGATGATGGCACAGGCTCACAGTGGCTATGAGTGTTCATTCCTGAACCCTATGCATTCTTAGCAAGTCCCTATGGGTCCTGGGCCAGCAATTCCTTCAACTCCACCTCCAGTATTTACCTCATTATCATGGTCTTTGATCATCCCTTTCTTACTCCCTCAGGGTAAGTTGCTCCTCATGGAAATTAGTTTGTGGTTCACGTCTGTGTTGAGCTGGGGCCTCCCTCTGGTACAGCCTCCCTGCCTTTATGTAACTGGAGGTGTCGCTTCTCCGGGTCTGCAGGCACTTCTGATGCTTCCTCATGAGTTGTGCTTTCTGTCCTCCTCTCCCCTGCTGTAGTCCCAGATGACTGAGAGAATGCACTTGCCACCTGCCCACACTGTCTGCTACGAGACGGTCCTCTGAGCAACAATTTTAACCCATGCACTGCCTCCCCGCCACCCCCCGCCCTTGGGGGTGGGCTTTACTGTATCCCTACAACCCACTACCAACACTTTACACATGATGACGGCACTTACCCTTACAGTGCCATCAGGCCACAACATTGACAGTACTGGATCTGTGTTTTTATTCATAGTTGGGGCCGTACCCATGTACTGCACTGCACCCACACACTTTTAAACCCTGTTATCCCCTTCAATATGCCTATTCACTTGCGTGATGTCAATGTGACCTAGCATTATTGAATCCGTATTCCTGCCCTCACTGTATTACAACATCCTAGCGTTGTTGCACCCTGTGACACGTGTGTTTTCCAATAGTGAATTCCATGAAATGTCATCTGTCATGCATTGTACATGGATCATGGTCTGTAGTATTCAACTTCCATCTGAGGCTGGTTGACAATTCTGGCATGGCTATTCTGTGTGCCATCTGTGTATTGACATCAGTCATGTTTGTGGAAGGACTATGCCAGTCACATGCTTGTGTGTGATGCAGGTGCTATGCAGTATATGTGTTATTTTGCCCTTTGACACACATCCATGTCTGCTTTCAGGCTCCCCTTCACTTTCATTGACACTGCGTGCGTGCCTGACTTTGTGTCATGTGTGACATGGCAGGTTCATGTGTTGGCTGACAACATTGTAATACCTAGGTGTGTGGCCTATGCTATTAACATTTGTATTCATGTTTTTTTTTAAAATTTGTGCAGGTGATGAGGCACTGGATGCATTGGAGGAGGACGTGGTGTGGTAGCCAATGAGAATCCATTGGTGCTACAGACCATCCTGGCCAGGGGTGTCTCTGAGTACACCTCTGAGGAAGCCTAAACCTCTGGTGCTGAAACGGACATGAAACCCTCATTGCTGTCGCAGGTGAGTGATTCTACTGTGGATGCTGTTCAGAGTTCGTTTGGAGCACACCACAACTGAATTGCAGCCAGACAGTCAGGTATTAGTGAGGAAGAGGCAGAGGGTAGCCTGAAGGAGAGCTGTGTATCATCCGTGTAACACTGAACGTTGGAGGTGAAGGCGGCTATCATACGGGGCAGGAGGGCCATGTAGCCATTGAAAATCCAGGGGGGTAGGTCAGATCCCTGGGGGAAAACGCAAGTAGAGGGAGTGATAGGGGAGAGGAAAGACCCCAGTTCCACCTGGGATGGGCTGTCAGAGTGAAAGGAGGTTAGCCATGCCAGGGCCTGATCAGTGATGACTAGGGTATCACAGAGACGTGTAATGAGTGTGTTGTGGTTCACATATCGAAGGCAGAGGAGAGGTCAAGTAGAATGAGGACAGAGGGAGAATTAGAACCAAGATTTGAGAGCATATCTTCCTGGGTGTTCAGAAGAGCAGTTGCCATGCCTCTGGATGGTCTAAAACCAGACTGGTGGTTGTGGAAGGAGTCAAAAGATCCAGTGCGGAGGGTAAGCTGGGAAATAGCAAACTTCTCCAGGAGTTTGCCCAGGAAAGGAGTGATAGTGAGGTGAGAGTGAGAGTTTTCCAGGAGAGGATGCACAAGGGAGTGCTTAAGAGCAGTGGTGGGGAAAACTCCAGTGGTGAAGGAGAGGTTGCAGAGGTCAGCCAAGGCTGGAGCGATAGAGTCAATGTTGTCCTTGATGAATTTGGAGGGACAGGGGTCCACCTGTTTGGAGGAGGCTTTCATAGACCACACTTGTCTAGTTACCTCCTCAGGTGTGACAGGGGAGACAGAAGGGAAAAGAAGGGGAGGGGTGGTGGTGCCAAGGGTGGTACAAGAGATGTTGCTACATGAGGTGGTAAGGAAGAGAGGGAGGATAAGATATCCACTGTTTTTGAGGTGAGTATGCAGCGAGGGCCGAGCAAATTGCCTGGGTGGGTGCAATGGTGGAGGAGGCTGCGGTAGGGTTGGCTATTCCTTGCAGACTTTGAAAAGTTTGTCTGTGTTATTGGATACCGCAGAGATGTGGGCTTGAGTAAAGACTCTTTTCTGGGAGCAGATGCAGAGTCTATACTGCCTTTGGGGTGCGCCAGGGGAATCCCTTTTACATTTGGCTGCCCGACACTTGTGTTTAACAGAAGCTGATTTGGAGTCATACCAAGAGTTGCACTTTTTGGTAGGCTTCAGTTGTACCCTCATGACATAGGCAAGAATATAAAGAGTATTGGAAACAGAGAGGTTAAAGTTTGAGAGGGCTGTGGCAGGGTGGGAGTCAGTCGCAGGAGTGGAAGGAGCATAATAGGTGGAGGCAAAGGCAGCTGTTGAGACTCTTTTCATGGGTCGGATGACCTTGTAGACGGGAGGCAGTGCCGAGCTTACCTATGCAAGGGGAGAAGAGAGCTTCAAGTGAGAAGAGAGGAGACAATGAAGAGTCCAGGAGAGAGAAGTAGTGAGAGGGATAGATAGCGGAATGTCAGTTGAGAAGAGAGCATCCAAGGCGTGGCCAGCATTGTGCATTGGGCCAGACGGTAAGATGGAAAGAAAGGGAGAGTTGCAAAGGTTGCATAAAGGTCTTAAGGAATCAGGTGAGTCGAGATGGATGTTGGGATCACCTAGTAGGAGGAGATGAGAAGAGGAGAGAGGAGGCCAGGTCAGCCCATTATGAAAGGAAGAGGGAGGGCTGACCATGTTTGTTTGTTTGTTTGTTTTTATTATTTGTAAAGCGCACCTAACCCATGGGTAGCAGGGCGCAAGCAACAAGAGGGGTGTACAGCTTAAGTAACAGAGCACGCAGCGAATGAGTCCAACTAGGTTACAATGTTGGAGCATCCAGCATTTGGTCCAGTATGTCAAAGTACAAGTTATAGATGAGTATACATAGTTTACAAAAGTTGAGGATGTATCTAGGCATATACAATATACAATTTAGCTGTGGCTGATAGAACGTGGCCAGCAGGAGTGAAGAGCTAGGAGAGAGGCAGAGCCTGCATACCAGTCACTCAAAGGATGAGTAGGCCTGAGTGGGAATGACAGACACAGGGATACACTCAGGAAAGATCAATGCTACTCCCCCACCTGATCTGTTTGGTTAAGAAGAGAGAGTATTGTGTAGCCTTCTGGGAGAAGTGTGTCCAAACTTGTGACAGAGCAATCCTTGAACCAGGTTTCAGTGATGGCAAGAACATCACAATCCAGGAGTTCAAGGAGGTTGCAGATGTCAGAGGAGTGTTTGACAGCTGAGCGAGTGTTTACCATGGCAATGTGGAGCAGATTGCAATCAGTGAAAGACTTACGGGGGGAGTGGGCCCCCCTAAGTGATGATAGTGCCTGAGGGACAGAGGTAGAAGGGGGCAGAGGAGCCAAGGCCGGTAAGGGAGCCGGGACCATAATGGGCGAGGAGGGAGCCAGTGCGGGAGGCACCGCAGGGGGCAAGGGAGCCCCAGATACAGTGTTAGTGTGTGACTGGTTCATCCAAGAGGAGAAGGCAGACAGGGTTGTCAATGTGTGGGGTGGTGGCAAGAAAGTCATGGCGAGGGTATAAGGGTGGTTAGGAGGTGACAAGGGAGCCAAGGTGGGCACAGCTGGCATGGGAGCCAGGGCAGCTGAAGGAGCTGGTGCAGAAGGCGGAGGGAGGGTGATAAAGCAGGGGAGGAGCCTATCAAAGAGTAGAAGGTTGGGTCGAGGACCCTGGACCATGATGGTACCATTGCAGTAGACATTGATGAGGACCCTGGAGGTGGAGAGGGCAAGAAAGACCTCCCAGCAGGTGCCACCATTGATGGACGAAGAAGAGAAAGGAGAGAGAAGAGCAATCATATGGAGAGTCTATAGGACGGGTGAGGGAACGACATAGAGTATGTCTGTGAGAGTCTCTCTGGCAGAGGCAATGACGTAGGTGCCTGCAATTGGAAGGCCTGGGTTAGAGCTCAGTATGTCCTTCTTGAGGTTCTTCCTGACAGACTTAGTAAGGGGTGAAGGATAAGAGATAGAGAAGCAGTTTGAGAAGATAGGAGAGATAGATAGCGCATTAGCAAACTGCAGAGAGTGAGGTACACTTTAACCAGGCTGAGGCCACAGAGTGGCAGCGAGAGTAGTAGGTAGAGGGGGGGAGACAAGGAACAAGAATGGGAGAAAAACAATTGGAGCTGAGGGAGGTAATATGCACAGAAAAACAGTGAACACGCAGAGGAAGGGGAGGTAGCGGATGTAGGGCTGAGGGCAATTACAGCACAGAGGGACAATGGGACTGAGGAAGGATGAGGGAACCGGTGGCAGACTAGACAGAGTACATAGGGGTGGACTTGTTAACACATTCTCATGAAAAGCAGGTTATGCACAAAGCTAAAAACAAATGTAAACAGGAGCAGGACAATCAAGATGGGCACACAGCTGAAAACAAATTTAAATAGCAGCAGGACAATCAAAGTGACATATATTTTAGAGGAGTCATCGATCTGACCATGCTAACCAGAGCTTTCGCCTCAACTTCCACTGCCTTCGATGTCGACGGCCGAACACCTGGATAATCTAGCAGGTAGTCCATGGGGTTGCCAGTCATTGCATCAAAATGGACAGTGACCATGTAAGTAATCTGACAGTTGCAGTTAAGAGCTCTAATGGGTGTGGTGTGCAAAGAAATGACCCTTGGAAAATTGGCAGTAGGGGCTTTGGGTCCATCACGATCATGATAGGATGATGAAAAATGTAAAGGTGGACATGACCACACCACAACAGACCAAGGAACACCTCACACTCTATTTGTGAATGTTGCATTTCTGTTTGTATCAATGCTTTGGGAGCCGAGACTCTCTGCACCCCCTATTCCAGGGTAAGGGGCCTTCCCTCTTTCCTTATGTAGCGCCTGAAATGTCTGGCCGGTTTAATATACCAGGGGACCCCAGGCTCCATCTATTCCATTTGTCTCTGGAAATATTGTTTTTAACTAAACCCTGTCATGCTTTTTTCTATTCTTTGACCCACTGCTGAGATCCCACACAGTAACATGTAAAATGTGACTCGGAAGCAATGGGCCTCACAAAATGAATGACTTATCAAAATGCAACACATCACACACATCTATGACTCTAAGAAATCAACAGCCTACAGAAGGACAAACATATGATACATAGATTTTAAGACAAAGCTATATTTCACATGGGCCTGCAGTATAAGAATATTGTTACTCTCTTGCCAACACGCTGCCATTTCTTCCATAAAGCTGTGGCCCTGAGGGCAGTTGTCCATTTCATGCATGCCTTTGAAGGACAATAGAGGTCGGGCAGAGTGTGAGACATATGAGCCACAGCGACATTTAGTGGGACCAGTCTGTTGGGAAGTGTCTGGATTTTCCTTGGGCTGAGGCTTAAGGAAAGTAGACATTAAGATGAAGTAGTCCATCCATGAAGCCTATCCCTTGATGTTGACCGGGGTCCGCAGCACCGACCTGGTAGTGATGAACTTTCACATTAAATAAATAAGAGAATTGCAAAGTCCTCTCCTTTCCTGATGTAAAATTAAAAAGCGAAAGGTCTGTTTTAGAAACCCTAAACTGTGCTTCATATGATACTGCAGGATGTGGTTTCTAATCAAATTTAGAAGCAAAGCAAGAATATGTCCTGTCAGACACTACAGTCATGTTTGTATGCCAGATTATGCATGTCAGACCATCACATGGGCTGTGTAGCCTCTCGCACACCACCTGTGCTGAAATTACACACATGATCATCTTATCTATCCTATTTATCCCTCTTTATCCAAAGTTGCCACTGAGATCAGCTGGAAATTCAGCATTCGAGGATTACAGGACACAGCTTAGCCCCAGTCAGACCAGTATGTGCTGTTGAGTGCTGTTTTCAGCAGTGTGTTACTTACTTCAACCCAGTGTTGCCACAAACAGAAGGGACTGTCTGAGGCACAGCTGAAGATCTTTGCAGATGTAGAAAGAAAATCCTGCTCAAATACGAGAGTGCAGGTGTCTGTCTCCTTGTGCTAGAGACTCCCACGATTCTAGGGAGACTTGGCAGCTCTGTTGACAGAGAAATGTAGGGGGCACTCCATGACACAATATGGAATACATTGCCAGAAAAAAGGGACTAGCCAGAAATGCTGTCTGATGGTAAACTCCGAGGCAGTTAGTACTGTGGTAGAGTCCAGATTTTCCATACTTACTTTCCGGAAAGTCATGATTCTATTAAAGACACAGAGGCTTGTACCATGCGTACTTTTCTTTATTAAAACTCAAGCAGCAATCTTAAAAAAGAAAAAAAACATTACACAAAAATCAAAGAAAAAAACATTTTCTGTGACAATGTAGTCTTTGCAGTTTGAAACTCTATCGCCCTCAGACATGACACTTGTCCTAGTCCATGAATCACAACTTTATGGTCCTATCACCTCACAATTCCTCATCCCCAATTCCTCTTTCTTTTTCATTGTCTCGCTGTAGCTTCCTAATGAATGACCCCATCTCGAACAGGGTATAACAAAGAATAAAACATGCAATGAACCGCCTCCAAATCCGGCAGGGATCCGCCCGGTGTTGTCTACCTGTTTAGTGACCGCACCTGCTGTCAGGTTCCCTTGGAGGTTCAGCAGATTCCTTCTTAGATAAGTGACTGTAAAATGACTGACGAATGCAACTTGTTATGACATATGAGTGATGGAAAATTGATCAGTTAGTTAAACGAACTTTTAAATAGAAGAGGTGATTGAGCTAACATAAGACTGTCAAGTAAAGTTTAGTCTTTAATGGAAAGTCAATACTGTGATGCTTCAAAGGGTCGTTCATTTTCTACAGGGGCAGACATAGTGCCCCAGCTTTGAGTCTGTGATAAACCGCAGGAACTCCATTACCTGCTGTGGCCTGGTCTCGGATTTCTCCCAATTGATGAGAAACCCCAGCTTCTCTAGGAGACCCGTCATTGGGACCATTTGCTCTGGCAGCCGTATCAAATCCTGCCCCATGAGACAAATATCCTCGATGTATAAAATCAGTCTCACTCCTGAGTAGCTTTATGAAGCACCACAGTGCTGAAGTTAGTCCGAAAAGGGAGACACATAAACCCCCACCTTTGCCATCACCAGAGGAATTCTAAAAATTGCTGGTGCATCTCAGGAATGGGTACTGCTAGATAGGCATCCCTCAAATCCAGTGCCCTTTCTCCAAAATGTCCCTGAAGAGATGGATTGTCTCCATCTTGCAGTGTCGGTACACGAGAAAGGCGTTAAATTGTCTGAGATTATCACCGGCCTCACCTTTTGCTTCTGTTTCACCAGTAAGACATTGCTGTGCTGGCCTTATCACCATTTTCTTTAGAAACTCTCCTACCTCCTTGTACATGAGGTTTTGTTCCTCCTCTGTATTAGGGAGAATTCTCAAAATGTGCTAATTTCCCTTATCTTTTGAGACCCCTAGCAACTTTGCTGGATTTCTAGGATTTGATTTTTCTACCTGGGAAGAGTGTGAGCCTTTTTTTCCCCCACTCTTTCATGTATTTTGATGGGTGTTTTACTTTTGTGTTATTTGGTTATGGTGTTTCTTTGTGTCACACACCACTTTCAGTGCAGTGGCACAGGGTTGTCTTTCAGATCCCCCAAGGTTTAAACACTTTCTCTGGGACTGACTACCGTCTCCCAGAGCATGTAAAGTTAAATTGACTTTCCTAGTCTCTTTATATTTACTGACCCAGCACACACTATCTTCCTATAGAGTGCTGGAAGGGTTGCCTAGCATCCCCTGAGTCAAAACACTCATGTAACAGTCAGATGTTACCCTTTCCTACTTTAAATGGCTGGTGGCAGTGGTTTAGATCAAACTACCATGATTTTACGCGACCGCGAACAACGGTAGCAAAAAATCGGGTCAGCCATGTTTTTCAAGATGGCGCCCAAGACCTAGCTGTAAAAACATACTCCGGTTGATTTTTTTTCGCCGTTTCTTTTAGGAAAGGTGCTTCTTGTGTTTAACTCTGGGCTGCACACCAGGTTTGGTCCCTTTGTTCGTTGGCCTTTGGCGGGTTTCAGTGCTGAAGTGGGGTGGACAGGATGTGAGGGAGGTGCTGGAAACTCCCTGTGCTTAGTCTCCTAGGAGACCTGAATGCACTCTGATGTGATTGGCTGGCTGGCTGTCCAGCAAGGACAGCCACCCTGCTGTGTGAGTGACAGCCAGGTTGGAATGAATTGGGGAAAACTGTTTAAAAGCAGGTCTCTGGGACTTGGAAAGCAGAGGCGACCACTGGAACGAAAGAACCGAAGACGAGCTGAAGGAAGAGGACTGATGCAACTCCTGGACGGCCGGTGAAGCCCTGCTGCAGGTCCAAATTGCCTGAAACTCCATCTAGAGAGAAGCCTTCAAGGTTAACTTCTTCCCTTGAGTTTGGTGGGACCAACCAACTCACAAGCCGCCTGAAAACCATTCCCACCTGGTCGAATATTCTACAGAGTGCTGTGGAAAACCAGATAGCCAGTGGGAAGGATACCAGTTTGTGGTCTTTAAGGCACTCACACCTTAAACCGACGTTTATCCAAGCTTGTGGCCTCTTCCCTAGGCAGTGCAGGAACCTCCCGATGTCCTCCTTCTTGTCCCCACGACTGAAGTACAGGAACAGCGAGGTCTGCTCGGACTGCCAGGAACAACTGCCTCAGCTACAGCTCTTCTTTACTTTAAAGGTACTGTGCAAAAGCGATCCAGAAATATTTTCGACAACAGAGAAAGTTTGTTAAACTTTCCCCTCTTTGAAGGCTGGTCCTTCCCTAAACATTTGTCTAACTTTTCACCTAGCCAAATTCTTCTAAGAACCGTGGCAAAGACTTAACCGTTATCTACAAGAATTATGCTATCCTATACAAAGACTCTGAACCATTGACTTTGGCCCAGGCCTATCAAATTGAATTGCTGGTTGTAGTTAACTGAAATCCTTTTCCCTACCTATGAATGTATTTGGGCTGCATTTCTTATAACCTTGTCTTTTTACCCCTTTTTAAAGTAACTGAAGTGCCATTTTGCTCCCAATTCAGGGGAGCGGAACTAGTTCAGTAACTTATTGGTTGTGTATTGTGGTTTATTAGTATATGATATTAAGCTGCTTTTGCTAGTGTAAGGTTTTCTAATTGACTGTGTAAATAAATGTATATGCTTTTACCAAGAAACCTTGAGTAAGTGTTTGTTTGAACCACTGTATTTGTTGGTCCCTTTGTGTAACTTGTTCTACTGCTCACTTAAACTCTTGAGATAAGTCTGGCTGCTCAGCCAATGCTACCACATAACTGTGTAGTACAGGCTTGTACCAAAGGTGAAATTGTACTGACACTTGTAGTCTTAATCGCATGTAGTGTTCCCAAAGGGTACTGCATGTGATTCTGCCTAACACTCTGAAATTGCAAAAGGTTGCTGCAGTTTCATTTGTCTATGCTCTTTAAAAATTACAGACAACACCCCTGCACAGTCTCTACGACCCAAGAGTCCACGGTAAGCTCCTCCCAAGCGCTTAGGTGCATCGCTAGCCTACCACCTATCGCGGAAATTGCATTGCTTGCTGCTGCGCTGTGTGCATACGCCTGTACTCTGACCTGCTGCTGCAGTGCCAGCCCCGAGCCTGCCTCTTCCATGGGAGGGGGAAGGAAGGATTCAGCCTTCTGTCTTCCTGCTGTCACCGGCTGTTTCCTCTATAGGGCCTCTGGCCTCCTCAGCGGCTGGCGGAGACGCCTCTGCTTCTGCCGCCCTGGCAGATACACAGGGCACAAACACTCTTTTTAACAATGTCTGACCTTTGTCCAGAGCAGCAAAGGTGCTAACAAATCTGGACATGTGTTTGACAAAGCTTCTCCAAACAAAAGCCTTTTAGCTGCTGCAGTGGCTTCAGAGGAAGCCAACTTCCTAAGTTTCAGGTCGATCTTTACTAAAATCGATCGTCTGCACTCTGCTGCTATCGTACAGTTGGTATTACTTATTAAACAAACTGCTCTTTGTGCCCAATTAGCCAGAATATGCACATCCATAGGCATGGCCTCTTTGGTCTCTTCCACCATTATAATGATCTTGGCCAATGGACCTATGGAATCGGGGAGCATGTCCTGGCATGCTATCCATGAGCGATCAATGCCCTTTTCAGGTCCTTTGTGTGCTTCACCATGAATGAGTCCACCTCCAGAGTGTCCGTTACTTTATCTGGCAGAGAAGGTCTGGGATATTGTGCCTTCAATTAGACTCTCACCTCCTTATTTAGAGGCGCACGCAGTTGCTTGCTCAAGTACCCTTTGGCCTTAAGTGGGGGCTTCCCCTCCAAGGATCTCGGGTGGAGTAGCAGGTCTGGATGAAATGGGTTGACCAGGGAACTATCTCTGCATTTCTAAACGCTATTATTGTGCCTTTTGCACGGTTCTCCTTCCTGAGGAGTGGCCAAGCTCACAGAAAAGTGAGAACTCTCAGTGCTACTGGAATCCCATTCACTGCCCTCTCGGTCTTTCTGTGGGCTAAGGGGTATGCATAGCTCTCAACCATTTGTTTTGCAAAGGCAGGTGAAATCACCCGATTTTGTTTTTGGCGGGTGAGACGCCCATTTGAATGAATGGGCGCGCAGGAGGCTTGGCGGGTGAGTCAGCCCTTTAGAGTTGAGAGCTATGGGTATGTCACCTTGACCCTTCCATCACGCCTTTCCCTTAGCATGCCACTATTTTGTGTGTCCTTTGCATGATTCAGACATTGGTTTGCCACTGGCCTTATGTTCCTCCTGCCATTGTCTCTTGCAGGCTCTGGGCCTCACAGTTGTCAGCCCTTGCGAAAAGGCAAGCCAGCCCAGGAGAAAGTCCAGCTTATGGGATAAAGACCCTACCCCTGCCCATGCTGCTTTCTCCATCAGCTGTCCCTGAGAGGGGTCCTGCAGAATGTTTGAAGGCCCTTCTCTGCTTTACTTGCTGTCAGAGGATTCTACTTCTACCCAGGCCATATTGTGTAATGCACAGGAGACAGACAGCTAGAAGCCGCAAGGTGACACACAGGCTTTTTATTATAAAATTTGATTTATAACATCTCACAATGGTTGTGAGGCTATTCCTTCACTTGTTTAATGTATTTGAAGTAATTTAAACTGCACATTTTACATCAGCTAGTCCCGAGATTAGTGGCATGCTGGAGTTCCAAGTGCTTTCAACCATTCAATTACTGTAAGTTATGAAATATAAGGCAAGAGCCTAAGAGGTGAGTTACCTGAAGTAATTTTGAAGCAATGAAAAAACGGATTTGAAGCAGATATAAAGAAAAATGTAGGTGGCATGCCATGTTAGAATTGACATTAAAAAGGGACTTGCAGGCCCTGCTGTCTGATTAGGTCATAAGAACTAGCACCAGATATTCCCCATCTGTAGCGTTGGTGCAATTGTAGAACTTCTGACTACAGTCCATGAGGTTGTGAGCTCAAGGGAGCTATCGGAATATAATTAATTTCTTTTTTTTTTAATTTGATTTATAACATCTCACAATGTTTGTGAGGCTTTATATTCACTTGTTTAATGTCTTTGAAGTCATTTAAACAGTAAATTTGCCATCAGCTAGTCCCGAGAGCAGTGACATGCTGTGGCATGCTGGAGTTCCAAGTGCTTTAAACCATTCAATTGCTATAAGTTAGGAGATATAAGACAAAAGCCTAAGAGGTGAGATGCCTGAAGTAATTTTGAAGCAATGAAAAAACGGATTTTAAGCAGATATAAAGAAATATGTAGGTGACATGCCACGTTAGAATCAACACTGAAAAGGGACTTGCAGGCCCTGCTGTCTGATTAGGGCATAAGAACTAGCACCTCAAATTTCCATCTAAAGCGTTGGTGCAATGGTAGAACGTCTGACTACAGTCCAGGAGGTGATAGCTCAAGGGAGCTATCAGAATTTAATTTAATTAAGTTTTTTATTTTTTTTAAATTAGGTTTATATCATCTCACAATGGTTGTGAGGCTTCATATTCACTTGTTTAATGTCTTTGAAGTCATTTAAACAGTATGTTTGCCATCAGCTAGTCCCGAGATTGGTGACATGCTGGGGCATGATAAGTGCTTAAACTATGCATTTGCTGAAAGTGTTTTAATATAAAACAATCCCACAATGATTGAGAGAGTATTTTTCACTTGTTGAATGTGTTTGAAATCCCTTAAACTGTACATTTTACATCAGCCAGTCCAGAGATTGGTGGCATGCTGTGGCACGCTGTGGCATGTGCCACATGTCACATTCGGCTCCTACCCCTTCTCTAAAAATCTGCCCACTGGAGAACTCTCCCCATCGCCACCCGTCTCTTAATGCTATTTCAGACTTTCCATAGTAACGTTAATGTTAAAGGATATTTGTACTACACACTATCACCACCTGAGTGGTCCCCTGGCGCTCTGGTGGATATGAAAAGGAAAGGGGGTGGAGGGTGAGTTAGTGGGAACGAGCAGGATAAGTGCAAGAGAGCAGCATACATGCCAACCCTCCCAATTTAGGCGGGAGACTTCCGATTTTTCTGTGAAAAATGTTGCTATTTTTCATGTTATCCCACCTAAAATAATCCCAGCCCCAATTAAGTCTAATGGGAAACTTTATATCTCCCGATTTCGTGGATGAAATCTCCCTCCCACGTGCCTCGTAATGTTGGCATGTATGGAGCAGTGATGTGCTGTTGGCAGATTCAGTTCGGTTAACACCGTCTGCTGAGTTTGGGGGTGCTTTCCGGTCGGTAGCCGCCGTGTGCTGTTGTGTGAAGCTCTGTGTGGTTTGTTTTGTTGTTGCGGTGTAGTGAAGCTTGTGCGGTTTGTTGTGCTTTAGGGTTGTGGTTGTGTTTGTTAGAGTTTGAGAGGTGTATGCAGAGGGGTGAAATTGTTAGTCGGTTGGTTATTGGCCTCGCAATCTAGAAGGGGTATGTGCTAAATTTCAACGTTATTTCTAGATGTGGTGTGTGAATATCTCTGCATTTCTATCGGGATCCAGCACTGGCTAATATTCACAATTCTGTAAATATATGACACACACCAATATTCACAATTATATCCAAATGGGGCACTGGCCCACCTTCGAAATCCTGTCTAGATGCGAAGCAAGCTAGCATTTTCAATTCTATCCAAATGTGCCATTGGTAATATTCCCAATGCAGTCTAGATGTGGCAAGGGGTAATATTCGCTATTCTATCTAGATGTGGCACTGGCCGACATTCACAATCCTGTCTAGATGTGACGGAGGCTAATGTTCACAATTTTATGTAAGTGTGGCACTTGCTAACATTCGCAATCCTATCTAGATGCGGTGCAGGCTAAAGTTCACAATTCTATCTAAATGTGGCACTTGCTAACATTCAGAGTTCTAAGTGTGGCACTTGCTAACATTTACAGTTCTAAACATTCACAGTTCTAAATGTGGCACTTGCTATCATTCACAATTCTGTCTGGGTCCAGCGCAGGCTAATGGTCACAATTCTATCTAAATGTGGTACTTGCTAACATTCACAATCCTATCTAGATGCGACGCAGGCTAGTGTTTACAATTTTATCTAGTTGTTAAGCAGGTTAGTGTTAATATCCGGATCTGCTATGGTCTGAGGGCAGGTAGAGTGGCAGGGCTTCTGGAGTAGAGGGATTGCTTTACTCCCCACCCAGGCCACACCTACCTTGATGGTTGCTGATGGTTGACCGCTGGCCTCCCCTGCTGACACCTGCAGACAAAATCAGGAGCCACCTCTGTGGGAGCCTTACCTTTGCCTTGGGTCTGCACGGGCAGAGGGCTTCCCTGGGAAGGTCAGTTATGACCAGGTGAACGTACCAATCAGGAGAGGTGGGCCTGGGAAAAGGCCAAGAACAAATGAAGGACTACACCCCAGGGAATGCACACTCTAGATGCAGGCCAGCACAGAAAAACAGGGCCAGAAACCACAAAAACACTGGAGAAACCCACCAGAATAGCACACACTGCTCAACAAAAACGATTGAAAAAAAACTCAAACCCCTCAACTAGTACATGAAACAGGCAAAACACGGATTACAATCAATGTCCAACTACTAACTAAGCATCAACCTGCCCCTAAAGCTGCTTCCAAAGCGGTTTCCCTACCAGATCCTTCGAGATTGCAGTCCACAAAGCAACATAAGATACAGGAATGTCATGATTCTATTAAAGACGCAGAGTCAACGTATTATGCTTTCTAGTTACTTCACAAACTTGAGCAGCAAACACAACTGGATAAAGTTTTAACCAGCAAAGTCAATAAAGAACTACAATTTCCTTGAACATGTTGTGTCTGTAGTTTGTAAACTTGAATGCTATCAATGGAGTCATGTGAATTTGTCCACCAATCGGGATGATAACACCCCACAACCTCACAAATCCTTTTTCATTCTTCCTCTTTCTTTCACTGCTCTCTTGCAGCCTTTAACTTTGTAGCCAACTGCCTGAACGGAACTCGGAATAGTGAACAATTCTCTATCGCCCCCCAGGATGCTACTGACATCGATTCTGCACTCATCCGCACCTGGAGTAACAGACAACAACACAACATCCTTGGTTACATTCTCTGGGGGTCAATCGCAATACTGCTTGCATCATGATCCTAGCTGCGCTTCTAGCACCTTCTACTGCTGCACTGCACCACCCTCTCCCTTAAGCGAATGCTCTAGCAAGAAGCGATTGCACAGGTGTAGTAATACTTCGCCTCTGTGTCTTTAATAGAATCATGACTTTCCTATATGTTAGCATGGAAAATCTGAATTCTATGTCAAGACCCGGAGGCTTGTATTATGCTCGTTCAAAGCTTACTTGTCTCCCCCGAAGCCAACTGGTCGATCGGTTTGAAGTAGAACGTCTTAAATGTAGACCAGTTCGACCAGTCTGCGGCTTTGAGGATGTCCTGCTGTCGAAATCCTTAGACACCATAGCGCCTCGCATGCAATGCGCTCCAAAACAGGTTACATCTACGCCTGCCTGCTGCACGGACCACTTGACCCACCAGGATAGGGTGGCTGTCGGGACCGCCTGAAAGGGCTTTCCCAGAGCAATGAAAACCCAGCTCTTCCCCATGGATCTGAGATGCCCAGTCTTTGCTTCATATGCTTTCATAATCCTGACTCAGCAAAGTTTGGGCTGATCCGGGAAGGCAGAGAAGGTGACCATTTTGATTGCTGTTTTAGTTCTTCTCTTGATGTGAAAGGTCACCCCTTTCGGAGAATAAGACTTGCTGTTTATCTTCAGAGGACCTACGTCGGACACACTCTTGCATGCCAGCAAACATAATAGTGTTACTAATTTGGCCGAATGTGCTTTTCTGGTCCGCTCGTTATCTACCCAGCCTAGAACGAGCTGGATGACTTCATTCATGTCCCATAGACGTGAATATTTTGGTGCCACCGGACGAATGGCTCTCACGCCCCTGTGCAGCGTAGAAATCAAGGCGTGCTCGCCAGTCGGTGCACCTAGCACCGGCTCAGGACCCTCGGAGATGGCAGGCCTGAACATATTTACTGTCCTGTATGCTTTGCCTTGTGCAGCCAGAGCTACCAGGACATTCACCACGTGAATCTCATCTCCAGTAGCCGGGATGCACATTCCTAGCCAGGCACCAGCTATGCCATCTAATCCAGGCTAAAGGACCAGGGGATGAGGGTCCCGCCATGTCCTACAGGATGTCTTCTTGGTCCGGCAGGAGGACAGGGCTGTCACAAGACAACCCCAGGAGAAACGTGAACCATGCCTGGCTCCTCCAAGCCATAAACACAAAAGGGGGAGTCCCCTAAATGAACCACGTTAATCTTTGATTCTCAGGGCCGGACCCATTATTTCTGATGATGAACAAATCAATAGAGAGGCACACAAATACATATGAAAAAAAGAAAGAAAATCATTTATTTCGTAGGCCACTAGGTCCTACCTTCTAACCCTAAAAACAAATGCATATAGTTTTGATCTATTTCAGATTCGTACAAATTGATCAAATAATATTTTACATATAATGCATATAAACATGATTAGATCACCACTTCAAACCTAGCATCCAGAAAGAGCATAATTTATGCAGGTGAAAATGCATTCAACACACTAGTGCATGTTATTAGGCTGAATGCTGGTTACCAAACAAACAAGCCAATTGTTGTTCGTAATACATAAATGTGAAGTGGGGTTTTACACACACGGGTATGGTGACGAGTATGAATTGATCCTCCTCCAAGCCAGCATCACTGTAGTCAGCCTTGCTTTATGGCGTCTCGCATAAGCCAGCGTCCTCGTGATCATCGCAAAGGGGGGGAAAAGCCCCCAGTGGTTCAGGAAGGTGTCTGCTGGTGTCACAAGTCTAGGCGGAGAGTACAGGGCAGAGGCTATCTCTCACTGTATGCAAGTAGATTAAGGGAGATTCCGGAGACAATGCTAGAATACAACAGATTAAATGTACATACCAAGCTGTTAGTTGAAACAGGTATTCACAGGAACTGCAGGAGCAGGCTGTAAACAAAGATACAGAGAAAAGGCAAAGACAAGCAACTACGCTGGGCAACTTGGATTGATCAGAAATAAGGGTGTACTGGAATATGATAAGGGGTCTCCAGGGATTAAGGAAAGCCCTTGGGATAGGTACCAGCAGATTACTATTAACAACAGTCATACAGCAAGGTCGTGACTTGGGCGTGCCGAGGAAACTGTTGTACTCAGTGCAAGGGTAAAACTGAAAGACCATATACTGAGGCAGGTACGACTCCAACGGACTAGGTGAAGTCAACAGAAGTCTTCCCTTATCTGATCTGAACGGAGACCAACCCAGGGTCATACTGTAAAACGGATTCAAGTGGAGACACCACAGTGGACCAAGATGTATACAAGTAGAAAACAGTGTTGAAAGAAATAACCAGGTACAGGACATGATAGGATATCAGACGTTGGAACAGGCAGGAAGCAAGGCAAGGAGCCCAGAGGTACAGGTCAGAAAGCTGAGGAGTGTGGCAAGGCTGCCAGGCAGGGAAGCCCAGAGGAGAAGGGCAAAAGGCAACGGAGTGCGGCAAAGCTGTCAGACGGGAGCCCAGAGGAACAGGGCGGAAGGTAGTGGAGGTCAGCAGCACCATCAGGTGAGAGCCCACAGGAGCAGGGCAGAAGGTACAGGTGGGAGCCCAAAGGAGCAGGGCGTAAGGCAGAGGAGTGTGGCAGAGCCACCAGATGGGAGCCCAGAGGTGCAGGGAGGAAGGCAGCGGAGTGCGGCAGAGCCGTTAGGTGGGAGCCCAGAGGAGCAGGGCGCAAGGCAGCAGAGTGTGGCAGAGCCGCCAAGTGGGAGCCCAGAGGAGCAGGGCGGAAGACAGCGGAGTGCGGCAGAGCCGTCAGGTGGGAGCCTAGAGGAGCAGGGCGGAAGGGAGCGGAGTGCGGCAGAGCAGTCAGGTGGGAGCCCATAGGAGCAGGGCGGAAGGCAGCAGAGTGTGGCAGAGCTGCCAGGTGGGAGCCCAGAGGAGCAGGGCGGAAGACAGCGGAGTGCGGCAGAGCCGTCAGGTGGAAGCCCAGAGGAGCAGGCCGGAAGGCAGCAGAGTGTGGCAGAGCCGCCAGGTGGGAGCCCAGGGGAGCAGGGCAGAAGGCAGCAGAGTGCGGCAGAGCCACCAGGTGGGAGCCCAGAGGAGCAGGGCAGAAGGCTGCAGCAGACTGGAGAGGGAGCTGCAAGAATCAAAGCAACAGGAATCAAAAGGCCAAAATAGGATTTCCAGGAAAGGTCAAAAACTGGTAACAGGAGCACCAGCACAAACTCCCAGAGAAAGCAGTTGACTGACCACTGCTTCTGTTCAAAGTGAGCTTGTTCTTTTTTTTTTTAAACGTACTTTATTGGCATTTAGACATACAAGTTTAAATTGTTGTGCGACAAATTAGGATTTTGGCAGTTTGTCTAATTTATGCATTATAACATTTAACCAAACAGAGAAAAAAGAAGAGGAAAAGAAGAGAGCAACAACATAAATGAACAACTAAACAAAAACAGTCTTCATTTGGTGCTATTGTGTCTACAGCGTCTGTTCTTGAGCAGGGGTATTTGGGGTTCCAAGATCGAGTGCCCAGGATGAGCCTTGTCGTCTCTCGTCAGAAGTTTGGATGGGTTTCATCGTAACGTTATGCTGGTCCAGGGGTTCCCTTCAGGGGGGTTTGTGGTCCGCGGTAAAGGGAATGTCTCTCAGGAGGGCTTTCCACGCTTCAAGGGTGTTGTTCGCATCAAATGCTCCGGAGTTGGCCCCATCCTGCCATGCTCTAGTCTCTGCCTCGGTCCACCTTTCCAGCTCCTTAATCCAGCGTTCATATCTTGGTCCCCCTGGGGACTTCCAGGCCATTGCTATGGTTCTTTTCACGAGGATGCATGATAAGTCCATCAGCTTGACTATGTGTTTGTATTTGCCTATTCTAGGGTGAGCTCCTAATAAGCAGTCCTTCGGGTCCCATTTGTATCTGGTGATGCCCGCGGTTGTGAAGGTCTGCCTGACCTTGAACCAGAGTTTCTCTGTCTTGTTACATGTCCAGAACATGTGGATCAGGTCGGCTGTGTCGTTGCCGCACCAGGGGCAGTTCGGTGATGCTTTCTTGTTGAAGGTGGCTACCCGCTGTGGGGTCATGTACGTCCTATAGAGGACATTCATTTATATTTGCCTGAATCTGGCATTGCGAGATACCTCCTTGGGGTATAGTAGTATTCTTTCCCCTTCTCCGTCCGTTAGTGTAGTGGCCAGGTTGATTTCCCACCTTTCTTTAAGTGCTGTGCTTTTGGGATTGGGTCTGTCTATCAATCGGCTGTAGAGCCGGGTCACCGGTTTCCAGCCATTCACCAGTTCGTACATCTCCTGTAGTAGAGGGTCTGGAGTGGGTTCCTCCGGCCAGTTATCCCATTTTATTTTTGTCGATCTGTTTGAGTCGATGGTACCACAGAAATTGATCGCTGGAGAGTCCCTCCACCGTCTGCAGGGATTCAAAGTCTCTGAATTTGTCCTCTTCAAACATGTCCCCCCATGTGTAAATCCCGGCTCTCGCCCAACTTCTCGCCACCTTGAGGTCTGCTGTGGTTTGCATGCGTCCACCAGGATGGGGGTGTTGGGTGAATATGGATGACTCAACTGTAAGATAGAGCGGGTTCTGGTCCTGATCTGTCTGCCCAGTTTCGCAATCATGGGGACTTCCTGTGTTAGTTTTAGTGGGTTCCAGAGTGCCTCCTTGGGGAACAGATTGGAAGGTATCCGTCTTAGTAGTTCCGACTCACTGTTCTGCTTGTCTTGGAGCCACCTGGTCACGTGGCTGAGTTGCGCGGCTAAGTAGTACATTTGAAAGTCAGGGAGCTGCACTCCGCCCTCATTGTGGCGTAGCGTGAGAATGGATAGGGGTAGTTTTGTGCCTGGACGGGCCCCATAAGAAGTCTCTGATTATCGTTTCTAGCTTCCTGAAAAAGGACGGGTGGATATAGTAGCAAATGTTTGTGAGGAAATATAGGAAACGGGGGAGAATTATCATTTTTGTAATGGATGTTCGACCCAGCATTGTAAATGGTAATTTCAACCAGAATTTCATGGAATTACGAAGTCCTTTCATCGCTATCTCAGTGTTGTGGTCGTGTGTGAGTTCTGGAGTATGATGGATGTTGACTCCTAGGTATCGGAATGTCTCTGGCTGCCATTTTATCCCCACTCCCGGTAGGTCGGATTCTGCTAGGCCTCTGAGTCGGGCCAACGGGAATGCATAGGATTTCAATCTACTAAACTTGATCCCTGAGTAAAGTGCGTAGTTGTCGAGGACATCTAGCATGACTTGTGCGTTTACGTGTGGGTCTTTCACATACAAGAGAACATGGTCCACGTACAGGGATATTATAGAGTGTTGGTTGCCCAGTTTGATACCTGCGTCAAAGAACTGGCTTCTGAAATAGATAGCGATTGGTTCCAAGCCTAGGATGTATAACATTGGCGATAACGGGCATCCTTGCCTAGTGCCTTGCGGTATCTCCCAGGGTTTTGAGATCATTCCTCCAGTTTTCACTCTAGCCACCGGCGAGTTGTAGCGTACCTTGATCCATCTCACGAATCCTTCGCCAAATCCAAACTCTCTTAGCACCTCAACCAGCCACTCCCAGAATATGGAATCAAAGGCCTTGATGGTGTCGAGTGAAAGCACCGCAAGATCTTCGTCTCTCGTGTGGGTTTCGGCCATGGTGTGTTGAAGTCTTCTCAGGTTTGCCGTGGTGTTATGTCCCGGGGCGAAACTGTTTTAGTCGTCATGGATTAGGGTTCCGACCACCTTTGCGAGCCTATTAGCTAGAATAGTGGTCAGGATCTTACTGTTGTAATTTAGCATTGCCAAAGGACGATACGACTCGCAATCCGTGGGTGGTTTGTTGGGCTTGAGCATGGGGACTATGATTGTCTCCTTCATGGTGTTGGGAAGTATTCCATTCTCGTATGAATCCATGAAGACCTCATGTAATATTGGGGTGATAATGGGTTTGTAAGCTTTGTAGAATTCGGGCGTAAAACTGTCGCTACCGGGAGTCTTACAAGTAGCCAGAGACCTGATGGCATCCATGACACCTTCTGTGGTGATCTCAGTTTCTAACATCTCTCTCTGTTCCTCAGACAATTTTGGCAGCCCGATCTCTTCTAGGGTGGCCTCAATTTCTTCCCTGGATATTTGTTCATCGTGGGAGTATAGTTTGGAGTAAAATTCTGCGAAAGCATTATTGATATCTTGTTGGGACCTGTGTGATGTTCCGCTCTCGTCTATGATCTCTGTCGGAAGGTGTCTTGGCTGTTCGCGTTTGCACAACCAGGCTAGTAATCTGCCTGGTTTATCAGCTTCTTTGTGGGCCTTAGCGGTATTTGTCGCAAAGTCGAACTTGGCTAATCTGTCCCAGGCTGTGTGACATTCGTCGCAGAGTGCTTGCAGGGTTGTTTCTAATTCCGGGGTGGCGTCCAAGCAGGTCTCGAGATGCGATATTTCGGCTTCTCGTTCCTCAAGCGCCGCCATCAAGTGCTTCCAGATGCCTCCAGGCTCTGATATCACCTCCCCTCGTATCACTACCTTCATGGCCTCGCACAGCGTGCTCCAACTTGATACAGATCCCCTATTGATGTCTACATAGTCCTCGAGTTTGGTGCCGAGGGTTTCCCTGAACTCAAGGATCTGTGAGAGCTGCAGTGGGCATTCTCCATGTCGGGATCGGTGGTCTGGGTCCCCTTAGTTTCCCTTGCATGATTAGCGGGGGGTGGTCGGAGATCGACCTGCCTAGGTAGGCTGTTGTGTCTGCCCTTGAGGTTTGCTCTTTATTGATAAACATATAGTCAATCCTTGTATGGATTGTGTGGGGCCGAGTAGTATGAGTAACTTCTCTCTGTAGGATGTTGTTCTCTCCAAATGTCTATTAGGTCAAGGTGTTCCAACATATCGTTAAGCGCTTGGGTGGCAGCGTTGTGTGGTTGTTGAGAAGGTACAGATCTGTTAAAGTTTCCTTTCCTGACGCAGTTGAAGTCGCCACCTCATACGAGGGTCCCTTCCCTGTGTTGTGCCATTTTGGCGCATAGTGCTTTGAGATGCAAGGGGATTCCATGTTGTGGGAAGTAGGAGTTCACTAGGCAGACCGCAGTGTGCTCGATGATTCCCCACATTATTAGGTACCTGCCTTCTTTGTCGGCCTCCGAACCCAGTAGTTGGAATGGTACATTCGGGTTCACCCATGTGAAGACTCCTTGAGCATAGCTTGATTAGGGTGCTCCTTTCGCGGTGCCTCCCCACCGTTCTGCCAACTTGGATGAGGCCTCCCTCAACAGGTGGGTCTCTTGAAGCATTGTGATCAAAACCTTTTTTCTGCGGAGATAAGATTGTATACGATTCCTTCTCAAGTATGAGCCCATCCCTCGTACATTCCACGTCATCACTTTCAGTTGTGTTGCCATTTGGATGAAGTGGTGTATCGTTCTTGTCTACCCAATCTGTTGTTTTTCAGTGGTCGCTGATTTTCCTTGGAGATTCCTGGTTCTCGGTTCATAATTCTGATCTTGTTTAAGGTCTGTGTTAGCCCTGCCCTCTGCTTTGTTAATATTGGTGGTGTGAAGACTGTGTAACCAGCGAAACATTTAACAAAACTGGAACTGGTGCGCCCAGCGACTGCGTTTTTCTTGCGGTGCTCAGGCGCTCTTGCGCCGTCAGAACCCATCCAGGTATCGGGCTCGAGCGGGGTTGGTCAGGCAACTGGCCTGTCCTGGTCTGTTTGTGGGGGTTGAGTCCTGTGCCTGGTGCGAGGCCAAGCGAGAGCCGCATCTGTACAGCTAATTGTAGTGTTAGTTACCTCCTTGGTTGCAGATTGCACATGTTTGTATGGGGGATGCGGTGTGGCAGATTTGTGTTTCATGCGTGCCGGTAGGTGAGTTTCCTTGTGTGTCTTAGTGGTGGGCGTCCCCGCCTCCTGCGAGGTTGTTGTCCTCCAACCACATATTGGCGGCTGCTGGGGACTCCAGGAAGATCGCTCGACCCTTGAAGATAACCTTTAGCCTTGATGGGTAAAGTAGCATATATTTTAGGTTTAATTGGCGAAGCCTGGCTTTGATCGGCACGAATGAGTTTCTCTCCCTTTGCACCTTTGGAGTGTAGTCTGGGTAGACAGATATTTTGGCTTTGCCGCGTTCAATGGGGCCCTCCTCCCTGGAGGACCTCAGGATGGTTTCTAGATCCTGGAAATTAAGTATTTTGGCGATTATTGGGCGAGGGTGTGAGCCTGGTGGGGGTTTCATTTGGAGGGACATGTGTGCCCTTTCAACTGCAAAGCCTTGTGTGAGTTTTTCTGCGCCTATTTCTTGTGGCAGTAGGGACTCTACGTATGCTGTTGGATTCGGGCCTTCGTCGCCTTCCGGTATTCCAAGTATCCTGATATTGCCCCTTCTAGCCTGTCCCTCCGCCTCCTCGGCCCTCGCCTCGAGGATGGAGACCTTCCTTTCGAGGTCCACGACCTTAGTTTTCAATTCGAGAGTGTCTTCTGCCGTTTCCTTTATGGTTGCTTCGGAGTTCGTCACTCTCTCTGTTAAATTCATGGCATCTTGGCGCACCAACTGGATGTCTGACCTGAATTTGTCTATCTTTGAGTCTATAAACATGCGCAGCGATGCTATGGCCTCTAGTACTTGGGATTGGCTCTCATTGGAGACGGCTCCTTTTGTTTGTGGAGGTTCAGGAGTAGAGGGGTGCGAATTGGGTATATTGTTCGCCTTGGAGGTGACATAATTGTCCATTGTGGGGGGTTTCGATTTGCCTCTGGTAGTCATATCAGGGTCTCAACGTTATGGCACTAAGCCTGCCTGGAGAGGATCACACTTTGACTCCCACTGCTGGCCCAAGTGGAGGATCTTGGGGTCAGACAGATGCGTGGGGGTAGAACTGTTGCGAGCTGTGATCTGCTCGTGGTTTGTGGCGCCGGCGGCG
Organism: Ambystoma mexicanum; assembly: GCF_040938575.1. Classification (NCBI taxonomy): domain Eukaryota; kingdom Metazoa; phylum Chordata; class Amphibia; order Caudata; family Ambystomatidae; genus Ambystoma; species Ambystoma mexicanum. Next base: position 1,543,102,102 of record NC_090932.1, read on the forward strand.
CGGTAGTTCGAATGTGCCTGACAGTTTGGGTGGCTCTTTATTGTCACTGCGTAAATCAAGGAGTGCCCGCTGCAGGGGGGCTAGCGTTTCCCACTGCCGTGTGGGGTCGGTGTCTCCCTTACCCTAGTGATGTCCAGGAGGGGGGGCACAGTTGGGCCGCAGTGGAGGTGCTATGAGGCACCGAGCGGGGTGGTGGTTCTTGCAGCCTAGGCTGTATGCCCCCCGGGCCTCCTCACCTCTGGATCTTTAGTTGGAGTCCCGTCTGGGTTCGGGAGTGCGGCTGCTGGTCTGGAGGTGGAGAGCCTATGGAGCGCCTCTCCTCGTTCCTCCTTGCATCGCTCTTAATCTTGGGCCTTTCTGTGGCCCGGTGCGTGCTCCGACACACACCAGGCAGCAGTCAGCTGGAGGGGCGGTTAAGTCCCTTCAGGATTCTCTGGCTGTGCCCCTCTGGATGTCCGGCGTGCCGCGAGCAAGCTTTCCACTTCCCTCGGGGGTGTCCGCCAGCTACCGTGCGGTGAGTGTCCACTGGGGCTAGGGGAACCCAGTGGTCCTCGGTGCCTACACAGGGGTCCCCTCTCTCCGTGGTCTCGGTCGAGGCTCGTCTCTCCCTCCGCGGGCGCTGCAGCGGGGGAGCCGGCTGTTTCCGCTCGGGTTGCAGCGCTATCACTCAATGGGCGCCATCTTAGGTGCAGGCGGGGATGGGGGGCAGGGAGGTCCGGGCAAGATTGAGGACTCAGCGTGGCTCCGGTTCTCTTGCAGCGTCGATGCCCCGAGCTGGGATTCGGTTCATGCGCCGTTGTGGTCGATTGCCACTACAAAGGGATGTCTGCGTTCTCCGGAAAAGGATCGAGAGGCGGCGTCTCGGCCGGAGCTCGGTGCCTCAGCCTCTATCCACCATGAGCTCCAGGCCATGCCCCTCAAAGTGAGCTTATAAAGGCCCTTCCGACCAGCAGGCCAGCAGGGTGGAGCTGATTGAAGACTCTGGCAGCTGTGTTCAGTTAAGCCCAGCCCTGGCTTCAGTAGCCTGCAGCAGTAGCAGCAATGGTTTCTAATCAAGTGCTCTCCAGCTCTCTGCAGCCTAGCCTGCAGTAGCTTGGAACAGGTGAATGCAATCAGGACCTCTGCAGCTCTTAGTAGCTTGCTGCAAACAAATGTATTTAGTATGCTTCCTCCAGCCCTCTGCCTTTTGAACAGCATACATGTCCCAGAATGCATCTGCTGGTTTAACCCAAAAGCCGGAATGGAACATGCAATTAGATTAGTCCAAAACTGCAGCGGTAAAACAATGAAATAAAGGCAGAGGCGCATGTAGCAGTGCTGGGTGGCAGGCGAGGAGGATCGGGACAGCTGGCCGCTGATTCCGGATCTGGCTTCCAGCTGAAAAAACGCTCTAACTGGTGGTTCAGACTGGATTCGAAGAGATCTGTTTTGCATGGATCCTTCCACTGCATCAGCTTGAGGAATACTGACTTGTTCAACTGCCATTCGCTGGAGCCCCTGAGGTGTCTCGAGTTCCAGTCTGTCACTTGTTTGGCCAGCCCTGGAAGATACTCTGCAGCGACGTTCAGGTCCCTGTTGATTCAGAAATGCCAGAAATCCTTAGCTAGTTCTGCTAAAATTCTGGACCTTGTTCCCCCCAGGCAGTTGATGTACCTCATGGCTGACACATTGCCCAACTTCAATTATATGCAACACTGCACTCTGTCCTGGGTAAGACACTAGATCGCAAAGGAGCCTGCCATCAGTTCCAGGCAGTTGATATGGGGCTCTGACTCCTTCAGGGATCAGCGCCCCCAGAAGATATTTCTCTGCAGCAGGCTCACCAGCCCCTGCAGCTGGCATCTGATTCAATCACTAAATCTGGGGATGACCCAAAGATGGCCTTGCATTTCCAGGCTTCCATGTGATGGAACCACCATGGCAACTCCGTCTTTGCCTCCTCGGACATCAAAACTTTCTGTGCCTATGATAATCCTTCACTGAGATGCCAAATATTTAGCCACTGCAGGGCTCGTTAGTGCAAAGGCCGTGGGCAAATCACTTGGATGAAGGCTGCCAAATGCCTTACTATCCTCACCAGCTCCCTCAGTGATATTAGGTTCCTGGACAGGACCGACTTGATCTCCTTTTTGATGTCCTTGACCTTCTGCACGGTGAGATTCTGAGTCCCTGGGACTGAGTTTATTACAAATCCCAGGAACTCTACCTTCTGCAAAGGCCTGACCTCAAACTTCTCCCACTTCACGAGAAATCCTAATCCCTCCAGGAGACCTGTTGCCTCTGACACCTCTGCTTCTAGGAGGTGTGGTTCTTGCGGCAGCAGGCACATGTCGTTCAGGTACCCTATTAACCTTACTCCCTGCTCACTCAGTTTCGCTACTGCTGGTTTGGTCAGCTTCATGAAGCACCAAGGGGCAGAGGGCAAGCTGAACATGAGACAGGTAAACTCCCAACGATGGCCTTGTCTGAGGAATTGGAGGAACTGCCAGTGAGGCTTGTAAATGGGCACTGCTAGGAAGGCGTTTCGCAGGTCTCTACGGGCCAGCCAATCCCCTTTCTGTAGAATATCTCGCAGTACGTAGATCCCCTCCATCTTGAAGTGTTGATGCATGATAAACAAATTTAGTTCTCTGAGGTTGATCACTGGGCCTGACTTTTTGTTCCCTCTTCACCAAGAAGAGGTTGCTTATGACACCTGACACTCTTTGGTCTACCAGGCTTCTTGCTCATTTTCTTAGAAGCTCTATGACCTCTCTGTCCATTAACTCCCGATCCACCTCTGACAGTAAGAGCAGATTTGGCGGCTTCTTTTGAATGGGTTCCTGATAAAATCTATCTGGAAGCCTTTTACTGTTTCCAAGACCCAGGCGTCTCCGGTAATCTCTCACCACTTTCCCAGATGCGCTGCTAATCTGCCACCTATCATGGGCATGGATGTGCTCGCTCTTACGCTGGGCACTGTAAGGAACTCATGGTGGCAACAGTAAAGACAGATACAAGTGATCACAGTTCAAGGGTGTTTATTAAACTGTATAGGTAGGTTGGAAAAATGCCTAATCTAAACCTAAATCTAAGATGGGAGCAAGATTTCACCATCAAACAATAATAAGGCAGTCAAAGTGGCGTCTTGACAAAATAAAAGGGCCTATACTAAAAAAAAAAAAACTATTGCCATTCCTTATGCTAAATACAAAAATAAGTATGGGATAATGTTGTTAAGAAAGAAGGAAGTGTTCACAAATAGGCAGGATGCATGAGTCAGGGTCTGCCTTCCCCAAGTTTTCAGCACGGGACAAGGTAGGGATCGAGAGCACAGCACACGCTTGAGCTTTCCCTGCACGAGCTAACAGTTCCGCTCTCAGCAATCAGGGCCTTTGGTGTTTAAGTATCTTTTCTACAAAAAGTATCTTTCCTCTGAGGACCTGATGGGTTTTAAAATAAACAAAAGTTCCCTTTTGTTTATGCTTTGGTTGATGCCTTTTTACCCCTGGGCCCCACTCTTCTGGGCCCAGATCCATAAAAAGTTATTTGATATCAGGACCTTCGGTAGTAAAGTTTTCTTTGTTCCAAGGTGCTGACATGTCCCAATTACACAACAAAAGTTCAACAAAAAGTTCTAGAGTTCTTCTCTGGGAGTATTCTGGCTCAGACCCCTCCCGAATATAAGCTTCTCTCTGTCGGGCTCACTCTGGCATGGCATGCATTAAAAGATTTTCCCTGTTGTACTTTTCTTTGTTGCATTCAAGGGTGGGTGGGTGTTGGCTTCTCACCATTGGATCCCCCTCTTCCAGGCTCAGATCCTACTTGACTATTCGCCTCCCTCTGCCGGGTTCACTATGGCTTTCAAGGCAATTGCGATATTCACAAATCATGTCCTTTTAAACAGTTCACTGTGGACATCCCTATGCCGGGTTCACTCTTGTGAACACACTGTATATTGGGACTTTAGACTTCTCTGTTTATCGGCATCCCTCCTCCGGGCTCACTCTTGCCAACAACTAATAAATCAATCAGTTCTCATGATGCGGGATTCGGTTCCCTTAGCTTCACAATCTTCTGTTGGTCAAAGACTTTTGACTGTACAGAGGATTTTACTGTACCCCTGTATCACCACTTTGACCCCCTTTGTGCCTTTCCCAAGGCCTTCTGGTAACGGTAATTTCAACAATCGGGTAATCGCCCAGAGTTTCCTGAGTGAGCACCCACGTGGTGCCGGACTCCTCTGTTGCTGGTTTTCCCTCTTCTAGTATCAACAGTTTTTTGTATTCTTCTACAATCCAATTAGCTATTTGCTACTTTCGTTCAACACATTCCAGTTTCTTTATTGGCTCGCCCCTCAACTCACCGGCTGTGATGAACCATTTGGCTTTTCTTATCTCTGGAGTCAATGTTGGTATCACGGCGACAAGCGTCTCTCCCCGGCTTGGTTATCAGCGGAGGAGGGTCCCGTGTACCGTTGACATCTTCTGCAACCAACGCTGGAAATTGTTTGCGGTCTTATGATTCCTTCTGCTGAGGTTTCACGGACCTGGGTCGGAAAGGGCAAGGCCGCTTCTCCCCTTGTCACCCTCTCGGTTCACACCGTCTTTTTCCTCCTCTTGAACTGTTGTGCTGAGGTAGCTCTTTCGACGTGCTGACTGCTTTGCTCGTCGTGTGCTCTCGAGCTCCACCTTTCATCCCTGTGGGGAAGGGAAAGGGCCATCTGGTGTGTGCGGTTTTGGTCAATTGCCTGACTTTGCCTGACCCTTGTGTTGGGACATGTCAGGTAAACGGCTTGGGTGGTAGTCCGTCGTCCATGATATGCGAAAGTGTTTACGCTGGAAACGGGGGGTAGAGTGTTTGAGTATCCTACGTGGTAGTTTGGGGAAAAGGTATTATAAGAAGGGGGACACCGCGTCTCACCTGTCGGTGTCCCACTTCCACTCCCCGAGGGCCCCCCATCCAGGTGATCCTCCCTCACTGGTCCACCCCCAGGAAATGGATCCAAAAGCAATGGTTTTGTCCTGGCCACCTGTATGGCAGATCCCCAGGAACCAATCAGGGAGACACCTTCAGGTTTCTCACAGTACGTGCACTTGCGCTCTCACCTGTGTTGTCGACTTGCGGCCTGCTGGTGCCTCTCCTGTTCCAGCCCCTCCCTCAAGAGGGAAAGAAGGGATAGGGCTTCCTATCTTCCTGGGTACACCAGGTACTCGTGCTGTGGGGTCTCTGACCTCCCCTCAGCTTGCTGAGTGGCCCATGCTCCTGCCAGCCCAACCAAAAACTCAATGGGCTAAAACCATCTTCAAGGATGCTTGTGCTTTGTCCAGGGCGGGGAAGGTGCTCATGAACCTCGCCATATCCTTCATGAAGGCGTTGCTAAAAAAGCAAGCCTTTCACAGCCTCTGCGGCCTCAGAAGAGGCTAGATCCCCGAGCTTGGGGTACATTTTATGGAGGATGGACCTCCTGTGCTCTGCTGCTATTGCACAATTTGTGCCCCCAAAGAGACAGACAGCTCTTTGGCCCCACCCTGCTAACACCAGCAGGTCCACAGGAGTATTGATTTCTTTGGCATCTTCCACCATTTGCAGGATCATCACCAATGGGTCCACCGTGTTCAGGAGTTTATCCTGACACCCCCTCCAGGACTGGTCTATTCCTTTTTTGAGACCCCTGCTGTATTTGGCCATGAACGTGAGCATACTGGGCTTGACTTCCACCATCTACGACACTTTGTCTTGCAGCAAAGGCATGGGGCACTATGCCTTGAGTTTGCTCCTGGCTTCTTTATTCAGAGGCGTGCATAGAGGCTTACTCTGGTAGATTGCAACTGGATTTATGCGATTTGACCTAATAGAAAACAATGAATGACAGTAACATTGAATAGAAAACAGAGAAAAAAATTTCAAATGTTTTCTTTTTTCTTTTGCCTCCCCCAAACCCTCCCAATTCCCTATGCATTTAACCCCATCCCACATTCATGTTGCTTTCTACCAGCTCAAAAATCAGGAATCCTGGGGAAATATCAATACCAGTAGAATATTCCAAGGCTGAGCCCCTGAATAGTCCACTGGTATAAAGAGAGAGCATCCCTGTAACTGGCATCCAACTGGATTCAGAGGGACCCTCATGGCTCTTTGATGCCTTCACAGCCAACCACCATGCCCTCAAAGTAGAGCGAGAAAGCCCCTTATTGAATCTGTGCATCAAAAACTACAGCACAGCTGGAATACCACATTACAGTACCCAAATTCCATTCTTCATGCACCAGGGCACAAAATGGTTCCAATGCCCCCAGTCTTGAACCGGCTCCCGCGGCCATTAGCATGTGCACAGCACAGAGCAAGGGTCTGATCGAATGTTCTAAACCACACAGAGCGAGGGTCTGATTGGGTTGCATACCTCCTGCACCTATGATGGGACTCTGCTCCTTGTGGGGTAAGGCCTAGATGTTGCCCTCCTCTCAGCTTACAAACTGGCCAAAGTACCAGAGACCCCCCCCCAACATCCAGTGGATACGCGAGTGGTGATGGGTACCTCAGAAATATCCAAATTGGAGCCACTGCCAAATGTTTATGTTTATGTTTATTATTTATATTGCTCTCCAAGGTACCCGAAGGCTGAAGGGCACAGACAGAACAAAAACCACAAAGTACAAACAAGTCATAAGTAGAACAGGAAACAAGAAGGGCATATAAAACACCAATAAACAAAAAACACAACTGCAAAGCAGGCCGGGGAGTAGTGAAGAACTAGAAAGTCAGTTGTACATAAGGACCGGAAAGAAGAAATCTCCCTAAGCGGTGGGGGGGGGATCAGATAATCAGATTACAACAGGCGGATCCCCTCGGAAGATATCTGCACAATTTTAGGAACGCAGGTAAGGTACTAGACCCACATCCCAATAGGTCACAATCATTATTGCCTTGCGGACTCCAGTCTTTCAAATCCAGCCTACGGAGAACTCCGATAGTCTGACCACACCTGGCCCAGTTCTCTGTTTTAGCCAGGCTAAAACCTTGAACTGCAAGGCTTCTTTGGGCTCCTGACCATTAACTTTGCTGATATTAGTAATGATAATGTTTCTCTGGTCCATAACACAGTTGTGAGTACTCATGTCTTCTATTTTGGGCATATGGCACTTTCTTACGCACAAGGTCTGTGAAGAACCCAACTTGGAGATGGCCTTCATCTGTGTAGAATGAATCCACCAGATCAGGAAAACAAGATCTCCTGGGCCAATAATGCATCACCAAAATCACCACTGACCTACGGCCTAACCTGTGCACACCCCAGGGGCATCGCCTCCTCCACCATACTCAGTTGATTGAGAACCTGGAACTAGAATACAGGAAGCTGGAATTTCTCCAGAGTGGCAAATAGATCCAGGCATGGAAAATCAAATCTTGCCCCAATCCTCTGAAATATTGCTGTATGAAGGAACATTTCCTGGGATGAGGCAAACACCGGACTACGTCTGTCCACCATCTCATTGTTCGCCACCCTGATATGCACCGCCTTTACTGGCTGCCGATGTCACTTGACCCATTTCCCGAAGAGGGGACCCCCTTGCTGATTGATATAGGCTACCACTGTTTTATTGTCCATCTGGACCCAACACCAAGTTCCCTGAACCCATTTCAAAAAGACCACTAGACCCCTGGCAATCACAGTCAACTCCTTCCAATTGGAGAAATGCTTCTTCTCCTGCCAGGTCCATTTCTCCTGATGTGTATTCTCCCGAGAGTTGCTCCCCACCCTGTACCGCTGGCATCGGTGGTAAGAATGATCTTCAAAGATTACACCAGCGATAAACTTCATCCTCAATGTGCCCAAATCCAGCCACCAATGAAAGATTTTCCACAGCACTCGGATCCTTGGCAACAGGACCTCAAATGCTTGCATAGCTGGACACTTTGTCGATTTAGGTGAGACACCAGCTGTCTCGGGTGCAACTGTGCCCATGGCACCACAGACACACAAGATTCCCCATATGCCCTGTTCCTCGAGGAGTGTCCTGTTTGATGCCACCTCTATCCTGTCCAAACGTCCAACAAGTCCTGAAAATAGACTGCCTATTCCATCAGGAGCAAGACCATTCCCAGGTCTGTCCAGAACCGGGCCCCATTGAATGTAAGAATCAGAGAGAGCAAGAGATTAGACTTTCACCAGTTAACTATGAAACCCAAGAGAGCCAAGTGAGAGCATGTAGAACAAACTCCCCCAGCGGAGTCCTCAAGGGTGCCCCCACCAGGTAAGGAAATACCTGAAGTGCTGTTTCCCCACTGCACACTGCAAGAACTGATGAGACTACCTGATTGCAATATGAAAGTATGCATCCTTAAGGTCTATGGAGGCCAGGAAGTACCCTTTCCTCACAAGATTAATCATTCTCTGCAGTGTATCCTTCTTTAGATGAAATCTGGCCAGATAATCCGTTGAGATTAAACCCATCACTAAGTGGAATTTGTCCGATCCCTGGGGGATTAAAAAAGTAATAAAATAGAACCTCTGACCCACTCAGATCCTAGGCATTTGCCTGATGGCCATCATGCAATTCCTGGACACCCTTCTGTAGCATCCCTTGAGCTTGCCCATGATCCAAAGATTGATGAAGGGCCCAGAGTGCAGTGGAAGAACCAGGAATTCTGTGTTTTACCCCAGCTTTCCCCAGTACTCGACTGGCATAGGGAACGGATGACCTGCTTTTTCACTCATGCTAGAAATAGCACCGTCAAACCCCTCCCACACAGGCCTCTACTGTCTGTCAGGATTTCTGCCCTTCCTGCAGATGACGGAACTTGGAAGGATTACTGTGAAACCTCTACCTCTTTTTGTACTGGGTAGTAGTTAAGATGAATATAGAGGCTTTCCAGGTTTTCATGGGAAAGTCAGCTGAAATCCATCCCATCCTTTGGATTTACGCCGGAGCATATACGCTTGCTTGTCCGACTTAAATACCTTATGCACCTTGTCCTCCAGCAAGTCAGTAAACACACTGGCAGCATCAAAAGCCAGCTTCAAAGCTGCACATGCCTTCTGCAAACCTTCAAAATGCCAATTCCTGAGATGCAGATGACGCCTGGCTGAAACCACTCCTCCATAGCCAAAGCAGCCGCTTCAACCTCATCAGAGGCCATGTCCGACAAGAATTTCACCTGAAGATGAAGGTCCTACAGGATAAGTGGACTGGTAGCTTTTTCCAGGATTCCCTTGTCCAGCCTTTGAAAAAAAGACAAGACTTGTCTGGGCAGCATACCCAAAGGTACTCGCCCTTATGGCCAAATACACTCCTTCAAAGCATCTTAAAATCAGTATCCGACCACCATATCACACACAGCCACTACCTTGGCTGCCAATGATCCACAAAGCTGGGCAATATTGGATCAGTTGCCACAGCGTCTGACAAAAATGCTTATTTGCGTTCAAATTGGATATAGTTTGGCCATGAAGTGGGGCGGAGAGATCTCACAGGTTCCCTGCACAAGATAACAACTTGTCCTTTATGTCAGGGATCAGAGGCAAACCCCGACTTGGGGACGTTCTTGAACTGCCAAACCGTCGGGTTTCCTGATGTCCCAGGCACTTCCTAAAGGTGGAATCCCATACCATTGCCTACTAGCTGTACAATCGGTTCCAGTGCCACCTCATCCAGGTACATGCCCTGGGATTCACAGTCCTCCTGTGAGGAATCAGAGCCACTCAATGACAAAGACCCAGACCAAGTGGATGCCTGAAATGAGGACAATGAATCAACCGTCTTCTTGGCTTTCATTGTGTGCCTCTGAGCCTCTTTCAAAGCTTGAAGCACTATCTTCTGCACCCCTTTCTCAGAGACATAAAACTCACTCTCATGCTTCCTAACCGAAGAGAGTGTGGGGGGAAAGTGGGGCGGCACAGTGGATCAAGATTCCTCAACAGAAGCCTGCTCCACATGCTTATGCTTACAGGAGTGCTTCTGACCAGAACAGCTCCTGCCCTAAATCAAAGACTCCCGGCCACAGAAAAACTGGACTCAGCAGCAGAACTCCACTGACCACCCACCAGCAAGTCCTGCCACAAACTAACTCCTTAGCAGAGTCCCTTAAAACGCCAACTTCCCCACACACCCAAGGCCACTCAAGGAATTCAATTCCTGCCGCCTCACCCTAATTATAGACACAGGCAACCAGTGTTAAAGAAGCACTGCACCCGCACTCCTTCAGGAAGGCAACTACGCTCAGCAGCCCACAATTTTCTTTTGTACTCTTTCATTTGTTTTCTGAACAGCGCTCCTTTGCTGAGTGGAGAAACCATTCTGCTAAAAAAACTATCAGGGTTGGACTCAACCCATGCCTGTCCGGACTTTTGCCCCCTAGTGCTGCATGCATACTCCAGGGGTAAACATCCAAGCTCAGACCCACCTGGAGCACTTGCGATACACAGACTGGTTTTGACGAATTGGATTCTGCCTCCCAGGAGTACAAAGGTGAGCAGGGACAACATTTCACACTCAGCCCTCACACTTCTGCAAACCAAAACACAACGCAATCATAAAGATAACACAGGGACAGTTAAGAGATAAACCTCCTTTGCCTTTTGTGATAACGAGCGCCGAGGGCAGGCTATACTCCTAAGAGGGGTGTGAAGGTGAACCGGAAGTGACCCAAAGAACACAGTATCACAGTCCAGAACAAAGGGACTGTCCAATCAAGGTTCTATACAAATATAAACACTTAAATAAAACACCATCTGCAATTAGAACGACAGACTGCAGAACGTAGCACTTCAAGCTTAGTTGCAGGGGTGGTAGGTAAGGTACTACCAAAAAGGATATCTTGGTGAAGACGGACGCTCGTAAACTAACCAGTTTCTGGGCCCTAAGTGGACTGGGGGGGTGGGGGGGTGGGCCAGTTCAGTGTCACAGTACCTGAATTCGGTTCTTGGTGGGCTGACGCATCAGATCCGAGTTGAACATTGAAGCAAGCTGATCAGGCTCAGTCGGGCACGTAGGATCGTGGAGGCCCTGGTGTTAGGAAAGACTTCTCTTTACAGCACATTTCCCTCCATTTCTATGGACCCCCAAACTTTTTGCTTTTATTTTTGAATCTGTCCTGCTCTTTATGCAGTGCAGTGAAGCCTACACTGGCTTTTGCCCATTTGTCATGGGGAAACTGGCACGTGCTTCTGGCTGTCAGTACTGGGAAACATTGCTTCCCTTAGTCTTATTGCTTTGTTATCACTTTGCTAACTTTTATTTTGCCCTAGACTAACACTCAGCAATTTTTTGGTTACTCTAGGTGTGCCCAAGGGACAAGCTGGTGGCAGCAGTAACTTTTTGCTTTTTTTGGTTTATTTCATTTAAGACTTACTGCGTTTACCATGTTTGGCTACCTACTGTGGCTGGTGTCCAAACATGGCCATGCCACAAGGTATTTTGTTTGTCCCTTGGCCATTTTGTCACCCTTCTTCCTGGCCTGTGAAATCCTGATTGGCCCACTGCTGGGATGTGTGTGTCTGTGTGGGCCAGATCTGTGATTGGCTAGTGGGAGTTTCGACTGTTACCTGGCTTTTTGGATAAGAAGAGGACCCCGGCACCCATTCCGGAGAGATCCTGGAAGAAACTGAAGGAGTTAAGTATCCTGTCCAGCTGCAAGGAGACCGTGGATCTGTTGGGAGTGGGCCTGGCGACCAACTTCTGCTGCTGTCATCGAAGACCCTGCCTTGTTGAAGATCTCAAGCAGTCCTGCGAAGGAGCTGCGACCCTTGGAGTGGAGGGAACATCCATTCCTGACATCAGCTCAGAGTCCTGTGAAGAAGAGCCTTCGGAAGTGCCCCTGGCCAACCCAGTGGCTGACCAGCTCAGAATTTGGGCTACCGTGCTGCAGATGTCACTGTTCCACCTTGAGTCCTGGACCTTGGAGGATCGTCAGCTTGTGCTACAAGACCCACTTCTGCCAAATTTGCATCAAGGGGACCCGAGATAGGAAGCGAAGTCTGAGCGTGGCAAGTGTGTCCTCCTGCGTTGCCATACATCAGTGGCTGTTGTCTGAAACAGCTTTCCTGCATGCAGTCCTGTGCTGAGAGGGGCCCTGCATCGAGTGCTTCTGCATTCTCCAATCTGAAGACCTTACACCAGAATTTGTTGCCGACCGGAGAAGTGCATACACCTACAACCCCTGGGCATCAAGGACTGAAGCTGACAGTGGGGATAGTGACCTCAGACCCTCTTCAGAAAACCTGCCAAGTCCTAAGAAGAATCCGAGTACAGGGGTTAACTTATAGCGATACCTGAACCCCTAACTCCCTTTTAAAAGTTTGGTAACTTTTAGAAACTTTTACAGCAGTTTGGCTTTTTCCATTGCTTGCTCGCGCAAGCACTCCAAAAGTTAGGGATACTTTTGTTAGTTAGAACAACTTGTCCTATACCACTTGGAACTCTTCATTGGACCCCAGAAGCACTACACTAATTTATTCATGTCTCACAAACTATATGGAACTTTGGTGAACGTTTGGACACAAGGCCCCATATATCTTAGGGATGGACTTCTAACGTTAGTGTGGTAATTCTGTGTACCTATAGGGCTGCATTCTTTCCTTACCTTCATTTACAGGGGTTTGCAATGTATTTTGCCCGACTCTAGCGATTGTATATATGTATCTTTTATTTAGTGTTGTGTGATAATACAACATTCTACTAGTCATTTTTCATAGTGTTATATGGCCATAAATAAATACATATTTTTATGATTGATTGTCTAAGTGTGTTCCGTGACATTTCACTGTGTGTGCTCATTGTGGGTCGCTTGCAGGCTCACTGCCTCTTGAGACTTAACCTTGACCACTCACCTTGCTACCTTGAACTGGTTTGGCTACAGCTCCCAGAGTTGTTCCTGTCACTAAACTAGGTTAGCCTTTAATACATCTGTCCACCAGGCCAGAGTATAGAAAATCAGTCCTAACACATAGCAGCAAACAGGCATCAAGCACGGGCAAATGTGGGTGTATTGGAAAGTTTCCTGTCATGGAAGCAAGTGCCTCAAGAGTAAGTAGTGGCATGAAGAAGAGGGACATGGAGATGATGGCCTGTTTTAAATACCCATGGTACATATACGATCACACAATCAATGATTTACAAGAATGATAAGAATTCTTGCAAAATGATCCATTTTATTTCCCCCTCCTAACGGGCGGAATAAGTGATATTAAGTGACACAAACTCAAGATTAGGAAAATCATTCTGAGCTTTTGTTTTTCTTCCTTAAAGATAAGAAACGATTATTCCCTGTAAACCATGTTTGAACATAGTGCTTCTGCTTGCAGAAATCAAACTAACTCATGTCATGTGAGAGTATTTGATCCAGTGCTGTATTTCCTCTTTGCCGTCTTGACTGTTATTGTTTCCTTTCTTTTATTAATATTGAATTACATATACCATAATGCAAAGAAAAAAAGATTGGAGGATGTACCTGTTAAGAGGCAGCTTGAATTCCCTGCCTGCTTGTGTCGTGAATCCTGTTAACCCCTGTTCTACTATTTAGACATGTTTATGTGCTACTGTGCATGTCCCTAGGAACCCAATCCTCTTGTTAGTTTGAGACGATGTGTAATATATTTATGTCTCTTTGACGCCACCAGTAGGAGCAGGGCACAAAGCACAGTTTAAGATAAAGAGGTGTGTTGCCGTATTTATGCACTGCTGGCTTTTAAATTGTCACGATTTATTACACGACACACGCAAGCCAGGGATCTCCTTCCCCTAAATGAGTGTTGCGCACAATAAAAACACTTTGATTTTTTTATACTACGTATCCTTTCTTGAGAAGGCTTCCAACCCGTCTCGCACCCAACCTCCACAAACACCCTGTGTCACAATGGACTAGGAACCAGGCCGGTGTGTATCAATAAGATATTTATTTATTATTTAATGTCAAATTAGAATAAACAGCTTACATCAGCCGCGAATGTTGTGGCAACATAAAAATGTAATGACTTCTATAAAGCAACCAGGTTAAGATATACCGTCACAAATCCTTCCTTTTTAATGACAAAAGAGAAGAAGAACAATTCAACACACAATGATAGAACACTGGTTAAGCACTCCTACTGCAAGCCTCACCCCGCAAACATCAATTGGACTTGATTCCTTTGAATGCAAGGCAGTGGCAGGGAGTAGGAATACAAAGGAAAAATCGGTTTTGGTGTGGTGCCCACAGAAACAAAATGGGAGACAGAAAGGAAAGGGGGAACATTTGTTTGGCACAGCACAATGGAAGAATGGGGTTTTTAATTATTTATCATAACTGCTATGGAAAAAAATAGAAAGACAGGGAATTTGTTTGCTTACACTTAGAAAGACAGTCAGGCTTTTAGAGAATTCTAGTCAGCACACAAGGGGAAAATAGGTTTAAGGAGATTCAACACATGGGTAATGGGAAAGAAAAGGCAAATGGAAATGTGTTTTTACCTCACAATGGAGAAAGAGGAACAGAATGGGGAAAATCGATTTTGGGGATGTTGAGCACACTTTCATTGAGAAATAAAATGCAAATGGGAATTCATTTTTACTGAGGCTTAAAATGACAGTCAAGCTCTGGGAAATGGGAAAGCTCACAAGAGGAAAATCGGTTTTGGGTTAGGATGACAAATGCAATGGGAAAATACAGCTGCAGGTGGAAATTCGTTTAGCAGGGCACAATGTAAACACAGGGACAAATGTGTTTCTCAGATCACAATGGGATTAATTCTTTTGGGCAACACTTTATGACTATACCAGTTCACAATACACTGGGAAAAGATGGTTGGTTTTGAATTCCAACCATACAAATCCTGTGAAATAAATGGGGAAATAAATTAATTTGCTGAGAAAAATACACTAAGGATTTACACCGGCAAATGGGGATTCTTCAAGGGGGCAATGACTGAAATACAGGCACATGGGGATTTTGTAAGGGGGAATTATCTAATGCAATGCTACAAGAATACTGGGCCTACAAACTCTATGGTTTCGGGAATTTAGTTTACTTACAGGAGAGGTCTGGACTGGACATCAGGGAGCATCAGAGCACCACTGCTGGGATAGCCAATGGGGACAGTCAAGCATTTCCTTTTTCCTCCAAGGGGCCCCAAGTCCGCTGCTAGGTCTCCTGGCTCCTCTGCAAGATTAGGCCTCACTGCTAGTGCTGGGATATTCCTCCAGATTTCCGGCAGCAGCGCACCTTAGGGGTTAGTGGCAATTGTCCTGATCTGAGGCGGGGTTACCTAGTTATAGGGCAAATTTATTTATTTAAATTTATATAGCGCGCAAGTAACCCATGGGCATTGAGGCGCTGTTACTTGCAAGAGCTTAGTTACAAGCATAGAGTCATTCAGTGGTACATTATGCATTCGACAAAGCATAGAGCTGACATTTTGGTTGGTACAGTTGGTCATTACAGTACAGTTTATGCATTAGGAACAAATGAGATGTATTCGACTGGTGCGAGGCATCTTATTTGAATAAGATGGTTTTCATGGTTTTGCGGAAGGTGCTGAGGGAGGCCTCACCTCGGATTGTGGGGGGTAGGGCGTTCCAGTGAGTGGGTGATGATATGGGAAGCTGGATCCGCCCGCTCTGACTTTTTTTACTAATGGCACAGAGATCATGTTAGTATATGGTGATCTGGTTGGTCTCGTAGAAGAGACGGGATGGATCCTTTGGGAGAGGTAGTCAGGGGCAGTAAGGTGAATGCACTTGTGGGTCAGTGTCAGAGTCTTGAAGATGATCCTTTCTTTTATTGGGAGCCAGTGTGCTAGTTTTCTAGCCTCCGAGATGTGTTCTCTTTTGGCAATGTCTTGGGCTGCCCGGAGAGCACTATTCTGAATGATTTGTAGCCTCTCTAGGTTTTTGTTAGAGGTGCCTAGAAATAGTACATTACAATAGTCAAGCATAGATCCAGTGATGGCTCTGGCTAGGTTAGTGCAGTTCTCTCTGGAGAGAAAGGGCCTGACTGCGTTGATAAGTTTGGCATGGTATGCAGCTGCCGAGGCTATAGCGTTGACTTGTTTATCCATGGATAGGTTGGAATCCAAGTAGACTCCAAGGGTTTTGACTGATTCTGAGACAGGTATTTTGATGGAGTCAATGGTGAAATGACTGAATTGGGAGTCTAGATTTTTCAGCGTGTCAGGTGAGCCTACCAGAAGGAGTTCGGTCTTGTCTGAGTTGAGGCATAGTCCATTGTCTGCCATCCAGGCTTGGATGGTGTTGTAGATGTTGTTGAGGGTCATGGAGTCAGTGTCATAGTTGCCAGTGAGGGTGAGGAGGATCTGTGTGTCGTCGGCGTAGTTAGTGTATGAAATGCCCATGGCGTCGAGGATGAGAAAAAGTGGTCGTGTGAAGATGTTGTAGAGGGTGGGTGAAAGGCAGGAGCCTTGAGGCACACCGCAGAGAATGATGGTTGGTGATGCGGATGCTAAGTCCGAGAATACTTGCATGGTTCTGTCTTGTAGGAAGGAAGTGATCCATGCTGTGGCTTCAGGGGAGAATTTGGCAGTAGAGGAGAGGTGGTGGCATAGGACGTCATGATCCACGAGGTCGAAAGCCGCAGAACGGTCAAGAAGTAAGAGAAGTGCTGGTTTGCCCATGTCTCTGGCATCATCCATTTGGTTTTTCAGGTCAAGTAGGGTGGTTTCAGTCCCGTGTCTAGGGCGGAAGCCTGATTGGCGGAGTCCTAGAAGTTTGTTCTCTTCAATGAAGTGTTGAACCTGCAGGTAGGCTGCTTTGTCCAGTATTTTGAGGAGGAAAGGGACAGTGGTGATAGGTTTATAGTTGTTGGGGGATGTGGGGTCGAGAGTAGGTTTTTTTAGGAGAGGGCGGACCCAGGCTTCCTTGAGGGAGGCAGGGACTTTCCCAGTAGCAAAGGAGGCGTTTACAAAGGCTGTAAGGAAAGGAGCTAGTGCTCCGGCGCAGTCTTTGATAATGGTGGCTGGGCATGCATCACCTTTGCAATTGGAGGGTTTGATGTTCCTCATTATGTTGGTGATGTCTATTTCTAGAATGGGTTTGAATGAGAAAGGTTGGGGGGGTCCGGGGCTGGTGGTGGGACAGGGGTGTGTGTGTTGGGTAGGGCTTGCTTTGTGGCTAGTATTTTGTTTTGGAGCAGGCTTCATTTATTTTTCATGGCTGTTTGTATATCATCACACCAGGCCTTGTCTTTGGTGAAGTTCTGGGGAACGGGCGTAGGTGTTTCAAGCTCCCTAAAAATGGCAAAGATTTCTTTAGTGCTGGATTGTGCTTCAGAGATTCTGGATTCAAAGGATTTGGCCTTAGCTAGGGTGATTGCTTTTTTATATCTAGTGGAGCATGATTTAAAAGTCATCTTGTCTTTGTCGGAGTGAGACATTTGCCACTGGGTGAGAGCAGCCTTTTTGTCAATGCGGAGTGCAAGGAGGTCCGGGGTGAACCAGGAGTTGGAGTGGGTGGTGGGTTTGGACTTACAGGGTTTAAGGGGAGCAATTGAATTAATGGCTGCTTTGATGGCAACTTCGTAGGCTGTTGCGAGTGTTTCTGGGTCTGTGGAGAAAGGGGGTCTGAAGGCTGGGCCTTGGAGGAAAGGCAGTAGCTTTTCCTTAGTGAGTTGGCGGGAGCTTCTGGCAAGGCAGGGTGGCAGTGGCTGGGGTGGGGGGTGGTGGAGCAGGTGGTGAGGATGCTGAAGGTGATGATGTGGTGGTCTGACCATGGGGTGGGAGAGTTTCCAGTGATGATGACTGGGCAGTTATGTTGCGCAATCCAGTCAAGGGTTCTGCCCTGGGTGTGGGTTGGGCTAAAGATGGTGTTATTGTACCCTAGAGCCTTGAGGGCTGAGTCAAGGGATTTGGCTGCTGGGTCCTTCCTGTCCAGGAGACCTAGGTTAACATCCCCAAGGAGAATGGCTTTTGATTGATATTTGAGGTTGTCAGAGAGGAGGTGGATGAGAGAGGCTTGGAAGTCACCTGTTGGGCCTGGGGGCAGTAGACAATGTGGATAGCAATGGTACATTGGGGAGATAGGTTAATTTTGACTTGGAGGTAGTCACTATTGTGCAAGGATTTCTCTGCCTTCCTGATAGGAAGGCAGTCTTTGGCAATAATTGATACACCTCCACCTTTGGAGAGACGATCTTGTCTAGTGATGGAGTATCCAGGTGGTAGTGCGAGGGCGAGTCCCGGGCCAGAGGCCTCGTGTAGCCATGTTTCTGAGATCATGAGCAGATCGAGGTCATGGTATGACATTACTAATCTGTCATAGTTCCTGCAGAAGGGATTGGTTCTGTGTCACTAGTCAACTCCCATCTGTGTGCTGATAGGTTCACAAAATGTGGGAGTGCTTGAGAACACCAGGGGTGGAGACCCCTCCATCATCTTACTTTGACAGAGGGGCTTGGTCTGGTTCAGGGACATAGAAATCTCATTGCATGACATGTGCCCTTAATCTCCATATTGTGACAAATTTGAAGGCATTTTTTAACACTATATTTTTCAGTGAATCACCTAAGTCTCGTCAGGTGTCTGTAGGTAATTCCTGTGCGGAACTACAGTTTTTCCTCTTTTACTCCAAAATTATATCATTGAAAACTATGGCCCTTGATGGGTGGCATATGAATCATATTTTGCATGTTTTAATCAACTGTTCATCTATCTCGCATTCCCAAGGAAGGCCACATTACGTTTTTGTTAATAACTTTTGGTATGTTGGTCTCACCAAAATTGTTTTTAGATGGCGAGAAGCGGTTAACTTTCACCTTTTCAGAAATCCTACCATGACTATTGTGCGACAAATACTACAAATGTTACTGATTTTACACGATGAAAACCATTTCTCCCATTTTACACAATGGACAATGAAACCCACTCATTGACCATGGCCACCACCTTCGTGGAGCACATGACATCAGCAGAGGTCTGTGTTTAGATAGCCTGCACATTCGAAAGGCTAATGACCAGCTAATGCATGTTTTATGGCAGCATTTGGGACCTGGGGTCATAAAGGCTTGGGAACAGACCTCCTTTATCTTGTCAAACCCGCAAATTTGATTCCCAATGGAATTTAAAGTTGTATATTTAAGAGAAGGCACTTGATGGATGGAGAGAGCCAGGCCTAAATCCCCATGACAACAGGGGCCTTGGAATCCAGTTTCACATGTTAAGAAATCACAAGCAGAGCAATGCCTTTCACACTTAGCCGAAATGGCCTCTTTAGATCACATTTTGCCTTTAATAATAATAATAATAATAATATATTTAAAATAGCTCTTTAGAATGCACACAGTTTCCGTATAAATAAGTGTCCTACAAAGTTGTCCCTTACATGCAGCTATTAAGGAAGACATCATAATTACACTTTTAGTGGCCTTGGTGAACATTTTTCTTTTCAGATTGCCACTTGGGAGGCAAAACGAAATGTCATTTTGTTGGTTCCACCCATGAAAGGAACTCCATGTTACTGAAGCTGCTTAAACCCAGTTCAGCATCCCATTATAGATTCTGTGCATTGTTGTTTCATAGGTGATGGGCTCTTGTGAGACAGAAACTGGGTTCATTTTATGAAAGTCTTGCAAACGCCTTGCTAAGAATATTTTTAGTCTAAAGGGGAAAAACTAATTTTACGTGCATTTGTTTCTTTCACAGTAAAAGTGCTTAATTTTGCTGCAAAGGCTTGCACACAATCTCAGCATTTTCATTTAATATTCTGGGCACTGCTGTTTCTGAGAATTTTACTCCAGCTCTCCAATAATTTGGCACACCTTGCCATTCCCTTATGCCAGGCAGTTGGCATTTTTAAGTATCTTTAGATTTAGAGGCCCAATTTACTCCTTCTTGCTTTGATTTCCTAGGCCTTGTTTTCCACATTATTTCAGGGCAGGCATTTGCACTTGGGGGCATGTCCCCCACTGACTCTGGCCTTTTACTTATGGCATCTGGGGCTAGTTCACCCCACTAAAAACTATTATTTCTCTATTCTGGAGCCAGTGACGGCTGTGCAGAAATGGAATAATATGGCATTTTGTCATAAAAAGTGTACTTGGGTGGTGGTTCATATATTTAAATGGGGACTGTGGGCCAGATTCTTAAAATCTTTTTGGCACGAGTACACTAGCGCATCTCATCACTTGTGCCAATAAAATAGAGCAGGCCAGTCTCAAAGGGCATGGAGCGTATCTTGGATCAAGGGGTGGAGGGACAGCTGAGATTGTGTCCAAGAAGGAGAGGATGCCCGAGAGTTGGTTGCCGGATGAGTTACTTCAGAGTCGATTGAGGGGGTGCATGAGAGTGGGTTGAGCAGGGGCATCTGAAAGTATGTTGAAAGGTGGGAAGGTCCACTTGATAGTGTATTGAGGATGAGAGGTTCAACCTGAGTGGGTTGTGAAGGGCGGTGTGCCTAAGAGTGGGTAGAAGGACCCCATCGAGAGTGGGTCAGTTTAGAGAGCACCTAAGAGTAGTTTAATGGGGCTTTTGGTGCACCTGACATTGGATTGATAGGGAAAACACTGTCATGCTTCCTCATGCCCACGGAAACGTACCAAAATGTCACCCTCATTTGTGCGCCCCCCCAGTCACTGCAAACTTTTGGGGTGCACAAAATACTGACTCTCAACCCTGCTCCCAATCTCTCTTCCCTGCCGCTGGGCCCTACATACTGATTGGTTCCTGCCAATCCAATGTGCACTATCATTGTGCCTCCTTTTCGGAAGTGGAGCAGATGGGTGCAGCAGAAGCGTCTCGTTCCAGCCGAGGTCCGGCCAAAGTCTGGCCCATCTGCGCTAATGCACGCTGCAGACAGGCTCTGGGCTAGTCCTTATGGAAATATATTGCCTCGTTATACACGTAGCAAACTGGTTGCTCCTTCTGACACAGTGTCCCGCCTGGCTGGTTGAGGTGTCCTTTGCCACTCCTTTTTATTTAATGCATGTTCGTTAGTGACTCATGCCACTGACTGCCATGCTGTTTTACAGGACCATTCCCCGGACCTGATGTTTGTCACTGGAACGTGTTTGAAAGCTTCCTCTGCTCTTGATCCATGCCCGGACCCCTGAGTATCACATATTTAGACTGGATAGGGTTCTTCCTCGCTTAGGTGGTGAGATTGATCTTTTATATCACTCCATTTCCGATTGTTCAATTGTGCCTTTCCAGCATACTATTAACATGGAGGCTGTCCTGCTCTGTGTTGTGATCTCTCCCTCTTGTACTCTTCATTTTCTTTTGTTCTATCACTCACCTGGCCCGGACTCTGGTTTCTATCTTGCTGTATCTGAGACGGTGGCAGACTTAAGACTCCAGTATGGCACTCTTATAGTCCTTGGGGACTTTAATCTGCATCCTAATGACCCTGATGATGTTCAGGCAGACTGCCTTATCTGCGCTTTTGCGGACCTTGGTTTGTCCCAGTTGGTGGTTGGCCAAACCCATGTCTTGGGTAATACCCTTGACCTTATATTTGCCCCTCCCTATTTGGCAAAATGTATTGCATGTCTGCCTGTTATTTGATCCGACCATGTGTTCAGCCCCTTCTCTGTTAATGTTTCTCCTACTCCCCATTTACAGGACCTTCCCTGATCGCCCCCGCACAGCGCTGGTGCAAGATCAAAGATAATAATGAACATGTAGGCCTTTTAAGACAAGGTAACAGTATCTGAGATGGATGGGGATGCAGATCTTACTCATACATCAGCAATCAGACCGACTCAGAAAGTTAGCAAAACACAACTGTTTTGATTTCAAATTGTCTAAAACAGGAAGTACAACGGGTATCAACGGACACGGCACAGTCATAAGTCTCTCAATGATTCACATGAAAAAACACGCATTTATAGTAAAAACTTGTCATGAGTGAGGTCATACTACCTGGCAAAATAAGAAAACTTACTAGGGGATGTGATAGGCTTAAGGGCAACATCTACGTATACTGGACTGTGATTGGGTCTCTAAGGGCAGGTGGACAGCTATGCCCACCCCTAGTGCAAGTCATCTTTTGTGTCATACTAATAAACAACGTTTCATTGGCTTCTCAAACTATAGGGCTCTTTTCTACGTGGCCTTCTACAATTGGTTGGCACGCTTGTACCCTTCTGGAATATTCCACTGGCTAGCATCCAAGCTGGTACCCCAGGTGCTGGAGGGTTGGCTTGGTCATGCCTCTCCACCCAATTAGCCCAACATCCATCACCACTCCTGCTGCCTGCCATTCAATTAGTTCTTTGAACTCGGCCTTGCAAAGGATCACTGTGCCTCAGAATGAAAGGGAGTGTGAGCATGGCCTTAACTTCTGGTCTCAGTGTAGTTTGCCCAAAGTCTATTTTCATCTGACCATTTGACAGGAGACCACATTTTGACCTCCTTCGTTGCATTTAATGCTATTAAATGAATTAAACCTGTCACATCTAGTGTTTTTCCATCATACCTCAACAGGAGCTCAGCTCGCTCCTCACGTTCATTGTATCGCCTCAAACAGATAACCAGTTTCTTGACTGCCTCAACCCTTGACACTGGGCCAGACACGCCTTCTCAAATCTTCCTTCGCCGTCAGCTGTTTCCTTCAACTGCATCATACTTTCAGCCCTCTATTCACAGCGTCCAAGTTTGCTAAAATGCGTTGTGGAACATCCAGATTCTATACACACTTATATATATATTGGCGGCACCGCCTGCAGTCTATTCACTACGTGTAGCCAGCCTTATGATTACTTAGTCTGCTTGCGTTACTACATCCGTACAATTATAAAACGGCATTGCATTTTCTTCAGTGCTCTCTGTACATGCAATCTTAATTTTTCTCATGAAATGTTGCTCAATTCTTTACTTCGCCATCAGATTCTATAAGGTCTATTCACCTTCTTCATTGGTAACTCTTCTGGGTGTGTCATTTCAGCCTCATGTGACATCACCAGTCTTTCACTCATCTTCACACTTCTGCCGTAATCTCCTTCAGAAGACTGTCATTTCTTCGCGGATGCATCATATAGGGTTTTCTCAATGGATACCTTGTTTCAAGGACTTTTCGCGGTATAGGTACCATCACTGGTGTTGCGCATGTCGCAATTTCCAGTTCAGTTGCCAACATAAAGACAAAATGGGGGCAGGACTTCCGTCCGTTAGAGGCACTTGGCTTCTCCTCTACACTCCCCCCTCTGGTTGATTGATCGACCACTCTCCAATCAGTCTTTACATCTAGACATCCTCGTCTGAAAAAGTGTTTCTTCAGAGTCCATATCTTCATCACTCCTTTCAGCGATCCTGCTGATTTTACATGCTCATCAGACTACATTGTCCATTCGGGCTGCAGTAGATCCATGTTCCCACATACGTCTTGTGGTTTCTTGGCTACAGGAACTGCTTTCCCTCAGGTGCATGAATACTGGCCTTTATATAGTCTCTAATATCTTCATCTGTCAGCTCTTTGGGTCCAAGCCCTGACTCGACATCGATCATGATCTTCATTCCTGTTGCTTTCTTTGCTGTCTTCTTGCACTGTGTGATTATTATTCTGATCACACAGAATCCAAACATGATCATCACCAACAAGGCTCCAAGGAACTTGAAGATGTTCGCCATCCATTGTGGAACCCATGAGAAGATTGATGCAAACAAGCTGTCATCTGCAATATCTTCTACTTCATCTTCCATCTTGATGTGCAATTTCGTCAGCATCGTTTTGGCCTCTGTCAAAGTCCCATTCTCTTTATCGTGAGAAGGTATGAATGTGCAACATGATTCTCCGATTCTGGCACAAACACCTCTATCCATAGCCGTAATCATGTCCAGGACATATCTATTCTGAAGATGCATCAGTCTCATGGCTCTCAGCTCTTCCTTGATAGCATTGAATCCCTTTATGGTAGTGCTGATCGTCTGCTGGAGCTCCCATATGGATATCTGTAACCATCTGGCATTCGCCATCGTCTGGCATGAAGATTGTTGTGAATATCCCTGAAGTCTGGCTGAACAACCTGTGTTCGTATGGAAGGCCATTGAAAGCTTCTATCGATTTAGCTGAAAAGTAGTTCTCCCTCTTTGTTCGATTGAGGAATCCAACTGCTCTCCTCTTCTTCAGGTGAGCATCTGCTTTTGGAAACTCTCCAATGTTCACGTCACTCTTCGGGATCACCAACGCTGGAACATGGACAATCACTATAGAAAACAGCCCTCCCCAGTCCTCGGGCAGCTTCATGTAAGCTCTGGATCCACAGGTCCAGTAGTGGTCCATTATCACTACTGTTCCATCCTTCATTCCTGGCACATCGAAAATTTGACCACACTGCTGGTTCATTCCATCCTTTCTCATACCATTGTTTCTAAAACATAGCTCTATAACTGGTTTGTGATGTCCTGTTACTGCCACCACTCTGCATACAACTATGCCTTCTTCCCATCCATCTGGAGAAAGTACTGTTCCCCAGATTTACATATGGCCTCTCCCCTTTCATCTCTGTATTTCTTCATCATTCTTTCTTTGGCAATTGAGCTTTTTATTTATTTCTCATCTGATTCCTGCTCCTTTCATTCCAGGCTTTTTGTATCTTATCACATGATCTCTGGTGTGTGCTCTTGCTCTTGTTTTCAAATCTTGCACATAATCATCTTCTTCTGGAGCTGACCATTCAGTCACCCATACCAAGGATGCTGTTCGACCCTGGAACTGACCTCTTGTATGGAAGAGTGCAAGGTGATCAGACAATGAGCTGTCTGGATTTCTATTTCTATAGCTATGAATATCTTGGACTTCCCCATAGCATAAGGTAGGAAAGCACAAACATAGCAACTCTCCTCAGAGGTACTTTTTCCCACCTCTTTCATGTGCTGATACCACATGTTATTCTCCAAATGTGCTGTCCTATCTAGATAATTATTTAACTCATAATCATCTTCCCTTGTGCAACCCTTAGGTCTCCCTTTTGAAAAGAGTGCATGCATACATTTCATCTAGTACATCAGTAAGGGGCCTTCCTACAGGGGGAATCATAGGAACACTTGTCAGAGAAATGGGTGGCTTCACATGTGTCACTGGTGTAGAGATAATAACATATGGCCTTGGTCTCTTTGCAACGGATAATTCTGCATAAGTCACTGGAGTGGGAAGAATCAAAGGGACTCTTACCTTTTTGGGACCAACGAGGTAGACAGTGTGCATGAGCAAAATCGGAAAACAATGATAAATGCTGAGAACGCATGTATTATGCACCAATACATGAGACCCCACCGTTGGCGTTTCTCCACACATCGTCGAGTTTGCTTACTTTCTAGAACTGCATTATTATCAATAGTCCACATCATGCCTGTGTACTACTTTTAAGGAAGGAAAAAAACGTTTTAATCAGGGAGCCTCGTTAAATGCTCAGCTAGCTGCTGAATCTGCTCAATTATCTCCATAAGTAACCTTCTAATTGTAGGGTGATTCTTAGGATCTTGCAGAAACACACAAATGTTAGTATTACGCCAAACAAGAGCAGGATAGACTCGAACTATGTAAACAAAGATAGCAATAAGTAGTCTATGGGCATGAACCATGACTCTAACCAAAGAGAAACTCAGTGAGCAATGAATTAGGAAACTGCTTCCTTTTCCAGTCGTTGAACTCAAAGTCGAGATCTGGCATTTTTAGCACATCAACACTTTCTAAAGTCCAATTCAAAGATTCCTGCGGCTCAAGAACATTAGCTTTTTGCACTCCTGCTAAAATATCTATAAAGAGTGTCTATAAAGAGTATCTGAGGTCAGCCACAGTCCAAATGTACACTTGCATTTATTTAATCAGCAATCTTAGTGTCCTTCTTCCTTGTCATCAATCGAGTCTGCACGTGCTGAGCTACTTCTTCTTGTCTTGCTTCCGAATCAATGGGTGGGGGTGCATCAGTCTCACCAGCATACCGCTTCACATCACCCAGGTGTATCCAGGTGCGCCTTGGACCTTTACTGCTGAGGGAGTGATATTCTCAACTCCAAAGAGACCACTAAAACAGGGCTTGTGCCACTTGCTTGTGAAGTTGTGCACTAGGACTGGGTCTCCAGTATTTAATTTGGGTATAGGTAGTAGTTCTTTACATCCGGTTGCTGAATGGTCTTCATCTGTGTATTGAGACCAACACCCCTTACACTTGAGTTGATCTGAAATGACAGAGATACTAGCGTCATATGTCACAGGTTTCCCCTTTTCTCACCTGTTTTCTCTGTTTTGCGTCCTTTGTAGGGGTTTTCTTTCGAGCAGTTCGGCTCTTGTACAAGCCCACTCGGCAGTCTTCGGATTCCAGGATTCGTTCAGCTTCTTCGTCCGGGATCTAGGAAACTCCAGGAAGCTTGGAATGGAGGCAGCACAGGGAGGCGGTCTCCGCGGAACGCGCAAGAGACAGGACAAAGGAAGGTAGTAGGAAAGGAGAAGGAGGAAGGTCCGGGAACCAGGAAGCAACACAGTTCAGGAGAACGAACTACAGAGCACGTCAGGCCACAGCTATCGGTAGCGTTGAGACGTGCGGAACCGCAGGGGAGTGGCTAATTTATAGAACGTGCTGCATAGGACGTAAAGGTCGATAGACCGCGTTCCGTGTATACGGCCATGTTGGGTGTACTACAGCGAGTAACCGCTGACGTGCGAGGGACCAGGAAGACCAGAAGGGGCGTGATCGATGGATCATGACAGCATGCCCCCTTCTAAAACCCGTTCCACCGGGTTTACCTGGATGTATTCGGTGGAACCTTCTGAGCAATCTGGGGGAGTTTAAATTCGAGACTGGTTCCCAGGTACGTTCACTGGGTGGATAGCCCTTCCATTCCACCAGGTATTGAAGTCGGCCTTGTCTATATCGGGAGTCACAAATACGAGAAACTTCATATTCCAGCTGGTCATCGACAATCACAGGACTAGGTCTAAGAGTAGTCCGGGTGGTTTGGATGAATGGCTTCAACAGAGATTTGTGAAAAACTGGATGTATCTTCTTCCAGGAGTCCGGAAGTTGGAGTCGAAAGGCCACAGGATTAATAATTTCTTTTATAGAGAAGGGCCCATAATACCGGGGAGCCAACTTATTTGGTCTGAGATGTCGGGGCAGAAGTCTCGAGGATAGCCATACTTTATCCCCAATAGAGTAAGAAGGTCCTGGTCTTCTCTTTGAATCTGCATAGTGCTTGGTTTGGATTCGCACACTTTCAAGATGATCCTTGGCGTCTTTCTGTACATTGATGAGTGTTTCGATCCAGGAATCGACAGTTGGAACAGGTTTTGGGTGTGGGAGAACAGAAGGTAAGAGCGAAGGGTGGAATCCTTGGCTGCAGAAAAAAGGGCTGGTCTTAACAGCCGAATGATCCGAATTATTGTAGGCGAATTCGGCCACTGGTATTAAAAGTGACCAATCATCCTGGACTTTGGTAGAGAAGCAACGAAGATATTGTTCAAGGGTTTGATTCACTCGTTCTGTGATACCATTGGTTTGGGGATGATATCCTGAGGAAAGAGCTTGTTGGATCCCTAATATCCTGCAGAGGTGTTTCCAAAACTGAGAGATATACTG